>NC_090943.1:50082140-51386069 GCF_040807025.1 Struthio camelus
ACTAAGGCATAGTCACGTTTTTCTTTTATTTGATTTCTGCTATATCATTTTTGGGATGAGATCACAAACCTGCATATACTGTTGAAAGGGAGGATGCACCAGTGGTTTAGATATTAGCATTATAAATTCAATAATATTACAAATTTCCTTCTTATTACATCTTAATGTCTTATCGTGATTTTTATATACTGGCTGCACATTGAACAAATGTCTCTATTCAGTTCTTCTTGATGACTCCTTGATTTTCTTTTCCCTGAGATCTTATAACTAATTCAGAAGTTATCAGTGCATAGGAGGAGTTTAAATTGTTCTTTCCAATGTGCACTACCTTGCAATGTTCTACATTCAGTTTAATCTGGTCATCATGTCATCCAGTTGCTTTGTTATAATAGGTCCTTGTGGAGCTCTTCAGAACTGTTAGCTCAAAGGTTCCTCAGCATTTTATCCTGTTGCCTTTTCTGTCAACATAATAACACAGAACACTTTAACAGGAGTTAGGAGATCAATATGTTACCCTAATGGAAAAGTTTTATTCAAGCTAATAGAAATACAAACAGTAGGCCTCCACATAAATTATTATTAAAAACATGTTTCTGTTTTTAAAAATGATGTTTTTGTTCTGGGTTTTTAAATTATGCCTAACATAACCATTTATTTTGGATGAAATGTAGTTGACAGTTCAAAAGAATAAGATACCATGGAAAGTTTATGTTTTCCTGTGGCATTGTATAGGTCTCTTCCATAAGACTATAGTCACAATCAACATTAAAATATATTAATCAGTTTGAATAACAAAATGTACCTTCCTTGAGAAAATCAAGAAAAAAAGTTTGTAAATTTTAGAAAGGCCCTATTAAAGAGACCAATAGATTAAAAAGAACCCTTGAAGATGACAGTATTGAACGATTCATGGCTTGGCAGATGTTCTCTTAATCATCAGTCATGAGCGGTATATGTGTACCCTTTTATCTGAAATATCTTCACTACCGTATCGGGTCCCTTATTGCTCTAGGTTTTTGATGGTTTTCTAGCTTTGGCTAGAAATGTTGACTTTTAAAATTTTGACTTACTTGCATTTATTGTCAATGCTTCTGCTCTCACTAAGCTTTTAATTAATGATACAACAAATGTTCTGTTTTGAACCTCTGAATAAAACTTTTTTTCAATGAGTTTGGTTTTTTTCCTTTCCAAAATATTATTTTCCATTTTAAATCAAATCTATTCTCTTTTTGTTGTGTTTTCCCCATGTCCCAACCTGTTTACTGAAATGTCAGTGTGGAGAAGCTGGAGAATATGCTTATTTGCTTTTGTATTGGTAGATCTAAACATAGACTGATTCAGGAGAATCTGGAGAACGTTTTAACAGTTCCATGAAACATAACTGTGATTCTATATCCAGGACAAATAATTCTATCATTTAAAATAAAATTCACCCAAACACAAGGTTATATTAAGCTGTAGTTTTTAGCAAAGATTCTAGTCAATTTACTTCCTCCCATGCAAGCCTGTCTATCATTTAATTAGTTATCATTCAGTGAACCGCACAGAATTAACTTACTTTTCTGTGTATTTGCAGTCACAGGGAGCTACAGGTGTCAGTTTGGCACCTATTACCACTCTTTCCTTACTTATGCATCCAGTATTAGATTAGTAATGAAATGATATAATCAATTTTATTAATATTTTCATTACTTAATTATACCTACAATCAAATCCCAAGGCTTTTTTCTGTGGAGTCCTGAACCTCCCAACGCATCCATATTTATCACTGACGCTAGAAGATTAAACTCAAGACGCTTGTGTGGAAAACGTTGCATATGTAAAAAGGAATAGAAGCAGCTAGAAATTAAATCAAAATGGTGTTAATTGCTAATAAATGCAGGATGTGCAGCTGGAATGAATTTTTGTTGTTGCAGTCCCGTTTGTAGGTAGAGCCAAGATTCAGGTTATTTACGTGTTTAGCAGTATCTGCAGACTTGTTTGCCTTTATATATTCTCTCTATTTTCAGTGCTTCAAAAACATAGAGGTGGAAAATGAGAAATTTAGCTTGATATCCTGTCCTCTCTATCATCATTCTCATTAGATAGCAAGAGCATGAAGTTCCGGGAGAATACTGCATTTGACAGAATGTTGCTGTTTGTGTAAGCTATTCATTCGCTTCAAATACGTGTGAGTAATATTATACAGAAAGGTATTTTCTTACCCCAAATGCTGCTTATTCTATTGCAAATAGTATCAAGATGTAGACTGAGATCAATATCATTTTTCAGACTGTCAGAAATATGGGGATTTTACAGAGCACAAATATACTCCATCTCAAAAATCCATGCACAACGCCAGTCAATTCAATTCAGTAAAATAACCGTCTGCTTGCCCGTTGTAAACAAACCACTAAGCCATATTTCACAACTGCATAGTAGATGCAAATATTTTTCTTTACTATTTCAAATAACAGTCTCATGAGAACTCCATTCTGTCCTTAATGATTAAAACATTTCTACAGAGGGAGGTAAGAGATTGAAATCTATTCATTATGGAAACTATTTTCATGTTGCTGGAGTTTTCTGAAGGATTCCAAGTTTCCACACCTTTTATTAGGCAATAACATCACAAGACAGAAACCCCAGGAATGTTTTATGTTGGAAGAAATATAATAAGGACCTTCAGATTTGGGGTGAACATGTTGTGCTGGAGATTTGAAAATGTTTCAAACAAATTTTATCATGGCTTTAGGAAAAGGGAATAAGTCCCTGCCCTCCCTCCTGTATTATCAGCTTGAACAAAAGTCGTATCTTTGCAATTAAATCCAAATTATTATGAGTCATATGGTGACTTTCTGGTCAGTAATGGGAATCAACAAGGATGTTGGAGCGATAGTCAGCACAAGGGTTCACTGAACTGGAAAATGCAGTTTTGACAGTGAACTCCAAAGCATTTAAAACCCATGGAGATGTGAGATGGGCTTTCCTGACATTTTATGGAGAGACGTTTAAAACTGTCGTCTGTTCAACAGTAATTTTGCTGGAAGAGAGAGCAACTGAACAATGTAAAAATTCCAAGGGGAAAAGGAGGTAAAAATGTGGTTTATTTTGCATTTGACTGCCCTGTGAAAAGGTTAAACGTTGACCTGTGACCCACTGGCCAAGAAGCCCACCTCTTTTTCCAAGGGAAAGTGATGAATTTTGCTTTCAGGGTAGGCCTGAGTGCTGTTCTGCTTATTGTCATGTGCTTTGATACAGGTCTCAGTGTGCTTGTGGAAGCTGTCAAATATAAAAATTGACTTTCTGATGGTAGACAGTTGTCTATGTGGAGCTAGTAGAAGCCTTCTAATTCCTTGAAATCGTTTAATGTATTTAAGAGGACGAGACCCTCGCTGCGTGGTTAGTCCATCTTCCTTAGTTGTGCTAGTATATCTTCCTTACCCAAGCAGGTGCTACATTTCTTTCTTATTTGTTTTGTTTTAGTTTATTTCTCTAAAGTCTCCCAGTTTCCTTCAGTTTAGCATTCTTTTCTGGAACAGCCATAGCCAATAATTCTTAAAAGGACCGTGAATCGTAGGTATAAAAAAAAAAATGGATACATGGATGTATCATTATATTGTATTGTATTGTATTTTAATGTTTTAAATAGTTAATAGACACTTTACAGGGCTTAATATTTTGAAGGGCACAATAAGAGAGATCAAGCATTCTTTTTATCTATTGCCTTTGGCTTTACATCTTGGCATTGCTAATCTATATTTCATTATTGGCATTTACCTTTAGTATGTGGTCAGAAAAATCTCTGCAAAATCCTTTAGAAAAGGTTAATTTGTGTGTGTGCTTGCATGCATGTGTAGGGGAGTATATGATGGACCATTTTTAAGCCATGCAGTAAAATTTCATTTCTCTTCTGTGATACTGTTCAAAGCCACTGTAGAGAGGAGCTTCTTTTCTGTAAATATGCACCTGCTGCAGGTGCTTTCATCTTTATTAAAAAGTCTTCTGTAAGTAGTACATTTCAGAGGCATCTGAAAAATTTAATGTTTGATAAAAAGATTCAGCAATTGTCTGGGGTTAGAAGGCAGTGACCAGAAGGCTGTATCCACTCAGCACAATGCAGCGCTGTGTGCAGGGATGTCTACATTCGGTAAAATACTAGAAATTACATAGTTGTGTTCACCTAAAGAAAGAGCGGTGCTAATTACCATTACTGAGACCAGTGAAACATGTCTGTATCGTGACACCAACAAACATATCAATAGGAACTCCTGCAAAGCTAATCCAGTCAGAAACCTGACGTTAGTAATCAGAGATCCCCATCAACTGTAACCAGTAAGTACCTGGAACTGATCAGTAATTGCCAGCTTGGCAATCTGTTTCTTTGCAGGACATAACCGTGCAAGGCAGACTGAAAGATAATAGTGGGTTATGTTCTGTTAGCATGCATCAATGGTTGCTGTTTATATCATACTTCTCGCTTCAACATTTCCTAGTACTGTATTTTATAGTATCACGCATTTGCATTTTTACCATGCTTTCTTACTGCTTCCATTTGCAAAAGCCCCAGAATAGTAGCAGAATTACGTAGAATTTATTTTGAAAAGTCAAGTAAATAATACGTCAGCAAAGGAGAATAATTGACTTGGAAATTTTTCTGATAGAAATCAGGGAAGGAAACATCTTATTAGGTCTGTCAGTTTATCCCTTTTCAGACACGATGGTTCCCTATCATATAAATACCAGGGTTGCAGCCATTCTAATTACGAAATGCCTTCATCAATCATGTCCCTAGAGAGCCTTGCATGCTCTAAGAGAGCACACGAACCGAGGGTGAGTGCGCTGCAGGGTGCAGACCGACCCGTGCTCTGGGACACAAATTCCAGGGAAACTGTCTAGTCCATAATTCCTGGCTTGTGTTCAGCCACAGGGGATTTAGGTCTGCTTCCACCCACCAATACCGGCGTATTCAGCCTGAGTGCTTCTTTTCTGAGTCCCATCACAACTGTTCCCAGAACATTCAGCACCCAAGGTGCAACAGTCTTGAAAAGGTAACTTTTTCTTTCATCTTCACACACTTGTGGACTTGTTACCATGCCTCTCTATCTCTCAGCCCAATTGGTGTCTTTCTTTGTGTCAGTCTGTGGGGCTGCTTACCTGGGGGTAAGTCACACTTTCAAAGTTGTATCAAAATAAGCTTTGCGGAAGTATGATTTTGACCTGGATCTAGAGCAGTTTAAGCTCGCTGAATTGAATGGAGTTACTACTTATTCATATCAGTGAAGAAGGGAAAGGACAGGAGAGGAGGACAGGGGAGTGGAGGGGAGCAAAAGGTAGCAAAAAACAAAATGAGGAAGCCTAAAGGACACTTTAACTGGAAGGGTTTTTTAAATTGGATTTTTAGATGGTTATTATTTGGGACTAGGTACAGAATATCCTACAGAAGTTAGGCGGAGGAGGTCATTAAACACAGGAAAACTATAGGATTTTGTAAAGGCAAAATTAAAAATCAAGCTAAACTGTAAAAAGTATAACAAGTTTCATGGTGCTCTTTGCTGTCATGTCCTTTGAGCTCATGATGGAACCCAGCTGCTCAGTGCTCAAAAGTTGAGAATATACCTCAGCAGTTGGTAAAAGACTATAGGAAACATGTCCACAAATAAATGGAAATAAAAGACAAAGCTTAAAAAGAAGCTTTTTATTGCAAAAAGCATTCATTCTGAAAGCTGTCAGAGACTGAGATGAGCTGGAGAGATGACAAGGTTTGGAACAATATAAATGATGCTGTTTATAATTAAGAATAAAAACTCTGCAGTTCTTTCTTAAAGGCAGACATAGAATGATTACAAATAGGTCATTTTTATTCTACCTAAAGTCAACAAGCACCCTTGTGACTAGTGTTATTCCCACTGGCACAGTAGTCTAGTGCTTAAGAAGATAGAATATTTAATTTTTTAAATAGTGTGTTATTGCACAATTACATTAATTGGTAACATCCAAATTACACTTTTAAAGACTGGTTTCCTGAATCCTTCTGAAACGGGAACAAACTGTTTATAAAATGCAGGCTTCATTAAGAGAAATGACTCTTCGTAAAGATGTTTCCTAGACATCAGCATCTTCCCTGTGGCAGCTTAATTACAGAACAGCGCACTTAGTTATAACTAATTTCTTATTTAAGAATGAAGACACAAAATTAAACCCACACCAAACTAAAGACAACCTGCAGCTGGTGCAGTTTATTCTCAAGCAATAAAAATTCACAGAATAACTAAAAAACTGTATTAGAATTTCTCGTTCTTGCTGCTGCTAGAAAGAGGAAATAAATGTGAATAACTAATTGGAAAGTAGTTTAGCTGATTGGAAAGTACTATGTGTGAAGGCAAGTTACCTGTTCTCCATGGTAGGTCTTTTCAGTGAAGACAAGCTCCCATAATGAGCCTCATAATAATCTGTTATGTAGTAGGTGGACAAAAACCAAAAATTAAGTGAGGGTTACTTTGTGGAGGAACGGATCATGCAAATATGCTAGGTATCCTAATCCCCTAAACTTAAAACAGATGAATATGGTCATACAATACAATACAATATGTCCAGCGTACAATATGTCCAACACATGATTAGTTGCTGCTCTTCGGTGAGTTTATCCCCAAGTCAGATACAAGTTCCCACTGACATCATTGAGTCTTCCAAGACACTTCCATTAATAGGCTTTGTCCTGTTGATTGTTATGAGCTTAAAGCCAGGCCATTTGTTTTTCTAAATGTATTTTTTCAAGAGGCAGATCTATCACGAGTAATTCGCAGAATGGAAGAATCTATGGGGAACTTTTTCCTTATCTTTTGGGTGTGTTGTAATCACGAACAATGCAGATCCCAGAACACTGGGATCCTATAATTAATGCTTTAAGTCTCAGTTGCACAGTAGACAGTAAATGGGAGTGATAGCTGAATGAAATTGGGCCAAATATCCTAATAGAAAATAAATTCAGACCAAAGGTTTCAGATGAATTGGTTGTGATTTGACATATGTTTTTTTTTCCCTTTAGCTATATAATTCTGAAATCCAGATGAGTCCAACCTCAAACACGTACATTTTCTGTTTTGATGAGTTAGGAATTCTGTATGTGCATCTGAACCAGAGTTCAGCAGAGCCCGTTTCTAGAGCTGAGCCTAAGTATGTTGCCATTCTGAGACGGTACCTTACTGCATAGAAACATACACTCTAGGCGCTAACTGTTGATATCTTGTTCCTGTCATAACTTAGCTGACCTTAAAATAATAGAATCGTGGAATAATTTAGGTTGGAAGGACTCTGAGATGCCATCTGGTCCAACCTCCTCAATCCCCCCCACAGCTCTCTCAAAGCAGGGGTAACTTGCTAGCAGAAAAGATCTTGCACGGAAAGTAGTTTATAGACCCAATTTTGGAGAAGGTATTTTGGGTACAGCCCTCAGAAAAGTAAGGAGCTTAGCGTCTTATAGGACTAGATGTAGAGCACTCACAGAGCATGGAGCTTATTTCAAGTGAACGCATCGACCGTATTCTGAGAAAAGAGATTTCTATTCACATTCAGAGTTTCATTAGTTTCTAACAATAGATGGTGTTTGATTTCAAGTAAGTGTTATAAAAAGAAACTAATAATTCCAGCAGACAGACCCATCTTGGGAGTATACATGAAAGAGTTCCCTAATATTTTAGCCACATGTGGTATATTTAAAAGAATGATGTATCTGCAAGTTGCTGACCTACACAGTAAAAAAAACAACAACAACAAGAACAACACTGAACAAAAACTATTATCCAGCAGCAAAAATATTAGCTACTTTATTTTCTTCCTTTGACATATTTACTGAAATGATCCCGGACGCAGAAACTGTTGTTGTGTGAGATTGTAATTCTCAGCAAGTTATCTGTATTTTTCTTATTAGTTCAATAGATCTTTATGCTGTTCATTTTTTAAACGTTTATTTAATAGAATAAAAAACAAACTCTGCTCTCCTGTCCCCATTTTTAGACATTCAGAAATCTCAATAGTAGTCCAAAACAACAAGTTTATAAAAATGGAATGCAAAGATTATTCCCTATTAGCAGGGGCATGAGCAGAATGGGCAGTCACAGTCCCTGCATTTTGAATAGGACTGCAAGAGAGTAAGTTGATTAAAAGCTATGAACTTATTTATATCAAAAATCTGCACAAAGTCTATTTTTTCCCACAGATTATGTCTTAAATTAGGGAACCCTATAAAAAGTTACTAGATTTTTTTCTTCCAGTCTGAATCTAGGGTAGCTTAAATATATATGTTACAGTTACAGTCCTGGCTACAACCACTAGTTTGTCCTTCCGGAAGGGAGTGATTGTGCTTCCGTCTTGCAGATGCTCACAGAAGATGCTCAGACACTAGGGGATGTTATCAACATAAATAAATGTTGACTGTCATTTGCTAAATGGATATTGCACTTTCAGCCACCGTATCGTTCTGTTTGTCCATTTCTGTGCGGACATTCCTTGTGTAGGAGTTGTGTGTCTGTACTGCAGCAGTGATGTTCTTGCGAACACAAATTAGTTATAAATCAGCTATTTTGGTTGTTGCTGCCAACCTCAGCACCGAATGACAGTTTAAGTGTCTATTTTACTTGCTGGATGCTTTTTGTGGCACAAAGTGAGCTCCATGTTACTGAAGCTGCACATTTAGAAATTTCTTACCTCGCTAAAAACCAGTTAGCTAACTGATTAGTTTGAGCTGTCGCTTAGATATCTACCTAAACTATAGTGGCTGTCACTATAAAGCAGAGGTGTCCTTCTACTTGGCACAAGGCCTGTTTCCATAGACTCGTTTGACAATGCAAGGGCCCTTGACGTGACTCAGAACAGAGCCGCAGGATTTCACGCGAGTTCTTCGCCAGAGCGCTTCAGTAAGCTGTATTGCAGAAGTAACTCTTTTTGGAATAGGCATGCTCTTGCAGAGTTGAACGTGTGCCTTGATTTCAAGATACTTAAATCTTCTGATAAATGTTGCAGTGGGTCTATAACCTTTTCTAGGGCACATACCTGGGAACCTTTTCTTATCTGAATAGATCTTGTCCAGCAGGTTGTCACTGTAGAAATATGTCTTCTGTAAAGAGGTAGAAATCTTACCCTTGCCATGTGTTTTGCACATTGGAAGATCACCTGGGGATCTTACGCCTTACCCAGGAGAGGAGGGTTATGAGGTTATCATCACCTTTGTATGTGGCGCTCCCCAACTGAATAAATATATCAGATAAGAAAGATATTATGTCATCCTTTTCTAAATAGCTATTGTAGACTGGGTTTTGGATGTATGGACGTGCTCTTACATGACTATTTTAAGACAAAGAAAATGGCTGCAAAACATTGGTTAACTGACAAGGATTCAAAACGGGTTTGACTGTGATTTGTAATGATTAACTCACAGAAAAGTTGACAGACGTTGGGAAACGCCAAATTTGCCCTTACATTGATAGTTTTACATCTGAATTTGCAAAATGTAATATATTTTAAAGTATTGATATGATAAGGCAAAAGTAATAGCATTTTTACGGAACGATGATGAGAAAGTCATCAGTTGTAATATACAGCTAAATAGCTTTTTAGGCCTACAATTCAGACTATGGTTCTATACATCCTGAAACTTAATATGGTTTTGATTAGGGCTTTTATTTCAGAACATAGATAATTTCTTCTTGAGAATTAGTCATTATTAGTGAATCATTCAAGACATGGTAAACGTTATAAAGCTTGACTCTTGCGAACAGGTGATTTTGACTTTCCAGCTGCAAGCTTTTCACCTTCTACCTTATTTACTTATTCCTGTGGGATGCTGAGACCGCTCAGGTCCCCTTGTCTTTCTCACAGTCAAGTCCTGAGCATACTTAGATCCTTTGATTAAAAGTTTGTTCCTTCGTTTGCTTTGTGCTCCCAAAGGCTTCGCTTCCAGGCAGCTCACATTCATTAAAGACTTTGTGGATAACACAGGGGACAAATTTAATTCACTAGTGCCAGTCCAGAATAGCGATGCATGTTCAGTGAGAACAGGGTGCAAGACAGTTGGCTTCTTGGGATTTGTGAACTGCCACTACAGTCTTCAGAGACAGGTGTGTTTGCTGGAGATAGCACTGTGTAGTGTGGCATATTGGATCTCTCTTCTGTAATGGAAGAGAGCTTTTAAAGACTGCTGCATAAAGTCCAATGAAGTTTTTTTTTGCCCATTACAAATTATCACACTACTTTTAAGTTATACATAGTATACAGTGTAGCCATTGTTACCTTATTTCAGATTGTTTAGTGTTTTTCTATTGCATGTAATAGAAACAGATTATGGTTCTGATACTGCCCGTACTGAAGAAAGTGAAGTTTTGCCATAAACGTATGTCGAGCAAATTGTTTTCCAAAAAGATAATGTGTATTATTTAGTAGTAGTATATATACTATGCAGTGTAATAAATACCTTGTTAATAGCTAGAATGTACTTATACATATATAGTCTAGAAATAGAAATTAGGAGTAAAGAATAGTGCAGTTATTCTTCTCTGATCTAAAATATGTACATTTCTTAATTGAAGTGTTACTAAAGGTGTGATTTGCAAAAAGCTATGGTAAATGCTACCTTTGTTTTAAGTAACTATCAAGTAGATATGCAGACTTCCTATTAAAATGATTCAATGAAAACATTTGATCTTGGTGAAACAAATTCTACTTACATTGCCCAAGTGATTTTAAGGAACTATTCAGAAATAGGATATTTCAGTTTAAAATTTGAAATTTTAATAAAGTTCTGTATTTTACTCTAAGGCTGGAACTTCTTCTCTGTGGCAAAAAGTCAGAGAGGATGTTACTAGTTCTGACTGGTTACACGAGGAACTGCAAAGCTATTCTTAATCAATATGCAGATACCTAAAAAGCAGATATATATATATATATATATATATATATATATATATATATATATATAAAAGAAATTGGACATCCATACGTATTTGTAGAAGCTTTTGAAAGAGTTATTCAGTGTTTGCAGAAAGATATTTTTGCAGCATGTGATAAGGCCTGTTATCTTATCATCTAAGCTTCCTTTTTCAGCCTGGATCCTGGGCAGAGTAAGATGCGGCTGAGAACGGAGCTGCAGGATTCCAGACTCCTGAGGCAACGCTCAGTGACCAGGCTCCAAGTCAGACTGAAAGCATGAAGCAACCCAAATGAAAAAGAATATATGCGTAGATATGTGGGTAGGAAGACAGCTGCTAGGGCTGCTCGGGTTGATTTGGCAGTCAGGTCATTGCAGAGTCTCCTAATGAAGATTTTTGAAAACTGTTTTGTTTCATAGGTATTTTTTGTCTTCTTTTGGGGAAAAAAGATGGACCGAGAGACTACTTTTTCTTCTTCACACAGACAGGAGGGATGATGGGAAAGATTGTTTCAAGCCATTTCTGAAAGAGAAAGAATTGGTGTTTGGTGTGTGTGGTTTAGAAGTGGTGAAGTGTGAGACTGAGACCGTCCCGGAGTCAAAAAGGGCTAATTTGATTTTTCACGTAATGATGTTTGTCTGTTTCTTAGCAGAAAAAAGTAGCCACTACATAGAACCGTGCTAAACACCTAAGCTGATCTCAAGAATTGTCAACAGCTACAGTAGAAACAAGATTTGGGATGAAAAGCATAAACATCATATTGTTTCTACTTTGGATCGTTTGTTCTATAACTCTAGAAGCTATCTCTCCTCCAGAGATCATTAAAGCTAAACACCAGTGTTTGATGGTTTAGGCATATGCTGGTGCTTTTTTCTGCTTTTCTGCTTGTAAAATTTGGAGTTATTTGGAAGTCAATTCTATTTAATCATTTGGAGTTCAGAAACATTTAAAAAACCCACTTTTTAAAATTCAGGAGTGGTATGACCACCATAATGAGTTTAAGAATAGAAATAGCAAAAGCTTGATTGGATAGCCATGCTACAAGGATCCAAAAAGGCAAGTGTGATGTGTGAGTGGTGCTGGGTGACTTTGGTTAGAGGTAATATTGGCAGAGGATGAACACACTGTCTAGACTGTTTCACTTCTCACTCCTCATTACACCACCATGAGTCAAAGCCTCAGGAACAGGTCACAGAAACTTTTTATGTGTTGTCAGCTAAATTGAAACCAAGACTTTCTTTAAATTGCAGAGATGATTGATATGGACAGTTAAATCATAGCATGTTATATGCAGCTGACATTTTTGAAGTGTTTCTCTGCAGTCCCACTTTTGTGCTGTTCTCAAGAACAAACTTACAACTCCCGTGCTATTGGGTATAGTATAAGTAAAAGGGGAGAGAGAGCTTGTAGGGAGAATTGAAAATAACGTGAATATGTTTGCAAGGAATCCTGCAGAGAAAAAATCATACAGAATTTAAGACAGATAAAAACAGTAATGTTCTTAGAATTTAACTATTTCCTACATTTCTGAGTGGTGAATGATAGATAGCCTTTGAATACATGACTAGTGAATCTTTTTCTAGGGTGCCCACAGCAGGAGTGTGATATTCCATGAGTAAAACTCCAAAACCAAACTCCAGAACTTTCAGACTTTTAAGTTTCTTTTCTCAAGATATATATAATTTAAGAATATATTTTCATCAGAAGTAATCTAAGTGGCAGTAAAGGCAGAATAAGAATTATGTACCATATAGCTCAAACATTTAATTCCTTTCTCAAAGCTATTATTTAATATTGAAGAGAATATGTAAGAAGGAGTCCTCGGAGTCCTGTTTGGCAGTTCATTGGTTTCTGCAGTTTATTTCATTCCTTTCAGAAATTAAATATGTTTTGCCACTCACTCATATGTGGTGATGAGAATTTACTGTATTGCCAAGGTGTAACATCTCCAAAATGAACAATCTCTGATTACTTATTCTGTGAAGCAGTCAGAGGCAAAGAGAACAAAGGTACAAGGCCTTGCTCCCACGCCAAACACCTATTTGTTAATGACTTTGCTGAGCCACAGTGTCATGATATATTATGGACTAGCAGACAAATGAATATCTACGGATGCATGAGCAAAACTCATAAAAATAGTACTAAGAAATGTTTCTTATCTGTGGCAGAAATGTGTTGTTGGAAACTTCAAAGATAGTGACAAAAAATCATCCTGTTCAAAGTTTCGAAGTGTAGTTCAACTGTCATCATCAGCCGCGTTTGTTCTTTTCTCTATGTTCACCATTCTCCTTGGCTAGAGAAGCATTGCCTTCTCCAGAAGCACTGACTTTCAGTCTGCTGTGGCTGATCATTCAATGAAACCGGTTTCTGTGGGCTTGTGAGTGAGAAAACAGCAACAAAAAGCAAGATTGGGGGTTGCTATGGCAATTCCATCCTTTGTTAGGGGTTTGATATAAGTCTTAGGAGCTAGGGGAAATAGTTGGAAATGGTAATTAGTTTTTTTAAGGGAATGTAATTTTTCCATTGTGAACAGCGATTACAAAGTCACCAATTTAACAGATATAACTGCATTAAGGAACCTAAATTTTACAGTATCTTTGTTAAAGAAGGGATACATTTTTTTGTAAAATAGTAGTATTGTTAATCTGCAATTCCAATTATGTAATGTCAACTTCTACTTCAGATCATTGACTTTTTTCAAGTGTTCAGTGGTGACAATCATTAATAATATTATGTGAGCAAACAGAAACCCAGTAATGTATATTTTTTGTTGCAAGAGGTCCATTAATTTCAATTTAAAACATGCAGTTGAATTATCTTAGATTCTCGCAGAATCTGAGTGGAGATCATTTTGTGAATTTTTGGGACACAGATTTGAAGATGATCTCTGTGGAAGGTCCTGAAAATGAGACAAAGCTGCAGCCATGTGGTATTTATCCATAGCGTATGTTTAGTACGTAGCAGAAGACTTTCAGATTAGGAGAAGTTTGATGTCAAGCCAGCACAAAAAACAGTCTTCCTCTGGAGAAAAAATTTCTGGTGGCAACATACGCACTCCTGTTGCTGCGCTTATGAAGCACCTCTGGGCTTTGAGTAGACTAATGGAGTACACAGTAGTACTCCACCCCATTTATTATTCCAGTTACACTAGCT
Organism: Struthio camelus; assembly: GCF_040807025.1. Taxonomy (NCBI): domain Eukaryota; kingdom Metazoa; phylum Chordata; class Aves; order Struthioniformes; family Struthionidae; genus Struthio; species Struthio camelus. The sequence goes on from NC_090943.1 coordinate 50,096,195, forward strand.
ACTCCACAGACTTTTAAAGGCTCTTATTTCTATGTCACTTCCTTACCCTGAGGCTCTCCTTGTATGGCCTTATTAAGCATTATTCTGGTGATGGATTTTTTTTTTATTTCGGAGGATGGAGTTTGGATAGGTTTAATTATTTTTTTAGAAGTATAATACCCACAGTTCTCTGTGGAACCTGCAGTACAACCACAGCACACTAACTGTATATCACTTGGTATTTGTTTCAGGTAGAGCTGTAGGAAAGGGCCTGCATTTTTCCAAGAATTCTTTGCTCACTTGAAGAACAATAGATTCCTACCCTCTCTTTTAAAACCAGCACACTTATAAGACATTTTTATTTTTTACCATTTGTGAATCCAGTACCCTGTATCATATAAGCACAGAAGTAACACTGAAAAACGTATCCCTGCAATGAAACTGTCTTAGTGCCATGGCTGTAAGGACACAGGAGACATTCTGGGCAAACATGCAAAGAGCAGAGTGTGTGAGAAAGGCATTGAAAATACGCTGAATGAAGTTGGATCTCACACCATGGAAAAAAACATGGAGTATAGAAAACAGCTGAGTCACAGGATAGGCTCAGATAAACCTTTCTGAAAGGAGAGATGAACGTTTGTGGTACTGGTCACGCTCTACGAATTCAGATAATTAATCATCTCCCCTTTTTTTTTCCTTCAGGTTCCGTGAAAGCAGATTTTATGTGAAACCACTTTGTAGAGGCAAGTTAATTCTTAGAACTCCATTCGAAATAAACTGTCATTGTACTTTAAAGGCTAATTTAAAAAATATATGATAGCAGAACCCAGTCAAAAACTGAGTAATGCCCCATGTCATTTAGTTTCATGCCAGAGTAGTATTCTAAAAGGAACTTCAAAGGAGAGGTACTAGAAGTCAGTATCTTCCTATTTTGATCAAAGAGGTTGTAATTAAAAAAAAAAAAGACAACCCAAACTCACAAAGGGGAAGAAATTAATTAATTGCAAGGAGGAACATTTCAAAGGCTGAGCTTACTTTCTTTCTCTCTTTTTAATAGTACTTGCTAGTGATCCACACAAATGAGAGAAACAGCAGTATTCACATTGTTGACCTATGTGTTAAACTTGTGTGCCGCAGTTAAGAGTTACATAGGACACCTCTGCGGAGAGAAATACGCTTTTTGAGTGTGTGGATGCATTCTTCCTCTAAAGATGTCTGCCTCCTTCTCATCACCGAATATGTAAGGATCCCCAACCATTAAGCTAAATTTTTAAAAAAGACAGTGTAGATATCCTCCAAAGTGTTAGTTAATGTGAACAGGGTGCCAGATACCCAGTGTTAGAATGGCTGATAGCTCTAGTGCCAAGATAATTGCCGCCTCCTCAAAATCAAGCGACAGAAGCATTTTATGATTTTACAGTACCAGAACATATGGATATCATTTCCCATCTCAGATGCACATTTTAAACATATCCCTGCCACTGTAACTATAAATGATGTAGCCTATATGCACCCTGACATAAGGTTGTGAAAGAATGATGAATAGATAATGCATACAATGACATATGGGAATATACCATTGAGTATGTACATTTTTTAAAATAAGACTTATTTTCAATGAAGGTCAAATATGCAAGAGCGTTATTAAAAGAACATATACTGCCTAGCTTTTATGCTTTTTCACAAGGTCTCAAAGCACTTTGCACAGGAGGTTGGTATCATTCTGCAGAAAGCTGGAGAAACTGAGTTGTAGACAAGAGAAATATCTTGCCCCCAACCATCCAGCAGGCTTATCACAGAGCTGGGATCCTGAGTCCCAGTTCACTATTCTGCTCCATTATTGTAGCAAAGCCTCAAATATGTAGTTTCTCCCTTACGTCTCTTTCTCTTAATTTACTTTTTGTTAAGCAGGTGTAAGGAATGATATTATGTGCTGAAATGCATTGCTGCCTCAAACAAGCACTCCTGTTACATTTTTTTTCTCAACCATCTTCCACAATGAGTGAAAGTCTCTTCTGTCCCTTGGCTCTAAAAAATCCAGGTGAGAATGTGGCTGAGCCATCAGTCTGCTACCTACGTAGGTACGTGAGACATGAGACATGATTGTCCCTTTTTGGGAGTAGCAGTTTACTTGGCCTAACTTATCTGGATTGCTTTAATCAAATCCTAAACCAAATGCTAAAGCAGTATATCAGGCATGACAAGAAGCACTGGGATCAGCTGCTTCTGGCAGTCCTAGCTGGAATGTAAGAAATGCCTTAGCTCCCACATGGTTCTCCTTATCTCCGCCACGGTAAAGTAGAAAACTCCTTTGGTATTTTGGACTCAAAGAAAGAAGAGCCCCTGAAATGTTATATAATTAATTTTGGATCTGAGATGAAAACTCAAGACATGCTGGTCCAGCAGAATCTGCAGGGGATTAGATTAACTAGCATGGCATTTGGGCTGCCCAGAGCCCCAGTCTTATGTCTGAAATTAGGGGACAATATCCTAAAATCCCAAAAGACATGCACCATACCTGGAGGTTTCCAGTGAGGACTAGACAGCATCTAGGAGGAACTAACATGCATTCTGCGCCTGCTGATCTGGGATATTCATTAACCTCAGAGTGACCCAAAGAAATGCATAGCTTTCTTAGGCACAGTTTCATACTTTAGGCTGCACTGTGGGGAATGCCCAAGCATGACTGAGGGCTGCACTTGCCCAGTAAGTGACCCCAAACAAAAAGCAGATGTGTTCCTTCCTGGGGACTGTGGGTTGTCATCAATGAAGGTGTTGTATTGCACTTTGCAGCTCTGGGAGTCCATTAGTGGATCTCGCAAAGAATATTTCTCCAGGAGAGACGATCCGGCCACAAGCATGCAGCAGAGCTCTTAGAGTTTCCTGGGAATTACTTTGCATACTTATTTCTCTAGGCTTTTTGAATAATTTGTATTACAGAGAGACACCTCCAAAATGAGACTAGGAGAGTATTTTCTCAAGTGGCTGAGAAGTGCATCTATTCAATTGTGCTGCTTAGCATTTTATTAAGTTTTTGTTGCATTACCAAATAGACAACAAGTTTACATTTGTTATGGACAGAACTCCATTGAAACAGCTTAGTAGAGTGAAGCACACAAGAACCATGATCAAGGGACAGCGCTTTATCCTCCAGCTGTCTGCATTCCAGGTTACTCGCTAACTGGAATATCTATACAAAAACGCAGGTTTTCTTTCTCTGTCATGGTCACCGACTTTAATGTGCTGAACAAAGTTGAAGGGGTTTGCAGTAGCCACACTAGACATAACAGGACATCTTTAAGCCTATCTGCTTGTATAGGTTTCCTTTGCCATCTGTTTCACCTGAAGATGCAGAGGTGAAAGGTGCCAGTGATAAGACAGTACTGTTCTATCAAGGAAAGCAGATAAGTGGATGTAATATTGGAGAGTGAGATTTTGCCTCTGCAATCTCTGGCTGTACATGTGGATGAGGTAGAGTGTTGATCCAGACGTGGTCCTCATATCAAAAACTAGCCAAAACCTAGTAAGAAGCTGTGCCCTGCAGAGGCACTCAGGTCAGGGATTTAAGACGCTCTAGCAAGAACGTTTCAAGTCTTCTCAGAAAAATGCAATCAGTTGCAGAGGTGAGTAACAAGTCTGCAAGGATGTGACAAACACACTGTCATCTTAGTTTCATGAAAATTTGCAAAGCAATGCTCCCATTCATGAACCCTGCGCTCGTGGGACATGTCAAGGGATGGAAGCATTCAGAGCTGTAGCTTGCGTAAGCAAAGAGGCTCAAACCCTTCTAGCTGTTGCAGTCGAGGAAAAGAACTAGCAGGACTAACAGTGGGTGAAGTGAAAGAGCCAAGGGGTGAAAGAAAACTGAGAAGTGGGAGGTGTTGTGGAGCATCTCAATGTCTTGGTGTGAGAGGATCAGCTCTTGACATTATCCTTCCTGCCTCAGATAACAGAGGTTTCCAAAGGGGTACATGGATTTTAGCAAGGGTGGGAGAAACAAAGCAGGAAGAGGCAGCATTTGCACACAGGAGCATATGTTCTGAGTGATTAACGCCTTTTAGTCCTGCAGACTTTCTGTGTGATAGTGTAATGCTGATAGTTTGTCACATCTGTCAATATGGTAAGCTTGGCAATAACAGCAATTTCACACTGTATGGAGATACAATGAAAGTGCCTTGTAAGGGTCACACCCCAGGTATCAATGTATTTAAAAACTCGAGTCATTTTGGATGATATATTGTATTTTAATACATTAGCTAAAATATGGTTCATGGTCTAAAATTAAACAGCCTAGGGTTATCATATGATAGAGGATAAAATATTCATTTCATTATAATTACAGAACTTATATGTTAAATATAAAAGATTGAAACCTAGTAATGTTGGATTTTGAAAAAAAAAAGGTATGTAAAACAGAAGAGGCTATGAGGTTGAGTAACTAGGATTTTTTAATACTATTCTCTGGCTTTAATAGAAATTGCATTTTGTGTTGGATTTTTTGCAAAACTAGCAAATTAATGGTGGCATCACTGTACAGAAAATTTCCATATTAAAATGCACATTAAGGATGATATATTGTTATGTTACATATACAAATCTAAAATACGGTGAGTTTGTAGTACTGCCCCCATTAAATAATGGGAGCATATGCAAGGCCAAGCACATTCTAGGTCCATCCACTGTTATTTTAAATAAAATGCCTTCAGAGGACATAAAAAGCCTGTAATTTGTACCAGTGACTGCAATCCACCTTCATTAGGAACTCCCTCACCTGTTCAGTGGACATCTTAGATATAGCAGTTGTAAATTATGGTGAGACTATATGGCTGAGAGCTATTGTGTTAAAATCATTGTTATGAGAGAACTAGAGAAGCTGCTCAACATTAAACTGAGGACAGTTCCTGTTCTACCTGTGATTTATTATTAACTGCAATGGCATGAAGGTTTCCTGACTCAGTAGCCTCCGAAGCACAAGTTTCTGGCCATAACAACATTGTAATATGATTTTACGTTGCAGAAAAGAATATAGGAAGGCAGTTCATAACAGAACATATGGTTATAGACAGAAAATCAACAAATCCAAATATATGTTAACATAAACTTAGTTCCAACTTCAAAAATGCTGGTAAAGAAAGAGATAAATTCAGATAAGCATAAAGAAACCTAAATGTTCCTATTGCAGACCACCTCAGGCTTTTTCTGCCTCTTTTCAAAATCCAGAAGGGACAGTTCAACCATCAGCTCTAACAGACAAATAAAAACGGTAAGGTTTTTTTACGCTTATACCCTTATCTTAATGTAGATCCATTCTCTCATTAGAAGACCCATCTCCATTTCATCTTTCCATTATTGCAGACACGAGCTGTTCCCCTGGAGGTTGCTTGTCTAATCTTGTTGCCTTTCTGATGCTCCCTTCAAAAAAATATATTTTTTTGGTCGTGTGAGCAACTTCTTCAGTAACTGAGGAAGCTTCTGTGTCTGTTTTATACTCTGCATCTCTATTAGAGAGGTGATTCATACCTGCCTGGGAAGTCCAGTTCTGTGCCTGCTTGATAATGTGTTATCATTTTGATGGCCCTTTCTTCCTCCTTGCATTATTGCTATTTCATATTTATAGCACCCAACAGTGTTACTGAGCAGCCAAACACAAGGATCCTGTAATGAAGAGGTCTCTATTTTTAAAGCATTCTGATTATAGTATGGACAAAGGGCTTTCACTGGCAGATCCAGGAGCGTGCATAAATTTACGCGTAATGAAATTTGTATGGATGAGAGGAAGGTAGAATGAGGAAGCCCAGGTAAAAAGGCCTCTTTAGCTAATATTTATTGAGCTAATAAGATATGCATGTGACAAAAGCGCGTAGTTTGGTTCTCTCAGTTCCTCTCTGCAGAAGGTATTTGGTTAGTTACACGCATGCAATTCTTGCTAACTTCAGAATGGTTCATATTTACAAAGGATGGGATGGCCAAACCTCTAGTAATTTATTCTTCCTTGCTGTGTTACTTAATTTGTTACCATTTAAAATTTAAAAGGCCTCTTAGATCTCCTGAACGCTGAGGCAATTTCAGCACTGAGGCAATTTCAGCTCTGATGTAGAGAGTTACGAGTTCACTTTAGCTTTGTAATAATGAAGGAAAACTCCTCCAGCAAAGTACCAGAATATATTATTTTTAGTGAAAGAAAGCAGTTCTCTGTTTAAGCAGAAAAATAAAAACAATTTTTGAAAAATATCTGCAATGTACAAATGAGTGATCTATGATAATGTCTCAAAGTAATTAGTCTAAGTGGTGAAATATTTTTGGAAAATCTTTTGATCATGTCTGCAGAACACACATGCGTTGGTCATATTCCACCTTCCTCCTTGCTTTCTTTTTTTTTTTTTTAATTTGCTCTTGTATCAGAGCAAGCTAAGCTTATTTGTACATCTGAGATCAGGGTTTGTGACATTTCAAGCTCCACTTAGCCACAGCTGTAGACATTCCTATTCTTTTGATGAGGTCTCTTGGAAATATCTTTTCCCGCCTTGAAGAAGGAAATGTTCCATAGGAACACAGAAACCCAGAAGGAAGGGCATCACAGGAAAAAAGGGAGTAGAAATTTCAGAGTTCTGTAGCATTCCCAGCAACGTCTTTTAACTCTACAAATCAATGTGTTTAAACAAGGGTTAAAAAAGTTGTAAAAGCTGTGCATTTCCCATGTGGAGGTCAAAAATGTTTTATTTGAAGAAAATTCAGAATATTTTCAGATGATATGATATTGTCAAGGCTGCATAAAAGGCTAGAGTTGCAGAGACAACAGCAAGAGGGAGAAGACTGCACAGTCTCCATCTATGAAGACAACCCTTTGGCTTTTCTCCTCCACAGACCCAAGCAAGTGAACTGTTGTTAGTGTTAACATCAACAGTCTGAACAGGAAATTAGACCTTGTCCATTATCCATGAAGATGCGTGGAAAATAAATGATTTTTTTAGCATTAAATTGCAAATTCAGAGAGAGAGAGAGAGATGCTTTTTTGGATGATACGACACAGAGAAATAAATCTGACTCCTCTCCCAATTTAACACATTACATACCAAGGGCCTAAAAGTGGTTTTATTTCCTGCATCCCCTTTGACTGTCTCCCTCTTTGGTCTTACATGTTAATGCATTTATTCCCTGTTGTTTTGCAAGAGACCTAAGAAAAATGTGGGTATACTCTCAAAATGAAAGAAGGAAACCATAGGCCCTAGGCTTTCGTTCAAATACACCAATGTAAAAGAATAATTTAATTGAAATCAATGATAGTTCCCTAGTGTAAGACCTGCTGACAGCTATAAGCACTCTACTAAGACTCTACTAAAGTAAAAGATTGTTCAGTGAGATTTGTTGCTCACTGTGTGCAGTAACAGCACCTGATTTTCTATTGCTAAGATCTAAATATTAGACCATAACAAAATCTGCTACTTGAGTGGCTGCCATTGCAGATTTCTTTCTTTAATATAAAAGAGAAAATAAAATGTGACATTAAAGTGGTTATCTGCCATTGGCAAATTTTAAGGAGTCCTTATTTAACAAGAAAAGACATTATTTCCCCACTGCTTCATGTTGCTTTTGTTCCCCTCTCCCTCTCCAGTGTCACTTTTAAAGCCTTGTTTCCTTAGTGATGGTAGGAAGATTAATCCTTTTGCAAAGAAATAAGGACAACTTCCTTTTATCTGTGCTCCAGGCTGCTTTCCTTGTTGCCATCACTCTCCAACCACTCTCCCATCAGTATGAAATGGTCCATATTTACAATTCAGAAAGAAGACTTTTTTAATGTGTTGAAGGCCATTAACCCTAAAGAAAATAAGCTGGTGTTTCCATTTAACTACTACCCTGGAGTCTTCGCTCTCCTGTGTAACGGATCATTGTCTGCACAGAAAAGCAAGCTTAAAAAAAAACAGGTAAAAGGGCTGAATGTACGTTAAATGTACAGGAAAAAAGCTTCTTGCATGTCTCAAACTGTTTTCTGGGAATGCTGATGTAAATTCAAACACAAAGTCCAGTTTTGCAAAGGTCAGTGATGTAACACACCCCCAACTATGCCTCCAGTTTTAATTTTCTTGACTGATGGTTGCTTTTTCTTACCACATGTGTGAGTATTGATCTTGTAGCTTTTTAGCTCAGTGTTTGCCCTTTTTCCTTTCCTCAGGAAAGCTACACTCAGGAGGGTTGGTTCTCAAGTCATTTAGTTCTCTTTTACAAAATGGTGCCTGTAAGAGTTCATTATTTTCAGGAATATATTCTTCTATTTAGTTGCATACTTTTCCCTATCCACTACTTCCATTAGGAAAGTCTTCATTATCTGATTGTCTCCTCTCTCCTCCCTGAGGTCGGTAACGTTAGCAGCTCTCAGTCTAAATCGTGGCCCAAGTGGATAGCCATAAAGGAGCAGGTTAAGACCGTATCTGTACTGAGGGATATTGAGATGAATGGGGAGAAAACTGGATCTTGCTTTGCTTAAGATCTACAGATTCCTTATGGGCAGCACTGTGTCCCTTGAAGGTTCTCAGTGAGAATAAGTTGCCAGCTTAGCGTAAATGCAGTGTAGTGCTAGTAGTGTAAATGGACATTGATCCACTGACTTTACTGCAGCTATTTGGATCACAAGTAGTGAAGGACCTGGCCCTGTAACCCTGCTTGTGCATGCTTTTTCCCTTGGATAGGCTTGAAGTTGGAATCCATTGGCCGTGGAGATGGTTTGTTATCGCTGTTCGAAATGGAGGCACTTGAATGAGATGTGTGCCACTGTAACCATCGATATGATCTTAAACACCCGAGCTGCACGAGCTGGGGTGCGTTAGCTTAAAGATAGCACTGACTAAGCTGGGCCCAGTGCCATTTTATGCTACAGTGTGGCTTTCAGAACCCAATTCCTATCTCCGCAAGGCGCTAGAGCAAGTACAGCTACCAGCTCAGTGAGAGCTGTTGGGGGGAGTCGTGGAAGTAACGGTTACACGGCTGAGACCTGCTGTTCATGTAGCATTTAATTATGATGGGAGATTGCATATTGCTGAGAAAGTTCTGTTTTGTGCTGCTATCTTACTGCTGCAGGGAAGTACATGAAAAATAACTGCTAAGAGGTTTGTTTAGGCAAACTGCACATAAAATCCCACTAAAATGTAAAGACAGGTGATTTTGTTAGTCCTTCAACAGCCAGGAGCCCAAGGACAGGTAAAGAAAATCCATGCAGATTGCTTAGGGCTGAGCTTTTCCTGCCTCCTTGGTAGGTTTGTGATGGCTAATGAGAATGAGGGTTGCCATGCAGAAGAGAAGATTGCAGTTGTTTTCCCATCAGAAAGGCGTGCTGGATTCCCTTCCAGTGGCTTCTTGCTACATGGCTTGTCTGTTCACCTGCAAAATCAGTTAAGTTTCACAAACATAATCATCAGATTCACCTTTTATCCAGTCTTTCAGGATAAAGGAATCACTTGTATTTGATCTATTAATAAATTCCTAATCCCCCTGGATAATTTTAGACTGGCTACAAAGCTACCAACTGAAACCTTTGGTATACACTTTGACTTCAAACTTATGCTGTCAGTGTCATTGCTTCTCCAGGTATCTGTAGATTGCTTAACTCGCTCCTCCAGTTTAATAACAAAAGCAGGTATGTGTGAGTATTATAGATTTGGAGATGATGAGGCAGAGGATATTAGCTGCACTCTTGGTTATATTTACTGCTTAGCAAATATATTCTGCAGTAGATTAGATATGTCCTTCTCCTTTTAAGTTTCTTTTATTGCAGCCAGACCAGATGTAGGCTGATTAACATAAAAGGCAGACTGCAAGATGTTCAAAGGTCTTGAAATAAAATTTGAAGCCTATAGTTATTATGTCATAACTGCCATATACACAGTGCTATATGTCCATTTTTTATACAACTAGTTTATGTTTCACACTTAAGAAGTCCTTTGGCTAAAGGTTTTGAAAGTGCCTATAATCAGGCATCTGTATGCGGAAACATAAATAGAAGTATATGAAGAAACGTACATGACTTGGTATTGGTTTAGACTCACAGCTTGCATGATGACTGGTCACTTTGTAAATCACATTTTTTATATAAAACAGCTGTAATGGGTCAGACAAGAAGTCCATCTCCCCCAGGATCTTTGGCAATGTGTAGCAGTGAGTGCTTTAGAGAAAGAGTATTAAAAAAGAACACGTATGTAGTGACACTTCCATCAGTATGTCCTCCCAACTTCTGTCAATATAACACATTAAGGGTACTTCTCAGGTTGGAGTGCATCAGTAATAATATTTGGTAGCCATTTAAGGATTTTTCTTTCATGAATTTGTCTAATCATTTTTGAATCTCTCCATAAATTTGTTCTCCTGTGGCAATAAATTCCACTGCTGAATTATTTATTGTGTTAAATTGTTCTTCTTTATTGTTTGTTTCTTATTTAACTCCCTAGCTTTAAGAATCGTATCAGGGAAACTTGGATCCCTCCTGGCTTCTAATTGATTGGTCCAGTATTGCAAGAATTATTTAAGAGTGCAGTTTTTGCTTGGAAAACAATATAGTTTGCTTCTTCCTAGTAGTTCTTCAGTGCTAACTAGGCCTCTCGTGTAGATACTCTACACCAGTTGGCAGGAAGCAGACAACGACAGTACCATATGTCAGTTTGTAATGTTCCCAGGTGGTAGGTAAATGATTTCCAAATACAGTAACAGATTTGTGACATGTTAGACTCCTTGTTCTCCAAGGAAGAATACTTCCCTGTATAGCTCACCATTGTAAAAGCAAGGCTGTTTCTTAAAAGTTTTCTTAAAATGTTGTTTCTCAAAATGCCAAAGTTAGAACACAACTGAACAAATCAGATGAAATTAGAACAAAGAAATTAATTCATCGTCAGGAGGAGAATGCATTGCATAAGCTCATTGATCTCTTTCCTTTCTAACTTCTCTATCATTCATGTTTTTTAGAATGGATGTTTCTAAGAAATGGGAACTCCCTAACAGGAAGTGTTTCTAAGAAATGAGAACCCTCCTAGAGATAGGTAAGCAGGCTCTTAAAGTTAGGGTGGTGTTTTTTAATTGTACACCAGCACCTTTGAATGTTTCTAAGGATTCCCTGTCTAATCTACATAGCAAATTTTAGCAGTAGGCGAGAAATACATTTACTACTGGCCTTAACATAGAAAACTACTATCCTTTCCTTAATGCATCTCCTTCAATTTGTGCTACTATTTCAAAGAGTTTGTCAAGAAAAAAATCATCATGCCACAAGTGCCTCTTCAAATTTTAAACTATCTGTTCTTCCCACTAGGAAAAAAGTGCATTTGGGGAATCTGATGATAAGTAGGACTCCAGAGGGGCAGGTCGTGATCTTCCTCTTCATAAAAATGTCACAGCCATCTAAAAGCCTGGTCTCTATCAATCTTACCAGGCTAAAAATGGGAGTTGAAAGCATTCCTCGCATCCCCGTAGCGCACACATCGCTGAAGCTGGTTGGCCATTTTTGATGATTTTTCTTATTTTGGAAAGCTTTGATTTCTTGAAAAAGAAACAGTAAAATAAAGGTGTGGCAGTTTTGATGAAAAAATTTTGGAAAGATTTTTCTAGATTCAACATACAGATTTCTGTAATGGGAGCAGGTGGGAAGAAGAAAGAAACCACAGCTAATAGCCACTAATCAAGGCACTCACTTGGGATGAGAATAGTTCTCGTTAAATCATCACTATGTCCAACATGGAGCAAGAACTTAAGCAAGTGCTGACATATCCTGAGAGCCTAAAATTGAGGTAATTGGCTTTTAAGAGATGGGAGTCTCTCAGACTTTCCTGGTTCAGCTACTGTGCTTTGTGTAAGTAGTCTACTGCTCTTAGCACCAGGTTAAGTAATCCCTTTGAGTCATGATTAGATTACTTTCTCATTTAGAGTATGGGAGACACAAGTTCCTCTCCATATCAGGAAAAGCAGGACGGTGGAATCTCTCTCTCACATGTCGGGTGTTCGCCTTGATTTAAATAATCTGTGTTCAGCGCATCTCTCGTTTTTACTGAAAAAATATTGGCAATTCTTTATGAGGAGAGTAACCAAAGACTGAAACATCATAATTTTTCATGCATTCCTTTTCCTGGCCAGCTGTACAGCAGCATTCATTAAAAGCCCTTCCTAGGTAGAGACAACAGTTTTTAAATACATGGTACTTTTAAAGAATACAGGTTTCAAGTATATGGCACTTTTAAGAATATAGAAAGTTCATTACAAAACATGGGCTGTGCCCTGTATCATTGTCCTCATAGTTGCTGCTGTATCGAGATAGAAAAAAGTTTTACTCTCCAAAAGAGATTCAAAACAATGTAACATACATGTCAAAAATATTTTCTGTAACATATGTGGCATATGCAAAATACAATGTGGCCTACATATCCAAGTGGTCCAGTACGGGGTGATATGCATGACTCAGGCACTCCAGAGTAATTAATCCTTCCTCCTGTTCCTGTTGCTTCTTACACATTACCCATCATGTGTTTTTTCTTCTTCTGTGTGCAACACATCATTAAGTTTTTTTCCTACTTCTCTTCTGCTTCTTTATCAATCTCCTTTAACCAAAATGTGAAACCAATATGGTTAGAGTCACGTTTTTAATCCATTGTATTAATGGATTCAGATTGTTCAGAACAGTTTCAGCTCCTTCCTCCCTAATTTGAACTATTTCTTAAGGGGAATCTAGAATAAATTGCATATCTTCAGTAAAATGCAGTGAAGTCTGTGCAATGATATAGCAAGGCGTAAGAAAGGAATGATGCAAAATGGTCTTCTAAAACCAGAGCTTGACAGTGCTCAGAATTAACTGCTGACTGATCAGCTCTTGTGTTCCTTTTATGGGGTACAGTAGTAGAGGTCACTGCATTTTTATTAGTATCTGCATGACCATGAGATGAGAGATGTATAATTTGGCATCACTTTATCTGAAGGACATCTGTCCTGGTTTACAGCTATTATTTCTGTCTTGTAATATATATTTGAGCTTTGGAGTGATCAGATTCCATTGAGTATGTATACTAAGGGAAAACTGGCATGTTATAAGCAGTATATGAAACACTTGGCATCTATTGAAAAAAAGGAGAAACGAATTCCTTTTTTACTCTGCTATTTTGCAGATGGAAAATTTCTTTTTCAAAGTATTTTTGTGTAAGTGCAAAATGTCAGGGTTTTATTTACTTATTTATTTTTCCTATTTTACTTACAATGCATACGAAGTTTAATTTTTTAGCTATTTAAAATAGAGAGGTAAATTAAATCAAATTTTATACCAGCCATACACTGTGAATTGGGCTGAGCTGTAAAATCTCATTTCACTTTGACTTTGCAAGTCAAAGGAATATAATGACAGTGGAATCAAGGATTCTGAATAAGAAACACTCCATAACTGTAAGGCAAATATGGAGAGGGAGAAAAAAATCAAATTTCGTTTCAGAGTTGGAATCTGATATTTGGGTTCAGGTCAAACTCCCTCTGTCTCTCTGAACATTCAGTTCAAAAAAAATATAGGTAATGAGCACCCTGCTATTAGATTCCCATAAACAAAGCAACTCTTGCTAGCTGCTTTCCATTTTTCATGCTTTGCTTCCCATCATCATTTTCAGTAAATCTGCAATGCAAACTGAGACTTGATATTTAACGTAGGGATAAACCTGCCTATTGCTACTGGGATACTGAATTTAAAGCATGGGAAATTGTGTAGTTTCACTTCAGTGCATTTTGCCATTGATGGTATCTCTCAGTTTACTCCTTAAATACTGGTAGTTGCTGAAAGCTGGATCAGAACTTGAAGTCAGTACTCATTTTTCATCCTTACTTAGGCAACCTTCTATTGAAATCCATGTGAATATAAGTGAGCAGGAATTCCAGCAATACTTCATAATTAGGTCTGTTGGAAAAAGGAACAGTGTATGCTAAGTACCAAGAGGCAGGGCTGGTCTGCGTTATCACTGAGCTGGTCTGCGTTATCACTGAGCTGGTCCTGGCAAAGCTACTCCAAGGGATTACACATCGCTGTTAGTCTAATTCTCATGAAAAGCGGGTGGAAATGCTGTATGCCGGAAATGATAGTGAAGATAAAGATTACAAAAGAGCTGTGAAATAAAGCAGTAGGCCAGGTGCTGAAAAAGCATACTCTGTTTTTACTCCATTCTTAGATAAAGCTGTGACTGACTTTGATGATTCCACTTGTACTAGGAATTAATTAGGACCTCAAGGTTTGACCAATACTGAATAATCACTCTAATAATCTATAACATACAACCTAGTTATATCTTGGAAAGGGCAGTAATAATTACAGGTAATAAATAACTTGGTAGACGACACATGAAGACAGATACCTCTCATTGTGTTTTTCTATGAAATCACTACCTTTTGATCTTTTTTACCTTTGATTTCTTATTGAAGAAAAGATAGTAATCTCACATTAATATACTGCCTTCCACCTCAAAGCACATCAAAAAAGTATACACACATAACAACACATGCATATAATGTCTGTGAGTTTGTATCTCACATAAATATGGGGCCTTTTATTCTCTAACAGGATGTAGCAAGGAGACAGAGGCTTAGAGGATGAGGTAAAAAAAAATCCCTTTGAAATTTGTTGAGGCATTTAAGTCCATAGAATATAATTATCCCAGTTGGACGGCTTCTGGGAAGGGGGTTCCTGAACTTTTTATGCCATGTAGCACCACTGACCCTCAGCATTTCTTGTTTAACAACAAAAAGCAGTCATTGCCGTAACAATATGGTTCCACAGATTGCACAGATTGGGTGCAGATCACTTACAGTGGCCTCCATGACACTGGAGCTAATCTTATGAGAACTGATGGGATGTTTGGTAATCCAGGAGGGCCGCACTGTCAGTTTTGTTTTGTTCCCTGGATGACAATCATGCCCGCAGCCGCTGCAATGAGCAATTGCTTAGGCAGTGATTTGGCAAGGTCAGTGTTGCAGGTCCTGTGAGTTTGTGCTGGAGGACCTTTGTCCCGGAGTACTTTCAAGTACGGAGCTGGCCTGATCCTGCTGTGCTTATGAAAACTGATGTCATGACCTCAGGTCTGCTGTAGAGTGAGGGGAGAGAAAGAAGGAGCACATAGGGCCATAGTCCCTTCCTACAACGGGTTACTCTGAGGCAGTATCACAGCATTTAGGAAGGATCCTGTCATTCTTTACCTTCAGTGAGCATTATACACTGCAACCAAAGCAGAGGGGCATCAGATCAGAATTAATGGTGTGAAAGGCACTTGTAATGACAGTAGTGGAAAGGACAACCGGCTGTTGTGCTCCTCATGGTCAGACTAGAAGCAACAATGGGTGATCACTACAATAAACATGCAAAGAATACAGAAACTTCTATGTTCTGTGTATTAAGTTTTCTTCTTACCCTTCTTTGCATAAAAGAGACAGACAGAAAGAAGGAGGCTGCAGGAAAGACTCAATGGAGAGCTTTGCAGAAGTTGCTAGTGCAAGGAGTTAGCAGACAAATTTAGTAATGGAAAGCGATGCAGTGAAGTCTGAGCAAAATGGAGAAAGGGAGAGTTCGAGTGTCCTTGGTAAAGGAAGGAGAGAACTTTCACAGGGGGTGTGCCTTGCAGAAGTCATCTGAAAGCAACACCGATGTGGGTGGAAGGTAGGCAGGGAACCCACAATTTGTTGAAATCTGTCCAAGCCTTTCTTGCTCCTCTGGACTTCAGAGCAGACATCATGTGGCATTGTTACTGTAAGGAATAACAGGGCTAGAAAGGCGTGTAGTAAACAGCATTTGCTATTGTCCCATCAAATGATTTGCAGACCCTTTTCATGTTGGCTATGTCCATCACATTCTTGTGGGATGGGATAAACCCTGCCAGTGTCAGCCTTTGTTACTAAAAAGCGTTAATTCCCTCCGATCAGCTATTTCCTTTCAGCACTGGCAGCAGTTGAGCCAGACTGGTTTCCCCAAGGCCTGGAGTTACTTGAAAAAATATGTCTTTGAATTATTTTTTCCAGTTAATAATTTGGCTTGATCCTATGCTCCTAATAGCTGAGGGGTTTGATTTTTTTTTTTCATTAGCTTCATGAGCATCTCCCTTTGTGCTATAACGCCATCAACTATCTTGGAACGGTCAGTTAGGGATGGAGCAAATCACTATAGTGTTTTGCATACTAAGTATCATTTTCTTTTGGTGAGACCTCTATTTTAATCCCTGTAGTAAACATAATGATCGAGATAGTACAAGCGCTTACATGGGATAGACATGTTCTATGTCTGCTTTACAAATAAAAAAGCCTTCGCTGGCTTGTCATCTACCTGAACAAAAATTTCTTGTTTTCATCAAGAAAAAAAAAGTATCAAAATTGGTGGGCCTTCAGTGGTAACAACTTGTCTGATTACTGTGAGGATAAGGACGCACCAGCCAAATTTCTTGAGTTTTCTGTAGTCAGCCTCTGAAGTGTATTCTTAGTTAAGAGTTAGTAAACAGATGCTTTAGATCATCTTTATCCCTTGATATTTTAAATCATCTTTACCCTACAACATGCCGTCCAGTGATTCCTCCAGCCAGAAAGGTTTTGACACAGCTTGTCAAGCTGAATTTGCAATAAGGAAACTGTAATAACTAGGGGCTGGGCTGGGGCTTAGGGACATTGTTACATATGGTGAACCACAGCCTGATCATGCACACAAAATGCAGAGAATTGTCTGTAGAGAACTTTTGTAGCACTTAATTTTTATGTGTTCCCAAATAGTCGACTTGTGTGATTTCATTCAGATGCTATAAGCTGCAATTAATTTTAACTTTGCAAAGCTTTTGCCTCTCTGTTTTCTGTGTTAGTCACTCAAACGTTGGGTTTGTCACTTGTCTCCAGAAGGATGTTCAGATACCTCTGCATCTTCTCTCCAATACCGAGAGAAAACAGTTCTGAACAGAGTAACCAGATGGCCTGTTTGCACTGTTTTTTTTTTTTTTTTTCTAGCTATGAGTACAGGACATTTAGAGCAAGAGGTTGTGAAACAGGCCATGTATGTCTACCATAACTGAATTAGATTTCCATGTCCTATCTCCCTCATTACCTCTAATATCTAGGAAGTGCTTGTTTCTTGGCTTGGTTTCTCCAATCTATCACCTCTCTTCTTCAAAAAGAACCATTTAAAAACTGCTGTGTTCTTAGATTTTGTCCTTCCAAGTCTTCTTTTCCCAGGCCCGTTTCTTAACGATTCCAACACTTTCTGGGAAGAAACTTATTTCAAACTATTTGTTCTTGGTTCCTGTTTGTTTTTTCCCCTGCTGTTCCCTGTTACACCAAGCCAATAGCTTCATAAACATCTCAACAACAGACTAAGCTGAGAGAGTGTTCATAAATCAGCACACAGCAGCCGAAAATCTGTCATAATCCCGATTTATGAAGCCTGGAGGACTATAGATTTTGACCCTGATCACAGTCATTTCACAAAGAAATTTGCAGCTGGTTGTGTGTACCAGTACCTACTCTGTAAGAGTCTTGGTAAGTATCCAAATCTACTGTTCAGTTCCAAGGAAATTTAGGTTTTTTTACCTCTTGATTATTTTTCTAATCTATTTTTCCTTCCCTCTCCTATTTCCTGGATAAAACCTGAGAATGCTTTGCCAATAAACGCTCATTTGAAATGAATGTGCAAGGCACAAAGTGTGTGAGTGTGTGTGTGCACGTGAGACAGACACAGAGAGAGAGAAGGCTTTTGGAGGAAGGTATTAAACCAACTAATACAGTTGGGACAAACAATTAGACTTAAGGTCCTAATGAAGGACTTTCGAGCCAGGAAACTTTCCCATTTTTTCTGACTGTATCACTGGATCCAATAAAAGCAGGTGCCTCTCCTACAGACCTTGCTTTTCTCAGAACTACGACGTGCCTTTTTATGCAGCACAGTTTCCTTAAATCATGACTTGCTTGCAAGGCAAATGTGTATGCAGTAATTAAGCTGGCACTGCAGTCCTGTCAGCACAGGGGAAATCTGAATGACATGAAAGAGTGGATGTGAGAGAATGAACTTCAGAAACATCCAAATGATTCACTGAAAACTAAATGTAGATTGAAGATCATACCTGTTCATCATCCCAGAGACAGCAGTGAATGAACATGTTTCAGTAGGAACCCAAAGCAACAACAAAACCCAACCCTCTGTTGTCAAGACTGACAGGAATAAGGTTATAAGAAAAAATGTAATGAATTGCTTGCTGCCAGTATTGGATTAACAAGTGGGTTATCTGAACGAAGATGGAGAACATAAAGTTGAAGTGATGCTTCTTTTTACATCTGACGGTGCAAAAACTACATTCGTGACTTATGCAGAGCAATGCCTATTTATAACCATACTCCTGCAAACTTAGTGGAAATGTTCATGTAAAACAAGCTTTAATTGCAGAATCTGGCCTTCACTGGGGCCTATGTCTCTCTGTTTTACTTAGTCAGTAGAGCAACTCATGAAGTAAAGTACTTGCAACGTGAATAAATATGTCAGGATCTTGACCTTTATTTTTAGCAAAGTGTAGAGAAATTAGATATTTGGGCTATATTGTCCTCTTTTTATCTGAAATATTTTGTTCAATTGGGAATTATTGTAGTTTATCTCTGATTTTATAAAGGTTTAGGTAAATTCAAAGTGGGTGCATATATTTCAGATGTATTGAAATCTCCTGCTACTTTGATGCTGGATAGCTAGCAAATTGGTAATAGCCCTGCATGAGAGAGAAATAATTCAAAATTGTTTACACAAACAATGGCTGATATAGGTATCTTTCTTTTTGAATATAAAATTCTTCAAAAAGATTATCCCTTCAGAAAATCCGTTCTTCTTGAGAGGTAATTTATTCCCATTTCTCTTTACTATTGCTCATATTTTGACCAAGATCTTTTAAGGATAAGCCAAATAGTCAAAATTCGCAGAAGCAACAGGAGTAATGGAAACATTTAAATCCTCATGAGTGTTTCCTGAGGAACATTTTTAAAGCAACGTAAACAAGGCAGACTGTGAGGGTAGAACTCCCTGTGCTTTTACAACTATGACATGGAGGGTGATTGATAGAGTTAAAATTAGAGATGGAACTGAACTGCTTCTGGCTAGTGAAAGAAATGGTCACTCACTTGTATTTTCCTCTGTTAAAAAAATGCATAAACCCCACATCACTGTATCACCATATTGTAGATATTTCCCGTGGTATACGCTCTGTGTTTGACTAGACAGAACTGGATGCTGAAATGTTAAGCCTCTAGAATTTGCCAAGTTTTCTTGCTGTACTGCAAGCTTTAAAATAAGCCCTGGTATCAAGGTTCATAAATCTGGCCAAACCTAGATCTGTTTTTCAATTCTGTCTTCCCTAACATTAGCTATTCATAAAAGAGTAATGGGCAGAAAAATACAAGTGTACTCATTTATTTTTTTAATTATCTTGGATAAGTTTTTAAGTAGGAAGAAACAGAATCCTTCTAGCAGAGGCTGTACCTTGTTGAAAAGGAAATGCCTCCCAAGACGTTCTCTTGAATCAGTCACGTTGCTGAAAAGAGAGGTGGTAAGACCAGGAAACCTGTATCATCTTTATTTACTTTTGTAATCAAGGAATCCGAAGAAAAAGGGTAAGTACCGTTTGCTAGACCATATTCTTTCTTAAATAGCTTCTTTCTTCATTAATATTGACCATATGCAAATATTCACATCTTTAATATTTCACTGCAAACATTTGCTGGTTTGGAAAACAGGTCTGTAAATAAAATTTGATTTTGAATAAAATGCAAGGAAAACTTATTCTGCAAGAGGAAGCTGTCTGCTTCAAAGCCAGTATAAAGTGTCCATTTTTGCAAGGACATAATGTCCTTCCAGATAGAGAAGTCTGACACTTTTACAAAACTTTTGGGAATTAGCATCTTCTGAGGAAATTATATCTTACCCTTTTCATACAACACTTAGCACCACTGTTGGTCCCAAGATTGACTGGAACAACTACATGCTATTCTTAATATTTCTGTAGACCTTTTGTTAGGCTCTTTTTAAAAGTTTCTCACATTATATACAACCAAATTGACTATCTGTGTATCTGATATATGGTTATTTACCAAGTTTGTGTTTTTATTCTCTGTTTCCTGATTCAGCTCAATTTATATGGGAAACAGGGCAGTTGGAACAGGCTGTTTGAATCATGCAAACACTTATGACTTTTAAAAATGAGAAGCAAACTTTAAACTCAGGTGTTTCCCCTCCAACTTCTATTCCTTTTATTTCTTATGTCTTTCCTGCCCTTAGGTCACAAAGTTGGCCAAGTGCAATTATATCTCAAAGGAAACTGTGTCTAACATGCTTTGATCTAATGGAAGAGATCTTTCAGTTTTCATTTCATTTCCCCTCATATTCAGGGGCATTATTTATTTATAACCAGGTAGTTATTTTTAGTCATTCTTTTTCCTGAACAGGATAGGAAGGAAGCAACAGGTAAAGAGAAAGTAAAAACACTTGTGAAGCTAATGGAAAACAAACGCTGTTTGGAAAGCAAAATTCTGACTTGTATATATATATAATAAAGGTCTTGATCCTTGGAGTTGACTGCAGGGTGTATATTGATGTCAGCTGGCCAATGCTGAAGCCAAGGTCTTGCGATGCCAATACAAATGTCGAGTGTGCTGCTCAGGGGTGCGGGAGGCTGAAGGGATGCCTCTGTTATGAGCAGTATTGTCTTTCTAGGCTGCACGATCCAGCACAGTTACCTTCGAGACTGCTGAGCCCTCTTAGGGCAACCACTCAGAGCAGTAGCGAACTCGATTACCGAACAGCAAGAAGTTATCCATGGAGAAATAACCTTCTTCCTCCCTGTTAAACCCTCCCTTTGTGGCAATGGATTCACAGAGAAGGAGAGATTTGGATTTCTAGCTCCTTTTCAGGAGACAGAAAAATATGTTTCTGTAAGTATAAGTTCAACATGAACAGGTAGCATGTTTATAAAGAGTATGAAGGGATGAGAGAGCTGAGGGCAGCAACGGAAGTGAAAAGATACCAGTGGATCACTATTACATAAAGCCTGAATGAGTTTTTAGTTTTTAATTTTTTGGTTTTTATCGTCGCTGGTGGTGTTCAGAAATATATTTGACCAAACTTGTCTCTTAAGACTTAATTTTCTTTTCCCTGGGTGTATTCTATTCCCCATGTAGTCTTCTTGGCCTTGGCTAGGAAAGACAGGAAATAAAAATCCAGAGGAAACAAGAGAATTAGTTCTAATTTACATTAATACTCCTGCAGTCAGAGCTGATTTTAATATGGGTAATGTGAGAACAGGGATTTTTCCTGACAGCCAGACGGAGAAGCTTTCGTGACTGGAAAAACATGTACGTGTAATGAAAACATATGGATGTGTATGTGAGTGGGTATGCAGCTGACAAAGAAAAATGGGTTCCTTCACTCCTTACTTTAAGAAACTGGAGAATTGCAGCTCCCCATTAGATAAAGCATTTATTGGAGGAGATGAATAAACAAGTGCTTAACAAGCCTAGGTGAAGGCTGAATGGGGCTGAGATGAGGAAGGTGCTACACTAAATGGCATTATAAATCAAAAGGCACTCAATAAATACAGTCACTGGTTGGAAGAAGTTATGACTGTGGTGAGTCACCATTTAGTCTATGGTGAGGCTGTGGAGGCTCACGGGAGGCTGGAAGGGTAGAAGAAGAATGGGTTTAGAGATTTCTTATTGAAGAAGTAATGAAGGATGAAGTCCAAAGAGATTCAGCTAGTCTGACACAGAGTTATTAAATAATTAAAGCTGGCAGCTGTCTAGGTTGAAAATGGCTACATCAAAGCCAAAATGTGGTCAGTAGCTTCTAAAATAAATTCAGAATGAGAGGAAGAGATTTAAACTTTTGAATATAAACATGTGCTGTGTGAGTGGTAAAATTCCATGGGCAAATTATGTTAGTCAGTCTTTTATAAACGTCCTTTGTTTTTTTGTTCATTCCTTCGTTCCTTCCTTCAATCCTTCCAGCATTACCTGCAGTGGGAAAATCTACTCAGGATCCTCCTTTAAGAGAAAATACACTGAAAAAAGAAAAGCACCAAAGCATACACATTTATTTCCACTGAATACAGCTCTGCATTCACTTTTTCCTTAATTAATTTTATTTTTGAATGGCAACTTATGAAAAATGAATGGTATACTAACTTACTACTCACACAGGAAAAAAATTCAGTAAACTGTTGATGTGTGAATTTGTTAGAATTTTACCTGCTCCATTATGGATACGTGAGTTAAGCTGAAGCTCAGCATATTTAAAAACTTGGACGTAATCGTGCAGTCCTGAGGGAGCAAAGCTTAGTAAGTACTCATACCTCTTCCCACTTTGTTATTACTAGATTATTGCTTTCTTATTCCACTATCTTAACTTGTATGACTTGGCTGTTCAAATAGAAGCTCATTGACTTGAAAATGAGCAGCATTCAGTTGGCTCTACAACTTTTGCCTCGGAGGATAACTTTTAATAATGTAAACCTCATGAAACCACAGACATTTGCATAGTAAGAGAAAAGAATGAGGCAATATTTCCACTTTGTCTGGAAGAGAACAGGGAGTGTGTAGGGACATTGTATTTTTTTGTTTCTGTCTCTGTACTTCTTCACTAAGTGCTTTTGCATTTCTGAAGTCCTTATTCAAGCAAAACTATTAACTTCAAAGTCTTAGGGCATGGCCAAGGGTCTGTAAAATCATTAGGATCATCTTGGTTGAAATGTTGTACTGTGAATTGCTAGAGGATAGTTAATAATAAGGTTGGATTTAGCATTCTGAATAGGAAACTGAAATCTTCCAAGCGTGCAGAGGAAGTTACAGGACAGATAGGAGCACTGTAAGAAACTCCTAAGTGATCTGACAAAAGTTCCTCACTTGTGTACCAAAAAGGCTTGCCTCGCATGTTGAAAGAACAGGTGAGCTCAGACCTGCTGATGAAGGATGACACAAACACTACATTGCAACTGAACTGCTACTCATGACATTTATTTAATGCTGCATAGATAGACATACACACAGAGACATAATTTCTTGCCTGCATGTGAATTTTTTGTCCGCTACGTGAATTCAAGGCTTCACCCTACTCCCCCCAGCGAGGGGAATCCAAAGCCCAGTTTTGGATTGTTTGTGTCAAGAGAAAGCAGCGCTGCTTTTCTAAAACCTTTTCCTCCAAGCTTAGTGCCTACCAGTCTGGCTCCTTATATGTGTTGTCGAAAGGTTGGGTGAAACATTACTCCGGATTTCACAGCCTGAACACATCTATTTTCTTTCCAAGGACTGGCTTGCCGCCATCCCAGTGCCTTGGATGCTGTTCGTTTCAGAGAGTGAACAATGTTCAGCCAAGCACCTTAAAGCATGACACATTATAAACAAAATGCCCAGAATTTAGGACCTCCCTTTTTGCTGGATGTGAGTAAGAAGGCAACACGTTTGCTGATCTAGCCTTCCCAGGAAAATTCCTACCTGACCCTTGCAGATGTTAGAAATTGGGTATCCCACTGGATGTACTGAGTGACTCGTAATTGCTTTAAAATCGAGGCGGTGGATGGTGTGATGTATTTCTTTATTGTATCTTCAGAGGTGATTGAGCTTGCCAGTGAATATGGGCTAAATACCTGCTTACTGGCATCCGTAAGCCTGCCACCCCGTGGTGGCACCTGGTTGAGGGCGGGGGGGGGGGGGGTCAGTGTGACTCCCCAGAGGGATGGCCTGACCTAGGGCAGCACCTGAGCCCAGCCATATCCCCAACAGAAAATCAGAGAATGGCACTCACAGGCTGGTTTCTTTGATCACAGTGCTGAGTCTGGCAATTAATGTCAAAGTTAATTAATATAGCTAATTCATACTCATTAGGAGATAGATAAATATCCACTAGAAATGCAGCTGTTTTCTCCATCCTATTTTATTAATGTTACCAAACAAAGATCATGCCAATGTCTTACAGTTGTTACCAATCTGGTATGGTCTATAAAATGTGATGTAAAGCTTAAAACTTGCACTTGTTTTCCTTTGCCAACCCTCACTCCTTACCATTTGGTCCCTCTTTATTTTGACAAACGCTCTCTACAAATGCCAGCATGACCTGCCATTAACGACTCCTGCCTTCTGTAATATTAACAATCTCAGACAGCATAATTTGCACAGTGCTTAAGAGGGTTTTGTTTGTTTGTTTTATTGACATATAATAGAAATAGATGAATAAAATCTGGCGTTGACTGATCAGAAGCTTCTTGCACAGAGCACAACACAAAATACAGCGCAGTCTGGATTGCCTCCAAATTGAATTACTGTGTAGCAAAACTGATGAGGCACATCCAGGACTTGATGGAGTTCTGTATTGCAGAGCTATGAGCTGGTCCTCCCAGAGGTTCAGAGGAGTCAAGGAAGAAAGTCAAATACCTGAACCCACAGGAAACTGATGTGTTTAGGTGGTTGGCCCTATAAAAATGGCTGTGAATCTTTTGAAAGCAGTGATGAAAGCAGCAAATGTTAGAGGAGGATGACAAGTGGATGGAAAACGAAAGTTTTTTTCCTCCCCCAGAAAATGTAGAAGGAAAAGCTGACTTTGTTTCTGAAAATGATTTTTTTTCTTTCTAATTAGTAAATAAAAATCTAACACTGCTACTTGTGGACGAAAACAATCAAAAGAAATCAATATACTACAATATAATTCACATGTCATATTTCAGGTGTTTCAGTGCATACATATTTCTACTCTCCCTGTTTTTCAGAGAAAACAGCCATTTGTTTCTATTTGTTTCATCAAGCTCCTGCATTTATATTTAACAGTAAATAAAAGGCAAGTATGTTGACCATGTCTTGTATTTGGGGTTCCTGGCTGAGACACCTCCGCACTTCTATTGTAAGTCAGATTCAGGAAAAGACCTTCTTTTTCCTTCCTTGCCAAAGTGAGGAAAAAATACTATTGGCAGGAGCTCAAAGTTGTTGTGGAAAACTTTTGGAAAGCTGCTGTGGCTGTGGGATTTCCAGGAGAGTCACACCAGCAGAAGAGCAATGTACTAGCGAATGAGAATCCTACAGTAGGTATTGCAGCCAAATGCACTGAAAAATCTTTGAAGAATGCTGATTATACACGCCTGAATTAACAGCCCTTGAAACAGAACTATCATATTGTTTTGTAATGCAGTTTTTCAAATTCCTTCATCCAGCTTTGAAGAAGAGATTTAGCTAGCTGCAAGGAAAGCCTTGCTAATTGATTATGTTTTCGTAACAACAAAAATGTAGTGCTGCTATGGCAAGGAGGTAATTTTCTAATTGGATCAGAGATAGTGCAATTTTTATCAGATGTCTGTTTTAAAGTCTCACTTTCTGGAGTTTTAAGTTATGTCACTATCAGTTTTCATTAAAAAGCATCCCTAACCTTTGAGGCAGGAAACAACGTGATTTTTCTTTTCCTCCGCTCCCTGAAATGCACAGTTCAGAAGAAGACAAATGGCATATAGCTTATTTTTAATTTTATTTAAGTAGAGAAAAATAATAATGAATTAGTCCAGTCCCTTGCTATTTTGGGGCCTGATTGTAGTTTTAGGTTTTTTTAACATTTAAGAGTAAGAATAGTGCGGTCTTTTCAAGAAAACTTTTAGCGTAGCATGAGTTACTGGAGGTCTCTGTTGCTCATGGTTATGTTTCATTTCTGCTTCTGAAAAAATCTATTACGGATAAATGCCTCCACTCAAAAGCTGCTGTGCGCTACTCTAAATCTGGATAGCACAACTCCAAAAGAAGTGTAAATCAGAAGGAGAAAATAAGCACAATTTTACTTTACCTGTGTTGACATGACAGATGGTGAGTAGAATCCTGGGTAATCTGTTAGTTCTCATGAGTGAAATCAATTAAGTTTAGAAAAGCTATTTATTGCTAGGGAGATTAAAAAGTAATTAGCAATTATAAAGAAATCTGCGAGGGTCCTAATTATAATGAAGCAATGAGTTTAGTTAGTGGACAGGAGGGAGGTTCTAAATATGAGGGAATATTGTATCTTATCTCTCTTGTTTATTGAGAAAATAGCAAGCACTATCTTCTTGCTGTCATGGTGATGATCTCTGGAAAGTCCTCCTGGATTTTTATCATGACGCTGACACAATAACAACAGCACTAATATCAGTTTATTAAAACCCAATTGCAGGATTAAGTACTTAGCTAAGAATATGCAGAAACACATAGGAAAAGAATTGAAGATCTCTCTATTGTTGTATCTAATATTTCTTCTTAGTTAATCAAAATTTTCCCTGCAGTTTGTTAGTCACTTGTTTGCAGCATTACGATGTTTTTTTCTGTGTTTTCAAGATCTGGGCATAATCTGCTTCTGTGAATAATTTAATTGACACCACTTGATTTCCGCAAGGGGTTCTTCTGGCTCCCAGGTAATGAAACAAAACTGAAATCCACCCGTTCTCACCGCATAATGTTTTGAGAAGCTCTTGCAGCATACAAATTTTCTTCTTGTTTAAAAAGTTTATTATTTTGGGGTAGGCAAATCTTTTTAATCAAAACAGTTGCTCACGCTTAACACAGAGGAAACTTGCTTGCTTAGAGCTGTCCTGACAGTGTATGGCACAAATACACAAATGCTCAAGAACTAGGGGAACTGGGGCTTAGCAAGGTGAAGGAGTAGCTCTGTAAAGACACCCATAAACAGTTCCCAGGGCTAAGCGCTTTACCAGGTCACCACCACGAATCTTTGACTGCTGGGAAGCACCTATGAAACTCCAACATGAAGGTGATCAAGGAATGTTTCTATCAACGAAACAAAAGTAAACCAGGGAAACACCTAAGAGGGAAGAAAAGGCAGCAGCAACGAAAAGCTGGAGTTTATGGGAGATGTGAAGATGTGTGGTTTGTTAACGTCCTTCCAGGAGGGGAGGTCTTCTCAAGTCAACTGGGTGCCCAGAGTGCCTGAGCTTCTTCCCTGCTGTGCCACTGCTGTTACTTCTGACCCTGACAGGTGCGTGGTAAGAGGATAACTGAGTCCTCCACTTCTTTGGTGTGGTGTGGGGTCCCCTCATGCAGGTAGCGCCTGCCCTGAGTGACTGCTCGGTTGTAGCAGTTCTTTCTGGCTCAGGGCTTCTTTAAACTAGATTTCATTGCTGGCATGATATGAAAAATGCTTTTCTCCATGTAAACTTCATTGATGGCAGAACTGAACAAAATTCCCCCTATTTTTACTTTCAGTCACCAATAAACATCCTCTGAAATGTGTTTCAGTAAGATAGGGGTGAGGTACATATATCCTCAACTCCTCTGGTTTTGAATTGTCTCTTTAGCACATATATATGAAAAACATCCATATTTTGAAGCCTGGTATGTAATATTTAGAGGAATGAACTAAAATAATTGTGACAAGCATCAAAAGGTTTATGTATTCTACTGTACTCTGTTCAGTAATGCATTCTGTGCTGTTCAGCAGAATACCTAAACAGCTGACAGCATTACGCAAAGAATAGCCCTTTAAAAGTGCTTTGAATTCTTCTGTAAGGCTTAAGTGGTTTTTTTTTTTTTCCCCTCTCTGAGGACTTTTAAAGCTTTGGTAATTTTTTCTTTTGTTTAAAATCTTATATTTTTAATATGTGGCTTCTTTTCCATCTTTGAGCTATAAGTTGCTGGAACAAATGCTTAGAAAGCAGGTATTTTTATGAAACTTCTGGTACGTTCATGAAACCGGCACAAGAATAATTTTCCCCTGTTACCAGCTACCTTTTGGAGACCCCTTGTCTTGATTATTGTGCATCAAAACCAAATCTATGAATACCTTCCTCAAGCCATTCAACATTTAAGCGTGTCCCATGTTTGTTGAATGACTTTGGCATTCATGTGTGATCGTTGTTTGACTCTTCTGTCCTTCCCTTTCTCTTCTTTACAAGTTGTGGTGTGATATTAGGTGACTACGTGAGACAAAAAGGGGATGGAATAATGGAGGACCCCCAAATAGGAGGTTTTAGAAGTTTGTAGGCTTAACGTTAGACTTCTAGGACCACGTATAGAGATTTAAATAAAGGTTGCTCAGTCTTAGAGCTGCAAGGCGTTTATAGATTCTATGACTGTCAATGAGGTGAGCGAATGTTCAAACATCTGAAAAGCAGACTACTGTAACTGGATATTGTAATCATGGATTTGGAGAACCTAATGTTAAACATAAGCACAAATGCAGAAGATGTACTAACAGAATATTCCATTGCCTGCTGCTATCACAGCATTACGGAGATCCCCATCAAAATTAGTCTGGTGAATGCAAAATGAGTAGCATTATTTTTAAAACTTTCTAAAATGGCTTAGTCCAACGCTGTGACCCTAAATGGCTGAAGGTCCAATATTTTTCTTATTTTCCTGGTATTTTTATTGTTCCTTTTAGCCTATCTTCTCAAAGTCTTTCCTTCTTTCATGCTACCTTATGCTTCTTAGAACATGAATAATTTCATGACTTTTGAAGACTTGGAGATGAATTAAATTTGAGATGAAAGGCAAAGAGATTAATAGTGAACAAGGAAAAGCTTTCTGCTTAAAAAAGTGACTTTAATACTACAAATTCCCTGCCAGTGCTTTTCTGGGAAGTATTTATGGCCATAAATGTTTATAAGCCAAGACATTTTTGTAAAAAAAATGTGTGTTTAAGGGATAGTTTTATGCAAGTAAGGAAGGTATCATTAACAACTCATCCCCAGGTTTTATTTTTAGAACAGTGCCACAATATTTTAGTATAACTTATTAGAAGCTTAATAGGCTGTTGGCT
The DNA here is from genome assembly GCF_040807025.1 of Struthio camelus. NCBI lineage: Eukaryota > Metazoa > Chordata > Aves > Struthioniformes > Struthionidae > Struthio > Struthio camelus. The sequence continues at coordinate 50,124,936 of NC_090943.1, forward strand.
CTCAGGTTGTAAATGAAGCTTGTAGGAGGAGAGGGATTACTACTGTACAGCTCCTGCAATATGGAATAATTACAGCCCTTTTAGGATAAGAAGGGCATGAAAAAATACTGTGTAATATGTTCTGTATACTTCTTCCTTCCAGTGACATACTGATTCATTTCGAAAAATTGCCTATGTAGGAGCTCCTGGTGAATGTTTGTCCCCTGCCACATGACTGGTCTATTGAGAGAGTGAATGGGTACAGTCCTTCAGGGCCATACCTCTTTAGGTTATCTGTGACACCTCATGGTTCAGCTCTGAAAGCTGGCAGGGGCATCGCTTGTGCTGTGTCCAAGGGAGCAGCTCTCAGGGGCACGTTTTCAAAAGGGCTCTGAAAAATTTGGAAGTAGTTTGCTGGCTCAGGTTCTGTAAATCTTGTTGTTTGTGTGTATTGCACCTACAATTTCTGGCTGAAATTGGGAACTTTTTTTGTCTGTACGCTGTATTTAAAGACAGTGTTTGAAGTCAGGTTGACCAACAATAGGAGAGGAAAAGAAGACCTTTAGAAACGACCTGGCCTGTCAGAAAAGCATGCTAACTTGGTGTCAGGCTCAGGATGAGAAACTAGACTTGCCCGGAGTGCCCTGTTCACGCTGGCTCCGTGTGCCTTCTGCATCTCGTCCAGGCGCTTTGAAGCTGATGGCAATCCATCAGGCTCTGGTTCTCATGCTAAGGAGCATAAACTTCCCTGGGCAAAGGCATTTTTCTCTCGAATTCATGTATACACCTTCATTCATCAGACTTAATAAGTCCCGTCCATTTCACAAAGACAAATTTTACTCTGTATATAACGTAGCTCCATTTGTGTTCCCTAAGCGCTGAAAATTGCCATTTATTTTGGTTCTGAACTCTCTTTATTTTTCATTAGTTACAAGAATGAATAACATCTCACGCTTCTATAAATCCCACGATGATTTTGAAAACTTTTTATAACTGTAGTTATAACATCAAAATGAATTTTGTTCCAGTGAGGAGGAAATTCCAATTCTTTTCATTTACTCTTTATAATTACTTATAAATTACAGTGCCTCTAAGGAGTCGGGCTTGCTGGCTTTTGATCAGAGACAAGCCGTAGCCTCTCTTTAAATTATAGATCTCTGAAGAGGCTGAACCTCAGTCTGCTTAGGAAAACATATTTCACCTGTGAATAGCTAATGCTGGCTCGTTAAAAACAAACTGCTACGCTGTCTTAAAGTGGTTAATTTCAGTTCTGTTAAAACGCAGACAGATAAGTGTTTGCTCTGAAATATGGTTTTCATATGTGGTCTATGTGACTCTGAGAATAATGTCTTCTTAGCAGCTGAGGTTTCCTTCTGGATTGCACTAAGTAACTATAAAAGATTTTATAGAGCAAAATTATTATTTTTTAAAATCAGAATTGATGAACATTAAGGCAAACAAATCCCCTCTCTATAGGGGCATATGAGTGCTTTTTAACTTCACATTATTACCCTATTCCATACAGTCCAGCAGTGAGACTAGGCCACTGATCCTCCTTTTCTCTTTGAATCTGGGCTGCGGCTTCATCTCTATCAGCAAGAAACATGTTCTTCCTGAGCTAAGAACAGTTACTCCATTTCCAGCATCGACTTTGCATCCAGACCGCTCTACCAGGAAAGGACATAAACCCCTCTGTTGTCCACCTCGGGTAATATTGTTACCATTCCCAACTTCATCGCTAGCAAAGGTAGAATAACTGAGTAACTAAAACCTGCAAAAGGGGACTTGTGAAGGGTTTGTGGCAGGCCAAGCTGCCTCAAGGAGGACGTGCTTGATCCCGCTGGTTACTAGAAACCGCTGCCTATTGCAAAGCTGGACTGGGCGTCCATAGCCAGGATTTTCACAGTCCTTCGTAGCAGCGCATTTAATGTAGATGGAAACATTTATTTTATATATGCAGATCCTGTGTTGCCAAACACTGAAGTGTTAATTCTCTCTCATCGTCTGTAGCTCTGAAGGCAACTGTTGACTATGTCCTTGCGCCCATAAGCTGGCCATTGGCGTCCTTAGTTTGGGCGTTATAAACTGGAGCATGCAGAAACCGGCAACCTAGCCGAGGAGGCTGAGCTGAGAAATTGCCCCTAAATCTCTTTGCTCATCATACAGGAGACAGGGGAATCTAACACTTCCTTGACAGTAAACGGCTATTCCATTATCTCAGCTCAGTGAGCATACTTAGCCCATTTCATGCCCGTACCATGCTTTAAAGACATAACAAACAATAGAAGTTGTTAGTTATTGGCACGCGAGATGGAGGCAGCCGTTCATTTTGTCATTAACACGAGGCCACCTCGAGGGAGATACTGGGCAGCAGAAGAAGAGAGCGGAAAGCTATAGAAACCACGCAGCGATCGGTGCTCTTGCAGGAGTAAAGGAAAGCCTCATCGAACGATCCAGAGCTCCAGCGCTGGTAATACGTTACTAACAGCAGCTCTTTCGGCAGGAGCAAGGAGGACTGCAGCGTCGGCGAGCCCCTTTCGGCGCGCGCAGCGAGGCGACCCGAGGGCCGGCGCGAACTCGCTGCCGCCTGTGTCTGAGGCCGGGGGTACCGCTTTCCCCCCTGAAGTCCTGCACTCCTGACACGCTCAACATTTCCATGCAAGTAATAGGAAATGAAAAATCACACAGCCCGTGCTGGCAGAGGAGAGATGCAGCGGGCTTGCGGTTGCCATTAATAATTACACAGCAATAGAGAACTTCCCAAGATCGCTAAAACCGGTAAGGTTTTTCCCTGTAGCAGCGAATTCGGGGAAACACACAACTGATTACGGTTAATCCCAAGGGCCAACGTTTGCAGCCAGCAGGTTACAGCATTACCCTGGACGGGACCAGGGGCGGGGGGAGCAGGCACCGTTTCGGGAGCTGCAAGCCCAAGGGAGTCGCGGCCCCACAGCCTCCCCCGCGGGACGAGGCCGAAGCCGGGCCGCCTCCGCGCAGCCAGCCGCTGTCCCTTCAGCCAGCTCCCAAACTCTCGGCCGCAGCGGCTGCCACGCGGGGACAAAAAAAGCGCTGCCGTCAACCAGGGCCAGCAAAGCACCCGCATAATTGTTAAGCCGGGCACTGCTCGTCGCCACGGGCACCGCCAGCCCCTCCTTGCCGCAGCCCGCAGGCGGCGCGGCGCGGCGCGGCCCCCCACGCGCGCCCGCCCCAGCCCCGCGCGGGCGCGCAGCCACCGCCCCTCCCCCCCGCCCCCATTGTGTCCGCCCCCGCCCGGCGATTGGTCGGTCCCGCGCGTGACGGCAGCTCGGCGGCGCGTTGCCATTGGCGGCGGCGGCGGCAGCGGGGCCCGGAGGGGTGGGGGGGCGGCAGTGTGAGAGTGTGTGTGTGTTGGGGGGTGGGGGGTGTGCGCGGGGGCGCGCGTGGGTGTGCGCGGGGCGGGCGGCCGCAGCGGGCGGGGAGCCGCGTCCAGCGCCGCGGCGGAGGTAAGCGGCGGCGGGCTCGCCCGCCTCTAACGTGTGAGTGCGGGGGGACGTGGGGTGGTGAAGGGGCTCCGCTGTCTTGAAACGCGTCCGCGTTTCTTTTGCTTATCTTCCTCCTCTTCTTTTTTTTTTTTAATTTATTTTTAATTTTTTTTTATTCCAGCTGAAATAGGGTCTGAAGTGGCAGCTCTCTGCCTAGTGTTTTTTTTTTCTTCTTCTTCTCTAATTTAAAAAAAAAAAAAAGAGAAAACGCAGCATCCTGTGTGAGGGGCAGGTCTGCCCCTGAGCGTGTTCCCGCGGCGGGGAAGGGAAGGGAGGCACGCGCGGAAAATAGCGGCCGGCTCGTGTGCGCTCCCGCGGGGACGGGGACGGGGACACCTGGCGTTGCGCAGGGGGCAGCGTGCCCCTCTCACGAGGCAGCCTCTTTTGCAGCCAGAGGTGCGAAATGCCTGTCGGCACGGGCAGGGCAAACCCACGGGCGCCGGCAGCGCCTTGCACGGGAAGCGGGGCCGTGCCTGAGAGACGGCATCCTTTTTCTTTTCTTTTTTTCTTTCTTTTTTTTTTTTTTTTTGAGGCGGGTCTGGGAGCGTAGCGGGTTGTAGCCCTGCGGTAGGCTGTACCTCTCGTCTAGGTGCTTTGCAAGAGGGAGCCTTGGTGCATTTCTTTGAAACAGTAGGAGGGAGCGGACGGCTGGTTGGGGCAAATGTTTGAAAGCTGAGGGTGGGCTGAAGGGTGACGGCAGAGGTAAAGAGAGCAGCCGTGGATGGAGAGTTAAGGATGGAACTGACTTCGACACGCGGAGGAAAAAAAAAAAAAAAAGGAAGGAAGGGATACCGGAGCGTGCTATGAATAACTGGCTGTGCTCGTGCAGCAGAACGGCAAAGTATATAATCTCACAGAGAAAACCCACCTTTCGCCACGGCAGAGAGCATTCAGGCGTTGGAGCTCTGTGGAGGGTATCGCTTATGCGGAGAAGCTTCCGCGAAAGACGCCGCTGGCCAAGGCGAGCAGGCTCAGCCCCTCTTTACCCTGCGGACGCTCTAACGTTTAGAGATGACCCTTTGACCGCCTCAGGAGGTAGATCAGCAATGAGAATGTGCTTCTGATGAATGACGCTGTCATTCTACAGCTGATCCTTTTTTTTGGGGGGGGGGGAGAGGGAGGAAGAGCAGATTAAAGAGTACAGTTCAAAGGCATGACTAATTTTTAAAAAAAATCCGTAACTTTCTCCTAATTAAGAATGCTCTGCAGCAGTAATTCTGGGAAGCCAATTGGATGGTACAAACCTAAAATGAAGTTTGAAATCTTACGTTTGCAGAGCAATTTAACCAGTTAAATTCCAGGAACAGGTAACAGTACAGGAACGGCAGTGCTACCTGTATCTGAAAACACTTTAGTGACTTAACTGTAATGCTGTATTAATCGGAACTAAATCTACACATGCAAGCAATTGGCTGTTTCTTACTATGCTGTTGTCCTAGAGTGACCTATTCTCATCCGCTTTCTGGTTTATATAGCAGGTTTACTGTAGCTCCCAATCATAAAGTAATCTTTGACTCTGAAGCAGTAAAGTAATTATGCTAAATTGAATACCAGCTATTCTGATTGTGATGGATCCTACTAATCATCTCAATGAGCACCCACTACTCCTTTAAAAAAAGTTTGTTTTTTTTTTCCTGAGGATTTGAAAACTGCAAAAATACCCTTAATCCTATTAAGACTGATGGAATTTACTCTGTCCTTGTAAACTGATGTTCTCTAGATTAATGCCAGATATGGAATAAGTTGAACTTTAGTCTTTCCACTGGAGAGATTAAAGAAAAAGAAAGGCAATTACAAGTGTTAAAATGGGAGAGATGCAATTATTCATTTATATAGAATATCTACAGTTATAGCATAATGCAGAATAAAATAAAACTCCATTTTATTATTGACAAAGCCTTCTATTTGTGCTAATAAAACTGACACGCTAATATTATGCTAAAAGAGCTGCAATAATGTGCATACATTAAGACTGCCTTAGAAAGTTTGAAAACACTGGGCAATCTTTCCTCTGCTGGCAACGGGAGGCAATATTGCTAAGTGTCTTTGCTGTAGCGTCTGCTCTGGTGCTGCCTTCCCTGGGAGGTTTTGCCAGGGCTCAGTTCTGCCTTAGCAGATGAGCTGAATCGGCGCGGATCGCATTGCTGCGCAGCCCGCCCTTGCCCATGGCTGGAGCTTGCCTACGCCAAATGCCTCGGGTGGGCACGCAACAGACCTTGGTTGCCTCAACAGTTACTGCAACAAAACACAACAAATTCGTGCACCAGACTAGCTCACTGCAGGTAAACATGTTCTTCTCTGAAGACATACCTATGCCAGAGGTTTTGGCCATTGGATTGATCGATTTCCAGATAAGTAGAGGCAATTAATGTGCGCATAAAGTGTAGTGTGGGTATTTGCAGATGATTTATTCCTCCTCAGAGTTCAGAGAAAATTCCTTCACTTGATGGTTTCATGAAACCTTTGTTTGCAGACTGTAGCGACTCATATGGCCATATTCACTGAACAATTAAATGAATCCGAAGCCAACAAATTTGCAAATAGACGGTGCAGTTATAGTTTCCAAAGCCTGGGCTGTGACGGAGCACAACTAAAGCAAACTTTGTTGTCTGCATCAAAACTTTTTGAGTGATAAGAGTGTGAATTTACCACTGTGGTAGTTAAGTTGGGTTAACTAAAAACATTAGAAATTTAAAAAAAAAAAAAAAAAAAAAGGTCTCATCTTGAGCTACACCTTAGCAAAACATGAGACAACGCAGTTACCATGGAGTAACAGCAAGTAACGCAGCTGGAGGCATATACTTGCCACAGTAAATACACGAAATAAAAAACAAAATAACATTGCTGGTAAGTTTTTAGCTTAGAAAATTTTCTTATTTGAGTCTCCCATTTGACTGAAAACTTAGTTATTCCTGACTAGGAGTAGAGGTAAAGAGTACTCCTACCTAGAGTAGGAGTAAAACTCCTAGTAGTTTTACTAGGAGTAAAATCAGATTGTAATTTTGGACCTACTTTGTACCCTGTTGTGAGTAAAACTCTTAAATTTGACTTTGTGGGGTGTCAGAGACCAGAATTTTGAGTTTAGAGATGTCATCTATAGATCTTAATGATATAATGTTGGGAATATGATCGCTGTTGCAATAAGGGGAGAAAGGGATGGGGGTGGGAGAGCTATAAGCTGTCTTTTGCTCCTGGCTGACTGAGGAACTGAATTATGTGGAACACTTAGTCACTCCTTGGGGTAGGAGCACAATGCGTCCCTGCGTGCTGCTGGGTAGTCCTTGTTACTGATGACAGCATATGTAATTCCTAGCTAAAGCACTCATTGTGACCTTTGGCTTGCAGATAGCATTCCCTTAGAGAAGTGTATGAGCTGGTGCGTATGCCCGTTCTCCTTTGCAAAGCTCTCTTGAGTGCTTAGTAAAGATCCAACCAGTTCTTTATTACAGGAGAAGAAATTCCCTATGCTCTCTCTTATCATTTCTCATGCAACAGAAAGCAGATCTTGTCCACAGTGTGCTGCAATGCTGAGGATAAGATTTGCTGACTAGAATTGTTGTGGTATTCTCTCTCTGGGAGCATGACATGAGGGAAGAGACAGATCACACAGTGCCACAAGTGGACAATGTGTTAAAGGCTGCAAGCAGAACCCCTGAGCTTGCTGTGAGCAACTGTGACCACTGAGGCTTGTCCTTCTGAGAAAGGCACAAGAGGAATTGCTGTATGACTCTTACAGTAAGGAACCTCTTTAAGCTTTAGTTTAACTTCCAAATTCATTGTTTCATCAATCCATTCCATCTATGAAGCATGGAGACCTCAACTGAAATTCTTGTCCTGCCGTTTCAGAGTTAGGTTTTTGTTGACTTAGTCATGTCCTAACATCTCTGTAAAAAATTTAGGGAGCAGTGCTCTGTTTACAGAATCACAGAATCGCTGAGTTTGGAAGGTATGTCTGGAGATCATCTAGTCCAACTTCCTGCTCAGCGCAGGGTCAACAAGAGCAGGTTGCCCAGGGCCGTTGTCAGAGTTTGAATATCTCCAAGGCTAGAGACTCCACAACCTTTCCTGGCAGCCTGTCCCAGTGCTTGACCACCCTCACGGTAAAAAAAGTTTTTCTTATTTTTAAATGGAATTTCCTGTATTTCAGTTTGTGCCGTTTCCCTCTTGTCCTTTGTCTGGATGCCACTGAGAAGAGTCTGGCTCCGCCATCCTTATTCCCACCAATAAGTTACTTATAGACATAGATAAGATCCCCCCGAGCCTTCTCTTCTCCCGATTGAACAGTCTCAGCTTCTGCTTATTTGTCACGTGCTGCAAGCCCTAAATCATCTTCATGACCCTTCACTGGACTTGCTCCAGTATGTCAATGTCTTTTTTGTACTGGGGAGCCCAGAGCTGGGCCCAGTGCTCAAGATGTGGCTTCACCAGCGCTGGGTGGAAGGGAACAATCACTTCCCTTGACCTGCTCGCAATGCTCTGCCTAATACAGCCCAGGAGGCTGTTGCCTTTCCTTGCCTCAAAGACACGTTGCTGGTTTCTGTAGGACTTGTTGTCCACTAGGACCCCCAAGTCTTTATCTGCCAAACTGCTTTCCAGCCAGTTCGTCCCAGCCTATACTGGTGCATGGCATTATTCTACCCCATGTGCAAGACTTTGCGTTTTCCTTTGTTGAACTTCATGAGGTTCCTCCCTACCCCTTTCTCCAGCCTGTTGAGGTTCTTCTGAATGGCAGCCATCTGGTGTATCAGCCACTCCTTCTAGCTTTGTATCATCTGCAAACTTGCTGACGGTGTACTCTGTCCCATTGTCTGGTTAATTAATGCAGATGTTAAACAGCACTGGCCCCAGTATTGTCCCCTGGGAGACACCATTAGTGACTGGCCTCCAGGTGGACTTTATGCTGCTGAGCCCAGCAGTTCAGCCAGTTTTTAATTCACTCACTCATCTAGTCAGTGCCTTAGTGGTTTGTCAGTGAGGATGTTATGAGAGATAGTGTCAGAAGTGTTGCTAAAGTCAAGATAAACAACATCCGCTGCTCTCCCCTTGTCCATCAAGCTGGTCACTTCATCGTGGAAGGCTTTCAAATTGATCAGGCATGATTTCCCCTCTGTAAATCCATGCTGACTACTCCCAATCACCTTCTTGTCCTTCATATGTCTGGAAGCAGTTTACAGGATTATTTGCTCCGTTGCCTTCCCAAAGATTGGAAGAAGGCACTGAGTACCTCAACCTTTTCCGTGTCCTTTATCACCAGCTCCTCTTCTGCCCCATTCAGCAGTGGGCTCACATTTTTCCCTGCTCTTTCTTTTGCTGCTGATACACTTGTAGTAGCCTTTCTTTTTGCCCTTCGCATCCCTTGCCAAATTCAACTCCAGGTGGGTTTTGCTTTCCTAACCCCATCCCTGCGTGCTTGGATGGTGTCTCTGTATTCCTCCTGGATCACCTGTCCCCGCTTCCACCTCCTGTATCCTTCCTTTTTATGTTTGAATTTTTCCAGTTTAAAACTCTTTAGGAACACAAAGACAGAAATATGGGCTGACACTATATAGCACTATCTCAGCACATTAGGAAAACTGGCATGAGATGAGATGTCACCTTTCTCCATGGGCAGAGATTGTAGTCCTGTCAAAGAGCACAGTTAAGTGATTGTAGTTAAGCTGGGCAAAATCAGTGTGTAAACTAGTCCTGCATCACATAAGATTAAAAAATTGCTCATTTCTGTTAGAAAGAGGCAATTTGGCCTAGCAGGTGCAGCAAAGGGTTGGTCCTCCCCTGGCCTGGCAATATACTTTCAGCTCTGGGATTAACCTCTTTCCCTTGTGCCCCACTTTCTGTAAGATGGAGACAGCTCTATTAAACTTCACCAAATGCTTTTAGAGCTTCTGATAAATGCAACGTTATATGAGCCAAGTATTACTGTTATTACAAGCAACATTACTGTTACAGTCAGTGTATGTCAGGGTCTACAAAATAGTCAAGAAGTGCTTCTTTGTGTACTTATTTTCAATAATGCTTTCAGAGAAAGGTACCACTGGATTTCAGCTTGTTATTTGTGTTCCTCCACCAAAGTAGATGCCTTGTAAAAGTGGAGATCAGGCTGCAACTCCTTTTGGCTTGCCATCCAAATGGAGACTCAACTTGTATAACATGGCTGAAGGGGGATGTCACTGTGGAAGAAAAGAGAGGTGCAACACAAGGAGTAGCAGCAGTGAATAAGAGCTTTAGGATTGGGTTTGTTATCAAATTACTTTAATTGAATATTTCACTTAAGAAACTCTTTTTCGATCCTCTAAAATGATTGCTATCATTTATCAGTGAATGCGTTGCATCCAGTCACTGCACCAGGCCCAATGTGAGGATCCTGAAGGGTGTCGTCTTTTCAATTGCTTTCTGCGAGTGCAACGTAGATATCGTAGATATCGTCATCAACTCCCCCCAAGTTTAGCAGAAGATTGCCAGGTTTTCAAATACCCTTTTGAAATCCTACTGAGTAGGCATTCATAGTGTGCGTGAGGCGAGATGTTAACAGAGGGTAGTCTCTGTAGGCCTCCTTTATAATCCACAGGAAGAAAAAGAGTCCTGAAGAAATCAGTTCAGAGCTAGACCTTACTGTAGTCTTCTGAATTACGTCTGGAGAAATCTCTCTTTCCTCATAGAAGGAGCTTGGGGAGACCAGGTTAAAATTAGCCTTGAAGGATACCCTTTGCAAGTGCTGCAAGTTAGAGTGTAGACCATGGCAACATGCAACACCATCCCTTCTCCCTGGTGTTCAATAAACTTGTTAAGTCTTCATAGCAATGAAAGTTTGTGCTTTTCAGGGCTGGAGGATTAGAGTGAAAAGGTGGGAAGTCCACTAGGTCCTAGGAAGTTATTGGGGCAAGAAAGAAGAAGGTGGGGTTTCCAAAATCCACCTAAGCAATTATATAAAAATAGGTTTCTGAGTTGCATTTTCTCAAAATAGAGTTGGAATCTTAAAAGCCTATGATCTTGAATACCTAAAGCGGTAGCAGAAGGGAGGACAAACAGATGTACCTCCACCAACACTATGAAAGAGAGGGAGGAGTAAACAAGATCAGTGGTATTCATATTCAAAGACTTAAAAAGGGTCATCAATGTTATCTGTATCAAGCTGTTAAAGTGATGGTTATAGCATGTTCCACAACTGCCTAACTTAAGACTGAGAGGTGCAGACAGAATACTCTTTTTGCACACGTGCACGCGCATACATACACACGCACACAGAGGAAAAGCTAGAAAGTCTGCTTTTGACATGGAGAAGATCTTAAGAGGTATAACTAACATTTATAGATAATATCTGTATTATGTTATAACAAATATATGGAGCTGAGAGCGGTGGAATCACTTTTACATGTTGGTAACACTCCTTTGCTCAGTTTTATCTTTTCATACCGCTGTAGATCCACATTACTAAATAACTGAAACCAGGACAGCAGCTAATCAAGAGGCGTGTTATCGTTCAAACACTTAGTTCCCTTTGCTTTAGTTTCTGAGTAAATAGCTAATGGCATATCACGTAACTAGACGCTTGAAGAGACTTCAGGAGTTTTGTTAAGCTGGACTTTGCATTACATGAGCTACAGAAATTCCTTAATGTCTATCGTTATATAGGACAAACCCTATAAAATAGTCACACAGTGCTATATACAAAGCACTAGAAATAGAATACATCCATGGTTTAAATACACCGTAATGTTGCAACGTTCCATTTATAACAGCAGATTGAAGGGGGATCTCCTACTGATTTCTGTCTTTGTTTCTGTTGGTATTTGAACAGAGCCTGTGCATCATGAGGGTGATTAATCTCACTGAGCAACCAAGAACAATGCAGTTCCAGATGTTTTTTCACAAACTCTTGTCACGCTTGCTGCTGATGGGTCGTTCCTCTCTTTGTTCCCCGCTGCAGGCTGCCTCTTCCCCATCCGCACAGTCGCAACATTGACAACGGTTGTGCACACTGAGTGTCCTGTAGGAGTTTGGCATAGGGCAATCAATTTTTGTTTTGTGCTTTTGTCGTCTTAGGTAGCGCTGTGGCACGGCCATGCCCTCAGAGTTCTCTTTAGTTGCGTCCCGGCACTGCAATAATGTATGTTTGAGGAATCTCACTGTGGTTCCCTGAGTACTTCTACCAAGAAGAAGCCTTCCAAATGAATATGCCTACTGTCCTCCTAAATTCGCCCTGCTCCTGGCAAATTTTGAACGTTGTTTAAAAAAACTTCCGTGAAAGAATTTTTCTTTTTTGTTAGCTTAATTGATGAACACAAATCTTGGCCAGAGCTTGTTTGTTCCGAGTTGTTTCTCTGCAGGACCTCACTGTCCTCTCTAATTTTCCACTTTATTAAAGACACTGTCAACCTGAGTATCCTCTCTGAGTTGAAGTTTAAGCGTCCTACCGCGAATTATTTGCATGATGGATGAGCAGAACATTTTTGCTCTTCTAATACAGTCTGTCAACCTCCAGCTCTTCAAAAATTGGTAGCATTCCTGTCCCTGAACTAGCGTTTAAATTATTTAATTTATTCCCCTTCCACAAGAATTGGTCTTTAACAGAGACAATCGCAAAGAAATTGACAATTCAAAGTTTTGAGTGTTTGAATTTAAAAAAGGTAAGAGCATATTCTCAATTATGTAAGATATACATGTATGGAACATGACATTCTGGAAGGCTTGTGAAGAAATCCTAACAAAGTCATTTCTGTCTCCTCCCATCTGCTTATTTATCTTCAAAAAAAATCAATGACTGGCAGAAACATTGCAATCGGTAACTCATTGCACTGAAAGCTCTTGAGAGCAAAGGGAGCCACATGGCACAGTGCCATATATATTTAAATCGAGTGCCTTGTAGAATGAGATATGGATAAACGTCTTGGAATAACATACCCAATTCTGTAAATTTACAGGTTGCACCAGCTGGCAAATTTAAAATATAACATAAGAAAAGCAAGAAACTGGAAGCACTGCTGTTGATCAGAAAGGGCAGAACTAATGGACTGTGTGGATATAGATATGTTTGAAGGTGTCTGTTCTTCCCACTACAAGGTAAGGCACAAGGGGGTTTTTTGCCAGTTTGTTTCTCTTTATTGCAGTGCATCTATTCTTTCTGTGGCAATGCCCAAGGTAGCAATTGAGTTGCTCTCCGAAGCTTGTGGAAGTAATGAAGACTGGTTCAGAGGCAATATCCAGCTTAGGAGCTCATGGCTAAAAATTATCGTCTGTAGTAAATGTATAACTGGGCTGTATTCAGACCAGAAAAGGCCTGAACTTTCAAAAGTCAATGACAAACGTGAATCCTCAGATCCTATAAAATTCAAACTTTTATTGTATGAAGTATCTGCTCAGATAGCCAACATGAGTCTGGAAATATCTCCCAGCTCTGCAGGTCTCCTTTATTTTGAGATGTGCAAATAGGAGACCTTCTCGCCACCTAAGACATCTTTCACATATATCTTATTGGCTAATGATGTGGATTCAAGTAGCTTTGGAACTCATACCTCTTCATACAGGATCGGTCCTAGTCCGGAGAGAATGTCTCTAAACTAGATGTAGTTAGAGACCCAAATTATGCTATTTTCACCATAAAGTCTTACAGTGTTCTTTCACTTTTAGGATTGTTAAGTTGCTTTTTATACAAACTGATAAGTTCTGAAATTGTATATTCCAGTAAAAAGATACTAATGATGTATTGTTTTCAGCTGGGATGGGGAGGGGAATACATTTGTTTGATACCTTTACTTGATCAAATGTTCAGATTTGATACATTTTCCTGTGTCTTTCTCTTGATGCCTGGATACATTGTCATGTATTTTGAATGCTTTCCTTATTGGGTTGTTTTCAAGAAAGGTATGATAAATTGCAGAAGTTTTCCAAAACTGCTGTTGGGAACTGGTAGAAACATTTGAGAAAAAGAAATTAAACAAACTAATTCTGCCAACACAAAGCAACAAATGCAAAACCACAAGGCCAGCTGCCATTACTCAGGAGCCCAAATTAGGCAGCCATGCAGTTGCAAAAAGGTTCAATTACAGCTAGTCTTCGCGGGTGGCTGCTTTAACCCAGAAAGGACTACGAGCGGCAGTCTGCATGTGATGCTCTTTTCTCACCAGCCAGTGTTAGATGATGAGGGAACTGTTTGTGTTGGGGGAAGGCACTGCCACTGCCTCTATTTGGTACAGAAATAGTGGCCACCAGTTTCCACTGTTATCGCTGTGATGTTTTCACAAGTATCATGTTCACAAAAGAAGAAGAAGGAGAAGTGCACAGGAACTAAATTTAAGAGATCCACTTCTAAAGGTGGGGAAGTAGGCTATGGTCCTATAGAAGTTGAACTGTACACTGAAGTAATGGGAACAGAAAGGTGTGGAGTATGTAGAAAATGCAAAGATAAGCAGTAACAAATACAATTTACAAGGAGAAACACATGCAAGCCCTTGAGTGCTCGGGACATTCCAGTAATTTTCTGTAATTGTTGGTATGGAGGAATGTACATAGAAAGACCATAAAAACCTCAGCCGTAGGGAATGCAATGCCTCTTAGACCTTGTCTGGATGGCAGATATTTCTCTGAAGAGTTTACTTTTTTCCTCCAGATGCTTGTGTAGCGTCTGGTGTCCATGCTCAGAAGTGCTCCAACTAAGTCTGTGTTGCTACTCAATGTTGTTTGGTTGAGCAGGTGTAAGTGCTGATCTGCTCTGCACTTTCTCATTCTGAAGACCCTTACACTGAATGTAAGTGGAGTCCCCAGCTCAACTGCAAATTTCTATTATAGTGGGAGGACCTTGGTTCTGCATGTGCAAAATGAGAATACCATTTAATATCCCACCTTGCCTATTCTGACCCTATACTTTTCTGAATAGGAACTCCCAAGTTTTTGCTTTATCTGATCCTGGGAGGAACCCAGTCTAGGACAGGGTCTCTGGCTGTCCTTGTGTGACAGGTAATTCTTCCAAATAGCATTTGTGTTCCTGCAGCAGCCGTTCTGGGAATGGAGAACGACTATATGGAGAGAAGTTCATCTTCTGTGGTTGTAGCTAAGGTTCAGCCAGTCAGACCGCGTCAGAATGACAGACACAATTGCATGTAAATTGATCCTTCTCTGAAAGGACTGGTACTAGTGACTAAGCTAAAACGCACATGGTCAGAACGTCTCCGTGCCTTAGTTAGCTGGATTTGTTGTCACATATTCACAGCAAAAAGGATGTTAACAGCCCCACAGTTGCTCTGTTTTCGTTTGCCAAAGGCCATTGCCCTGCAGTAGTGCTGGTGTGTAACGCGTGCTCGCACCCCGCTATTTCTGCGTACAGTCCGCGTCTTCACTGAAAGGCAGCCTCGCTGCTGTTTCAGTGCCATTCCCTCGCTGCACTTGACTTCAAAGTGACAGAGACGCTTACAGTCCAGGTTTGCAACCCTGCTGTTGGGATGGCAGCCTGTGGCTGTGGGATAGAATAAGTAAATGGCGGTAAGAGTGTTTTAAATCAAAGCCATGCCCTGGATCCCTGAACTTTCATGTTGTCATTGATATGTAGGCATTAGTATTGATAGCCTTTTAGATTATTTTTAGATGAGAAATGCTTGAAACTATGCAGAAATAGTTCAGAAGGGGAAGGAACAGATTACCTTCTGGTTGATACCCACTAGAAGTATTCAAATATTAACTGAAACTTGCATAGCTTCTGGTTAATTTGTTTCAGTGATCTAATAGTTTTAAAGGAAAGGCTTTTTTGGAAGAGCAGTTGAAGATTTATGGGCTGGGTCCTGTATTAGAAAACTTCAAAGCCAATGAAGAAACATTTCCTTCATCTCATTGAGAATATTTTCTCTCTCTTGTTTTTTCTGCAGAATGTAAAGGTATGCTTGTTCTCCATATCGAAGCACTGATAATTTGTTTGTCTGAAACCTTTATTTTCAAACTTCAGTATAGCTGAACGGAAACTAGCTCCTTTTGCTAGACCTTCACACAGTTCAGTGAAAGAATCCCTTCTTACAGTTGAATAAAGTAGACTAGCCTGATTTTGGTTATGACTTTACCTTGTCCTACTGCTTTCTAGTGCAATGAATTCGATGTTACTATTATTCATTTTTATTAGTAGTGCTGAGGGACCCCAGTCATTGCCTAGGCCTCAGTTGTGCCAGGCACCATGCAAGACCAAGCATAAATCACAAATGCTCCCTTCTGCAAAGAACATACAATCTAAGAGGCAGGAAAGAATAGATGGGCACAGACAGACCCAGGGATATAGAGGATGCTGAGACATTTTCATTAGCATGGTAAGCACTTGCAGGCAGCCATTTATAAATGCAACTGAATAGCCTTGAAGTGATTGTATTTGGAGGTGATGTTTTGAGAAGCAAAGCACTTGGTCCCTCAGAAAGCAGGGGAGGACCCTAAGAATTGTCCATAATGTCATTGCAGCACTCCCTGCACACTCATTTTGATTTGAATAAGAGCAATTTGATTTAAATTGACTCAAAAGTGGAAGCGGTTTCCTGGCAGTGGGGAGAAGCTTTGCCTTTTGGAAGTGAGGGTGACATACAGCTCGCCTGTCCTGCAGTGTAATTTGTCCTGACATTTGATGGCACGGTAAATTCTTACTAACTGCAATGACATTTGCCCTACATGACATAATTCAAAACATTTTTCTGTAATACTTCCACTTGAATCGAAAGCAGCCAAACTGTCTTTTCTAATTTCAGCCCTTTTGCTCCCTTTGCCCCAGTGATAAGTTTTGCTGTTGCACTGTGTGTTTGCCAGTGCTGCCTGAAGTCGAAAGACGAGATAGCAGCTAGCAATCCAAGTTTTTTTCCTGCTTGCTACATGAACATCCTAGAAGAAGTCATTAATCCTTCATGAGGCAAATCGTGAAAGAGTTCGCTTCAGAGGTTAACCCTCCCAAAGCAGACAGTATGACAGAAAAGTAACAACAAAGTCAACTAACAACGTGGTGCGTTTGTACTTGCCACCTTTTAATGCTACTAATATTTGACGTTAATCACAAAATATTACATTCAAAACCCATCAAAAGGGAAATGATGTGGATGAAGATCAGAGTCTTCATAATTAAAAAGAAAAGCTATTTTATTCTGATTTTGATGTGGGTCACTCTGAGTGGGAATTGCTTTGTTACAACCACCTTTGATTTTAATTTGTTTCTCCAAGGAGAGTTCGTATTTTATCCAATAAAGAAGGATGCCTAAGCACTTGTTGCTGCTTAGCAAGTCACCTGGGCTAGCATATGGGCTGCTGCAGTTAGTCATCACGAAATGCAGTAGTGTCTTTGATAGTATTTTGCTCATGCCGACCCCACTAGATATGCACAACTCAGTCCCCTTGATGGGCCTTCTGTTTTTCATGGCAAAAATCATATTTCATTATTATTTCTCATCCTTAGCGATAACACTTTATTTGGGGTAGTAGGACACTGTTAGTTACAGTGCAGGTGAAAACAGCCTCATAGGTGCAGTTAAATATATTCAGTGAAGAAGGGTGGGAAATTCACCGGGGAGTGGAAGAAATTTGGGAGTTTGACTGCTCGCTGGATAGCCGATATAAAAGTGAAGAGGTACACTTGCTACATTGGACTGAGAAGGCTGATGTGAGGGTAGATTCACTACAGAGGACGAACAAGCACGTTTCTGTAAGAACTAGCAAGGAGAAGGGAGCAGATGCCTGAGTATACAGGCTGTGTAGTGCTTTCTCAGTTTTCTTGCCTAACATGCCCAAACAAAAGCTGGGCAAGTCACCTACTTTTAGGTATTTGTTTATTTTTATCTCAGGCTCCTCACAACCCTAATGAGTCATGGGTTTGAGGATAACCTCGTACCAATTGTGTGAGGTAGAGAAATACTGTTATCTCCTTCCCCATACAGATGGCGTCTGAGATTAGGCCGGGGTCATGCAAAGCAAAGCAGAGAACTAAATTCCACTTCTAAAACCAATGCCAAAACCACTCAGTTCTCTCTCTGTCTCTTAGAAGAGACTTTGAAACTCCTGCAGTAGTAAGAGGGTATAGGATCTAAAATCCCAAAGCAGTTCTTTTTACCTGTATTAGGTAGCTAAGCTGCCTAGATTGCATCATTTTCCTCTTATTTTAAAAACCATAAATCTTGACACATTTTGCCATATACGAACAACTCAGTGACAGGAGGTAGTCAGAAATTCCCCATGCAAACGGAAGATTCCTTAAATGGCCTCTGCAGCTTAAGACTGATGGTCCATTACTTTTGGCATGGTATTAGTAGGGGTTCTCTCTTCATTTCTCATTTATTTGAATTTTATAGAAGAAACTAACCCACATAGTGCTTGGTATGGCGATGTCTAAGTCTTTTCTGAGTAGTGGTTATACCATTTTAATTTATGCTCCTGTATCAATTCAGAGAATGTCATAACCCATCCTTAATGGGCTTCAGATTACAAGTGCTAGCACTAGACTAAACTTTTGACTCAATATTGTTGTACCAATGGGCTGATTTTCTACAGAATGAATGGGCCACACCACTTCAGTTAGCTTAAGGATCAGTCCGTTGAATTTTCAGCTGTGCATTTCTAGGTCAGATTTGAAGTGAGCAAAAAGGTCACATTTTGTTTCAATTATTTGCTGTTTGGGAAAAGAGCTGGGAATAGATTTACTATAAATGGGGTACAGCAGACCACAGACATTCAGCAGAGAGAGACGGTTTTGTGAGAGCTCAGCTTGTTACAAGGAAGAGGCCCAACTGAAATTTTAAACTGTAATAATCTGTCTTAGAGAGATGAGGTTGCAACTGAAACAGGGTCATTTTGTTGTTCTCAAGATGTTCCTATAAATGAAGATCCTCTTACTGGAATGAAGCCAGTGTGATACCATGTGTTACAAATAAATATACCAGTCGTATCGTATACGTTTCTGTGTCTGTGCTCTTACTTACAGCTTAGATTACTAGGAGTGTATTTTAAAAGCTCTGCTTGTGATTTAGCCTTATCTTTTTTGTTGCTGTTATTTTTTCATGTATTTTCATGTACTGATTGCTTACGTTTAGTTACAGGTGTAAACTGCTTTTAAAAAAAGCTGCTATAAAAGCAAAGGCAGAAAAAAAAATTGCTCTCTTTCTTAAACAAGTGTTGCCGTTCGGTGTTTGGAACGCAAGCAGCAAAGCTACAAAGTCAAAGAAATGATCATGACTAGGATGGCAGAAGCTCATCACGTTAAGTTTAACAAGTGAAGGCCGACATTATCTTTTGCAGTTACTTTGGAGTTGTCATAGTTGCAAAGAAGTAGCTGAGTGCTGAATCAAAGTGTTTAAAAATGGGGAAAGATTTTGACTGCCTTAATGTTCTGTAAAAGCATGCGTTTATGCATTTTGGTGTGGGATCCGGATTTAAATTGTCAGCATCCTTCCAAATGTGTATTAAAAGGCTTGGGAAAATGATGTGTGTGATGTAGGATTAGTCAGAAGAGGGAATGGTGGCTTCTTTTTATTTTATCAGAATTAACGTGAGACAAAGATGGTCTGAGCATGGTGTTAACAACGAAGAACTCCAAGATCTATTTGTTTGTGGCTTCAGCCAAATCACGTAATTTATCAGTCTTAAGTCTCTCTATTGGTTAAATGGAGTATTAGCACCAGCTTTGTTTGACTTTGGGAAGGAAACGATGAGAAAATGTCTGTGCGTTTGCTGAGGTTCCATGTGGTTAAAAGTGCAAAGTATGGTTATCATATGCCTTTGGTCTAGTGAACAGTCTGATCACCTGACAACTTTGTCTAGGCAGTGCTGGTGATCAGAAAAGTTAGGATTTAATATCTTAAATCCACTAGTGAGGTTATCTTTTGATTACATCAGTGTCATAATTCTTACTTTCTTTTCTTTGATAGCTAATCAAAGAAGAGATTACCTGGTACTTTTCTGAGAGTGCTGTTCTTATGCAGCTCTGTCCTTCTGCTCGGTGTTCTGAAGAAAGTTGGACTTTTTGTTCATTTAGTTGTCTCCACTATTAGCTTCTCCTGCGAAGCTTAATTGAATTTTGTAAGTCAAATACATTGTCTATACATTTTAGGTTGTGCCGCTACTCTTCATTTTATGCTGTGTCTTTTTTCCTTTCCACCCTATTCTCCAGAAGAGAATGACAAGCTAAGCCAAGAATAACTTCAGAGAGTCACCTTGTACTATTCTTCTCTCTGCTTTGGTCTGCTGGCTTTCCTTGTTTAATCTTATGGTAGAGGCCACATTTACATGTGAGAAACTTTTCAGTGAGAAACTTTAATCTCTGATCTTTTCTCTAAATTGAAAGAAGTTTGAAGAAGATTTGAAGAAGTATCTATCACAATAAGCTTTTTTGGATGTACAGTTATTGCTGCTTCTTTTCAGATGCCAGCTTCATCTCCTTGAGAAGAATCTGTGTTCATGTGCTGTTGTCCTAGGCACTGAAGTTCTCTTGCCTCATATACTTCATTTCCTGATTCTGTCACAGACCATAATCGCAATAAGTATGGGTTTCTGCATGGAGGTTCTCAGGTGCCAACTGGCATGAGCCACTGCCCTATTCTTATTTTGATCTTTCTTCAGCGATTTAATAGTGACATATTCTTCAAAGCGTTTTCCTTTTCTCTGTAATAGTTTACGTTTTTATTCATCTTTCAAAATCCGTATTTTTGTTCTTGTCTTACCTCAATTTTCCCCTTTTTCAGAATTTGACATATTTTTTTTTCCCCTCCTCAGGCTGGTGAAATTTTTTCTTCGTCTTACTGTATCTCTCCAGGTTAATTTTAGCTGTCTGCTTACTGGAGATCAATCTGTTTTTATCCAGCTTTACACAATGTGGGATCTTCCGTGTGTTTCTCTCTCCTGGGACTATTTCATCCCTTGAACTTTTGCTCTGTAGAGATCTCTGCTTCTCAGTTACAAAAAAGTCAAGTGTATTTTCATGTTGGCAGTTAGCATTTTATTGTCTTACCTGCTTTCAGATCAAAAAGATTCACGTGATCTCTCCTGATTTATAAGGGAATGATGCTAGCATTCCCATTCTCTTGTGCTTAACTCTTTTTGGATGGGCATGTATAACATACCTGTCTCTCTTCCTTGCAGGTTAATTTATATACATAAATATAAAAATATTGCTTTGTACTTTCCCTGTGCACTTGTGCATAACTTGCCAGTGCTTTTCTCCTGGATGTCTGTCTCTTAAGAGTTTCTAGTCTCTCCCATCCAGCCTCTTTCCTAATTTAACATTATTTCTCTCATGCCTCCAGTCGCAGGACACCTGATTTCCAGGCTTGGAGGAATGAAGGGAATTTGGAGCTTGTGAAAGAAATGTTGGTGAGTAATAGAGGCAGTAATTTTCAATAGTTCCTCCAACAATAGGCTGAGAAATCCTAATGCCAAACTAACTGATAATGTAAGTGGCACCGCTTATTTTAAGTAACCTCAGGAGCAAAAGACCAAAATCGAGGGTGAACTGAAGCAGGTGCTACACACGTGGCAGATCAAAGCGGTCCTACTGAATTGACCCTCCTTTTTCTCTTCGTAAGGGCTGTCCTTGAGAAAGAACTTTTGTGATTGTCCCCTGAACAAGTGGAAAAGGCATAGAGAAGTGATGTGAGGGAAGCTTTTGGGGATATGTTCCTTAAAAGTTATCCCCTTAGTGTTGACTCTCTGAAGCGTGAAGACTTTTCTGCACTGATCAGCAGAAGTGTCCAGGCATGGACGAAGCCCTTCTGCCTCTTCTCCTGCAGTTCTTTCTGCAAAGAACAATGAAAAGTATTGCCAAGTATTGCAGATATCAGAGGCACTATCTGATCGAAAGCGTGTGTCTGCTCCAGTGGAGCAAAAGGGATATATTTAAACAAAGATAGTTCCCTGAGATAAATTTATATCTTATCAAAGATCCATTTTTAAACTTTGTAATTCTTTATCATGAATGGAATAATTGAATGAGGGTGGGGAGACTGGTTTTACTCCTGGTTCTGTCAGAAGTTTTCTGTGTAACTTAGAACAGGGTAGTAAATGCACAATTTTTGAAGTTTTTTAGGATCTTAAAAGACGGATTATTGCTGAGTGGAATTAGCAGAAAGGCTAGGCAGCTAGCCTGCACGAATTTGAAGAATGCCACTGGGACCTAGCCGCGTCAATATACGATGTGGCAAGGCAGCTTAAAAAAATCTGACATTGTGTCTATAATAGCTTATTTCCCCAAGGAGGGAGTGTTGTGGCTGCACAAAGATACGTTTGGGAGGTACTTTAACATTTATAGATGGAAAGATGTTATACTAGAAGAGCACAAAGTGTTAGAATACAGAAGGGGTAAGGGCTTATATCTAAGACTAGAAATAAATAATTAGCTCCTTCCGAAAGTATGTGTTTGGTTTTCAAGAACCACTGGATGCAGTGTACCAGCAGGGCTCCCTAGAATTAGATTTTGGTATGTGGCTGCCAGCAGTGACTTTTATTTATTCTTAAAAGAAAAGGTAATTTTAGAAATCAGCAACTCATTATAGTGCCAAAACAATCTAGAATTAAACCTGATAGTGCAGCCACTACAGTTTGGGTCTGAAGCAGTAGCTCGGAAGAGGGAGTTGGGGAAGGCATTAGAGGGGGGGGAAAAAGGATAATTTCCACACTCTGCACAAAGAATATAAGCTCTTAGTCAGTGTTTAATCTAATATCCTGAAATCTGACATGGATAACTGTCCGCTGGGGACATTCAAAGACTCTAATTAAGAAGTTGTTATGTGAGGAGAGGATAACTCATTGAAATATTGCAGGAAGGGTAGCTATGAAACATTTGCCTAGGTATTTTTTCAATGTTTTTACCTCCAGTTTAACCTCCTATCGTACTGAATCACCTTCATTTTCCCTGTTATAAAATGCTGATATATATAACCTGATATAAAATGCATTATATATATGATATATATAAAATGCTGATATATATAACCTGATATAAAATGCATTAGTGAGTTCTAGCAAATACCGCAGTTTGATTGCAACGAGGAGCTAATTTGCTGTTGTTTTCAAACCACCTGCAATAGTCAGTGCTCTGCAGCCATAACTTACTGCCTTGCAGTGATACAGCAAGCTCTAGTCGTAGGCTCTCATAGTGCCTTATGTGCATTAATTAAACTTCCGAATACCCTTTTGAGGCAGATTCTGGCTTAGGTAGAGACTAGTTAAGAGCTCCATGAGTAGTTGTATTGTAATTAATGGAACTATTTATGCCTGAAAGCGTGATGAGGGTAAAATGGCAGAAATCAGCCCTATCACCTGTTCATGTGTCCTACTCCGAAGCTCTTAACACTGTGACAACAGGCGAGCCAAAAATAGAAAGCAGGATCCTCGGCTCTTGAGACTTTGCTTTCATCACTGGATAGCATTTCTTCTTTTAGGAACTCTTTCCATGTATCTCCGTTAGCCCACCTTTTTTTTTTTTTCTACCTTTGCTGCAGAGAAACAGTTGGTGGTCCCTAACTCAATTTTTACAGAAAAGGTAATTGGAATCATAAATCTCTTCAGTGGGCACCTGGGGTTGTTGCCTTCTTGCTTTTTAAGTTAGACATAGTAAGAATGATACTGAACTGTTTCTTGCTAGGGAGTCAATAGTGCATGAGAACTGACCATGTTCAGGCACCTCTTTTTTTACTGGAATGCCATTACTAGCGTGCAAGTCATGTTAGTCACTAGAGCTGGTTGAAAACTTTCAACAAAAATACAGCCACTGTTGTTTGTTTCCCTCCTCTCCCTGTTTCATGACCTTTTCTGTTGTTTATATGGATGTTCAGATGCTCACATTTGCGCTCTTCAGAGGACCGCCACGGGCAGCTCCAATCTAATATCTGTGGGACTATAGTCAAGTCTAGAACAGATTTTTGCTACTGTGTTATAAACACAGAAAAAATTGAGAAATGGGATTGCCAAAGGACCACTCAAGCCAGTTTCCTGTCACTAGAGCGGACTGTCTTTAGCTGATAGCTGAATAATCATGTAACGAGTAAAGGTTGGAAGCAACCCACCCGGGGATGGTCTGACACTGCAGACCCTTCCCTAGCACAGTAACCAGCTGCATAAGTGGGGACTGCTTGGAGGTTGCTGATGGCCTGTGATATGATGAGAAAAGGAGCTAATGAAAACTCATTTTGGCAGTGATGTCTTTTGCTTCTCTGGGAGGAGCTGCCCAATTCCCAATATCAAATGGCTGGATACTTATTGCCTTGCTGTGACATTGCCGTCACCCAAAATAACGACATACTGACTACAAGTATTGTTCAATAACAGAAAAATCAGTTAATACCATAGTGCTGTGTAAGTAGGGGCAAGAAGTGGTGGAGAAGTGCAGATTCTTTGCATAGGTGTCTGCTGGTTTCTGAGGCATCTCCCAGGGCTCAATTTATCTCCATTACCTGCTTCTGTATTGTGAACGGTTATCGTTCCTGGAATGATATGGTGGTATCACGTCAGGGGAATCCCTAGAGGCGTTTTCTCCCATTCATTCAGCTTTTTTCCCTGGAAGGATAATCTAGTCTATATTTAGCGCAAGGTAACCTTGAGTAATTTATGCCTCTATCTTGACTGCAGAAAACAGACGTCATAACTACTTTTGAAAACACACAGGACCACTTCCTGAAATTACGAATAATCTTTCCATTGACTTAATGGTTGAAATTGTGTTCAGCTTATTTATGCAATTGTTTCCAGTGGTTCAGACAGGACTGGTCACATGAGTAAGACAAAACTGATAGCAAGAAAAACACAGTTAGTTGGAAACCACGTGGTGCGACAGTGACCCTAGAGATCACCTCCTAAGTAGCAAGGACTTTTGTTGGGCATGATATTAATGCTCAGCTCAGCGATAACCAAAAGTGTGGGTAAGGTTGTTCTGAAATGGGATCTATTCCAGAAGGTGGTCTTCATCCAGGTTAAGCAGCTTTCTTGTTGTTTCTGTTTTGGAACTACTGAATAAATGCGGATCAGATTCTGCTTCTCTTGTTTACTTATGAGGAAATGTGGGAGATTTTGACCCTGTGCTGTTAAAAATCTTAGGCTAAGTTACAATTTTTGGTCCAGCTTCTTTGATATTAATTCTCCTGTCAGTGGTTATATTTTTCTTCTGTGACTTCCTGTGTTAAACACAGCATTGTTTATCACATTTCAGAATTATATTTTGCCTCAACTTGGAATTTCTGCTGTCATTTTGCAGTACAAGAATGTTATTATGTTACCATCCTTTTATAGTCTGAAGAATACCAGCCCTTGATTCCAGGTTTACTTCTGTGTATTTAAAAAGCTGATACGTTATGGTCTGCTTGGGTTTTAGATCAGAGGAAAAAAAAAAAAAAGAACAGTCTAGGGATATCAGGGATGAATGATAAGTGCTCATTAGTCCTCTCCACAGCTTTTCTCTCCAATCCTTTGCCTTCATAGCAAGGAAAAGATCAACTAAATGGGAGAATGTCTTTATTTTCCCGTTTACTCAGCAGAAATCTCATTCCAAATGTAATGCTTAACTGCAGAGTTCAAGAAAAATCTAGCAAGGTAATAAATTATGCTACAGCTCAGACAACTTTCTGGTTCCTTTCCTCAATTTAGGACCATGTCATTTCCCAGCTACATACTTAAGCCAGTATCCTCTCAAACATGCTTCAAGAGTTATTACATTGGGTGAACTTGCGGCAATTTACTGTTTGGTGTAAACAAGACTATGAGAATCTGATCACTAATCTATACAATTGTTCTGATCTGTATCAGTCATCTCAGGTTTTCTCTTTTTAATTAATAATTACAGTGTGTTCATACTGTCTTTCAATTCACATAATTCAACAGCAGATGATGAAAAAGATCATAGATTAGATGATTTATTGCAGTGCCACAGGAGAATTGTTCCTGGTGTCATATTTTCCATTGCTTTGCGCAATGCACTTTTAAGTGACTTGAGAGACAGATGGCCCGTAATTTCCTCTTTCTTGCTAGGTATAGTTCAGCTACTTAGATGACTTTCAGTAAGAGGCTCATTCTTTGTTGCAGTAAGTAGTGTATCAATGTTCTTGAGCTGATCAAGGGATGAATCCGTGCATTTCATACAATAATGGAGCAGTTTATAAACCTTTATGGCGGGATAATGCAATTGGAAAAGAAAACATACGACCCCTTGGCTTACAAGACTTAGAAAAGGCAGTAGAAGCATTGCTCCATGAGTGTTAGCCAGGTTACGGTCCAGCCTGTGTCTTGCTGCTTTTCCCACCAGAACCAGCCAAGTAGGTAAGCTTATGCTATAGGGGTTTTAAAAGATAACAGGGCTACCAGTGAAGATATGCTTCACTGGAAGACTCCTGCCTCAAATTAGCAAGGCTTGCTACTTGAACTCTCACTGCTCACCCCTTTATAGCTATACCTGGTTTTTTAGGTGGTTTATTAAGTGATTGTTTTTAGGGTTTGGCAGTGGACAGGGTGCTTTGCGACTTCCAGTGAAAAATTCAGTGGCGAGTAGATTCACACACACAGAATCACACACAGAATGGTTTAGGTTGGAAGGGACCTCTGGAGATCGTCTAGTCCAACCTCAACCCTGCTCTCCCTGCGGGTTTTGAATATGTCCAGGGAAGGAGACTCCGCTACCTCTCTGGGCAACCTGGTCCAATGCTCTGTCACCCTCGATTGTCCTAGATTGTCACCTAGATTGTCCGCCAGGAAAGGTTGTGGTTTCTCCCTCTTGTTAGGGAAGTGGCAGTGTTCCAAAACCATAATTACTAAACTCCGTGTAATCCAGAGAGACGGTTTAACAAAGAGATGAGTCCCTTCCCTTTTTATAACTGTTAATCTACAGGAACAAATGAACAATCCAGCCTAGTCATATAAAGCCTTCTTAATCCACGTAAAACTTCTCCCTCCTCCTCTCTTCTTTTCCACAGTCCACCAAACTTACGTCTTTAACTAAACCTTTAATTGCAAAAGATTTATCTAGATTACTTTTATTCTATTTACTTTACTTTCCCCCAAATTACCTTCATAATCTCTTCCAGAAATAATTTCCCGTATAAAGCTGCTTCAAACAAACTCCTTATCTAAGTAGAAAGTTTCTATCCTCTCTTCTTTTATTTAATAGAGCAAAACGTAATAAAGAAGTATAAAACTTGAGCCACTGTAGTTCGCATTGTCACATAAACCAGCTAGCACAAGTGATTACTGAAGTATGTAAAATCGAGGGTTTATCCCATTTCATTAGCAGATCCATCCGCTATGCTTTGTTCTTCCTTTCCCTGTGGAAATGAAGATGTTTGCCCAGGCTTCGCAATTTTGGCCAGGTAATTATCTCGGGGGGGGGGGGGGAGCAGGGGGAAGGGAGGAGGGGAAGAAAAGGAAAATGATTTATGCTTGGTTTGAAAAGACAAAAGAGAGAGATAAATGTTTGGTATTCGTTCCCATTTGTTCTCATCATTAAGGAACTGTGCTGACAAAAGCACTTCAGTCATAAAATAAGAAGAATCGAAGGAAGAGAAGACAAAATAAATAGGACTCTGAGCACAGGATGTGAATGTGGCTTGGCAAATTGACAGGGAGGAGATGAGGGATGAGAACTGCTGACTTGGTTGCTGACTGTGTAACGGGTTTGCTCAGTGACACAGGGTTAAGTACCTTCTGCACTCCTCAGCACGCCCAACTGTAGGAAGGTTATGCATATTACCTTATTTAACAAGGGATTATGCTGTTTGTAAAATGTTTTGGGAACTTTAAATGGAAAGGGTTGTAGATAGACAGACGGATATAGACATAGACACGCACCAAAGCTTAGTGCCACTGCGGGAACATAGAATTACTGCCACCATAGGAGCCCTGGAAGAAACCCACCGGGAGCTGTGAAAAGGTGATAATTCCATGAGTCTTTTTAATTATTAACTAAATTTACTTCTTCAGCTTGGCAGTAAATATGGGGTGTTATACAGCTTAATGGATAAGAGTTTGGGAGGGAAGAAGGGAAAGATTGGGGAAGAAGGGTCATTTGTTTGTTAACTCTTTAGCAGGAATACAGAAAGAATTTAAAGACTCCTGTCATTGGAGTCGAACTTCTTTCTTTGCCCTTCTAGAGCCCCCGCAATTTACTCTCTGTTAAGTCACTGGCTTTTTTGCAGTGAAAGATTTTCAATAGCCAGAGATTACATCCTCGAGGGAAATAAAAGGCTTCTTCATACATGCTCTTCATTGAAAACAGAATATTGGGTAGGTGGATGGCTGGTCAGCCCCAGGATGGCACTTTTTAGATTAATTTCATCGCAGCTCTTCTCTGAACATTCACTTCTCCCTCATCCTACTGCTCATCAATTCCATTTGCAAATCACTACATTTTTAAAACATTTGTAATGACCCTGTCTTGAAAATATTCAAGTTATAGTCATCCACTGAAAATAACACCAACCTCCTCTTCTGCAGCATCATGCTGTTCATTCTCCTGCTTTGTATCTTCTGTATGTTTTTTGCTTGACTTTCTTTTTTTTTTTTTCTTTTCTATCCTCAATTTCAGCTGTCCTTGTGACAGTAGTGTTGGAGTAGAAAGCATGAAGGGAAATAGCTCCCTTAATACATTTTTGCTGCACAATTCGGAGAGAGGCCTGTTGCTGTGTGTGTCAGCAGTGAGGCAGGCAAGAGGTAGCAGATGGCATGAAGGGAGAGCTAAGAAACCGTAAAGATACAAGGGAGCCGTATTTCTTTAAGAAAGGTACATAATGTCAAAAAGTAATATGCAGGGGGAGGAAGACACAGTTGGGAACCTGAGGGAAATGTTGGTCAGAGCTTGAAAGTGAACTAAAACACCAGTGGTAAGCAGTAGGCTCTTGAGATTTACCTTAGTAAAGCCCGTGTCCTCTGATCTCCGTTTTCTGTTTTATCCCCAAGCTCTCTGATGTCTTTCTTGTCCTCGTTGTTACTGTTGCGTGTTCAGACATCCAAGGCTAAACCTAAGAGGGAAGAAACATAGGAAGACATCTGGGA
Source organism: Struthio camelus (assembly GCF_040807025.1). Taxonomy (NCBI): domain Eukaryota; kingdom Metazoa; phylum Chordata; class Aves; order Struthioniformes; family Struthionidae; genus Struthio; species Struthio camelus. Next base: position 50,153,396 of record NC_090943.1, read on the forward strand.
GAGAGCCCTGACCCAGACCGAGCCTCCATGGTGGAGAGGGGCCCATGGAGAGCTGCTGCCTACTGGGGCAGACCTTTGTTTCCTCTACACCGTGATCTACAAGACCCAGGTTTCTAGGTCAAAAGGTATACAGACCTCTCAGGTATTTCATTTTGTGTTTCTTCTTGAACAGTCAAGGTAAACCCACAGCCTGTCCTATGCTGTTAGGTCATGGGCAGGGGAGAAAGCTGCAGTGTTGTGCTGCAGCTGGGGACTGTCCACCTTACCTGGCCACTCTGGCTATATCCACACTAATAAAGTAAATATGCCCAGAGTCATGCTTTGGCCCTGAGGACAGCTGGCTGGGTGCAGCCCATGCCTATGCAATTACACTTTTTTAGCTTCCGGAAGAGGATGGCGACATGCAAACTGCCTCCTGGGGGTGGCGTCTGTTCCTCGCTGCCTCCCAAACCGTGCCTGAGAACTGTCGAAACCAGCCCAGGGACCATTCCAGCAATTTAACAGAAGTGATGATTGATTTCCAGTGCCCGTGTGTGTTCCCTAGCAATGTGTCGCTTACCAATACAAACGTGGCCCAGGGTGCCAGCTAGTTGGCATTTTCTGCAGAGTGCAGAAGGGGTTGGAAAGCTGATGTTACAGCGAAAATGTGAGGTCAGATACAGGCAGTGGGGGTGCCCAGTGAGACTTACTGATCTTGGCAGTGCCACTACAGTGTTTTGGGCTGACTTTGCTTAATTCCTCCGTAATTTGAAGGTTTGGGCTGAGTTTTGCTTTTGAGTTTCTGCAGTTCATTTGATCCCGAGGAACTCAAACCAGTCTGCAAAGTGAACAGGGACAGTTTGCTATGTCGTCTTCAGTAGAATTGCTTCAAATTTTCAGACCTCCCTAAAAAAGGAAAACAAGATTCTCGGGATTTTATTCTGTGAGGATCAGCCATAAAACAATGCTTAATGGAAGTATTTCCTATTGACTGCACAGGGAATTGTGCTTGCTAATGCTGTTGTATGAATGTGATCCTAATTCCTGGTTGCAGTAGCTCTGTAAACGAACTTATACCATAGTTTATTTCTAATTCATTAAAGTTTTATTTAAGAATATGAGTCATTTGTATAGCAGAATGATATATTTATTTATTTTAAATCACAGAGACAGGCATTTTGTACTGAGATCTGCTGCCTCTGTAGTGTGATTTATTATCCAAAAAATAATCTGGGGTTGCTTCTCTGTGAATCCAAGCATCTGTGACGTTAATGTTACTGCATTTTGTAATTGGTACTTGATAGTTTAAGTGGATAATCAGCTAAGACATAAATGCAGCTTACCAGGAAACAATGGAGAATTTAGGATAATAAGGCTGATTAGACACTGTGTTACGCCAGTCTCACGCTAAGATAGTTCTACTAAGTTGAAATTTTACAAATAATACTGTAAGATACACTGTGGTCAGGCAGACCCCCTTCATATATATTTGATTGCTTATTTCTGAGCACACACAGCTTAAATGGTGAGCTCCTGTTAGTGAGAAAGATTGAATGATCCCTAAGTCTGGGATTCCAGGCAGTACTTCTTTGTGATCTGAGCAACTTCTTTAATAAAGAAGTTTAAAAATGGGTTAATAACATCACATACCAATCAGTATTTAGGATGTTTTCTCCTGTTATTGAGGCTTAATACTTTAGATTAAAACATGACAGGACAAGCATCATGTCGGGCATTACAGAAACTGGTGGCTTTTAGCGTTCACCGGGAATGGCTGTTTGCTGTGAAAGGACGTGTTGGGGCTCTACAGGGAACCCCATGCGTTCTTTCGGTGGGCAAGCACAGGACTGCCAATGCAAAATGTGGTCAGGTTCGTAATTCATGGCCCTCGTGGAACTGTGTGGTCCCCTCAAGAGCTGTTTGGGAAACAGGTAAACAAAACCAGCTTCAGATTGCCTTAATAACTCCCAGACACGAGGCTTCATAGGGATCAATTTAGTCCATGGCACAAAAGAGAACAGCCTTATGCCAGGGTATCGAGGGGAGGTGAGACAAAACCTGGTGGAGCAGACATCGTTGCTGGGCATAGTTCCTGCAGTGTTATTTGTGGTGGAGGAAGGAAACCATGTGTACTGAAGGCTCGCTCGTGCGTACCAAGGGCTCATCCTGGCACCGTTTCCTTTGCATGATGCTGTAGAGGTGAGAGTCAAAGGAGAGAGGGTCCAGTGACAGTAATGCCTGTTTTTTTTCTAGCGTGCACAATGCTTCCCTGATACCAGCAGTACTACTCTTCCTAAGTATATTGACCTGGCAGATTCTCGTGTTGCTTCAAGAGCTGTGTATCCCAAACCCTGTGGATCTGTTTGTCGGATTCCTCCATACCCATCAGGCTTCTGAAATCCACCCACTCCAGAGAGCAGTAAATGCTCTCTCCAGAAGTGCCGGCTAATCCCCAGAGCACCCTTCTCTTTTTGGCACTGTCTTGGTTTCGCTGTTTGGCATGCCCTTGACAACTTCAATGTCACAGGAGCAGCAGCTGGCACTTTGTGTTCGGTGGCCATGTGATGGTGAGTTAGGATACGTTAGACATATGCTGTGTGTCCAGGGCTATTAAAGTATTAATTTACGTGAGCCGTGCAGCTGAACTGCAGCTAGTGATCCTCAGCCTACAGTCATTACTCCACCATGCTTAAGCACCACCAATTACTCATCTTACTCCGTGTTTATTTTTCCTCCCAATAATTCACTTAAAGAATATAATAAAGCAGCCTCCAGTGGGAAGAGGCACCTGTTTATTCTCTGATTTTCTGTTAAAATCCAAAGCAGCTTGTTATCAGCCATGTTACCTACAGAAGCAAATTTGAGAGATGGTTGTGTTGTTTGTCCGTTTATCTGTCAGTCACTCCTTTCCAAGTGATTTTTGCACTTTCCTGGCCAACTTCAACCAAATTTGACCAAGATTAGAAATCTCTGTAAATGGTATGAAAATCCGTGGCTGAATAGGAGGGAAGGAAAGACTTTGATCCCTCCGCTGAGGGAAGCGCTGGCAAAACTCAGCTGTTGATCAGGCAGAAGGCAGCTGGTGAGGCTGTTTAGTCCATAGCTCTGCATTAGCCACAGCACCTTTTTCTTGCCCAGAGAAGACATCAGAGAGGACTGAGGGGGATATTGCTGGGGTCATTAAGGAAAAGGACCCTGCTGTTTAGGAGGCCAGGCTTCCTTTCTGGAACAATTGCTGGTGGAATAACCTGTTTTTTAAAGGAACATTGCCAGATTTCTTAATTATCTATTGTTTATATTGGATTATTCTTTTGTTTCTTTACAATAGTCTACTCCTTTTCCTTGGTGGTCTATTTTTTTTTTCCATATGATGAAAGTTATTTCACTATGTCTCCTCTCTTGTCCAAGCCTAGAAGGGATTACTTTTTGCTTTCTTTAAACTTAGTAGATATAGTTGGTGTTTATTAAGATGAGATTTCAAAAATATTTTATCTGCAGAAGTATGGCAAAAGTTCTGGTAACTGACGGTCCAAGAGGAACTAGGTCCCATTTGAAATTTTGTTTTGATACTGGAGTAATTTCTATAAAGGGGTAGCTCTGATCCCTTTTCAGAAATTTGTTGTTGACAAAATGGTTGAACTGATTTGATTAACCTCTGGTAAAATTGGTGTCATCCTTACCCCATGGAAGATAAGAGACTTCACATCCCTGCCTAACTTCCTAATAATAACACAATGCCATTGCCATCAAGGTTTGAAGACCCCCAGAGTCTCCTGATAAACACCAGCCAGGCTCTTCCCTAAATTACAGCTGTGGCAGTGAGTTGGCATGGCTACGAATCAGGAAGACTGTGGTGTGTGGATTTTTGTCCTTTTTTTTGAATACAAAACTGCATATCTACCTATCAAGCTGCTATTGCCGTTTGAGCTATAGTTTAAATTTCTAATAGATTGTTTTTTCCTTTTTTCCACGTCTTTCTGTTAATGTTGCTTTTATGTGTTTATGTATGTATGTATTCATTTATTTTGCATCTGCTGCTGTCTGAAGAGCAGCTGAAGGCAGAGTATAATCCACTCGTGTTCTCACACAGCATTTTCCAAGGGGAAATGGAAAATCCCATTATGACAGTCATACCACAGCTGCATGTTTTAAACCCTATTGCAGCTCTGAATGAATCAGTTGTAAGATTTAAATAATGAAGCAGAGCACAAATGTTTTTATTGCAACCAGACACACATTGAACATGGCCCTGCCACTGTTACTGACATAAACAACTGGGAAAATGTCATATTTTGTGGAGAAGTTAAAACCAAACAGCAACTATCTCAGCCTGTCTGCCACACTTTTATTGTAACGATGTTTTATGATGCCTACAGCTTTTATTGATGACCCTTGGTAGCCATATAAAATGTGGTTTTTTTCTAGCAACTGTGTTATCAAGCTGACATCAACTCCTTTCCCCCTTCCTTCTCCGCACCTGAAGCAACTTTTCAAAGTTAATTGGTTGAGGCATTTCACCTGTCCGGGTAGTTTAAGAAAACATCACTAGGAAGTAAAAAATACAAGATCTTTTAGCTCCTCTCACAAAAGGGTGTGACCCAGAGCTTTATGAGAAGTAAATGTCAAGTCCAAATGCTTATACGTCAAGAAAAGCTAATCCAGCTCACACTAAAGACTGCAGATGCTCTTCTGTTATTTTCAGAAAGAATTGGACAGCATTCCTAAATGCTTAGAAAACAGAGATTTGTGAGAGATCTCAGTTTTGGTAGTGAACTGATGAGAAATAACTTGGAAAAATCTGGGCCTTTGCTATATGCTTTCAAAGGAGGTATATCAAGGTTATAGTTAAATAGCCATTTCTAATATGATCAATCAAAGATAGCACCAAACCAGTAGAGTTTGGTAAAGTTCAGAGAGGCCAAACTGGCAACAGCCAATAGGGTAGGGTTGTTTGGATTATTTTTGGCACCTTTTGCATCCTAGTTCTAGCAAAGTTGGAAATACTGTGTGGGTAATGTTCTTATGAAAAATTAGTATTTTACTTGCAGCCTGGCAAGAACAGAGAAATCTGTAGACTGCTAAAATGAAAACCAAAGAGAAGAAAATTTGTTTACTTTGCTTTGCTACCTGAAGAAGCGGTTTGCTTTGAACACTGGACCATGTAGTATTCCTTATTAAAAATGCCCAAATTATCCAAAATGTGTCTTAGCTCATAGTTTTTGAGTAAACTCAATGAGATTGAATGAGTTTAGGGATGTCAGCTGAAGGGACACTTCATCTTGGGATGGAAAGTTGTTTGGATGTTGTCAGATAGAAAACCTAATTTGGTTAAGAGAGCTAATTTGAGTGCCAGGTACACTCATGGCTAGAGTTTGGTCTGGAAGCCTACTGGATTTACAGTCAGAATTTAGTGATGGGTTGGGTGAGGAAAGGAGCAGGCTAGATGATCCTTCTAGCTTGATGGATGAACAGCTTATCTGGGAAAAAAATGACTCCCTGATTTCCCTTTAAAAACAGTTAAAATTTTTCAGCCTTGAACCTTTACAAGCAAAGGGTGAATAGTAAAGGAAGAATCTTCAGTTGTCTCTGCTTCATGTGAATCAGTATGGGATGGTGGGTCTCTAAATGAATACCTGGCCCTTACTATGGAACAAGCCATTACCAGCACACATGCAGCATTTCTGCTTGTTTCTAGACATGTTGAACGTATGGCACTTTGATATGTTCATGCCACAGACCAGGTCTTGTACAGTTGATCTGTGCACCTACTTTTGTCATCTGCATTTCAAATATCGGCTAGTCCTCTCTAAGCAGGGCTGCTTAGTGTCCAAAAATTCTAGACAAACAGTCAGATCCTTCTTTTTTTTCTGGCCGTACAGCTTTACACGCAGTAAAAAGAGGACATAAGGAGGAAGACTTAGACATAGAGTAGCCCTAATTGAGGCCATCTGTTGTGATGTGCCTTGGTTACAAAGTGTTGTTGCCAGGTATGATAAGGCTGATAGTCCTCAGGAGGTTTCAAATGGCTTTGATTGCAAGGCGTTCTCCAGTCACCTTGGCTGCAGGTGGAGAAACCCATGCTCCTGTTACCTGTACTCCCCCATGGGCTGTGCAGATCATAAATAGGAACGTGTTCTCCCTTGCTGACTGTTGTGCCAGCTTGGTGTGGGCTCACCTGGGAAGTTCAGATGGTAGAACCGCAGGTGTTCTCACCTGTTTTGCCTGAGAAAAAACAAGTGGTTTGCCAGCCTGTGCTTCCTTTAATCATGTCAGCATTCCACCTCCTGTTCCCAGAATAACCAGAATAATGCTGGTTAACTCTGAGAAGTGAGCGTTATCCTGGACGTTTGGATGATAAAAGAGAACTGTTCATTTAGCACATCAGCAGCTGCAGTGTGGCAGTGCAGTCTTTGAGGATGAGAAGGGCACGTGATGGACACTAATTGGAAGCTTTAGACAACTGAGCAGTCCCTGCCTTGAATTATAACCTTGTGCTGTGCTCTGCACAGCATCTGTGAGATCAAGGCACAGAACCTCTCTGAGACCTAGCAAACAGAGTTTCAGAGACTGTGCATATTCTTTTGGCAACCCTTGAAATGTCTCATATTGGATGACCGCTGCCAGGGATGAGTAGCAGAAGTGCCTCTCATATGCATCTACCTGAAGAAGAGGAAGAAGTTTTGGCATGCTTTTGGCGTGCTTTCCTTCTAAGCTAGGTGATGTTAGCTTTGTCCGTGCTGCAGTTCTTTATGAGTTCAAAAAAAGAAGGAAGCCTAAAGGCCTGAACAGAGTGATTCTTCATGTGTGGAGTTTTGCAGAGCCTGCTTTATAGACCATTTTTTTTAGATAGTTGTGAACTTAACAAGCCTCAGTACTTTGGGATTTGCAGGCAAAATGGAGACACCAAATGCCAAAAGCACAGACAGTGAAAACAATGATCTCGCCTTGAGAGATGAAAAGGGAGCACTTCAGTGTCTAGCAGCTTGGTGATAAAAAGTTGCCAGATAGTTGCCTTTCTTCTCTGGAGCTTTTCAAGCACTGCAGGACTGTGAGCGGGGGTGTCAGGCGTGGAAATCAAGCATCAGTTTTAGTGGGACTCTGTCTCCAGCACTGATGGTCGCACAAGGGCAGACAGTGAGGAGGCAGGAGCAGAAACAATAGCCTGATGGAGAATTACTTCCTAGGATGGCAGCGTCTGAGATGAGGAACCAGAAGAAATGCCAGTTATATACCGCAGTATGCAAGCCAGTCCCTTGCTGTAAGGACCAATGCAGTAATGTTTGCCATTTTACTCTACAGTTCCAGCTCTTCTTGGGAGCGTATGCTGGCTGGCTGCAGAGACAAGGATGCTGGGTCTTGGCCACTTTTGGTGGTTTCTCAGGTAGACCAGTTCAGTGAAGAGATCCTATCTTTCTTGTGTATCCCCTTGAAGAGTCCTTGGCTCTGCCGTCCTTTTCCTTGGTAGACATATAGCAGTCTGTGATGAAACGTAAATTTATACTATTGTCCTGTGCCAAAAATCTGTTCTGTTTTTTCATAATGCAGCTAGAGTGATTTCAGACATGTGTTTCTTTTCTGTAACCTGCTTGCAGATCATCTTCATGCCCTAAAGAACACGTTTTTTTAGTGTCCTGCTTGGCAATCTCTGTAATACCCCTTTCTAAATGTGTTAGTTTCTGTGTCTAAAGATGGTAAATTTCTTAGTCTTGGCCCTCACAGAGGCCTATCCAGCATAGATCACCCCTGCACATGTGACAGTAGACAAAGCACAAGGCTAGCTGGAAAAAAATAAATGTGTTTACTTGGGATCTTGCTCCTTGGTCCTAGGAGCCCAAAGAGAGAGAACCAGCATTTAGCAGGCATATAATGCCCGAATAGTGTGACCTTTGAGGTATGGGCTGATTGTAGACCTCAAAGTCTTTGAGCCCATACTTTTGAGATATGGGCTTTAAAGGCAAGGTACGAAGGAGTACAGGAGACTAGCTGTCAGCCCAGGAAGATACTGTGGAACAAAACCACATATGCACAAAGTAGGTATTTTGTGATGTACCGCATCTAATTCTGTACCCGCTTTTGACAGGTGTGATGCTCAAGACGTTCTGATATAGGACTGATTTTGTTATTTGGATGCAGTCCTTTTTAAATTGATATTGCTAGTGTCGGTTACCCACGTAGACAAGCTTTTAGCATCGGGTAGTTACACTGAGCAAGGCTATTTTGGGGGAGTATATATACATCTCTTACCATATAGGGGAAAAATGGTACTATTTTAATAAGGTATGCATAACAGTTTCTCTTACCTAGTTACCTGAAATATAGGTCTCATTTTCATGAGAGCCCTGGCCCTAGAGGCTAGAGCATTCCTATGCAACAAAAAGCCTTTCATTGCTATGTATGTCTCATCTCAGTAGGAAAAGTTGACCTAAAGCCTTGCTTGTGTTTCTGCTTGTATATCCTGGCAGTAGAGTAGTTGTTGCTGCTGCATGAAGGTTTCCTATTACCATCTGTCATGTCATACTTACAATTTTCAAGATCGAACCAAGGCCCTCCTGGTGCGATTGACTTAAACTCATGATTGACGTTAATAGCTATTTTTAAAAGTCAAAAAACAGGCTTTTTTTCTGACAAAGAGAGCACGTGTGATTGATACTGAACTCATTACAATCATTTACTAGAGGCCAAGAGTGCTGATGCAGTGACATTTATGACAGCTCTGTTGCCGCATGCACATTTATAGCTGCAGTCTGGCTGCAGTGGGGCTGCGCTGAGGCTCAGAATTTAATGCCAAGTTTTGGGGGTTAGAGAAGGGAAAGAGGGGGGAACAGGCACCTGCAGAGAAACTAAACATCCCTTCTAGACAGCCACTGTCTTTTTATGGACTGGGAACAACATAAAAGAAATGTAAATCTTACATGATAACTTTAGCCAATGTATTGTTCACAGAAATAGATACACCTTCCTTCCTTAAGGTGCTGCGTGCCGGCATGGGAATGTACAGGGAGCTGAGACTCTTTCTGCTTGCTAAAACCTATGAGAAAATGCTCTGCAGTGGTAGTTAAATCCCTAGCAGTTGCAAAAGGTTCATTACATGCTTGGGAAGGGCAGACTTTTCAGTTAGCCTTACTTCTGTCATTCATGCTTGATGACCTTTTATTTAATTTGTAGTAAACAGTCATGAGACATACAGCCAAAAACTTTTGATTCACCTTTGTAACCAATCTATAAATAAAATGCTTTAAGGCCTTCTCCCCCCCCCCCCCCCCAAAAAAAAAAAAAAAAGCAAACACAAACTCGGATGAACTATATTGGTAAAAGTAAATATTATACTAGCTTTAGTGGTATTGATTACAAGAAGAAGAAGGGACAGCGGTGAATGAAGTCCAAAGGACAATAGCTGTGATCTGAAAAATCAATGTATTAGAATAAATCGTGTAAAACACTGGCAGGAACTGAAAAGGACGTGTTGTTGAGAAAATTATGAAAGTGGGCATTGCATTACAGAACTTTGCTCTTCTGTGCAGTAGTTTACCTCCTCTTGTATATTTTTAATCATTTGCTCACAGCCCTCCAAAATCTAAAGGAAATTGTGAAGCTCTGTTTTTTGTTTGGCAAATTTGACTTTTCAGTACTCAAAGTGCAGGACAACTTCAAGATTAAATGATCTTGAAGTGACACAGTAGTGTCTGTGTCGGACTCACAGAGTCTGCGCTACTATTTCTGTGCAATGTTAAGGAGATTTTTGGATGATCATGAGCCTCAGTTTCTCATCCTATAAGGTTTTTAAAAAGGCTCCCCTTCCAGCACTCTGTGTCTCATTTATATAAGATTGGGAGTTTCGAGGCTGGACTGATGGCAAAGCAAAAAAAGACCTCTCTTTTTATGAGAGACATGGAATAAATAATAATCAAGGGTACAGACTGGATGAGCTCAGGAATTCTACATAAATAAATAATGGGATAAAATCAAATTTGTGTGAAGTCAGAGGCATTTTTAACTCTAAACCGTGTCATATCTTTTAATGAAACACCTTACAGAGATGTAAGTTTGTGGCATAGTTTGTGAAATAGCAAGCTGTGAGAGGCATGAGTCCTTCTTATAGGACTAGGCAACAACATGATGCATGAGCAGAAGTGCTCAGAATTGACTACAGCTGATTGAATCCAATGCAACTTTTTATGTAGAGCAAAACTTTAAAGATGCGTTTGCCATTACAGCCCTCTGTCAAAAGATGAGGCAGAACAGACTGGTCCTGCAAGTCTGTGGGAGCACCACTAGTGCCTAGCTGGCAAACACTGTAGGTCTTCTGGCAAAAATATACTCGTGTCTGTGGCAAACCAAAAAGCTCACATTTGAGTAAGTATGCTGGATAACGGTGCCTGCAAGCAGGTAGCACCGTCTGCAGGATGCGTGGCCAAACTATCATTTGTATAGATAAACAAGGGTTTCTGTTGATATAACTAATGCACAAACGTTTTTGTAGGTATTTGTTGGACATGCTTGTGAAAATGTGATCTTTCAGTCAGTAGCCTCATTGATTAAGGTTGCATTTTTCATTTTCATTAAACCTAGACTTTACTTGATTTTATGTGAGTATCACTGAAGGAAGAATGTAACCATTCTTTGAGCCTATCAAGTTTTGTCCTTTTTTTCACTCTTCACAACTGTACTTTAAAAACATTACAAAAATTAGCGGAGCATTTCTTACCAGGAATTTTAAATCTCTGCTAAACCTTCCTTCTTTGAGCTGACGTAGCAAAGTGCCCTGTCAGCTCTGTACCATTCACTGGCTGAATGCAAGTTTGAAATGCCAAGAATGTGTTTGTTTTAATACCACTGGCCAGTAGAAAAGGGAAAGTAATTCTTCTCGCTTTCAGCGTAAATTAGTGCTCCCAGTTCTTGGGGAGAGAGAATTGGAAGGGAGGGTTCTCAGTTTGGCAGGGTTTTCTTATTTGTCTTTGACTGGTTTTTATTTCAGATCCATGACCACATGAGATGCCCAACCTGGATGTAAAGAGAGAGCCATATTATGGAGAAAAAATAGGTGGGAATAGCTGGGGTCAGAACTTATAAGGGTTTCTGTACCCAATACAGAATATTATTCTGAGTACGTGAGCGAGTGTGTTTCTGTAAAAGGTGTAAGAACAGTTATGTTCTTTTCTATCATCACATATTCAAAAGCTTAAAAGTGCTTTTAAGATACAGGAGGGTAGACATTTTTGATCAAAGTTGGTTTTGCTTCTTTTTGATTTGAGAAAACCCTAAATGAAAGATATGACTATTAATTATATGTTGCATTATCCCCTATAGCTGTGGGAAGTGTTGGACAAGGCTTGTGTAATTTATATCTACACGGAAAGCAAAAGCTGAGTTACTAGCTGAAGGTTTCCTGCCTGAGGACGCGCCACGCACGTGCCAGTGTGGGTAGCGTTGCGGTGGCGGCCCAGTGGCCGTGGACCTGCAGGGCCCTGGGAGTCCGTGAGCTGCTTCTAAATGGTTCCACAGTAGAGATGAAGTCCCTAAGCAAGTATGTTGTCAGGAGGCTTAAATTTGCTTTTGAGGCAGTCACACCTCCATTGGAAAATACCGAGGGGTCTGCCAATGGAGAAAGGCTGAAAATCACTGTTCTCTGAGTATGCTTGTTTGTCTCTTGTATGCTATGAAGAGGAGCTCAGATAAAAGCTCTCAAGTTGCATTATTTAACAATTGGTTCCATGTATATAATGGAAGATAAAATGCTTATCTTCTGGCTTCTTCATATGAAGAATGTATAGACATAAAGTAACTTAGATTTGGCTTGTGGGGCAAAAAGCCCTGATCAGTCAGGAGAGCTTTCCTGTGTGAGAGCTGTTTTGAACTATTCTAGCCAACAGACAGGATGCTTTTATGAACCACCATCAACTAAAAAGACCTTTAAATCAATTATTTAGATAGCACACACAACTATTAACTTTAGTGTCTTTTCTAAATAGGTTGTACACCAGAGACGAATCAAAGTCTCTATATACTGTTAGTATGATTTATGCTTGGCGTTGTGCATAACTTCAGCAATAATATTTGCGCACTTAATTCTAACCATTTACAAGTGAAGCTTTTTAGTAATTTATAGTTTCTTTTATTCAAATGGTGTGAGATACAACAACAAAGACCAAGTTTCAATGGCTGGGGCAGGTTGATTCAAAACTGATGCTTTCTTGAACTGACTCTGTGTGCAGCTGAGGTAAGATTCATGCATAAATTGTTGTTTAGATGTTAAATGCTTACTTTTGCCTAGAGACTGAAGTCATCACATGTACAAATATTTGTAGACTGTTTTCTGAACAGAAGGATTGGTTCAAAACTGCACTGGAAAGTACCGGTAGCTTAGATTTTTTAGGATATATCAGTATGCTGTATGTATTGTTTTAATTTATTTTTCATGCTTTTGAAATAGTTATTGTAATTTTTTGTGTATTAAGATTGTAGGGCTTTTTTTTCATTGACTTGTCTATTCTTGTTTGACTTTCATATTGAATGACGAGTACTTGTGCGCCCAGGTTTTTCTCAGTGGTCCCTTTGAAGAAGCAGAGAGGTTACTATAACATTATGGGGGTCTGCACCCTCTGTGAGCTCTGTACCTTGAATACACGAACTATTCAGAGTACCAGAAGTATGTTATGCAAGTTATCCCATGTCTTCATTTAGCTACTTTCTTCCAGAGAAAGATAAGAGCTTCTGAGGAGAAGGGGACTTAACAGAGAGATCTGCAGTAATTGCAGTCACCCATGTGGTTCTGTCTTAATTTGTTCATTGAAGACCTGTTTCTTAGTCCTGGTCAGCATGAGGAAAGTGCTGTCTGTAAGATCTCTTCCTTCCATATCTATTTTTCTAATGTCAGAAAACAACATCCTTCTGAGGATGTTAGATAGCAAATAATTACAAACAAATTGTCATAAAATATAATCTTCCACTTCCATTTTTCACCAAAGACTCCACTGGGAGAGGAGTGCTCTGGAAACGGTATGTTCAATTCCAGGAAAAGTGCCTTCTGCGTTTTAGTCACCAACCAAATATGAAAAAACAGAACCTTGCAATTATTGGTTAGGAGGGGTGATCTAGTCCAACCTCCAGCACAGAGAAGGGCCGCTGCCGACACTAGATCAGACCAACTGCATCTGCAGTCTTGCCAAGTCTTACAAACCAACAAGGATAGAGATTTTGCAGCCTCTCTGAGTAAAGCAGCACTCTAACATGGTCATTTTGCTGCTGGGCAGGTGGTTCAACTGGGAGAAGTAGGAGTTTCATGAGCAACCGCATCTAGCCAGAGAGGGGAACGAATCTCTAAAACTACAAGACTTGTAGAGCCCAGCGAAAACGTTTTCCATGACCAGGCTTGCTGAAGGAAACAGAAAGAGTAAAGAGAAAATGCCATGCCGCTTTCTTTTAATCACTTTAAAAATCAACAGAGGTGTCTGCAAATCAGTTATACAGATTTGACTGCAAACCAGCACAGCTCTTTTAAAATCAGCAGTATTTCTTCTTCTCGTTTTGCTGTTCGTGTCAGGAGGAATCTAAAAGCAGCAGTCTGAACAAACTGGAGCTTAGGCAATGTTTTATCAGCAAAACAGTTATGGATTTGTGGTTAACAGTGTATTGACCATGTATTTCACTGCAGTTGGCAGTTTTATCCTTTAATCTGCTTGTAAACTCTTTTTTTGTGGCTTATAAAAGGCTTTCTCAGAATATGTAAACTGCAGAGGGGATTGGAAATGGTGTAATGTTACACTGAGGTGAGTAGCTTTTGTAGTTAATGCAAAGTAATTTCTTCATATTAGGACTATGTAAACAGTTTGTTAAGATAATGGAGTTATTGATTTAAATTTAAAAAAAAAGGGGGGGGGGGGCAAGAACAGTCAAGAGTAAGTGAAACTGGATGGTCTGGATGCCAAAAAAGTTAGTTTGAATATGTATTAAAAATTTGGAATGAACCCAGCAAAAACCTATATGGGAAGGGGAAGGCAACAAATTTACTGAACAGCATTCCTTTCTGAAGTACTTCTTCATTTCTGCTAGAAATTAGACTAAGTGCATAGAAATATATTCATAGAGATCCTTCAAGCAATACTTTTCTGTTTTTGTGCACACAGAAACTCAACCAAATTCTTTCAAACTAATTTCCAGTGGAAATTCTGAGTGCCTTTTTCCAAACAAACTTGCTGGTGTCTTTTGATTTCAAGAATGAACAATTGTTTTAAGCTGCAACTCTTATGATTAGGGCATATGCCTGAAAATTTCAAATACTTATCACAAAAAAAAATCCGGTAAGAGCTTGTATGTAGTTATCAGGAATTTGCACACCTGTAAAAGAGGCATATTTGAGGACAGGCCTTGGTACGCGTACCGTTCGCACAGGGCACTCGGCAGGACAGGGCTGCTTATTCAGAGATGGAGCTCTCATTGCTTCAGGTGAGTTTGCAGGTTGTCGTGAGCATTAAGCGGTCCTAAGTGTGCTTGTCTGCCAGCCTGCGGTCAGGTATCGCTGTCGTTTTAATAGCAATAGCTTGTTGCCCTTCCAGGGCTGGCTGATAATAAAGTTACTATGTAGAAATGGATGGAGGAATACTTGAAGTGCGACTTGAAAAACTACGTTGTGACAATTGGGGGAGGAAAAAAAAATTGTTTCCAGAGCTTTCATTTGTGCTCCATTATGTGAAATGGATGAGAAACGATGTTTTGATCAGTCAAGATTTTTATTATACGGCAGCCAGGTCACCAAGGCTGTTTTATAGTGAAAACAGGAGGGGAATGTTGCTGAATCCTTTTGCTGGCCAAGAGTGGGAGTAAGCGAGCAGTAGTTCATTCACAACTGAGAAACGTGTGAGATAGCACAGACTGCAAACTTTCTGCTGTATGAGCAAACCTGGGCAGAGGACTGAAGAGGCGTCACACCTGATTGCGTGTGACAGCCATAGATATTTCAGGTCTCATAGCTCTACTCGCACAGAGACGGTGTCATTAGCCGTAGCCCTTCCGTGCAGTGCCTACAAACTCTGTCATGGCTGCATCAGTTTATTGCGTTGGAAAGTAATGACTGAGAAGCCTTTGTGCTCCTTTCTGTCTCTCTTTCCTCGCTAATGGGGTAAACGTTTTCTGCCTTTGTGAGGAGTGAATCAATACAGATGGTTGAAACTCCTCAAAACGTACGTTGTATTTTTTCAATTAAAGGGTTTTTTTGATAACAGAACTTACGGCCTATTACATAGTTAAGAATCCTAACCTTCCCTAAGGTAGGTGCGTATCATTATCTCCATTTACAGCTAGTTAAACTGCAGCAGAGAGATAAAGTGACTTGACAAAAGCAGCAGAGAATCGTTGCCAGAGAGAAGGCTGGAACTGGCAAGTCGCTAGCGCCCACTTCAGCGAGTTTTAAATTAATGGGCTGCTGTGTCCTTACACAACAATATGCACCTGTGATTTGTGGGGTGCTGCACAAGTGAACAGGAATTCTTTGTTGACTGCTTCCTCGTGCCAGTTATGTGCTGTTTATTTAACAGCACCATTTACTACTTTTTTTTCTTAGACCATTGTGTATTTGTTTAGGTTTTCCGTGTCATTGTTTGATGCATTGGGAATGTCATAAATTGATAACAAAAGGGCAAAAGTCGTCTTTAATAAATGCCTCCTTGAGGCTTCTTCTCCGTAGGGTACAGATCTCTTTGCACCATGCACTAAAGAGTAATGATTGCTTTGTACAGTAAATCAAACCTCTGATGGAATGGGTAATGAAATTCTTCAAAGGGTTGAAATATCCCCTGGTAGGGCTCTCCTTAACTATGTTTGTTTATCCCTTTCCAGATTGTCTCCACTGGCCATAGTTCACTGCCGTTTTCTTTTCTTTTTTACTATTTAAAAGTTACTTCTCTGTTCTCTGCAAACAAGGCAAAATAGTTTGTGCATTTAGACGGTGTGGAGTATTACGCTTATTTTTCAGAGAAAAAAATGGAAAAAATCTAAAAGTGTACAAAATTTAAGAAGATAAACTATTGTGCATGTTTGTATGCACATATATCTGTGTATATGTAAGTAACAGTCACATACCCGTGCACACACTTTTCTCCAGTCTTCCCAAATGCTCTAGATGCATCTTGCCTGTTCATAAGCATATTTATGGACGTGTTGACTCACATATATCAACAACTAAGTTCTCCTTGCTTCAGGAGGAAGAAAATATTGTGAGATGAGGTTGACATTGTGTGATCAGTCTCGAAAGAAAGGGGTACCTATTCTCCGTGCTGAATGCCAGGCAAAACAAAAGGTCCTCCTAGCACGTAGTTTTCCTAACCCTCTCATCTGGTGGCTGCAGGGATTATGTCCCTAGGGCTTTCTGATCCAAGGGAGGAGACGGAAAGACAGACCATCCCAGGTGTTGGCAAATAAATCAGAAAACTGTGATCCAGCACTGTTAAAGTTGTTTCGAGCTTGATGTCAGCTTTGGTGGGGGAAAAAGCATTCAGCTATTTGTGCCTAAAATCAGTAAAGCAGTTTTTTTCTCACATTGGCCCATTGGTGCCTGCTTGCCACCAGCTGTGACTGTGCCTGCCATGTGTGCGCGTGACGGTGATGAGGCAAAAATTCATTGCTGTTCATGCCCCTCTATTGGCCTTGGAGATGTCCATGGCCAATAGTGCCAAATCACTGCAGAAACATTACTGAGCGCTGTGATGTTGCCGGTGTGGTGCAGGCTCTCAGCCACTGGAGTCCAGGGCAGATAATTACCTGCGGGGCCAGAAATGGTCAGTAGCAGCCCAGACCCAGATGTGTCAAAATTTGATGAGCCTTATTTCGAAAGGGAGGGAATGTCTACTGATAGGGAGGTAGTCTTAGGTGAGGCTAGTGAGAGGGAAGTTACAGATGTTTTTGCAGTGGGGTGAGATACTGGAGTAAACAGGAAGGCCAAAGAATGAAGGAAGAAAAATATACCTGGCCGCTCAGACAGAAGATTAATTACCCAGCAGCCTGGTTAAAAATTAACAGGAATACACCAGAGGATCCGGGAGAAAGCTAAACATCAACATGTATTTGTCCTCCTACCTGTTCCTTCGCACAGCTGGATCTGTGGGTGGTGAAGGCCAGCAGTAGAAGCGCTGTGCAACTCGATTCCTGCTTTGTTTTTGAGCATGTTTTTGAGTGCTTTTGTGCTGGGGCACACCGCACATCATCACGCACCTCTGTGGTCGTCCTTGCCTGGTGAAAGCAATAACAGAGGACTCACAAACAGGTATGATTTAGAGTAGTTCATATCCTACTCTAAAGTTATGCCACTCTATTTCTGCTAGGTTTAAAGGAGCAGGGAGGCAGTTTAGACATATTTAACCCAGTCCTGTTGTCTTCTCCTGCCTCAAATGAGAACAGGGAATAACTGTGAATCCAGATCCCTGTATTTACATACTTGAGTAAATTTGCAAAAAACAGTCACCACTCTTTCATTGCAAGTCATGGTAGCCTAGCTTACAAGTAAGCTAAATTCCAGTTTAGAACAGGCACCTCATGATCTGACTTTTATAACAGATCGCTAGCATTAACAAATAATGTTTTACTGTCATGAAACAAAAGTCATATGCCCACTGAAGTACAATACACGGGCCTTCTTTCCCAAACCAGCCTTCTTCCTAGGCCTCAGGGAGGCTTCACTGCATTTCATCTGTGCCTTTTTCAGCTCATAGCTGAAAAAGACACAGTGTCTTTGGGTTTTGTCTCCCTGGTGACTGCTATTGGCCATGGGCTACTTCAGCACTGTGTTTTTCTCATTTAGCTCTATAACAGCTTCAGATAAGGAGCTTACTTTTTAAAATTTAGGTTTCTGTGGTTACCTTTTTGCACAGAATATTTTAAAGACACAGTTGCCCCCAAGCTCCCCCCACAGTTTTAGTAGGTACTGTGGGAAAGCAGCCCACAGGCATTGTCAGCTAATGGTTAGGACAATAAGGCTGGAAATAGTGTATTAGCAACAAGGACAGATTCCTCAAACCCTTGAGCTAATGCATTATGTTTGGCCAGCAAAGGTAGAACAGTTGGAGATACATTTGAGGTACCTTCACTTCTGACATGAATGGCTGAGCCTAGAGCATTGCCACTGGTCCCAGCAGCTCATGGCTAACACTGGTTCAGCTCTGCTGGCTGGCCAATTGGTGCATGAAGTGGCAAGAGGTGAAGCTCTCGATCTCCCTACCTGTTCAGGAGTAGGCACTTTCTCACAGACCCAAGAACTAAATCTTACAGGGACCTAAGTGAAATTCTTCAACCTCTGCTTGGTTATATACTCAAAGCTCCAGCTTAACCTCTTTTAGCTGTGTAATGTGAGAACTATTCAACACCAAAAGTTAAGAAAATCCAGACTCCAATGTAACCCTTGTAGGATCTGCTGCACATTTTACACTGTATGCAGTGAATTGGACAGTGGCTTACAGGATAAAATTCTGGCCTCTCATGCAGATATCAGGTCACTTTTATCTCTAGAGTGGGAGACAGGAGAGTTTAAACAGTATGCCATGGTTTCATATGAGTATCCCTTTGAAACTACAAAAGAAAGTCAAGAGGCTGGCAGAACGTCATTTCTCAGTAAAAAAGTAACAGTTGGTCATGTTCTTGCAAAAAGTACCTTAGGGCTTTCTCAGCCTGGTGCCTGATTTTTGCACCTCTAAAACTTGGCACTTCCAGCAGCAGACTGCCCATAATATCACACTCGTTTGTCTATTCAGTCCTGACTCTGGGGTAAGACTGCCATCTATTGAATCACCAACACTCTCTCATGCAAAATTGAGTTTTCCATCCAAACACGGACCAATTCCAGTCCCGCTTTGCTTATGAGATCTGACAAGATTGGAGACCTCTCTGGCATGCCTACAGGCTAAGTCACCTTGCAAGCAGCCATCAAAGTGGCAGAAAGCAGCAGCTGATCAAGCGCTTGTATCTAGCTGCATTGATTCCTTTTACCCTGAAAGAAGCCGCTGCAGATGCATCTTTCTAGGGTTTGGTTGTCAGAAGCATTTTTCCAGGGCTTGTCAACTTGAGTAGGATGCAGCTGTCTTCCATGAAAGAGAATTTCAGGCACTTGAGGATAATAGAAAGAAAAAGACAAGAATAACTTTCAGATAATACCAAATTGGAACATGATTAAGAAGAAAAAAATTCCATTCAGCTCATTGATTCCTCTCAGTGGTTTCTTTCTACTTTCATTTATATGCAGGAATACTATCTAGTGTAATAAGATTCATACCCTGCACAGTAGCAGCACAAATTTTTAAAAGCAGTAACAGTATGCAATTTTCAAATGCCACCTCCCTAGACACCACTTCACCTTAATAGTTTGATAATGTGGAAATCCCATAAGCGCAACACTTGTCATTTATTTTTGTGAGTTTCAAGATGTGTTTTGTGATTAAGAGCCTGCTCCAAGGCCCATTGAGATCTTCTGTTGAATGCGGTGGACTTTAAATCGGGCTCTGTGTTT
The DNA here is from genome assembly GCF_040807025.1 of Struthio camelus. NCBI lineage: Eukaryota > Metazoa > Chordata > Aves > Struthioniformes > Struthionidae > Struthio > Struthio camelus. Next base: position 50,172,861 of record NC_090943.1, read on the forward strand.
CATTTAAAAAAGAAACCCAACAGCAACCCAAGTTAATATGAACCTGCATAGCCCGATGCACCTTCCTGAATGCCTTTGGAGTGGAGCTATAGCAGTTTACTTAAGCAAAGATGCTAGGCCTCGAATGCTGCCGCTTTGTTGGGCCCAGGGGCCTCCTCCTCTTGCACAGTCGATGAGAGTGCGTGCTGGCAGATGGCAAGCCAGCTGCAGCAACACAAGGATCACTTCTAACCTAACACGTGTTAAGTTTTCAGGCGTTCTCCTTGCACTGAGCAAGGTGACTGGTTAAAAGACTCATTTCACTTGACATCTTTTGCATATCTCTGTCTAGAGACCCCCACATCTCTTTGGGGCTCTTCCACGGGAAAGCTTTCCTTCTGTAGCAGTTTGCCTTGGGAGGTAGTTTGCCTCCTGTGCCTCGTTTTCGTTGGAAGTGAGTTATGGACAAATTCATCATCTGCTTCATCCAAAACCCTAAACATCATCCTCCCCAGGACCATCTGATGGTTCCATCTACGCTTACATTGTGGATCCCCAAAATGTTAAAGGCTATCATTGTATTTTGCCTTTAATGAAGGAGCATGTGGCTATACCGTGTCAGAAATAAGGTAAGTCACAGCCTCAATTGTCCCCCTTTGCTTTCCAGGGTGCTGACGTAAGTTACTGTGTCCACTGAGTCCCCAAGCTCTATTTCAGTGATGAAGCAACAGAGCTCCTTATCCTTGCAGATTCTTCCCTTTGGGTTTAGAAAGGATGATATCTTCTTATTCTTCACCCAAAATAGGCACCGCGAATGGAAAAAGGAAACTACAAAGGTTAGCATAAATCTCACACTAGCTTGGTGGCCTTGTGCAGTTAGGTTACCTCTTTCTATAGCACAAAGAGCAGAGGCTCATGTCTTGTTTTCCGTACAGTATTCAGTTGTGCTATTTACCCTGAAGCTGCATGAGCAATGAACTCCTAATGGAGCCTGAAATGCTTGGCAGTTGTAATGTACAATATAAGAGACAGAAATGTTCTCATTCCTGGGAAAACAGTTAAATGGAACGGGCATAGAAATGAAGACAAAAGGTTTGGGGAGTGGATGGAACAGACAATACATTTTGCCACAAACAATATCAGCACATACGGTATGAACATATTGTTCAAAAGGGTATGTTAAAGCATGTGACTGCTTGTGCGTGGACAGGCACATATGCTCCTATGCTCTTTCTGTTCTTTTTTGTGTCACCTGCTTTTCTCATGGCATGCCAGCAAAGCTGGGCTCAGACAAGGCCTTTCAGCGCGATAAGGGTACTGGCACAAGGACCTCTGTCTAGGCTAAACTGCATATAGGGGGTGTAGGACTGACAGAAAGAAAGTGTCAGCCGTGGGGTTTTTCATTCATCAATACATCAGTAAATTTGTCCCTAAGTGCTAGGCACCCAGAAAACGATGGTGGACGAGAACTCACTCTGTGCCGCATATGGCAGCATCCTCGGTATGGCTTGGCTCTGAAGTCTAAGGGAGATTTGATTTCACTCTATACATTGAGAAAAACCTGGGGCATGTAGCTGGGCATTTGGAGAGATAAATATCCAAACTCTCTATGTAAAACATTAGCCAGAAAAAAAATCAGCTAAGTGGTAAATATATAGGTGTTTTATTCGTCCTGCAGCAAGAACGAATATGGATCATCCTGTATTTATCAAACAAACAAAGAATTTCCATAACTTTAATAGGGCTTTCTATTAGCTTGTGACAAGTAACAAAATGCCAATATATTCATCATTCCAAACCCATTAAGGCTGTCAGCTTTGCAAATGGTGCATGTACCCTTCTGATTCTGACTTACACATTTCTTCTATTACCACAACCACTGCTTCATGTATGAGGCACAGCAGTCTCACTAGGGTCTCATCATCAGTGATAAATAATTGGCCAATTAAATCATAGCCCATGCTCTCCTGTAGAGTGGAGCGAAATCGGTGATAGTCTAGCTTTGAACAATTTGAATCTTAATATAGGATAAATTAGGCTCCCTCCTTTGCAGTTGCCTTCATATGGAGCCCTCTGGTCTGAATTAGGGAAAGCCTGAATTTGTCAGTCAGGTAGGTTTTTATATCTCTTTGTTCTTAAGGATGTGTTGCAGAATTGGGCTCCAGCTCTACATTTGTTACTGTAAAGGCTTTACAGGCTTGGTTGTCCTTATTTACAGCTGAATCATGAAATCCTGACAGCAGGAAGAGTTTTGTCAGTACAACGGCTGTAGGATTTGATTTCAGACCTTTCATGGATTATCTCCCAGTAATTTAGATTTATTAGTAGTAATAGTTGAATTAATATTAGTATTCCAGTAGCATCTAAAGGTTCTGAGCTATGTCTGCACTATGCCTGTTATATCAAGCAGGGAAGAGTCCCTGTTCTGCAGAGACTACAGGATAAACAGGCAAGACAACGTGTAGCAAAAGGAAACAGTATCTCTGTTTTCAGATGAGGTATCACTATTCAGATGGGACAACAGAGCAATATCACTGCTTTCAGAAGTGCGGAAGAAATAAAAGCATTTTGCCAAATGTCAGAAAGAAATTTCTGTCCGAGTTGGGAGCTGAGCCTAGATTTCTTCAGTCCCAGTACACTACTGTGATCAAAAGACAATCCTTCCTCTTTAGGATTTCTAAATAAAATTTAACTCTGATAGACTGGAAACTCACATCTAACTAACATTATACTAGTAGATGAGGAAACAGCCTTGTGCTGAGTAGTAATATGCAAAAAGTGAACAAAAAAAATCATAAAACGCATTAGCTTTTGTCCCCTCTTAATTCTTTACACATATCTTAGCAACATAGCTAAGCATATAAGAGTTGTTGTTATTTTGACACAGTGAACCGTTTCATTCTTGGATTATCTCTTTTTAGCACTCAAGTTTTGCCTTTGCAGGCTCACTTAGGACAACGTTTAATTCTCAGTTACTTGCATGCAAAACCAAAGGGAATCCATCAACTGCCCTACAAATACCCTCAATCACTGCTTGGATAAGTAGGAACAAAACAGGCCAAATGTTGATTTGGGTACCCAGTGATAGAAGCTGTGTACGTAACCCAAGTTTGGTGCTTGTTCTCCCTGCTCACTTTTCTATGTTCATATGCTGGCAGTTATTACTACCTAATTCAGGACTGAATGTTTTCAGGAAAATCAGTGAAATATGCAACAAACTCAAACATTAAGTTTAAATTAAGCCCACGTCTAGATATTTTTCCACATCAAATGCTGACACTGCAGCAGGAGAGTTACAAAAGCACAGTTAAACCTATAGGTTAAAAAAAAGAAAGAAAGAAAAAAAAAAAGCCAAGAAACTTTTGTGCCTTTGAAGGAAGAAGCTGCTCATCTGATAAAACATGGCTTATCTGTTACAAATCCCAATGCAAATCTCAGAAGAGGTTGACCCATCTTGTGCACACAATTCAGATAACGCGTTTGCAGAACCAATGCTAGAGGTGGGACTATGAAAAACCCTACCTTGGCTCAATTCTCTCCTGAATCCATCGAGCTGCGCTCAACTGGCAGTGGCAGAGGACTTGAACTGATGCATTTTGGCAATTGCAGGGGCAGATGAAGAGGGCAGTAAGGCTGCTTCTGCTCCACCTGAAAGTTTTTGTGGGCTAGATGGCAAAAGGCAAAACGTCAGCTTTGACTGTGGTAGAGTTTTTCCCAGCCCAGCATGGAAAAATGATCTGTCAAGCCATTCTTTTTGGCACTCTGTGACATTTTCCTAAGCAGACTGTGTGGCCACACACTGAGGAAGGAACAGACTTGGCCTTTCACGCCACATCAAAGGAGGCTGATAGCTTTTTTGGAGGGGGGAGTATGCCGAGACACCATCAGGGGACAAGTAGTAACCAGCTGGTGAGGGATATTTAGAACAGAGACACATTTGGAGATTAAGTTTTGACTGTTGCAGTGATGGCCTTCAGCCTCGTTGCCTTAATGGGGCCGACTTGGCAGCACGAAGGAGTAGGAACACCTGTCTGTTGGCTTCCCCAGTGCCGGCTTGAAAGCCGTATCGTTTGAGATGCTGGGCATCTGCTACTAGACGTTGCTGTTGTAGGAGCATTGGTGAGCGCTTGCATACGTTTTCAAATAGTTGCTCACAGACCAAATGCAAAATTCAGCTGCGGCAGAATGTTAGGAAGCAAAAACCCAAGGCGAACACCTTTGCTTCTGGAGTGATCAGCGAGCTAATTTGGAAAGAGCAGAGCTGCAGAACAGTAGTGAAATGGGTCTCAGCTGTGCTGCATGATAGGTTTGTGCAAAATCTGAGAACAAGATGCAAAAAGCACCTGCATTTAATCAGTCTGGGGAGAGCTGCCTCTGAGCTTTATCTGTACTTCTGATCAACCACTAATACCTTACATCAGCCAGGGAGGTACTGGGAGTTGTTATGTCACAGGCAAGGTATAATGGTGTTTTTAATTTAATGCTCTTTATGTTGTTTAATTAGGAAATTCAGATTTAATCAAATGTTAAACTTGCTGTCCAAATTCTTAAATTAAACATGAATTGCTTCAGAGATTTTCTGGAACTGCTGTTTGTTCCATCAACCCCACTGTCACTTTTATTGTTTGTATTGTAGAAGTACCCATCTTGCAGCAAGCTAACTTGGCCCTTGCTAAGACTAGTTGCCCTGAGATATTCTGAGCCCTTTAAGAACCTGTGATTTTTAATTACATCATCAAAATCATTTTGATGGAAGCTGAGCAGGAATGGCATAAAAACCAACAAAAGGAAGAGTAATTCCTGTTCCCGTTACAGCATTCATTTGGTCTCTGTATCTTGCAAATTGTCTGCTTAATGGCTGTAGTTTCCCCCAGCCTCCCAAGGGTATTCATGTTTGTCTATTTTTATAACAGATGAGTCCTCTAGGTTGAACATCTTCATTGAATAAAAGCATCCATAAAGACCTAATGTAAACACTGGGTTCTTGATTTGCTGGTTAAAATCATGCTTTGAGATTCAACTCTGTAAGTGCTACGCTATCTGAAGGCACCTTGTGGTGGACCTGCGAGGAGGGGGAAAAAAAAAGACCAGATTTGGAGTGTAAATCGGTACAAATATTGGTTAACAGATGCAACTCTTGGAGCAACCCGTTTAATTGACCTGTACTGAAGTTTTAGGTATAGTGTGCTTGTAGGAATGCTGCACAATGGCCGTCTAGTTCTTTGTTAATAAGAGGGTTTGTGTGAGCTGTGCACTGCTGCGAATCTGTCCCCCTTCTGTCTGGGAATGATTTGCAACTGCAGTACAGCTGCACTGGGTTTTCCTTCGCTCCCCTCTACTCTTGCACTCTGCAACGGCACAGAGCAGGGGATGTGACACAGCAGCAGTCCTGAATTAGCATGCAAATGCCACGTGTCCCCCCATGCCCTGAAGATCTGAGCTATTTGTATCAAGGGCTTTGAACAAGCCTATTTTCATTGGATAAATACATGCATTACCGTTATGGTTTTCTGGACCAGCTTAGTTTCTGGTCTTGTGGAAGTCCGGAACCACTGAAAGGAAGTTATTTCATACTTTTCTCAAGCTAATTGAGGGCCCAATTTTTTTCTTTACGAAGGATGTAAGATTGAAATGGTCATTAAGTTTGGTCCCTTAAAAAACAAGTGACATTGTGCTAAGTCCAGAAGGGCATCCAGAAATACACACTCTGCTGTTCGTTCAATTCCCAATATCGCAAACTATGCTAAACCCCTTGCTCCATAAATAGACTTAAGAAATACCACTAGATGTTTATTGTGCTTTATGCCTCGCCACTCCACTTTTCTTTTGGCTTCTTAGTTAGATAGTATTCAATACATCATCTTCAAGCTTTTCTAAATAAAGCCAGCCAGGTTGTAGTTCACCCTTTCTGTTGTTGGAATTATTATAAGAAAGTCCGTTACAATTAGGTGCTGTGGGGTGGGTTAGTGTGGGATAGATTTTCAGGACATTTCCTAAATTTGGGCCTGATCCGTGTACTTCTTACCCTGAGAACGCTCAGACCCTCTTCTCCCGCATCTATTATAAAGAGATCTTCAGTGGTATGAAGCATGTGTATCCTGGTGCGTGTAAAAAGAGGTGAGTTGTCACTACAACACTCCAGAAGCACACGTGGGATGCTTAATTTTAGCTGTCATGACCTTAGAGCATTGATGTGATTGTTGGCCTTGTGCTGGCAGCTGAATTGCAGAAAGAAGGCTAGTCGTGAGCTTTAGGGCAATGGATTTACAGAGGCATAACCTGGTAGTTTGAACGACTGTTGTTTTGTTTATTTGTGTAGTCAAATCCTCCCCAAGAGGATGTGACTGAAAATTTTTCAGTCTAGACCCATGAAAGCGTGTGCGTCTGTGTGTAAGGTGCGAATGCTCTGACTTCAGCGGAGCTGTTGAACAGTTTTCAGAAGTCAGCCGACAGCTGCTGTTTACGTTCTCCTCCTTCGCTTGTCAGTTTTGACCTGTTACATTTATTTTGTTTCAGCATTGTTTCCACCCAAATGTGACTCAGGCTTATCACTGACATCTGCAGTATGTTGAGTTGGAAGGAGGCACCACAGGGAAAGGAGGAGGAAGAAGTAACTAGCAGCATCATCAAAAATAGATGGCGTATGAGCGTGGTGTTTGGGGGATGGTACCCTGCGTCCGAGAACATTTTAGACCCTCTGATAGATCCGCCGGGCTTGCTGTACTGTCTTTATGAGCTACGAGTCTGCAGTTAATATGCTTTAGTAAATACCATGTAATAGTTCAGATGTGTTCTTCCTATGTTGCAGAGAGCTATACCCCAGCTAGAGCACAACATGACAGAAAAAGCAACGCGACTTACGAGTCCAGAGCAAGGCTTTTCTTGTTTTCCTGAAGAGTAATGAAACCTAGGCATCTGCCGGACAATAGTGAAAGCTGCTTGATTTTAGTGTTTCTTGCTGTAATGCAGGCCGGTAAAGGGCACTGTGGGTATGCTGTAAAGTGGACGTACAGAACAGGTAATTTAATTTTTTTGTTGTTGTAATCTGCTGGGCTTTTTTCCAAAACACGAGTAGGGAGTAACTGGCATATTTTTACAACTGCCCAGATGACTAGGAGGAGATTAAACTTGTAATGGGGGGATGAGCCCCACTGGCCCCGCATGCCAGCTTGGGGCTGAAGCCATAGATAGTCCGCAGAGAACCTCGGATATATCACAGGCAAGTACCTCGAAAAGACTTTCTGTCTTGGCTGCTTACATATTCATGTTGTTGAAATCATATACGTATACATATGCTTGTTAACAAGATGAGCATTTTGCATGGGCTGCGGTCGTTCCCAGGAATCTGTCCTCCTAACCGTGGGAGGCATGGGAACACACTGACAGCCAGTTCTTTTCTTCTGTGTTTGTATATCAGCAAGATAATTTTTAATAGGTGTTACCCTGTGTGGATAGGACCGGAAAACAACACAGTTGAACCTCTTGTCTCCTTTTCGACTTTTCCCTGCAAATTTGCGAGGCAGGTTGCCATCAGCAGTTGTGAGTGATTAACATTCTTGCTGACTGTGCTTGCCACCAGTCTGTCAAGCTAGGAGATGACATGCAATACTCATGTAAAAATGGCAGAGAATAGGGGTTTTTTTCTTTCTTCCCTGTCGTAAAATGAGTAAAGGCTGAATGAGCATCACAAGAGGACCAAGAAGGGTTGTCTCTTGAGAGCATTTCACTAAACCAAACTGCATGAGTTCCTTTTTCACTCTGAACATTTGGAATAATACTTTGAAGGTTTGGGTTTTTAGGGAGCTCCTTCAACTCCTTTGGGCTCTAATGGGAGTTGAGAGGGTTCAACTTATTGCCCTAGAGGAAGGGAGCCCTAAAATCATTCCTTTATAAATAAGACTCACACTATTAAATTTGGGCTCTGTATGTAAATGGTGCTTTATTCAGTTAAGTATGCTGGAACGGTAGTCGCAGCGTAGTGATGAAATTTATTCTACTAGTTCATATACATATGTTGATGATTGGCATGGAAAACTGTATTTTGCAGTGTCAGATGGTCTGCCAGTGAAATGAATAAGAGATAAGCTTATTCACTGGCATAACGCTTGGATACTGCAGACAGTACCTGTGAAGAGCAGCCATTTCGTTTCAGCTCCATAAAGTCGTAAGATGTGGGTAATTTTGTTGTTTCACATACCTTAAGACCTGGATTGTCATTGAGTGATTCTGGATGGTCAGTTCATGTCCTTCCTCGTAATGCAGGGGTAAAGAAGAAGTATGAAGTCAGATCACCTCCGTGGCAGAGCAGTGTTAGCAGGCTGTCCTGGTGCGAAGTTAGTGTAGCCTCCTGCTCCAGGTATAAAGCAATCACTGGGCTCCAGCAAACCTTTCCAGTAGCAGGGCAGCATTGGCAAAATTTCTTGCAGTCCTTACACTGGAATCCTAGAGGATGGATGGTAAAATGGGGAGGGTGAAAATTGGTTATAAGGTGCTTAAAGTCACCAGAAAAACGTAAATAGCTTTACTGGCTCAAAAAAAACTGGCCTTGGAGACACCTGTGTGAGGGTTAAAGCATATGTCTTTGGAAGGAAGGAGCTAACTGCAGTTATACTGGAGTTATTTTCCACGTAATGAGTCTGTCCCATTTGCCCATTACTGTGTTTTTCTGAAAAATGAGGAGAATGTATCAAGTAAACAGCGCTCCCCAATATTCAGAGTGGCTAAGGAGCAATGCAAGGGTCCTTACAGAGCATACATGATATATAATAATCGATCAGCTGCAGCTGTATTATAGATGTTCTTTTTTTTCCTCTCCATAGTCTTCTAATCAATGCTGAAAAATAAAAATTTCACATTTGCAGGTGCTTTTATTTGCACAGTATTTAATTTGTGCCACAAATCAATGAAAGTCAGGAAGAAGGGCACAGAAAGGCAGAGTTGCTTTGCCAATACACTGTTTAGTGACAGGTTTTTTTTTTCATCCTGGCTAGAACATGTAGGAGTCAATATGACTCTTGCATCTCAGAGAGGTCTCCAAGAAGGCAATGACCGTAGGTTACTTTAGAAGTCACAGTGTCTTTGAGAGAACTGGGGTTGCAAACACATGAACTGTAGCTGATCAACTGAAATGTCGGTGACTATCAGGAAAAACCAAAACAGCACACCAAATCCTGCTTTAATGGGGCTATTATGAAAAAGTGTCTCAGGAGTGACAGTTTCCCTGTGAGAAGTGTGGCGTCTGGGGTATTTTTTCTTTTTTTCTCTTTCTTTTTTTTTTCCTTCTTGCAGGACACCTCAAGCAAGCAATGGGCTAATGTAGTTGATCAGCATCTCAGTTCAGGAAGTACCGCTGTTACATCAGTGTAGTTTTTAGCAACTGAAGTGTCACTTAATGAGAGAAGAGAGTGTTTCTGAAAAGTGACAAGATCCCTGCTAGCTCCTTGGGAAAGAACTTTTAGGTTTTTTGAGAGCTTTGAAGTCTAATGGCAATTCGATATTGGAGAAGTCAGTCACCTAGCAAGCATTTCCATGTGTCTCAGAGGTCAAAGATGACTATTACGCAGAGCGGCTGGCAGGGAATATGCAGGCCTCCTTCCAGTGGATTCATGCCACAGCAAGTTACGATCAGGCATTTAAAAAGCTGTGTTATTTGCATCTTCTGTGCTGCACTGCTCTGCTATTAACTGTCCTCCTCACTTCTTCCATAAAAGTGTTTCTGAGAATTTAAATTTAGCTGCATAGCTTATCCTAAGGCCCAGTCTTGTTGTCCTTGCGTTAGTGGCTTTGTGAGGATACTAAAGAGCTGCAGTCTAGGGCGTATTGTTTTAGCATAGAATATCCAAATATTTTGTTAAAGTACTTCTTTCAGTTATTTGTTCATATGTATTCTGCTTTGCATGCCTTATGCATGACAAGGAAATTTTTTTGAGAAGTAGTGTCTATTGTGAGCACCATCTATGTCCCTTGCCTATACCTGAAAAACAAAGGAGAGAACGGTTGCAACTGTTTCTTAGCCAGTGGCAGCAAATACGGCAGGGTCTCCTACTCTGCACGCTCTACAGTTCTCAGTTCAGTGTTTGTTTAGTATAATTACCTTAATTTACTTATGCTTACTGGGTTATATCAGGAGTAAAATATTTATTTACGGTTTTGGGAAAATTGCCGTTATTGTGGTACTCTTGGAAATGTCAGTCATTGCACAAACTCAGAGCCACCTTACTCACGCGATGCCGAAGGTGGAGTGCCAGCCCTCCCAGCCCGACTGGAAACGCCTCGCTTGGCCACGCTTCTGTCATCACCTCACATCCCGAAGTTTAGTGATCGGCATCACTGAAAGAGAAAACTAACCAACAGCGGGTACATCTGCATTAGCATTTTACTTTGGATTAGGAATGTGCTTTTAGGAATGTGAATGCCCCAGTTGTCTGCACTTTTTATGCTTTGGTTCATAGTCCTGGAGCTCCTGGATTGGATTCCTTTAGGATGAAATTAAACCAAAATATGCACCTGACACATCCAACTGCTAATTGTTGCTCAGTCCATGGGAAACTAAGCCAAAGCTAGCCCTGGGGAAGGCACCCTGAAGCATGCACATAGTGGTTGCTAGGTCATAAGCACCATTGTTCATTCTACAAAATGATCCCCCTTGGGGGCGCGCTGCTTGCTAAATGGACATAACCAGTGACGACCAAGCCAGGTCATTCAGAAGACCCTGAATAAATTGGATGTCAAAAGCCTGCTGTTCTGACAGCGTATAGGTGCACACACCATCAAAGTTGTTCAGGACCCGATCTGGGGCCTTCTTGTCTGCATCTCGTGCTCCAGTCTCCAGGATGTATTAAAGCAACTCGCTCCCTGGGTCCAGCTCACACCTTCATGCATCTCTGCTCCTGGGCAGAGGACTCCATGCTCAACACCAGCTTTGGCAACGATGTTGATGGCAACTGTTGTTTTGGTAGTCCCTAAGTGCACACATCTGGGGAGGGTGCAATCAGGACCACACACCAGGAGGTGGGCAACCACTTGGCAAGAAAGAATCGTTGCTTCATCCTTCAGTAACTGTAGGCCTTTGGAGACGTGTCATCCATATGAACTCTGTGGTTTGTTTTCCTTTCCCATATTTGTGGAGAAACGCACCCACCAGGGTCTGTAAAGGGATGGAGAAGCTGTTTTGTCTTCTTCACTTCATGCGCTCTTAACTAAAATGTGCCAAGATGGTGCAGGACATAAATACGTTCTGAGTAGCAATGTTTATTACTGCTGCTATCTGAATGAAACAGAATAAATGATTGTGCTTCGTGATCAACAGGTGTGGCAGGTATGAAAGTTCACAAGATGTCCCACCACAGCTGAATATAAGGTTTGCAGTTGCAACTCATTTACAGCTGTTAATACATGTCAGCTTGGTAGTAAGCAGTGTATTTTATGCTTGCCAGCGCTGCTGGATGGGGTTCTTTTCTTTCCTGTCGTACCCGAAAGCTGTCTCTGTGGTAACTGCACAGTACCAGTATTTTCACTATTATATTACCCTGACTGAAAACACTACTAAATTGCTAGAAAACTGCTGCATTAAATGTTCCAAATAACCATGGTGCTGTTTGCCAGACAGATAACACTTGATTTGCTGAAGACCCGTACAGCATGTGGAATTAGATGAGAGGAAGCACATTGCTTGGTTATGAATTCGTTAATACTTGAAACTACTTAGCAATGTACACTTAGATCAAAGCTTTCCTTGAGAAGACTGAGCTTTTGGGACAGGAGCAGACTGGAACACTGTAGCAGAATCCTACTGGATGCAAAACATACTGATTGTATTTCCATTAGTTTTAAAATCTCCTTTGCTTTCAGTTTAGACATCTTAATGGCTGTTGTATTGTAGGTTAAGTGTAACCTCTTAAACACTATATTTGTTTTCCCAAAGTGATAGAGACTAGTTTTCCGTTTTTGATAAATGTATTTCAAATCTTGGTAGCCATCATTTAAGTGGAAACCAAAAAGGTTAGTTGATTTTTGATTATTAACTTACAGTATGAAGAAAGAGATTGATTGCAATAAACTTTTAATTTGAATTTCCTTGATTGAAGCCATGTCCCAAAAGAGACATTTGAGGCAGGTCAGGTTTCATCACTTCAAATTGCTATAACTCACAAAATGGAAAAAAAGGAGAGGGAATCTTGTATCCTTTGCTTTGATATGCATTTAATGGTCTGGTTTATATTTAAAGCCTGAGCCTACCACAAGAAGATATGCTATTGATTTCAGTGGACAGAAATAGTATTTTACGCCCCAAAATTATATGAAGTCAAAATCTGACCCTCCTGAAGTCAGGAACAATTATACCAGAGACTTACAAAAGGATACAGTTTGGCCTCAGGCTCCTCTGTGGATATACATGCAAGCTTAGGAAAATGAATTGGAAAACTACTCCAGTTCAGTGGCATGAAAACGAGAATTAAACATTTAGGGTCATTTTCCTTTTGCAATGGCTTTTTAGCATTTAATGTACTCAGCAATTTGATAGTATCAAATCTTCTGAGATCATGTGCTAGTATGTATTACAATCTGGTGTTATTGAAGTGGATCAGCTTTCATTTTAAGCAATATATTGATTCTTTCATTGCAGAATCACCTCCATATAGCTTCAGAATTAAAAAAAAAAAATGTTCCCCTCTTGATAATTTTCAGTTATTGAAGAGCCTGATTCTGGTCTCATAAAACCGTAACTCAGTTGAAGCAAGTGAATTAAAATACCTGTAAATCCTGTGTTAGTAAGAAAAGAAACTGATCCAGTGCAGTTCTCTATATTTCCTTTTTGTATAATGTGTGTTGCTTTCTGTAATTATCACAGGTATAAAAAATATCACAGATTAAAACAGTAAGCAGTCCTGTTTACAGATCTTTGACTAACAGGGAGGGGAATGCTCAGCACTAGCTTAGCTAAATATACAAGACAAAGAATAAATGGGCAGACCAAAGTAGGTTTTATGAGACATTCATGCTACTTATGTTAACTACCCTCTGTGCGATACAAGATAATAAATATATGGTTCTCTTACTGTTGCTGGTTTTGCCTTTTGGTACTAACTGGCAAAGCTTAAATCTAGAAAAAGGTCACCAAAAGATTAAAACTTTTAGTGTTTTTTTATTCTTAAATGATAAAAAAAGATTTTTATCTTTCCTCTCTCTCTTTTTTTTTTTTTTTTTACCATTTTTATTTCCTTCTATCATTAATGGTACCATTTGCAAACCTTTTTGGGTCTGCTTGATTTGGCTGTTTAAGATGTAAGCAGTATTAGGGCAGATTTCCAGCATATATAAAAATCAGTGTGGCTCCATTGACTTCGATAGACATACATTGATTTTCACCAAACAAAGGCCTGTCTTTTTTTTATTACAGTGTCTGTTTTCCAAAGAGATGTCTGAACCGTGACTTGTTTTTGAAGGTATCTCAAAAATACTTTAACGTCGCTAGATATCAAGTATTGGTTTTAAAACAGTGGGAGTAAATAACAATTAACAGAAAGTACAATGTGCCATAGCAGAAATCAAACTGTATCTTCGACGGCTAATTAGTAGTTGAAAGTCAGATTTTTACATTTAATTTGGGTGTGAATGGAGCAAGTCTTTGTAATTGAAGGTTGTCAGATGAAGAGATTTTAGCAGCTAGCTTTTAATTTATATGGTGATTCATTTGTTAACTGATTCACGGCTGCCAGAATTTACGACGCACCTGAGACTGTGCATCCAGTACACGGCCCCATATTTTACGCGGTTACCTCTCCCCTGAAGGATTGTCGTGCTGGCAGATGTTGGCACTCAGAAGTATGTGGCAGCAGTGAAGCCCTAAGAGGTATGTAGAATATATGACAGACTATAGCAATTTGGACACTCACCGTGCATCATAGCCCACCCAACATGCCTGAGGCATGTTGTGAAGCACATTGGTGAAGGCTGGATGATTTTTATCTACCCAGAATGCACGCCAGTGGTGCATTCATGCATGCCTTGCATTGGTTCATTGGTACTGAAGTATAGAACCCTTTTATGGAGTGCCAAACATGAACAATTAAAGATGAAATGATTTGTATGGGGTAGGCTAGATCGCACCTTTAAGGTACCGTCTGTACTACAGCAGAAAGGGAGCACTCCGGCCTGTGTATTGAGCTTTGCACAGCTGTGATTTGTGCCCCTCTTTGCTTTCCACTCGCTTCTGCTGGGCTGAAGATGAGAGGGAACAATTTATCTCATACCTTTTTAAAATGAATTAGAAAGTCAAATTTTGCTAATTTTTCAGCCAAGCTCTGCCCTGTTTTGACCTTGAATTCACATGTGGTGTCACACATGCTACATAGGAAGAATTGAGAGAAAAACCTCAGGCAGCGACATTAGCTAGAACTGATGAAATGCTGCTCATTGGTGTCCTAGCTACGTTCTCTTGAATTTTGAACATATTTACACAATTCTTGTCCATACTTCTTGGTTACTATAGTCTTGAGTTTGCATCCATTTAGCTGATGGCCAAGTCATTACCCCGGTGATGTCATTTTGTCCTTGCATGTGAAGTTTTGCGCAGTCAGCACTTCTGTTGGCATAAGGCTTTGGGATTTGACTTATTGGGTTTAAATTAGAGCGAGCTTGGATGTTCAGAGCGCAGCAGGCTGTATCAGGAAATACTGTTGCATTGAAAGCAAAGCATTATTTTACTGAAATAAAACCATTTGGTCTAACCTCTGTTTCTCACCTGGGAGGCAGAATTTCTGGTCACAAGGGAGGAATGTTCCTCTCCAGAACATACAGCACCCTCATGATCCAGACACTCACGTGAGAAATCAGAGATATAGACTCAAACCGCTGGTTGAATCAGGCCAGGCGAGGATTTGAGCCACTTTTCTCTACATCCTCAGTGAGTTGTTTGGGTAGGAGGGTGGTCTCAATATTTTTCCTGCAAATTTAAAGTGCAGATTACTTATCCCAGTGTCAAACAGGAGAATATTCAAAATGTTGCCAATGTGCTTGACAGAAGAAATTTCCTACCCTTAACACTACATTTTGAGGAGTTATTTGTTTATTTAGTTGTTATTTCCTTCGAAAGGAAAACTGAATGGATTAGTCTACACCTGCAGGAAACTGTTGGCAATATGTGCTAATATGGAAACCCTGTCTTCCCTGGCAAGCCCTGGGAAGGGAGGCGGAAAGTCTCCAAACACTGTGAAAAGGGAGTTTCCGCCTTAGCATACCAATTTTTGGAGCTACTGATTCCACGCTATCATAAAGATGGAGGGAAGTGGAAACATGGTGCAAGCTCCTCTCTGCAATGTCTCCACTTGTGGGCAATCTCTCTGGGTCAGGAGGGAAGGTGGATCTGGTGCTGGCTGGGAGACAAGGACATGAATTCCTCCTGGCCATGGTGTAGCAGATGGGTGGGAGGGAAAGGCACTTTGGGCTTCTGCAGGACTCTCACTACTTTCTGTTAGAGATGGAATAATGCCTCTGTTTATTTTCTCCCCCTCCATCTTCCTCTCCATGTCCCACATAAGAGTTGTGAAAAATCTTCCTGTGTAAACACTTTTTAAATATACCTGTGTATATTTATGTATACACACACACACACACACACACACACACACACACACACATATGCACACACATACGTGTGTGCATGTGGCTATTTCTTGGACTACTTGTGTGCAGGTGGTCACCAGGTGGAGGGCACTAGCCCATACCGAACGACCTGACTTGCTTTGCCCTGTTGGCCCGAACAACGCCAGCCCTGCAAGTTATTTCTGGAATGCCTTACAAGACCGCCGCACTCGGCAGGCCGGCTGTGTTGCTAAGGAATAGCAACAACCACCAAAGCTGTTTGAAAGAAGCTAATTTCTAAGCTTTTCAAAGACAATATCTACAGAGATTTCCCTCTGGACTTAGCGCGCATGAATCTTTCCATCTCTCATCAGAGTGGCAGTGTATTCATGTTCAGGTGTCACAGCTTGGCTGAGGGAGCACTTGCAAGCACAAACAAAAACAAACGTGGCTTCTCTGAGCAGCCTGGCCGCTTCAAATAATTCTGTACGTCTTCTGAACTCGGCACTCGGGCATGGCCCTGGCTTGACAGCCCTGGGTACGGGGCGCTTCTGCTTTACCAAAGGGCACTTGCTTTGGACGAGGGACAGTTGTTAGCTTCTATGGTGTGTAGTGATCGGCACCTGGTCCACGAAGAAGAAAACCTAAGTAGTACAGCAGCAGTGTGGAGTTCTTCACAGCGCATCGGTCTATATGAGCAGAGAGACTCTGCAGCATCCTGGTGGAAACCGACTGGAGAGTTAATTCCAGAAGGGATTTTACAGGGAGGACACGAATTTACTGTTGTCGCTCATGACCTGCAATAGCCCTTTCATTCCACAAACACAAAGGCTTTTGTGGCTGAACCCCCCTTGCCATACCCGCTGTAGAGGATTGGTGGTGGCCGTTCTGCTCGCATAGCATTTCTAATAAACCTGCTGAATGTGGTTTTCTTAGCTGCTGTTCAGTGAAAGGCCTGGAGCTTTTAACTGAGCTCTCAATATAACAAGTAAATTAACATGTAAGTAATGAAGAAAATTGTGAGGGAGGAAAAGAAATCTCTGTGGGTGTATCCAGGCACCAACTAAACACCAACTCTAAACCAAAAAAATGCCACGAAGAATCTCAAAGAGCCAGGTACACGTTACTCTGACAACAGGAGAGTGTCAGGTATTGTGAACTGCCGTGAACTGCCGTATGCAGGTATTGTGAACTGCCGTATGCCGTATGTCCATGGTGAATGGTCAGGTTGCTGTCTCACGGAAAACTGTGAAATTAATGCCTAGGGACATTCATAAGAATTATTGCTCAACATCAGCTCCCCTTTTTGCCTTCAGAGATGTGTTACAAAATTCATCTGCTTTCAGTAAAGGATGAAATCACAGAAACTTTGGTTAGGAAACTATTCCCTACTTCAAGAGATAAGTTGTCGTTAGCTAAAAACACTTTTTTTGTACAGCCAAAATTATAGAACATATGAGAATATAGATTGTGTCATTTTAGTTTTTAGCAGGGTACTACTGCTAGAGAAAATCCATGGTGATGATTAAAAACTTGCTTCTTCTCTCGGCCCTTTCATTTGTACGGGAACAAATGTGCTAGCCTCAGCAAACAGATGTCCAAATCATAACAGTTGTTATCACAGCTGGCCTGAAACATTGTCTGTCTCATAAAAGCACCCAAACATGGAGTTTTAGCTCTCTTCGACTCTGCAGGTCAGACCTGAGAGAACAGCGAAGGAGAGTAAAGAAACCTGCTTTAGTTCCTCATATATTATATTGTATAGATTTTGAAATCCCATGCCCTCAGTGGGTCTTTTTTAGGAGCATTACATTAGTAAAACAGACATAGAAACAAAAAAACCTAGGCTGTATTGTTGTGCAGTGTTTGCTTCGCTCCCATCATAGTCAGCCTGGGAGCTGGAGCGTGAAGGATCACAGAATCACAGAATGGCCAAGGTTGGAAGGGACCTCTGGAGATCATCTAGTCCAACGCCTCTGCTCAAGCAGGGGGGATCTTGTGCAAAGGGAGTGGGAGCAGGAATGCTGCTTTTTTTCCCAGCTCTGGGAGGAACCTGGGATCACTTTGAAGGAGTAACCTTATCCAAACAGGGGGGTAGACCTGAGCGCTCTTGGGGCTTGCCTTTGTCTTTCTTGGGAGCTTTGTGCGAATTCTTTCACTGGCTCCTCTTAGCATGTAGGTCAGACTCATGAGATATGCCTGGGATCTGGCTGTGTATTCTTAAGAGCCGAAGACTGCAAGAAGGTGAAATTTGCTGAATCCTGACGTTCCATCCTTTCTCTGAGTAACAGTGATATCGCTTAAGAGTCAAGGGTAAATTTATGGACAAAACAAGATGTTCCCAGTTGATGGTGTTACAAGTGAAGTCTAGTGTGGCATTGGAATGGGAATGGCTCTTTCCTCACAGTCCTAAAAATAGTCCCATAAGGTTAAAACTGAAGTGTGAGGTTGACCTGCATGGGGACTATTGCCATATGTAATGATGTGTGCTATATGTGGCACGCTATATGTGTGCTATATGTGGCACGCTTTGGGTTCATATGCTATTATTTGCCCTGTATGTAGGAAGGTGGGGGGTAGGGAGAGGTATGAGGAAGATGTTTGTCTTTAAAGAGACTGTGTCTTGCCTACTTATAGAGAAATACTAATGCTGATTTTTTTTTACATAGTTAATTTCCATGGCAACAAAAATAATCTCATAAATAGGGGATTATTGCTTCGGGATCAAAGAGGAGGAGAATCTGGGCTGTGAAAGGGAAAGTTCTTTGTTTAAATAACCTAGATAGCAGCAAGCAAGAGTAACAAAACAGCTCTCAAGATCTGACCTTATTTTTCTTTTAATTCTTGTTCATCCACAAAAAGCTGCAAAACCAAACCTTAAATATTAGGCAAATAAAAGCAAAAATGTTCGGCCCTGTCCTACCGTATAAGCTTGTCAGCATTGTTCATTATTTCTGAGCGTTCAGCAGATGATGAAATATTGCAGTCGGGGCAATGTAGTCTATTTAAGAAGCAACTCTCTGTGACTCAATCTCTTAGTAGTGCCTTGGGATGAACTGGATGGAGGATTAGAGCCCAAAAGAGAAAGTGATATTGGCCACATTGTGAGACAGAGTGACTCATCCCAGGCTGTTCTTAATGGTTATTCCAGTGAAAAATTTTTCGTCTTGGCGGACTGGGATGCAACAAAAGACCCATCGGCTTGTTGGAGAATTCTAGGTGGAATCCACTGCAATTTTCTCTGCGAGAAGATTGCTCCAAGCATCTTTATGTCCTCTACTGCTTTACGTCACTTGTCATTTTGAAGCTGTTTGTCTCTTACATACCTATTTATATATCATAAAGGTATGGAGGAAATGCAGGTTTATAGAAGGGGCCTGCCAGCTGCCATTTTTCCTAAGAGAAAAGCTGCAATTTAACATTAACCTAGCAATTAAGCAAGAATTTACGCTACCGTGCTACTGTCTTGCATAAAAATGCCTCTCAACAGCTCTCTGCAAGGAAGGTAATAGAATAATTCCTGGCATCTTTGATTTGGAAAAGCCATTTTCTGGCATGATTGATATTTCCTTTGTGTTAGCATGGGAGGCCGTAGAAAGAGGAGTAATCTCTCTAATGGATGTACTCCACACTGGTGCCTGGGGTCCATGATACATTTGTCAGGCTTTAATTAAAGCGCTGGAGTTGAATTTCCACAGTAATTAACTTTTATTTGCAGTTATACCATGTCTCTCATTTCTGACACCGACACTTTCTTGTTAGAGATAGGAGTAGCAATTGGCATGAAAAATAAAGAATGTAGAAGTGAAAAATGATTTAAGAAATGGCATTGCATTTTCCACGAATTTTGAAAGGAGACAAAAATATTTTTTCTTTCAAATGATTTTGTTGTTAGCTGCCTAATATGTTTCCTCTCATGCGTAAACATATCCCATTGCCTTGGTTACCCCGTCTTATACAAAGATGTCCAGTGGTAAACAAGCAACTTTTGTTCAGTAGTCACCAGATATCCTGTATCCAAGTTACAACAGGTCTTTCTCATTATGTCTTGCAGAAACATTTTGTTATCATTTGGCAAACGTTGACTTTTCAGTATAAACAATGTATGTGCTAGGGAAACGATTCAAACATTATCCCTGGACCAGGGATATCCCTTATCCAGCTGTGGGTAAGTTTTAAGAGTAAACATCACGGGAGCCTACACCCTGTCAACATAGGTTTCAACCTATGTTGTCAACATAGGTTTCAGATTGTAGGAATCTCCGTTTCGTTAAGCATGCAAATTGCTTTTATTAATAGGAGTTAGGCACCAAAGTCTCCTTTTAAGACGTAGCTTTTTCATATATCCTTCCACTTTTAATTGGTGTAGTTTTCTACTCACATTTCACACATGCTGCTAAGTGCTGTTATGTAGGAGCACAAGTAACAAAATCAAAGGTCGTTCGTTTTAGTGGTTGGTCTTATTTGGATTGGCATTAACATAAATGCTTTTCCGTGAACACAGGAATACAGAACTGGAATCCAGTCCCCTGCTGTCCCAGCTGCTGTGTCACATAACCCTTTCACAGACCCCCTGAGGTCCATTTTAAAACGTGTTAGGAGTTTTTTATTCCACTCCTCCAGTCTGAAACCTCTGCTGATTACTGACTGTCTTCTGATTTCTGATGTGAATGTGCTCACGGCCAGTTCACGCCACGTCCTCACCAGTGCCTGCCAGCCACCAGTGCCTGTATTCCCGGGTGAAATAGGTGCAAGTGGCCTTGCAGTGTGCTATAGTTGAGTTAAAGACCCTGAGCAAAAAATTAGTTTCTCACGTATGCGAATATTGTCTTGTCTCACTCAGAGATGCTCGTAGTGTCTTCCAGAGAAGAACAGATTTTTCTTGGTTTTTCCTTCTCAGACTTTTTTTTTTGGTTCAGATTTTTGGATGTAAACTAATCTTGGAACTGGCTTTCCATAATTTACAGCAGTATCATGCTCCCCAAATATGTGCGACTTATCCTTTGTTTCTGTACTGCAGATCTGGATTTGCTGCTGTATTTTTGGAGCAGGAGATGGGATGATCCTTGTGAACACAATACCGCCAATAAAAAGAAGCAGCTAAGAATAGTATCACTTCTGAAATATAGCACTAGAGATAATTAAGTAGAACGGTGTTGTAAATCAGTGTGGCACTAAAGGGCATGACAAAGACCATGAAAAAGAAAGGTAACAAATTGGACAGTCAAAAATGCTAATTGATCATTGCTTGTAATTTTAAACAGTGTCTCCAGATTTCACTTTAATGTTTCTTGTGGCCAAACAGCCCATACAGTAGCGAACTCACCTTGATAAAACAGAGGCATGAATGCTAGAGAGAGACATGATCTATTCAGGCATCCAGATTCCTGTGAAATCATTCTGTCTGGTGATATATTTCCTAGAATTTGGCCCGTCTGATTTAAAAAGCGCTAAGACCTACTCTCTCCACTTCTTTTAGAAGAGTGGTCCGTAGCAGGATGTGTCCAGGTACCACCAAATCCTTTATGACATTCACCATAGATTTTATCTTTCTTAACTGATTATTCTTGATTTTTCAATTCTTGGTAACACTCTGTCGTGAGTGCCACATTTTACATACAAATGCCCCAGACATACCGTAGAGAAAAATACCATCTTCCCACTGCAGAGACAGTTGGGTTTGAAGTTAAGGCATTAGTCTCTCTAAAAAAGGTTTGTTCAATCTAAGCAAGTCACTCAGGCTTTCCGTGTAATCAATGTGGGGAGATGGGCACCTGCAGAAAGTGATCCATCCTATTTTAAGCGAGGATCAGATATCACCCAGGGAGCCCCGTCTTTTTCACTGATTAAAAAGGAGCCTAGACAACTAGCTTACATGAGATGCCAAACTTTTATATTAGCTAAAATTAGGGGAGATGAATCTTGCCTCAATTCCTTCTCTGTTAAGTTGAATAATAATTCCTCCAGATGCTGTGGAGTCTTCTGAAGCAAGGGTCCTCCACTGGTAGAGTGGAATAGCCGTTGCTGAGGTCAGAAGCCTATCAGCCATATATGGAGCATTACTACTTGAAAACTTGTGTGTGATGTGCTCTATTGTATACCGTTACTGTTGATCTTTTTTGTTATTATTTCTTTTCTGATGCTTCTTTTTTCATCTGCACAGCACTTTATGGCATGCATACACACACACACATATATAAAGCATTTCCTCCAGGATTTGTCTTTTTCCACAAAGATCTACCTTATACTACCTTATACTTCACACAGAAATCCCTGTTGCCTGGAATAGGGTTTCCTGCCTATTAATTGTCCAAAAACTGGCTTTTTGCAGACAGATTTAAGATCACTTTGCCCCTGGCTGTCTCAAAGACACAACCTTGAATGGGAAGCTGTGTAGCTGTATAAGCTATGCTTGATCCAATAAGCTCTGCTAAGGAGTTGGATTTACTCTCTGGAGCATAGCACCACAGTGTATGTTTTTTACCTTCATTTGACTCAGATCTTGAGCAGACTAAGTTTTCCTTTATCTGCAAAAGAATACAGAATACATCTCTGCCTTACCTGGGATTGAAAGCTCTTGGCTCCTTGGGGAGATACTTCTTAGTATGTAGAAGGTGTGTAGTTTCTGTCATTCCCAAACCTTTAAGCTGTTCCAAGATATGCTCTGCGCATGGTGAAACTAGGACTCCACATGCATTCAGGATGCTTTTATGTTGTTTATGGCAAGGTCAGAGCATACTGTGGCATTGATGGAAATCCTCCCATCAAATGTGGAGGCTTTGAAGGCATCCCTTAGCCGTCTACAGCAGCTGTGGGCTTTCTTCACTCTTGCTGTCACCAAATTATTGTCCATATAAAAGACCTGCAGTTAGCTCGGATGCTTTACATCCAGGGGCTTATGCTTAATGTCTCTGACAAAATGTGCATAAATCTTTCATGGAGCATCTATTGGTTTAATATTATACAGAGCGCTTAGAGTGTTAAGGGTTATGCATATGTCCAACTCAAGAAACAAAGTGAGGAAATAACTATCTGAGCGTTACAGCTATATGCTGTTCTGCCTCAAATAAATGATGTAATATTCCTGATCCAGAGAGAGCAAGAGAAACTGACTCTTATCGCCCAGTGGACAGGGCACTCACATTACATTCAGAAGACTTAGGTTCAAGCCCTTGCTGCAGTGGTGGGTTAATTATTTATACAGAATGGAATAGCTCTCGCAGGGCAGCGGAGGGAGTCTGATGCTAGAGTACTCAGCAGAGGGATGGTTAGAGCACTTTGCTAGGTTGTGCATAACGGGCAAAGCAACTATCCCAGCTGTCTAACTTAACCATCAAGCTACAGCGTGGAGCCTTACTTTTTTGAGGAAAGAGTTGAAAAGCCATTTTTTCACCCAAAAAGAGTGGGAAAATATTTGAAACCTTAAAAAAATTGGGATAGAAAACATACCTCACTGAACCACCCTGTACAGTCATAGACACCAGCACAAAGTGTTAGCATAGTATGTCACCTAGGCTTCCATTTTGCATTGCTGCAAATGACTAATCAGAGAATGAGGCAATGCTACATCAGCTCTACTTCTCTGCAGTATCCTAGAGCTGTGAGCTAAGGCAGTACAAGCCAGGCCAAAAAATTTAATTCATGTTTAGGAAGCCATTCTTCAAAATACATAAGTAGTTGAAATTGGAATAAGTTGTTGTCTGAGCTCCTTGAGGGTGCAGCTTGACGCTAGTGCTGAAGTCTAAATACAAAGGACCTATGCTCATCAAACGATCTCCTCCTGACATATTAATGCCATTTGCATGGTCAGCTTTCTTTAGGAGCAGTGAGTTGTCAGTTAAAATGTCACATACCCTAGGTAAGATAAATCTGTCTCTATGGGTCTCATCTGCTTTCATAGCAAAATAGGAAAGACTAATAGAGCACTGAGGATATGAGGAATGGAGGCTTGCAGACTGCAGCTACTATGTGTGCTAGGTCACCTGGGCGGTCTGAAGATGAAGTTATGGTCTGTTTTTCCCAAATTCACGGTGAGAAGGATTATACAGGGCTGTCATTGATTCATGTATAATCATGAATCAGAGGTAGTAGATTTTCAGTAGAACATGTACAGAACTAGATCATACAAATCAGTCATTAGGGAGTAGCAATACAATATTTTTTTGCAGGTAAGGGAATTTTTCATCATCCTTGGAGTGTCTAATATTGACCATTGCCAATAGCAGAGCATCACATTCAGTGGTATTTTGCAACTGTGTCTGCATTATAGATCCAGGAGGTTGTGATCATTATGACAGACCCCACTGATTTTTGGTACCAGATGGCACTGACACAGAGTGCCATGAGAAGATGCTGGACACACATAAGAAATCTGCTTGGTCTTTGGCATCCTGAGCCATGAGCACTGAGCTTAAAAAACTGTAAATGATTTGTATAAAGTCCATCTCCCTCTCAGCCCTAACAGAACTACAGCACCAAAATAGCTCCTCGTTTGCGTCATTCTGTGTTCACTTTAGCATTTTGGTGAAAGAGCAAGTGAAAGAGTTTTGCTCTGCTGTGTTATGATGTGCTCAGTTGTAGTCCTACCTGGTGGGAACAGAGGTACCTACTTCTTTGGAGATGCCTTGCAGGGCTTTGGGACTTGAAATGGCCTGTTGTTTATCAAATAACAGATGTCTTCACAGATTAGCCTGGCTGAGTAAAAACACAATCGCACTAAACAAAAGATGATGATTAGCTAGTTGAATAACAATAGGCAAACTCCAATGCAGATGTACAGGAAACAAGCAAAAGATCAGACACTTACATTTCTATTTTTCTGAGTTCATTATATACATTCATTTTTACAATGACATCTTAATGTTAAAATTCCGATTATGCTGCTTTCTGTTTCGAAGCTTCTAACTGGTGATCTTTTACAATTAAAATAATGTATTAATATTTCCTCCAATTACATGCTAATAAAAGACTTAATTCAGTTTGCATACAATTAATGCGTTTGTTGCAAAAGTACTCTATAGGTCATTAAGTCTATTTTAGTTAATATCTTTAAATATTTTTGCATTTAAAGATTTGCATTCACGTCTTTCATTATGAATGAAGTCAAAGAATTCTGCGAAGATAAATTTTATAAGTCATAATACACCTCCAAGCATTCAGTCCTTCAAACGAGCATTTTTTTTTTTGCCTGATTTGGAGGGAAGTGTATGAAGAATCAGACACATTTCTCCGCAGGACTTTGCCTATTTGATGGTATTTGATTACTTCCTTGAAAAGGTCCAGATTCTTGATGGATTTGGTGGGTCAGAGACTTCCTGAATGTAACAGCATCAACAAGGAATGTATTGACCTTAGGTCTGGTAAAGGTTGCCTGATGCTCAGGCAACTCAGTAAAAACTCTTTTGGCACAATTCAAGGTGAAACTTTCCAACCCAGAGAAATTCTGATACAATTTCAGGCTGTATTTTTTCATTTCAGTAAAAATAGTCCAGCAGTTTCAGAGAAAAAAAATAGGGGAAAAATTCTTATAAATATTTCATCAAGTTACAGCGCTTTCTGTTGTTTTGTAGCACTTCCATGTGGTGGATCAGGAAATTGAAATTTGTCAGGGAGAGGGGAGGGTGGAGGATAAAAACTAGAGGGAATTATGGAGTGGGAGTCAAGGTTACAGGGTTTTGCATTTTGGTGGAAGTCTGCCCAGGTTCGACTGAGTTCTCATCTGGAAAATCAGTGTCCACATATGCTTATTTAAGTGTTGCAGCTCAGCTCTCCTAGGATTTTGTCAGTAGTGAGTTTGCAACCATGATCCAGGTGGTTGGCTCAGGTACTGAAATGATTAAGAAAGAAAAGGTAGAGCTGGGATATTGTTCTGTGTGAGGGAAACCAAGAGCGGGACAAAGAGATGAGTATGTGGAAATAAAGTGGTGAGCCGCAGAGAGAAGGAGCAGAGCGGAGCCTCAGAAGGAATTGGTGGGCCTGGGAAGAAGGGATGGCAAAATAGGCAGGGCAAAGAGATACCGACAGGACACAGGCGGAAGAGATTGGACTTGTAGTAAGGCAAGGCCAAGGGAGGAGCCCCTGACCACTGGACTTGATCTCCATTGGGATTAGGAATAGAAAGCAGGATTTGCACACCTCAGCTTTCCTCACTTGAAGAAAAGCACTGTGGTGTCCCCTGGCTCAATGCTCACCCCACCCCTCTTCTGACTGCCCCACATAAAAAGACAGCAAGCTCTTACTGCTATTCTTTATGCTGCTAGCTCAAGTATCAGACGTCTGGGCTGAGGATCTGAAGACTCTGGTTCTCTAGAGGATTGTGTGGGTGTCGGTATCGTGTAATACAATTTCTGCGTTGGGGTCTTTTTTCCTCATTTGGCTTTTTTGAATCCACAAAAGTTACACTTAAAAGACAGTTAAAGGCATGTTAAGTGTGCAAAGCAAAGCTCTCTTAAGCAAGGAAAGATTTCAGTCAACGCAGCTCAGGTAAATCAGTATTTTGTTTTATCTTAGTAGTTCGTTGTGTCACCCTTTCCTCCTGTAATTGTACAGCATTCAAATTCAGCTTTGAAGCCAGAATTATTGATTTCCTGGGGACCAGTTCTGTGGCTGTCCTTATTGCAGCATCTGAATGCTTTACAAACATTAACAAATATATCTTCGCAATGTACCAATAAAGGTGACATGGCATTACCCACCAGGAAAAATGAGGCTCAGAAAGATAGTGTCAGGAAGGGACATTTAAATTAGATGTCCTGCTTGAGAGGTTCATGCCCCAGTTTTCCAGATATAGCATTTGATCGCATTTTCTTTGTTCTGAAGTCAGCTTTTGCTGACTCCGTCACACTTGGACGTGCTCCACATTTCCGTGGATCAGAACGCAGGTGTCTCATGTTCTGCTCGCAGGGGACAATGAAGACACAATTAATGACTGCCTGCATAGAGTTTGGGCTTTGCAGCTTGCTTGGCGTTGCATGCTGAAGCAGAGAGAGAGTCCGGTTCCCCAGGGCAGCTTTCGACTGCCCTAAGCATGAAAATGATCTTTCTGCAAGCGGTTGCCTCATTCTCCTCCGGCTGCCCAATGCCTTTGATGATGAGGTAGAGATGCAGCAAACAGCAGGTCCCTTCCTGACATGACCTTGACTCCTTGCACGTGGTCAGTCCCTCTTCTTACACTGACCGAGGCTGGGTTACTGTGGGCAGACAACACAGAGCGTGAGTTTGTTATTTAGATTATCTCACACAAAGCTAGTGCAGACTTTTCCACTGCAGGGATAGGTTTACCAACCCAAAGCAGGGGAGGAGCTGCAGTGTTACTGGAGAAGGGCACTTCGTCCATCCCCGGGCTGCAGCACCGCGCAGTCGCACAAGCGGTATGGGGACAAGGCGGGATCCATGTCGTGTGACAGACTCGTGACGGATATCCCCTGTCTCCCCTTTCCGTGGGGCTGGACTCGTGGCTCAGGAGCGACTTGGGGGGCGGGAGAGGTGACACGCTGCCCCCAGCTTTTAACAGTCTGCAGAAACAGCCCAACGGTGCAGTCAAGCAGGGCATGGGGAAGGGAGTCTCCTGTTTTCCTGAAAGACTTTTCTTCCAGAGGAAAACAGAGGGCCAGAAGGTAAAGAAACGGGTTTCAGATGCACACATGGCAGTTAGGCTCTGCTAGCGTTCAGTAGGAGAGGGGAATCTCTCTGAATTTTGTACCCATCAAAATCATCCTCTAAGAATCCAGTGTCCACCAGATCCTCTTGTGTGCTGTTCTGCACTTTTCACAAGACCGTTCTTCCCCCTTTTCCTTGATCAGCTCATTTTCATATTCAAAATCTGCTTCAATGACATCATATTTCAACAAGGTCAGTAGAATTACTCTGGGTTTATGCTTAGCTCAGAACATGGTTTAGCCCATCTTAGTTACAGTGTAGGAAAAAAATATCTGACACACTAGAAACTATCATCATTACATTTTAGCTGAGGTGAATCATCCAGGCAGATGTTTGTTTATCAGAACTACCTCATCAAATGTGCAGTCACAGGGATTCTTTGCTGCCCAAGCTATTTTTTCCCTCTCTTAGGAGAAGAGGACAGCCTTCTTAAAATAGTGAGCTTTGCTTGCACTGCGTTACAAATCCTGGGCCAAATGCTGGGGTCTTCACTGAAGCAACGGTCTCGCTGCAGGCAGTGAGTTCTGCCTGAGGAAGCATTTCACATTGCTGGACAGTAAATAAGAGCTTTCACTAACCGATTAAAATAAATTGTGCATCTGAACATAATCCTGCTTGACAGCATGACATGTTTTCAGATGCTGCTGTTTGAGATTTCCCATGTTCTTTTATATGCATTTCCTTCTGGCTTACCTGCGTGTCTATATGTGCCAGCGTTCAAACCTATCGAAGGAAGGAAGACGAGCTGTTTAGCCAATAGCAGTCTGGCTGGGTGGATAAAGCAAAAAGGAAGAAAATAAGATGCACAGTGATCTGTGTGCTAAATCCGCCCGAGAGCTACCAGACCTGTCATATAGAGCTAAATCTCAGACTGTGTCATTATTGGTAACAAGTTAACACTGGAAATGCTCCTGTCGCTCTTTCTCTCTTCTGCACTCCCCCTCTCCCACACCACTGAAGTTAATTCATCATGTTGACACAGAGCAGGCCATTATTATTCAAAGTTGCATAAAAAGTGAATTTATACTGAGTGAAACCAACAAGCCTTACTGCTCTGATATTTAATTTTCTTGGAAACTCTTCCTATTGAGCCATGCAGGCCTACGTACATTTTCAAATGTGGTACAGTGTTTGTGCTACAATAACCTTGCATAGACACGGATGAATAATTTGGAAATTATCGAGGTGCTGTTTTCCTCCAGCTCCTTCAAAACCTAAATTTTTATGGGGCTGTATTTCTGTTTGATGCCATGTAAAATTCTCATTTTATTTCCACCTGTTGTGTCATCAGAATGGTTTCCAAAATGTTCTTATGTAAAAGGGGCTGCTATTTATGCCTAGGTCACTGGCTAGCAGGCCCCTGTTCTTTCTGAGGCCACCTCTTCCTCTGATATCAAACCATGGAGTTGAAAGTTGAGGATAAATAAATGGTATCCCTTGAACTAGACACAGTGGCAATAAACTCTGATAAAATGTCAAGTGTAAGCTAGTGAACTCTTTGACTTTCCAGTGGATGTTGATCAGCCCTTCAAAGAAGAGCAGTCATATTTCAGAGCTCGCTTTATCTCCCTTCTCTCCTTACTGTATTGAATGTCTGATTATCAGAGAGGTAGTAAATGGCTCTATTAAAAGGAGGTTTAACCAGGGAGACAGAGGTCAAGACATCAACTTACTTTCCATGGCACATGACTGTGTACATGCATTTCTGCATCCATCCATCCAAATCTTCCAAGGATTTCTCTTCTCTTAAAGCATGCGTTAATCTAATTTCATACAAGAAGTTGCATCAGTTTTTGAAACGATAGGTGGTTTTTGAAGTGATATTCCAAGATGAATGCGTGCTCTAAAATACCTGATCAAAGAAAACTAGCAAACATTTCGGTTTGAGTGGCCTCAGAACTAACACCAACCATGTCAAGGAGCAAAAGGATCTGGCAAGGAGGTTTTAAAAAATATACCTTTCATGTTTGTTTATTGTATTGATATTGCTACTAAAATATCATTACAGATTGTGTTGGTTTTGTTAGGAATGTATGCTGCATTAGGAAAAAAAACTGTAGGTTACTATTAGATGTATTAATGCACTATTGAGATGGAATTATTAAGAATTCAAAAGGCAGTTATGTTTTCCTACTGTGTTTTTCAACTATAGTGAAATGTTTCTTTCAGTCTTAGGTCCCTGCATAAGTCTATTACAACCTGTCATTGTGCAATTAGATCCTTTTGCCATACCTACACATTATGATTAGTACTGGTGAAAAACATGCCATTGAACATTGATGTGGGAATATTATTATTTTTAAGCACATAGTTTGATGGGAATTTTAAGATGGTTTGTATTTTCTTCTCAGTGAAAAAAAATAGGAAAATCATATATATATGTTTATTCTTTTTTCCCTTTTTTTCCTTTTCTTTTTTTTCCCCTTTTGGCACTGGAGAGGCATGCTAGGATAAATATGGGAATATGGAAAGACAAGCAGAAAACAGCCATCATCTCCCCAGTGCGTACCTAAAGAGAACACATGTGGAATTCAGAATTGCAATAATGAATGCATTGCCTTTTATTTAAATTTTTGGCAGCTGAGGTGTTTATCTTCTCCTTGATTATGTGACCACCTTTGATACAATCGAACGGGCTGCATCCAAAATATATTGCTGGAGCATCGTGACCTGATTCAGAATTTTTGTTCCTCACCCATCTTCAGTTTTTGAAACGGCTGCTTTTTGGGGGGCCCGGATTCAGCAGCTGCTGGAGTCAGACAGCACTGCATCAGTGTCCTGTGTTGCTGATCATTTCCTCCGTGCTTCATAGGCAGAGACTAGGCAGGGAGATGGGAGACTAAGTGGAATATTTGGGTTTTTCATTAGGTTTCTCTGTATTTATCTTACATCAGAGCAGTCGAATTTCTCCTAGAGATGGGCCAGAACTTGATTAAAACATCTCTCTTGGCCTTTCTGCTCCTCTCTATCCCACAACCTTCTTCCTCTTCAAAATGTCTTGAAGAATCTTATGAAAAGGGACCCTGTTTTCAGTTAGAGTGTACAAAGCCAAAACTCAGTTTATGAGAAATTGTAAAAACAATTACAGGCACTCTTTCTTTCATTCGCTTGCATCCTTATTAGTTCACTGTAAATCAGATAATAGTGATGCAGAATACTGAGCCTCCTGTTTGTGGTGATTTATTAAGGGTTATTTGTTTAGGCAGATAATTGTGTTGTTCACTAGAGGGAAGGATGATCTTGCAGTTAAAATGTTAGCCTGAGCTGTTTTCATCTCCGCTACATTTTTCTGAAAGTAACCTAGAGCCACTAGTACAACTGTGTTTTCAGTGTCACAATACAGGTGTTTTTGACAGCAGGGCACCTGCTTGCATTTGCAGATGCCCAAACACCTTTGAGAAGCTGGTATTTTGGCCTAGTTTTCAGATGTGCTGAGCGTGCATACTTCCCTTGGTTTGCAATTGATGTTCTCTGCTCCTGCAAATTTGACCCAACCAGAATACGGTACCAGGTTATGAAAGAGAGAAAGTAGTGCCCTCTCTTCCTCACCTTTTTTTCTTGCTCTGCTTGAAAGATTTGATTTTCCTCAGGTAGCATGACGTGAAAAGCGTGATTTCAGCCGCATCGCAGAGGCACACCCTTCTCCTGCCGCCCGGTGTGCCTTATGAAGCTGGCAGAGCGATTCGCTTGCTTGCCTGTTAGGCGGCGGGGTCCTTGGTGTGGCGTATCCTGCAAAGCCAGAACGAGCGAACAGGTTAAGACGGCGGCGGCGAAGTTAAGCCTTGCAAGCCCGAGGAGCCCCGCGGCCGGGGCGAGCGCACGGGGGCTTCCCTTGTGCCGGCATTGCCGTCCGCGGGGTTGGTGTCACCCGCTGAAATCGGTGGAGGACCTTCAGCCCTCTGAAGCTGGCTGAGAGAAGCAGCCCCATGAAGGCAAGTGTCACCTCGTGGCCCCACGGGCATTCGTAATGGGACGCAGGAGGAGCTGCAGAGGAGCCGGCGTCCTGCCCTGGGGTAGCTTTGTGCGCCAAGAAAGTCTTTCAGCTGGAGAGCTGGCGCTGATTATAAAGTTTCCATATCGAACAAAGGGCAAATTACACTGCTGAATGCTTCAGCAGTGGGCACAGTGCGGCACAGTGCGGCACATGACGTTTTTGTCATGATATGATATTAAAAGATTTGCGTTGCTTTTGGGTCCCATAAGATCCATAAAGAAAAAAATTGAAAAATTACCTACCCTTAAATCCATCATATTTCATCGAAAGAAATCTTTTCAAGAGGACGCTATGAGGTTCTAAGGACTATTTCTGAACTGAATTTAAACTTTCTTGCCCCAGTTGTTTCACTTTTTTTTTTTTCAGTTGCAACATGAAAAATGCTCCTCCTCCAAACTTTGAAAAGTTGGACTCTTTTCCCTTCATACAGTGAACAAAAATAGCATATTTCAAGCTATGCCATAGAATTTCAACATCAAAGATAGATCTCAGAAAGAACTATAGTTGAAATATTTCTGTAGCTAGACCTCAACACATCATTAGTTTTCCAGTTGAAGTAAATTTACAAAGCGCACATCTGCTTATGTGAGGTGTCCTGAAAGAAATGCAAATGGCTCAATTACATGTCATATGTCTTATATTAGGGTTAGATAGTGGAGATTTTCAAGTAACTCGAGTGGCAGAAGTCACTTCCTCTAGCTGGAAAATGGCACCCTGGTACTGTGACTAGAAAAAAATGCCTTTGTAAACACCAAGAGACAAATGAGAAAGTCTTCTGTGGCAACGGATTCACTGTAAAATAAAAGTATCTAATGGCATTCTGTAGTCCTTAAAAATGACTACAGCGCTGCAGTCCAGCAGTAGCTTGTTGCAGAAGATAGACTGTGACCTGTGGGACTGTCTTTTACATTTTTGATGCATAATAACTTGGTAACAGTAACCAATTTATTAATTCATAATTAGTAACAGTAGAAAAGTAGGTTTTTCATGCTATAACTGCAATAAAATAATAACTGAGTAATAAGCGATATAGTAACGGTGTAGGAGAAGAATGGAGCAAATGAAATTCCGTTGTATAAATACTACTGGATCAAAATTCAACCATATAAGCAGTTTTTAAATTCACAAAAGGATCTTCTGCTCTCCACCCCGATGTGTTTTACCGATGTGTAAATTCTAATTATCCCTATAGCTGCCAAGTCAGTTTGATCCTTGTAAAGATGTCAGCTTCCTTTCTGAGCTCCACAGACAGCAATGATGAAAAGGAGAGACTTTAAGACTTGATTAGCTTCTCATTCTCCAAATGGACAGACAGATGGACGCGCACACACACACACACACACACACACAGTCATGTCTGTGTACCCACGGGAACAAGAAACAACCTATTCAAACTTCGGTCCCACTAGAGTTGCTTTCACAGGTATTTGCTAAGGGTAGATAATTAAGAACAAAATTAGTAAATAAAGTCCTGTTCACGGTTGATGCAGTGTGAACGAGATTCAATAGCTAATGCTTTATAATTGATCCATTCTCTATCTCTGGGGCTTCTCTGTAACAACCAGTCACAAGTGTAACCCCATCTGCGGCACTGGCCTGTGGCACCTTCTCCAGAAAGGTCATGGGGTGGAAGTTTGCTGGAGAGCAGGCATACATCCACGCAGGACAGGCTCACAATAAATGACTTTTTATTTACAATCTAGTGTTTTTGCATTCAGTTTTCCCTACCCCTTGCAACACTTGCCCCTGGCTATTTCAGTGATTGTTTGTAAGATTACCACAGATGCCAAGGTATTAAATTGCTGAAGGTGATGGCAGTGTTACCTGGCCTTTTCAGAATAAGTTTTTACCATGGCCGTGGTCACCTGCACTTTGTGCCTCCCTATTTCTGTGATGGTGAACCCCAACAGTGTAACCCTTTCCTCCCTGCTCCAGGCATGTCCCAGGCTTACCCCACGGTTGTTGTAGGTGAAGGCAGACAGTGAGGAACAGATGGGTTCAGACAACATCCTCCGCTTGCCGCGCTAACGGCAGTAGTCTTTAAGTGATTGTGCAGCCTAGGACTTCCCCATGCTCCTGTCATGGTTGAGAGAGGACCCTGGGGACCCTTGGGGGCTCCTGTTTATGAGTCTCTGTTGTTATATAGGATGCAAGTCTTCTACGTACATGACTATTCCTTACGTGCATGTGATAGGTCTACGCAATGCAAACAAGGCTCAGCTGTGGCATCCTGAGGAAAGACCCTGCTCTTCGGAGATCTTAGGAAAGTGAAGGGTGTGCAGTTTTGAGGATAAATGTGAAAGCAGATGAGAAATGCTCTATCTTGGATCTGCAAGGAGGAATAAATTCCAAAGAGCGCAGAAAGATCCAGGTATAAAGGGGACTTTGACATTTGAGGAAATAAAAATATCAAAGAAGCTATACTCAGGGTGTTAGGAAGAAAGATGGTAACTGTGGCTTGCATATTCCAAGCAGCGGGAAATAAATCACAGCAGACAATGTAGCACATGTTGAACAAGAACACAGAATTCTTGCTGGGAGGAATCTCATTGCTGCACTTTAATCATCTTTTTATTAGCGTGCCCTGAAGGTTTGGGGGATATAAATTTTGCAGAATAACAGCTGGATTGTGGAAGTAGGCCACCAAATTAAGAAACAAATCACACAAACATGAAAGCACAAAGTTAAGCTTCAGCCCTGTGTAGTCAAGAAGAATACAACTGCTTCCTTTCGATGAGGCACACTTGAACACTCCCCGAGCTGGTAGCCTGTGGGAAACACTGGGTAAGAAGACCTCAGTGGTGCAACTTAGGCTGTGTGAATCTGGTTCTGAGCACCAAGTGAGAGCCTGTGCCTTTTACCATAGGCTGTGAAAGTCCACTTTATGGTCGGGATCACTGTCCTCAACAGGCCATTTTGAATGCAACACATGATGCAATGAGAACAGGTGAATCAACAGGAGAGGTGGAGAAAGAGAAGTCCTTACTTTTTTGCTAGGAGGCATCTACTGTGGCTTTCAAGAGCCCCTTGCAGGAGGGAGTCAGACTCCCTGAGTTGTGAGTGAAGAGCCCCTGCTGTTGCTCTTTTGCAAGGCACTTGTTGAACACCACTGGACCCTAGAGTGGTAAATGATCAAAGCTGTGTTTCCCTGATTGGGGGTTCCACAAAGATAATTGGAGGTGGAGATATTTCTGGGTGTGTTGTGTTTTCCTCTTTCATATGCTGCAGCAGCAGGAATAATATAGCTGAAAGTTGTCAGTGGTGTAGCTCCTTCTTTCTAGGATGATACATAGAGGAGAGAAGACAGCCTGATATAAAATAATAAAGTTTGGATGCGTTATGCGATGTAAATGGCATCTCTTTTGCCTATCCGCTCTTTTCATCACTGTTTCTTTAGCTTCCTTATTTCAGTCTTCTGATTTCTGTTTGACAAACTCCTAAAGGCAGCAAAGGTTGTCCATTGGCTGTTAGGTTTGTCTCAGTGCTTGTCTTCTGTTCTCCTCCATTTCTTCTTTAGTTTAAGACACTATTGTTTTTTTTCCCCACTAGACATAATGAATGACTGGATGTTCAGGGAGCTATCAGCTCTTTTGGACTCTTTTGTCTTTTATTCATCATTATGTCTTCTATGTCCTCTTTAATTTAGCTGAGACATTGAGGGGATCGCTTACTGTGAAAGACAATATTGCTAGCTGTCCACAAAGATTTCACACATCCATTCATCATCATGCATAAGAAAAACTGTTTGTGCGATATTTTGCACTACAAAGGGCAAAAGATTTGAGCCCTTTTCAGACAGCTTAAGCTCGTATTTTCAAACACAGGTATCTGAGTTAAGGCATGTAACACCTTTTCAGTATACAAATTTCCACCAGTTCAACTTTTGAAGATTAGTCTTTCTAAACTGAAGTAGGTTTAAGTGCATAAACTTGCACTAGCTTTATTACTTTCCTTCAAAATATATTGGTAGGTGAACCAATATGAGTTATAATATAGAAAACCCTAAAAGCCATAATTAGACCTCTATTTCCTACTACTCAGAGGAGAGTCAGTGGAAGTTCAACATTACTGAGAATTTGCCCATTCACTTAGGGACCTAAAAATGGATCTAAGATCTCAAGTTTAAGAACCTGTTTTCTAAAGTCTTAATTCAAGATCTAATGTATTTGTAAAAGATCATTCTCTCAGATGCTCAGAATGGCTTATCAAATATTGAAGGACAATATAAAGTGAATATTTTGGAGGAAAGTACTCCTGAGAAAACTCAGTGAAATTTTATAGAGTGTGAGTATAAAATGGGTACAAAATTCATGTACTCACATTAGATTTTGGATTATTAAAGCTTAGCATACATTTTTCAAATCTTTTTTTTTTTCTGGTTAATTTGTGCTTTCTGTTCACTCTTTAGGATTATTTTTTTCTTGTAAATGAGAGTTTATTTAAAACAGGTAGCAGTACTCTGGTTTTATGTTAATGTGCCCAACGTGAGGGTCTGGCTCCGTGTCGGTATTTTCCATCAGTACATACATGATTCTGCCAATCTGTTAGTGCCTAGAACTGCATGCTCCAATACTTAATAAAACATTGGTTGGTGTAATGGAGCCCTCTCAACTACTACTCAACATGTAACCTCTGTTGCTTGCGATAAAGAAATCTATTTATCCCAAAAGGCCGGCGAAAGATTTTCACATGCTAAAGACTGCAAAACCCAGATACTTCTAGGGAAAGAAACTTTGGATTCGGTGAGCCTGTATGGCAGTGAGATAGTACTGCATCGGTTGGGCATGAATCGATACCCAGAAAGCAAATTTCCTTTGCAGCATTGCAGACTGGCTGTGAATCTTTGCCTCCTCTCCTTAGAGTTACAGAAGGTTTTCCGTGACTGAACTGTGCTTGGAAGTTGCTGAAACTGATGTTAGTATTGAAAGTGTGGCAACTTCAGTAGCTGTTATGTGTAATATATTTACATTTGCTATATAATAATATATTCTGCCCTTAGTAGGCAGCTCTGGGAAATATCATGGTGGTAAGTGACTGGGCAACAAAATGGCAGAAGAAAGTCAATGGCGATAATTGCAAAATACCATACATGGGAAGAAACACTCCCAACTCTGCATACATGAGGATGGACTCCAGAGGAGCTATTGCCACTCACGGATTCGCGGAGGGCAGTTTTATAAAACGCTGGTGTAGAGCTCAGCAGCAGTCAGAAAGGTAATGGAGCAGTAGGCAGACTTGGGAATGGAATAGAGAAAAAGACCAGAAACATCACGGTCCAGTACAAAAATACTTTTGGCACCCGTGTTTTGATGACCACATGCAGTTCTGCTCCCCTCTTCCCAAATCAGACTGTGAAAGGGTACGGCTTAAGGCACCAAGATTATCTTAAGCAGAGAAAATCTTCTGTATGGGAGAAACCAAAAAGGGTAGAACTCTGCATTTTGGAGATGCGATGGCTCAGTGATCTAGCAGAAGCCTAAAATTATGTATGACGGGGAGGAGATAACTAAGCAGCGATTACTGATCCAGTTATAAAACGCAGCAGCCGACATGCTCGGTTCAGCTCAGGATTGCTGGAAATTGAGCAGGATTTGCCAGGACGTAAGGATTACTTTACGCTCATGTTTTTTCAGATGTTATTTCCCTAGGTTTTTGCTAGCAGCCAGGGTTGAAGACAGGGCAGTGGGCTAGCTGGGCCTTTCCTCTGTGCTGGGATAGCAGTGGTTCCTCTGTTTTACGTCAGGTCTTTATTTAGGTGATGTTAGTTAATGCTATGGTGCATTTGGATGAACTTGTGCAGTGTTTATAGTTGTTGCAAGCAGTCTCTGCCTTTGGGAGATCATCCTTGGTGTGATCTGACTTCCAAACAGGTACAAATAAATCTCATAAAATATCTCTTATCTTACAATGTTTGTCAGATGTCCTGTGCACAGGGAAAGATACATTAACAATTAGAGAAAATCTACTTGCAATATTTTCCGCTCAAGTTTAAATTCAACCTAAGGTCATGCCAAGGACTTTGAAGAAATTTAGGAGACTGTGAACTCAAGGCAGCATTTGGTTTGTTCAACTTTATTGTGTTCTCTCAGTAGAACTTTATGGCCACATAGTCAAGAATATAAATTTTGTAACTGAAGGCAAACGAAAAACATGGTGAAAGGTTTCAAGTGGAAATCTTTGTTTCTTTCACCATATACACACAATTTCCTTTGTCTTGGCACAGCATAAATTACCCTATTTCATATAAAAGCAGTTTAAAAGAGTTCTGCCTGAACAAATAAATGAATACACAGCTGCATACAATTTATTTTAACCACCATTACACAACTATAAGCAGAGTACCTTTGAACATTGTGAGCACCATTAACGTGGGGGTGGAAGAGAAGTATGGATAACTTGCAGTGGACTGGCAAAAATCAGGCATCACATGTATCACATCGCAGTTGCCCAGCACAATTTAAAGTATTCAAAGCATTTGACACGTGCCATGGTTTTGGAATGGCAATTTCATGTTCTCCTTTATTTTTCATTATATTTATAACACTCTACCTCAAACTGGTCAGTACTCGTAAATCCTGTTTTGGCATAAGCTTACAAACAAGGCACTTGAAGATATGGGAACACATTGTAAGTGGCTTACGTGGTTCTGATCCTTTGCTGCTTATATGTTTATTAATATCTTAATGGTGAAGGCATGCTAAACGCAAACTTTCTGGATATGCCCATGTGAAAAGTGCTGTAATAAACTGTTTGATGTCTATTTATGTATGAAGACTGTCTGCTTTGTTTTTTGATAAACCTTGAGGAGAAAGGGAAGAACAGGAGTTCCTCAGGAAGTTTTCACAACCTGACCTCCTCCTGAGTCTGATTCTGATTCTTATTAAAAAATAATAAATTAATTCAGAGATGATTGCTTTCGTTTAGGAGAAAACACTTACTTTGCAATACAGATATTTCTGAGAATTTCTCAGCTGTTTTCATAACGTCCATTTTTAAATGGAAAAGAAAGCATGGGAGAATCCAAGAACACTGTGTTTGTGAACATAAATTGCTAAATCTGTTAACATAACAAAGAAATAAGCATCTTTTGTTACAGAACACAGGCAAGAAAAGCAACAGTCCTAGGAGGTTTCCACATGAACTTCAAATACAATTCTGTTTTCACAAGCTCTTTGGCCTCTATTCAGGTCAAAGGTGCTATTTATTGGTTTGACATGCTTGTCCTATGTCTTCAAGATTACATTTTAAATACACTCAGAAAGATGTATGTAGGACCATGTTAACATGACTCATAAATGTCCTGAGAAGTTTGGAAGATGAAATAATGTTGAACTGAAAACAAGAGAATATTACATGCTATTTAATATTGACAAGATGTGTTTTAGGAGAATGGTCTGAGTGTCACGTCTCTCAAAGTTGGTTATGAAACTTTAGCAAATGCTTTTTTACAGAGTGAAGAATTTGAATGCTGTTTTGTTTTGGGTTCTCAGTCAGACATTACTTACAGCGGTGTTTTGGGACTACATCTGCTTTTCACTTCTGATCTATGTGTTTATATTCCTCACAATGTGAATGAATAATATCAACGTGATCGAGATGTGTTTTTTCATAATATTCTTAAACCTGACGTGAAAAATACCAGTGGCAAGTATTTGAAAATACAGTCTGAGGGCAGGTGAAATGTTAGTAGGCGCTCCCAGAATGGGCAAGAGGGGAAAGATGGGGTGGTCAGATATTTTTGCCACATCCCATTTTCGGTGGGCGGTTATATGAATTGTGAGAGTCCCTCCTACCCCGAGATGAGTTCAGTTTACGAGAAAAAGAAAGTTGCCGAGGAAATTGGGTTGGCTCCCTGACTCTCCAGTTGCCCCAACTCCAGCTGCAGCCCAGGAGGAGTTTCATTTCAACATGGTCGGCAGCTCCCCCTGCAGCACCCCTGAAGTCTTGATTGGGAAGGGGAGGCTGGATTTTCCCCTGTTCGTACCTCTTGAGTGATGCACAAAGGCTCAAATCCAGCCCTGTGGGTCCAGCACAACTGGCTGGCAGTGTCCGTGTCTTACTCTTGCTCTTCCTGTGATGGCCCCTTTTCTGAACTAAAAGGAATCTTGTGAGGTGGTCAGATAATAATTTGTCAAGTCACAGGCACAACAAAAATTAATACTGTGTGCATATATTTTGTTTACCTGTGTCATTTCAGAATTTTTCCCTTTTTTGACCATAATTATAAACTTCACTGCCAAGCTGTTGGAGAGTGTGGCTAAGAAGAATAAAGCACACTTAGGCAGATAATTTCCCTCTGCTAATCACTATGATTTTCCTGAAGTTTCGCTTTACTTTGTAATCAACAGGTATAATAACAAAACATGAATTCTGTAATAAATCACATATTGTTTTCTTCTTCTCTTAATTTTCTTGACAGAATCATGAATAAACTGGCAGACCAGCAGGACCACATGATACCATGAAGAGAAGCTTACAGGTCCTCTATTGCCAACTGTTTAGTAAGTAAATATTCTTTTTTTTTTTTTTTTTAATTCCTGTAAGAAAGTAGGTAAGATAGTAATATCTATGCAAGCCACAGTTCAGGGAGGTTCTTAACCATGCACCATGTTTCAAGTACCTAGAATGGAAATCAAATTCTCTTGTTCAATAAGGTACTTGAATATGTATCAAAAAACCGAGTTCAAGTAGCAGGTGATTGTGCAGCGTCCTGTACAAGGGTAAAAGTGTGGCTGTGCTGAGCGATGAGGAGCACCCTCAGAAGAATGAGATCTGGAAGCAGGAATAGCGTTTGGAAGAAGCAATGAAACAACCTTTTTGTAGTCATGGCTTTTGTCTAGTTCTCAGGGGACAAAAGGGATCCTTCCCAGCTGGCATGTCTGGTGGCGGTCTTTCCGCAAAAAGATCTCAGGGTGAGGGAAGGGAGCCCCAGATTCACACAGCGCTAAATGCTGTGTCTGTTCTTGCGGTGAGAAGTTCCTTTTTGCTGAGTTTGGGCCATCAGAAGAGCCCATCCGATCCAGAAGTCTAGCAGAAGGAGTCAAGTGACATTTAGACTGTGTGGATAAGGGCTGTCTCACCTACTCACAGGAGTAAAGCCAAATTTTAGTTATAAAACAGTACTGACGCTATTAGGGCATTTCTGTAGACTGACAATTTTCAGTGTCAAAATCACAAGCAACAACTTTCCTTCAAAATTTTAGAGATTAAGTAATATAAGAAAAGATGAAATAGAAATAATCACTTTCTATAATATATTTTCCAAAGGAAGTTGCTAGTTTACAGTAACAGTCTGTTGTTTTTATGTTGTCTCTTCAATTCAGCAGAATTTCTGGCTTCAAGCTATGCATGATGGTAGAGTTCTGTATGGATTTCTCATATTCTGTCCAAGCTAAATAACAACCAGAAAAACATGCTTAGCGGGCACAGAATGAGCAATGCACCTAATACTACTTTCATTGGTGTGTGTGAAAAGTAAGCCTAACAAGTATTTTGAAGACTGTTAACCGAAACCTGGTTAATATTATGTCATTGTTTCTCTCATTGCCATCATGGTATAAAAGGAGAGATTTCCATGTGCTTGGCTAGATTGTCTGGTTTTGCTATTCTTTTTTACGACGTAGGAGGTACTCAGGTGCGTCTCCATGACTTTGGAGGGGAGACTCCAGAGATATGCCCAAGATACAGACATATTGCATACGTATTGCATAGTAACTTAATCCTAAAATGATTTCGGTGAACTCTGTAGGGCTCCTTGTGTGGCCTTTGGCCAGGCTGAAGAACACTTCTACTGAAAAGCATGGAAATTTGGCTGGTTAGCTGAGCCTTGCCTTTCTGGCAGTACAGGGAGGCTGCTCACTAGGGTAAAATGGGGCTACACCTGCAAGTTGTAACTCTTGCAAAACTCTCATGAACATCAATGGAAATTTTCCTGGAGCAGCATTAGTTTCGTTGTAATGGAAATATGAAACTGAACTGTATGAATACATTTCTACTAACGTGGCAGGAAAAAAAAAAGGAAGGTATAATGTACATTGAACCTGTCATAGCGTTTGGTCTTTCTGTGGTTTTTTTCATTTAATGTAATGCTTCCCTGCTGGGCAGTGTACCCCATTGCTATCCCTGCTGGTTTAAACTATATTTTTCAGGGTAGTTTGTTGAAGATCTAGGCAACAAATAGAGGGATACTGAAAATGCAGAGGGAAGGAATGAGCAAACTATATGTATCCTGCATGAATAGGCAATGATACTATGAAAACTCCATGATGTAATTTGAAAGGATGGAGTCTGAACATAGTATTTCTCCTAACAGATAAATTAACTGCTTCATTTCTCTGAGTGCAGCGCAGGTGTGCACTAAACGTAGCTATCATTAACAAATCCAGTAGTTACAGCCACATAATATGTATTTTGGGCATCTGGAATGATTTTTTTCATTACCTGATTGCTTTGCGGTTGGTGGGTTAGCTGTTTTTTAAGGAGCTTGTCCATGACAAGATCCACCAAGTTATTTAATTCCTGTTAAATAAGTTTCTTTTAGATGCCCTGTAAGTATGCTACTTCAGCTCATTTTCTCCCCAGTTGCCTCACAGTCCTGAAGACAATCTCCAGAGTGCAATCTACACCAGAGGAAGAAGAAATGGCTTTAATGTGTTTCCTATAACTGTTCTTTATGCTGTAGGAAGTGCCTGCAGTGTGGGCTTTTGTCTGCGTAAAAAAAAAAAAAAAATTGCGTAAAAAAAAAAAAAGGAAAATTGCTGCTACTATACAGCAAAAAAAAAAAAAAAGCCTCCAAACTTCTGAAAATGTGTCAAAATAATATGTTCTCCTTTGGTATGGTTTACCAGTGCCCTGTGCCTTGGTCCCTCCTCTGCAACTGCAATAAGTGAGTCTGTGGTGCTGCCTGAGTGTTGGGGCAACATTTTCATCTTGTCTGAAGTGCGCTGAGAGACTAACTAAGGGTTAGGGTTATAGAGAGAAATGCTCTGCATGCGTACTCGTGTGAGTCAAAAACCTGGGATGTCTTGAACAAAGCGTTGATGGTTTTTCTAGAAACGCTGGTTAGGTGGAGAGACAAGACTCCGTCTGTGCCCGCGTGAGCCGACCTGTGGCTGAGACGTGTAGGAAGGAGCATTTTCATCCCGAAGCGAGGGCACTGCTCCAGGCTTATCACACCTTGGTGCGGACCCAGCTGTGCCACTGGGCCAGCAGGGGCTGCACCCTTCTGTGTCTCTGTTTCCACTTCTGTTCGTTTGTGCTCTACTGCTGGGCTCGGATTCAGCCGTGTGTTTGCACCGTGCCTGGGAGAGTGGGACCCTAACACTCAGCAGGACTGCAAGGCTTTGGGGCTGCAAAGAAGATTTATGTACCTATTTGTCTGGTTTTTAGACTAGTGGGAATTGTTAGCCGAATCTGTGAAAAATCAGGCCCGTATCTAAATTCAGATTTAAGAGAATAAATGGAGCATCCTTCTCTTTTGTGGATTTTAGAAGAGTTATGTAATCAGTCTGTTGCCATCCGTAGTCTTCTGCTGTGGTTCCCCAAAACAACGTTTTCCATCCGTTTATGCTGATCAAGAATAGTGCGACAGATCAAGTAGAGTGAAGATAGGACTAGCGACAGCTGCTCTTTTGAATATGGTTGTAGCTGCCTTGAATCTGATCCCAGTTGTCAAGAGACAGACTTTGTAAAAATTACAGTGCTACATTTGGCCCAGTTCAGGGACTCTGGGCCGTGCTACTTTACCTCTAGTCATTCATAATTTATGAGTAAGTAGTTATACATGTAATATAGCTCTAAAGAAGCACGGCTTTCAAGCTGAATTTTCAGTGATGCTATCTAATCTGAAATCTCTAAGACATTTAAAAAAACATAGAAAGGTTAAACTAAAAATTTTGGAAGAGGTTTCTGGGTTAGTGAAAGCTTTGAAGTCACTAGCTAGACTGCGTTGATGAAGACCAATTAAAGCAAAACATGTGTCCACAATTTGCAGCCATTTGTTCCAGGCACATCTTTATGGATGAAGTTTGTTGCCTCTGTAATGATGAAGATGCAAATGCCTTTCCCATGAGGCTCAGCGATCTCCATTTTGATAAAGACCTGATGTGATGATTTAAGCCCTACAGCATGAGCCACAATATGTCTGCATTTTCTGTAGTAAAACATGCACATTTTAATTTACCATGCATGCACTTTTCACTCAGGAGTTCCAAGTTGCATATAAACTGGAGAAAAATGTAGAGAAAGGCAACTGGTGAAGTCCTTGGCACACAAGCTGTATGCGAGACTTTCTTCTTCAGACTTTCATTTTCCTGAAAAATTGAAGGACTTTTATTTTCTGTTTGCTTACATCACTAGCGTCTGTATGAGGACCTGTCACCATAGCATCTGGAAAAAAACGCCAGTCTGGGTATTTCTTCATGCCAGTATCACTTAGTGCGTTCCCCGGCATCACTCTTTCATCTTTCAGGCCTGGCACAAAGCCCAGTAACATCAATAGAAAGAATCTCGTATGTACGGACGCGCACAACCCTCTGTAGCAAGCTGAGCCAAAATGGCAGTGAGTGGTTGTGCCTTGTAACACAGACTGTCACAAACCTTACAGCCCCTTGCTCTCGATGCAGTTCAGATTCCTCCTTTTTTAGCTCTGGCCACCTCATGACATGTCTGTTAAGTCTCCTGCAGTGAACTTCACCCTGTAGAAAGGGTTAGCGCAAGCCCGAGCCCCGTTCAAGTCTGAATTAGGTCTTGGGGCGCATCCCTCTCGTCGTAAATAGTTGATAAGCAACACGAGTTTGTCGAATGTCTGTTTAAGAGAGGACCTAATTCTCAGTGCCGGCTGAGCTCTGTTACCCCCTAATGACCGTTTCCTCTAACGGGAGCCCAAACCCGGTAGCCCCTGTTTCTGTTGCCCAAGGCTGTCTGTGAATAACGCGTTGGTAGTAATAAGGCAGTATGCACTGGTGCTCATCTCTAGCGAGTGGGGAGGCATGAGAACGACACAGAAAAGGCCCCTGCCAAAAGGAGGGGAATAACCTGTTCTCTGCCCCTAATAGAAAAGATATGAAAATAATGGGTTTACAAAGCAGCAAGGAACGTGATATTAGAGATAAACGTAGCGTTGGAGAGAACCTGGAAACGCTAGGACGGACTCGTTGGGGGATCCTGGAGCCTCCACCAGTGAAGACCCGAGTGGAAAAAGCATCTGTCAGGAGTGACAGGGCTCATCTAGATGATTTCAGAGGCTCCCGTCAAGCCCTCTGATCGTGTGACCACGCAGCTATCCTGGGGGCTGTGTCCGTCGTGCGAATGCGCCTGCTTGCTTAGACAGAGCACTCTCAGTTTGCACAAGCCGTGTATAATGTAACCCGTGGCATAGCAACTGAGAGCCCATGTATGCTTAAAGATACCAGGGATGACTTGATACAGATCATGGGAGAGTCGCTCTCTACCATTCATGGGGACTTGCAGAAAGAAAAGAATAACGTTTTTGTTGTTTTCCGTACAGGACTGGCAGGTGTTAGCGTAAGCAAAGAGAACGGCAGGGGAGTGGTTTTCTAGCAATAGATTCCATCTGTTTTGCTTAAAATTGGAAAGGTAAACAGCCCCTGGCTATGCAGTGTTTCATGTGCAAAGCTTTTTGGGATGCTCACTGAGCTGGAGCATTTGTATTTAGGAGTCACGTGGCTTGGTAACAGACTGTCCATCGAACAGCTCACAGCAAGCAATGCATCTACACGTTCTTTTCCCAGAAATCAA
This sequence comes from Struthio camelus, assembly GCF_040807025.1. Taxonomy (NCBI): domain Eukaryota; kingdom Metazoa; phylum Chordata; class Aves; order Struthioniformes; family Struthionidae; genus Struthio; species Struthio camelus. The sequence goes on from NC_090943.1 coordinate 50,217,832, forward strand.
TTATATATTGTTGCTAAAGTTTCTCAACAAAAACTTTGTGTTCTTGAAAGAATCTGCTACTTTCCGTTTCCCTTTTGTGATCCCTTCCTGGAAAACAAACCTTTTGAAGAGATGTTTAAAAGCAAGCTGACGTTCCGTATGAAGAAAATAAATTGAATATGCATTTCCTTATCAGATGTGTGCTCCAGTGTCCTTGATATGCCCTTTATTGAGATTTCAGTTGCACACAGAAATGAGAGAGTATGTTCCTATTCATCGCCTGGATAAGCACAACTCTTTGAATCAGATTGCTCTTGTGATTCTAAACTTGAGCTTGTTCCCATGAATAGTCTGCAATATTTATTTTAAATTTGCTGGTTCCGCGAACACTCTTGTCCATAAATACATTCTGTTTAGCAGAGTCTCACAGGACACATGAACTCATTAAAGAGTTTGAAATATATATGTGGGGTGGTGAAGGAGGAGAGGAGTTCTGCTTTATTCTTCCAGGAGCAGATAAAATTTAGGACATACAGTGGGACCCTCCCAAACAACTAACATATTGCAGAATCTTCTCCACGGTTCTTGCAGATTTGCTGAAACCTGCAGAGATGTGGAATCGGCCTGGGGCTGTAGAAATTCAGGTCATAGTCCTTGACACTGAATTTGGGATAAAAAGCCAGCAGACAGATTATTATATTGGCTCTTTCTCTCGTCAGACAAGCAATTCATGCATTTGCACATATGAGCTGATAGTCTGATTATGTTCTTGGCATAAGTACCTTGATTTTTGTGCTTATACTGACACTGTTTGCATTATAACCCTGTAGATTTTTCAAAATTAATGAGAGCATGTGTAACTTCCCAGTATTCATATTCTTCAAGCATTCACACTCTTGCTTGTGGGACGCGCTATTAACAATGTCCATGACCATCACACTAGAACACCAAGAGATATTAAATACATATGCATATCTAGAGATGTTTACCCAAATTGGAAAATGCTGCAAGGATGTGGTTTTAAAATTCCTTTCACTCTTGTTAACGAAATTGTCTGATAAATCAAAAATGAATCCATAATATTCTTTCCATTTTATGTTCTGAATTATTTGTGTTTTGGAACTGAAGCAATCCCCATCGCACCACAATAAATCTGTCTAATCTTCTATTTTAGGTTCAGCATTGTTTGCCTCAAGCCTTGAGAGAGAGGTTTTAGAGGGTGAGTGAAATAAGTAGGAGTACAAATTTGACTTTTCTCTATTTTCTCTTTCAAAAGTCCATTCAGCCATCTCTAATAGAAATTGAACTCGGGAACAGTGACTGAGCAGCTTGTGCAATTTCATATGTGTATCTTTGAGACTCACAGCATCAAGTCAAGTGGAGGAAGAAATGCTACTGGTATACGGACAGAAGCCTAGTGACCATGAAATTTTGGTCTATTGAATTCAATGGCAAAACTCCCATTGACTTTGGTAGGATTGGGATTTTATTCCTGGGCTTCATACTCCCAGCTTTGCTTTGTTTCCTTGCATTATAAAACAAATATGTTCCGTCAAACATTTGTTTCCTTCCCCTAATCCTTCTTTTCTTTCTGGTTGTGCCTAAGAGACATTGATATGCTTTTGACTGTATTGTAGTCAAGCCCTAATCCAACAAATGCACTTAAGTATGTAAGCGGTGCGCTTAGCACCAGACAGACTACTCCTACAGGAGCACTGTCCATAAGCTTAAATCTCTGTTGGACTGTGTGACAATAATTTAAGATAATAGAATTTTTACGGCAGTACACACACTGGTGTCTTATGTCCATGAAAAATCCAATGTCTATGACAGTGTTCCTTCTTGAAGGACAGAAAAAAATGATTAACTGTTGGATACTTCATTGTTATCTGATATTCCCAAGTGTGTGAAATGACATGCACTTGGGCATTTACCGTTGGTATTGGCAATACAATGATACTTATACCACTGTGTTTAGGTGCTAGAACTTTTGTACGTTAAAAATGTTTCAGGCTTTTTGCAATGCTTTTGCGCTCATCTGCTTCCCCCTCTCCCGAACTGGCACTCCGTATCCCATTATTTTAGAACAAGGAGCTTCTAACTATGAAGGTTATGCCAGCTTTGATCATTGATGTGTATGTCCATTGTAGTTCATTGCAGGCTGTGGAAATAATTTAGAAGAAACATATATAAAACCAAGTGTCATCCAGAGAGTATGGCATCATGTCATAGCTGTTATCCGCATTCCATCTCTAAATCGCAAATATACAGATGTCCTCTCCTGTTCCGTGGTAGATTTCCAAAGAATGTAAGCCCATGTCGAAATGCAAGCACATTCAACTCAGTAAAAGACTTCAGAACTCCACCTGCAAAAAACCCTGCTGAAACATCATCTGAGTTAGTCTTTGGAATAACATCATTCACTTCTCTAAACAGTGTATCCGGCTGTTCTTTATTTTGAAGATAGGCATCTGCAAAACTTCCTTGACAAGTCAAGGCCTATACATAATTGGTATGAATGTATTGTTTTGTAGTACAATTTTATTTTAAACTATGTATGTCCTCTAATGTCTGAAGTCTCAGGGGTAGGATGTGCTCCCAAGGTCTGGAAAAAGCACATGGCCTCATTTCACATGGCTGTGGAGCCACATGATTTCTTCCCCACATTATTCATGGATAAAACTAAGGTGACTGTTAACATATGTCCCATAAAAAATATCTGAAAAGTGACTTTAGCAGGAAAAGGCACCCTACCCCTGCTATAATAACTTACAACCAGTCCTCTACTAGGTTCCGCAAAGGTTCTGGAAATAAGGAAAGAAAGTTTATCACATGTGTCATCCCTGCAGCTAGAGAAGGCAAGAGAACCCCAATGACAAGGACATGCGGCGCGGTGGTGGGTAGAGGAGCCAGGTCCCCTCACTGACCGGTGTGTTTGTTGCAGTGTGTCCCAAAATTTCCCAGAAGCAACTCCCCACTCCAATTTGTGAAGGAATAGTGGTGTGTACCCCCACCAGCTCTCCCATCACTGAGCTCTTCCAGACTCTGATGATGACCTGGTTCTTGAACCTACTCTTTTCACTGAAGCTGGACTCAAGTCATCTCCAGCGACAAAGCCAAGATTTTGGGGCCAGGTTTCCAAATCAGCAAGATGTTCAATGACGCAGCTGGACACTCAGTGAGATTTCCAAAAGAACCTAGACAGGTTAGGTGTTTATCTCCTTTTGGTCTTACTGGCAGCAGCGTGTGAAGCTTTTGCAGGCACCTTTAAGAATTGCACTAGGCATGTCTCTTTGATGTGGCGTGCCAAGATACCTTGGAAAATCCGATCCCTTTTCTCCTAACATGAAGGAGCAGATTTTGTTTCAGAACGACATAATACTGTGCAGAGCATGAAAAGTCTTTTACTTCAGAACTGATGAATAATAACTAGTGCTTAGTAAGGCCAGTAGTTAAAATGAAGGAGGAAAGAAAGAAAAGAGCACTGAATCAAGTGCACATTTACAGTGCATGGTGGTGGGAATAAATATTTGTTACTCAGTGCTTTATAAAGTCAGAGCTTTGTGCAGACATTAACTAATTAATTCAGGTTCCAGTGAAATTATGCAATTAATTTAAGTCTCCAATTTAAAATTTTATAGGAAAGGAAAGAGGGTTGTCTGCTTGGAGCAGTCAGGATTGCTGTCCTATCCTGCTGGAAGGCTCCAGCATGTCGTTGCGTGAATTCTACTTGCAATACTGTGTTTATTCAGACTGTAGATGTTGACTTAGTCACCAGCTTCCTCCCTGCTCCTGGACCAGTTCTACATCTGAACTATTGTCATCCCTGTTTGCTAATGAGCTGATTGGTCTCGCGCTCTGGGAGAAACATGCTGTCCTTTCTGTGCACTCCCACAAGCATTTGGGCCACAGAGGCTGCTCGTGCATGTTCATAGTGCCATGCAGCTTGCTGCGATTAGACTAGCTTTCACAAGGTGACGCGTCCTAACTCTGCTCAGGCAATTTTCTTCCCCATAGCTTTTAGGAGAAGAAGCTTTATTCCCGTCCAGCTGTTCCACTAGGGATTCCTGCAGGAATAGCCCCGATATATAGCCTCAATGAAGCGATCATCAGGGAAAGAAGCAACTGGAGGGGGAGAGAGGGGACTGGATATTCCTCTTAAGAAAGCAGATATATTGGTTTCTTATTGCAGATATACTTGCAGTCTGTAGGTATATTTCATATACCTGCTAAAACACTGTGCTGGTCAAATTCATTGTGTGCATGTTCTGCATCCATTATGCTGTTGTTCTTATTCTGTACTGCTGCTGCATATAGATATCTCTCAAGCCACTGCCATCATCAATAAAAGTATGTGTCCTGTGATGGAATAAAGCATGCGCTGCATGGAAAGCTAAAATATTACTTAGATGGAAATTTTTAAGCCATGCAATAGACTTATTGCAGTTTTTAACCCATGGACCTTCCGTATTGACAGAAAGGGAACAAGCAACTCCCTCTCATCCTTGAGGAATATTGGTCTAAATAGCTTGATAGCCAGTGTCATCAGTAGTTATGAGTCATTGCAGGAGTACTTAAAAGAGGTTGAAAATTTGTGCACTTCTGCAAGACCTCACAGCACATCTCATTGTTGCTTTCAGAGTGAATAATGGCATAGTAGTGACAGTACTTTTGTGTTATCTGCATGCATGATTTCTGGCCAGATTCTAGGTCTGTTCTGCAAGTTGCGGGGCTTTGCTGCTGCTGGAATTCCTTTGCAGTCAGCCCATGAGCATCTTTTGGTATTTTAGCATGAAGTTTCTAATTCTTTATGCATTTGAAAAAGGCACAGCTTCTTGAAGCTGGCATCCCATGGGAAAGAGAGAGATGGTTTTGCAGTATGGTGTAAAATGTTAGATATCGCTGTCTCCTGTAGAGGCTACAAAGTCATTATGGTATCACAGCTTCTCATTGCTGAGGGCATTAGCAATTAACATACAGACACCATTATTAAGATGTCAAAAAGGAAAGGGAAAGTGATGATAACAAACAATGAAAGTACCTAATAAGTGGACAACAGCAACTGTATGCTTGCAGGGCAAGCCACTTATACTCTGCATTTGTGTAGAGAGTTAATTCAGAGCCTTAAAGCGCAGTACACAAAAGGAAAATGGTTTCAAACCCTGCGATCTTTTGGCCTTATCTTGGAGGTGGAATGGAGCAATTATCTCCCATTTCATGTCTTTTGCTTTAGTATCGCTGGGGGTTTGGCAGTGTTGTTTCCTTAGAGCGACTAGTGATTTCACCTAGTTCAAAGCTGTTGCTGTTTCGTTCTGCCATTTCGGGAAGGAAGAGCTGTTTTTCTGATCGAGGCCTATACGTGCCTGAGAGCCTCATGTCAAATCCCTACCCTGCTTCTTATGCTGAGGTTGTGAAGCATAAAGTTAATCACATTACAGTCTGTTCTGCCCAGAAGTGCATTGACAGATATTGAGGATGAAGTCGGCGCTGGAGGGAAGTGTGGGCCAGCTCTGCCAGGCAGAAGGAGAGAAGAATCGGTGCTTTGGGATGGAGAAAGCTCCGAGATTGATTCCCAGGGGTAGGAAAAGGGGATATATAGGAATGGAGTGTTTGCTAGGGCTTAATAGGAATGGACACTAGCTGTTTTTTTCAAGCAGAGCAATCCCTGAGGAGGAAGATCATCTGCAAGAGAGGTGACGGACCTCAGCTTTGACTAGGCATATTATAACGCATCTTTCCTGGCCCTTGGGGTCTGTATGACTGGGACCATTAGTCACAAAGGCACTGCAAAGCATAAACATGACTGATAGGGAACCAGATATACTGCCTCCTGCCTCTGAGGTGGCAACTGCCAGACAGGGGACATTGCAAGACGGAGGAGAGTGTACATCTTTCAAGGAAGGACTACTCGGGAAAAAGAAAGATTTTCTCTCCCCGTAGTTTACAGAATCAGAGGAAACATGGGCTGAGTGGTGTGCTGTGTACGCAGAGTTGACTAGCTCTTATTTCAGGCATCTATTTTAGATACCAAAGGCAGTTCTGAGGAAAATGTCCATTTATCTGGTTATTGGGAACTTCTCTGGAAGTTCCTGGCTATTGAGCTTCTCCTCTGGGTTACAAGGCACCTGCCTTCATTGATGTTTTCCAGTATGGAAAATCTCCTTCTTTCTTGCTGAAGATGATAACACCATTTGGTGGCCGTGGTTCTTCATAGCTTTGAGCTGCCCATTGCCTGCTCCGGTGTGTGTTTTCTGCACATGACATCCTTCAGAATAGGCAGGGCAGTGAAGCTATAAGCAGGGAGACAGGTGGGAATGCTGTAGCACCAAGCCCAAATCTGGACACCCAGTTTACTGTACTTCACTGCTAGCAGGGCAACATGCTTTTCCCTCAGTGGTTTTCACTGGCTTATCACCTTTTTTAGCCTTGTTCCCCTGGTTCACATGCTCTGCTGTGACCCAGAGCTGCATGGCATGGTTGAGCCTGGGAGCTTGTGTTTCTCTGTGCCCGGGGCTGGCCCTGCTCCAGAGCAGCCCCGTTACAGAGAGGAGAACAGCCTGAGGGTTACTTTTCATTATCATAAATTGCTAAGGGCCCAAAATATGTTGCAGAGCTGGCGTGGATTGTTAAGCCTCAAAACCTGCTCCCTTTTTCTTGCTTCTTTTCCTTTGCTAACTCTGTGGAGGAGAAAGGACTTGGGGTCCATTTTGTATTTCTCGGAGGAGGAACGTTCTTGATGCGGCTGCAAGAGTAAGGTCTAATTCACCTCCTAATATGGGGAGTACCCGGGCTGTTACTCTTGTCCCTGCATTTCTCAGTACCTCCCATTCCTACATGTCTTATCTTTTGAACTATAAGTGTTTTAGGTTAGGAGTTGCTAGTATTTGGATGTGTTGTACAGTTCCGAGCACACAGTTGGCTCTCCGTTAGCAATTATAACAATTAATAAGAAATACCATATGGCTAAAAATATCGTAAATCTCAAAAGAATTGTTAGGCCATTTATTTGTTGTGCATATGAGTGTGTGCCTCATTTAAGCCAATTATTTTTCTATTAACAGGCATTGGTTATGCCATCCTTCTGGTTTTATTTTTAGAAGCATTCGGATTATTACAGAAAGTGTGAAAAATGAATGAAGAAAGAAATCTGTCTCCTAGTACTTGTCCTTCAAAATTAAATTTCCTAGTTGAATAATCTTGTGTTTAGTCCCCAAAGGAACGCGTCCCCTAGAGTGAACGTTCTTTGCACCCTCAGGTGACTGCTGTCAAAATGTCAGGGGACTAGAGGTGAATCCAAATGAACTCATGAATCCAAAAGCTCATTCTGAAATTGGAGGGTGTTTGATTATGATGTTACCAACATCTGTACTAACACACTTAATCACAAGCATGTGAGATTTATGGAGTGGAGATGTGTTATGCTCAAATTAATTTGCAAATCACATTCTGCTTTCCAGAGAATGCAACTAAGTCATGTAAGGGTCCCTGTCCGACCCCCTGGCTCCTGCCTATCGGGACACTTGAAACTTTGTAAGCTTTCACTGTGAAATTTTTAGATCTAGCAGAGGTGATGCTCATCTGCATGGCATGGGCAAGTGCAAAGCCTTTCTGTCCTGTGGAGCAAAGGGATTCAGGCTGTAGATCCATACAGGAAAAGAGAACACACCTGGTTCTGCTGCATCTACAAACTGCTTATTCTATGTCCTGCTTCTTGGGCTGGAGGCATGCTGTGACTGGCTGGGACAACGGTTTCTGTTCCTGCTGAGCGGGGCGGTGTTACCCGGCACACGAGCTAGCACGGAGTGGGCAGCTGCCTGTGTTTGCAGCGGGCAGCGTGTTCACAAAGGAAGGAAACTCAGACGGAGCCTTCGGCTCACCTAGGCACTTAAATCTTCAAAATAGGATTTACATTTAATTTTTAAAGTAATGCATGAGCTTAGAGAGAGGTATGTTTCTCCAAAGTTAAGCTGTGATTAGACTATGGTGTTTATCACCATTCAGCAAGAACTGTCACGCACAGTAGGTCCATTTCATGTATAATTTTGGAAGAACTATTTCAGGGGTGGTTTAAATATTTTATCGTGATCATATTTTTAAATTTGATTTAAGGAAAGCATACAATGGATGTTACTATAAATGGAAACATACGTCTGTCTGATATACCAGATATTTTTATAACTAAGGAGACCATGTAGAAATTAATGAAAAGCTTTCATTACTCTGTTCCATTACGGGAAGCAAGCCACTGATAAATATTTTTTTTAAAGAGTGATCTAATATGCTCTGGGGTGACTGGGGAGGAGCAGGAGGGTGCAGCTTTGTGTTACTATTTTTAAAAAACACTTAAGACTCTTTTATGAGGTAAAGTTGTTGTGTGGTGCCAGATGAATAATAACATTGGTTGCATTGACCTCAGGTGTCACTGGTAGATGAATAATAAGATAGTGAGAAGAATCATAGACTGATCAGCAAGGCCGTTGTTACCAATCAGAGAGGTTTTGGAGATTACGGTATAGCATGAAGAATTTAACAAGGTGATTTATCCACAGTGCTTTACATCCATGCTCCATCTCAACTAGTATAGAGCAGTTCTCAATATCTACCAATGTATTATTAATGTGACTTTGGAAAGCAATATGTTTTTGCATGGTTTCAACATCCTTCATGTTCATGGATTCTGAACACTCCAAACATAACTCTAAAGCTCACAGTAAATCAGTGTATCTTTTGCTGTTGAAACAAATACATCTGGAAAAAAATCATAATAAAAAGTCTTCTAAAAATGACAGTGTTTCATAACAATGCTCAGTCAGCCTTGTTGCTGTGGAAAGCCCCTGGCAACCAGAAATGGAAACCTCTGCAAAAAAGATTTCTGAAGAAACAAAGGGGGAAAATTGCCTATTATGATTTTGGCTGTGGCACCATCTCTTTATTTTGGAAGCTTCCATTGTGAGGTGTACTTTGTCAAAAAGACTGAGGGAGAAATGCAATCTAAGAAAGGCGACAGAGAAAGCATTGCTTGATGTTCAATACTCTGCTTGTCCTCTGCGTTCATGACTTCTTGTGGCAAGAGGGAAGCAAAAAAATTTGCAAGGTAGAGGGAGGAATCAAGAGCTTTTTTGTACAGTCAGAGATAACAAGATAACCGGACTAGAAAAGACTCCTCAAGCTTTGTGTTTTCCTTCGTTGGGGGATCAGTGAAGATTACGCCTCCACTCTGCTTCACAATGTCATGCAGTTTGTCCGCTTTCCACCTCCTGCTCGCGAGAGCCGCTGCCTCACCTCGCTAATGCTCGCTTCCCACCTCACCTCGTGGGTCCATGTACTTAATTGCTCAGCATCTACAGCCAGGGATGTGTTTTCAAACAAGTTTACTCTTTACAGCAACCAAAGGAGGACTCACACCCAGAATTTCCTATTGCAACATTGCTGGGGGTCCTTCCAAAGCGCGGAGGAACCAGTATGGCAGAGCTGTCCTTGTGGTTAGCGAGCCCATCTGTAACTCTACTGCCCACCTAAGGTGGAGAAGAAACAGGTGAGGGTAGCTCACTCAGCAAGAATTGGGAAGGTTACTCTCAGATCAGTGCAGTTCCCTGCATATAAAATTTGTAGCAGTGAGGAAAATAGAGTCCTTCCTAGACACTGGCTATCTGTAGCTGCTTTTGGATTCAACATAACGCAAAACATATTTTGCACAAGATGTCTATGCAGGGAAAGAGTCATGAATTTCACAGTGAGAAAGAGAGAGTTTTCCTTTTGTATAGTCATTAGCTGTAGCGATTTCACTTTGACAGCTCTGAAGTGCACAAGACGCTGAGCTGAGAGCTTCTTCGATTTGGAAAATGTAAAACTGGTAGTTTTGGGATGAGTTATGGGAGAATAGCATAGAAGCCTCCAGTAGTTGAGCTTTAGAGATTTACATTCTTAGATCTGCCTTCCTGAGTAAGCTGATATATATTAGTGCAGTGTGCAGTATTTTGTATGCAGGAAGGATAGGATGCCAATAGTATTATACTTTTCATTGTGTAAGATCAAAAATGCATTATTTTATAATGCATATTCCAATTTTAAGACCCTGTTAATTTCAGTAAATTGCAGGGTTTCGTTTGAAGGACAAGTGCTTTAATGAAGACATAAATCACCAGTCATAAGCACCTCTTTTGCAGTTTTCATATACAGAATCATCAGCTGTAGTAGAGGTTCTCTGATATTATTCTTAGTGTTTCTGGACACTATCCAGGATGTATTTTCATGACAGGTCTGGGGCTTTGTCTCTTACATTACACTGTAGGAGTTATAGATTGGGAACTTTATGTATCCAGAAGGAAACTGGCACCTTACAGTCTACTGAATTTGCTGCACATTCCAATGTTTTAAGGTATTAATTTACTTTTATTCTAATACTTAGTGCAATTGTCCTTTGCTCAGCTTAACAGAGTTTCAACCCATCTGCCGTATATGCGTGAAGCACATCTACTACCACATGGTGCATTCATCAGGCAGTGTGGATTGGTACGACGTTGCCTCTCGGGCAAGTTTTCATATGAACAGCATCAATCCTGTGGTTCCCTCCCCCTTCCCTACCCCTCCTTTTCATTTGTAGAGGACCTTGGCACTGGTGGTTGTCATAGGAACATGCTAGGATTGTTCAAATAATCAGAAAAATTGAGCTTTGCCTGTAACTGATTCAGGTTGCTACCTGCAGGAGGTACTCATCAGCGTCACCAAGGAGCACAACACGAAAGCAGTCGTCAGCCAATCTGCAGTTGGAACAGCTTTCTGGTTTGGTCAGCAGCATTTATATATTTCTGTATATGTTTCTATATTTCTAGTCCAGAAGCCTCTACAGACCCCAGCAAGGACAAAGAACCCACTGTTTAGATGGTCTGCAAACATAAAGTTGATGGACAACCCCTCCATGAATATCTGAGAATGAACAATATACCCCCTTGCTCTGTGATCTTGTCCAGAAAATATATTGCAGTCATTCATTTGACAAAAATAGTGCAGAACTTCTCAAGTAATTTGGGGGAAGACACTGATTTTACCTAACTACTTCTCCTACTGCCTTCCTGGGGAGGCAGAGGCTGAATTGTATTGTGGATGGCAAGTCTTCACCCCAAAAGCGTGCTGCTTGGCACAGCTTGGAGGTGATGGAAAAGGGAGACACTGGAAATGTACGTTACGCCTCTACAATGCTCCTGTCAGCAGCCTTCTAGTTTTTCACTCAGCTTTGAGCTGATTATATTTCTGATGGCTCTTCTCTGTAGCCATTTTTGGGGAGCAAGGGTGTCTTTCTTAAAGGAGTTCTGCTTAGTTCTGAGTCAGTATGCTAAAAGCACCCTCAGGCTGTTTCCCATGTATGTCCAGATTGTAATACTCTAAAACATCGCAGGCGACAATAGGGCACCTGCAGTTTTCATTCCCTTAATTTATTTACTAGCATTTGAACAGGAATTAAGCAGACTGTGAGGAGAATGCTGCAAAAGTTAGGTACAAGTGTGGCTTCCCATGCTGTTTCCCTCAAAAACCATTGTCTGTCCATTCCACTGTGACTGCGTCTTAGCTGTCACTTCGCTTAAAAGAGTGAATGGAAGCTCCAGCTTTGAGAAAATCCAAAACATTCAAGGAAGGGAAAAATGGTCTTAAATTTCTCTTCTCTGAAAATTGTCATTACCAGTGAGATATAAATCATTAGCATATGTTGGTAAAGAAGAGGCTTAGTAATTATGGATTGGTCAATGAGGCAACAGTATGTGTAATGGGAATAAGAAGGCATTGGAAATGAGGATTAGTTTTTGGTATGTTTAGGAAATGTTTCACACAAGGGAACACGAGATGCAAGAGCATGAAACATGCTGAATTCAGCCCATAGCCACAAGAAAGCTTTCACTAAAGGGAAACCCTGGTGCTGTGAATAAAAGCTTTCTTTCTGAACTTTCATCTCGGTGTATGAGCTGCCCAACACCATATAGTTTCATTGCCACAAGGAACAAGGAAAAATATTTTTTATTCATGTTTTTATACTGTCTCAAGATCAAATTCTGCCCATGTTTCCAGTCCAGAGTCACGCCACCGAAATTGCTTTAATTCACCGAATCAGATTCTCAGTCCACAGAAATATGCAAGTGCATGATTCACTTAGTTTAAATCATTGTAACTCCACTGAAATCAATTACACTATTTTATATATACTAATATATATTATGTATTTACATTATATATATTAGTAAAAGATGTAAATGGTACAGGCAAACATGACAGAGGTAAATCACTTAGTTATATGAGTTCTGACTGGCGTAACTTTTTTTGTATCCTTCTGTTGCAGTTCATGCTGTTGAAAGCACTGTTCATTCTGCAAAACCCTCTGTATCATTAGCTTAAATATGTGTAGTACATAAAATACATACAGCATAGTGAGATAAGGAGCGCAATGACTGCGTTCCCTCACAACGTCTGTGTCTGTCCCACGGTCACTGGAACAGGTTCTGGGAAATACTTGTAAATTTAGACTTTAGATCCTAGCAAATTTAGATATTTCATTGTCCCACCTGGAATCTTGTTTGAAATGCCTCTTGCCTACGGTGCCTGTGAAAACTTGTAAGTAGTTAGGAAGCTGATATGCTGAGACTGGTGTTTTTTATACCAAACAGCATCATTTTATTGTTTCCTGTTGTTGATGAAAATATTCAGGAAGCTACATTATCCAGGTTGTTTTATCCTTGTGTTATACATAATTCATAAACTTAGGGCATATCTACACTGCAAAAACCAACTGAACTGGCTGCTTAGATGAACCGGATTCAGGCAACAGTGAAAGCAAAGCAGGAATTAATTCAAGTTAGAGCTTGCTCAGGAAAGACTCACCTTTTAGGCACAGCTTTACTGTAGTTAGTAAAATATTAATGCTCTGGTTATCATATGCTGTTGCAAACCCATTGGTTTTGCAGAACAGTTATTTGCAAAACTTTCTCAAGTAGGTATCCATTATAAGCATCTTCTTAACGATGCTCCTTCTGTTTTCCACATTAACGTAGTCTCACAGATGCATATATGGAAAATCTGTGCAAATCCTTTTTCACATGCAGCTACTCGCATGAATACTCCATTTGAAATCACTTGAGTCTCTCTTAATTTGTTATCTGGTCCTTGACAGCTGCTTTCTTTTGCTAGTAGAGAGATTAAGGCATTGTCAGACGATAGTTGGCATGATCTGCTCCAGATTCTGATCTTAGTTGCTCTGATGATTTAATTTTGAGGAGAACAATTTAAATTCAGCAGATCCTAATAGATTTACACTGATGTAAATGTTGGCTGGTTCCCTCCACAGCTATTCCAAAGTAAAAACTGATCTACTAAATCATGTTAATGTTATCATATCTCTTCCTTGCTGCATTTGCTTTAAGTTTTGTCTATTTACAGTAGTCTTAGATACTAAACAGGTTGGTTGGTTATCACATGAGACAGACCAATTGTAGACACTTGGCAGGGGTAGGTAGGATGCTTTATGGGAAAACGATCTCCTCCTCTGCATATTGGAAATATGCCAATTTTGCATTTCCAGTGAAGGGGGTAAGTGGGATGATTTCTTCATTGTCTGGATAGATGAATTTGGTTTGTTTCTTGAAAGATAGACCTGCTTGCTAGGTATCTTATCCCTTTCCTTTTTCAATTTCTTAGCAAAGTTGAAGTGCAGCAGTGGCATGAGCTGTTCAGGTTTGTTCCACTGCATTCATTTCTTTCAGAAACTTAGGACCCTGTTATTTCTTCCCAGGTCATTCAGTACTGAATCTTCTGTTTGTTTCTAGACAAGTTCTCTGATATTTTGCTCTGGCTTTTTGGCCAACTTTAAAAGCTGATTATACTGGAGCTGAGAAAAAAAAAAAATCCTTCCTTTCCTAGGATAGCACTTTGAGACCGAGTTCTATCTGAATTTTTGCTCGGGGCAGAGCAAGTCAAGTGCAAGAGCAAGTCATTTTTTCTACCATATCCATCAGCAGAGAAAAGTATAGTCTACTGTTGTTAAAATTAGAAACAAAACTCCCACCCAACATAACAATGTTTCGGGATCCAGCTCTGTGGATATATTTTGTCATAAGTTCCCTCTGACAGATAGAAAAGTATTGTCCATATAAGAAAGTGGCTGTTGTCCAGCACTACCTCTTTGGTGGCTTACAGTAATAATGGGAAGAAGAAATGTTTGTGAGCAGGCATGTGAATGGTGCAGAGCCCAAGGAGGAAAGCTGTGCTGAGTGACAGATGGATGCCTCAAGTTGACTTCCCTCAAGGTGCAGGAAGACCAGATGGCAGGCATGGTAATGATATACGTATGATTATATGTACCTTTACCCCCTCAGAACGGTGGTGAATAGTAGTAAGTAAGGCTGGGGTCTCATGAATTACTATTCCATGATACATTGTGCTTCTCTTAGCAGACTAAAGAGAAAAAAAAACTTTTTACTGTACACTGCACAGCAGACACACATATCTGTCGTAATGCAGACATGGACACAGTTATGAAAAATTACAAAATAATACTCTTGTGCTTTGTTTCTTCTTCTGAGGCTCTCATAGTGTTTGGGGCAGATAAAAAGAAGAGCTCATACCTCATTAGTAAGCTCCAGAAGTGAATGGCCTTTAGCTGCTTCTGTGTTTGGTCCACCATAAATGTTTGTCATAGCTAGAAAAAAGTAGTGTATCCAGGTGTATTTTCTGAACCTGTTTCACAGATGGGAAGCCAACCTACACAGGGAAGAAGCTCTCACCTTACTCAAAGACCCTCAGCATGTCAGTGGCAGAGCAAAATTTGAGTTAAAGTCCTGCTCTGCTGGCCACCAGAGGGCAATCTGGCCACAACACTGCAGCAGACAAATGCCTACTGACCGCAGAGCTTTGGCAGCCCTTAACTGGGAGTGTTTCGTGTGCCAAGGCTTGAAGCATCAGTTTTGAGATGGGAGTTTTCTTTGCTTATGACCCTCAGCACTAACCACAGGAATTTTGCCAGAGTAAGGTTTTAGATATGACTGGATGATTGGGATCTAGTTGTAGAAACAACTGAAGAACGGTCTTTCCTGTGAAATTCCTGTGTGGTTTTGGTGAATGTGTATCCAAATTTTGAGGTTTGCCTGAAAACACATTTTTTTCCATAGCTGGACTTAGTTCAGACAATAAATTGATCAAAGCAGCAGACCGATGATTTGATTTGAGATTGCTTTCATTTCTCAGAGTGATGGCTGAGTAGTTCTCCTTCCTTCTTGGATGAAGTAATGCCTGATCTTCAACAGACATTAATCTCTACTGAGAACATCTAGTCTAATGAAAAATGGAAAGAGAATTAATCCAGGCTTTCTTTGCAGCTCTTGGCTTTCTTCTTCCATGGCAACAAGAACTGACTATTTTATAGGAAAGGCACCAGCTCTTCTTTTACTTCAAAGTAAAAAGCTTTGAGGCTAGATACAGCAAAATGCTAGGAGCAGTCAGGGTACAGCAAGCAGTTTAATCTCTGGTGTGACAGACCGCATTGCCTGCTGGGGAGCTCTGTAGTCTCCCCATTGGCAGGCTTTCCACATTAATGGAATAATGTAAGGAAACCTTAACTTTAGGAATTTCTTCTTCTTGCCTATGAACAGACCCGACAGTCTGTCTCAAATGCTGCCAATCTCTCATCTTTCAGGACCCATCTTTTAAAGATGTGTAGGGTGAAGTTGCCACAGCCACACAAGTGCCTCTTAGATTCAACATTTTCAAGGTTGTGCCCATCCGCAAGGACTCAAGGGCAAGGACTCCAAAGTTGAGGAAATCTTTCTATAGTTTATTATTTCTAGTAATAATAATAGGCCTGTTGTGTCCAACTAGGACAAGGGCTCCCTTTTCTATCCCTGTACACACATGTGCCATTCCATCCTGGATCCTAATGAATTCACAGTCTGAACAAAGGGAAGATGAGCATAAGCATTATTTTATCTTGGAAAATGGTAAAAATAAGCCCCCAAGAAGCCAGTCTGGTAGATTGCTTCTGGTAGATCAGAACTCAACCGTCAGTCTCTCAAGGCCCTATCCAGTGCATTATTGTAAGATATTCTCTCAGTTTATCAACAAATCTGAGCTTTTGAACCAGGGGAAAACGATACTGTGTTAATTCCTCCTAGTGGTCTTCAGAATTAAAAAGATATAATACCAACCAAGCAGCAAAGAATAAATGGCTTGATTTTTATTTTACTCAAAACTATATAGTAACTGTAAGCCCAAGAGGTATTTGCTACGTAAGTCATTAGCACTCCTCTCACGTAGGGAGTTTATCTTCTGGGGAGGCAGAAGTCCCCTGCTGTTTCCACAAAATCACTATGAGGTTATGAGGTAGAAAAGCAACACATATTTTCTATTCAGAAAGGGAGACTTTGTACTTATCACCAAAATAGATAAACTGCAGTGAAGTGGTAGTGCCTGTTAAGCACGTAGTAGGACACCATTGCTTGCCGCAGGACAATAAAATAGCTGTATTTCTTTCCCTCTTTACCGTACACTGAAATCTTTGCCTCTGCTCTTCGCTTGCTGTCTTCGTTAGAAACTGGCCAAGTGCAATAATGTGATTCCTGAGCTCTCAACTGGTAGGCTGGGCACACGCCGAAATATCTGTGCGCACTTCCCCGTGAGAGTTGGGATTGCACTGATTTATACATTTTCATTCTATTAAGAATCACAAATTCAAATCCTCTTAGTCTATGTGGGGTGCTTTTGGCCATCTTGGGTTTTCTCACCCATACTTTGCTCAACAGAGGTTCCTTATCTTTCCTGCATTTTTGTTCTCTTTACTTTGATTCTCTCTGCCTTTCACATCTGCCCAACTTGCTGGCCCTGGCCCCATGGCGTTATCGTACTGTGGCAGGGGGCACATCCTGGCTTAAGCGTGGCAGAGCAGGGCTGAAGCACCTTTCCAAAAACTGGCTGTGCTGCCACCTTCCCTGACAGGTTTCCTGCTTAACCTTGAAAGAGCAGCTTCATCTTTCTTTGGCCTCAGTTCCCATCTGTGCACCTCGTCTCAGCGGCGTGCTGTGCAGCAGCTGGGCCTGAAAACACAGCAGAGCTGGTGGCCGTAAGTGGTGTGACGGCTTAATATCTTCTTGTAGGCTTTCCTTTTAAATTGAAGCCGACTCGCCTTGAGCAATACTCTCGGATGAAGAGGCCTTTATGAGTTGGTGAGCTTTAGCAGGAGAGGAACCACTTATTCTGCGTGAACCTGAATATGCCCTGGAGACTCTTCAGAGCGAGCGCGTTTGAGAAAAACACAGTTGGCCTCTCTGAGAAAGTTAAGATTTCCAGTCTGATCAGAGCATCCTCTGTTAAATAGACTCAGAGCTGCCCTAATCTTCTGCTTCATACTGCTCTGCAAATAGCAGTTAAATAAGCTTTAATGCTGGCCCATTGGGGATCACCCTCACAGGCTGAACACCAGACTGCTGTTTTTGTGTGTACAGTCAGTGGCATGGTCAGGACCTTGTAGGTAGGCAGCAGAGGTGTCCTCTAGGCTGCGGCTCCCAGGGATGGGTTCAGCACATCAGGACAGGGATGGTTCCAGTACAGGAACATTTGACTGAACCAGGGCTGGGCACACACTGTAAGTGTGAGAGATGGGATACTTTTAATCTTATGCTTGCAAAGTATTGGATGCCATGTGACTAAGCACGGTCGTACTCATTATTTCGATACTCTGCTCTTAAAAGCTGATTTTGTAAAACTGCTTGTTACCGCAGAACCACTGACATTGGAAACAGAAAAACAGAATTATTAGGACAAATAGGCTATTTTTACACTCTGCCAATTGCCTCCAGATGTTCCCACATCATATTTTCCAGCCCTGATATGCTTCTCTCCTTAATCACACCTCTGAGTTTAAGAGTTACTAAGGAATAAGAATTTAAGGTCTATTATTATTTCTCCCAATGCCTCATGACTATGCAGGGTATGAGACCTAAGTTATATAACACAGAGCTAGAATTATGTGGAAAAGCCCACAACACTTTTTCCCCACCTCCCATTTTTTCCTTTTCTTCTCCTCAGTATACCTTTGTTTTTGGTACTGAGCTCCACTTATTTCATATAGACCCACATGTTCCTGTGTTCCTCTGTGTTCGTGTGCAGTGAAAAACACAGTGTGCAGGTACCCAAGTGCATTACAGAGATTGTCTAGGGAAAGTTAGAGATTTTGGTAATATAGACTAGGTCTTTGGACATTTTTGATACTTAAGAAAGTATCACCTGATACTGGTTAAAATTCGGATTAGGAGCAGAAGCTCCCTTTTCATTCCTCCTCTCTACAAAGCTGGAGGTACTTGAAAATGTACACCTGAGGAGCTGAATTCTGCATTTCCTAATAACATATTAATATATTGCTTCATATACTAGTAACTATCACTATCTACTCTCGGTGGAAAAGCACACTGCACTTCTTCCTGCTGATGAAATGATGAACGTGTTAAAATGAAGATATTTAATTTGTCAGCATTAGTATTCAGAGTGAACACAGCTTTGTAATGAATCAGACAGAGCTTATCACTTGCACAGCTGGAGCTGCTGCTTATGCATGGTGCTGGTCAAATTTGGAAGCTTTTGTTTGTTTGTTTTTTTGAGGTTTTTCTATGCTAGAAGTGCTAACAACTTTAAACCAAGTCTCAGACTGGCACAAAGTTGTAGCTTTTAAAAATGAGGCGTTCCTATGGCTCTTTCCTTCATCTCATAGTCATATATTCAGTGGAATTTGTTTATTTTATTTCCTTACACCCTTAGTTCTCAGACTGTAAACTCCCACCAGCTGCTTCACTGCTGCCTAATGTCTGTATGTCTGCCAAAATTATTATGGTGTCCCTAGCAGGCCAACCAAGAGAAGGGCCCCTGGCACCAGACCCCAGCTATACAGGGAGAAACAGTCTGAATCCCCATCCGTGTACCTTCACCTCCTGTCCTAGTAGGCGTTTCAAGAAATTCATTCTGGAACTTGGCAGGGGAACGGGATCATAAACGGGCAGGTTCCTCTGCGCAGGGAGCAAAGCAATTAGTTCCAATTTAAGACAACAGTCTTCCAAGCTGCTCTGCATGGAGCCAGAGTGAAGCATGCCCAAAGCAGACTGCAGGATTTCAGCCTAAATTTGAAACCTCGATATTCTTACAACTTTTCTTTATTGTCTAATTGTTATTGACTATTTATTTGGTACAAATTCTTCCCTCCTTCATCAAGCAGGCTTTCCGCTAAAACCAGTCAGTCAACTTGTGTAAACGTGGCAGAATCAAGCTTTTGATATCAGTAATAAAGGACACATTTATGGGACATTTTTTCCAGAACTTAATGCCGGCTCTTCTTTCTGCCAGGAGACTGGCTGTTCCATGACAACTGGAACATAAATATGATTCTTCAGCTGAAAAATCCTAAAGACCTTCCTAACAATGAGGCCCGCTCACCACTGATGGGAGAGAATCGGTGACTTTGAATAAAGTGCTCCGACAATTTTAGGCAGGGCTATTTTCTGAAACAGTGGGGCAGCAACTCTCTGAAAACCCAAATACAGTCAGGCAGAGAATTAACTCCTGGTTTATAGCTGCTAAATTGAATTATCACTGGAGGAAAAAAACCCAACGGTTTGCCCAGACATTGATTCTCTGCTGTTGTCAAACGGCAGCTGTTGTGTGGAAAGGAACAGTGCGGTCGTCGCAACGCTCCTGTTGCACACAACAGAGGATCAATACCTGCCGCATAATGCAGGAACCTGTAATTACAAGGTCTTGGCAGTTTTGCCTGCAGGTTTAATGAGAGTCAGCGCCAAGTCCTTAGATTTCTTTTTTTCTCAAAGACTAAAACGTACGTTTTTGCTTCCTTTCTAACAAGAACTGTTCTTTGGTTCCTGACATTTTTAATACTGCTTGCTCTGCAGACTGGTGGGTCTACCTAGGGTGTGCGTGCGGGGGTTAACTTTGGCACCACTTATGCCAAGGAATCACCTTCTCAGACAGTCCCATAATTACTCCTGTTTTACAATGCTAGCAGAAACAGATTGTGTGGATCATGACAGGAGCGGAGAAAGGCCTTTGAAACGAGTGAGACCGATTTCCCTGGCAGCACATATACACTGGTGGGGGGGGTTCACAACTCTGAACTCAAATCAGCTGAACTCCAGCAGACCTGCTCAAGGGCTTTGGGTGAATTGCTACTACTCGTGGGTTTAAAGTACAATCCTGCGATTTTCACCTGTGTTAGCTATTGCTGTGGATGAAGTTACTGCTATTCTTACGTGGCCGTACGATGGGACAGCACGTAAGGCTCCTTCTGTACCTGCACACGGGCAAGCACACCTGCCCACCTAAGGCTCCCGTCACGGCAAAGTTACAGCCCTTGGCAGGGCAGGTGCACTTCCATACCTAAAAAATGATGGCGTGATGCTCGTTGGCACAAAGTAGTGGCAGTGTGGCCAGCTTCCCCAGCAGGCCTCGGCTCTGGGGCCGTTCAAGGCCTTCTTTACCTCGCCCAGTTCCCCCAGTCACACCAACCCCTGAAGCCCACTGATCTAGTAGGTATGGATGGATTGGTTGGTGCACGCGTTGATTTGAACTGGTCAACTGGATGTTTATGGGCACTGTTGAATTTTCCAACTTACAAAGCTTTAGGGAGGAAACAATTTCCTGGTGAGTGTCTGAGCTGCATGAGTTTGTGAAAGCTGAGTCCTTATGCTCACATTCAGGACAACTGGAAACATCTGGAAATATCTCCAGACTGATCCTCTCCTTCTACACACTCCCTGGGAGTACGTTCATGTTGAACATTTTAAATTACATTGCATTTCATTGCATTACAAGGAACACTAAGTAGATTTCTTGCTTCGGTCTTCAAGGTTCGACCATCCTCCAGAACCTCTCAGACAGCCGATGTCTGCCTAGTGTTGGAGGTGCTCTTCCAGCAGGGCTCTCCCAGTCTGGGGAACAATACAGTGCCTGCTAATACTTAGTGACCTGTCATGAAAGTATCTTGATCTGGAGGGACTTAGAGCGCAAGTAGATATGGGTAGACAAGTTGCAAACTCCAAGCAAAGCTGTACTGTCATTATTACCATTGAAGGAAACTGAATGAAAGACCCTGGCTCACCTTTGTAAATAATGCTTCTGCTCCTGTTTTCCATTTCATGCGAAGAAAGAGCATCCCTAGGAGCATCTAAAATCGTGTTCTGTATTGACACAGAGGGAAGAGTGCCACCCAACGAATAACAAATACAACTCCCAACAGCACCCCAAGCAAGCCTACAATTTTTTCAGAGGTCTGTCATCTTAGAATTCAGTAGGCCAAACTATACTTAGCTGGTGAGACAAGATGAGATAATAGATGAGCTGCAGACTGTCCCTGCTGTGGACAGCTAGCAAAAAGTCATTTAGTTTTTAGCTGGAGATTTCATCTACAGACTTTCACTTAAATCTCCCTGAAATCCTGGAACCCAGAAAATGATTATATCTATATAAAAATTTATATATAATACTTATGTATTTTAAAGAAGGAGAACTTACTTTTGATGCAGGGAGTTTTCAGGCTTGTGTTGGTCTAATAAGATATAAATTGCTCAATATATCAAGTTCACACAAAAAATAAAGGACAGCATGGGCAGCATAACCTTAGATTTTCCCTATGGATTAGGGATGAACCTGTTAAGCAAGTGGAGAAATTTTTCAGGGATAATATTTTTTGGAAAAGTTTGAAATTTCTGCAACCTGTCTGCAATTAAGAGAGAGACTTCAAATTGATTTGAATTTTTAAACTTTGTTTCACAGAAAATCCAAACCTGATCCTTGTTTTCATTGAAACATTTTGATTTTGGAATTATTTTGGCTCTTCCTTAGCTAGGAATGCCTAGGACAGGATCTTCAACTAAATATATGCAATGCAGTGAGGAAACAAAGCTTACATGAGTCTCTTGCATCTAAATCACAGCGCTAGAAATTGTTACTGTTATAACAAAGAAAGGTGCATCCCCTCTTGGCATATCCCTGTTGTTTGCTTATCTCATGCATGGCTCTCTGGTGCTTTATTTGAAGAATATTATTCATTGTCCCTCATTAACAACCATGCTGTATTGAATGAAAAGAGTCAAGTCATGTTTGATATACTGCCCTCAAACCCTTAAGTACAGTTCATCCATCCTGATTGCGTTTTCGGCCACTGCTTCTATTCATTAGTTTTAATGGACACTTTGAAAACTGCATGATGAGAGGCTGATTGTGCTTGTTTCTTGTTTCTTTTTTTTTGTTTTAATGAGGGAAAGAACTCTTATACCATAGGAACATACCAGCTCGTCCAATTTGGCACAGCTAATATCTAGAGCTGGGTACATCTTGTCTGATACTATCTCCCTGAGAGTAGCCAATACACTAGACAATGCAGAGGAGAGCATAGGAAGTCCGCTATGGAGCAACTCTTTGGTTAGCTTTACGTCAAGACTGACTTTTGTCCTGAAATGCATCCATTTATTATTCAATTTCTGTTGTACTTAGATTAGCAGTGTGCATTCTCTTTATCTGCAGAGATGTTTAGCTCTTCCTTGAGTCTTAGTAAATTCATGTTTCTCCAAGAATACCAAAGACTAATTCTGGCCACCAGTCTATACCGCTGCTGTTTGAGACCTTATCCCAGCTTAGTTTTACTTCCGTGGGCTCTCATTTTTCTGCATGTGTCTTGCTGTTCTAGATGTCTAGAAATCATTAACGTCCAAGACAGAATAACTAGGTATGTTGGATTTACCTCTTCTGTTTGTTAGTATGCAGAGCTCCCTCACCTTTCTGTCCATGTCTTCTCTACAGTAAAAGCCTCCATCTCTTCAATTTATCCTTGTAAAGACCTTAATGACTTTAATTATTTTAGCATCATTCACATTTTGCTCCTGCCAGAAATTGCAAGGTATTGATAATTTTGGGGCTCAGCACAGTACTCTTTATCTGGTTGTATCTCCTCCGGATTGTATGTCTGCGCTTCTGCTTCAGCATATTTAGTGGAATATTGGTCATTAAAAATGAGAACAAGACAGGTTATAATGCTACTTGATAATTGTGTAAACTGATCATAAGCCCAAGAAGTGACATTTTAACAATCAGCTAATTGAACTGAAACTTACAAATAATTGGGGAGATATCACCTCTACTTGAAGAATGTTGTCCTGGTCCGTCAGCATAACCATAATTCTGCTGCCTGAGTCATCAATTCTCCAGCTGTCTGTTGGCCTCTGAGTGGTAATGCTGTACACATGCATCTTGCGGCACTGACACAAACACAATTTATTAAGCTACTTTCATCTCTAGCAAAAGTAAATTGTAATGCTGCTGCCTGCTGCAAAATCATCTATATCAGCTGAAAAAGTTCTGCTATTGTTGTCTTATTATGTGCCATAATCCTTCAGAGATCTGGAAGGAGAAGACAACGCTAGCTGCTGGTTGAATGGAAAATCAGGCCATTTTCAGAGTGCCTACTATGCATTTTGGAATGCATATATTTTTAAATTTGGCCCTCAGCAAAAAGTCTTGTCTACAATAATGAATTTTAAATGTATATTTCCTACTTCCATCCTTGGCATCAGTGGGACTAAAACACAAGTTATACCAAAATGCTGGCAGAATATGCATCAGGTGTGGGTAGATGCCCTCCCTTCCATACTATGTCAGTTCTTCATCCCTGATACCTTAAACTGATGCATCTTGTGGACTGGCTGTCCTCTATAAGCCAGCTGCGAACTAATTGCATTCTGCTCTCTACTCTTAGGTAATTTCTTCCTTACTTTATTTTTAGTGGGATGTGGGAAAGGACCAGGTGGTGACAGGACTGTGAGACTTTGTCCAGATAGTGTTCCAGGACATACATTCCTGAGCAGGCAATTTCTTTATATATGTCTTTATAACGCATTTCAGTGAACAAATTCAACACTTGCTGCGTTTACCCTTTGCAACAAAAGTTGTCCTTCAGGGGCTAAGCACAGATTTCCAAGATATTTTCTCAAAACCTGTGGGGAAAGCTCAAGAATGTGACCTCCGTGTAACAGGATACCCCACCGTGGACAAGCCTTTTAGGTCTCCTGCTCTGTTTCGGCGTGGATGGAAGCACTCCTGATTCACATGCTGACCGTACTTCTAATCTCATGGTAACCCCACACAGATGGCAGATGATTTCCAGCACAGATGCATCCATGTAAGGGATTTTGCAGTAAGGGTGCCTGGCTCCCTGCTCGCACCAAGCTTACAGCTCAGCAGAAGTCTCCGTTTCTCACCTTAACAAGATCTTGCCTCTGTGAGAGGCAGCTATTTCGAGCTTTCATCTCTTTTTAAATTCTCAAGTCAGAAGAGGCTGTGAGGCCGCCCGTTCCACAAAAGCAAGATCAGCTCACAAAAGCTGGGGCCTCGCAGCTGAGGCAGGCTGTGCCTCGGCATTCCCGGCTTGTGCCAATTTGGAGCAGGAACTGCCTCCCGCAACGGCCGAGGCGCCCTGAGGTGCCCCAGGAGCCAGGGTGACGGACATGGTAGGAGACTTGACCCAGGACCACTGCTTGTCACAGATATGAGAGCTCGCTAGCCTTTGCGAGGGGCTCCTGAGCCAGTCCACCCTATGCAATCTTTAGGAAGTCAGTGAGAAAAGTGCACTTTTTTTTACATGCACACAAAGATGAGGTGTGCGTGGGCCCGGGTCTGGGTCGCTGATCCAATCTCTATTCGTGCTGCTCCTCTTCATGTGTAAGCTAAAGAGCCATTCCCTGGGATGGAAAGCAACTCAGAAAGCTGGTGCAGACTACACTGTCTGTATAACAGGCTTTGCCTCTGCCTAAAGTTGCAAATAGTTTGAAGCATTGGCTCTGAGCAAATGTGATCCAGCCCATTCGTCTTACTGGGTTGTTTAGAAACAGAAGGAGAAGACGAAGCACTGAAAAAATTGGAGTACGATGTAAACAAAAGGACGCTCTCTCTCAAAAAAAAGCAACAGCTGTAATGGAGCCCAAATTCTATGGTTCATTTTCCTATTTCTTCCAATAATCGCCACATGTTTTTAAGTAACCTGCAGCTGTCACATAAAGGTTTTAGTATTTAGGTACTCCACAACAAAGTGTGAGCCTTGTCAACTGTAAAATGTTATAGTCATGGATGCAATTCATATGCCTGTGGTGGATGCCTGAATTTCTCCGGGTAAAACTGCAACACCAAGTTTTTATCTGCCATTTGTTGTGACTGTTGTCTGTTTTGATTGTGTCAACAGTTTGGGGTGCTTCTGGGCATCAGTCTCTGCTTCATCGACTGTTAAACAGCCACCAACTGAATATTCTTCATCTAGGTCGTACTATGTCATCAGATAAAATTGAGTCCAAAGAATGATCCATTTAGCAGCATGTTCGGTCAAGGCCTATATCAAAATGCTCTGAAACTCATTGATACGTCATATTCTTTGGAAACAGGTGAAGGCAGCTCTGCTGGAAACCTCATGGCAGGTCTTAGCATCAAAGCAAGCTTCAAAGTTTTTGTCCCTGAGTATTTTCTCCCCCGCCCAGGAAAATTTATCTTATGGTCATGTGCAAATCATAGCACACTGATAGATCAACAGTATTCCTGCTGTGTCCTGTTTGGGAGCTGTAATTACGACTCAACAAATGACTGGATACCCTGCTGGGACAATGTTTAACATTACCTCAGGTGCACAGGAACTGATTAATTGAATGCCTCTGTAAGCAGGCATTACGTTTCAATAGGAATGTATTGTTTTGCCTCTCCTCCCTTGGGTGCTTAGAGGGCTTCCTCATTGCCCAGCTATCTGGTGTCATGGTCTTTCGTGTCTGAGGCAGAGGAAGGAGATCCAGCCCTTTGAAGTCCGTCTGAGACCGTGGCTTGGTTTCCGTGAGAGTGTTCACCACATCAATTAACGTATATCATGGCGGTTAGTTCTTAAGCTGTCGTGACTGAAGATTTTCCTCCCCATCTAACCCATTCATCAGATTAGTCGAACCGTTTAAAACGGCCCTCAGTCACAAAAGAGAACAGTAATTGGAGCACTTTAGCCTCAGAATCCAAATGAGGAAGCATGACAGGGAATTCGCCCTCGTCTGGCATTTGGCATCTGGCTAATCAAGATGGGTTAATGGAAAGATGAGCTTGAACTGGTTGTGAGCTAATCCACAGCAAAAAATCTAAATTAGCTGTCTGGGTGCTGAGAGCATTAGGATATTTTATAAACCTTTAAACTGCTCATGCAGTTCATGTATTATTCTGCATTTTAAATCAGTCTCATGCAAATCAGCCCCCTGGGAGGAAAAAAGGTTAGTTAGATCCTGCTTTCTGACCTGCAGTTTTGCTGAAGTTGTGTTGTTCCGGGACTGATTTACAGTCCTGGAGTATAATTCTCTAAGCAGAGCCTCAGTTGGATTGAAACAGCATGATTGTTATGGCTAGTGGAGAACACTAATTTGGGTCTGCCTCCGTTTCTCCTGCAGGAAGGGAAGACGTATTGTTGTTCGCTAGAACTAACTGTTATTCCATGGACTTCATCCTGCAGAGGCAGTAGATCTGCAGATAGTAAGAGCACGTTTCCAGCTCCCCGAGTAGATTTCTGTTAAGGCATAAACATGATCACACTTTCAAAGCGTTATCTAGTATCTGGCCGCCTAACATTGATTTATAATGGTATTTGTGTAAGTGGATCTTTCCCTCGTTTTGAATGTCTTTCTGGTTTCTCAGCCTTAATTTCTCTGCCAGCTGACCTGCATCATTACCCAGATTGATTGCCTTGAGGTCCACGAACAGATGTGTGCACGCTAACTTCTTTTTTTAGTGCATCTCAGACGCATCTCTGACAATTAGAGCCACGCGCACATGGAAATACTCATCGGATGAGCAAGTCCTCTTTCTCCCTTCCCCTTGTGCTCCTTAAAGACCTTAATTAATCTCAGTGGAGAAAAAATAATAATCAACACTTATGTAAACAATGAGTTTTGCTTAATAC
Organism: Struthio camelus; assembly: GCF_040807025.1. Taxonomy (NCBI): domain Eukaryota; kingdom Metazoa; phylum Chordata; class Aves; order Struthioniformes; family Struthionidae; genus Struthio; species Struthio camelus. Next base: position 50,244,803 of record NC_090943.1, read on the forward strand.
CCAGGGGGGATATTTTTTAAGCAGCTCATGGTGGGTTAGTCATGTGAAACTCATTTGAACTGAGTGAGAGCCACGTGCCTAAAACCATGCAAAGCCATTTGAAATTTGTACACAGAGCAATGTATGAGCATTAAGTATGAATGCTGTCTGCTTCCAGGTGATTTTTCGTCTCTTGTCTTGCACATAAAGAGGCACCAATTGCGCTGAGATGTTTAGATGAGGAGATGTCAGAAACTGCAGTGTTTATTTAGCTGCTGGAAGTTTTACAAACAGAATGTAAAGCTAATAGTGTCTGTGAAAATTTTCACATCAGACTCGGTAGCTTTTCCTTTGTCTATTGACTTCCCTTTAAAGACTTCTAACTGTAAATAAGCAGCATGTTTGCCACATAGGTCCTCAGCTTCTTGATTTTTGGAGCACCTAAAGCATAAGCTGCCCTTCACGTGACCTCAGAGTAGCGTGTTTTATTCTGCGTCCTGACATTCTGGCCAAAAGAGCCCTGGATTTCAGTAACTGGTTCTCACCTGTCAGTAGGGAGCGTTTCAGTTCAGATCAGGAACGTGCTTTTGAAGTGAGTCTCCTGGACGTCCCCACTTACTGCACCAACCAAACCAGAGCTAGTCGGAAGTAACCCCCCGCCAAACACCTACAGGGTAGACACCGGGTCCGTAGCATCTGCCGTTCCCACAATTAGCTAATACAGATATTGGCCCTTGCTTCCAGACTCCTCCAGTGCTCGGAGTTGGACTGGGTCCTGCGTGATCTCCACTCCTCTTTCTTTGTAGGAGGGACGTAACCAATGCACCCCAGAGGGGCTCGCTCGGCGAAGGATAGGCCCTGGTTATACCCTACCTCATCATATCTGCAGCATTTCCGAGTGGCTCCGAATTACTGTCTCGGCTGCACGGCCACACTAAACCCATTGCAGTTCCAAAGCAGGAACGCTGCTACTGTGAGAAGTGCTACAGATTTAGGCAAAAGGCGACTCAGATTTTGTTCCTGGGAATTTAGTTGGCTAGAGACTGACTGGCTGAATGTGCAGCGCTTCCTGACACTGGGTGCATCATTCAAAAGTCACCCTGCCTGTGTTAAAATCATAATTATCAAAAAGAGAGAACTTCTCCCTTTAGCTCACATAATGTTTGCCTTAGTTTGCTTATTTCTTGGTTTTCATGCCCTATCAGATTTCGAGTCCCCTGTCGTCAGGTGTATTACTTCAGAAGACTCGGTCAGAAGAACCAAATCACGACATTTTTAAAATCCCTCTTGAAGCAGTTCTTCAAATGCTCTTGCTTGTGGTAGGAAAGGCAGTTAGGCTAGCTCGGTAAACGCTTAAAAGAATTGAATAAAATCCTCCTTTGAGTGTAGAATAAAAAGGTTCAAAGCAAATGGTTTCAAATTGGGAGATTAAAGTAGAAATGCTACATAATGAGTCTTGAAGGAGCAGGAGAAAAACTTCCTTTCATTGTGGGGAAATTGCTGAGCTCTTTCAACATTCCTTGCAGCGATTTTGATTTTTTTCATCTTTCTATGTTTTAAACTGCAATCCAGAGCTAATTCTATGCTGAGTGAGATCATTTATCTTTGTCTGACTGCGTATTTCTACCTAATCTACTTAACTAATTCCTACTAGCCCTGTCAACCGTAAACACAGCTCTACCCTTATACAGATTTCTTTCAACACTTGTGGCCGTGTGATTACCACTCCCATCTCTGCTTCTCTAAGATTGCTTTCATTCATGCTGGCTTACAGCTCACTTCTCCAAAAGACTTTCTGCATGCATCTGATTACATTGGTGGGAACATAGCATCCCTTTTCAATCAAGAAACGCATAGCTGGTATACAACAGAACTGCTATCCTAAAATACTTTCCATGAATATTGTGTTTGAATAGCTTACAACACAGAGGGTCCAGTTTGCAATTAGTTTTGAGACATAAATAAGCAAACATAATATTTTACATCTTCTCAAGCTGTGTAAATCTCTGTGAAATTGCTTGTTTGGGCAGGTCCTGTTGCTCCCGCTCGGTATGGTTTTAACATTCCTCTTGCAACAGTGGTTCGGTCGGGGCTTAATCTTATTTCGTGCCTCTCACGAGTACTTCCAGCTGTTTATGGTCGGACCTATAGTAGTAAATTAAATGTGCCTATGAACCTGTAGTAAATTAAATGTGCCTGGTGCTGAGGCCAACAGGCCTGAAGCAGCCCCCGAGACGGGGTGGCTGCGGCACAGGCGGGTGCCGGACTGCCCTCGCCCTGCCACCGTGCTCCCTGCGGTTTGGCTGCGCGGGGCCAGTCCCACACCTTGGGCCAAGTGGACAACTGCAATCCAGCACCTGGGGATCTTCTGGAACATTGCTTAGTTAGCCACTATAAATATAGCTTTATTCCCTAATGCTTGTGTGATATTTTCCAAGGAACTGATTATGTACGAGTCCCTCAGTCAGATTTATGATATATGTTTCTCTGAGAAAATAAGATTTCACAATATTTCTGAAAAAAAAACCCCATCTTTTCATGCTGTCTGGTAGTCATGCAAGTGAATAAGTATTAACAGTGTAAAGGGGTTAGAAGTGAGATGAGATTTTGCAGGGTTGTTCCGCGGAGCACCCTGATACTAGGCAAAATTGCAAACCTTAGACTTGGAGATCAGCCTCAGTGCTGGTGTGATATAAATGGTTATGGAATTGCTTTTATTAGTTAAGTTTCGGTGCCAGATTTCTGTGGAAATGTACTGCGTTAGGACCTAGCATGAAAGACTGAGAAAATTTTCTGGCTTTGTACCAGAATCAAGGAAGAAAGGAAGCAGGCACGTAACAAACCTCACTGATTCCTCTCACAAAGTTTTGTTTACTAATATCTCTGACAGGATTATGATCTACTTTCATATTAAATTACGGGTGTATAATAAGAGAGAGCTCAATGCAACAGTATTTGTCTCTGGGCCAAGTGGTTTGCATTGAGATAGCTTCAAGAAAGGAAAAAGCCTCGCTTCTCAGTCTGCTTGAGGAATGTCTGTTAGTTGCCATTCTTATTTTCGGTAGGGAAAGAAAAAAAGTCTTTAAGTATTAATCAGAATATATGGCAAATTCTCTTCCCTTCCAAATCAATTATTCTAACACAATACATTTTTAGAACTAGTTTCCATTGATTAAACAGTATGTAGTGAGCCAGAAAGTTTTGACTCAGTTTTTTGCAGATGATCAATTGTAATAAGGCTTATTCCTGTTTGAAATTAATATGTGTCAACTGAGATTTTGAGATTTATTTAATTTAGGCAAAAAAAATTGCAGCAACAGCAACAGATTGTGTTCTGTTATGTTGCATTTTTGGTCCACTGAAAAGGACGGTAATAGTAGCTGCTGGTGTTTTTTGTCAAATAAAGAACAAAAATGCCCGTCAGTTACTGGCTCATCTCTTTTGGTACTATCACCTGTGTTCATCACCTCCCCGTAATGAACAAGATCAATTGAGAAAGATGGAGAATTTTGCTGCAGTGAAATAAAAGTCAGGAGATCGGTTAACGTTCTGCTGTTAAACATCCTCTCAACGGGGAGCCTCTGGCTCAGTTCAGGATAATAGACAACGAAGCTCTAAGACAGGAGCAATTTAAATTACATTTTAATCAACTCTCAGGAGGGAAGGCAGCATTATGTGAAGCCATTAATAGAAAAACAGCAATGTTTCTTACCCTGCCTATCATTGGTGTGCATTATGCCTGAACAATCTGATGAATTAACAGATTACCCTCTAATTCATTCAAACGCTCTTCTGTGACGCTTTGCAAAAAATCCCATCCTGCCTTTACGATGCCGTTTCAGAGCGGTAACATCCGCTAACCAGAGTCTCTGGTCAAGTTTGATCACGTTTAATATGTGCTACAGGGGTGGAGGCTGAAGGTGAGAAGAGGAGGCGGTGAAAGTGGGAGGCAGTGTTGTTCCAATCACTGTGAATTTGAGCAGCGATATTTTGGCTCCCTTGGATTTTTACGCATCGCGTCAGTGTTGCTGGAAAGGCCTGTAATCTGTGCCTACGCTAGAGACTTGGCCCAGAGCCCGATGCGTAGGCTGTGCTGCCGTATAGCTTGCTCGTCTTCCAGCAGGAAAACTCAATCAGCAAAAAACACTAAACATAAAAATTATTTAGTGTGAGGTAGCACTGACAGAGACGAAATGGCAAGTATGCCGCGTTAATCCCACTTCTCAGGTTGTAAATGGAAACTGCTGATTAAGAGCAGCCAATCAATTTGCTAACTATGGCTCTAAAAATAAGGTGTGCTGCAAATAGAAAATTAATGGGAAAGGGATAATGTTGTACAGATTGATCAATGGAAATGTAAGGGAAGACAAATGATGTGTAACTTTACTTTTCCCCTGGCTAATCAACTTCACGCCCATATGTAACCAATAAAGGGAGAGGGAGAGATCACATTAATAAAAATTAACCAAGCACACTGAACGCCGCTCCTCCACAACCCTGAGGAATTAGTGCAGGAAGGGGAAAATGTTTTACATGAAAAAGCCTGTATCGTCAAGATTTTTGCTTTGCCCAAAGTCGAGCCGCTGCGTGCCTTGTATTATCCCCAGAGCCCCCCGTGGGTAGTGAGGAGATACTGGGAAACGGGCAAAAATGTAAGGCAGGAGCATCCCTGGCGGGAGAAGGGGTGATGTCTAAGGAGCTTATACCAAGCTATAGAAAATATTAAAGGGTGACCAATTTAATTGCTCGTTGCCATTATTGGGTTTATTTTGTGCTAGTGACCATGATCTATATTTCATAGAGGCTTTACCTCCCATGCTGTCCCCGAGGCTGATCGGGGATTACTGAGAGTGAAAGGGAGTGAAGAGCTCTGCCCACTCTTGAGGGTGGGCAAGGTCCATGAAGGTTGAAGAAAACAAAGCAAAACCAGAACTCCTCAGCTCGCAGATGCTGTTGTGCTGCCGGGTAAAGCTCTGGCCCAGACTAGTCTAAACATCCACAGTTGTGCCACCGTGGTTCTGGTTCCCCAGTCCTCCTTCTAGAGGAGAAGCAGCAGGGTCACCTACGACCTCTCCGGGGAGACAAACTGATATATGTCCGTATGGGGCTGCAATGTTGATATAAGCTCCTCAGGAGCTAGCGTCTCTACACAGCACTACGTCACCTCTCCGTTCCTAATCTGAAAGCTGTAGCAGTATTTCTTATTCTTCCCGAGCGTGGGATGGGGACCAGATAGATAGAATCCACTCTTCTTGGCACAAAGGTCTATTTTTCAGCTAGTTTCTTTCCTAACAGTGGATTTTCCAACAGATTTTTCATTGAAAACCTTGATTTAATAGGAAATGTTCTGTGTGAAAGCCCCGGACAGGCTTTCTGGGAAGAAAAGGTTTCACCTGCGCTCCTCTCAAAGCCGGCACGGCCTGGTGAAGACTAGCTGGCTTTATGCAGCTGATTGCCATCATCACAGCATAACTTTATATTAACACCGTTGTGTTTCTGTGAAGCTGGTCCCGTGCAACAGCATCGTGGCAAGGCTGTGGAGGAGCCCTGGTGCCAGCTCTGCCCCACCAGAGGATCGATCCGCCTTGCACCAGCTTTCCACAGCCAAGTATTTTTCTCAGTGGCCAGAGTCCTTTGGCATATCTTTACCATATCTGATGATTTTTCTTGCAGTGCTAGTAAGATACATAAGGCTTCCAGAATAGTGATTGTCCTTCCAATAAACACGTAATTTTTCTTGCATACCAGTTTGTAATTAATCCATAATTGTTTTGAGGTAGTGAGGTATATTCTGGGGGGAGATGTTTATTTACTTACTTTCTTTAGCATGAATGAATATAATAAACACAGTAAAAGGTCTGCAAAATGTCAGTGTGACTGAGTACTGTGAGACGTTCATGCTCGATCAAATCCAGTTTGTGCCTAGCACTGTGACTTTTCATGGGGCTCCACTCGATTACCTGGGAACTGGGCTGGGGAAGGTCTGGGACAGAGATCTGGCTATACACGGGAGATGAGTGGATGACCTTACAGATGCAGTGTACAGTTGAACAAGTTTGTACAGTTTGTACAGTTTGTGCAGTTGAACAAACCAGACAGCACTCAAACAAAAATCCTAATAATTTTGGAAGCTGTCCCTAGGGATAATGTTTCGAAAGCGTATGTAAATCAAATGATCCTGACCATGCTGCTCATCTGGCTCTAAAGGCCAAGCAACCTTGAGGCTCCTGCAGCGTGAGGTGACCACACTAATCCAGCGTTTGCGTTGTGTGAAGTGGCCCGATTATCCCCAGCGTCTGCATTTGTAGAGAGCTTGTAATCTGGAAGGGCATGTCGTCCCAAGGAGAGCACTGCGCCTCAGTCTTCAAAGACGCTCTTATCTCATCGGCTTCCAGTTGTGTTTATTGGCAGCCTGCAGCGTGTTGCCGTGCAGCTGGTACGCAAGCTGAGGGAACCTAAACAGTGCAGCTGGGAGATGACACACGCTGCTCCCAAAATGAAAAAAGAAAAAAAACCTGAAATACAGTAGCAGCAACAGAAAAACACACGTTTTGATGAGAACTTCATATGGAAACAAAGCAAAAGAGAAAACTAAACTCCCAGATGACTGTTTTTGTGGCAAAACTTCCTTCTTCCCCTGCAAAAGCTCCTGACGCTTCCTCTTCAGCAAATGTCACCTCTCAGTCCTTGTCATCGAGTGAGGCCTTTGGCAAGCTACAAGACCAGGTCCAGCCTACAGTTGGGCTTTGTGGATGCAGCCATCCTCAGGGATGAGGTGCCAGGACCTTCTTATCTCCACTTTACCAGCAGTAGCAGAGGCAGCACTAGCAGTCCTTGAGCTGCAAGGAAGCAGTATCCATCAGCTCGGGGCTGTGGCCAAGACACGCCAGCTGTGCTCTGCACGCACAGCAGTGAATATTAGAGCACAGGCTGCTGGTGTGGAGTGCAACGGCAAAGTATGCTCCAGGCAGTGTCCTTCCCAGCCCATTTATACTGGCCAGACAGCTCAATCTCCTGGTCAGCTTTTCTTCTCAGTTCCTCCCTCCTCCATCCAGCACTGGCTTTTTGCACAACACCCAGCTCATAAGGCACATGCTTTCTTTTCTAGATATCAAGATAGTAATTCATGAAAGGTGGGGTTTGCTCCAGTAGATACAACCTGCTGAGGCTCAAAGCAATATCTATTTCTTTATGCTAATTGCATGCGAACTACTGAATCTGCCTCACTCTGCTGCTTCCTCATATCTGCTAAGGACTGTAAATCAGGTGCGTGCCAGGAAAATAGACAGAGGTCACATATGAATTTCATCCTTCCCAAGAGACTGGGATGTCAGGAAAGCACAGAAGCTCAAAGGCAACCTCCGCCCCCTTCATGTGCTGGAGCCTCCTTGCCTTCAGCAGTGGCTTTTCTTTTCACTACTTGGCCTTTGCTTTGCTGAGCCAGTGTCTTCTGCATCGCCGAGCCAGGTGTGTCGTACAGGCACCTAAAGCCCTGCGCTGTAAAGGCTTGATGTTGTCAGTGCTCTGTCTGGAGCAAAAAAGCACTGAGGGAGGGCCTAACTAAAGTGAGTGGCACCGATTTCTGCTGGGACAGGCCTGGGCTCTGCTTTTGCAAAAGCAGAGGTCAAGAAGCAGACATGTGAAAAGGCAAGCAGTTTATTTATAAAGTACTTTAGTAAAGAGAGTAAGTGGATGTCCAATCCTCAGCTGGAGACATTGCAGCCCTTAGTGTTTGAAAATCGTTAGTCAGGCTCCAAGCATTCATGAGATTGGCTCAAATAAAACGAGATCGAAAAATTCTTTTGGAGTTCATTTAGTTGCCTTGCAATATTGAAGTGTTCATGGCTGATGTATGTGGGTTAGAAACATATTTTTGTTAAAAATGAAGCTAAATTTTTCTCTGGAGGCTGCTTTCAGGTTTGAAGAAAGCCACAAAACGTGGCAGGAATCACTGAAAAAGTAAGCAGCGTTTTCAAACTTGGAAGTAGAGCAGCGTCAGCTTTCGCTAGCTGAGCCCGTGGCTCATATAACTCCTTCGGCTCCCAGGTAGCTGCTCCTAATCTGCACCTGAAGATGTGAGACCCAAATCTCAGTGGAATTCTGCTGAGGACAAATAGAACAATAAATCTAAAGTTAACCTTTTCTTTGTTTACCTTCTACTTCCCTTACACTCCCTTACCGTTATTCTCTACTTCAGGCAACAAAGCACTAGGCAAAAAAAGTGGAGTATTATATAACGAACCTGACGCTCATACATTCAGGGTCATATTTTTGCAGTAAAGATGATTATTTCTAGTCAATTTTGTTTATATGCTGGCAGGAAGATCCCGTATGAAGAGGAGGATTTGCTTGAGGGATACGCTCATATCTTCAAGAATGATAAAATCTGCTAATCAGTGTAATCCCCAAGCGGCAGTGCTGAGGTACATTTTGATGAGTGCAATCTGAGAATTTAAAAATCTGTATCCTCTGTATTGATAGAAACTAATTATAACTAAATGCACAGCAGTTTTAATTAAATTGTCACTGTAGTGACAGTGATGTTTAGAAGACGGTTGCACAGTCATTCCTTTTTAATGCTGCCTCTTCTTTGTAATTGGGGTAATTCCAGATTTATGAGGATTAGAAGAGCCGTACCCTAAATTCTTTCCTGGAGAATCTTGTGAGAGGCTGGAAGTGTTGTGTCTTAGGGAGCATTTTCGAACCTATCGCATGTACGCCTAGGGAGAGTGCAGGCTGTCCGTGGAGGAAGAGAGTACACTGGCACAAAGGAAAGGTGGAAAATTCTTCTGGAGCAACTCAAGTGACTCTGCTTGCTACAGTGGGACAGTCTCTTACAGTAAAACCTGGCCTATTTTTTAAGTGAGATTGATGATTTTGGATACTCCAATCTTAAGACGCTTTAAAGTTGGCGGACTGATTCTTTTAGAGGGCAGGTATTAGCCAGTTTAAAATCAGGATGCTGTGGAGTGCCTAACATTGATACCCGAAAGTGGAGGCACCCTGAGGGTAAGTTTCTTTTCAAAATGAACGCTAAGGGGACGTGTCCAGGGAACGGACACTGTATCTGTAGCACAGCACACAGTGGGGCTGTTGGGCCATGTGTCAGGCTCTTATATGTCCAAGGAAATAGTAATTGAAATAAAAGTCAGTGAGCTTCAAGCCTCAATTGCCAGGAAAGGTGCTGGGTGGATGTGCCCAGCAATTTGGGTTCTGTTTATTCCCCACGCTTTGCTTCGCAGGTCTCATTTTAGAGAGATGTGTTCGCACAGTTATATCCTCAGTTCAGGTAAAATTCCTGCTGATCTGAATGCAACGCGTACTTGGGGCGTGAGGGCTTAATTCTGCAATGTAGTTCTGCAAACCCCTGCCTTAGCCGGTGGAAGTTGGGAGAGCCAGGCACTTCGCGGGGTGCCCCTGGGTTGCAGGCTAAGGCCCAGCCCATCTGCAGCGGTGTCAGGGCTGAGGCTGTGTCCAGCCTGGCTGCAGTCCTCCTCTGGCCCTGCACCGCCAGCAAATTTCACTCCCAGGGTCAGGTTATGTGCACCGACATCCTTGCCAGAAAAAAATCTCGTTCGGTCATGAACGCTGCGTGTTTCTAAACTAAAGCGCATCAATGAAAATATAAACAAGGAGCAGAAAGTGATAATTAGTGTCCAGTGCACATGTGCAGCATCCCCGATAATGTTGCCTGGTAACAGAGGGAGGGATGTCAGAGTCCGGCCAGGATTCGGCAACAGCCTCAAGAGTCCTGCTCCAGACTGAGCTTTTGGCCCAGGGGAAAGAGAGACCCATAGACAACTCTCTCCTTGGTGAGCTGCCTATACATGCGTACCAGCATACCCCTGTTTCTTTTTTGGACTGCAAAATGCCATCCTGAATAAATAAATAAACGCTCTCCCTTTTTATCTTGCACGAGACGCTTGTGTTTTGCTGTGAGATGCCTACAAAGGGCTTTGAATAGCATTACATTCCCGTGATGAAATTTTTCACAACCTTTTCCTTTGATCATGATGGCATGGTGAGAAGGAAGCAGACTGTCTGCATTTCTGTAACTAGGTGGGGTGCCCAGCTTGACAAGGAAAAACAATTCTTACCCTACAGATTTGCTTTTTATGACCTAAAGAGCATTAGAACAATTTATGCATTTGTAAGTGTATTAGAAACAGACTTGAAAAGAAAATTGGCAAATTCCTCAGGAATCAGCGGTTTTTTGCACTCCTTAGCATACTCCAATTATATGAAAATACAGTATGTTTTCCCTGGTTTTCTGTACTGTTTTGTCTACAGGTTCAAAGCTAGTATCGTTTGGGGTTCCTCCTGCAGTATGAGGAACTGTTAGCTAAAATTTGTATTCAGTCATTAAGCAAAATTATTTTATTATTACAGCAACTATCAAAGTCATGAAAAGGTTAAATAGACATTCCTACCAGGACATAGTAGAGTAATTTTTCATTCAGACCCTCTCAGTCCCACTTGGTGCTAAGAACTTAGGCTGCAGAACACCCCAAAACAATGTGCGTTTTCAAGGGAAATGTACGCTCGGAAACAAAATTTCTGTCTTATAAAGACAGAGCTAATTGTATTAGGCATTTTAATACCGAGGCAAGTCAGCCAGATTATAAATGGCTCTAATCAGCTTTCCCAGAGGTGATAATATTCTTTATTTGCAGCTGAGTGGTACCCCAAAAGGATGTGCATTTTCTTTTATTTCAAAACCATCTAGCAAATTCAAATGAATTACTTCCTGCCAGAGATGTGGCTGAAAGCACCAGTGGCCAGCAAGAGTTTGTGGAAGTCATGTACGCATCTGTATAAATTGACTTTTGCAATTCATTCAGTAAATAGTTTCTGCCTCTCAGTAGCTCCTAAATGTTTTAATAAATTCTTGATGACATTGGCTGGGGAGCAAAAAAGGGATTTTTTTATTTATAAAAGACTATAAATAATTACCAATTCATGCAAAGGAAACCACGCAACTGCAGCAAAGCCCGAAGAGCTTTTCTAGCTTGCACTTCTAGCTATTTCTTAAAGTGTAGAAGATTAGAATTAAGAAAACCTATTAAACAATTGAATGGCAGCTTTTTCAGTGACTGTAATCTAATAAAAGATTAATGCCTCACAGCAGAGCTATATATGTTGCCAGTAAAAGGTTTTTGACTGATCCTTTAGAGAAGTAACTTTCATCACAGGCTAATGACTAGATAAATAAAACAAATTCATCATGAAAAGTTTCAGAATGCTTTTTTATGGTAATAGAAATGAATTGCCTGCAATCAAAAGTGAAAATATGAGTACACAAGGGAGATAAAATTATTTGAAGGGAACCATGACAATTATTAGGAAAATTAAAAACTATAACACATACAGTGGGATACCTTCCCCCACAATCCTAGCATCCTATGAGTAAGAGAAATACCAGCTTTGTTTTTAAAATGCAGCAACACTAATCGAAGACGGTAAAGAATAAAGAAATAGGTCATCTTTAACAGACACGTTCAATTTATAGGCTGCATTATTCAGAGGCAGAGTGCTGAATCCACTGAAAGGCATTTTGCGTTTGAAATCCTGACCCACACAACTTTCTGGGAATGATATGCGGCCACAGCTCTAATTACTTGTGGTACACGGGATCGATGGGTTTTCTGTTCCCTTGGGATTATTACAGGAGCTAGGAATGAGTGTTTCTAAGCCAGAGACCCAGTGAAATATTACCTGGCACACTGAGTAGCCATGGGATTGGAGGGAAGGTTAGACCCCCTGAAAGGTGCTTTTCTGCAGCTCAGAACCCATGACATTGAATAGGAGCCAACCCCTTTGAAAGACTGCACAGTAATGAACTGTAAAGAGGGAGGTAGTTCAGTGAAGTAGTGTTTATTCATAAACAGTAGGAGCGAGATTCTGGCTTGGAGATGAACTCCTTCCAGCATTAGGATGAAGGATGCATCCGTCTTCCTGCTTGGATGCATCCTATTAGCATCCATCCTGGCCAAGTGGCGTTGGGTCTTCCAAAGGCTTCTTTTCCACTAGTGACATTAATGAACATAAGATCACTCCTTTTAACCTTATTTGGTTTCTGTGTGGGTTGTATTATTACTAAACACAACTGTAATCACAATAACAGATAACGTTTACTCCAAAGGAGGCAGTAAAGTTGGGACATGGAAACACAAGTTGGTACCTGTCCACAAACTGGTGTTGGGTTCACCATTCGATGCTGGTGGGAGCTTTGAGCCGTGAGAGGTGGGTTACTGTTAATAAGTGCAAAAAACAGCTCCGTAAGTCCCTACACTGAGGAGGAAAAAATAATCAGCAAAGGGTATTTATCTTTCCCTTCCCTCTTTGCTGTGGTCCTTCTATGATTTCTCTGAGGAGCCGTGATTGCCACACGAAACACGGGGAATTGTTAATAGCAGTAAGGAATTGATTGAGATGAGGTTGTTGTGAACTGTGTCCTCTCTCTCTCTAAATGTAGAACGCAGCCCTCCCAGTTTGGTAGGGTTCCTCCCTGACCTTCTGCTCCCTTTGAAGGTTTTCTGATGACAACCTAGCAGACAAAAATGCCGACAATCAGAGCCTTTGTTTAATTCCATAATGTGAAGAAGAGCGCGCCACAGCAGCAATGGGATGGTGACAGAGAAAAACAGGTAATCACAGCGGGATGGACTAACTTACCATCTGGCTTCAGGAGTTTTTCATTGCCTGGTTTTTCTCATTTTCTCCGATTGACTTCAGCCAGGTGGGATATTCCCCTGGAAATCAACTCACTTTTGTAAGGTGCTAGAATAGATATTAACATTCACAGATAAATAGATATTTACACGTTCACATTTGATGATTCCTATCTAGGAAATCACAGTTTGAGAGGGAGTGGGGGAAACCTATGGAAAAGTTCACTTTTCTTTCACATAAAATCTAATACATCTGTCTAATAATACATCTTCTGTCCTTGTCTCACGGTAGACCTGTGTTCTTTGGACCTGTATGTATTTTTTTCCTTATACACCAAAATCTGAGTTCCTAGGAGCTGCATGGGTCCGGAAAAGGGGTGAATAGGTAACTAGAACTAGGAAAGCTTTCCTGTAAGGTACTTCAGCCTGGGCATTGATAAGTGATTAGCTTTTATACGGCCAAAGTTAGAAGTAAGTGGATCCTATTTACCTCCATTTGACCCATAGCTGGTCCAATATATTTTGATTAGTAAGGGGGTCATTCAAATAATCAATTAAAAGTTTGACCAGTTTCATGAGCCTACTGGGCCCACACAATCGGTTTGGAAAGCATCCGCATCAGATCCTTAGGTCTCCAGTATGATTTTACTTCTCAGGAGCAAAAAATCCTTACAAATAGAAGGACTTATCTACTGATGGTTATGTTATGCGTGTACCTCAGCAGAATATTTGAGGCAATATCTTGGCAATTCCAGATCTTCCTGGCTGCTGCTAGCTGCAGTGCCACTTCATTGGAGATAGAGGCTTGATGGTGGCCCTCTGCGCAGCTGGGAATTTCACTGAGCTTGCACTTGTTCTCCGGTGGGCCCTGGCTTGTTTGGCGTACTAGCGGAAAAAATGGCTCATAGGGCTCTTGACTACCCAAATCGGTGTGTTAACTTGCATGTCAAAGCTGTTGAAGTTGGAAGGTCTCTAGTGTTTCGTGCGTATACATGTTCCATATACCCACACCTTCTATAGCATAATAACAAGAACAAGACGCAGTCCTAGAAACTGACAAAAATGCAAACCCCAAAGCTGCCAAATTAACTAAATTTGTCAGAGAAGCAGTGAAAGCATCTGCAGGCTGAATCTCATGAATCTCATAAGGAAGAGAAATTCCACCAAATTGGGGCCAAGTGCATTACAGACGGCACAGATGGTTTAGCAAGCGACAGATTGGAAACAGAACCCAAATTATGAGCAAGTACATAAACACAAATCAAAATTTCTCCAATAGGTAGGAGTCAAAGTCTGAAGGGTCTTCAGAAACAATAATAACATGTTAATTTTAATCCTCAAAAGGTAGCCAAGTGCAATGCCTGAATAAAGATGGAAGATGACAAGTTGTGAGAATAGCACACAACTTCAAAGTGGCTGCCAAGTCTGGAGCAGATTCGAAACAAAACAGAGAGGCAGAAAATGGCCCCCCAAATGCAACTACGATCCAACCTAGAAACTGCAGATAAACAAGTCACGATTTTGTTAACTGGCTCATTGCAAAACCGGCCTGAAAGCTGGATGGAAAAAATGATATTGTTGTGTCTTTTTTTAATCAAAATGTGATTCTGACTGACTTGTATCAGAGCCAATTTACAGACGAGTGAAAATGTGCAAATCATAAAAACAGTAAGTACCCATGACCATGTGAAGAAAATGTGTGAAACCAATAGGAGCAGTGAAAGAAAAATCAGAAGAACATTTCAATATCAATAAGTTAGGGAGGGAAGGAAACCACAGCAAAGCTAACCCTCAATCCAGCATATGGGAAAAAATGAGAGGAATCTTAGCTCAGATTATTTTATACTCCAGTAGTGCAAACCACCATATGTGCTATCTTTCAATTCAAGCCAGTAGGAAAATTGACTTAATAGGCTAATAATGCTGATTATCTCATAGGGGCAGTATGAGAATCTGTAAGTGTGAAAATACTAGTTAGAGCTTTGCATATATGTGTTTGTGTGTGTGTATGTATATATGTATGTACCTATTGTGTATATGTATGTGTATATGTACATATATATGTATACACACATATAAGTAATATGTATGCCTAGATTTTTATAGCTGCAAGGATCTCTTGCTCCCTTTAAGCCATAGTTAGTACAGCTCCTAAACAGCCATCCTCTTGGTGACAGCATTGTCACCCATTACTGATCCCTTGAACGTGAATTTGTTTTGTGATCTCATGCAGGATTTATGTAGAGTCAGAGGGATGGGGAAGATGCTGAGGAGCTGGCATGCTCTCTCTTAATACCTCCTAGACTTCTCCTGGCATTACTGACCAGGAGTATTTTGCTGGAAAAAAGTAATACTCGTAAAAGCAGTGGATGCCGGGTCTTTGGGGCTGTGCTGCACGATTAGCTCTTCAGTATGTTCCTTCTGCAGAGGGGCTGTGGATATAGTGTTTTCTCCTGCTCTGTTTTACGGACTTGAAAACGGTGCACCTCCTCGAGGTGCCGGCGGCTGCGTACAGGGAAGGGCCTGGAGCGCGTCCCTAGCTCTGCCGCGTCTCGCCGCCCGCACAGAGATCCCCCTCAGTTTTCAGAGTTGCAGAATGGCGTTTCGTCTAAATGGGTTTTGTTTATGCTTTTATCTGGCCGAGTGCGCTAAACGCCCCCCCCCCGGGAGCCAGGTCAAGCTCCCGCTTTGCTCTGGAGATGTGTGGCCCGGAGGAAGTCTCTTGCCACCGGGATTACTCCATCGGTTTTTGGTGCGGAGCTGTATCATAGCTATTCTGTCGCCCCGTGTCAGGAAACTTTTTACGCAGAGAGAGCATGTGTAGCCTCTGATTAAACCATAACATGTCTATTTGAGAAAATCAAGCAGGAAAAAATAAGCTTATTTAAGTTGATTAGTTTTGCCTACTGGTCAGACAGACGTCATAAGAGATACCCACGTCAACTCGGCTTTTTTCTTCTTTTAATCCGGACTGTCTGCAGTACCATCTCTGTGCCAGGAAAGCCATTCCCTTGCTTTTTTTTTTTGTTTTGTTTCGCTCCTCTCGGTCTCTGCCCCGCTCCTTGCCCTTTGCCTTTCGGAGTTTCTTTGATATTCAGAGCCGCTCAAATATGCTCTCAGATCAAGCGGCGGAAAAAGCGGTAATTTAAGTCACAAAGGCCCACGCGCATTATAAATGCTAGATAGGCGCTCGCGGTTTCTCTTCGTATCTGTCTCTTTGTATCTGTCTGCCTTCCCTCCAGACATAATCGGGACGTTTCCCGGCTCCGGGGCTGCCAGCCTCATTTATTTTATTGAGTAGGGAGGAAAAAAAAACCCCGGGAAGGAGCGTAGGGAGCCCGAAGGCTCTCGTCTCCTCTGATCCGCGGCACGTGCTGGTCGCGCGGCGAGGAGGGGACGAACGCAGTAAACGGCATCGCTTCAGGGGAGGGAAGGATCCCGTTTCGTGACGGGGCGTCAGCTGTGCCGCGCCGGCGGGTGCGCCGCGGCGGGCCGGATTCGGCGAGCGCGGCCCCGGCACCGCGGGACACCCTGTTACACAGAGCAGGGGAGCCCCTTCAGGGCTACCCTCGGGAGCACCCAATTAAGTGCAGGCGACAGGTGGCTTTAGGCTGCGGCCACCACTCCTCTGAGAAGGTGATTAAAGGGAAAATAGGTCGGCGCGGTCTCTGTTGGGGAAAAAAAGTGAGAAAAGGGTCCGTCTCCCGCCGCCTGGGCAGGCGGTGGTGGTCTTTCCCTCGCGGCTTGCGGCAAAGCGCGGTGGGCTCTTGCTAAGCAAGAAGAGGCGGTTGCCGGGAAGTTCTCCTGAGTCCTGGGAACTCCCCTGGAGTCCTGGGGACGCCGATATTTCGCTCCCACTGAAGCTGCCCTTGGCTTTAACAGACGCAAAGGCAGAGCCGCCGGTTCCGCTTGCTTTCCGCCTGGGAGGGTGTTTTCACCAGAGCCAGCTTGCCCAGACGAGGAGAGAAGTCTTCGCACCAGGAGCAGACTATCTGATCAGGCTTTCCTCTTCATGATTCCCTTTGCTCTTACTGTTAATTTTTTAAAGTAGTTGTGTCCCTTCCCTTTTGCAATTCCACATCGGATGCTTGATCCTGCGTAATACTTTCCTTGTGACCTCCCAGTCTGTTGCCATGGAAATTCAGCTGTGTAACTTCCCTGACGGATTAGGGAGAAGACAAAAGAGAGACTATGTAGGAAATGAACCTGCCTTTACTGGAAGGGCAAGAGGCTGGGCTGGGCAGGACTGCGACAAAGCCCAAGCAAGCCACGTAAAGCAAGAGCCTGACTCTGGATTTGCAGCCACTGAGGTCGGGGTCTGGCCCAAGCCGTCTGTGACAGCATGAAGAAGGGTATAACCCGCAGTCAGGTGTTGACAGAGGGGCTGCAAGGGGTTGTACCTCTGCACAGATCTGGGTCACGTCTCACGCGCTAACATGCGGCCACCTGAACTTCATCAGCATCGGCGTCCCTGTTAGGAAATTGGGCTGCTCTGGCTCCAGTGGGCTTCACGGACGCAAATTCAATCCTTCAGTTACCCAAGCCAAACCATACAGGGCTCACTGAAATTCTTGCATTTCAGTAAAAAAAGTCTTAAAGAATTCCCAGCAGAGAAGGCTGTCTCTGGGCGAGGCAAGGCCAGAGGTCCATGTGGTGTTTTGGCTTATTGCACCTAACGTTTACTGTAGAAAATCATTAATGGTGTGCTTTGGCCTGCTTGTCGGCAGAGATGACATGACGCTTTTAGTGGCTCCCCAGGGGGTGGAGGAGCAGCGCTGAGCCCCGTGCATCGCGTTTCAGGGGGAGCACGGCTCCGGGCCGGCCCGGCACTGCTCCCGGGCAGTGCTCGGCACTCTCAGCTCACCTTATTTTCTGTAGCAGCAGAGGGACATGGCTGGTCGGCCCCGGGGAGCCTCCAGCACCCAGGAGGACTCGGCCTGATATTTCGGCAGAGTATGATGACCTGCGGCACATGCCCAGGGCACCGTGTTGCTGTCGCTCTGCTGGGCATGAGCCAAGCGTCCAAAGGGCAGGAAGCTCGTTAATATGATAATCCCGTTATGTCCCAGGCTCTCCGTAGGCCAGAGCTTTCCAGTCCTGTTCGTGATGCTGCCACATTTTCCTCTCTGGGCAAATGTGGCTTAGGCAAAGCGGCAGAGGGAAAAGAGACTAGTCAGCATTCATCAGGGGGGAAAAAGGCTGTGGAGAAAAGCAGTACTAGTGATGATAAATGTCAGGAGTGATTGCCTTCACTGCCGGGTCCAGTCTGCTGGGTCTGATAAAACCTTGAGGGTGGAGAACCCCAACGAACAGTGGGAGGGCTGGAAAATGAATAACCAGATCGGGAGCAAGATGCCCTGGGGTGGCAGCGGCTACCACGTCCACTCTGGAAAAGAGAAAAAGGGAGGTGGCTAGGGCAGCATTTTCCAGCAGGTTTAGCATCATGTCCTAGTGAACCAGCAGAGCGGCCCCCCAGACCGCGGGAGTTACTTGCGCCGTTTCATCCTGTTGCCCAGGGCCACAGCGGTCCAGGGCCACTGTCGCTCTGAGGTGACAGCAGCAGGCCGGCGCACTTGTGTCAAATGAGAACCAAACTAAAGGTTTTATCTAAAGCTTGTTTGATCTGATGGAAATCCTTCCAGTGATGTCAGCGGCCTTGGGCTCGGACTCCACAACTTTGAACAAATCTGAATCTTTTTGACCGCAGGGTCATTTGTGTCATCCTAAGAATGTGCCCATATTTCCAGCCCTGCAGTCACCTCTGCCACCCTCCTGCCTTGGGATTTCCTTCCCCAGGCTAGCCTTATTCTGGAGGTGACACTGAAGTCCGTGTCCTCTGCATTTTGTGCTCGCACTGTGAAACTGCTCTGAAAACCTCCTTCTTCTTGGTTTGCACAGGCTGAATTTGCTTTTGCCGATCTGAGCTCCCAGGGTGAGGGCTCTCGGTTCCTGCGCGTCGGTATTGTGCTTACACTGGTGGGCATGTTTTCCTGCCTGCTCGTCCCAATTCCTTTAGCCCTGCTTAGCCTCAAGAGCAAGGCAAGCAGAGCACAGAGAGGGAAGGAGACCTTGATCAAAGGAAGGACATTAACCAGCAATTCTTTGCCATTGAATCATGTGATGTATTTTAATGGAGAATCTAGTAACGTTGCCCACACCATACATTTCCCATCAGCAGTTTGAAACGGAAAACTGATTGATGTGATCAGTATCTGACTGGCAAAGCTGTAACGTCACCAGCTGGACTCAAAGCACTTTCAGTTCAGTGGCAGAGTCCTTTCTTAATGTAGCTATACAGCACTTGAAAAATATTTGCAGTGGATTTATTTCCATTTGGATCTAAATCCACCAGCAAACTCTGGATTTATTACCTCTATCATGTGTAAAATACCTTCTTTATACCTCACATCAGCTTCCTTTCAAACCAGATAGTGCTTACAGTTTATGGCATACTACATTATAGTCATTTGCCATCATACATATTGTGTTCTCACATGGCTTTAAATGTTAAAGGACACCTTTCTGCCCTATTTGGAAGGAGGAGGAGAGCAGAAAACCCATGTATTAGCAAAATTGCTGTCATTTATTTCACCACATCAAAGGTAAGTATGGTTGAAATAACCAATTCGTTATGAGAGTGGTAACATATCATTCATTATTTGCTGTTCGCTATATCAAGCCACTGGCTCAGCACATATAGACTTATGGATTTGATATATGGTAAAGTATAACGAATATGCAGTTGCGATGAGCAAAATTAATGTTAAAGTTTACTGCTCTACAGTGACTGCTATGTATCAGCTGTGTCCCCCCCCCCTTCCTATTTGCCCACCTCTGTTCGTGCAGGCAAATGTTCCATCTATTTAATTTCTATCTCAGCTAACATTCAGTAGCAAGCTAGTCAGCTGGGGCTCCTACCCTTTAGCAAAACAGAAATGGGATGAAAACCTGAGGGAGGGTGGCTTGCCATGCTGCTGTGCCCTCGTGTCTTCAGCTGCTGTTGTGCCTGCGTGTTAGGCAGCTGCAGAAGGATGTTGTTGCCTAGTTTTCTCTCCGTCGTATATTCTACTGCAAATATGTTGAAACAACTGGAGGATGTCTGGCTGGGTGAAGCAAGGGTGAAATTTGGCACCAGATCTTTTGAATTACCGTACAGTATAATATTTTATGCTGTCATATATACTATATGCTCTTAATGTATATAAATATATATACAAATATAAAACAGTACATGTAGCATGCAGGTAGCTAGGTAGCTAGATGTGTTATCGTATCCATAAAAAGCTGGCTAGTTGCAGCATCCTGCAATGTGTCCCGTTATTTAAGCCACTGTCCCACTCATTGCAGGCATAGGAGGGGCATAGGCTGCATGAGCTATGTCCTGCCCCGCTTTGGAGGCAGCAGGCCAGGATGCCACGGGGACATGACAGGCTCGTCCCGTGCTCCCCTGAGCTGCCGACAGCCCTTCTGCTGCTTCACAAGATGACTCCTTCGGCGTCTCTGGGGAAGGCAGGGGCCGGCAAGGCAGCGCTTCTCACATCAAGGCTTGAGGGTCTTTCATTTTAAGGCTTTTGTGTCTTAATGTTGAATCCTGCATATTCCTTTGCATGAGAAAAGCAGAAACATCCACATGACATCCTAGCTTAGTGGTTCACAGCAACCTGTCTTTTGAGACAAGGGGGCCTGCTTGAGGTTTGGTATTTCTAGTTTTTATGGACTCATTAGCTACACGTCAGGAAGCGAATCCATAAAACAAGTTAACCCTGAATGATGCCCTCAGTGCTCTCTGTGCTGGGGACATCATTCCAGTGCTCATTTTTTTGCATTACAGAAAGCAGGAGCACGCTCCAGGACTGCTCAGTCCAGACCGGGACCTAGGCTCCACAGGCAAATCCCATGCAGTTGAGTCTTTATTAAATCACCTGCTCACTGGAAAGTCAGGGAGAAACATAAGGCCACCTGCCTGCTAAATATAACCCATCTCATGTGAAATACAGCAAAACCGTGTGTAATCTCTACACACGGGATATATCCCATAGCCCCAGTGATTTTACCTGTGTCTTCCACTCTTCCCTAATATCTATCTGATCTTCTTTCCCCTTTTTATAAAAATCTTTTTGTCTGTTTGTTCTTAAACATGATGACCTTGCCTTCTTCCTTAAGTTTCTGGGCAAGGTTGTATCTGCTTTTCTTCTATTCTTGCTACTGTTGCCTTACATCATTATTTTCAGCATTTGTAATGTTTTTCTAATCAAATTATCCTGTTTCTCTGAATGCTGTGTTGTGGATGCTTTATAAATGCCATTATTCTATTATTTTTAAATGCGAATGCTGTATGTTCACCAGAAGTCTGAGCCATAAACCACCTATTAATTTGTCTCTCCACCTCTCAGCATTCCCATGCTAGCCGCGTTAGCTAAGTGGGAGTTGCCTGCATGCACCTTGGGGAGCAGAGCCCCATAAATATGCATACCCTGTAAGCCATTTCTAAAATGGAGCAGCTTTGCTATTGCAGTTCATTTTTCAAAACAGCCGAAAGATAACAGGGCAGGATCTGCTCTCAGCTGTGCTTCTCCAGCTCCCCTGGCTTCGATGCACTGCAGGTGCCCAGCGGAGAGGCAGATCCCCCTCCGCCCCGTGTCTCACTGTGCCCTCATCCCTGCCATGGCATCGGCGCAAGAGTGAACCTGACGGTGAATCCTGCTAGCCTAGGACTTTGTAAGCTTTTGTCTGAGAAGCATGAAGCGAAAACAGCAGAGCAGATGCTCGAATTCTTGAGCAAGGGCCCGTCTTGGGCCCTCGGTGCTTGTCCTCGGTCACCAAAAAACCATGTTTCAGCACACTGGCGTTCTCTCTGGTGATCTAGATAGGGGCACTTCTGTCTCGGTATTTCTATATTTGCCAGAAGAGCTCGCTCAAGAGCGAAGCAAGTCATTCATGGCTCACTAGAGCAGTAAGTGATTGCAGCTTTTGACAGCATGACAACTGAGTAATAACATGCTTTCGCATGGTGGTCCCCTGTGAAGTCTTCAGTGGCTGCAGGCTGCACAAGAGAGTGACACGTGATACAGAGCACTTACAGGGAGTTTCGTGATCCCTGCCTTTGGCTGAGGATGTGCAAGCAGTTGCAGTAGGCTGGACAGAAGGTTTCTAAGTGCAAACATTTTTCAGTGAAAGAGGGGCAATTAGAACAAAAGGGGCAATTAGAACAAAAATACCTTTTCTAGTTAGTCTGCATATCAGATATGCACCAAAGCGAGTTATTTTTTTAAGCAACAGATTTAAACTCCCGCTTGACCCAGGAGCCTCCTTTATGAGCGTTTGGAGTTGAGGCTTTTGCTTCCAGTGGTTCAAATTTTAAAGCATGTTTTGCTCTTATTGACGCTGCGGGAGACACACAGGCGCTTGTGACAAGCATGTTCGGCTGGGACCCGAGGGACTACTGAGTCACTGTAACTACAGTGTCCCTACAATGCCTCACGCAGCAGGGGTCCCTGATCTGATCGAGGTCTGTTGATGCCATAAATGTATTAGATGATGATAAAAACAGTGGGCAGACTGTGCTAGTAGCAGCGTGACATCCTGCGCGCGCGGCTGCCGAAGCTGACGGAGAGCGTGGGTCTGGTTGAGGGCTTGCAGCCGCTCCCTGTAGTCATCGTGGCCGCGTTCCTGTCTGCCAGACATAAGAAACAGATTAAAATTACCCAAAACAGCCTATGATTAGCTGATGCTAAGAGCAAAAATGTCTCTTGTAGGAAAGAGGAAAGCCATAGTCCCACTCAGGGGCATGTAGGCTCTTGCAAAGTTAATTTATGACCCAGGCATGGGAACTGCTAATTAGTCCTGTGAAAACGAAAAACAGCTTTACAGCCTCAGCTCACTTTCCCTTTCCAGGCTTACCTCCATTTTTCAGGTGGTCCTGATTTTCTCAAGCAAGTTCCTCTGGGGGGGCCAGTGTACTTTTCAGGCTCAGCCTCAGCCTCAGCCTAAAGGTGAATATTTTGAGAACTCGCAGCAAAATCAGCATGGCTGTTTTTTATGATATGTGGGCGTGAAGAGAAACCAGCTATTCCTATTCGTTCCGGTTGCAGCTTCTCTGCCCTCATAACTCAAGAACAGCTGACGCTAGGAAATTTGAACTCAGCTTGTTTTATAGACCTCAGTGATGAAGGAGAAAACAGCTCATGTCTGAAGAAAATCAATTCAATATTTCTAGAGTTGGGAGCAATTAGAGTCGAAGGCCAAATTTTGCTTTGAAATACAGCAGTGCAGCACCACTGAAATGCCAGTCCGAGGGCAGAATTCATTTTGGCACGTTTTGTACATATTCATGAAGAAATCTGTTTTTTCCTAGATTGTTAAGCAGAGGTCGAAAGGAGGAACGTCAGATTTATTCTGCATGAAAGGCCCAGTTCCAGCTCCGATGCCAATCCATGGGTTGAAGTATAAATAAAGTGCATTCAGCACAGAGTAGATATCTCAGCACTGTCAATGGGAGGTTTGTGCAGTGATCAAAAATAGCATCTGGCTGTATACAGCAACTAAGTTTTGCAAATAACATTATTTATTCTGGACATGTTTCTTCTATCCGGTATCACTCCGTAAGAAAATATGCATACTCTGCCTTTGTCCTCTTTTATTTTAATTTGTTCCCCTTCTTTCTCTCTCTGTCTTTGTCTCTCTTTCTTTCTGCTTTGTCTGTCCTTCTTCCTTCTCGTCCTTGCAGCAATGGTCCAAGCCTGCTATCTGCAGGAGTCTCCCGAATGGGTTTCCCCATTCCAGTGAGCCGTAGTTAAATACTTGATGCTGCCATTTAAGTGTCAGCTTTAGGCTTGGACTTTACACGTTAGTGACAGAAGAGAGGGACAATCGCTCATTTTTCAGAAACCCAGGATACAAGCATGGATTATTTTTGATCACAGCACTGTGGAATGGGCCACGTAAAGCCACTGCGTGTGTTTGGTCCGGCCTTTGGGCTGGGTCTTTGGTTAAGTGAATATTGTTGCTTCCGTCAAGCTGAGGCCTTACATAAAACTCCACATGCCCCTCAGTAATGTGACCCTTCATCTCAAAATCAGCTATTTGACCCCAGAAAAATCACTGTGAGCTGTAAATGATTAAGGGAAACAGACATGTTAGGAGACCTCCCATCCATAGCACATTTACCAATGTAGATTTTTCCGGTCCCTGCCCAATATCATATTGTTATGTGCCATATCAGACAAATTGCAGATGAACAGTAGTTAAGAAGTCAAGTCCTCCTACTCCTAAACCATTTCAAGAAGCCTCTCCAGATGGCCCAACCATTCCTTGACGTGCCTTGAAGCAATTCTCTGCTTAGGCCAACACATAACTGCCTTGGCCGGGCCCTTCAGGTTTAGCTAAGGTCACGGTATCAACCAGGACTTTCATCCGTTTAGTTCAGAATTATTTTACCTCTTGTGAGTTTAAGTCAGAGCACTCAATCCTTATGACCGAGCAGAGCTTCAGTCAGTCTGGCATTCCTTTAGAGTTAAGCATATATGATTTTGGCTTCACTTTGCATGAGCAGGCATCCTTTTAAATGTATTCTGTCTTCATAAGCCGTATGCCATACGTACATGGTATGAGATTTTGTCATATGTAGAGATGATGCATCCATTATGAGACAATTTTGCCTAGCATTGGTAACAGACTATGAGGAGTCTTGCAAGTCTGCCGCCTGTCTTGGAATTAATAAATCCTTGAGGCTGAAGCAGGGTTTATATCTTCTGTCACAACAGAAAGCACGCTGAGAGGCTGTTTCAGACCACCTCAATGTGCTCCTTCTCCTCTGTGGACAAGCCTCTCGCAGGCCGCCTGTGTCGGTAGTGTTGCTAAAGCCAGATGAACAGAAGATCCTGCTGTGTTTACTGGAAGAGGGTCCTAGACCTAAATCATAAAACACTGCATTTTTCCCTGATCTGTTTACAGATAAATAGATGGACAGAAATTAAGCATTTCGTATATACATGTTAATTAAAAATAACCTGGATATGCCCAGCCTTATCCCCCCCACAACTGTTTGTATAACGTTGCTGTGGCAATGGGTGCACAGAAGGGATGGATTATCAGTCCAGAGCTTTCTTCTTCGGACAGGAATACTCTTCAGCATAAGCTTATACACATCACTGACAGAAATGTAAATGTATACCGTCAGGCATTTGTTAAGAATGGATTTGCATAACTGCCATCAGCAACTCTTATTTTGTGGAAGTTGAGTTTGATCATATTCATTCCTGTGAATGAGTGGGTGATTCGTTTTTTTTTTTTAAATGCAGATTACAATTGTTTATTTTGTCCCAGCATCTAAAAATATTATTCAGTTTCTCCCTTCCCCTTCTAGCCTCCCTTGCCTCCTTCTCCTCGTAATCAGTGTGTTTGTTTAAGGCTAGTAACTCCCCAGCTCTGTCTCCGGAGGGAAGCGTGGGGAGAAGCACGCTTTGGCCTGATCCTGCTAGCGAGCTGTGCCACGGTTATTACGCTGGTGCTCTGCAAGGGCTGCTCTGCAGTCCTGGCTTTCCGTGCGTGGTAAAAACATTGTGCAGCAATAAAGCGCACTTGGCCTAGCGACTTTCCAGACGCAGAGCCAGCCCCAATGACCTTCTGAATTGGCAACGCTTTCTGGGGCCAAGCGATGTACACGAGCTGAGGATCTGGTCTGCTGCTTTAAAGTGCCTCTAAGATGGTCAAGTGCGTGCGCTGCCTGGGCCAGGAATTGAAAAAGATCAGCCAGATGAGGCCTGCTCCCCCCACAAATCCTGCTGCAGGAAAAGCCAAGTGAACCTTTTCCACCCATCTATCAATATAGCTGGAAAGCGCTGATCTGCTGGCTCTTCATCTTCTGTGGAAAAGTCTTGTGATAACCACTTTTTTCCACTGGGCTTTTATTATTTTGGAGCCACCGAGAAATGCAAGACTCTTCATTTTTGCATTTCAAGCAGAAGAGAAGCAGGCTGGCTCTCACACAAGTGGCTTAGTCTCTCCTTGGGCACTTCTGTCCTCCAGAAACCAAGTGACACAGCTCTCCAGCTCTGTCCTTTTCCCTGCCTCACATCTCTGGCCCATACTCAAGGTCTATGATAGATGGTGAGACAGAGCTGATAATACAACTCAGTGCTGCCCAGAAAATCCTCTTATGCCAGGGGGATGCTGAGGACTGAGGGGATGCTCTCTGTTTGGACAGTAAGGTGGTGAAGGACCTGCAAAAATCTCCTGCTCAGGTCCTAGCTTAATGCCACTGTGTTTTGGTTTCCGAACAGTTCCTCATCATTTAAAAATACCTATTTCTGTTGTTTTCAGGGATCGCTTTTAGAATAACTCATGAAAACTGTTGTCAATTGTTGTCATCAAATCCACTTTTGAATCACGCTCTGCAAGGAGAGCCTGTTCCAGTACTGAAAGGGTGTTTCTGTTCAGCCGTTTCTGTGATCCTAGTGAACAAGCAGACAGAAAGGACTTCAGCTTAGGACTGAACCTTACGTTGCTCCTTCTCCAGCCCTCTGGAAATACCATATCTGACTGACTCCAAACCTGGAAAGTTTAAGCCCAATTAAGTAATTACTGTGACAGTTATGTGTTTCTTAAAAACACAGGCTTATTATGGAACCATAATTTTGGTCAATGCCTTAAGTACATGCAAGCCTTTTACCATCTTTCCCGTACTTTCTAAGCTTTTCCACATACATTTTTTAACATGCGCCCAAGATTTTTACACATAAAAAGAGAGAAAGTTTGGAAACATCCCTGGATAAGTTTAGCTATTATGATCTAAATTCAAGGCATAAGTCTGGATTCTTTCTTCCCCTACATGGTGTATGCCACGTAGCTTGGAAAATCAGTTCTACCTTCAAAACAGGCATGTTAGCTAAATGATTTTTCAAGAGACGTGCTATAAAACCAAGTGGCCAAGCTGAGCCTCATGCAAACAATTACACAGCCTTTGACTTCAGTTATTTACTAAAACTAAAGAGGAATCTGGCTGTAGAAATTAAAAATATGTACAGAAAAAAAATGTGTAAAGGGCTCAAGGTGCTGCCAATAGATATGAAACTTTGTGTCTTGCTAAATATATTTTTTTCACAATTACTGGTTTATGGATTTGTACTGTTCAAAGCCCTAACAGTGCGTCTCCAGTGATGGATGCACAATGAAACAAGGACTAACTGGAAATATTAATTTAGAGAGAGGCATAAACTGAAACAGAATTCCTAATAAGACATGCTTTATATTGGCATAACAAGTGCAAAGTGTTTCCCAGTAATCTGCAAGCTCAAATCACACCACCTTCACAAACAAATTGTTACAAACTCTCCCTGCGCCATTTTTTCCCTTTTTTATTTTATTTTGTTTCCTTGCTGATAAATATCTCAGACCCAGGGTCATCTTCAAGAAATAGTTGTAATGCAATAGAAACGTTGCTGTAGGTGCTGCTGTGTTTCTGGCAATGTAATTGGCAGTGAATGAGCATGCAGGAACCGCTCCCAGCAGGGACGCTTTCAAATAAATATACAGTAAATAAGCACAGCAGAATAGATAGTAATGTATATGCATAAAGAGCAGCATGCTGTATGTCCCATCAAAAATCTTCAGTGGTTTATGTCTGGAACAGCATAGGTACATGTTTATTTTGCTGCTCCCTCTGCTTTATCTGCCTGCTCCTACCCTGGTACCCATTCAGTAAAGTATTAATCATGCATGACACATCTAGCAAGTGGTTAATTCCACTGAAGTCGGACGGAAGCGCCTCTCGCTTGACTACCGTGCTGAAGCGGGGTCCAGAGTAAGAAGTCAGAATCTGATTGCATCGAAATCTGACCTTATCTTTAGATATACAGATTTCTTATGTCATGCATTTCAGTCATTGATAACTTGTTTTCAGCTATTATATGTGAATTATATGTCATTATCTGTGAATAATCTTGGGCCAAACAGTCAAGTTCTAGATTTTCAGTATGAGAAGTACTTCAGTTTTATGCAAGTCTCCGGTTTGACTGACACACTAACTTCCAACAAGTCAGATAAAGGGGAATGAAGCACCCAAACAGTGGGCTGCGTTGAGCTGACAGGATGGCTTCACACGGCCCATCTAGCCTGCTTAGCTTTGAGATGAACAAAAGATGAGCCTCTCAGTTTCCTTGGCTGCTCGCTCCAGTTCCTAATTGCCGTTATTCTTCATATTGTTTCTTTTTTCACATTTGGCCTCGTTGGTTGTCAGCTCCCAACCATGTTCCCAACCATGTTTTACTTCTGCTGGTTCCTTTAGTAATTGCTATGCTCTCTTCTCAGAGGTATTTATATGCTGAATAATTTTACTAATTGCACTGGAGTTGTCCTGGATTTACACCAGAGTAGCAGAAGCCACCATTCGTCCCAATGGGCTTTTCCTGACGCTGCCATCAATGGGACTGTAATTGGTCCCTCAAGCAAGCCTCCTCCTATTTATTTCCATCCAGTCCTTTCAAGTCACATTGAACGGGGCTGAAACTCAACACTTTACCTTAAAATTATGTCCTCTGTATAATGCTTCTTGATTTTCTTTCCTCGCTATGTCCTGACCTTTACTAAGGCTGTTGCTAATATATTCTCTTAGCCACAGTAGTTAATGTTAATGCAAAGACTAATTTTCTCCTGCAGCTTTAATGCTGATGTGCCACACTTAGTGCTCTGTCTCCAAACAGAATTACCTTCCTATATTGCACTTTATGTGGGAATAATTTTACTGCTATGGTACAATGACAGCTGAGAATGCTTAAAAAGAGAGAGAAAAAAAGAGAAAGTGTAATAGATGAATAGCGTGACAACAAGACACTTATGTCAGTATTATCATTGCATTTCATGGGAATGTAACATTTGACTGCCGTACAGCTCTTGCAGCATATGTCTGTTGAGAACCCAGAGTGATGTTTAATTGTGATTCATTCAAAGTGCTTGAACAGAAAATTCGTAATTTGTCATTAGCTCTGCTGTGCCCTAGTTTCAAGGTCACGTTTTGTATGTTAATAAAGTAAGCCCAAACCAAGGAAAGCCTGGATCAGAGCAGTGTAGGCAGTAAAAACATGTTGTTGGCTATCGGAGGGATGAGTTTCTCTTTCCAAGTGCGCCACTTGGTACATTTGCACTTGCACCATTTTGGAGAAAACAACCCACAGCAGTTTATGAAGTTTGTTGCTGAGGCGTCAGGAAATCTCAAGTCCTCCCTGGGAGCCAGGCAATCACACTTACTAAGGGCACTGCAGCGAAGCCAGGTGTTGCTGCTGAGGAAGGCACCAAAACTACCTGAAGCCAACTGTTCCCACTACATGGCTGGCATTTCCGCTCTTCTATTGGAAAAATTCGATGGAGTTTAATCTAGAGGAAGAGATGTCTGTCTACATAGTGGTGTCAGGACCTGCTGGTGGTCTCACGCAGGGCTGCTAGGCAGTATTGCACCGTTGCCCCCCTGACTCCAGCCCTCTTCAGCAGTAGCTGCACTTTGGTAGCTATTTAATAGCCTGACTGAAATAAAAGGAGGCTCCCCCTGCAGTTGCTGGAGGGGGGAGGAGGGAGATAAGATGCCCATGTCAGATCCCCACCACCCCCCTAACTGGTGCGGAGGCAGCAGAAGTCAAGGATGAATGAACACGGAGCCTGAGCTACCTCGCACAGCAAGAGAAGATCCTCAAAGGGCCGCTGACAGGACAACATGGAAAAGTTGATGTGTTTAATGTCTTCACAAGGCCTGCTCTGTGAATAATCAGGAGTTGTTAAGAGTTGTCAGTCCAGTTTCCTTCCAAAATAAAATCAAGTGTGGAGGTGATGCTATTTCAGGGATGGGTGAAGTGGGGTCTGTCTTGTATATAAATAGGGATAGGTTTAACAGAAGAGACAGCAAGCCAAACAAGATATCTTACTTATAAAGTACTGTAGGAATAATGCTGCTATAGAGGTAATGCCTATTATTGTTACTATTACTATAAATAGTGGTTCAATGTTTCTGGTGCAGAGAAGCTCATATGACAGTACCAAATCATCACATTTAAGGTAGGGTGAAACTTTAGTGACCTGAGACCACTGTGAACAGTCAAACAAGAAGTCAAGGGATTTTTTTCATTATTAAAGTTTTGTCCATAGTTGTCATCTCTAAGTTCACACTTCACGTGAGCGCCATCATAAGTGCAGAAAGTAACATCAAAACTCATGTTTTCACTTGCCCCTGCTTTGTAAAATCTTTGTCTGTATCCATCATTGAACGTGAATGGCATTTTGGATATGCAGTGTGGTCCTATGAAAAGGTAAGACCAATAGGTATTCAAAATAACATCCATAAATAGCACAGATATTGGCAGTGGAATTAAAAGAAAATGCAAACGTTCATGTTTGACACCATCCACAATGAAAGGTAAAAGGTTGTACTTTGTTGTGTAACACCATTCGTGCTGAATAGGAAATATGAATTGCAGAAATGAATGAATTGATTCAGCAGAGTTGAGAGTATACTTCTACGAGTCAGCTCTTCCTCTTAACTTTATATGTATGTCCATCTGCATTACTGATCCCCTGATTAATCAGGTACTCCGTATCACCATGTCATTGAGCCCTTACGTTCTTCGTGTATGATGTTCCATATCCCCATCTATTGAGGCTAATTCATGAGCAATAATACTGAGTGAAATATAAGCAGCCAAGTTCTGCTTTCATTAGCAAAAATAATATCCAGCTACTGCCGTGACCTTACTTAAGAGAGCATATGATTTGCTACCCCAAGTTGGACCATCGTTCCTTCTAGTCCAATATGCAGATTCAAAGGATGACACAAAATCTATATCTCGATACCTGCACAATCTTGCAATTCACCTAATGGAGCAAAAAAACCTTTCTTGATCTCTATGGTGAGCGGCTGATACTCTCAAGAATGAAATTTGATCTTTTCGGTTTAATATTGTATGTCCTAGTGCCAGATGCTCTCTCGACACCGTTGAGGTTCAGGCGTGCGCCTCCGCACGCTGCTGGCTGTGGCGGGGCTTTGCTGACTGCCTCCAGCCACCAGATTTCCTCTCAAAGCTGCTCACAGGGCACCTGTGCAGCTCACTGCAAGTGGGCCGTGATGAACAACAGCTGGGTTTTTAAACTAGCCAGTTATTCTGAGATCAGCCTCAACTGAAGCCTGGTTCAGCAGCTAAAAGGAAAGACAAACGTGATTTCCAAAAGCCAAAAGAAAGCTATCACAAGTCTGCAAGAAGGACGAACAGAAATTAAAAGTAACAGCTCAGTTTTTTCCCTAGCTACCTTAGAGTCACTCTGGAGGTTTTGCTAGCCCTGTGTGATCCAGCAGATAAGAGGATGGGCATGTCACAGCCTTTCTGGCTGGTGTAGGCATGTCACAGCCTTTCTGGCTGGTTTATGGGTAGCCTCACATCCTCAGGCCGTGCTCACAGGAGAAAATCTGGGCCGGAAACCCGCACCACCTTTCACAGGCCAGATCCACCTTGGGAATGATTCACATTCAAATCTGACCCTTTGTCCCACCAAACCAGTAGCCAGGCTCCCGTACCGGAAATGCCAGCTCCCTCCATCCCGACCTGACTTGCTTCTCACTTACCCACATGATAAACAGAGACAGCTAATAACTGTACAAGCCCCTTAGCAAGTCATTAACTCTCACAGTGAAGCACAACGTCCCTTTTCTTTACGCTGGGCAATGGTCAAAAATCAGAGTAAAGCTTTCCCAAATGCAACAGCCCATATGCAAGTAACTTTCTTGCTGGCTGTTACGTGCTCCCATAACTAGAATCAGTGCCAGCTATTCATTACAAGCTCTCATTGGAGATCAGACACAAGGATAACCAGACTCTCGGAGGTAATAATGAATCTGAAGGGGGCATAAGTAATAAATCATCCAAATTACTTTCAGCGAACAGATGAAATGACAGAAATACCTGAAGGGGCTGTAGAAGTTAGTCAGGCTCTGCATAACTATAATATCCCTTCTGACTGCAGTAACAACATTTCTGCACCGGAAACTGCAGAATTTAATTCCCACAGCTTTTGCAAGTAGGGAAAAAACAAACGTCCGTGTTACCGAAGCAGAGGGATCTGTGAGTGGGCCCCTCTGTTCTACCTCCTTGCCAATTTTCATGGTGTGTTACAATATTTGAAATCAGCCATGGATCAAAAGTTATTAGGAAAGACAAACAGAAAGAGACAACCTGTTCGTATAAACCACGCTTCCTTAGGGGGGGAAAAAAAAAACAAGCTAAAAATGATTGTGTTGTAAAGAGAGACTGTCTTGAGTCTAGAATAAGAGTCCTTGATTGATAGTTACATCAGCGTAAATGTACTAAGAGCTGCAGCCTTAATCCTGAAGAAATTAGATTTGGAAAAGACATATCATCTGGCGCTGGCATCAAAAGCCTGTGGCATGGTTACCTAAAACTGCAAGTGGGAAGATGTGAAAGGAACGTAGCAGGTCTAGGAGCCGCAGTTTTTTGAGGAAGGCGTAGGTATCACCCCGCTGCGTTGCGATTCAGCAGGTGCCAGACGTCTCGCCTCGCAGGGGTCGGGCGCAGCTGATCGGCCGCATGCTGCTGCGTTGAGAGGCAGCAGCCCCTCGCTCCGCCTGAATTGCTGCTTGCCCACTTACCCTCTAATACGGGAAGGAAAAATGCTTCCTAAGGCATTACCGTGGCAAGGCTGCCAGGCCCTACTCCGGTCCGCTCTTGGTGCCGGTGAAGTGCTGCTCTCGAAGGCTTGTTTTCCGGTGTTTGGTAGAAACTGGTTCTGAATGTCCGAAGCAGGGGGATCTCCTCTCCTGGAAAGTCCCACGGTTCCTGCTGCACAGGCTGCATTTTACCTTTTCAGCCATCATTTGTGTTTATCCCCTTCTGGTACTAAACAGATCCTCTTCTCGCGTGACAGCGATGCCTTCTGAATGCTCGGGGAGATGGGAGGTGAGATTCATCTCGCCCTATTTTCATCATCTGAAAGCTGGACATCTAGTAAGGCTCATCGCCCGCTATGTGACCTGTCCTGCCAACGGCAGGAGAGGCGCCTCTCTGCCATACTGCTGAGCCTCTGCCAGCTCACCTTAGGCTGGGGGGAACTGGCCGCCAGAGCCGCAGCTGCCTTAGAATAGACATGCAACTTCTGCACATCTTACCCCAGGCAAGATAGATCCTACTCTTGGTTTAGGGGGTTGTTGGAAATCTCTTTAAGATGGCTTTGAATCCTCTTTTTCCCCTCTTTGTTGCTGTTAGTGAAATGCAAACCCTCGCCTGAGTCAGCACCTGTGACATCAACTACGTCCTCTCTTGGCAAGGTCCTACTTCAAGCTTTTCGTCGGAGGCCACAGCTATTTGTGTCGCTGTCAAAACTCTTCAGAAGGTCCGGTGACTTTGGTGGTCAAGTCTCGCAGAAGCCAAAGGTTCTGCAGTAACATAAATAGGATCAGCGGCGCTGAGTGCAGGTGAAAGAAAAGCCAGCTGCACATCCTTTCCGTCGCCCTTGGCAACAGCATCCTGCCAACAAAAACTGCTGCCAAGCGCAGGCTGGAAAGGGAGGGATGCGCGTTTGCAAAGCTGGGGCTGGCCGAGCTTTGTGTGAAGGGGGAGCTGTCAGACCAACGAGCGCTGGTGTGCCTTCAGAATTATTTCTGGTTCGTTCTGTGCGTTTCGGGACGAGGGCACGCACAAGGCCCCTGTCCTTAGGGAGAGGTTTCATCTGAAATTCCAAACGACAAGTCTCTGCAATTTCGAACCATATGTTCCCATCCGTGACAGCACACAGGGAAGAAATCTGTTGTGAGTTACTACTTACAGATGTGGCAAATCCTCCAGCAAAGGTTAAAATATGTGGCATGGTTCTCTTGTTACACCAGCTGCAGCCTGATGCTCAATCATTGTTTCAGCAACAAGCTCTTAATAGGCCCTGAGTTCTAGAAACTGCTAAACAAGCTGATATTTGTAAGGACCAGTTTTTTTATGATGCACTGACTATCTTGATTTAGAAAAAACTTCAGCTTGGAAACAGTAAGGATGAAAAGTGAACTGCAAATGGCAGGGAGAAAAGGAACGTCAGCGCAAGAGCACAAAACCACAAAGAAGATGTAAGATTATTATTTGTGTTCTGTCTTTCGACATCCTCCAGGATTTAATCGTGCCTGTGAAAACATAGTAAGTGTAAATATGGATAAGATGTACTTGTGATATAATATATGCACCTCTCTAGCCTTCCTGATAGGGAACAAACGTACTGCCACGCTTTCAGACCTTCCTGGTTTGGCCACAGCATTAAAAGGGCAGCCTGGCTGCAGCACGGTTGTATCCAAGGCCTGGAAGAGGAGGGTCCTCTCAGCAGGCATAACGGAGGAGAAGAAACTGGCTTTTCTCTCCAGCAAAACATTAGGAATTAATTTCCTGAGGAACCCATATAAGAAACTGCTTGGGCTGTTGCAGCACCCACGGGTATGGCGGGGACTGTGAATCACGGGCTGGGTGGCCGGGATTGCCCCGTGACTCCTGGGGGACACCGCGCTCCTCTCAGGGAGCCCCCCCACGCTTGTTGCCTGCTGATAATTTCCCCAGACCCTTTGCGGGACCTGTCGTTGGCGGAAGAGGGCACAGATTGGGGCTCTTTGGGCAGCGTGTTCTTGCAGCCGCCCATCTGTGCCAGAGAGAGGGGCGGAAAGAAGATAAAGAAACAGAAGAAGGGAGGAAGGATTATGGCTTTAAGAATCACAAGAGCCGTGGACTTTTTTTATAATGACAAAATAGAAGTCGCCCATCCACCCCTGAGGAGTGAGGGCCTCAGACACAGGGACACGCATTTTTGTTGCCAAAGAAAGAGAGGGAGAGAAGAGGAGCGCTGCTTCATCCTACGTATTTTCTCTAACAGGAATTTTATAACCGTTAGAGAGAACCGAACGAGGCGGAAAGTCTGGCGGAGGCAGAGAAGCAGGAGGTGGATCTGTAAAGCCCACGCACACACAAAAGGCTAACGGCTCCGCTGGAGGCAGGACGCGCTGCCTGCAAGCAGGGAGCCAGCAGTCTCGCCGGGGCGTGCAGCTGGGGTGCTCCTTGCTGTTTTGTTCCCGGCGAAGGAGGACTGCCAGCAGCCCTCCAGCCTCTGAACAGCGCCGCGTCAGGCACGCTGCGCGGGGACTGGATGGGAAACGGAGCGGGAACACCAAGCAACCCTTGGGTCCGCTCCCGGCCGGGGGGACCGGCTGGGTCAGTCGTCCTCCGGCGGTGAAGGCGGGAGCGCTGCTGCGGGACACGCCTGCCGGGCTCTGCCTGCCCTCCCGCTCCCAGCCCACTCCGGCAAGCGCAGCTACGGCCTCGCCGGGCAGAGGGTGCGTTTCGCCTTTTCCTACCGAGGGATGAAGCTTCCGATCGCAGGGGATGTGAGCAGGTGAGGATGTCTGCTGACAAGTCCCAATGAGATTTTCAGGTGAGTGATTACCTTGACGAAGCTGCTGGAGCCGGGCTCTTTCTTCGGCTTTCCCTCCCCTCCGTAATTACTGTTGTCCTGCCTTGTCAATAAGCTTTTTCGGAAGGCTCAACGGCTCGGGTGTCCGGGTATATTTAGATGAGTAGGGGATCTAAAGCATTTCTAAAGAGCCCATTTCTATAGTATCTGTGAGTCTGTAGTGCAGGGGGAAAATGCCTCGGGAGATGCCTGCTCCGTAACTACGTGCCACTGTCCTGTCTGTACCCCCATTGTTTAAAGCACCGGCGGATCGGGAATTGATTCTGGTTTACGGACTCACTCGCTTAAAATCTTTAATGGAAGGGCGTCTTAGCAACAGTAATGGTTGTTCTACGGTGTTTTTACGGTAAGGACTGGGACCTACTTGCCACCTGAAAACTGTGGTCACCATTAAGATTGTTTCTCAGGGAGGGTCAGTGAGTGCTGCTTAATGTGTGCTTGTGCATGTGATTTCCAAAGCTTCTGCTGATGTTATTTTATGGTACTGCAAATAGAGCTGCTACTCCGTGTGTCTCATTTTCTACATTTTGTCAAATACCTTGCATGTTGAAGTGGGGGTTGAGCACCGCGTCCAACACTTACAAGGGAAAACAGACAATAACTTGTAAGTTAATAGCTGGGAGCTCTGGCACGACAGTCACCGATACGCACGGAAGAGAAATATTCTGTGCAGAGCAACCTACTTTTTCTTCCCTCTATCCTGCCATCACTCATGGACGTGGAATTTGCTTAACTCTTTGTGCAAAGGCTGCTTTATTGTGTGTGAAAATCACATTGCTTTCACAGAGTACAAAGAAAATGACCATAACAAAAATAATAATATATACTCAGTGTCTATTAAAAAGTCATTGTGCTCCCTGTAGTGTTTTTGGTTTGCTGAGAGATACATGATAAGTTAACAGCGTCACGTAGAAGGCTTCGCTTTGAACTGGTTTTGCAAGACCTGCTCTCACTATCGCTTAATAAGCCAAAGACTGTTTGGGGCCCAGGGAGGTGTCAGCATCCTGTAGGCTGGCCACGTGCACCTGAACCCAGGCTCTGTGGATAACGGGTCCTTTGCAGATGGTACCCTTTGCTTCCCTTGCCCACGGCAATCTGCAGTAATGAGTCCAGCAGGTCTGCGCAAAAAGCGTCGTCCTGACTTCCTAGAGCAAAAGTGTTTGCCGAGGACTGCTCAGGGTGGCTCGGGTTGTCTTGCAGCAAGGTCCAAGGCAGCAGAGGCCAGAAGGGGTTG
The DNA here is from genome assembly GCF_040807025.1 of Struthio camelus. Classification (NCBI taxonomy): domain Eukaryota; kingdom Metazoa; phylum Chordata; class Aves; order Struthioniformes; family Struthionidae; genus Struthio; species Struthio camelus. Next base: position 50,281,169 of record NC_090943.1, read on the forward strand.
AACGCCAGACTAAGCTCTTTGCGCTTGTTCACTTGCTGCAGAAAATGTGAACGTGGAGCTCCAGAGCCTCCACCGTGTCTTTGCCGATGAGGACTTGGTCCGAAGCCCACTAAAGTCAGCAGGAGCCTTTCCACAGGCTTTAGATCAGGCGGTATGTAAGGTGTTGTTGCTTGAAGATTGTGCCCCCAGGGAGACTGACAGCAGCACGCCTGGTGTGCCATGCCATGTGGAAGGGCTGTTCCCAAACGGCCCGTGAGGTACCCAGCACGGCACCAGGCTGTTTCAGCTCCTAGGTGAAGCCTTCTAAATGGCGCGCTACACTGGCGCAGCAGCCTGTAGCAGGGGCTCCTCAGGTCCTGAGATAAAATAGTCACAGAAGGTTGGTGGGGACCAAATCCCTTCACATTTCTGATTAGGAGGGAGCAAAATATTCCTGACCCCAACTTTCCTGAGACTTGCTAGGGACATTGGCTCCAGTCTTCAAAAAAATTGCTCCTTCATTTTCTTTACTTACAAAACGGTACGTACCACTTCTGGACACCTGCTGTGAGTGTACCATGGGAAAGAGCACTGCAGGGGGATCCTGTTGAGATTTGAACCATTGCACCATGTCGTCAGGAAGGGTTTTTATGGCTAAATGAGAATCGGCTCCCTGTGTGCACACTCTGCTGTCAGTCTGCTATGTTTCATCCTTGAGTTAATTCGTTTTGTACTTAACATTCAGTTCTTGGTGCAGTATGCAAGAACACACGATGATAGTTCATACCACTGAGACATCAGGTCAATCAGTATTTTCATTAGGGTTGAATGGTTTTAATGTAGTCATAAAATTGGGCTCCAAAAGCAGGGATTTGACATACAGCATTTAAAAGTCAAATCAATTTGACCCTTTCTGAGCATGAGCTCCTATAACATAGAAATGGCCCCAATCAAAAGGCTTAATGAATGATGTTAACTGACCCTTGCAAATATAATTAATTATTATTATTTGCTATAATATTCTTATATCAGTCTGTATTGCCATTATGGCGCCATACAGTAAGAGACAGTCCTTACCCCAAAGGGCACCTGATCTAAATCAGGTCAGTCCTTGGAGTCTCATGCAGCCCAGACTGAAGGATTTTGGCAAAGAGCTGCAGCACTGGGCAGGACTGAGCATCTGCTATGTCCCATACATCTGGAATATTGTCACTTCTGCCATGACGACTAATGGCCCAAACGATTTCTTTTCAGTGGTAATCTGATTCTAGGTAAGCTGGGGCCCTGGGGGCCACCAGCGTCGTACCCTTTGCACAGTACAGGCACATTTGGGAAGCAAAGAGAGGCTGAGAAGGGAAGACTTTAGAAGGGGTTAGTTAAATCCATGTTTGTGACGAATGCTTCCTGCATCTTAGAAGAGGAATTCAGAAAATCATTTTCCCAGGCTTAGGCCAAAATCCCCCAACAGGGGAGTGTAATATGAAGCACCTTAATGTGAGTCCCACTTAGTACAACATTGCGTACCCTCATGTGATGCAAAAGTCAGTGGGAGCTCTGGGCAATCAGGCCACTGCAAACCCAGCCAGAGCATCCCCAGGTGTCCCTGGATGGATGATGCAGAGCATCAGAAAATACTGATTCCAACTTTTACTTTTGCTTTCCAGTTGGCTGTTGATCAATCATAAAGTCAATTAATTCTGCTTAAAAGGGCCAGCAAAGCCCACTGTGAAGGCCATATTGCCAGGTTGTTTTTCCCGAAATACACAGTACGGGCTATTTTAACAATTATCTACTAAGTTGAATATTTCATAAGTAGTTAGGGACATGGATTAGCTCTGATTGTCTCTGAAAGAGTTACTGTGGTCAGTTAAACCGGTAAAAAAAAAGTCTAGGAAGCCGTGGCTCTGGGGCCACAGTAGCTCTGCAGAGACTGTTTAAAGGGGGGCTAGCAGATGAGCAAAATCTGAGTAACACACCCGGAGAGAGTGAAGGGTTGTGTGGGTTATTGTTTATTGTCCAATAAATGACTTGTGACACAGTATTTCCTTAGAGTAGTTATTACTTTACAAGCCATCTAAAAGTACTACGAGCTAAATCTATATGGCTTCTAGTGTCCTGATGTGTGGTGACCTGCTACCACAACAGGCTGCCCCAGAGAGATTATAAATCTTTATAGCAGCTACCTTCTGATTTATCAGTATTGCAAGCCATAAAGCTGGATATTTGGGAGGTTTTTAGCCAAAGATCATGGTTTCTAACCCCAGGGCATAATTTGCAGAAGAGCTGGCAACTTCCGTATTCCTTAAGGAATATCCTAGAGAAAAACATTAATCCAACAGAGATGTTTTTCTGTGCATGCGGTGTGAGAGAAAAGTAGTTACACAAAGAACATCCAAAAATTTTATCAGGCATTGCAATCATTATAATCTAGTATCTCATAAGATCTGCCAGTGCACTTTGTCTTGTGTGCTCACAACAGCAAGTTTAAGGTTTCCTGAAACATTATCTCCACATACCAAATCCAAAATAAATCTTCATCCTTTCCTCTTTGAATTTGTTCTCTAGCAGCGACTTGTCTTGGCGTGAAGTATTAGCCATATGGACGCTAGAATATCTGCTTTGACCTTGACCTCAGAATAAGTGCTGCCAAAACGTGAAGATAACTCCTGCATTTCATTTCTGAGAGTGATGCTCCAAGAATATAGCACGATATGCAGGATGCATTTTTCTCTTTGACTAGGTGTTCTACTAAAAGCATATTGTCTGTAGCTGGCTAGGAATTGGAAGCAAGGTCTCAGACTGTGGTTTATTTGGTAGAAATATTTACTTTGTTTTAGAAATAAAAAAGAGCAAATTTTGGCATCAGTCACTGGAAAGTGCATTGCTTTTAACTGGCTCTCACTACATTGCCAAGTCAGTGTTTTGATCTGGATACTGTACAGAGTAGCAGGAGGCTGCCGGGGGCACGACAAGATGAATTTTGCTGGTGGCAGACTTCTGTGCTGTTCTGGTTCAGTGGTGATGGTTAGTGGTCAAAGCATAGCGCTTAGTTGGGTAAGAGGAATAAGTACTACTCCTTTGGTCAGTCTGTGCTTTATGTAGTATATTGCTTGCAAATGGGTGTGGATGATGCACAGGACTCCGAATAAACACATTTCATGGTGTTGCATCAGACCAACGCGCAACAGTGCCTGAGGACCCAGTGAGCACCTAATCAGAGATCTTCTTTGATTTTCACAAGTGCCGTTCTTCCATTCTCTGCTGGTGCCCGTACCAAACATTCCCGAATAAGTTAGAGCTAAACGGCCTAGCAGCACTCGCAGAGAAAGCTGGCAAGGCTGAGAGGGGGAGGAGGGTGGCAAAGGGGGCAGAATGATACCCCACAATCTCGACTGGCAGGCGATCATTACGCACTTTGGAGTCCTGCGGTTCTGACGAGCTTGGCTCCCGGATTTGTTTAGGTGGCAGCGTCTTTCGCCTTGAGATCGCTGGGTGAAATTCGCACTAGCACAGCGCTGATGGTGCCAGCTGACGCTGTTGGGTGGGCTGTGCAGAATGGACTTGTTCCATGTGCTTCCTAGCGGGCAGAGGGCCACATTACAGCTGACAGCTTCAACATATGGAAATGGTGATGTGTGATTGATGTGGTCCCTGCAGGTCGCAGTAACTCAGGGCATATTAGCCCTGCATCCTGGGGAGGCTTATGCTGTTGCAGCTGCCCAGGTCCATTATCTGGACGATGAATAAATGGAAGAATTGATGTTCCCAGTAGTGTGAATCTGGCACATCATGAAACGATGTGTACTGCAGTTGGAGGCGAGAGGCACACTTCACAGAATCAAATCCCACAGCACGTGTAAGTGCAGCGCCGGATACAAACAACCATTTGTACGTGAGTGTGAAAGGGCGCTTGCGTTACATCGGATTAGAATGCTGATACTCACATGGTTTTTAAAAATGGCTACGACACCTACATTTTCTTACTCATTTTTAACATTCACAGATTTATTTTCTGCATCTCATACTGCAAATAAGAGATAACATTTTCCAAAGTTGCTGAGTAGGAGACAGCATTAGAACCTAGGGAGCCCCCTCAGCAAACACCCCTCACTGGCCCCATTTCTTGGCCAATGACAAATTTTGACCTAATTTTCAGCGAGGCCTGAGCAACTGCTCTCTCAAAAAACAGGTTGCTCCATGGCATCCAAAACTGGAGGCAGCCAAAATTAAGATTTTACAGCCAAAAGAAGGAGCAGGCTGAGGTTCCCCACAATGATATGGCTACTTATCTGAAGGCCTTCTGGCCAAAACAAAAATGAAAACCTTTTTTTTTTTGCGTCTACCACTAAGAAACAGGACGCTCTGTAGCTTCTACAGGGAAATCAGCTCCAGCTGTATATGGTACTTTAAAAGGACTCTCCCGAATCCACGCTGCAGGGTCCTGTCTCCTTTTACTGTGGTGACTCCCTGCAGCTTTCCCGTTCCCACCTCGCTGCTCCCGCGGCCCCAGCAGATTCTCTTTTCTCGTGCGGCTTTCCTGGAGAAGCCGACAAACCAGGGCGCTCGCTCTTCCTCCACGAAAGGTATTGCCCCCGGCCAGACGTGCCGCCTTGGCTCGAGAAAGAAGAGCACCGACGGGGAGCGGAGCGGTGGGACTCCCAGCCCGCCGTGCCCACCTCGCGTCTCACTCCCGCTCTCTGTTGTTTCCCTCCAGGTGTTCTACTGATCTTGGCACTGACAGAAGAGCTGGTGTTTTCTGTTCAGGTACTGTCTCCCGCTGTACCCTCCTCTCAGGGCTTCCTGATGGACACTACCACTATCACAGCCATGGGGACAACGCCTCGGCACAAAGACCGTCGCACGACGCCGCCTGCTCCCGCATCTGCTCGCACCGTTCCCCATCCCCTTAGCCGGACGGAGAAAACGGCCCCGTCCGCTGGCCCAAAGCAAGCAAGCGGCCGTCGTGCTGGCGAAAGGGAAAGGTATCATTTATACAACCAGAGTGCTTTGTACTCAGGACAGACTCGCCCCCAGGGGAAAATGTTCCGGGATTTCAAAGGGAACTTCTCAGAGCCTTCAGAGCCTTACCTAAAGACAGCCCTGCACTCCCCCTTCCCCGCCCTGAGCAGCCCTTTCACAGACCACCCGTTTCCCTCCCCGACTGCAACTTCCAGAGATGCCACTGGCACGGGGCTGGCAAGAACTACGCACCCGGCCCCCTCTCCCCCCAGCAGCACCTCGGGAGGCCTTAGGAAAGCAGAGCACGGGGATGGGACGGAGCCGGTTGTGCAGAAAGCCGATTTTGCCACCACAACTGCTGGACCATCGACTGATCCTGAAGCAGTGTCGGTGCCTTTTAACCCCCCCCACTATGATATATGGGATATGCTGAGCAAAAACAACTCTTGGGTAACCTTGAACCTCAGTACAAACGTCCCGTTGTTTGCCGGCCCTGGAACTGCAACAGCAGCAGCAGGTCACACGGTTCAGACCAGTTTCGATGTCAGCGTCTCCTCTCCGGCAGCGGGCAACCCCAGGGGAGCTGCCCCGACGCAGCACGGCGCGGTGACTAACGCCACCGTGTTCGGCAGTGCTCTCTCCACAGCGCCCGCCACCAGGCTGTCCAGCTCCGTTTCCACAGCTGGCTCCACTGCCACCGGCAACTTCCTAAACAGACTGGTTCCTGCCGGGACCTGGAAACCTGGGCTGCCGGGAAACATCTCCCATGTCACTGAGGGGGACAAGCCCCAGCACAGAGCAACCATCTGCCTCAGCAAGATGGACATTGCCTGGATCATCCTGGCTATCAGCGTACCTATATCCTCATGTTGTAAGTTAATTGCCCCTTTCTTTTCCTGTCTTTCTTTCTCTCCTTCCTTAAAATACAGATTTTGGCCCCGTGATTCAAGGACTAGGCGGAGAGCTCACAGTGGCAGGGCAGCTTGAGACAGATGAGAAGCAATCACCAGACAGATAACACATTCACTGACCAAGACACTTAGGACTAACAGCCTCCAGGACCCTAACATTTACGCTCACAGCACACTTGCTCTTTTGCTATTAGAAATCCCTTAGCCATTCTGGGCTGTCCATTTGACGATACGAGACAAAGGCTGAACAACCCTGGAAGGCAAAGCAGCTTTACTTCAAAACGTTTAAACAGGTGACCAAAAATTACACAACTCTGCAGTCTAGGAACTGCTATATTCTACCCTGGAACTGGATTAAAAAAAAAAAATACACTGCTAACCCCAAAAGAGTAATGATAATTTTAATAGCTAATGCCTTAGAGAACACCAGTTTTCCAGTGCTGTACGGTGTTTCACTGCAGGCAGTTTGTGAACTATTTGATTTTAAAGCCTCATCATTTTGATAACCAAATTACTATTTTCCTTTATTTTAATTCTGAGTCTGACTTTGCAGCTACCTAGAGAACAAGAAGAGTTTGACATTTTTGATTATCAGACAACAGAAAGCAGCCACCTGCAGGACCAGTACAAGTTCGGTTTGCAGAGCAGGCTTAGGATCTCATCATTTGACTCCCTTGCAAAAAAAAAAACCCAAAAACCGTTGCTGAATTATGAGAAAGCTTGTGTGTGGGCGCTGCTGTATCCCCTTCCCAACTGGGTGATATCAGCAACATGAGACAATATATTTTTCTCTGATGTTTCACTCTGCAGAGCCAAGAAGAAGCCACTACATAGGTTATGGGGTGTGATTATACTGGTCCATTGCAAATAGCAATGGAGTGAAACAAGAACTTACACGTTTGCCAGCCTTTGCTGCCTGAGGAAGACCAAAAGGGTAGCAGCCAACACTATCCAGTATTAATCCTGTTATGTACAGCTATGAGCTATGCTGAGGACAAGGTTAGGTGAGTTGACAGAGGCAGTCTAACAGCTTAGTCAGGCCAAAAAGAAGAGTGCTGCTCTCTTCTTCTGCCCTCTGCGAGGCTCGGCTTTGTGATCCTGCCCCTTTCCTTCTGCCTGGTCCTAACCTGACACCTCTGCAAGCCAATTCAGATCGATAAACCGGTAAAAAAAATATTCACTTTGTTCTTTGCTATTTTTCTGTCCACATAGTGAGCTGAATCAGCTCCCCACAGGGCCAGATAAGCACGGGACCTGGAGCGGGTTGAAGGTTCAGGAACACGCACCTGGGAGGGGAGCAGGACTAACCCTTTTGTCAGCAGCAGATTGTTGGACTGGCTCAGCAGATCTGTTCGACATGAACCTCTAGGACCATCAGTTCCACTACTACCAACTTGGTTAAAACCACTAGTGAAACCAGAGAGTCCTTTGGCCGGACTTCTAGCCCACTATTCATTAGTATTTAAACTTAGGTTCTTATCATATGTCCCATAACAGAATGGATTCATAAGACTGTGTCTATTTTGTTTCTTTGTGTTTATAGGCTGCATTTTTAAAAGGCAAGTGTTATTATGAAAATTACCTATAGCAGCTCTGATTGATTGATAGAACTGAATGTTTTTATGACTCAGATATGTAGGTCCTGCTTGCAGGATCAGATTTCGGAGGATGGTCTTCAGTGAGACTCTCCTTTTAAAATCTGGGAATCCTCAGGTGTATTTCAGGGTTGAAATGAACGGTAGAGAGACATTTAAATGTTTTGCGGATCTGGCTGAAGTGGTATGGCGTAGTTTATTCCTATCAAAGAAGAAAAATCAATTATATAAACTTAAAACATTTTTACCCAGGTATGCGTGTGTCGACATAAGAGGGTAAAACCAGAGAGATTGTGCTCTTTACTGTCAGAATTAAACCAGTGGAAAAGAGAGTCCAGACCAAAATGGAGTTAGTGCTGAAAACCGTGCACAGACTCCTAAGGAGCTTTAGAAAATTTTAGCCTGCCAGTGTCTCCGAAGTGGTAGCCTGCGTGCAACAGCTTGTCCCGGCTGTGCTGGCCGCGGGGATGCTCGGAGGCCTTCGGTCTCCGGGGTTTGCCTGTCCAGCCGCAGAGTCTCCCTTTTTTTTTTTTCCCGCCCCCCCCCCCCCCCCGGAAAGTCAGGTTTTCCGCAAGCGTCAGGGCTGCCGCCCGCTCCTGGCCGGTGCGCGAAGGGGATTGCCGCCACCTTCCGGACACAGGCAGGGGAGGACGCAAGGCCCAGCAGCCGCGTAGCCCTTCTGATTTTAGTGGAGGAGAGGCTAGAGAGGCTGGTGTTAAGAGACAGATGAGGAATACAGCCACTGAGATTTTCTAAGGGTGCCTTCAAGGGGTGATTGTGTGTTTCATGGAGCGCTTTGCACACAGACTGATGAAGAGGCTGTCCAGCTCCTGCGCTGGGAGGCAGGACGGTGCCTAGACAAGCCAGCCTCAGCGCTGTTCAGTATCTCTGGAGCCTTCGGAGGGAACAAGCCATGGAGAAAGTCACTGAGGACTTCTATGATGAGAGGTGATTGCTGCCCCCGGGGGCCAGGACCCTCTGCTATGCTGCCCCGAGCCGTGGGCTGGCGCACTAGGGGAAGCTGGCCAGACCCATGGAGACGTCCGCTGAGACATCATCCTGAGAGAAGGGCTAAGCCCCCCGCACCAAGGGGAGAGGGAGGCCCGGGCAGCCCTGGGGCAGGGAAGTTACAAATGAGAGGTAGGGAAGGTTGGCATGGAGATGAAACTGGAGCCTTCGCATGGCTGCAGAGATTGAGGAGTATCATTTACGTGGCTCCCTCCTCCTGCTAATGAGAAGTGTGCCCCCAAGCCAGCTTGCAGACGCCTCTGCTGTTTCCAGAGCCTCCAGGCATTTTAATTTCCGTAGTAGGGGAGAGTCATCTCCACAGCCCTTGGCGTCGTATCCCCACTGGAAAAGCCGCCTGGGACGCAGAGCTCCTCCTCATGCAGGAAAGTCCCTGCAGGGGCTCCTCACTGGCCTTGCCACGGCCTGGGGGTTTGCACCCCGCTAAAAGTAGGAAGCCACAGAGGGTTTGTTCGGCCTTGCTTTGCCCTGGCATTTAGGCCACTCTGCTTCTGCACTCAGGCTCTCACCAAAAGCTAGTCCCAATCCACGGATGCCCTAGGTGACACAGCTTGGCACCTATAGCACTGGCCTGAAGAGCTGGGCCTTAGGAATTGCTCTGCTGAAATAAGAGATGGGATTTGGCTTCCCAGTCCCTACAGTATATCTTTTTTGAGGGTACGTAGGTTTCCGAGTCCCACCGAAATCCCTTAAAGTTCTAGCCAGAAAAGTCATGCTTAGATGTTTGAGTAGGAATGCACCCGCCACATCTGCTATGTGAATTTGGGAAAATGATTTCACATTTTTTTTGCCTCCATTTCATGGTATAAATACTGGAGGTAATGCTGCTTACTCCATTTGAGGGCTACAAAAATTAAGAATTCTATATCATTACATTCCTAGAAAAACAAAGTAGTATATAACACTGATATCAGTATTTTCTGCATGTCATGGTTCCAGTTGTTTTTGTGATGTCCTTCAGGCAGCCTTGAACATTTTGTGTGCCTGTGTATATGTGTGTGCCTCTCTCACACACGCTGCTGCAATGCAGAACAGCCACACTATGAACTCATTTTAAAACTCGTAAGTTCGATCCTTGGGTTGCCAGTACGTACAGTTCTTAATTATCAAATTACATGGTAAAAAGGTGAAGAATAGAACATTGCAAATCAGAGGCCCAGAAGTCAATTCATTTAGTCAGTTCTGCTGACATTAGACAATGCGAGAGGGAGGCCGAGTCTCCAAATGGAAATGTCAGCAGAACTCAAAGAATAAATAAAGAATTGCCTTGGACCTAACCCCACCTAGCTCATATTTCACAGACTGGGACACTTTCCAAAATTATCTCACCCACTTTCCCAATCAAAAAACCTGGGAATGTTTGTTTCCTGGTCTGGGAGTGATCCCAAGCCCTGAATCCAATCTCCAAGTGTGAGCTCAGACCAAGCTTGAGAGGAGGTTGCCGTCTCCAGGTGCAAGCAGCTGTGGTCAATAACAAAATCTACTGTGGTACCAATAATAGAGCGAAGACTTTACATATATAGACAGCTCAGGTAACAGACAGAGTGAGGCTTGTTTGCCACAACATATTCTTCAGTCTCACAGTGATGTTTAACAACCAAACTATATGAGGAAGATGGAAAGAAGTATGGATAAAATACTATTTTACTCATTGAGGTAAGGTTTCTGTAGAAACTTAGTTTATATCATATAAGTTTATATAAGCACAGGGAGAAATTTTGATTTCCTTAGAGTCCTTCAGCCTTAACTGTGTCCAGTTCTGGGCTCCCCAGTGCAAGAGACATGGAGCTACTGGAGCAAGTCCAGCAAAGGGCTACTTAGATGATGAAAGGACTGAGCAACTCATGCAGAAAGGCTGAGAGAGCTGGGCCTGTTCAGCCTAGAGAAGAGAAAACTGAGGGGGGATCTTATCAATGTGTGTAAGTATCTGAAAGGAGGGTGTCAAGAGAATGGGGCCAGACTGGTCTCAGTGGTGCCCAGTGACAGGACGAGAGGCAACGGGCACAAACTGAAACACAGGAAGTTCCGTCTGAACATGAGGAAAAACTTCTTCACTGTGAGGGTGACAGAGCACTGGAACAGATTGCCCAGAGAGGTTGTAGAGTCTCCATCCTTGGAGATATTCAGAAGCCATCTGCACACGATCCTGGGTAACATGCTCTAGATGACCCTGCTTGAGCAGGGGGTGGGGGTTGGACTACGTGATCTCCAGAGGTCCCTTCCAACCTCAACCATTCTAAGATTAATATTTCCTGACTTTTAAGTGCTTATAATAATCAATCAAGTTTGCTAACATCATGTTTTATGTGGGAGTTGGGGGGGTATATAGTAATATAAGAGTAGTAAAATATTTAAGTAAGTTTGAAAGAATAGACAGAAGACTATCAAATAAGTGTAGGGAGTTGATTTTTATCTCATTTCTCCACAATTATCAAAGTAATATTGAATATGGTGTATAATCCTGGTGATTTGTATTTTTAAAAAGATTGGAAAATTAGAAAGGATTCAGAGAAGAGCCATGGGAATGATCTAAGAGTTCAAAAATCCAACTGAAATCCATTTGTGTAGTTATGTAGTCCAAGAAGAGGCTCAAGCCCACTTATATGGGACAGATTTCTGATAGCATAAGGGAGGGCTTAATAAAACAAAAATAACAAAAAGAGATTGAGGAAGCGGCAGTTGAGGCTGGATTCAGACTAGAAGGGCGATGTAAACATGTCCCTGTGATGGAAATTAAGTATTGAAACAACCTTCTTGGGAACGGGATGGAAATCTAGTCACTCCAAGTCCTTAAACCAAGCTGTCTGTTTTCCTATACTTTAGCTAGAACTTATGGACAGGGACCAAAATTACCAGGTGAAACTCTCTGGTTGCACAACTGTTGTGCAGGTGAGAGCAGATGATCAGCATGTTTCCGGCAGCCTAGAAATCTGTGAGTCTAAGAGACTCCCATTTCTCCTGTTTATGGGGTGTATTATGTCTTGTTTAATAGATGGGGGAACAGATAGTGCTGATGTAATTTGTCGCAGGGCCAGAAAGAAGCTAGTGCCAGAACTGGAATTCATCAGCAGTCCTTAGCCCCTACATTTGTACGTTGAAATTTCTTCCTCCAGAGTAGTAGCAGGTCAATGAATAAGTACTAGAAATGCTTCTGAACTCTCTGAACATCTGATGTCTACAAAATTGCAAAGACTCATGCAGTATTTCCTAACATGTCTGGTAGTCCTTGTGTGGGGAGCTTCCAGCTGACCCAGGGACATCACTGAAATGTCCTTCTCTTGGCACTCAATGTTAGCTTTAAAATGGAACAGCAGAAGGGAAAAGTCAGTTTAGGTTTCCCCACTCTCTTGAAGGATCTAGGTGAACGTTTGAAGGACCAGACTTAGTCCTTGTTCCGTCCAAAGGGCTGTCCATCTCTGAAACAAATGTGATCCTGCAGCATTAAACAACAGCCCTTCCTCCTCCTTAGAAGGCCAGCACATAATACAATGGGAAAGAGAAGAGAGGAATTGCTGGTTGCATTTCTCTGTTCGTCTCTTTTGTAGTTATTGCTATTTCAAAACCCTTCCAAACCATCTCTGCCCTCTGTGTGTCTCATCCACTGAATACGTCCTAGGTGACCATTGCAACTGCTTGTAATCCTCATGATGAGAGTGAACGGCTGTCTAAGGATCTACATAGATCCGTACCCTCTTCCTAGGATTGTTCTGTGAGTGAGCGGTCTTCTGCTTGGCTACATTGATTTCACTAAATTATGCCAATAACGTCTTCTCAGTCGTCTAATACGGGACTGAGAGGGAATGCCCTCCTTCCAGCCCTGCTGTCTCCCCTCTCCCTCTTAAATGAGGTTTCCTCTGCTTTGAAACGAGGCATCTTATGAAGACAGCCTTGTGCTAAATTGTGTTGCACTTGATTTTTGAGGACGCTCAGGACTTCGTCCTCCACAGTCTTCCATCCGTTTGCTCATTTGTGCACTAACTTTGCAGGCCAAGAGCATAATTAATGGAGAGAGCATTACTGCTGCGCAGCAAACTTTCCAGCTTTCCAGCTCCCCAAACCCAAATCCAATACGTCACTGACAGCAGCCGCAATGTTGTCTAAGCTGTAAAACCTGAGGATTTCAAAATATTTGCACAAAGATAGAGCCAGCTTTACTGGGGCTCCTGTATCCTCAGGCTACATCAGAAACGCGCTGTGCCTTAGAGAGCGCTTGCTGCTGGCGTACCGCAAAGCTTGGAGGGCTCCTGGCCCTACCCCTGCTCCCTTAACACAGCCGACGATGGGGAGGACTAAGCGTATGTCCTGCTTCGCTTTCTAATCTTAACATGCCTGCCGGCCAGGTTGGCGACATCAGGTGGAAACCAGCCTCCCGGGCCCAGGCAAAGTAAGGGGCAGCGAGGCAGCCCGTTCGGGGGGTTCAGCGTTTCCCCGGGCAGAGCGCTCTGCTGACTGCGATGGGGCTGCCTGCGTGAGTGCTCTCCGGCGTGAGCTGCGCTCTCGGCCGTCAGACCATCAATGCTGATGGAAAGACTGAAGCAAGATGAGTCTAAGACTGGGTAATAGTAAGTTTGATAATGGCCTACTTTTTTGACATGTGTGGGAACAGCGCAGGAGCTTTTTCCATTAGTTTCATAAGATTTGTGGTATGAACTCACCTTTTCCTTTGAATGAGATGCAAAACCCCTGAACTCAAACCCATTAACAATTTCTCTTAGTACTTTTTTTTTTTAATTTCAAGTAGAGCTTTAGCCTCCACTTTTGTGTCAACATCTTATGTGAATAGATGGGATGTGAAATTAGATCCACGGCATATGGGTAGTTGCAGTGTTTGTCAAAACATTCAGAGCTGCTTTGACCTCTCTGCCGTCTTTTTTTCCCTCTAGGCTATAATTCTAATAAATAATTTTGGCTGTAGCTGAGAAAATAATATATTTTTCTGCTTCATGAATATCTTCTCTCTTCTTTCCTATCATGAGCGGTTTAGAAATTACAGAGTGAATTTACAGGAGGGCATTCCCCATTTCATGGGTGCAAATCAAAGCAAGTGCCTATCCAGCTACCTGTCGGTCAGTATAAATCAGGGAGATTACAAGCACAAATGTTCAATTAATTCCACAGGTATAAAATAAGCGCACAAAGCTCATGCATTACTCCACTGAATAAACCCTTGTACGTGCCTCAAATTCTGCCTGAGCAAGGACCAGTGGGAGCAGTATGTTTGTTCCAGTGGGTTTGGCTAGCTTCTGTAAAATTGCCAAGATTACAAATCTCAGCTGGAACAGAGATGGCTGAACTCAAAGCGATTCCAGAAAATACACTGACCCCTCTCTGTGTGCAGCCAGCCTGCTGTGGAAGCATTATTCTGGCATCACTGCAGTCGGTGGGTATCTGCGGCCTTCAGACCAAACAGACAGTTAAATCAACAAGTTTCACTTTCCGGTCACATAGTTTTGCCTAACTACACTACTTTAAGCTGGAGTATTTCAGCCGTCAAAAGCAACAATGTGCTCCACAGGTGTGAAAAAAAGGCAGGAGCAATGCCCGGGTAAGCGCAGGGACCAGATTACGCTCCAGCTGTCTTATCAGTAGACCCCATATTCTGGTATAGATGATGTAGACAGAAAAAAAAAAATCTCAATTCTGGGCTGACTTGGGGGAGGTTGTTTTCCAACGACCAGTAACGCTACCCTGGAAAACGTTAAGTTACACAAGCGAGGTGCCAGAGAGGCTCCCTGGTGCCACCACAGGTCCCCCCTGCTGAGGAGCCCATCTATCCCCGTAGCCAGACTCTGATGGCTTGGAGCACGGCCACAAAATAGCCAAAAGCCAAGCTAGGTATGTGAGGCGAGAGAGACAGGAATCAGCAGCAGTTTAGAGCAGAAGCCTTTGGTACGGAAGACATACAACTGAATGTATTTATAAATTTAATATTTGAGACTAGGACGGGTATCTCTCACTGCCCATTTGCTAACGTGCTCATTGCTGCAGCGTCTGAACACACTAGAAGCAGAAAAGATTTGCGTAGTGGCATCCTTTGCATCTTTGTGAAGTGTGCTCTGTCCTAGAGGGTCTATGAATCCCTGCTTAGGGATTAAAATACCATCCAGTTATAACACCAAAGCTTTTTCATGAGCAGGGCAGCTGCATCTTGAAGATTATGAACTTACATCAAAAAGAAAATAAGAACAGCATATCGTGCCAAGCCCAAAGCCTCATCTGCTTGGCCCAGATTGTGACTTGGTTGTGCAGTTTTGTTGACTGAGAGTTAAATGCTAACCAAGAGTTAACTATATGAATGAAAGTCGCCAGTGCTCTCCTTAAGTAACTTAAAAAACAAATCCATGTTACTGATGAGTCCTTATTGAAAGGAAATAACCCATTTCTTGACGTGTTTCTATTGACAGCAGTTCTGCTGACAGTCTGCTGCATGAGAAGGAAGAAAAAGACGTCTAACCCAGAAAACAATTTGAGCTATTGGAATAATGCTATTACCATGGACTACTTCAACAGGCATGCTGTAGAGTTACCGAGAGAGATCCAGTCCCTGGAGACTTCAGAGGTACCTCACTTGCATAATGAGTGTCTGAAAAATGTAACTGAAGTAATGCTGGGAGAAAGAGAGAGGAAAAAGTATTAATAAAGCCTTGGAAGCCCTATGCATATTCAGGGAAACACCTTTTCAAGAAGGAGCCACTCACACAAGTGTATCATGAGATGCAATAAATATGTCACCAAAAACTAGCTGTCCTCCTATTCCCAGGCTTTGCAGTCCTGGGCTGACTTCAGCAGTCACTACCACTAGGTGAATTTTTTCCCCGGTTTCTCTTCATTTGAGCCTGTAGCCAGTGTCTAGCCCTGTAGCCAGTGTCTAGCCCTGCCACGAACGAGTAGGAGCACTCTTTGGGCCAGCCCATTACTGACAGTCGGTCCTTCTAACCTCTCCAGCGTGCATGCCTCACGTTGCATTATATAGCGGGGGTAGTAGCAGTTAATAATGTAAAGAAAGTTTGTGCACTCAGGTCTCAGGAGCTGCCTGTAGATTCTCAAATAATAGTTTAGGGGGTAAGTGTTCCCAGTACATAAAAAAATCAAAACATCAGCCTATATATAGTACTGGTGTCCACTGGTCAGCCTTTACTCAAGGGATCTGACTGGTTCGGTGGGATAATTCATATATGGGCAGGTGATCCTAATGATAGAAATATTGTATTATCTGGCCTCAAAGACAGAGAAGAATAGTTTGGCTTAGGTCAAAGGTATTTAGAAACTAGAAACAGTGGACATTTGGGGCTTAAGGTAAAGAGTTTTTTCAAGAGATCAGCTAGCCGACCAACTCATCTCTGGTTAAATTACAAACATTTATGTTCAGAAAGGAGCCTTTGAGAAGTGACTAGACTACCACTCACAATCACTTCATTAATTCCACTTTACTGGCAATCATTTAGCTCAGGCTAAAGTAAGATTTAGGTCTAGGCTTACCAAGAAATAGCTTTCAAATTATTACACTGTCCGTATGTGGGATAATCTCCAAAAACTGTCACGAGTCATTTAAAACTGATCAGAACATTACTGAACTGGGACACTTCTCAGTTAGCTTGGAACCATATATTTGGCTTTCTGCCCTTAAAAAGAAGCTGAAAATGCATCCTGGAGGAGTCAAACCTGGCTGGCAGCAAATTGTTGCAACATATCATAAAAGTGGGGAAAAAAAAAAAGAAATGTGGCAGCTCAAATTCTACTAAGGCACCTAAAGGTTCGTACGTGGGACCTTGGGGTTCCCAGTTTGAGAAAAAAATCAGCCTGATTATCAGAGGAACTCTTCACTCACAGCTCCGATATTGCCTTCGGCTAACTTGCCAGAGTTCCTGAAAAGCTCCTGAACTGGGGCACCCAAAAATTCAGGCAGTTTCTGAGGGTTGGGACCAAATGTCCAAGTGATAAAAATAGTAGTCCACTTTTCACAAGCATTTGCACAGCAGTGGGCTGCCGTGTGTGCTCACAGAGGGTGATGGGATGGGTAGTGCTCATGCTGGTTTTTTGTCTTTCTCCTAGGACCACCTCTCTGAGCCACGCTCTCCAGCCAACGGTGATTACCGAGACAGCGGTATGGTCCTCGTAAACCCCTTCTGTCAAGAAACTCTATTTGTAGGACATGAGCAAGTGTCTGAAATATGACCCCATAGCTGCCCTTGTATTGCAGTTTCATCTCGACTGTCTCCAAATTATAAATAAATATATATATTATAAATATAACCTTTGTGTAACCCTGAATTACAAGAAATGTTTTCAGCTTTTTTTCCTCCCTGAGAATTGTCAGCCTCTTTTTTATAAGTGTGGTAAAACTTTACAGAACAAACTGTGGCTTTATAAAATAAAGGTATTTCTAAGCAAAACATCTGTCAAATGGGCTGTTTTCTTCACTGTCATTTACAGTCTGCTGCTAAATATACTTGATCTGTAAGAATATTCGCAGAGGTTGGTTTCGATGCAGGCAGTGTGTGTTTGGTACAGCATCCTGCAGTAGCTTAGGAGCAGTCTGAAGATACATGACTTCCTTAGCCTGGCCATGAGCTTTCCTACTCAGTGACTGTCCTTTACCTAGGTTACTTCTTTACTTTAGACTGCCAAGCTAGAATACAAACCAGACCAGACAGGCTCGTTTGCCTGTAGCAGTGCCTACGGCTCTTGTGCCAGGTGTGTATCCTCTGCGTGACTCCAGCACTGCCTGAGCACTGACTGGGATGAGCCTTCCCACGTCTCCCTCCCAGTTAAGCCCAATTGGGATCCACAAACTTCCTGGGGAGAGGGCAGGGGGCAGGCGACAGAGGCAGTGAGGTGTTTGCTGTGCTCCCAACAAACCTAGTGCATCCATGGGATCCAGGACAACACGAGACACGGGCAAACCTGTCCAGGTGGTAATGCTACTCATGACTTTTTTAGGTATTAGCTTGCTAGGACTTAAACCAAAGTCCCAGGTTCCAGTTCCTGCTCCAGCAGTGTCTCACAGGAGCAAGGGCCAGAATGGCCTCCTTTTTTCCTGCGTGAAGGTCCTAACCATTGTGCTTCGGACTCACAGCTGCTCTGCTTCAGCCCAGTGAGTCTTGAATTATTTCCTGCAGAGTAAACAGCCTCAGCAGAAGGGACATAGAGTGTCCTCTTTCAAAGGAACAGAAATCTTCAATTTATCAGAGGAACTTGAAATCTGGTGATTCGGAACTTCCACCAGCTGAACTCCGGGGCTTTGATCATTTCTCCCTCTCCCCTCTGTTTTTTCTTTCATGCTTAGACTGCTAGTGCCTTTGAATCCAGACTCCTTACGCTCCCTCTCTTATTCTAAGACTATCCTTCTTCCCTCAGGAATGAAAAGACAGTGCTTCAGAGCAGAATGGTGTTTCAGTGCTACATAGTGAAGTGCTAGATTACATGCTGGAATGGTATTATGGGAACAGTAGGGGTGAATGAAGCTGAAATGATGGATTCAAAATAGGCTCTTACAACTAGAGAATAACATGGAACATGGAGTGACTTTATCTAAACTGATGTTCTCTCTATGAGTAACCCAGACCAGTTATTGTGGGACCAAAGTTCAGTTTTTCTTCTGAGATTGCCTGTTCCGTGTTGTTCACCAGCTGAAACAGCTTTGCCCTTTGAGGTCTCAGCCTTGGTGAGGAGCAGGTGATGAGACAGCTGGGGATTCACCCCCGTGCTCCAGCTGGCTGCTTTGGGCCACTGGCTGCTCAGGTTTGTTGGCTGTTTGCAAAAAAGGGAGGCTGAAGCAAGGCAGGGTTAGCGTAGCATCAGAAAACATATGCCTTGTCTGATAACAGAAAAGGGAATTATGAGCGTGGCACATCTGGTCCAGCTGTTCCCACCTGCAGAAACGACCTGGTGGCTGTGGGTAGTCAGAGTAACCTGAAAACTTTACTAACTGCTGGCTGTAATCTGATGGAGGCGTTGTCACCCTGGGGCCGGGGGGGGCCACAAAGGTGTCTTCACCTACCTCTTGCCCTCTCCCACACATGCACTTCTTCCGCACTTAGGCACCAATCTGAATCGAGGCCACAGGCTTCCTGAAACTAAAAAATTGTAACATTATGGTGGATCATTTAGATTTTTGAATTGCTGCTCTGAATCAAAGCGTACCGCACTACTTCCCTAAGAGGTGACTAGGGTAGCCATTAAGATGTGGCTGTATGTGGACATGGATGGGCACTTTGGGAATACATCTTTTCACAGGAGATAAAAGTTATGCAATATGATATCTGTAGCCCTTACAATGAAATACTAAACAGCCTCCTAGAAAACGCTGTTTTACTTATAAAGTAAAAACTTCCGGAGAGTCTTGCCAAGAGAAGGCAATCAGATGAGAGCCTTCATCTTCTGATTCTGTGTACTTTAACAGGCAGGTAAAAAGGGAGAATGACACGACGAAGAGCTAAATTCAGTTCCTTTGGAAAGAGGCTGGTATTTTTACCTTGTGTTTTGTGTACATGGTACTGCTTTCGCAAGGCAGATTTCTTTTTCACTGGACACAGAGCGAATATGCTGAAAACGTTACGTAAGAAATACTGGAAGACTCCTCTCATTTAGTCCGTCTGGTTTGCTTGGTAATCTAAATTCAGGATGTCTAGAAATCAAATGAAAACGTTCACAAAGCTGTGAGATGCTGCAGCATTCCCAGGCTTCGCACGGATGGGAAATGGCTCCCTGACTGTAATCAATCTCACAGTCCTCCGACCTAAAAACAAGCAAGCCAAACTCCATCCACAAACCCAGCCGCCAGGATTAGGCGCACCCCTTAGAAAGGAATTTCTGATTTTAGTCCTTCTTACCAAAGACTCCTCTGATCTCCCATATACAGACCATCACCATATTAGGTCAGTGCCCAACATCAGCATGTTACAGACGTGCCTGCAAAGATGTTCACATGTTAATCCTGAACCGGGACAGTCCTAACATCGGAGCTGTGAAGCATCGGTTGACCTATGTGTAGCCATGTAGAAAAAACCATGTCATCCATCTACAGTGGCACGCCTAACGCTGCATAGTAAGTATCCCTCTGTATCCTGTCCTCTCCTGCTCATAAACGTACAAATTACCCACTTGCTTGCTAGTGACTAAAGAGCGCTGACATAGAAAGAAGAGCAGGGAAAGACTCCCCGACCCCCTGCAATAAGGCTTGGGAACTGTTCGACTCTGCTCCTCCAGGCGAGTACTGCTGCTTTGTCTCCACGTCAGGCAAAGTGAAACAGGCCCTTGTTAAACAGACCGGGTGCAATTAATCTATGATGTTAAGCAGAAAAAAGAGGAGTAGGTGTGCGAGGTGAAAGGCTGCTGGGGTCGAGGTGGTGCCCCTTGGGCGGGCGGTGAAGTCAAAGCACAGAGAAATCCTGCAGCCGCAGGAGGGACAAGGGAGGGTTGCAGGCTCTGCTGCAACCAAAAGCCCCCACGGCCCAGCTGGCTCCTCGGAAGTTCAGTTTTTGCTAATTTTAAGTAACACCTTGCTGCTAGGGACTTTGTCGGGAGTAAGCACAGATGTGAGCGGCTAATGCATTTGTAATATTTGTATAGATACATGTGGGTATAAGGGTAGGACATCATCTGGCTGTCAGGGTAGAAAACACTGGTGGGTATTTCAACTTGTACGTGGTAATGAATTCCTGTCGTACTGTGCCTGTAAACACCATTGTGCTTTTCATCTGCCATATTTGCAGCAGCAGCAGCAGAGAGATTTCTCTTGAAATGGATTGCTGACGCCGTGGAAAGCCCCGGACAATGTGATAAACGCGCCGGGGCCGCACAACGCTAATGTTCCAGAAGGACGTCGGACAAAGCCGAAACAACACAGAGCCCAAACCTGCTTGGCTCGGCAGATCCCGCCAGCGCGGGCACCGCAGAGGAGCGAAGCGGCCGGGCTGCCTCGGCGGACTCGAGCTGCAGCATGCCCTTGCCGAGGCGTCGGTCTTCGTTCCTGGGGCAGCAGCCCTCCTCCTCGGCGGCGGAAAGCTCGGGGGTGCCCAGCCGCCGGGTCAGCGTCGGCGGCGGAGGAAGACCCCCGGGCGTCTACGTGGGCACCGCGCCCCCGGGAGGAGTGAGCAGCCTGGGGACTCGGGTATCCCGCAGAGCCCTGGGCATCACCAGCGTCTTCCTGCAGGGCTTGCGCAGCTCCTGCTCCGCCGTGCCCCTGGCCCCGGGGCTGGAGAAGGGCCGGGGTCTCTCCTACGAGAGCCTGAACGGCTGCTTGGTGGAGTACATAGAGAAGGTGCGCGCTCTCGAGCAGGTCAACCAAGAGCTGGAGGAGCACATCAGGGTCTACCTGGACAAGAAGTCCTCCACCGTCAGCAGCTGGAGAGTGCTGCGGGAGAACTGGGAGGCCATTTACCATCAGGTAAGGGCGAGAGCTGTTTTCGCAAGGGCTGGGGGGAGGCTCACAAATCATTAGCGATCCTGAGTGGCGAGGTTTGATGCTGATGATAAATGCAGCCTGATTTCGATGCACAGCGCCCTAGACGGAGGGTTTTAAATCTATCTTCACGATAATTAGCATTATCATTTCACAGTGTGTTGTGGAAAATGCCTTCTAAGTAGGAGAATTGCCTCAGGCATTCTGCACTCGGGGGCGAATGAAATGCACCCCAAGGCGCGATAGTCTGGTCTGATTAAAATGGGTGATTTTTTTTTTTCTTAGCTGTGCTTATTACACCGAGCAGTAAAATTATTAAAAGAAAACTGCTAGAACTGAATTAGTTTATCCATCAACATGCTATCATTACAAGTATGTTGTGGTTTTTTAATTAGCAATTCAGATTTTTACGTTATTCCCTCGTTTGCTTAATCACATTTTCAAAAGCTCTATTTATTTAAAAATAATAATTACATGGCTACAAATAAGTGCCTCCTTCCCTTCCCTTTCTAGCCACTCCCCCATCCCTGACTCCTGTCTTGTCTGCACAGGGCAGGCTGTGCATTTTCTAGGGGGGGCTCTAAAGGAAAGTGTCTACCGTGGGAGTGTGAAATGGTGTTTGCATTGACCTGTTGGTTAAGAACAAGTCCTGAAAGACAACACAAATGGTTCCTCCTGTTGGGAAGATGAAAGAGCAAAGTTAAAACCAATAAGAATTTGCCTGCTAATGTTCTGCTTGCAGAGAAAATGGGGACTTGCTACCCTGAGCTCCCGGGGTCAGCTACCCTGACCTTGCAGGTCTCTGCCTCCGAGCTCTCGCCTGCCGCTGGGTCAGGGGACGCAGGACCCAGACAGACGCGGTGGCTTGCTTGGGGTCAGCGGCTGAGTCACAAATCAAACCCACACGTTCAGAGTCTCGCTCCTGATTTCCAGCCCATAATCTCGCCCTTTGGAGAATCAGGCCTCTCACAAAGGCTCAGGAAAGCAAAAGCCACAGAGGGTTTAATCCTTCTTCCCCAGCCGTTTCAGCTCCAAGCTGGCTGCTGGCGGAGCCAGGGTCAATTCCTGGCTCAGCCAGGAGCCGCTTCCTGTGCCCTGCTTTATGTGGTCATTCAGAACCTCCTTAATAGTTCAACAGTCCTAAAACGTCTAAATTCTACTTGCCCACCTTTGTTAAAAGAAAAAGAAAAAAAACACACACAAAACCTCCTTTTAAAAAAAAAATATCCATGGAAAGGAATTACTGATGAGTAGTACTGAAAGAGAAATACAGAGAGAAGTGAGAAATACAGAGAACAAATGGGATTTGTGTAGCGAAGCAGTTTTCTCCGTGGGACCCAGTACATAGGGGAAAAAAAACATTTCTCCTTCACTGACTACCTAACTTGTGGATGAAGTAAAAGTTGCCTGTTTCTTAAGGCATACGACCCGTAAAAAGCTGCGCGGCTCCCGAAGGGCTCTCAGGCCAAGTCTTGTGTCCAGCTCTTCCCTGCCAGAAGTGCGGATGTAGGTGCACATCAGTTCACCTGCCTGGTGCGCTGGGTAGATGTCGTGGCTTTGAGTGTGAACGTGTCTTCCTCGGCTAGCTGCAAAGGGAATGGCGCTAAGGCCTTCGCGCAGGTGGCAGGGACTGAAAGGGCAATTTTGTCACTGAAAAGCAGTCCATACAATCATCCCCTCCTTGGGAATGGGACTCCACTGGAGGGGACTGGAAAGATGAGAGGAGCCCTAAGGCTCTTGCAAAGGTGTATAGCGCATCCATCCTCCCTTCCAAAAATGGACGAGATGGCTAGTCTTACTGCCTGGTTCACGCAATACAATTTGAATCATTCGAAGCCTCTGGGGTCAGCAAAGTCCCACTCAGCTGCCAGGCCTACATGTGCAATGAGTCACTTGTCTCAGCTCAGTTCTCCATGGCTCGTAACGAAGCACCAAAGTCCTCCAGACTCTGATAGAGAATGAGTTAATCAGAGACCTGATACCCTGTGTGGCCTTGACCATGCCACCTACAGCCTGATTCTGCAGGAGAGTCTGAAGAGATTTAAAAATCCAGTCCTTTGTCGAGCATAAATGCAGCTCCATGGTAGCTCCTATGCCAAGTTGGGCAGGTGGCTTGTATCTGTCATCTTAACCAGTCTCATTAGGGCTCTTAGGACACCTCATCCAGGTTTGCAGCAGCACCTTCTCCCCAAGGTAGCTGGTTTCCTCAGTGCTGGGCTGAAGCCAGGGGACAGGATGGGGAGCAGAGCAGTGGCTGCGGCTGAAAGCAAAATCCCGAGGGAGCGGGAGAAGGTGACAACTGCAAAACAGGGCAAAGAACCCTAGGCGTGAGGTGCTCTGGCCCCATATGCCCACGCTGGGCGAAAGAGCCGTCCCTGTCCCGCTCCCTGCAAAGAGCTGCCCCGAAACCTGCAGGGCTCCCAGGGGAGGAATAGGAGCAGTTTCTGCTTCACTTCCCTTATGTTGCTGCTGGCTGCTGGCAAAACGGGGAGCTTCTCTCAGTCGGAGGGGAGAGGAAGGGACCCTGAAGAGCTGAGGAACAGCAGCATTCGCATCTTTTTCTTGGCACGCTGCGCTTCAGCCTAGTGTCCAGTAGCTCTTGCACAGTCACAGAAAAGCCTGGAAAAAAAGGACTTTAAATTCCCTGAGCCAATTTTGTATTTCACCTCAGGCTACCCAGACAGAGTTTCCCCTTTTGCATGGGAAGAGGTGTATTTTTCAACTGTGCTGCATATTTACGACAGAGCTGCACCCAGAAGGCTATGAATGCCATCTGAATCCCATATTTTACTGGACAGTGGCATAAAAGGTTAGGCAAAGCTCATGTGAGCCGTAGCGCCCAGTTAAGCACTGACTTGTAGAGATGTTCTCTTTTTCTGTTGATAAAAGTCACTGGCACCACTAGTCCTACAAAGGTCTTGCTGAAGAGGCTGGCTCCTGAAGGCAAAGGAGGTGCTGAATCTAGGGTGCTTATAAAAAACAGTATGTGCATGAAGCAATCTAGCTGTTGTAAATGAGGACTTTGATGGGAGATTAGGGGAGCAGGGTAATGCTTTTCAGGCAGCAGTCCTGCTTTTTTTCTGATGAGCATCCCACTCTGAAGTTGTAGACCCACCCCCGGAAAAGCTACGAGGGCGTACAGCTCAAGCCAAGGAAAGTAGGACTGTAGGTGCTTCAAGAGGGCCTGTTTGATTTTATTTCTAGGAAGACAATGTTGCAGTGCAGATGAACATACTTAATAACTTTTCATCCAAATTGCTTTCCTTTTAACCTTTCTTTATATTGCTGTCTTTCCTCTACCTCCCTTTCTTATGAGCAAATAAATACAGCTCCTAACGAAATCTAGCTTGAATACTGGCATCTTCCTATACGGAAATGAGAAGAATAAAGCAATGAAGTAATAACAGTTGCAAGTGTCATAGAGAAAAAAGATTAGCAGCATCATATCTATTTAACCATTAAAACACATTCGAGAATACAGAGAATTAGAGGTTTTCTTCCAATTATGTCAATTAAATCAATAATGGATTGATTAGATCAACAAAAGACGCATCCCTTAGTGTTTTCTTTTTACTTTCTTTCTCAGACGTGATCTGAGATAAGATGTACAATTCTAATAGGTTTCTGCAGGTTTTTTTTTTTACATTACATCATTTTTTTTACAAACATCAAGACAAAAGCGAAAGTAGGACCTTATCCAGTCCAAGTACTGATTAATTCACTCATCCCGGGGCTAATTGGCAAAAGGGTGTCTGCGTCAACACGGAAGCTGTCCTGCCTCTTAAAATGGCAGCAGAATCAGTTGCCACAGAAACAGCTGCAGCAACGCGAAATAAGTCCCCTCACTCAGCAACGAGCGCAAGTATGAAAGGTAAAAGGTGCTCAGGAGCCAAGTTTAATAGAAATGACAGATACCTGGCACAGAGGGGCTGGCCGTCGCAGAGCGATTGCCGGTCCCCGCCACTCGGGTGCGACGAAAGCGTCGCCTGGGGGAGGGAGGCCTCCCTCCGGCCAGGCGTTGACCTCCGGCCTCTTCCATCGCTTTCCTCTCGGCGGTGAGGCCTAAGAGCGCCAGCGCTTCTCGTGGGCGTTAGACTAGGGGGAGAAGACTTCAAGGGGCAGGGACTGAATCAGAGGGTAATAGCAGAGGGTCCCTTAGGGGAAAACAATACTTGCATTTCGTTACAATCGTTAGAGCTGTTACGGCGATGAATTATTGACAGAGCGCTGAATGATTTGAAGCGACTCCCCAAGGCTTAATCAGGGTTAATCATCAGCGAGGGCAGCTGTTTTGCAGCAGAGCAGGGGTACCCGCACGCTCCCTGGGACAGATGCAAAGTAGGAGGGTTTTTGCAGGAACGGCGTGAAATGAGAAAACCTTGCTGGGAGGGATTTACGCGACAGAAATAGACACTCACCTTGTTTCATCCTGCTCATCATACTCCTTCCCTCCGGTCTTCATCCCAGTCTTGTTACGGAAAACGCAAAAGAGGTTTAAACGTCTAACTGAGCGTGTCTCTTCTGCAAAACAGAAGGTTAGCTGTGATGATAAGTCCTTCCCACGGAGCGGCACAGCCCCTGGGAAAAGAGAACGCTTGAAATAATCTTAGTGCATTTACAGAGATGAGGGCTGAGTTCGGTCTCCACGACTATTCGATCACGGCGCGGAGAGACAGGAGGAGAGAGAGAGAGAGACACTTATGTTGTCTATCAGGTGGCACAGAGCACAAGTTCAAATCACAGAAGTAAATACAAATGTACAAGAAGGAATAAATGTCTTGCACCAATTTCATCACCGCTGTGACTTCAGTGTTTGGCTGTGCAAATTTGAAAGATCATCGGAGTTTTCTAGAGAGATGCCTCTATTTGCACCTGGCCCTACGGGCTATATTTACTCCATGTCAATATTAAGTCTGGAGAGCGTGCAGGGTTGCCTGTCCCAGGGATCGCTGCATTTAGAATTGAAACCGCTCGTGTATTTCCTGAGGGGCAAGGAGAAGACCTGCCAAGGAGGCAGGACAGACTCCTGTCCTAACAACGCGTTTCCTTACCGCTGAGGCACTCTAATAACAGTGCCTTATGGCTCTCTGTAAATTGGCGAGATACCGTTCTATTGCTGATCTCAAGGGCCCAACAGACTCTCTTAAAACAGCATTGAGATTGTTTAACCACCCTATGGAGGATGGCAATAAATCAGTTTGAATTGATGTCCTCTTATCCACCTCCAACAGTCCCCAACCTTGGATTACGCTCACACGCAACTGTTAGGTGGGATCATCAGGTTTTTAATCCCTGTGGTAAGCCAATGTTTTTACAGGTTGTTTCTCTGGGAGCAGATATTGCCTCGAGAACCGGGTGTCTTTTTTTGACGCAGTCCTGTTTGTTTATAACGTACTAGAAATATAAATGAAGGCCTGTTTTCCTAGATGCAGCAGGAATCAGCAAAGGACACATCACTCTTCCCAGCCTCTCTCCAGGTATTACTTTGCCTAAAAGATTATTTTCCTCGAGGCGTTTCAACAAATACCACTCTTACTACCTCTACGTTTGCTTCCTTGAGGCTCTGAGAATGGGCCCAACACAGAAAGCATGACTGAAAGCACCTCACCAGGTTACCACTCGGCACCTGAGCAGCAGTAACTGGCTTGCATGCTTTTAGCCCGGCCCAGCTGTGAACTAAAATGCATTGGAAGCCATGGCCTGATAGAAACAATTTCTTTAAATCTGTGACAGGAAAGACTAGACAGGATCGTCGGTTCTCTTTCCATAAAGGGATCATTTGCTGAAACTGAAGCCAAATTAAAAGCCAAATAATTTTCCACTACATGAATAATTAAACCATGAGACAGACCACACCTGAGGCCGTGAACTTAGCAGCATTCAACAAGGGACTAGACATTTATATGAGTAAAAAATATACAGAGCTGTCAGTTAAGTATAGCTGAGAATTTGAAAGGTGTCGTAAATCCTGCAATTCCAGATTTAGGGAAATCGCTGTTAAAAATCAAAAGGTGCTAGCCACCAGGGATAGATTCTCCCCAAGCGTCTGTATCACATCCCACTTCATCACAGAGGGAGTGTGCAAACCCCCTCGGAGCATCTGGTTTTGCTTGGTGTCAGACATAAGCTAGTAGGTGGGCCAGCTGATGCAGCCCGACGAATAAGAACTTTCTATCCAAATAAGAATTTTTTGCTAAAAATTAATATTGTGTTTTCATGTCTATAAAATCCCAGTGAAATGAAAGAGAATTTGTGATGTCTAGTGGAGATGTTTTATATTGCGAATATTCAGTGTTAACTCGAGAACTGGAAAAAAGATGTTCAAAAGGTGTATGTGCATCACAGATTCTAGTGTAGAAAGACAATATGTGACTTAGAGGAGCTATTATTAGCAATAATATTTGCACTTGCATAACACTTCTTAAAATGCCATGTAATGAATTAGGCTTCACAGAAGCTCTGTGAGGCTGGATAGCATTGTGCTTCGTTTCACAAAGGCAGGAAGTCTCAGTGAGGCTGCTTGCAGCTTTGTGAGCCCTCTCATTTGAAATGAAGACAAATAAGGGTGTTTCCTAAATTGCTGCATCATGCATTTTAATACGCGTGGCAGCAAAGTGCAAAGGCAATCAGTCTCGCTAATACTGAATGCTTGTATCTAACTGTTGATTACTGGGAGAATTAAATCAAACCAAAGAACCACTAGATGGAAGTGTTACATCTTTTCTTTTTAAGTCTATAAAAAGGCTTTCATAGCTAATGTAAATCAGAGATGCTTTTTCAAGAAATTTGCTTTTCTGCATAGAAGCTGCCATGCAATTGTTTATCCTTCAGATTTACTATTGTATTTAAACAGTCTACAGCTCATTTTCAGAAGTGCTGAAAGACCAAGTTCTGCTGACTTCCACTACTGACTGGGGCCTCTGACCCTTCTAAGCATGAGATTCTTTTTTAAACCATCCACATTTACATGGCACAATTCAGGTTTGGGCCTAGAATTGGGAACCTCCAGATTTTGTCACTATCCGTTTGGTATTAGCTGTTAATTTCCAAAGAGGGTAGTAATTTCCTCCTGGATAGAGGCTCCCACATTAACAAAATCCTCAAGAGTGTACTACCAGGGTTTTGATAAAGACATCCACTCGTGGGACAAGTAAGAAGTTGCCCCAAATGCGTCAATAAAACTTGAGATTACTGCTAAAAATAGCTTTTAATGACTAGGAAAAGAAAATGTACCATGTGCATCTTAAGGGAGGTAATGAGAGTGCAGTTTGCCTCCTATGTGTGTCTCAGCATAGAGGCATTGTTCCAGGCAGCTGAAAACTCCAGTTATTCCCCTGCTTTTACTTTCATTGCAGACCAAAAGCCATTTTAAACTGGATTCGACTTCCTAACCTTGGTGATTAATATAACTCCTAATTTGCAATGTATAGTTTAAAGAATTTAATATTACATTTGTTTGTGGAACGTTCACAATTTCCTCAAAGGCTTTTATTTTTCTCAGACGTTTGGCCAGATGCTGTAACCGCGTGGACTGGCTGAGACATTTGGGCTTGTTTTGACTGGTCATGGTAAATCACAGGGCAATGTTTCTTTTCCCTGACTTGAGTCAGGAAAACAGTAAAAACTTCTGTGAAGCATCCATACGTGTACGAGTTGCAGGAAGACAAAATGCAGTAATTTCTGTAGAAACATGAAGCAAAAAAAGAAAGATTCCAATGAGACAAGAGTAAGTTTTCTAAAAGTTAGAAGAATAAAACCTGTCAGTGTTTGGGTTGAAGAACTGGATATGCCAGATTCTGCTTCTTGCTCACTCCTAAACAGTGACAGTGAAAGGATGCCAGGGCATCTGCAGACAGTAGCCTCTACCTTGCTGCTGCTGCTGCTGCTGCTGCTGTATAAAGACTGAATGTCTTCTTTGCATCTTTCAGGAGAAACTCATGTCCTGCAAGGGGTAGGTAGGTCATGTCCTACAAGGCCAGAGGTATAGCGGCACTGCCCCAAAGTCCTGGGCTCTCCCTAGCCGCTCTGAAATGTCACAGAGACGCTACCTGGGGGCTAGGCAGTTAGGCCAGTGCTGGTAAAGTGGGATTGGAAGAAAGCGAGGAGCGGGAAATAAGGGGTTGAATGATGAACATGAGCTGGTATTTCTTAAATAAATAAGTAGTCCTGTGTGCAACAGAGCACATAAAGGTCTTCTATACTTTTGTTCTGCATGGTTGCATTAGCTGGTGTGCAGTAAGATACCATCTCTTTTCCCACACCCATGGCTTTCATAGCATCTCTGATTTGTGTGGCTTCTCTAAATTCTGAAACGGTCATGCTTAGACTGAAACTTTTTTGTCCAGTGGCAGCATTCATGGGATTTCTCTTCTCTGTCCTCGTGCTGTTTTCGTGAAACATGTCGGAGCTGAGTATCCTTGAGATGGCCTATCCCTCTACAATATTAGTTGGAACTGGCCAAGAGATCCCACAGTGATTAAAGAAAAATTGGCAGCTCATATAATGGTATAAGCTCTGTTTCCTTTGGAAACCAAGCTAAGCTGGAGCTGGTAGGAACTAACCTCTAACCACAGGCTTCCAGCCACAGCCACCTTTTTTTTTTTGTTTGTTTCCTAACAGTAAGTGAGAAGTAGATCTTTTTTGTTTTTTCTCCAGTGCCTCGATTTTAAAAATCCAGAGTGCTTTGAACATCAGGTTCCATTATTGACTTTCAGTGTGGGGAAGAGGATATTCCTCTAGATTTCTCCTTATCAAATGCCTTCACGTATATCATACTTTATATTTGTTAGCCACTAGTCTATGCGATTGTAAAATGGTTAGAGCAATAAGTGGCTGTTAGTGAGGATGAATGTTAATTGCCATGCAAAAATGCTTCAGCCTCACATTTCCATGTCCACTTCTTCACCGAGCAGCAGGCCAAAGAGTAGGTAGGAGTACCATACTAAGGCAATTATTCTATTTATGGTAGGTGACATAACGTGTCTGGATGCAGCCTTCACGTTGTCACACGGCACTGCCTTTGTACCTACAGAGAGGAGAACGCTTAAGGGATATTCACATCTCATTTAGTTGCAAACTTAATTAGCCAGAGAAGAATTTCTACTTTAAGAACTCTCCTGGCCTGTTTAAAAAGCAACTCTTATTCATGAGCTGGTTTGGTTTCAACCACAAATCTCCATGGATAAATCCTGAGAAGGAAGAAAGAGACTTGTATTTACAAAGCCTGTTGCCGCTCCAAAAGCTAGCTGCCCCTGTAACACTACCCGGCTCCCTTCAAGGCAGCCCACTCAGATCTCAGTCCTCCCACTATCACCTTTCTGCCCTCTCCCTTAGAGCGAAGACTTGAGGTGTGGCTATGTCTGTACTGGTCTGCCAAGGCCATTGTGGGGGCACTTCCACCCTGAGCTCCGGCTCGCAGACTGGTGCAGCACCCCAAGCGCGCACCTGGCCCCGGGGCACTCGGAGGGCCACCTTCCCCTGGCACAGCTAGGGTGAGCCATGCGGATCGCCTTAGCAAGTCCGTCTTCATTTTAGCAGCTGCAGGTCAGCTCCTCCAGAGCGATGGCACAGACCGTGGGACGGCCAGCCTGCAGGGAGCTCCAGGCTAGTTACTTGTGGAGAAGACCTTTCCATTCCATGGTGACCTTGCACCAGCTTCAGCAGTTCTTTGTTCACCTCCTCTGCACTGCGACTCCAGAGCAGGCAGTGGTCTTTTTTACTTTTTTACCATTTTATAAAACCCTCTTGAATCAGAGCATGCTGCTATGCAGCAAACCTCTCAGGTATGGTTACCCTTCCGGTGCCTTCCGGGTATTAGATACACCCAACAAAGATACCACAGTGTTATCTGTATGCTCTTTCCATAGCATTTCACATTCGCTAGACTAATCGTTGAAGCCTGCCTGCTTCTTACGTCTCGTGTCTATCACAACAACTTACACAGTCCCATCAGAGAACAAAAGCAATGCTCTGGGAGTCTGAGAACTGCTCGCGAGGCATGAGTAAAATATTCCTTGGCTCACTGAGGAGTACAACGCTAAAGAGGACTGCTGATACGGGAAGTGTAACAGGAACTGCATAAGTGCTACTTAAACTGTATCTAGAAAATATGAGTGGGACTTAAGTGATGAACATACCTTGTGCTCAGTAATGAATTTTACCCCTTGTGACGAGCTGACAATGAGAATAAATGTGTTTCCATGAGAAGCTGAATGGTTGGGAGCAATGAACAGACTGATGAAAAATTACAGCCTATTTGCAGACAATTTGTGAATTGGTATGTATGAAATTCATTGATTAAATTATCTGGAATGAATCACTTGAACAGCCCTAGGCTAAAAGATTATTTTCAGAATCAAAACTATCCATCTGCTTAAAATATAGATATATAATGCATATAGCTAATGTGCTAACATTCTTAATTGTTTGAACTCTGCTGTTTCTCCCTTCTAGGTGAGCGAAGCAGTCCTTGAAAATGCTCGTCTTATGTTGCACACAGAGAACATTCAAGCTTGTGCTGAAGATTTTAAAGACAGGTAGTCTTGTGAAGCACCTAACTGCCCAATTTGTTTAAAACTTTATGTTACGAAGGGCTTAATCTATAGGGGAATAATGTATAATGAGTAGAATGGACTCGGGTTTTTTATGTTGGGTATTTGACCACCTAACTTGGGTGGGTTATTGTAACATGTATTGTAACAGTAACTCAGAAGAACATTTTCAAGATTTATAGTAATGGATAATGTGTACTGGCAAAGTTACTTAAGCTAACCTTTGATATACAGACCCCAATCTCTTTTGAAAGGACGGTATTCATTAAAATTTTGGGTTCTAGAACAAACAGTCATTCTGCTACAGCATCTGAAATACAAACAACGTACCTCTACAAACATCAGTGTGGAACCATGAGATAAGAAAAAAGAAATGGACTGCACTGATTTTTCTTGGCTTTGCCAAGACAAATGAATAGTGAAAGAAGGTCTTAAACACTGACAAACTGCTTCTACAGAGTCTTTCAGTTTGCAAAGCCTAAGTTGCTCTGAATATAACTGGGTAAAGACGTGTTCCCTTACAATACTCATGTATAATGGTACATGAAGCTCTTCAAACTGCACTCAGAAGGCCTGATTTTTCTAGCTTTTATTCGTAACAGACTTGTTCATTTACAAATAGTTTTTTGCAAGATCTGATGCACAAACTGTATTTCAAACTAATTCATTTTTATTCCCTATGATTTTTTCTTCCCTTCAACGTCTCTCTTTCTCTCTCTCTCTCTCTCTGGTATTATTTCATTTAATCATACCAAAACATGCATTATTCATATACCTTGGTTGGCCTTTTAATTTAGAAAGGTAAAACTTTGAACAACTAATTTTGTTGCTTTACATGCAGTAAGCCACATTCCTATTTTAAGAACGATTAAAAAATAATTTTTAAAAATGTCTACTGGCTTCTGCAAGCAGTTTACACTATAAAGAAAATGTTCAGTCGATCCACTGCATACTGACAACTCCTAATTCTCACTGGGATCAGCTGCCTCTTTCCCAAGCTGTTGATTCCCAGCAAAGGTGGTGGTTATCAGGGAAGAGTGCAGAAATTGTTTATGAAGCTGGCTGCCTTCTAACCTGCTCCAGAGTCCAGGTGCCCAGGTTTGCTTGGTTTGACACTAAAGTCTCCCAGAAAAAGGAGATTCATTATGTGACCCAGCCACAACTTAAATTGAAGGACTAGAATGAAAAGGAAAAAGCAATAGCTATGCAGCAGGCAGCACTATATACTGGCAGTGCCCACCACAATCTTCCCTAACATTTCGCTGGTGGGGAAAAAGCAATCGCAGCTTAGAAACTAGCCGTTTTGTTTTAACAGCAGTTCTAGTTAACAAACCAATTTTTCAGCGAGTATGGACTCAGTTAAATGAGCAGTTGCCGCCTGATTACATTTGCATTACAGAGTATCGATGAAATTAGAAGTGTCCACACTGTTAATATACACTATATACTGATGGTTATAAAACAACGGGGGCTGGCAGGGAGAGGAAGCAGCAGCAGCTGCCAAAGCAGTCACATTCAGGTCTGAACAAATAACGGGATAGTCTTTGATGAAAATCTTTGTCCACGTGAAGCAAATACCAGATTTCCTATCTACTTCAATGCTACTAGGATTGGATCTTAAGGGCAGGTTACAACCCAGGAACATAAAACAGGCTTTCATCAGTATGTTCATCTCTAAAAGTGATGCTTGACACTCAGGTGTTTTTTCATCCTGGGCTCTGAAAAGTTTGTACGTAGAAGGGTGAGCAGTTACTCCTGTTTTACAGAGTAAAAGGCACACACATTCATATGGCATACAAACAGCAGATCTAAACAGAGACCACATGCCTCTCCATGCTTATTCAGGAATCCTATCAGTCTGATAGCGTTGTACGTCAGAGTGCTAACTTGGCCTGCTTTATTGAACTCTGTGTTAATGACAAGGCACTTGAGACTGCTTTAGCAGTGCAATTGAAGTATATGAAGACAAGGTGAGGGCAAGGCATATCTTTTGTGTTTCTGTGCCTCTGTCTGGAACTACCATCTAATTAGCATGACGGTGTCATTTAAAAAAACGAAAGTTTCTCTTGCTGAGGTGTGCTTATTACATTCTTTTCCCTGCAGGTATGAAAATGAGCAGCCATTCAGAAAGGCAGTGGAAGATGAAATTAATTCCCTATATAAAGTGATTGATGACGCTAATTTAACTAAAATGGAGCTGGAGAGTCAGATAGAAAGCATGAAAGAAGAACTAGCTTTGCTGTCAAAGAATCACGAAGAAGTAAGTCCAGACTTGGGACACTGCAAAGCTAATGTGTGCCTGTTTTGGCTGGTTGGGATGACACATCTGGCTAAGTAAGCATTAAAAAGCTACACCTGCCGTGTATGGAGGGTAGCGTTCCTATTTTCCTTCTCTCTGCTAGTTTAAAGCACTAACCTTTGAGGCATAATGAAAATTACCCACATACAATTTTTAACTCTTTCTCATCTGATGAATATGATGTAGAAGAGACATTGTCACTTCATTTCTTACTAGACATCACATAGGATATACATGGGGTTGGAGAGTCACTTAGGTCAAAATCCCAACTGCTAGAGGTCTGATCCTCAGTCACAGAGATGGAAACAAAGTGCTGTACAGAAAACAAACTTCGTACATGGGATAGTACTGCTGCAATAACACTGGGCATTAACTGGGCTGTTCTGGAAAACTCATGCTCTGCTTAGCAAGCTCATGCTCCTGAACCGAGACTCCTGAAACCGAGTGTCTCCTTCTGAGCAACGCACCACTGAAGAAAGTCAAAGAGACAAGCAGCTGGAAGAGTACACCTTTACCGCCTGAGTTTGCAAGAAATTCGCAAGACCCCTTCAAACTTCCATGCATTGCAATGTTTACTACGAACCTAGGAGAGCTGGCATTGATGCTGTTCTCTGCCCTTATATATATGTGGCATAACGAGAACAGCAGCTTTCCAAGAGCTCTTCTTCAAGTCCCTTTAAAGTTACTGCTCAACTGGCCATTTCATCTTTTTTATGGGTCTTTTTTTTTCCCCCTCAAGGATGTGAAGGTATTATACAAACAGCTTGCTGGATCTCAGCTGGAAGAACTCGATGTTCCTCTTGGAACCGGCCTGGATGACATACTGGAAAAAATCAGAATCCACTGGGAGAGAGATATTGAAAAGAATCGTGCTGAGGCAGGTGCCCTGCTCCGTACCAAGGTAAGTGCTCACATAGGTCTCCATAGCTAACTCCAACGTGAAGACATTTAAAACAAATACAAAATCTGCAGTAACTTTGGGGGTTAGGGTTTTTCCTGCGTTCTTGAAACAAAGAACGATGGTAAAAATATAAAGAATTTTGGTCCAAGGCCACCAAAAGCACCTTCCTAAAAATCAGTGACTTCCTTGTATGGTTTTAAGTAGCAGTGGAAATGACCCTGCTGATCCTACAGGTATCTGCTGGAAACTTCCAAGGACTCTGAGACTGTAGCTAAGAAAAACAAACTTACTCAGGTGAAACTCGTGTCGGATGAGCCACAGTGGTTACCATTCTTATTAGGGCTACTTCTCAACTAGAGAATTTACAGGAACCCACAAATCAAAAAGGTTGAACTACATTGCTCCACACTATTTACACAGCCACAGACTCCTTGTGGCCTTCTCCTTGAAATTGTTTCCTTTGGCAGAGGTGAGAAGACTGGATATTAACTTGGAAACGAAAAGTGATAATAGAAATGGTCCCTTTAAAAGTTCTCTCTCCTCCTGATGCTGAGTCTGAAACAGCTTTTAATGCAGCTTTTCCTCTGTCATGAAGAATCACCCATTTTCTGAAGCGTCTGGTTGAATAAGTATTTTTGCAGAGTCCTTTGCAGAGTCCTCACCTCGGGTGAGGGCAAGTGGGATTTAGAGGTAGTCTGAACTTGCAGAGCATTCAGGCTACCATTAAGGGAAATGTGACAGAGAGATGCCAGGCCTCAGGCAGCATGCGTAGGCTATAAATTACAGACACAAAAGTGCCCTCCCTCCCCTATGTATCGCGTTAAAGAAGCGGCACTTTTGGTCCTAGTGCTATAATAATGTGCAGACAACGCTCTCAAAGCAGCTCAGTAGACACAAATTACTCCAAAGTGGCAGGTCCCTGATCACTAGTCCATGCCACTGGTATCTGGGGAGGGATTATGTCTCTCTGAAGCACAACCCCCTAAAAAATATTTCTGGAAAATACAGGCTTTGTGCAATTTCTTCAAAAGGCCTATTTTGTCCTTTGGATTGAAACTGAGCCCTGTACAGCACAGGTTCATAAATCCTAAATTATATCTGAGTCTTAATTGGTACTTAAATGACACATTAGTCTTCGCTGACCTTTTGCACCTGCCATTGTTTCATTCACAATGATGAAGGTGTATGGTTCACATCATGTTACAAAAAAAAAAGTGAGTTCTACAGACGACCCCAACCTATTGAAAAAAACCAAGATTTTTGGTATATAGTCTCAGAAGTTTTTTTTTATTTGATCTTATATTTAAAGTAAAAGAATGCATGATCAGAAAAGCAAGACAGGGCTAAGATGAATATTCCAGGTGGAATGAAAGTATTTTCCACACATAACACTA
Source organism: Struthio camelus (assembly GCF_040807025.1). NCBI lineage: Eukaryota > Metazoa > Chordata > Aves > Struthioniformes > Struthionidae > Struthio > Struthio camelus. Next base: position 50,317,186 of record NC_090943.1, read on the forward strand.
CTGGCAACCAGAAGAAGAAATACAGGTTTTGGCCAAAAGAATGATATTTGCTAGAGAGCCTGGTGCTGTGGATTGAAAACCTTGATCTCAGCTCTCTTTAAAAAGTATAGAAATTTTACATTTGTTAAAGTATCTTTTTCTTTACGCATTTTCAAAGTGCCTGAATTAAACATATATTAAAAATTACATGCACTAAAAGCATGACATTGAATTATAATATCTTAATTTAATTTTAACCAGAGACTATTCTTCTGACCTCTGTGATGTGATATGATTTCTTCACTGATTCACATAATCCTATGTGGAAACAGTACGGTGTGAATACTTCTGAAATAAAATGCACTAAGTGAAAACACTTACTTCTAAAAAATGCGTATAATGTCCTATAAAGAAAAGACTAGTTACAGCAATGTTTTCCTTTTTAGGCCATTTTAAACATACCTGTATGAATGCTGAACAGCTTCTGTTGACATCGATAAAACATTTGTATAATTTGTATGTATAAACTATTTTTAAAGTTAATGCATAGAAAATGTGATAATTTTGACACTTTAAATCAGAACTGCCACACTATGAAAATGTTAACCGTCATTTGGGGATGTAAGGAAAATAAAACACGAACACACTGTGATGTCAGCCATCATCTCTTATCAGCCACAAGTTGAACCAACAGCTGCTGAACGAACCCAAGAAGAAGAACTGGTGGAGGGTCTAAGAACGGAGTTCCATGAAACTGCCTGCAAAATACAGAGCTTGCAAGCAGAAACTGAATCTTTAAGAACTTTGGTAAGTAACGTTGATTTTCAGTGGACATATTCTACCTGAATTCAACACACATTTTGAGGCAAACGCTTTCCTCTTAGGATGCAGAGTTAAGTAGAAATCCATTTTTCAATGGCTATTGTTTCCAGAGATGCCAGACGTTTTTGAGCTCTTACTGATGTGGTGCACTGAGCGTACAACATTTGAAAAGTGGGTCTCAAATTTCAATCTTTAACGTCTTCAGACTGACCTTAATAATAAACTTCACTGCGACTGCTGGGTGGGTAGTATTCTAGAATCAGCACCTTGTAACTAAAGTATTCCAACACCTGTATTATGGTAATGCACACTTTTTCAAAGTATCTAATGAAAGGTATTCTCACAATATTAAATCTCCAGTTCAGCATATATGTTGGAGCCATTAGCCAAACCTAAATCAAAATTACTACAAAGCCTATGGAAAATCAACTGTTTTGACATCTGCTGTCCTGCTCTTACAGAAAAGGGGTCTGGAGAACTCTTTATATGATGCTAAGCACTGGCATGACATCGAACTGCAGAACCTAGGTTCTGTCATTTCCAAATTGGAGGCAGAGATGGGAGAAATCAAAGTAGAAACTGAGCAGCAGCAGCGGGATCGTGAAAATCTGCTGACCAACAAACAGCAGCTGGAGAAAGATATTGCTGCATATCACTGCCTTCTGGATGGAGAACAAAGCAGGTATTTCTCATTAAAAAACAAGCATGGCATGAACACGGAGAACACGAGCTCTTTGGAAAAGTGTTGTGAGACAGGTAGAAGCTGAAGGACCAGGGTAGTTCTTGTGTTTAATAAGGCTGGATGGTAGATGGTTAGGTTTGGAGAAGCTGCCTAAGCGGAAATCCCAAATCTCGCAATGCTGAGATGCATGGTGTATTGGAGATGAGTTTCTGGCACTGCTACAGGACTAGGTTTAGGAATATGGCAGTAGATCTATCAGCCTCACTTCCCCGAAGATTTGAGATCTGAGAAATTACAAAGCTACTACAGCATCTGAGCTACGTTAATGGCCGTAAGACAGCTGCGCTGTTTTTTTTCTTGTCTTGGGAACATGATGCCTTCCCTCTTCCTCCCACTATACAGTCCAAATATTAAAGCTGTGATCCTGGGGCAGCTCTCATTCTAAGCACACAAGTACCCCCTGGAGTCTGAGGACAATTTGGCCCACTGACTATGCCTTTTGTGGAGAAATATAATTCAGATTTTTAACATATGTCCTCTGGGAATAACCTGCAAGGGCATTATAATGTTTGGGTTCTTTTTATTATTACTATTATTTTTAAGAACCTTAATCGGCATGAGTCATGGAATCGCTGAGGATACAATCCACAGATTCTGACTTACCCCTGACTCAGTTTAGGGGTAAATTTTATATTTATTTTGAAATAAAATAAACACAGTATACCAAATTTGTTTTCTGCTACACCATCAAATCCTGCTGGGGCCGATGAGATGGCACCTGTTGAAGACAGCATTTGATTCAGCACTTTTCCTATTTGTAGTAGTGAGCAATTTTCCTTTTTTTTTTTATTTTCAGCTGATTATGAAACTGCCAGCACAAAGAAGAAAACATTGCCATTCAAAGCAGACGATGTCACTGCCAACTATGTTTCTGGAAGATTAAAAACCCATCAAGACAGCCTGCTTTATTCAGTTTGATTCAACAATCGAAGTAGGTTGTAGCTTGAACAACTTTATTAGACCCTCCTCATGTAATTGCTTTGCTTACAGATTTCAATTTACCCATATTGTTAAAATTATAATAAAAATAAAGAATATCATGGTTTTTCTGTTTGACTTTTTTCTTCAAGAATTTTTCATGATAGCTGAAAGGTACTAGAGTAAGCGCATAGGCCCTTCATTTTCCAGCAAACAAACTATTTCTTTTTACAGCACAAATACAGTAAGCTTGAACTACCCATCCGTTGTGCAAAGAGCATGCAAGTGGAAATTTTAAGCGTTCTGTTGTCTCACAAGACCATCAGCTCATTAGTGTGAAATGTAATTCAAATAAGCCTGAAGCAGGTAAAGTGTGAAACTAACTTGATGCAATAAGTAAAACAGCATAAGCACAAATGCAAGCATTGCAGCAGTACTGAGTAATATACTTTATTCTAGACAAAACTTTTCCAAAGGTGAAGGAGCGCAGCAGCAGTTCTGTCTGCAGTCCAGTCTACATCTTACACCTGCTGTATGCTGAGAGTACTAGCCATGGTGTCAAGTTGTGCAACTTTGCTACTTTTTTGATATGTTGACATATTTTGATATGCTTGGCTGTATCTTGATGTTGGGTTGGATGATTAACTTCTTTTGAATTTTGAACCCACACAGCATCAAATTGTTGGTATCCCTATGCAGTCTCTGTTATTTTGATGGTATTGTGATGAAATAGTCTTTCCACTTGCTGTACTTCAGCCCTTCTTTTGTACTTCAAATATTAACATCTTCATTGTATTGCATGTGCAACACGGTCATATAGAGTGTGAAGACATCTCCCATACAGTCAGCAATATAACAAACTTTGGCCTAAATCTTAGGCAGATGTTTAGCTTTCCTTCCTGAGCCCCTTGAATTAAGCTAACCATTTTTACGCTTGTTGGATCAGGAATTTACAATATAAACAGCTAGACGGGGCGGAGGGGTGTGAAACAGTTTATTAAGTGGACTCAAAGACTACTGAAAAATGGCATATATCTTACATTAGACAGTCTAAATATATTTCAATCTTTAATTAAATAACTATCTAACACAGCTACTTAGTTTTTAGTAACTGATAAAACTAGACACACTGCAAACCCACAAACCCACTGCACTTAATCCTTCACTGAATAACAGGAATCAGCAAACTGTTGTCATGCTTTTCCTCTCACCTTACCCCACACAGGTAAAGTCCTTCTTAATAAAGTTGCCTGAGAAATAATTTCCCATGTAGTCTCTGGTAAAAGCCCATTTGCCATGTACTACTTGCAGGATTTTCGTCAAAAAGTTTCTAGATTAAGAGTTTAAGCAACAACGACCGAAAAGAAAGACTAATGATGGCATAGTCCCTTTTTCTTACAGAAAGTTGGCTCTTCAGAGCAGGGATAATAGCTTCCTACAGATCTGTACAGAACTTACTACGTTGCAGATCCATCAAGGATAATGGAGATAAAAATTCTACGCAAACTGTTGTACAAAAGATGCAACGGCACAAATCTGCTGGTTATTAACTGGATGCTGCCTAGAAATGATCACTTCTTGACAGTAGCTAAACATGATTCTACCCATCCTTGACACATAAGAGATCACAGTTTCTCTATGATTTGAGGAAGAAAAGACGATTTATAAATTATTCCTGTATTTCTTCATAGGAGTCTCCTGCTAGGTTTTCAGGTTTTCTTTTTTGTCTCATGTATGCCATCATTACAGACAGCTGCTTCTGTAAATCATCAAATTAATCTTATAGCATAAAAAATATTCAATCCTAGTGTCATCAGTTCTCTTTGCTATTTTCTAATGATGATTCATAGATATGGAAAGGCATTGCTCACTATGCCACTGTGAAACTGTTCGCCAACAGAGATAACCCTGGTGAAATTATGAGTCTACAATCCTGTTGTGACAGGAAAAGAAGGATTTTTTTTTTTTTAAATTTTCTAATAAATCTTTCCGAGGTCTTGTTTCATCAAAGGCTTGGATTTTAGGCTCCAATGATCCAACATATTTCATAAAAATTAGATTAGATTACTACTTATATGTTTGTTCTTTGGAATTGAAATGATTTCTTGCAAAATCATTAATGTATGTCATTAAGGGGAAGGAGGTAAAAAAGAGGAAATGCTAAAGCATAAATAATGAATTTCCAGCAGCTTGTTTGTGTATCCCCAGCCAGGACCAAGAGCCAACAAAGAGATGATTTTTGTAAACAGTCAAATCTCACACGCAGCACTCTGGCCCTTCGAAAACAAAGTTCTCTCATACTAAGTGCGTCATAAAAACCTTAGATTTTCTGAAGAAACTTACCTCTACCTAGATACACAACCCTAGCTACACAACCCTTCTGGTATACCTCATGAGCCTAAGTGCCATCTAAGCATTAACAAACAGCCTTCACCTCCCCAGTGAAACGGGAAATTGAGAACATGAGAGATTACGGACTAACTTTCACAATCGTTTGTCAGCGCCAGGGTACGTAAACTGATTAACCTTTATGCTATTCTCCAGTCTAGCAGTTGCTATATTAAATACGTTTCCAACTATTTTTCCTAAGGAAACCAAAACCAGAGAACATAAATTATTATCTCCTACTGTTGTATCTATCACATCTACCTTCAGTGTAGGAATTCACGACGTTTGCTGTTATAAACACTTGAGATGCAGTCTGAGGGTACAGATAATACAACCTAATAGCCAGTTGCTGCATAAAAGGACTTTTCTCACTTGCTATGCATTCCCATCACCCTGTCTTGTGTCAGCGCTGGCACCTGTCTGATGTCTCCAGAGACAGTTCAGGAAGCTAAATCAGTAGAAATTAACCCCACAAAAACCAGGGTAAGTTTCCTGCCATTCAGCTTCCTGAACCAGGTCAGACAGGCACCACACAGGGGTGGGAGAGGAAGAGAGAATACAGTCAGAGCTGTAAAGCACGACTGCCCCTTTTGATGATAGCTAGTCACTAAGTCAGATTAGCTGTAACATCAGACCATATGCTTATTGACGCTGCTTTATCCTTCTTAGACCTCTGTGGCCTCTTCAGCCCTATGCTTTGGACACACACAGCTGGCTCCTCGGGGAGGCAGAGGGTGTCAGCCATGAGCCCCAAACCTGCAGTCAAGTACACTAGCCTGTGCTTAATTTCAGATTTCACACTGAGCAGCAGTACACCTGGCCAGGTTGAAACCTGTACTCTAGCATATGATCCTACTGTTTACATTTTAGCACAAGCATTACTATTATACTGATTCTATATTTAAAAGATTTTTTTTAAGGTGGCTTCACACTGGCACTGGGTAAAATTTAATACTGTAACAAAACAACAGACACTGTTGTCACAACTGCCTGCTTTCAGATGGCAATTGGAAGCAGAAAAATGGGCATGACAAAACTTCTCCCTTCAAGCTGTAAAGGTCTGAAATGTCAGCAAACTCTTAGTGGCTCAAAGCTGATACGAAGGTTAAGCTCCTAAACAGAACCGGGGCCCACGCTGCGGCAAGGATTCCATCCAATTCCCTCTCCAAGCTGCTCTGCAGAGCAGCTGTGCTTTTCCTGAGGGCACCTTCTCCAATTTCTTTAAGCAAGCATCTGCCTAAGAGCTATCAAATGAAGAGTTCTGCTTGTGATTTGCAAATATCAAAGCACTTTGCAATGCTACCACTTTCATTTCACAGAACGGAGATAATTAGGTACAAAGAAGTAAGGATAAAGCAAGTGACTGGGAAGTCTGTTCCAGCTCTTGCCCTGGCACCCCCAATTCACTTAGGCTTTCCTTTCTTCAGTTTCTCCATGCAGTGACTGCTACAGAATTTCCTCACTATGCAGTGGTGCTTCATTCCTCAAGCTTTATACAATGCACCAGGATGCACAGAGATCAGCGTCAGGGCAAAGCTCCTCACAGCTTCAGCATGGAGACAAGAGGTGCACAGGCATCACTGTAGGCCACGACAGGCACATTGCAGTGTGCGCTGTTGAAGTGGGGGAGGGAAGAGAGACAAAGTCCTCTTAGCCCTCTTGGTAAATCTGTACCTCAGCAGAGGCATTCAAAACACTGGGTGTCTTGCCAAAGGTTGGTCACACAGGTCAGTGATATACATGGCAGTGAAAGCCTGTCTCCTGAGCTCACGCTCCTGTCAAGGCAGCGCGGCATTCTGGATGCATGCCCTGCATCACAAACGCTACTTTTTTCTTCCCATCCATGCCGGCCAGCCATTCCTCAACGTATCTATCATTCAGCCAGATGTCCTCTGCTTAAATATTGAAGACCATTGAAATGGAGAGAGGAAAACAGCAATACTCACCCTTTTTCCTCCCCTACGTCTAACTTTTTACACATTAATGATCTTGGCCATATAAGCTAATGCAGTGCCTTTGCAGAGAGCTACAAATGCTGCCTATCAGCACGTTTTTACAATTTTACATAAAAATATAACCGGAAGCGGGAGGAATATCCAAAGATAACTGCATAACTACTGCCTCCTTTAAAGTGCCAACTGAGACATGTCTTTAACTTTGGATCTGAGCCTTCGGAGGCCTAAAATGTTGCTATTTTCCAAGGTTTCCACAGAGTCTGTTCCAGATTTAACAGCTGCAATGTTTCTTGGTACTCTGCTCCCATCAGGTATTAAGTTTCTAATCCAGAGCTGGCTGTTCCAGCCTTACAGTATTGTGTTTGCAGGGACAAGTGACGCAAGAGCTAAAAGCAGCAAAAAGGCATCAAGTTCACATTCTTCAGCCTGATACTAGTGGTTATCCATAGTAATGCAATGAAAATATTTTACCAGCTGCTGAAATTCAAAAGTTATCTTACAAACTGTAAGCATTGTACACAGCACTGTACTTAGTGGCCATTATTACCTTACCTGCTATAAAAGTTGAAGGAAATATTGTCTGCTTAGTTGCATATCATATCAGTGCTGAGCCTGCAAGTCACGGCATGGTGCAGTGCAGAGGTATGTGAGCTTCCTGGACAGTAATGGACATAAATGCAAGGGAAGCCATTGCTTCAACAAAAGGAGTGTCAAATAGTCTTCCCTACTGAGCTGTCCAGTGTCATGCTTTCCATGCATCCCCTTTCTATCAACTGAACAGGACAATGTGAGTAAGAAGAGGGCCCAGGTGCCCCTAAAGAGGCACAGACAATGAGATTTAGCCGCTGAATTTGCTCTCTATTCAGGCAACCATACCTGTCACAAAATAGAAAGCATCACTAACCATGCAGTGTTTTCAGCATTACTAGATGAATTGCTCGGCTTGTGGTTTTTAGTTCTCAGGACCTGCTCTGTGCAGGACCAAATCCTGTAAATGTACTGAATGTCAATGACAACAATAAAGAGAAATACAGGGAGATCACAGCATGACAGTCATATAAAGGGGACTGTATTAAGCTACTCAGAAATACAGAACACTTGACTACACTGATTCCGTTACTACAACTACAAAGAAGCTTCACCAAGAAAGATGTAGAGTTACTTGACTCTCTGTAATGTGATATAGACTCCTACTCTATTTCTTCAAAGAAACTGAGAATTATGGATGGAAAACACTTATTAAAGAATAATAGCATTTTCATGGGCACAAAACAAGAGACTGTCAAACATTATTCTCCAAAGTTCAGGAACACTTTCAAGCTTATATTAATGTATGCACACATACCTAATCCTTCCGAGAGAAAATATTGCAAAGCATAAAACGATATTAAATAAATCAGAATATAAACATCAACACCTATGCTTATTTGATAGGTAATGCTGGTTTGAGCTCTCACTTCAGCAGCAGGTGCACCTCCTTTTGATGGCTTACCAAAGAACAAAATCATTCTTCTTAAATGATGTTTCATATCATTACTCTTTGACACTTTTAGGCTGCTTTTCAAAATACCCTAACTCAAAACTTCTGACAATGCATTCTGAAGTCATAGTGAACATTTTTTTGGTTTAAAACACTGGTTGTAAGTCTTGTCAGAGCTGAATTTCACTACACTACCCAAAGCTAGTGATGACATTGTGCATGGAGAAGACTGTGAAGTCTGTCTTCCCGGAGAATATTCCCTAGGCTTCACTACGAGCCGGGAAAGCAACTACAAAGTTCATGCCAACAAGTGTCCAGACGTCCCAGGATGATTCGTGTTTCATGTCTCACCAAGTTACCACATCGCTTTCAAGTTGACAGAATTTACATTGTCTTCTTGCGCCGTATACAGTTACAGTGTGGATGTATCTCCCTTTCTAGTGGGCAGCCAGACAAAGGCCTAGTCATCTCTCAATCCAGGTTAACAGGGAAGGCCGCTTCACCTCAAAGGCCAGGAACTGGGTACCAACCGGGCTGCACGTGTGCAGGCGCAGACGCCTCCTGAGCCGGAAGGGAGGCCGAGAGCGGCGGCGGCTCCAGGCTCCTTCCGGCCGCGCCACAAGCGGCTGTCGCCGCGCTCCGGGGTGACAGCCCACCCCCCCCCCCCACCCGGGGTGCCGATTCTGCCCCTCTGCTACTCCGAGGCCGGCCCTGAAGGGAAGAGCCTGCCGCCGCAGTGTAAACGGCCAACAGTCAAGGACCCTCCGGCAACGCCAGCCCGGGCCGGCCGTTAACGGCCGCTGAGGCGCGGCGCCCTCTGGGGGGAGGGTGGCGCGTGGGCGAGGCGGGGGGGGAGGGGGGTATCCCGGCGCACGCGCACGCACCCTCAGCGCCGGGCGCGCGCCAGGCAGCCCCACGCGCCGCCGGCGCTCCGCCCCCAGCGCCCCGGCGGCCCGCCTTAGCGCGCACGCGCCGTACCGCCTCGGCCCTCCCACTTCTCCACAGGGCAGGGGCTCAACCGAACCCGGCGCGCCTTCCCCCGCTCGGCTCGGCCAATCCCCAGGCCCGCCGCTGTCCCCCCCCCCCACCAACCCCTCCGCTCGCCACGCATTCTCACGTGGCGACGTCAGCGCCTTGCCCCTGTAGACTTTTTGACCGGCCGCCAGGCACTTCCTACCCCGCGAGCTGATTGGCCGAGGGGCTGGGGCGCATGCGCGCGGGGCGCCACAAGGTGGGGGTGGCTCCGCCCCCTTCGCCTCAACCAAACGCGGCGCCTCCCTCCCTCTCGGGCCGTGTCAAGCGGCGGCCACCAACGTGGAGAAGCGGAAGCCGCCTCCCTGCCAGCGTCGGGGCGGCCGGGCGCGCGCGGGCCTGCCGAGCCGCAGCCGTTAGGCGGTGCCGCTCGCGCTCCGCGGCCAGGGGCGGCGGGCCCCGGGAGGCAGCGTCGCCGCCGCCGGCCGGCCGGCGCCATCGCGAGGGCTCACCTGTCGGCCGCCGCCCCCTCCGTCCCTGCCTGCGCCGCGCCCGGCCGCCGCCGCCATGGCTGAGACCGAGGAGAGGAGCCTCGACGACTTCTTCGCCAAGCGGGACAAGAAGAAGCGGAAGGAGAAGAGCAGCCGAGGGGCCGCCGCTGCCGCCGCCTCCGCCGCCGCTTCCTCCTCCTCCTCCTCCTCCTCCAGCGCCGCAGCGGCGGCCGCCGCCGCCGCCTCCGGGGGACCCCGCCCGGCCGACGGCAGCGGCTCCGGCGCCGCCGCCTCCGCCGCCGGCTCGGCCAAGACCAAGGTGCGGCGGGGAGGAGGGCACGGGCCGGGGCTGGAGCCGCGGTGGGGGAAGGGTCACGGCTGCCTCCGCCCGGCCGGCGCCTTCCTGCCGGTAGGGGGCGCCGCCGGCCCGGCCCGGCCCGGCCCTGCCCGGGGCAGCGGGGCCGCCCGGCCTCGCGGGTGTGTGCGCGGCGGCGGGGCCCGGCGCGCCGCCTCCCCTGCGCCCTGGGCGGTGGGGCCGCCGCTCAGCGCCGCGCTCGGGCTGCGGGGTCGGGCAGCGAGCGGCTGGGACCGGGCAGTCGCGTCAGGTGCCAGCCCTGAGCCGCCTGGCTTTGCGGTGCGCGGCCTGTGGGCCGCAGCGGCGAGAGCCCCCCGGCGTGCGCAGGCAAAGCGCGCCCGGCTTTTTGCCCTTCTGTCCAGAAGGGTTTTGCTGCCGGTAGTTCTTGGTACCGTGTCGCAGCGAAACGGTTAGAACGCAAGGGAAGCTTAAGGGCTGGTGGTGCCGTTAGTGCCGGACAATTGGTCGTACCGTGTATTTGAAAACGAGTTTTGAGAAATACTGTGCCGTTTCCTAACATCGTTCAACACGGGGAGCTCAACGCCCTCAGGAGATAATCTTTCAGCCACTCTTCTTTCTCGTTCCTTTATAAAACAATATCTCATTTTACTGAAGCTTCTACTTAAATTAGAAATAAAGATCATAAAATTAAACATGAGAGGTATGTTAGTTTGGAAAATAATGGTGTTGCCCAAGAGGAGGTGATGTAAGACATATACAACGTTTTAGAGCTGTGGAGTTGCATTCTTCGCAAAAGACTTGATTTTCAGCAGCCAGCTCAATAACATGTGATTGCTCTCTACTTATGCTGTTACTCTAAAGCAGGTATCAGCTTCTAGCAGGAGAGCTTTTAATGTAGGTTAATGTCATCCTAGGACAGTACCCCTGAAAGAAGTTGTTTCCCCATCTGTTGAGCAGGAAGGAGATCATACCATTGGCAGGCCTTGCTTGCAAGGGCCTCCTCTTCCAAGTAAGAGAACTGCCTTTTGTGTAAACTGTAGGAAGTATGTAAACTACTAATTGGGCTGTGTGTGTCTTAAAGCTGCTTCTAGGAGCAAAAGAGGACTCCTTATCTCTTCAGGTCCATTTTTGGCCTAGTTTAATAACCTTTGGATCTGCTGCTGATTAAGCAGTAGAACAAAATTGGCTCCCATTAGGTGGGCCCCTCTTCCCCCAAACACTTTTTCAAATTCCCAGTGACATTTATAGCTTTATGTGTTTTTAAATAGTGTTTTATGACAAAATGTATTTTAAAAAAAGTTAGTTTCACAAATACAGCAGTTTTAGTATACAAAAACAGTAGACAACTAGCCTGTGGAGTATGTTTCTGTAAGTTTTAAAACGGAATTTGATAAAGTTAAATATACTAATATTAATTTTTGTCGTAAATCTACCATAAGCTACTCTGAATATTCCTTTACTATTGGGCTCATATGGAGTAGGTAGTTGAGAAAGCTAGGCTAAAGCTCGCATGTGCATCCAAGCGGTCGTAAATGCTCATTGTCAATGGAAGCGAGAGGTCTTGCCTCTTTCCTTGCTCTTGATTGCATGATCCTGTTCCTTACTTTGTGTTATCTCTCGACTTTCCTCTGGCTTTTTCCTGAGCTGATTTGTTTTTTTCACTTGAATGATTTTTTTTTTTTTTTTTTTTTGGCTGAGGCTTTTTTTTTTAGCTGTTCCAGTGAGTTAAAATCAGCTCACAAGTGCATTGTAGATGACATGCAGTAAGCTAGGGGAGGTGTAAGCTGAATCCTTGCCCCTGTTGGCAGTGATGCACGATAACTGATTTGCCTTAGAACTGCAGCTTCTCCCTTTGTATTACCTTTGCTACATTTTCCATTCTGCTTTTGGTGTAAAGATGGTAACAAGTTACAATTATTTTTTTTTCCTTACAGGAGGAGGATGATTGGAAAGAGTTTGAGCAAAAGGAAGAAATTGATTATAGTGGTCTTAGAGTTCAGTCCATGCAAATAAGGTATTACTTCTGTTTGTTTTTTATCTCCCAGAATAACGATCATTAATTCTGAAGGTAGTTTCTTTCTTGGTGATCTACCTCCATGGAATCCAATTAAATAGTCGTTTATATGTTTCTACCGATATAGAACTCTTTGCTGCAGGGTAATTCAGATTTTACATTTGTCTTCAGATGTTTTTATTTCCTGAATCTCTCATGCTGGTATTTTGGCTCACTTGCATGCTCTCTTTTCACACGCGTACATGCATACACACACTCATATATATATGTGTGTGTGTATTTGGAGAGGGGGGGAGAGTACTTGGGGAAGTAAATGTCTAAACAGTTGCATTTTTATTTCAGGAGTGTGAAAATGTAGTTGGTAAAACCAGTGACCTCTGACAAGAACCCTTAGGACTGCATTTATGAGTCTCATCCAACAGATAATCGCATGTCTGAATGACACCTTAAGCAACAAGTGGGGTGCTTTACTAACTTAGAGGTCAAACTTACATTGTTTGACTGAAAAGCAAGTTTCCAGACAAGAGGCCAGCATTTTGAATGCTTTTACTGCTGTAGCATATTTTCAGGCGTGTGGAACTTCTTGCCATAGGCTTTTATAGCTGCTTAGCGTTTGTGGATTCAGGGGGAGACTGGACAAGTAAATGAAAGAAAAAAAAACAAAAACAAAAAAAAAAACAAACCAAAAAAACAAGTGAGGGTTATTAATTAGGCAGACATCATGCCCAGCTCAGGAGATCTCTGCTGAAGATAGCTGGACACTGGGAACACAAAGAGGAGGGGGGGAAGATTGCATATGCTTTCCCTGTTCTTGTTGTTCTGTAGACATCTGCTCATGGCTGTACTTTAAAATAGGTTATGATGTGTTTGTGCCCTTGATCGAGCTTCGTATGATTGTTCTCATTACTATCAAAGTTAGTTGTTAGTTTGTTGTTATCAAAGGCCATTTAGTTTTCAGAAATGACAGGCTTTTTTTTTTTGTAAGACTGTTCTCTGATCATTGCTTTTCCAAAAGACTTATCCATTTTTGATTAGTAGGATTCAATGCTGTGTAATTTTCTTCTGTATTCAGACATGCTGCAGCTCTTCTGACCAATGTTTTGGGTTATTTAACCTTACCCTCCTGTACATCCTGACCCAGCCTGACCTTCCATGTATATCCTAGTATACCACATAGCTTTCTAAGGTAGCTATCCTTGGCTAATTATTTCTGAGTATCTGACTATTTCTAGTAGGGGTGAAAGAAAAGCTTTGACTCCTGTGCCTTGGCCACCTGGTACAGTTTGAATATGTCTCTTTTTTTTTTTTTTCCTTGGTTTTTCCACTTCATTTTCTGAATTGTGTGGTGGTGTGGCAAAATTGTTCTGAGGGAAGTAGTAACATGGTGGTTACAGAACTAAATCTAGTATCTTCTGTACAGTAGCTGTGAAGTCTGTCCTTGGTGATTGTGTAATCTCTGGCAAGTCTTTGACCTATATTTTTGTAAAGTGCTACTTATCATTTCTCTTTTGTAGTGAAAAAGAAGATGATGAAAGTGAAAAAAGAGAAGAACCAGGTGACAACTGGGAGGAGGCTGGAGGTGGTATAGACAAATCATCTGGTCCTTGGAACAAGTCAGCTCCTGCACCAGCACCTGTTGTTGAAGCAATTGGTAAATTTAAGTCAGGTTTTGGGGGGGGGGGGGGTGTCTGGTGTTTTCTTCAGTCCAGGGATTCATATCTGATTGAGTTTCAGTTGTTCATAGGCAACTGCCTAAGAAGCAGTTCCTGTCCTGGCACCTCGTAACATCTAACGGCTTGCTTTACACATGTAGAAGCAAATGAGAGAACCTTCTTTTGAAGGAACCTGAGGAACTGAATCAATAGTGCTGTCAGATACTAAAAATAAGCATGCATGAGAAGTTTTGTTTTTTGTTTTTGTTTTTTTCCAGCCCTCAAAAGTAGAAAAAACTGGTATGCCTTCTTTGAGTGAGATCCCTATACTTTGCCATCTGCAAAGAATCTGTTTAAATGTTTCTGCTGATCTAAAAATACTGCTTTGACAATAAGCTGGTGTTCAGTCGGTATCCAATATCTAATATGGCATTTCTTAGGCTGGATTCAGTAATTGGTACACTGTGGATTTTTTCTCTTTCCAAATCAGTTGTGGGGTACAGGAAACAACATTGCAAAATGAGGGTTTTTAACGGGGACAGAACTTCAGGTTTGATTAAATACAATTTCATAATATTACTAGAGTTGAGGTAGCTGTGGTCCGAGTTCAGACTAATCTCTTCCATTGAGTTAATAGGTACATTATTTTTTTCATTAATCAGTGTTATTTCATTGTAGATTGCTACCTTAAGCATAAACTATTTGGATGTTCCCCTCTACATCTGTGGAGGTGCTGTAAATGAGATTTGCAAATACAGAATTATTTGCAAATACAGAGTTATGTGTTAATACCTCAAGTTTTAAAGACAAGCTATTAATAAATTGTAAACAAGATACAGGAAGTTCTGTTCAGTGGTTCTAATGCTCTGAACTTGATGAGGCGCTACAGTAGAGCCATACTTTAATTGACTAATAAGCAGTTGCTAAACTAGATGACACCTGACTTCTTGACTAGTCTAAAATGTTTGCCTCCAGAGCGTTAGAAGGTGCGATAACATACTTATTAAATACAAATCTTAATATTTTCATACTTTTATATCAATCTGTGCTTTTTTGGGATGAGTGCAGACTGACTGACTTGTCTAAAATTCATTCTTATAAATAGTTACAGAAGCACCAGAACCAGTGCAAACTGGTGGTGTATACAGGCCGCCTGGTGCCAGGGAGGGCAGGCCGCGGAGAGCACAGCAAGGACCACCAGAAATCTATAGTGATACGCAGTTTCCATCACTGCAGTCCACTGCCAAGCTTGTAGACAGTCGAAAGTAAGTACATTTCATTAATCCCCTAAGAGACATTTTAACTGTATTCTCTGCATTCTTGTTCTTGTTATAGAGATAAAGCTAGTGTCTTTCCACGTGGGAAAGTAATATATGAGATAGATTATTCTCTATCTGGCAAAGAAATGGGAGAGGTCTTAACTGTATTTTCCAACTCTGTGGAGGGCTTCCCATGAAACCACTTTCACGGGACGTAGCCCAGTGAGATAGCCAAACAAGACTGACAGCTATCTTATCCATTTAATTGACATACTGAAGGATTTTTCCTAATCTAGAGTGTTTCTGCTCCTGTCAACATGCCGTTCGCTGAGACAGCAACCATGGTGAGGCTCTGTGCTGTTACCTATTGGTAGAAATGAACAGAATATTTTGAGCCTTCTTGTTAGAAATACAAAGGTGACTTAAGTGGAAGGATGTGATTTTAATACGAACATAAATTCAAAAACTTGCTATGTGAGCCCTAGGTTGGGAAGATGAGCCCTCCAATTTTGCTGAAGCCTGCCGTATTTTCTTGCGTGCGAGACTTCTGTCTCACACTGCCTGAGAGTCCTGATTTTCCTATAGTCTCATTCCCTACAGAAGAGATAGCTAGGCTAATACCCAATTCTTTTGTGTTTTATGACTTCTCAGTGTGGTATTGACTGACACGTTCTAGCAGAAGCTTTGGGTTTTTTTTTTCTATTGCTGGTCTAGTTTTGTCTCTCTGGTAAATGAGACATGCTGTCGTTGATGCTTTAGGGCTTGAATGGTGTAAATTGGGCTAAGATGAAAATCTCTGAATGCTATTTTGACGTAGCACATTAAGTATGGTATACCCAATTACATATATTCTTCTGATTACTGACTAGCAGTCTAGAAAGTGAATGGACTTCTCTCTTCTAAAACCTTTTTTCATTAAAGTGCTTTTAAAATATACGTTAGAGAACATTAATATTGAAATTTAGAACATAGCCTGAACTGTACAGGAAGATGAGCTTGATTGTGGAGAACAGTTTGTGTGTGTGTTTTTTTTTTTTTTTTTTTTTTAAACAAGATTTGCTTGGGAGTGTTTGGCTATTCTGTTAAAACTCTAGACCTTCATGTTTTGTGTTTGTAGTAATGTTTTTGTTGGGATGGGGTGGAAATTGGCTAGAAATTCACAAATCACAAGCTAGTGATAAGATATTTACTGATTACATTTATTTTCCCTTAGGGATAAAGAAATGGAGAAGAGCTTTGAAGTAGTAAAACACAAAACTAGAGGTAGGGATGAGGTCTCAAAAAACCAGGCACTTAAACTTCAGCTAGACAACCAGTATGCTGTGCTTGGGGATCAGTAGAGCTGCATACACATTACAATTAAGGAATGCTTTTTTGGTAACCCTTCTACTAAGGTAACTAAACTACAGCTAACGGCTATGATGAACATGCCACCTTATTTCTGCTGGATCTACTGCAGCAAGTGCAGACTACTTTGACGTAAGTGATTGGTTCTCCTGCACTATGGAAGCATAATATGTTACAACTTCTCCATTGGATATGGGGCAAATTAATGTAAATGATTGAACAAGAGTCATCAGTGTTCTTTAATTGCTCAGAAAGATACCTACAGCCAGTGGTCATTTCAAAATCTTTTTATGTTCAGATACTGAGCCTTCGTAAAGGTTGACTACCTCAGACTTGCTGCACTCATTGTGGACACCATGTGGATCACAACTTCTGGAAGAGAAGGTTACAGCTGTTTTAGTGGCCATCTGAAACTTGAAACCAGCTCTACTGGATTCCTGTCAGAAATCCTGCAGAAGTCAGCCATTTGGTTCCAATTTGCTATAACAAAGATTTAAGTGACCTTAATGAGAAACCTATTCTGTTCCCCTTCTGAGGAATCCTGTTATGTGTAGCCATAGCCTACTAGAGACTTCTGGAGCATACCATACCACTCATACTATCCAAGTACAACACAGAGCTGTAGTTTGTTTACCTTTTTAGATAGCTGTACTGAAGTAACTGCAAAACAAATTAAAACTCATTCAAAATCAGATTTGAGGAATTATGGGTTTGAATGGTCTGTTTGAATTAGCCATTTTCACAGTTGTCTGTTTAAGCATTTTTCTGTTTCCCCACAAAAATGCCTTCCTTGTTTCTGGTATCAAATTGCAGCATATTTAAGTAACAATGTGAGATGTTATAGTGAAATAAGGTTTATTTTGTGTTTGTTTCTTTTTTTTTTTTTTTTTGTCATGAGCTTGGTCTTTCTCACCCTAAAGCACTAAAGACATATAGAGCTTTGATTTAACACAGAGATATCCAGACTCTGACTATAGTCTTCTGAACTTATCTTTTTAAAAATGCAAGATACATGGCAGTAGCAATACTAGATAAAACTTCTCCAAAAATACATATTTGTTTGAAGGGCAATGGTTACTTTATAACCAAAATGACTTTGTATACTACAGAAGGATAACTAAAGCTTGGTAAGCCATGTTTGTTTGGCTACTTTTGTGAAGCATGCAGGCTGAGGCAGAAATCCTCTAAGTAAAACTCCTAAATAGTGTTTTTTCCAAAGTCAGGAGTATTGGTAATAATAATGGAAGGCAGTGGCTTCTTTAAGTTAGTCTCATCTCTGACTTAATTTTGTGGAAGTAGGCAAAACGGCACTTATACCGAAAGTACAGGATGTTGCCCATAGCTTTGGTTCAGTGAACAAAACCTGACAAGTACCAAAAGTGTCCTGCTGTAACTATTTTTCTCTTCTCTAAACTCTTACACCAGAAGCGAAATGAAGTGGCGTGCTCCAGTGTTGAGGTTTCTCAGAATAAATGCCAAAAAATAAGAGTTCCAGTGGCAAGAAAAACAAGGGAACAAAACAAAATTTGCTCACTTGTGTGGGAGTACTGTGCATCTGTAGAAGATGAGGATAGTGCGGGAATTGCATAGTTGGGTTCCTTGTGACTAACTGCTCACTCGCTTTCAATATGCTTCTCTGAGGTCAGTGGGAATTGTTGACTTCAGTGGGCCTGGGGTTTCACCTGGTTCTTTTATGCACAGACTAAAACTGGCCTTGCCCTTGCGGAGTTAACTGTCTTTAAAATTTCTCCTGGAAGCTGCTATTAAATAGAGGGCTCAAGAGACTATCCTTAAAGTTGGAGACTTCCTTTGGAAACAAAACCCCACTGAGAGACTGATACCAATATTGTTGACTCTGAGCCATGTATCTTCCTTGAAAACACATTGTTGCCAGCGAAACTGTTGGTTTGTCACTAAAGATTTCTGTGGAATTCATGGTAAATGGACATGTCACCTGGTGATGTAGTAGAAATGTGAAATCTTAAAACACTTCTCCTGATGTTTAAAGAGATTGAAATTGTCAATGCACACGAATCAAGTTTTAATCTACTGTATGAAGGGTAGATGAGACTGTCCATTGTACCTTCTTTGAGTTTTTGGGCATGACTTCTGGCAGTTCAAGAAAACCCTGTAACAGTTGCAAATCAAATAAAATGGACATATACATGGATCCTGGAGTCTAATGAATCTTTACCTTTAGTTCCAGTTTATGACCATGCAACAGCTGAGCAAATGCAGGGTATTTGGATCTCTTAGGGACAGACCATGGAGTGGGTAGTCAGCTTTATAGTCAGGTGAGCTATGTGTAACAGCTTATAGCAGTGCATATTAATATGGCTTTTATTTGAAGATACTTAGTTTATTACCTGTCAGTGTGATTTCTTAGCTCTGCAACCATATAAGACTGTTTTGAGTCTGACTGTTTTGAAATATGGATGAAGCTTTGATTTGCTTTTCACTGAAGGTAGCTCTGCTGAATTACAGGATGAAAAACTCTGGAGGGTTTTTGCTGTTTCAGTAGCTTTACAAAAGTCCATCTGCTGCTGGTAGCTAGAGATTGTATTTTGGGGGGGACTTTGCTTAATTGCATCATTCCAATTCCTTATCTGAGGCTTAAAGGAAAAAAACCTGAAATGCAGCAGCTTTCCATAGTACAGAGTGTCTTTCACAGGAAAGTTGCACTGTTTTAAAGTGTTTTGGGGTTAAATACACCAATATTTATATACCAACCATAGTTCCTGGTGCCAGGAACTATGAAAATACCCGTTGTCAGTATCTTCCTTGTGACAATTAAATGTTCTGCATGCCTGAAATTTTGAAAGTAGTTTTTGAAAGCTCAGTATGCCTTTGAGACTCTCAAGTCCAACTTTATCTGGGTGGTAGTTACGTTCATCTGAGGCATGCTAAGAATGCCCATTCCATTCCTTCCGAGGCTCGTTTGAAGCCTCGTTCTATAAATGAAAGATCGTCAACTGTAGAGATGAGATTCTTGATGCCACTCAGTGAAACCTAATTCTGTGCTGTATCAGGTAAATTCCTATGCTGTAATATAGTTAAGTTTTTATGGAGACCTTGTTGTTAATTTCTGATTTAAAGGTTCAGTATTACTTTCTTTGGCCTCAAATGCAAGCATAAGATATAAAATCAAGACGTTGCTAGTGGAACATCCAGGTGCCCAGAACGTACTGGAAAGGAAGGGTTTGGATGTGTTCTTGATTTGTATGGTCTGTATCTAAGGAATCTTTAAATGCCAAAAACGAGGTAATTGTTACAAAGTTGGACTTTCGGAATGCTGGCTGTAGGAATGGCAGCTATAATTGCTAGAGTTTGTGATAAATCTAGAAGAGCATTAGTTTTTTTCCATGGCTGTAGCTTTGTCAGGTTTCATCTCGTCTGCAAGTGAAGAGGAACTGACAACTAACAGTGACGACCCTCTCTTGCTACTTCAATTTTTTCAAGTTTTTTTCTTTGTAGCTAGCTTTATCAATCATGTGCAAGGTAACTGTCTTCAGAAAACTTATGAATAAATGGAGTTTGTATTAGAAGTCTGTCATCATAGGGACTTGGTTTTTTGGTATTGGACTGCATCTTTTGGCTCTTTTACCACAGCATGGCTGAGATTTCTATGCTGTTTAGGTCATGGAAACACAGTATAAGATTAATAGGACCGTATACTTAGGAATTTGCTTATCTGAGCATTTGCAATAAACCTTTTTTTTTTTTAATCCTCCTAGCCTGGCCGAGCAATTTAAAACTCGTTAGTGGCTGTCTTTCAAATGCCATAACTAAAATGGAGGCACTCTTTCTTATTTAGACTAATATGGTTTCATGTGATAAAAAGGTGCTTGTTTATACTCTGTAGGTAGTTACATTACTCTTTTTAATACTGAAATAGTCACAGAAACCTCATATTTCACATAATTACTTTGCTATTTGTCTCAAAGGCCCAAGAAACTCAACTTTTAACTGAAAAACCTTGACTTCTTTAAAAAAAAAAAAAAAAAAAAAAGACCTTGTGAACAGCCGTGATCCAGGTTTAGTCATCTGACTGTAATTTGCTTTCTAAAGTGCCCCTTCCTGTTCTTCAGCTTTTAATTTCACAAATGAGTTTCAATTGTAAATACATGCTGTGTTTGGGAGGTTAAGAAGCTTTTTTTAAATTTCAGGTATATAAATTAGGTGCATACAAGGAAAAAAGTCCAACACGTTTACTGATAAATTCTTCAGGAATAATTTAAAAGCTTGCCTGGATCCAGGTATAGTGTGAGAACTTACAAGGTCTAGCAGATGGAAAAAGAAATGACAGCAGAAAAGAAAACTGAGGAGTTTAATCCTGCTTTAGATAAGTAGTAATTATTGTGTATTGTGTTTTTGAAAACAAACAACAAAAAAAGGGAAAGTGGCAAATATGCAAGTAAAACACTGGGAAGATGAGAGTGGGAGGGAGTAGGAAGGCCTTTTGCTAAATGATGGTGTTAAACGTACGGTCTGAGGCAGGGAGTGAAGTGTAAGTTGGAAGGAGGAAAAGTACTACAGAGATAACAAGTACTGTTCCCAGCAGTGACAGGTCTGAGTTTAAACCAGCAAAAATGTTTGAAGTTCACTAGTTGGGGAAAGCATCTTATTGCCTCTTTTTTTTTTTTTTTGGCCTTTTAGAAAAATAACAAAAGGGCGGGGGGAACTCTCCAGAGAGAGGGTAGAATTTCTTATGGGTACAAAGCAATCTAACCAATTGCTGAAAGAGAACCAAGAAAGGACAAATGATAAGTTAGACAATCTCATTATGAAATAACTTATTTTTTTTATTTAAGAGTTCTTTTCATTTCTCTATGGTAAAAAGTGAGACACTGATTTAAATTGCTTTGAAGACCTTTCCTTTTTTGGGAAGCAACTTCTGATGGTACGTATATCTTGATTTTATGTTCAGTTGCTTAGAATATGTATTATATAGCAAGGTTAATGAAGTTCAGTGGGCTGCTTAGCCAGAATATAGATGTACCACAGTATTAATAAATCATGAAGAAAAAGCAGTGGATTTGAGTACTAGATTGAAAAATATCATGTAAAACAGCTGTGTGCAGTGAAAAGAAGTGTGCGTGTTCCATAGTAGGAGCATAGGACAAGGAGAGTGGGATTTTGCCTTGCTTTTTTCACTGAGCTTCTGTGTTAATGTCCAATAATCTAGTTTCACTTTGCCTTAGTTTCTCTAGCTGTTTAAGAATTATAATAATTAAAAAAAAAAATCCTACCTCACAGGGTTGTTGTGAGGCTAAAGCTGTTCTTTGCCAAGTCCTGGGGCTAACGGAAGGTGCAATAGAAGGACAAAGTCTGAAAACCTTTATAAAAAGGTCTTTACGTTAGCTTTCATTATGATATTTTAATACTACTTTGGGGAAAGCTTATTTCTGCAGAATGTAATATACGTTCTGTTTAAGTACTATGTAATTAGACTGTATTTTAATATGTATGGGCAAGGACAACATTCAGGCTGAGCACTTCATCTGGCATTCCTTCTTTTTGTGATCAGCTGTGCAACCCGAGTGGTGTATTAACATGAGGCTTTTTGTTTTTATGTGGAATACATTAAGATTAATAGTACTCTATTTTGTAAACTCCATGACTGAAATAAAAGTCTGCTCACAGTTCATAGCCATCTGTTATAATGTGGCTGTCTTAAAGTTTGTTTAGAGTCTGTGAACTAGTGATACTCACTCGTGATGAGCGATCATGATTATCTACTGGATGCAAGTAGATAATTGTGTCAGGATACTAAGTGGTAGCTTCTAGTAGGAATGTAGGTTTCTTCCCCTCTCTGCATGTAAACAAACATTTGTTTTACTGTTTATCCCTGTCCTTATTTAAGATGAAGTAGCATCCAGGTACGATGGAAATGCTGGGGAGAGAGTAATCTTGTCTTAAAATCAGATTTAAAAAACTTTCAAGTTAAGCTGTGGAGGAAGAGGATGAAAGGAGGAAAACAAGACAAAGGGGAATAGTTGTATTTGAGGTTTCTTTGGAACGTTAGGATAATGGAAGGGAACGCTCAGAAGATAAAGCTGAGGGCAATGAGCGGAGGGATGGGTAGGAAGGGAGGGAGAGGAAGGAATAACGATGCAGAGAGATGGTTACACTGTTCACTATTGTCTGCTGTTCTATCAGTTAACTGCAGCTGGAGGAACACAGAAACAATTTTTATGAATATGCCCTTGTGTGCTATTGCTCTTGATTTCAAGGTTCATCCCTCGGACTTTGTAGCAGGCCTCCAAATAGAGATAGAGAACATGATGGCATGGACGCAGACAAATTAGAGCTCTGGTGGGTACTGGACAGGAAGAGTGATGAGGCCTGGCAGTTAATTTCTCTTGCAGATATTTCATCATTGCAGCACTTCTAAGATGGTTTTTAAGATGTATCAGTCATGACAATTCTCTGTCAGAAATGATTACTGTTAAGTTTCAACAGACTGTTGCAGTTGCTTTGTAGGAACTGTTTAACTAGCTGAACGCTGAGCATTAAAGAATAATATAGGGGGCTTTTTAGTCTATTTATGGTGATAAGTGATGTTTTTCATGTAGCAATGATATCAACAAACTAGTAGTTGGCTTAAAATGACCTTGAGGAATGTCTTGTTACTTGGCTGGGTGAAGAAAAGGGTCATAAAGTACTTCTAAGATATCTATCATCTATTCCTTTTTTTCTTCCCCTTCAGAAATAAATTATCTTGTTCTTACCATCTTTCCAGCTATGAAGAGCTGCTTCTGCCACCTCTGATCATTTTCCTCCCTGTATTTTCTAATATGTCTCTTTTCTTAAGGTGCTGATGAAACAGCAAATATTCATTAAGGATCCAAGAGAAATACGTGCTGTAATATTTTTCCATATTGTTCTGTCTTTAATACAGCCTAACATCTTATTCGCTTTCTTGACTGAAACTACACATTGAACAGATGTCTTCATCAAGCTGTCCATGGTGATGCCTAGATCGTCCCCTTGAAAGATCACAACTAATTCAGAATCCACCAGAGCATGTATGAGTGGTTTAAAGCCTTTCCAGTATTCATTGCCTTGTATTTTTTTTTCTTTTGACATTCCTTTGCCATTGATTTGCTGAGTTTACACAATTAGGTAGCTTACCCTGGCAATCACCAT
Source organism: Struthio camelus (assembly GCF_040807025.1). Lineage (NCBI taxonomy): Eukaryota > Metazoa > Chordata > Aves > Struthioniformes > Struthionidae > Struthio > Struthio camelus. Next base: position 50,340,670 of record NC_090943.1, read on the forward strand.
CTTCCCCTGTGCTGACACATCTAATTTTCTCTGGGCATTGGCTTTTGCCATCCTATATACTCAGTTTTTCATTTCGTGTATATAATTCACTCTCCTTACCAGTGATTAGCATGGCATGCTCCTATTAACTTTTATTTGGATCTGACATTTTCTATTCTACTTCTTGTCTCCTCTCTTCTGTGCTGAATTTTATTTCTAGCTCAGTTTTGATAGCATTGAAGTCACTGAGTTATAACTGTCTGCTCTATTTGAAATAATTTGCCTACAGAAAACTGTTGGTTAAAATGCTGTCATAAGTTTTCTCTTTTAATTAAAACAAACCACTTATTTTGTACCTCTTTCAGAATATATACAACCATAACAAAATGATTCAAACCATAAAAACAGGCTGATAAAGACAACAAATGCATTGAGAACCAGGTAAAACATGCATGACTCTGATCTCCTATAACCTCACTTCATTGGTTTCAGTGGAGTTATTTCTTGTTTCTGTCACTTGAGATCAGTTTCATTAAAACTTGAGATCTCATTAGAATTCTAGCTATAAACAGCCAGAGTCAAGCACAAAAAAGTCCCATAGCAAAATCTCTTTAAATTTCTGCGTTATTCTCTTTGAATCTGGCAGAGATGAGGCAGATGTTGTATCGGACAAGCAATCAGATGGGCTCAGGCATACTTAATCTCGCATAGCTGTAGTAATACTTGACATTCAAATTTTAATATTTGAGAAGGTGAGTGCAGCAACACTGGGGCCAGGCTTAGTCTTTTTGTGGTTTGTTTCATCTCTCTACATTCTCATCTTATACTTTTAGAGATGGTACTTCTGTAAATAAGATTAAGCCTTTAAATGTTGATTGCATTGATGAGTAATGCCTTGTTTATAAATACAAAGAAGGTGTCTTAAATGGTAAGCTATACGTCCCAAAAGGCTTGAGTCCTCCTTTTAAGAGCTGCGTTGTCTCAGTATTGGAATATCACATTATACAGAATAGCTGGGTTTGGTACTAATAATGGTATGTGGTTGAGAGATTATTATACCTTAGATTTTGCATCCAAATAAATTATGTTAGGTGTTCTATCTGTAGCACTTAATTGTTTTTGACAAAATCCTAATGTGGCTGCTGGGGATTTGTAAAGGTTGCAAATATGAACAGAGAGGTGGTTTTTCCCCCCCCCCCCCCCCCTTCCAAATCTTAATTTTGGGGGTGAGGTTAGAGGGGATATGAGAAACTTTACCCTGTACTTGTCTGAATGTGGGATTTTTGTACCCTTTCCCCTGTGTCTTAAGACTCAGCTATGCTGCTACCACTCACTGAAGGCCAGTCTTGCCCCTGTGTAAATCCTTTCCCCGCTATATATTTACTAACCACGCAGTACTCTTTGAGACTGACTAGTTCTCTCTGACTGAGGACTGTGTGTTTAAACTGGGAATTAGGTAAAAGGCTAATTGGCTCCTCAAGCCAATGTGACAGTGTTTTCTAGCTAATTGGCTCTGTTTGTATTTTCTGCAACTCAGAAGCAGAGCAAAAATTATTCACTAGCTTGAGCTGTGCACTGTTAAGTATTGGACCTTTCTTCACTCCCTGGTATTCCCTTGTTCTTTTGCTCATCTACATTATTACCATGCCAAGGATCCGTTCAAACACAGATTGTAAAAAGCCCAGTATCCCATCCTTCCCCAACAGGTCACCAGTTCTTTAAGCAAGTTGCTTAAGCAAGAACAGAGCACTGCTGTGTTCCTTCGGTCAGGGCTCTAGCTTCACACACCTGGTGCCATTTCTGTTGCAAAATGCTTAGCAAATAAATGTAAGTAATTGATTGATAACCCTTGATTTTTTTTTTGAAGTACACTCGTTTGTTACATTTCAACCTAGATTCTCGAAAGCTATTCAAATGCCTCATTCCCACTGGCTTTGAGCACCTTGGGCTTAACACTGCAAAATGGAAGCAGTAGCAGTGGTCTCAGTACACCACAGTTCAGCAGTAGACCCCTATTCCTTTTCACAGGTGGAACCTGTTAGTGCAAACACAAATGTCTGATTTAAACAGCAGCATGTACCTAGACTATAGGAAACCTTTTTTTAATGACTATGAGATGACTGGGTGAAGCAGAGTAATAAGAGGACACCTCTATAAAATGAATTTGCTTCTAACTGTATACTGGAATGCCTCACTACCAAAGTTAACCTGAAGAAGTGATGCGAAAGCCACTGGACTGCCTACAGTAGTAGGGGAGACTGATACTGTCTGTCTGGGAAAATGTGGCCAGGAGCCCATTCAGTGTAGCAGAAAGTGTTTCAGCAAAGCCAAATACAGTATGATCAATTTCTGAGAATCCCTGTGTGGTCCCCACAGTTTACACAGGAACCTAATGGTGCCTGTCTATTTATATAATTACATATGTTTATAATTTAAGTTCAAAACCTTAATATATATATTTTTTGTCAGTGGATATTTTTTACCCTGGTTTACCTATCATGGCTTCTGCATATGACAACTTCTAAATGTGCAGTAGTTGTTCTTTCTCCCCATGTTAGAGTAACTGTATGAAACTCTGTAAAGCACTTTTGTGATGTTGCCTGTGAAGAAAGCTGAAGAAAATAAATTTATCTTACAGCAGCAAATGAATTTATACCTCCACAGTTGTCTCACTGCTTTGTTGTGTTTACTAATCTGCTCACAGTGATGCTGAGCAATTACAACGGTTACTGTGCTTGAGTGCAGCATGCTGGCTTTAAGCATGTTGTTCTAGGAACAGTGTGAAATCTGCTGGCTGTGGCCTTGTGCTCTACATCTCTGGCTGTAACAGCTGCTTTCTTCCTCCTCTGCTTCCCTGCTGGAGTGCTCCCAAAGGCCTCTTTTCCTTCCCTGTATCTGCCTAATGCCAGCCTCACCCCTGCATTACGACCCAGGCTCTTTCTCTGTTGAAGTCCGCTGGGGCAGGAGGCAGTGCGCACAGTGGGGTGTTTGAGACTACAGATGTATGCATACACCAGTGCTGAAACACTGGTGGTTCCACTTCTGTCCTGTCACCGAGTCACAACAGCTGCAGGAGCTGCATGTCTCTTGACACACCTCCTTCTCTAAAGCTTAGCTAAACAGTCTCAGCCTAGTCAGTGGTTTCTCCTCTGTAAAACAAGAAAAGCAGCGCTACCCCCTCTACCATGGCATCTGCTGATGACAAAGAGCACATTGATGCTTACTTATAGCTCACCTGGTAATACACCTAAACCAGAGAGCAAACGTAACTGTAAAGCAACATTCTGCAAATAGAATAGGAAATTAATTTTGTATTTTAATGGCAATTAAAAATGTGATTTAAGGCATTAGCAACAAGATTATTTTTCACTGTTAGCCAACCTCTAATATCATCAAGCATGCTTTTAAGATCAAGAAAAGCAAAGCAAGGGTAAGACTTCACAGTCTAGTCTTTACAATTCAACAGTGACACTCCTGTCACTAATGAAGCCTAACTGCTGCAGGACCACAGGTTTCTGGGGCAATGCCTTTGAAAGAGAATCGACTTCCCTGCAGTCATTGACTTCTCTCTATACTTCCTGACAGCCCTGTCAAGGTCATCTGCTTGTCAGTGTCTTTCAGAGCTCATCGTAACCCTAGACACAAAAATAGCCACTGCATTAAAGGACGAAGCACATGCACAAGAACTAGCGTCCTGTACATAAAGCAAGCTGCATTCCTAGTCTTTTTCATGTGAAAAGGCCCACGTGCCTCAGGCTCCTTGCCCCTTCACACCCCCCCCCCCCCCTTTCCCCTCTAGCAAAGGGAGAGCTCTTCCCCAGGTTAGAGCAAGATCTGAGCAGAGCGGGCTCCAGGTCACACTAGGGCTTGGACACTTGCTTTCTTGTTTCCACCACGTTAGCGATGCAAAGGTTTTCTAAAATACACATTATGTAGCAGCTAGAAAAAAAATAGAATATGCCCTCTCTGCCCCATATGCACAACTTCTTGAAAACAAGCAACTGCCAAGCACTTTTGGTTCTCAGAGGTTTAAATTATTAAATAGATTTTTAACTGTTACATACAGTCCCCCAGACAGTTCCACTTGCCCATGCAACTTCAGTTTTTTTCTTCCCTGTTCAAACAGGCTGCAGCCATTACAGCTGCTTAAACACAGGCTGTTAGAGAAGACAGCACTTCTGCTTTAATAAGCACACAGATATGCACTTTCACCCAGGCTAGCATGGTATAACTGACATACATACAGAAATTTCTCAGTGAACAGAGACCCACATCCCACAGTTACTAAAGATTAAATAATTTGTCAAGTACTGTGGTAGCCTAGCAAGGAGCAGTTCCACGTGTTGAAGACTAACATCATTGTTGTGCCTCTGTTTTCTGTTGCAGACTCAATCCACCAGGAAGCATGGTCAGACATACTTCATCTCTGAAGTAGTCTCCTCTTTGTAAAATGGAGTTGGTTCTATGGTTGCTGATCAGATTCATTACCATTCAAAGGCAGAACCTCAAGCAGAGCATTTTATAGAAATAATTTATTACAGTCACTATGTACACCCATTATTTGTACCAAAATTTATAAGCCAGTTACTGTTGTTGTCTTTTTCCCTGTTTCCCAAAATTAAATACCAAAAGAAGAAAAATTCATGTAAAATCTGTCTGTTATTCTGTTGCAAATGCAAAAGTATTTTTACTACCTGATCAGATATTCCCTGCAACACACAGCTGGAAGATGTGTTAAGCATCTCACGTTTCTTAACTGTTATAGGATGGCGGCCCTAAACAAGTCAGTAACGTGACAGTGATCATAACACTGTTGAGACAAAGTTTTTTTTTTTTGGATGAGTGCTTGCCAAGTTTTTAGATACTACCAATAACCAACCTTTCCTATTAGTATTACGGGAAACTTATTTTAATCTCAAAACAAATTAAAAATGAAATTCAAAGCTTTTAATTCATGTCGTGAGAATGAAAAAATATAAATATGAATAAAAAATGTACTAACTAAAAACAGGGAATTTTCTCAGTGTATTCTGGATCGTTTGACTCTGCTCATTTCTCCCACTGCTTTTCTTTTCTGGGATAATCCAGTTCCAAGTTCTTTGTTATTCTGAAGGCAGGACTCAGCTTCTGGCAAGCAGTAAGACTCCATTGGAGGTGGTGGCTCCTTCAATAGGGGGGAAAAAAAAAAAAAAAGTAGTCAAATTTTTGATGGAAAGTAAGAAAAAGCACATTCCACACCAACAGTTTTGAGTACATTTTTACAAGCTCCCTAGCCTGCAACAAATCCCATTTCCAACACTGGAAACAAGGCTGTCACCTTATGGCAATCAGCATTTGAAACCAAGGGCAAAAATACTCATAATTACTGGCAAGACGTCACCAGCATAGCAGTGGTCGGTTTCAAAAACCTCTAATGGCTTGGGTCATTGCAGGCAATGGGCACAACCTGTTTCATCTCTGCTGGAGGTGCAGAGTACTCCCTGAGAGCGCCGTGGGCATGCACACCTGGATGAGGTAGTCAGCGATGTACTCTGGTTTCAAGCAGTTCACTCCTTGGGCTGCTGCCTCTGCTACGTTAACCCTGGTGTCATCTGGTTTCAGCTTACTGAAGTCAGCAAAGAGATGAGTAGCTTCTTTAAAGAGAGACACAGAATGACCAGAAAACACCTGCAGATTAAAACATGACAGACAAAAACTAGTTTATTTTTGTGTTTCTTTCCCAGGGAAGACAAATACATTTGTTGGCCTAGAAAGTCACTCATCAAGTTAACTAACAAACTGATAGGAAATAAAATGCCATTCACAGCTCAGTTCTCTTACTATCAAATACATTTCAAGAAGGGTGATCCTTCTCATCAGAGCAGGGCCCAGATGTTCTATCCTAAATTCCCTCACCACTACTGACTTGTGTGTGGCATGTGCAAAATGAAGACATCATAGCTTTTTTTCTCCCACCCATTGACCATGTCTCAGCTACTCTGTGTAAGCAATTTTGTTTAAGACCTTTAACTAGCATGGACAATGCTCAGCACCCAGGTTAGAGATTGTACCAGTATCTACAGAAACAATGTTAGACAACATATTTAATTAGTTTTTAAGAAAAACTACATACTTTTGCTCCTCCTGACTGAAGAAGGCGCCTGAATCCTGCTTCCTTGGTTTGATCAACATTTAGGATCACTTTCCAGCCACTGAAGGCCCCCTAGACAAAAGATTCAATTTAGCCCAAAGGATGTCCGTGCTATAAAATGTTTAACATACCTACAATCTACCCCTCCCAGTAATATCTGGCAGATCAAGATTTGCTGTCACCTAGTTCTGTCTTTTTAAATGTAAAAGGCAGACAAGATGCAGAACATACAAATGTTGGGCCACCACCATAGAGTCAGGCAGCTTGCCACCAAACCAGTGCTTCTGCCTTTCAACTGCTTAGCAAGATGGACAAACCAATCCATTCAAAAACACTTGGCAATGGGTTTTCTAGTACAGCAGACACTCATTTACTGAAATACATCTTCAAGAAAAAGTTATTTGAAAACAACTTTTTTTCTTTTTTCTTTTTTTTTTTTTAAAACTTCATACACTGTACCATCTACTCAGTTACAGTATTGTAGTAGCAATACAGCATCTAGGACCAATTGGTTGCCTCATACAAGCACTTACTGCTGTTTCCAAATAGGTAAGGTGTACAAAGGACTTGTGTTACGAGCATTCATTTAAAAACATTATTGTAAAATACATGCCAATCAAGTATTACCCGGATGTGATTGAAACACTGGCAGTGTTTCTGCTTTCTATCGAATACTCTACCCCTTTTGCAATGTCTGGTTTGACAGAGGAGTTAAAAAGGACTTTGGGAGCCCAAGTCCCATTTTCAAAAATCTCACTGAAAGGCTATGGAACTTGTACTTTAAAAAATCACACAAGGTGCTTTTGGAAAGGAATACACTTGGCCAGCTGAGTTGTTTAAAGTACAATAGTATGCTCATTGCTGGAGTATACCAATGCTGTCCAGAGTGCCGTACTGTCACAGCACCAGATTTGGAACTGTTGCCGCCAGTACCAGTTGTGGTCCCCCCCCAAAAAATGAAGTTTGAAAATCAGAGCTCTGAAGCATAAAAACCATCAGCTTAATGGCTGGAGGACATTTACATATACTAGCAGCCACATTCTAGCTTTTCAATCACGAACAGTGGTTCAAGAGAAGATTAAGACTTTTACTACTAATATACCAGCACCAAAAGCCTTGCTATTTTCTTCTTAATAAAAAGGCAGATCAACTTTCCCTACCAGTTAAGTTTCTGGGTTTGCTGGTGACAATTCCTGCACTGCCCACCCATACCATACCACTTACTCTGCATGAGTGTCTAAATACCTCAACAATACCAGTTTCTTGCCTCCCTTTATGAATTTTCTTCCTCCATCTCATGGCTGCGAGTGCTAGTTTCTTCTGGTTTACATTGATTCCAGACAAAACATTAAGTATGGAATTACTTCCCCACTCATAATCTTCTTCCTAGAGCAATCATAAGCTTGAATTACAAAGGAACCTTGCCAAATTCACCAGCAGAAAATTAAAAAACAGAAAAAGTTGCAGTTCACTCTAGCTTTGTATATTGATTCTACCTGGCTAAAGCAGCTCTACTTAAAATGAGAGATATGGCTCTTAACTGAATATATGCATCTCTTCCATGAATACAGAGACTCTGGCTTTCCCTCCTCCCAGTTTTAAATCAACTCATGTTTTCAGTGACATCAATCACACTGTACACAACCAAATTCCTCTTGCAGTTACCTAAAACAAAATTCAACAGTGAGCGCAAAGCAACTCACTACTTTGAACATCATCTAATCTGCATTTCGACAGTTTCTTCCAAAACAACGGAAGTTGTTTTTATACATAAAGATATGAATCAGCCTACTGGCATTATTTTGAAGTTAGCCTGGTAAATGTAAAAGAACTGCTAGACCCAGGAGAACTGTGAAACAGTTATGCAGGGAGGTCAGAGATTGGAAGAGATAATGTTCAAAATGCTTATGTACCCGGTTATAGAGTTGTATCATTTAAAATGATTACGTTCGTTAACTGAAGAGATCAACATTTAGTTTCAATATTTAGTATGAAATCCACATGACTTCAGTTGACAGTAGTGACAATTTACCAAAGGTGCTTAAACTTCAATTTTCAGAAGAAACTCCTGAGTATGGGTATTTCATTTGTCCTGCACAAGAAGGTTGCTCAAGAACTGGTTTTCAGAGAAAAGTTGGCCAAAAAAAAATCGCACCCTAAACTGCTAATCACTTTTGAGAAGTTATTCCTTTCCTAGCAGTGCAAAATGAAAAAAAAAAAAAAAAAAGGTGAAAGGTGTAACATATCACTGCTCAATAATAAGGTCACATGCCTGAACAAAGCAGCCAGCTCTTCTACATGCCTCCAGGTAGGAACGATGAAGTACCCACTTCCCAGCTGCCATCGAGGCCAAGAATTTTTCATTTCGTAGAGGATGTCCCACAACAATGTGTGTACAACTTGGATCAAAGCACTGTTTCTCAAGCACTATTCCACCTTGGAACAGAGGAATGAATTTGATTCAAATTAATTAAAGGTCAGACAGTACCTCAGAAAGGATCCCGCAAAGTGGGAATTATTTGAATTTAGACAGAAATACACTTACTTAACTCAAATTTACACAGAAAATATTATCATTGAGGTGACATGGGCAAAAGCTGGCAAGGAAGGAGTCAGGAAAAAGTGGCTCTGTTAAAAAGTGCCACTGTAACAGAGCTAGGAAGAGACATCAGAGCATAGTAGTTCTTAGACACTTCTGCAGTAAAGAATGAGGCTGCTGTGGAGATGACTAAAAGAAAGTGCCAGAAGACAAAACCAGTGCTGTTTTATGACAAAGCTGGTAACTCACACTAATAATAACAACATATTCAAAGAATAGCTCACAAGCACAGAAAGCCATAAATTTGAGACCTCAAATCTGGTGAGTCATTAACAGAAGCCCTTTCTTTTCCTAAGAGTCACAGCTGACCAGCTTACAGACCCACACTACTCTGTGCATTTCACAAATATCTGGTACCTAATTCCTCAATCAGATGGCAGTAATCAAATCGTTCTTGAGGATTAAGAGAAGACAGCTGAAATTTACGCTGTTTTTCTGGTTCTTCATCAGCCTTTTCATCTTCTGTAATAGTCTGGAAATACAGTAACAGATTTTGAAAATATGACAGAAAGATCAGTTTGACAGCTGACTATTTCTCTGCCAACTTAATATAAAAATAACCCAGAATGTTTTTTCTTTTAGCTAGGAAAAGCAGAACCAAACCTGCCAATCACTTGACAAAGGCTTGGATCTTATCAAATCAACATCAGGCTCCTACTTAACATCCTCTTGGTTCCCCTTTTCTTCAGGGCACAACTACACCAATCTGTCATAAAAACTAATCCTTCATTCATATTGACTGAATGCCTAGTTAAACAGATGAAAAAATCATCATCCATCTATCACATTGCCCTGTTCATTCAGTCTTCCTGTAAGTTTGGAGGCCTTTTATGTATTTCCACCACAGCTTATCAACACGATACTTTATGCCTCTGAAGACACACAGCTGCTCAAGGTTTGAGCATCAACTGATACAAAGTGAGCAAAAGACTAAAAACTCATTTTCCTAGCCCCTTCCAAGTTCACTCTAAGATGGGATCATTTTAAACCAGGCTTTTGGCAGAAAGAAATTCAGTTTGCACTTAAGCACAAATTCCAAGTATCTCTGAGGAAATTAAGGCCTAATCTTTTTTTCCATCATCATAATTTGGTTGAAGGAGTTCTGGATAATACAGACAGTAACTCTCCACTCCACAGCACACCTTAGCATCCCAACAGGAACTATTTTGGTTACAAAATATTTTGGGGACAAAACGCATAATGAAGTAATAAACGTTTCAGTCCCAAAAACATTATCTGTTCAAAATCGTGGGCGAGGCAGGGGAAGGTGTCAGAAATAGAACTGCATGGAACTAATCCACCTAAGTATTTTAAATGCAGATATTCACCTATTACACATTACTTTCAGGTTCAAAACTTTTTAGAGAATAGTTACACCTCTCAGAAAACACAAACAATCACAAACATTTCTGTATATGACACACCTTCTCTTTGGGTTGTGGTGCCACAGGAGGGTTAGCCAGTGGGAAAGCAATGCTGGGGGCCTGTGGAGTGGGAATAAAGTTATCTTCTTTAATGGGTGTTTCAAGATCTCTACATACAGGATTCTTTAGACCTTCAATCAAATCTCCATCCCCAGCCTCAGGAACCTCTGTGAACAATAAAGTGGTATTGCATGACTTGTCTTTGGCTGAATATAGTTACGGGTAAAGCTGAAAAAAAGGCAGCTATCCTAAACGGACAAAAAACAATTGCTGCTACGACATCCACATTACTTTTCTTCAGGATGCACTTCCCTGTTACCACAAAGCACCAACCGAAATATTGCAGCCTCATGTTCTTGCATGTCCTGTTTTGGAAAGAAGAAAAAACTCAAATGGCCTAATTTCTTAGGCTAAACCGCACTGATTCAGTTAAACCAAAAATCAATTGAATACACTTAGCTGATTTTCCCCCATCTTCTCTACAACAGGGTCAGTTTTCAGGAAGACTGTTGCTGCAAGCAGAAAGGGAATTCTGGGGCAGGGGTCAGAGGATTCCGCTATCTCTCAGCGGGCAGAAGTGGGAAGAAAGCAAAACCAGACACAAACAACACAGGTGTGTTGCTTCCTTAGTCCTGGCCACAGAATAAAGATTTCAAAAAGAACAGGGAAGATAAATACAGGATCTTGACTGAATCCTGACCTAAACGTGCACATGCACTCTGGGATGCGTTTTGGGGGCTCATGGGTATCATCTTACTGTCTCCCCAGTCTTCACCTATGATTATTTCCACTACAGTTAAAAAGATTCTGTTACAGGTATCCCTATTTGAACTCCACTATACCAGCCTGAATCATTATCTGGAACCCAGCTGGGGTTCCAAATACAAGCCTGAAAAACATTTCCTAAAGCCGATGCAGGCTATTTTTAGACAAACACTGCCTTGGTGGCAACCAGATAGGAAAGCTTCTCTTAAAGAAACAGCAACACATAACGGAGCTCAAAAAAAGATGCAAAGTTACATTTTTGTCATTCAAGAAATGCCAACAAAGCTTACTCTAATCTTTTTAAAAAATAGAATTCTGAGCCATAACACACACCATTGTATTTTAAAAGCCCCAAAGATCAGACTGATGCCGTAGCAGAGAACAAGTCTGTTGTATTTCTGATTTTACCTATACCAGCAATCTCGGCATCAGCTAAGGAGCCTTTGAAGGCAGACTCATCCACGTTCTTATTGGCGTTATTCTGAACTTGCTCAGTGTACTGGGAAGGACTATTAGGCCACTGAAAGTTGCTGACAAGTCTTGCTCTCTCCTCCCTTGCAGTAGGATCGTCCCAGATGATCTGCTCACTCTGTGATGGCTCTGTGTTTATGTCGGTAAGTGCTTGCCGGGACTGCCTGTGGAATAAAAAGAATGGATGCCTTAAATATTCCTTTACTTTACAGAAGACTGAAATACCTGAGGACAATGTGTTAACGATCACATCAACAGTAGCGTCCTCATGACTTTATTATCAGAAAGCATGGCCAGGAAAGGATAAAAGCTTCACTATAAAAGCAACGCTGGCAGCCTGGCTTTGCGGGCCTAAGCATTAGCACGGCTGAAAAAAGGCAGTCAAAGTACCATTACAGGATATTTATATTATGCTTCATGCTGATAAATTATTTCATGATCAGTGTACCTTACTCTTTACTGAACCTATTAATTTGCCAATAAAAAACAAGCTAAAGGAATAATTTTGCAATATTTCAATTACTCCCTCATTGGAGCTCAGCATTGTCAGAAAATAACGCTTACAGGAGCTCAAATCCTATTCTCTGCATTTGATTTAGAGAGAAAAGAAAGAACAAATATGCACAGGTGCGCTTTGCAGGAATAACTATTACTTGCATACGACCTATGCAATGAAATACTGCTACTGAACACTGCAGCACTGTTTTCATCAAACCCATAACGAAACCAGCTAATCTCAAGTGGCAGGGGGAAGCCAAGGCAGTTGGCATAAGTCAGTTCAACACCAAAAAAGCAACCGCACTATTTTGTTTGTTTGTTTTTAAGCACAGAAAAAACAAGGTAACAACCCAAAAAGATACCTACCAAGGACTAAGATAACATTCTCATTTTAACTAGGAGGTCTAATTAAACATTCTGAATTGCAAGAGAATAAGGAACCGAAGCACTTCAGCGGAGAAAGATAATATAATACTTGAAAACCTTGGAGACTTACTCCTGTTTCAGTGACTGTCTAAGTAAGGGCAGGTAGGACAAAATAAGATACTTTGAAATGCAAATCAATACCTTAGAGCTTCCAAGACCCTACTGCGGCCATTTCGCACAGATCTCGTGCCATCAGGGGTGGTTGGAAAACCATCAAAACTGTTCCTTGAGAGGGATCCTCTTTGTCCTTGTGGTTTCACTATTGATGTGGCAGACATGATCTCCTGCAGCTGCCTTTGGAAATTCTCTCTCATTTCTAGGGTTTGAGTTAACACTTCAAGAGAAGAAACAAAACCCACAAAATCAAGACTGTCGCATTGTAACGAGAGAAGAGTAATAGAAAACTGAGTCAACTTTTCTCCCTATCAGGGCAAATACTTTAAGGAGAAAACAAAGGTCTAGAAAAATTTGCTTATGCCCTGGGTCACCAATTCCTGAACACAAGCAGGAATTCACAGTTGGATCACTTTCAAATTTGCTCGGGTACAACTAGATCTGGCTTATACCCATAATTCTCCTGTAACACGTTTATCTACATAACACGATAACTTACACTCTAAAATAATGTTATTGCCATGTTTAAGATGAATTTCAGTGTTTTAAAAACAAAGAAGTAACAATGAGTAAATTGCAATGGATGACCACCATCTTCTCATGGGCTGTCAGAGTCTTTAAAATAGAGAGCAAAACCTTTTTCTCACTTCCAGCACTAAAGAAAGATATCAGTATGATAAGTAAAGCTTCCAGATCTTAATATACAGAATAGCACCTGAAACTGTAAGAGGCTTGTATAGCTTGACATTCCACAACTATTTTGAAAACTAAAAAATGATTTACATTTACCTCCTTTGGCTTCACTTGCTACAACTTGTTCTCCCTCCGTAGGGACCGTTTCCTTTATTTGGTCAGTAGTTGCATCATCTTCAGCGTCATCTTCACCCACTGGAATAATCTACAAATAATTAAAACGAGTAAAATTCTCAAATTAAGGCTAGAATTTGTGGGTTTTACCTTGTTCAACACTTGTGCAAATTCTGAAGATTAATGAGGTTGCCCTAGAATGATCTAACCTTTCTTTTACCACAAGGACTGTAAGACAATGAGTAACAGCATCAGTGACATCTATTCTGCAATGTAAGTAGCTACTAAAAGACAGTTCACATACTGGATCTCTTGTTCACCTGCAAGAGAAGGCAAAGACAGGACGACACTGTTTCAAATTTGAAAAGCTCTTCTAATCTTAGAAGGCCTGGGTTTCCCTCCATCCCCCTAGAATAAGAATATTCCACATGCAGAAAAAGTGCAGGAGCATCTGGGATAGCTACTGCTAATTAGTAGCTAAACCTGATTCACAGCATCACTGAATAAGCATCAGCATTATCTACTATTATATTAACGTAACAAGTAAGTGAACTGAATAACTCATAACACTATACCTCATTTTCCTTGGCTGGTTTTCCACTTGATGGAAGTATACTAGAGGAAGAGAATCTGGCATCGTGCACTGCACTGATGTCCAGGCTCATTTTGGGATTGTAAGTGTGAGGAAAGAGAGATTCGGGAAGCCGTTTATATTCTTGGGCACTCTGTAACAACATTAATTAACATAAGATAGATAAGAAACTGGGTGAAAAGTAAGAGAAATTCTAGATCTAAACATGGGAGAAGTGTAATAAAGACATCACTGCAAGAAGTACTTTACACAAGAGAAAAATAGGGCACACATTCTGAGAAACACGTAGCAAAATGCTAAAAGAAAGAATATTTTTTCCTCAAGGAGAAAGTCTAAACGTTTACATTTGCCAATGGGACAATATTCATTAAGCTACCATTCAGAGAAAGCTCAATCAAAAACTGTTGAATTAGTAGCAGGGTTTTTTTTTCCCCCTCCTCCTTTTTGTCAGTTTTCAGCTCCAGTCTTTTATGAGGCAAATCGGTGAAAATTAATGGCTCAATTTAAAAACTCAAAGCAGTATGCAAAAACATCAATTTCTCTATGCACTCAGTAGAAACTCAAACAGAAATCAACTGCCATATAACTGGTTTTAAGTTTCCATTTCCATTCAAAAGGAAATGGCAGCTAAGTAACACTTTTGAAAAGGAAACTTCTGCTCCATACCTCTAAAAGCCAGTGTTCTGAAACAATGTGTATACCCCTTTCCTTAACAGATCTGTACTCCTTGTTGTTGTCGTTTTGTCCTCCCTTGTAGATGAAGTGCGTCACTGTTTCATCAAAGCACCATCTGGGAGGGGGGAAAAAAAACCCTAAGTACAACTTAAAGATATCACTTCCGACCAAAAATTGTAAGAAAACCCTCACAGAAATTGTTCTATTCCATATTCATGTTAAAGTATTGTTTTGCCCACTTTGTTATAGCTAAATATAGGACGAGCCTGATTTTTTTAATCCAAAAAGACTGCGTTCTGTTTCAGCATAGTGCAATTTCAAGATTTTTTGAAAGCATTCCTGAAGTAAAGCATTCCTGAGCTATTTTTTTTTTCTTTTCAAGTAAATGGAGTTCCAAATCTAACAAGAAGATATGTGACCTAAAGCAAGGTAACTTTTTCTTTTATTGACATATTGAGCTGCAACTGGACTACTGACCCTTCAAGCTCAAAACAAATAAAATGTAGGCTTCTAACACTTAAACCGATTTAAAAAACTGTATTTGTTATATAAAGGAATAAGCTGTAACATTTCTAGGCTGCTACCATACGTGAGGACAACATCCTAATCCATGAGAACACTTATCATGGAGTCAGTGACAAACTATTTAAATCAGATTCAGTGGGAGCAGAATTCGGTCCTAAGTCACAAAGGCTAGTAGTTGCTAGTTTCTCCTACCGAGAACCATTTTTCTTTTAAAAAAAAGTTTTTGTTTCTTTGCTTAATAAAGATTTAGCCATGCTTACAACTGGTAAAACAGTTAGGTTTGAGTAAGAGGTTCTCCCCCAAAAAATAAAGACAAAAATCTACACTAAAAGTCAATTTTAATCTACTCAAAACTCAAAGAAGTTTCATAGCTTTTCTTCCTTTCTTTTTCGAAGAACATTTTTCTGCAATTCTGGAAAACTTCAGGACAAACACACTTTCTAAGACAGACTTATCAGGAACACAGAGACAGGAGAAAAGGCAGCCTTATTTTGCATTAGAAACAGATGGCCTTATTTTGCAATAGAAGTTGATTAACATGGTGAAACCTGAAGTTTAATTACAGCGAAAGGTCATCTAGATAAGGATATTAGAACGCCAAGACTCTGATTTATTAGAGGTCACATCAGGCCAGAAGTTCAGAAGCTGTTTGCATCAGTTGATACCTGTAGTCTGCCCCAAGAGAAGCTGCTACCGCATTCAGTTCACTTTGCTTCTTGCTAAGTTTTTTACTAACACATATAACAACATCAGCCAAAGGCTTGGAATCTTCTTCCTGTTCAAGTAGAAGAGAGAAATAGGAAAGAGTCACATCTGGAAGACTTCTATGCCAATAGCTTTATATAACAACAAAACTATGATAAACAAGTTCTCCCTGTTTTTGCTGCTGCAGCCTCCCTGGTCAAAAGAAAGCACTATTATCACTCCATGCACTAGGAATCAAAAGACAAGAGATGCATCTCAGCCAGTCTCCCCAGAACACATTCCACTCTTTCCTTGCAGACTGAGCCCCAGAAACGTGACTGACCAAGTCTGTGCTGGCGTAGAAAGGATGAGATTAAGGAGCTACAAAATAAGAAGTAACAGCCTTCCCTTGCTGAATGCTATCTGCTTTCTTATTCCTCCTCTATAGGATACAGTACATTAACATGGCAAGCAGTACATAAACACTTCCATTTCTTCTGCTTCTTTTTTCTGTTTTCTCTCATTAAGATAGGTTAGGCATTCATACAAGAAAGCAAGCAGATGAGGACTGACGGGGGCAAGACAACTACTAAAAAGATGAACATAACACGCTTTATAAGGGGGTAAGCAACTGACCCCCTTGTGCCTGCTAGCAAGCAGAAAAACAGCACCTTACAAAGGATAGGAAAAGATGCATTGAAAATGAACTCTTAGTCTGAGACAAAATATTTAGTCCTGCTCACCTCCCATCCAGATACTAACAAAATCTATACAGATACATATTTATATATCACAATTCCTAGCAACTGCTTAACATCGAGGATAGTAGAACAAATAGTAGAATAAACTTTTAAAATTCTCCCTTGCCTTCCAGGAGGAAATTCTTCTAGCTTACCTTCCTTTCATTGTCACTGAAGAACACAGACTCACATGGATTTTTGTCCAAACAGGTCGTAAAGCAGTACAAAGATTATCACAATTTGCAAATTCCTTTATAACTTATAACCGCAAGATTACAGCATTTTCTTAACTAAGCCTATGTTCCAAAAACTCCAGAAACAAAACTTCCTACCACTTCTGGTTGTGCAGCCTTCAACCGAGGACTGGTAGTAAGAGCTACTGTATGCCGTGTGCTGTTTGCTAGTGCCAATTTCAAGTTTCTGCCAATGACTTCAGAGAGAGGTGTACTCAACTTCCTGGATTTTTGACAGAGACCTCCCGGAGTTTCCAAAGCTGCCAGAGCATCCTACCAAGAAAGAAGCAACCAACTGAGTTACATGAACGCACTAGAACATTCTCACTCAAGAACAAGTTTCACATCTATAGTCTGTGTTAAGTTTCCATACTCATAAAGCACAACTCTGTATTACAGTAAGCAGTCAGCAAGTGCAACTGGAATCCCATTGCATAAAAACAGTACAAGACAATCTAGATCTTACAGTGTGAATAAGCAAAATAGCAAGAGGATGGGAGGAGATTATTAGTATCTCTCCATTATGTGAAAAGAAAACACAGACGAGCTCGAGCAAACTACCTTAGGTAGAAAAGCCAGCAGGCAAACCCAGGAATTCCTAGACCCACACCAATACGTTACCTTTTTAATACCTCCCCCCAGAAAAACTGCACATGAATATGTAATTATATCTGCACCTTTAAAATGCTGAGAGCTATCATCCTTCTTTTTTTAAATCAGAAATTTTGGTCTAAAATATCTTGTTTTGGGAAGTTATCTATACAGGGTAAACTGACAGATATCCAAAGGGAGAGATCCGTTTTCATGAAGCAGAACTAAGAACTCTTAGGATTTCTTAGGCTTTGTTCTCATGACAGAACTCATGTTCTGTTTCGCTGAGGAAAAAAACTCCTTGCAGAATTCAGTACTTTCACCTTTCAGTTAAGGCCTCCAAAAATGAAAAACAAACTGAAGACTTCCCATGCACACCTGAGTCATTCAAGAGGTATTCCAGCACAGACATTTCTAGTGTCAAGGATTTTTTTTGCCTTTTTTTTTTTTTTTTTTTTAAGGCTAATAGTTTCTTTTCTCTTTCTGAAGCCCATGAAAGGCTAAAACAACTCAAACACCCAATCTGTTTTTCGACTTGCAACCTATCTTTAAGACAAAATAGATTTTTTCCACCTTCTCACTACATCTTTCAGTTTAAAAGTATGAAAGGGAAAACATCCATGATTCTCTCAGTCACTGACCAATACAGTAAATGAAGTCTAATAACAATCATTTGCAAAAAGAAGAATAAGGGAATGTCTAGGGAGAAAAATAAGCATTTTGTAATCGCTATAAAGCTATTAAGTTAAAATGTATTGTGAGAGAAGTACTTCATCACAAAACAAATAAGCATTTGTTCCAATATCTGGAGGAACCATAACTCTTCTAGTTACGTTTCTCAGGCTTTAGATGTAAAGAGATAGATTGTGCTGCATGTGAGGTGTAGAATGCATGAGCATATGTGGCAGTAGGCACAAAAAGAGAAGAAGAATATTATAGCATCCACCAATCAATGTAGTCCACGTGTCATTAACTAAAGGTATGTATAAATAAATGGAGCCAGTTTTCCTGGCTTTATTCAAAATGGAAAGGCTACACGTTAACAGCATAAAAAGGCTAAGCGTGGGTTTCTGTGCTGTTTTAAGCTTATGCATATCTTTAACCCTACGGGCTAAAAAAGCTGCAAAGAAGTTCACCTTTACATCAAAAGAAGGCTTGAATAACTTGTCTTTGGAAAGAAATTTGGATGGTGTATCAAGGTGTAAAGATGGTTCTTTCTGTGGCAGTACCCCTTCTGCAAAAGGGGTTGTCTTCTTCCCAATATGATGAGAGATTACAGTTTGGAAAGCTTTACTCTGGAACCTGTTGATATCAAGAGGGGTCACAGCTGGTTTTTTTCCAGCTTCAAGGAGATAGGTAGGTTGTTCTGGAGAATCTGGAGATGGAACAGTTGCAAGTGTCTTGCTAGGCCGAGTAACAAAGCTCTCCTTATCTTGAAAAGGAAAAAGGCGAGGATAAACATAAGCAAGTAATCTAATTTTCATTTTGAACACAGATGAAGACAGGATTGTATTTTAAGAGTCAGTATCATAAATGCCTTTTCTAGCATATACTAGTCTGAATTACATTGCTACCGAGCTTGACCTTGAGCAGCTAAAATGAAAGAGCAACCTCTGTCCCACTCATACTATTTCTAGCTCTGTAGGTACATATACACACACAGAGTCTATACAGCACCTATCAGAACAGCAATTGGTTACAAGCTTGGTTACATCATTTTACAACTACTGGAATGTTATTATACAATAAACCCTTCCCTCTCAACTTAAAGATAACTCCTACTCCCTGGTTCTTTACTTTTCATGCAATATAATTTTCCTTTATACTCATGATTCTGAATTACGCCCCCTTAGGCCACCACATACAATTCCAACTTCGGATCAATGGGACCAGATTTAGCCATGAATCAGCTCTTAAAGCTTATGCATTGCAAACACTAATAAACACAACTCATCTTTATGGCTTGTTCACAAAATTAGTTACAATGGCTTTTACATTTTACTGCTCAATCATTTTTCTCCCCACTTTTTTCCTGGAAAAGCAGTATATAGGCAAGACATGCTTGTGTCAACATAACCTTTTATTCTCTGATAACCCATGTAATTAATTCACAAGCACACTGGTAAAACTAATCGGCTAACATTCAATATTCATCAGTATAGTCCATTTCTCAATATGAACAGAAAGTTGCCAAATGAAAGGCGTGAAATAGCCGGCAAGGGGCAGAAGCATTAGTAGATGAAGCAGGCGTGAACGACGGAAGGGAGGGGCATCATGTAATTGCAAATGATGAGTATTAAGTTCTAAAATGGATCCAGCATCAATTTCCACACAATCTGCAAAGTGGCATATGGGTCAAAGGACAAAGTCGAGTCACTGAGCTTGATTCACAACTAAATGATAACCACAAGTCTCTGCTGACTCCAACAGACTTACAGCCAACGTGCAGTATCATTTCTCTAATCACAGCTCAGGGAAAACAAAAACAAAAAAACCCAAAAAACCACCAACAACACACCCAAACCTTAGAAAAATATCTTTTAGTTTTAATATTCTGAAGGTTTTAGGGATGAAAAACAATTACAGTGTACTAGCTTTCTTGAACAGATTGCACAATCATACATGATAATTTTCCCTTACTTGCTAATAACCCACCTTCAGCATCTGTGTTTTCGACTAAAAACTTGCTTTCATCTGCCCTCTTTCCTCTCCTTGCAGACTGCAAAAGCCAAGCTACAGTGACTGCAGGCAAATTCCACTTCTTTGCAGCTTCATACTTGGACCCATCCGGCTCTTTCACCACCAGATGAGTACTAGCAAACATTCCCTTTTTTGCATTGGCTCTTCGCACAAAAAATTCTTGTACTCTAAAATCAGATCAATAAAACGTTGACTTAGTCATAAACACGATTAATCTAGGGGAAATTTATAATACTATAAAATACATTCAAACAACGGAAGGAGAATCAGTAGAATTATCTAAGACTATGCACTTAGCTTTTCACAAGCTAATCTACAAGCAAAAACAAAAAAAAAACCCAAACAAACAAAAATACGCCCAAACACTCCAAAAATAACAACAACAAAACCCTGTTGAACAGTAATGTTGTGCTTCAATCAATATTGAAAAAGTATAATTTCTCATACTCTGGATGTCCCCACGCAGGCTCAGCGTATGAATCAGACATGAGAATACCATTCTTCTACAGGAATGATGGGACAAGCTAGATTCCGTTCTTGAGCCAAAAAGCATCATTTCCAAACAAACAATAGTTTTCTTCCTGTTTAATTGCAATTTTCTCCTGTGATGAGGGAGCTAGCTAATCCTCCAGATGACAGCAGGACTGAACACAATGGCAAAGAGTTTAGTTCAAACAGACTGCAAATCAAATGATACTCTGTAACTAAGTTGCACAGTTTTTCCACTCAAGAATGTATTAAGTTGGGTTTTACTAATGTTTCTCAGAGATCTTGCAGAATTAGGAGCAAATAATTCACCATCCCAGCTTTTAAGAAATGGTGCACTATCTCTAGTTATGAGGCTGGACTGGAAATTACTGAACTCGAGGAACAATAAATGGAACTCCTAGACCATTCCATCTAACCTCCTGCTACTTCAAGCAGCAAGATTGCTCAATACCCCTTTCACAAACGTATCGCCTCAAACCACCTGGCCTTCTCATCTCAATTACATACAGCTTTAGGAAAAGACATCATAAAAATAACCCTAATTCCTTAATCAACTGCTTGGCTCCACTTCTGCATCAAAAGCACAGTCTGAGATACGCGGTCCTTGTCCAGCAGCCTAAATTCTACCTAAATGCCTGCGATTAGTTCAAGGAAAGAGCTCCATGGCTTTGAAGAGCAATTCAGAAGGCCTGATAACTAGAGGAGAGCAAACAGTTACGGAGGGTCAGACAGCGGGAAATACAAAAATTGGGGTATTTTGGTAGAAATTAGGCTGTGCGAACACAAACTACAAGTTTCTCTAACGGAGAGGCAAATAAAGAACCACATGATAACACCTCACTGCTTCACCACTGGGTTTTGTGAGTAAATAGAATCCAAAAGAGCTTTAACTCTAATTTTTGTTAGTTCTGCAAAAGAAGAAATAAAATGAATAAAGGATTTAGTCACAGTGGCTGTCAGAGAACAAGACTAAACCGCAACAGGAGACGTACCTTGCTCCTAGCAATCCTGCCAAATACACCAGGGAGTCTCTCTCTGCACCAGTGAACTGGCTAAATGAAAGAACACAATCTTCCAGGGGAGTGACTCCTTCCATTACTGGGACTGGTGTGAACAGTGGACTGGACTGGGGATCTAAAAGGAGCTGCTGTTCCACACATGTTATCTTAAAGATGACGAAATAAATAAAAATGAAAATCAAGCCAAATAACAGCAAAACCTAGCAACGTTTCAGCAACTGCATCCCAGCATTTATGGACTTAAGAAGAAGCAATCCTGTTTCTACCATCACACTTGAGACAAATTATTTCACATACAATCAGAGAAATTCTTTTCTAGATAATTTTAAGGTTTGATGTACTACAGCTTTATTCACACTTTTCAGTTAATGCTCTTACAACTCCGGAGGCTCCCTTAAAGTCTCTGAGGGTTTGCATAACTTAATTGTTTTTCAGTGCTAGATAACTGACTATGAACTAAGTCACTGAACAGTTTTTAGTCTATGTCAAATGCATCCTCTTGCTAAATATACTTAATTTTTTTTCCTTGATTTTGAGCTGGAAAGCTGACTTGCTTTGCTGTCACAAGACAGAAAAATCTGTGGAAAGCAGGAAGCATGAAAAAGTAAGCACAAAGATATCAAAAAAAAATCATTATTAGTCAGCTGCTCCTTCAATAGCTCATTATTTAGCGAAAATGCTGCCAGGGCCTCATACGAGAAGCCTTTGTGCCATTAAAGTCCTATTTAACAAGCCTGTACAAAATAAGTGAAACAGACAAACGATACTTTAAAGAAGCAGAGGCATTAAAGCACACTTTCATTTAGTACGTTTCAGATGACATGAGGCTAATTTCTCAATATCTCATTTACATATAAGTAACGAGAAACTCTTCAGTCTGACAAGGCATATTTCTAATGCAGATACTCATTTACTTGCTGAACTGAAGGCTTAACTCTCTTACCAGCCATGTATTAGTAACAACCTCTCCAACAGTTGGCTTCACAGTGCACCCCAACAAGGGTACCACAGCATAGTCTGCAATGGTTCTGCTTTGCGGCGACACAATTTTCCCAGCATTCTCCTTTATAAGATCTGCAATGCAGGACTCCTCCTCTTCACCAAAACCCAAAAGAAGAAATCTCTTTCTGACAAATAAGTGTCCTTCAACCGCTGCAGAAGCCTCTCCCAAGGAACCATTATACACAGAAGATTGATTCTCTTCTTGAATAGACAAGCGAGTAACATCTTTGAAGTTACTAGATGTTAGTTTTTCACCTTCAACTGAAAGAAAAAAAAAAAGTCTGAAAAAATGGCAGACAACTCAAAAATAGTTTCACAGAGAAAACAGAATTTTAGTATTTTGCTGTTTTCAGCTAGGCTTTAGTTAAAGCCTGTTCTACATGGGCCTCTTCAAATTTGGTTTCTAAAACACAATACAGAAATAAACACATTAAACGCAGCTAGCTTTAAGGAGTAAACACAACAAAACTCAAGTTTAAATTGCTATACAAATAAATTCTAATTATGAGCAGTGAAACTTTCTATGGCATACTTAGTCGAGAACCTACCTAACGTAGAATCATTATTTACATATTGAGAGAGGAAGTCATCTTCATCAGCTTTCTGGTGTTTTACAACGTTCACAGCTTCTTTCTTCGAGAGACTGTTATTTTTGGGAAGAATTGATTTTATTCCAGGTTGCTCTAAAATTGGATTTTCTATCATCTGGTAGTTTAGAGGAATATATTGCTCCACTGGAAGTAGAAAGCCTTTACTGAATGACTCCAGTAACCATTTTGCTGTCACTACATGAGGCCTACAAAATAAAGCGTTACACAAATAAGTTACAGCAGGTTTCAGAGCTATGTTTCTTCTTCCCCACTCTGCAAGCTACTATTGTATTTAGGAAGTTTGCAACTCCAATACTAAGCAAGCTTTGTGCACTCTACAAAACTGAAGACTTCTTATTTCTTTTAGTCTGAGACCACAGAATTTCCTACAACATAATTCATATCTGCTATTGCTGGGTCACCAAATCCTTCCTCCACAACATATTACATGATACTGGGGACAAAAAGAATTAACATATGAGAATATTTATTTTCTATTCTTTGAGATGATTCACGGCTAGCAAAAAACTACAGCACTCAAGATCACGCAAGAATAAATAGGCGAAGATGTCCTCGTGAATGCAACTTTAGCAGCCTCGTCATTTAAGTCAAGAACTGCTTAGAATTTTCAAAACAATACATGTTTTCTTGTTTATGGGAGCGAGGGAAGACAGACAATGCAGAAATGGCCCTGGGGCAAGACGCTTAACAGACCTGTGAGTTGTCTTGTCCAAGAAGCGTTTCAGCTCATCCTTATGTTCCCCTAAAATGACATGGGTGACATCTTCATTAAGCTGATTAAATCGAAAACCACCACCACAGTTAATAAGTCTTCTCATCTTATCTAACTTCCTGCCACCAAAGCCACACAGATAGATCTACAAAGAGAAACAAAGCAACAAAGAAAGGCTTTTAATTTTTTTTTTAAGTAGGATATTTCGGTATAATTCGTTATGCCTGCTGCAGAACACACCCACAAAAGTGATGTAGCTTCTGAGACACAGCAAAAAACAAAGTAATTATTCCAATTCTAAACGTTTAGCTTTGCACATAAACAAAACTTGGACATCTACTAAGCCCCAGCCAAAGGTTATACATGGAAGTTGTATGACATGAAAAAAAACAAACAATTCTTGAATATATTCACTATAGTATTTAAAATATATACATATAGACATAGGTACATACATGCATCTTGAGCTACACTGTGTGACTTGAAATAAATCATGCATTTGCTACTGATAAAGTAAACAACGTAATTTACTCTAGCAGCGACTGCCAGTGCCTCAAAACTAGCTGCTTCCATAGGGTAAGAGTGAACATTTCAAAGTGTACATTGTTAAACATACTCGACACCCATCTAGTAAATCTTCAGGGGCTTGAAAAGAACTTATATCCAAGCTTTCCAGCTCATCGGAAGAAGGATCCAGCCTGCTGCTCATAGCAGAACTACATGCAGTTTCATTAACACCACTCAAATTGATATTGGAAATGTGGCTGACGTCCGAAAGAGTATGATCTTTAAATAAAATTAAAATAAAAGAGATTCATTAGTTTTTGCTTGTCTCTCTCCGCTAGTTAACCAAATAAAATACAAACTGTCACATAGGATTTTGTCATGCTAGAAGGAAAGGCAAAAGCTGAAAAACAAAATATTAGATAAGTATACCCTTGGTTAAACCAAGGGTTTTATTTACACAGACTCAATAGGGTTTTATTATTAGCAATTGCGCTTACACAATTTCCATTTCTTCCCAAGTAGATATAATCTGTGAGATAACAGCCACCAAGACTGGCCAACTGCAAAAGCTTTTATTCCTCTTATCGAGTGTTTTGTGCCCACATATCATTAGAAATATTCATTTCATATAAATAGGCCTCGCTAGTAAAAAAAAAAAAAAACTCAACTTGAAGCTTATAGATTAAGAGAGTTTCTGTAGTATCTGGCTTGAATTCCTCATGTTCTATCGGTAGCGCTAACACAGCGCTGCCATGTTGGCTACTTCCTGAAGCAGTGGTCCAATAACAGGTGTTTGTAAAGACATACTTTTAAACCTGTCAGTGTCTTTTACGCTACCACGTTTGTTTAGAAAATGGTTTTTAACTTTCCTGTTATTTGCAGCATGCAATAAATAAAAACAAATAAATAAAAATCAGCATCACATTTTTTTCTTTCCCTTTGCAGCAGGTGTAAGATTTAATAAGACAAGCCACTTGTTTTAAATTGCAAAGGTATGAACAGTCCTACTTTTTAGAACTTATTAGTCACAACCACCCACCACTGATTCCTAGGCAGACAATAACATACCTAATTCAAGCACACTTTCTGAAGTTATTCACATGCTCAAGTCTACATATGTTGGAATATTCGACACCCATAAAATCAAGCAGATGTGTTTTAAGCATAAGCAGAATCAGAACCCAAGTTGTCAAAATATCAGCACCGTAAAAGCAGGCAGCACCCCACAAATTTGAAATAATTCTTCCTTTTTACCACAAAAGCTTCCCACCTTCCTTTCATCTATTTTAAAAAGTCTTACTTACTATCGGGCTTGCTGGCGTGACTTGTAGGTGTTGATGTACTGGGTGTACTACTTAGTTTTGATCCAGCCTCTATTTTATATATTGTCTCATCCTGACAGAAGCCTTTCTCAATACTGTCAGAAAACCACTGCACAGACACACAATGCACGTTCCATTTTTTGGCACATTCGTATTTCTGACCTTTCAGACAAAAAGAAAAATCACAAGTTACTAGAACATGAATGCTTCAAAATGATCGCTAAAGGATAGACAGACACTTAGAAAATTAAAGGTTCAAATAGAAACTGATTTTGGAGAGGGCAATTACCAAATTAAGTTTTGATTCTAGTTCCAAGTGGCAGCTCATACTGCAGTCATAAAGTTAGGACAACGTGCAAAGTTGTATTATCTTGTATTCATTTGATGAGCTGTTGGGTGTTGTTCGTAGATTTTTATTACAATCTGCATTTGCCAAAAATCAAACTACGCTAATTTGTCTAAAAAGCAGCTGGTTATTTACTGCCAGCAAAAACAAACCCAATGGCCACACACAGAACTAAACATTCAAAGATGCTGCATTCAACTATTTGTTGTCTACTCTTTGAAAGAACTATCCCAGATCTCTAGTTTCCATTTGAAAGACAAAAAAAAGCAGCTGGCAGAAGAATCTGCAAGATGTGCATTTTACTTGTTTTCTGTATTTAACTAACAATAACAGCAATAGCACCACTTCTCATTTACAGAGGATGGTATAAACTCTTTCAGTAACATATTTCACTGCACTATTACAGGTCAAACAAACTGCTGTGCAGAGTCTACAGTCTTACGGTTCTAGAGCTGGTTTTGTTTTGTTTGTGTACAAACACATACTCTCCTTTATTCACTGTTAGAGCAAAAAAAAAAAAAAAAGTAATGATAGCTAGCTCATGGGTACAGTATCACAGGACAGTGAAGCAGCAAAGCACAAAGGAAAAAAAAAACCAAGTTACAATTTTTACAGCCCTTTAACCAAGATTACCTTTCCACTAACAATATTGCTAAGGGTATCTCATCTTGCCATACGCTTAAGTTTAAACCCACCTACAAGAAGGTTTTACTAATACTGCCATATCAAACAATTAAATAAATCAAAAAGGGCAGCCCGCATCACCACATCTTAACATGCAGAAGTCAAATGCAACTGTCCTGTCCCAAAATTTTCTTTCTGCGAGGCTATGAAAGACAGGTATTTCATACTGTTCTTATTATGATACCCAAATACCCGGAAGATCCTTCAACTGAAGCGTCTCATTTTTTGATGCACTAGAAAGCTCCATAAAAGAACTGTGCCAAGTCCTTCTGCCATTAAAAAAAAAAAAAAGTGACCGCATGACATTTAAGGGCTTTAAACCAGAGGGAGAATTAAAAAAAAAAAATCAAGATATTATCCCATAGAGAAAGGGACAGAAATTGGAAGGGGAGGGGGAAGTATTCCCATTCTTCTCAAAACACAACTACAACTCTTTATCTTTTCCAAGAGGAAGGAAAGGAGTTTTCATTCCATTTTAGCAAATGGGAGCTCAGGAGGTTCAATAAATAGATAACTTTAAAATCATAAGTTTACAACCCAATTTCGATCAAAAACTTGTTTTTCTTTATTCTTTCATCCCTTTAGGCTTCTCCCTTTTTTCCTCCCTTTAACACCATCTGGGTCTTCATTTCTTTCCTCTTTTGCTCTCCTTTCAAATGCCTTTAGAGCACAGTAAATATGCAGTGTTACTCTTCCCATTGACAGTATTTCCCTAAACAGAAACAGTAAAAGCAACACTGAAACAGACACAGAGATGTTCAAATCCTTACACTTAGGCATAATTGCACTGCTTCAACTCAAGAGGGGAACACAGTATTTTCTCTTTAAATTCTACCTTTTGGTTCTTGAACTATGAGGTGAGTACATTCATTCATCTTGAGCTGCCCTGTATACTGCCCACCATGTTCAGCGGTGAGGCGCTGGACTTCCTTCCTGTCTGAACTACTTAAGCCAGTTACGCAAATTGTACAGCCAAGGAACACAGGACAGGCGTAGTCTTCCATGTTAATATCAGTATATCTAATTATGCTAAAGGAGAAAAAGAGGGAAAAAAGAGAGAAATAAAATATCTTTTTCTTCAAAGTAAAATTACCTGCAAAAAAGTCCCTATCTTCATAAGAATTAGCACCAATACAAAACAATACAATACAAAATAAGAGGGTTTTTTTTTTTTTTTTTTTTTTTACCTTTGTTGAGACTTATCCCACAGTGTCTTAATCCAAGAAGGCAGCAAAATAGGTTTTTTTAGAGAAGCAGCTACTAAGTATTTCTTACTACCAACTTCTCCAGCTATAAGGTGAGTTACTGACACATTGAGGTCTCTGTACACACGTCCACCCATCATCTGCACATATTTATGAACTTCTTCCTGGGTGGGAAAAGAAACTATAGAAAATCTTCAAGCAAAAAGAACCTACATCATATGCAGGCTCACCTTAAAAAACAAACAAACAGAACCCCGTCAATTTCAAATCTCTATGGTTTCTCCTAAAAATCTGTTTGGAAATCCAAAAAATCAATATTTCGGGAAGCCATTAAAAATACCAGACATTAACTCCATTTTATTCTTGATAAGCTGAATATAAAAGATACCCTTAATAAAGAGGCTACAACCATATTATATCAGTGAAAATGTACTGATGGTTGGCATTTTAGGTAGTATAAATTAGAAATAGATGTTGGAATAAATAAAAAGGAAACTTTTACAATGAAGGACGTGAATTAAACTACTTGAGATAAACCACGGCTGACTAGATATTAAATCTTTACCGTGTAGTTTGAGTAACCAGAAATAGAGTACTTTGTCTGCAGCATGACAGCCACAGACAAACTAGCAAGCTAAGTGATCCACCTAAAGATGAAGTCAGCTAATAGAATCCCTAAAACATACAATTAATCCTACAGTAGCAAGACTAATGTCTTACAATTTTATATGCATTCTTATGTAACATAAATGTACATATACACACTACAAAGACATGTATACATACCATATATATAGTAAGCCTATATACAAAAATTTACACACCATCTACAGAGCCTATATATAAAAACAGGCAGACTTTTACGTTATATAGTAAGACTATTGGCTTAGCAATAAGCCATCTGAAGCAAATGTCACAGAAAAATTAGCTGAACAACCATTATGGGCCATTACCCTAACATCTTTTTCAAGGCTGGTACAGGATACTGTTACATCGGCCATGGTCATGTTATACACAGGATATTCAGCTCTTGGGACGCATCGCTGGGACTGCATACAATATAGGACTGCCTGTGGTCCAACAATTCTACAACCGAGCTGCGGTAAAATCAAAGAAAAAACAAAGATTAGCAGAAAGACACACCGGTATAAACAAAGCTTTCCTTGTCCCAGAACACTGGGGAAGGAGAGGTCATTGTCTGCCCTCCTTTAGCAGCTCCAAGTAGTTGAACATTTTTTTTCATTTTCTGATGCAGATTCTCAGTACCATCCTCTCACGTTTTCTGGCCTTGGTTAAGGCAGTGGATGCTACAGCTGACATGCCACAGAATTCTCGCGAGCCTAGCTTTGTCTGCTGGCATTATTTCTTGGAGGTCAAACAAAATTACATTACTGGGGGAAGCAAAAAAACGCGAGAGCCAGCTCACTGACTACAGCAGAATCAGAACTGATCACTGTATTTATTTTTCCATTTGCTTCAAGATGATTGTTACGCTTTGTCAGCCCTCCTCTTCCCTAAATACAAATGCATTGGAATTTTTACTATGGACTACTATATTCAGTAAAGAAAGAGAAAACATGCAGAGTATAATTATCGACATGAGCATTCCTACAAAAGACAGAGTATTCCTACAAAAGAGA
The DNA here is from genome assembly GCF_040807025.1 of Struthio camelus. NCBI lineage: Eukaryota > Metazoa > Chordata > Aves > Struthioniformes > Struthionidae > Struthio > Struthio camelus. The sequence continues at coordinate 50,370,160 of NC_090943.1, forward strand.
GTATAGTTAAAAGTAAATTGATGAGTAGCAGACCTTTTTGAGATGACTGAAAACAACGCCTCTAAAAGGATCGCAAATGTAAAGGGATTTATCATTTTCGTTTATACTGAGCGCTGCTTCTTCTTCAAGGATCTGCAGATGTTCTTCTGACTGAAATTCTTTTATGGACTGCAGGAAAACAGTGCACACAATTACACTTATTTAATTCACAAATCACAAACAGTTAAACCTGTGGAAACTACAAAAGCTTGTCTACTTAAAAGAGCTTACAACAAAACTATATAAGAGCATATTAGTAGAAAAGAAGGCTAAAGATATCTCCTGTTTTTTTTTCCCCAATTCTTCACAATATTCAGAACTATATGTTCAGCACACAAACCTTCAGGACCTCATCCTGCCAGACAGTGCCTTTAACTCCCACTAACCTCCAGGAGGAGGAGAAAAATGAACTGTCCTTACTAAATCTTCAGTAGTCTGGATGAGTGACCACCATTTGGATTTGCCAAGCTTCCAGTTTACTTCATTAAACGTTAAGAGGTTTTCAGAGGAGGCTAAAACCGTTTATTCACTCCTCCCTCCCCTTACTCCCTCCTCCCCTCCAAGAGAAATAGTACTTCCCATGGTACTATTTGCTGTACTGGACAGTTGCTCTTTGCAGAGCTGATCTCCAAATTTTAGGCTCCTCAGTACCTTTAGCAAGACATTAGGCCCACAGAATCCCTCTTCTGTGAGAATCTACAAGATGTAGAAGAGTTTTCTGAATGGAACTATCACATTACAAGTAATAAATAAACACAATGAAAAAGAATTGCTTCTTGATCTAGGAATAATCATGCAAAACAAACTTTAATAACAACACTGAGCATCTCTATCACTGAAATGTGTTATCTACAGATGCGTACAAACGCACTACATCCCGAGACAACCACAGAAGACGCTTACATAGAAAATAAATACGGCAACCTCACTGAGAAAGGTCATCAAACCCACCTACCTCAAGAGCTTTAAAAAAAAACTCCGAGTTTCCAGAAGACTTTATGAACTTCACAAAGAACGGCTCCTTACTACCTTTCATCCTTTAACTGGAAAGCAAAACCACACAGGTTTCATGACTCTGCCACCTTCGTCCGGAGAGACACCTAACGCCTGCAGCCAGCAGCCGCCAACACCTTCCCCACCCCCGCCGCAGGAGCTGCGCAAACCGCCTCGGCCCGGCCCCGCACCGCGGCCCGGCCCCGCACCGCCCAGCCTCGGCAGCGCCACCAACCTCCGCAGGGGGCAGCCCCTTCCCCACAGAGCCTCCCCTCCCCCGCCTCACGCAGGCCACTGGCACTACCGCCGCCCCAAGCGCTCCCCGAAGGCCGGCTCGCTCGGCGCTGCCGCCCCGCCGTTGCGGGCCGCCGCCGCCGCCCGTCACCCACCCCGGGCCGCCTGCGCGGCTGGCGGGAAGCGCCGAGCCCCGCACCGCGCAGGCGCAACATGGAGCCCGGGCGGGGCGGCGGGGGGGTGGAGGCGCACGCGCCGCCGGAGGGGAGGAGCGGCGGCGGCCGTTGCGCGGCGTCACGTGCCCACGCGGGCCGGCCGTTGGTGGTGTTGCCGGACGGGCGCGGGTGTGGGCTGTGTCGCCGCCGCCGCCCTGTGGCGGCTGAGGGGAGGGGGCCGGCTGCCTCGCGCGCCCCGCGCCGTGGCGGCCCCGCCGCCCCCACTGGCGCCGCGGAGGGGCAGCGCCCCCGCTGGCCCTTGGGGTTGCTGAGGCGCTGCCCGGCTCCCGCTGCCTGGCCTCTGTGGAGGGCCGCAGCCTCGGCCTCTGCCGGCCCCGCAGCCTGGTTGTTTATCCGTGCTGTCTAGCCAAGGAGCGCTCTGCGCTGCTGTCCCCTCTGGTTCACGCCAGGGACAGCTGGAGGAGGCCTCTTCCCGCTGCTCGGGGAACGGTTACTGCCATAAGAGGTGGTAGCAAAGGCGGCTTCCCTAGCCCTAGCCTGGCCCATGCCTGGCATCTGCCCTCCAGAGAGGGTCAGGCCGTCACTCTGTTCGCTCTGAAAAGCCTTAGGGTGCTGGTGCTGCCACCTTGTGCTTGAGAGCGGCGGGGGAAGTACGGCAGCTGCCAGGAGGGCTGAGAAAGGTTGGAAGCGTGCTCATCCCAGTGCCATCTAAGTTGTGCTTCCGGGGGAAAGAGCGTAGAGAGGGTGTTCTGTTTCGTTCCTGTGACTTCCAAGCTATGCATAGGAATTTGAGGTGCACGCCTTCTGGAGCAGAGGACAGCATGAGCATGTGGAAAACTTGTTCAGAAGCTAATCGAGCTTCACTCCTCCCGTATCGTTCTGTATTGTTCTCCCGTATCTTTCAACTGCCTGAATCATCAGAAGCTGGCAATGCCCACTTCTCCGGCAGGCCGCTAGTCCTAGGTGCTCTGAGTGTTTTCTAAGGCTTGCTGCTGTCTGTGTAATATTCATGCTGCCTGTAGTGGAGGAAGTCATTTCGATAGAAGAGCATCTTGAGAAGAAAAAAGTTTTGGGAGAGGAAGAACACCAAAACCACTGATGAAAGCGAGTCTTTTAAGTGGCAGTATGAAACCTTACAGTGTGGCCACATGATGGCACCGTAATGTTAAAAACTGAAGGGACTCTGAGTAAGCGTGTGTGCAAGTCTAATTGTTGGAGGTTATCTCTTCAGTGCCTTGGGATAGATACTAAACATCTTTAAAACTCTTTCCTATGCTTATGTATTTTAAAACACTTAGTATTCATCCTCTTAGGGTCAGAGTGAGTTATGGGCTAAACCTCTTCCGTGTGTAAAAATAAACAAAAACAAGTGTAGTATCAACCAAAATAGGCTATTTAATAGACAACTAGTGACAAGCAGTTAAGCACAGGGATCATGTCTTGATGGTCATGTGTTATCTGATGATGTTGGTTCTTTGTCCAGTTGTTAAACTCTCATTTTTTTCTGCCTGCTTTTTCAGCATTATAGCAACCTGCTATAAAGAGGAATTTCTTCTTTCTTTTTTAATTCTATTGGGCTATCAAAAAGAAGAGGGCAGAGGGGAAGAGAGAGGATCAAGAAATCTAACACACAAAAGTCAACCAACTTTAATGGATTGTATAATACAAAATATTATTACAGTCTGTTGGCAGAGTCCTTAATTCAATGTACCAGCAGTGTTACTGAGCACTTATTTGATATGTCCCCTCGAAGCATGGTTCCCTGCTTACTACAGTGAGCAGCTTGTTCTCGCTTGCTGAAGCATGGTCCCTTCTCAGTGAAGTGAAGTAATAGAAACTCTTGAGAGCTGCTCGTTCACCGCTGATCCACTGGACCACAAAACTCTCAAAGTTCCAACTTTGCCTCTTGGAAGTTGCTTGTCACTTGGAAAGATTCTTGCTATAGGAGATAATACTGCAAAGGATCAGGGCTCTTCTTTGATACACCTCTCAAAAAAGCATGCCCCTCTCCTCTTCCGTGTTTGATTGTCCTTTTCTTCTGCAGGGATGGTTATGTACTGTGTATGGCACTGAAACCTAGAAAATAATTTCTTAAAGGCAGTGTGCCTTGGGGTCCAAATGAATGATTTTGTCGAGAACAGAATAAATCACAAAAAGATTTTCATAAATGTGATCTAGAAGAAAAAAAAAAGCCAGCCTGACAAAAGTTACTGCATGTAGCTTCCTATCCCTTTAAAAATGAAATGCATATATTTTGCATTTTATGCTGAAATTACCTGATTTCTACTTATAGTGATATAGTTACCTGTTTTAAAAGCATATACAAAGTCCAGAAGGTGACTGATGCAACAATGCCTTAAAAAAGGATGTGCATCTCTAACGACTGTGAATTAGAAGACATAGTATAATTTTCTTATACTTCCCATGTGGATGTAGTCCAAAAGTGGTGCTTAATACGATAGAATAACTTGAAACAAGTGGTCTGATGAGCAAAGATTTCCCTATTGCACTTCCTGTTTTCACAAGCACTTAGCAGTGTAAGATTTCTTTGGGGCTGTTGGAAACATTTGCTTATTTGGAAATATTATCTAAAAGGATATTTAGAGGAGCTGGGAAACAGAAATAACCCTACCAGATAAGAACAGCAATCAGAACATTGTTTTTTTATATTTCTATTTCCAGAGTTGGCCAAAACCAAGTGTCTTAGGGGAAATGTAACAAACACTAGGAAGGACAGTTTGGCATGAATCAAGTAATCGTGCAGATAAGGTATGACCTTAAGCACGTTAGTATCCCCATTCTTCAATTTTTCTGTGTGTTCAAGTGCTCTGCAGGATCTGACCTTTAGCAAAAGCCCAGTCATAGATGGCCGTCAATCTTACTAATTAAGAAAGCTTTTATTATCTTTAAAACTACCAAATGGCATAAAAATGGTCGTATCATTTTTGGTAGCCCCCAAATGATACCTACTTGTAAAACCAGGAAGTGCCCCTTGACTTTGTGGATCAGTGAATTCTTTCACTTGTTCCTATGTTTTGATAACTTAAAAATTCATGGCATATGCTTATCTCTGTAAACATCTGGGTCAACCCTATTTAGAAAACGTTTCCACACCTCTAATGCTGTTGTGTTTTTGCAGCCACTACCACTGCATTAATTTCATATTTTAAGTTTTTCCCTATAACTATGCTGGTTAGCAAAATGGCAAAAAAATCACTGCACTGAAAAAAACAAAACCCTATTGACTGATAGTACACATTTGATCTACCCTAGTTAAAGCTCCATGTGTAATACTGTAATGTTTAAATGTTGCAAACACATTGCTTTGCTGATCAACGTTAGTCCATTGTATATTTGATTAGCTTTTCAATATGAGTAACATATAAAACAGCAATTGATTGAGAGAGCCTCCTGAAATACCCAAACTCTTGAGTAACTTAGGTATTGACATCGAATAGTTAAGACTAACATGAGAAAAGACCCAAAATATTGGTACTTGACTGTACACAATGAAACAATACCTTGAAATATTAGAAGCTCTTTTAAATATATAACATTTTCCCTTATCCCTTCTAAAGATTCTATATCACAGACCTCCATAATTTAGCGTTATCTGCACAAGTACACAATTAGGCTGGTAAAGCGTGGAGCTGACACTGAGTTTAAATGAGTGAGATATCTTGTGTAAGGTCCAGTCAAGAGATGTTTCCAAAGAACCAGTATCGATTTCTAACCTCCTTTTGAATTAATTCAAAAATTCTGTGTATGAGCCTGCTAGCTTAGTGTACAGAGAAAGCCTCCAGTCTTTGGGAGTTTTAGGTCCTTCAGGATAAAGCTATGCTTTTACTTTCACAAAAAAAGAGAATACTTCTTTCCTTGCAGAATCCTACATTTGCATATCCAGCTAGCTAATTTGATCCATCCTTTTCATTTATGTACAAATACCCATATGAATGAACAAGTACAAGGTTTGGTAGGCGTATGTGCCGTGTTCTTCTGTGGCCACCTTAGAGACAATATCCAGACAACAGCTTTCGAGGCTTCTTTCACAGAACTGATTTCACAAAAGTTAATTCCACTTTTTCACTAGACACAGTTTACAATGCAGCAGAAACTTCTTGCTCTCCAGTGGACTGTGTGTAGGTGGAGCTAGCCCGTTCAGCTGTGTCAGCATAGAAAACTGGACAATATTTAGAGAAGCGGGTTGCAATGTGCTTTCGGAAAAAGCAATGAAGGTACTTCCTAAACTTTTCTCCAGCAAAGGCATAGATCACAGGATTGATACAACAGTGGATCATTGAAATTGTTTCTGTCACTTGGATGGCTTTCCCCAGTTGACCATTGATTTCACAAGTATTGAGGGATAATGACACTTGAAAATCACGCAAGAGAATAGTGATATTGTATGGTGCCCAGAAAAAAAAGTAGAAAATCATGATGATAAAAATGAGCCTGACTGCTTTATGTTTCTTCTCATTCCTACATTGCAGTAATGTCTTTATAATTTGTGTGTAGCTGCAGATCATAATGAGCATGGGGACAATAAGTCCCAGTATGTTCATCTTTAAGGTCAAGAACTGCTTCCATGCATTTCTTTGATCTGGTGGATAATGAGCACTGCATGTATAACGTGAATATTCCTTTTGGCTTTTGTGAAAAAAGAAGCCTGGGAGAGAGACTGAAAGAGCAACAACCCACGTGACAGTGCTGGTGAGGATGCCATAGGTAACTGTCCTGGCTTTTAAAGCAAACACTGCATGCACTATGGCCAGATACCTGTCTATGGTCAACAGGATTATGAAAAAGATCCCACTGTAGAAGCCAAGGAGGTAGACGCCTGAGAGAATTCTACAGAGTGCGTCTCCAAAAATCCACTCCTGGGCGGCATAATAAGCCCAAAAAGGGAGGGAAAATATAAACAGCAAATCAGAAATTGCCAAATTGAGCAGGTAGATGTCGGTCATGCTCTTCAGTCGCTTGTATTTTACCAGGATAAGGACAACAAGCACGTTGCCGATGAGGCCGAATATCACCACCAAGGAGTAAAGCGGTGGCAAAAATTTTCCTGCAAAGTGCCTTTCCTCGGTATTCTTGCATGCTGTTGCAGCACCATAGTCAAATTCTGTTGTCAGTAGCAAGCTGTCTAAGTCGGTCGTGTAGTTTTCCATCTCTAGAAAGGAAGAAAAGGAGGTTTAGCGGCAGGAAGCTCCATAGCCTTGCGTTGAAGGGAATGAAGCACGTTGCTGCCCTCATCTAGATTACTTATGGCTCTTGAGCATATAAGCCTTGCTTATGCTAAGGTCTAGAAGAAAATGGAAGTTGCAGAGCGTGCGCGCGCACACGCACGCACACACGCGCAAATCTCTATAGCCATGAGTCAAGTTGCTGCATGTTAGAAGTGTGCTACATGCTATTTTCCACATGTGCTCTGCATGGTCCGTTTTTCCTCCCCTGGAGAGCGTATCAGGCTTCGGAGCCAGCTGGAAGCAGAGGAACGATGAATTGAACACTAGCAGTGGTTAGTTTGGGGCCGTTGCGCTCAGCAGTGGCTTTCAGAAGAGCCAAAGAGAGACAGGAAGGGGAAAGCGCAGTGGCTGGCATGCAGCGCGTGGCCGTGCTTCTCCTCAGCAGCCCGGCCACGTTCACATCGTGCAGCCCACGCTGCGGCCCTCACCCAGGGAAGGCCGGGCGCTGGCAAAGGTGCTCTGGCACGAGTGAGAGCTGACTGACTGCTGGGTTGTCCATGCCTTGCTGAGAGCCTTAACGTCAGTGGGAATGAGATCGCTGGTGGTGTAGAAATGATCTTGCTGCAGCACCAAGAATACTCACCCAGTGAATCTGCCATCCTGGCTGCTGCGGAGCTGGCAAGTAGGCAGTGTTGATCTGGGATGAAAAGGCAAATGTTGCACAGTTCAGGTCAGGCGGGGGCCATGAAAATGTGCTGCTTCTAGGTATATGTGGAATGAAAGCAGGTTGCAGTCATGTCCCCTGGGGAAGACGCTTGGCGTTTTTCGGCTGATGATCTGCATGGAAATTCACAATTGAAAGAACAGGTAGGCAAACAGCTTCTAAAATGGCATAGAAGATTTCAATTTCTGTCAGCGTGACCTATAAATCTTCTACCCAGTAAATGGACAAGAGGTAGTGCATTTTTAGCACACCCAGGGTTTTATTTGAGCGTACTGTTCAGGGTTTTACCAGAAACTACTCTTTCATCAAGTTCTGAATTTTATTTTCTTTCAAAAGGCATTTTTTTTGACTGATATCAAATGTGGCATCTTTCTGACACTTGAAACGTTTCCTGCTGTGCAAGCATATGCCATTCAAAATGCTGGTGCCCCCCTCTTAGTTTGTATCACAGAGGATAACATCATAAAACCTAAGCCTGAGATCCTGGAGAAGGGACTGGTTCTTGGTAGGTCTGTGTCTGCTTGTTTATGACCTTAAAAAGGAGTCAGTCCTGACCTGCCAGCTCCTGTGGAGTTTCTTTTGCAGCACAGTGCAGCTGGGAAGCTGCACAAAAATCAAAAGATTTTATTGGATAAACAAAATCTGCAGCTTTTAAACACGAAAGAGATACTGTTTTTGCAAACCTTTCCCCCACCCCTTCCCTGTTTTCTTGCAGAGTCTGGCTGTTAACTCTGTTCCCAATATCTCAAGAACGAGAACTTCCATGTTCTGGTATAGCTCTGCTGTATTGTCTTTTGGAGATCAAAGAGTAGGGGAAAACTGGCAAGTTTTAACAGTTCCAGTCTCAGCTATATCTGAATACAATTTCTTGGGGAAAATAAAAGTGCAGTCAGACTCCTCAAAGAGGATTGCCTTTCAGGAAGCTCTGACCACCTCTGTGAAACAGTTTTTTCCATAGCTGCACTAACTACATAGTCATTGCAATACTGAAATCATGATTTGGTTGGTAAAGGAAGTGGCTGTGGCTCAGGTATGCTGACAGTAAATAAGCTAATTTATAAGCTGAAGTATCTAAGGGGTTATACTTTTTTAAAACTCTCAGCAATTCTCTTAGAAGAAAGTACCTTGATAAAAGAGACATTGGTCCAAAACGTTAACTTGTTCATTTCACAAACATATCAAGAGTTGGGCACTGCACGAGTATTTAAAATCCCCTTCAGCTAGATCTAGATTGCATGCTCTGACATTACCAGGTGCTGGAACTGCCTATAGCTAAGTATCCCTATTTGTGATGTATCAGCCAGTACACTGGCACCACAGGATGAGGGATTGATTGCAGCCTCAACATGTCCTGGGATCATGGCCAGTTTGACCCTCCTTCCTCAGCTGGCTATTCATTCGGGAGAGCACCAGTGGTTGCTGAAAACCAAAAGGTCGTCTTGCTCAGCAGAAGCAAGTTCCTTAAAATAGGTGTTCTGCCAAGGTGGAAGGATTTGAAGCCAAAGCCCAGAAGAGCAATTGCAGCCACAAAGCAGGCAGGAGGCCATCTAGCACATCAGCGGGCTGGTAGCACATGCTGCACCCTGCAGTGGGTATGAAGGGTGTTGCCCATCTTGATAACTCTGTCTGGATCCTTTTGTGCCCGCATGATGCTGATATGTAAACATGGTTATAAAAAACACCTGGGCCATAAATCCAAAGTGGGATTTCGTGAGTATGCAACTGTTTAATAGGATACTTGCAAATGTTATTGCAGAATGCTGCCTTGATATTATTGCAACAATTTCTTTCATGACAGCCCCTTCTTCCTGCTAACTGCTGTCTCAGTGCCTTCCCTCCTCCTTGTCCTTTCCTCTGCCCTCTTGGAATAACTCCCAAATATTTTCTGCACCTTATCTTCTTGCTTTCAACCCCTTTTGCATGCTTAAATTGTCATCTTCCCTCTGAGTGGTTCCTCCCACTAGCTGAGCCCCATTCCTCTAGCCTAGTCTTTGCTTCAGAAGCCTCTGTCTGCAAAAGTACTTATTATCCTGAGTTGTGTACAGTATCCAGTGTTTGGTGATAATGGAAAATCTACAGATACTAATTTAGAAAACAGATAAGGGAGTCGTCAAGTGTTTATGTGCTTTATCCTATAGTCTCGCTATTTTAGGAAACAGATTTGGCCACTGACTAGAATTCTTCACTGGATTAATAGACCTAGAGTTGTATTGTTAATTAGTCCCCTGCTGGGCTTATGTTTCCTGATCATTAGGGGAAAACCAAAGATAATCCTGAAAGATCTCTGAAGGAAGAATATTTCAAAAAGAGGTATATATTGTTCTGAGTACAGCTTAGATATAGTCAATTGTTCTAGAAATCTGCAATCTCCAATACTAATTTTGTTACTCTGGTTGAAACTAGCAGTCATTCAGTTTTCAGGTCAAAAAGCTCTCCATAGGGAAGTTGAGCAAACACAGATGTTAACTGTTTCATGCTGAGTTTCAGGTCAAAACTCTCTGTTTTCAAAGAGAAAAAGGTTTTATTAAAGTGAGTGTCAGCCACAGTTCATTTGCACAGCGCTGTAAAATGGTAAGAATTAAGAATGTGTAGTAAACAGAGCTAAATGCTATGCTATGTAGCATGTAAACAGGTGTCATGAGAAAGAGTGTTTAAATTGCATCAGATTTTCTATAGTCATCCTGCAAGAGGAATAAGTACTCTCCACACAGATAAACTACTTTGTCTTTGCAGTAACAATTTTAAAATCAGAATTTCCATCATGATATATCGTCTTCAGAGAAAAATGTTGATGTATATATAGCCTGTTAATCAAAGAGACATATTATTCCATTGCATTCTTACCCAGATCACCCTCTATGAATTTGTTTTCCTGCTTGAATCTTCTAGAGGTTCTGTCCTTTAAAAGTAGTTCATTCCGTTTAACATATCCTATGCTTTTCTCCAGGGTACTTTTTAAAGATGAGTGTGCTGGCAAGATTCCACAAGTGTTTTTCTCGTGCAGCATTAGACTACATAAAGAGCTACTAAATCCGCAGATGAAAAAAAGAAGGCAAAAATGACTTACCATATATCTTACAGTTCAAGTGATATCTTAGATTATCACACCAAGAGTATCGCTAAATCGGTTTGTTACTCAGTAGAAGAAGCTCAAAAATACCTCTTCCGGCCTGAAGAAGGGTGTACCAGTTTGCAGACTTCTAGCAAGCAAATCTGTTTTCATTTAAAAAAAAATCAAGGAGCAGTTCTCTTTTTTCTATAAATGGGTCATCAGATGTTACTTTTCTAACTATGTGAGATGTGCAAGAAGATGTTGAAATATGTGGAGGATCCTCCTAGTAGCTGAACTCAAGGTTTCACAATCTACAGCTGTAGCTATAGAAAAAGATTTTATATTGTTATTTTTTTCTTTTTCTTTTAACTAACCTCTTTAAGACAAGAATAGTTTATGTGAGGTCCATCCTTTTACATTTCTCAGCCATATTTCTTCTATGCTATTCATCCCTTAACAGAAAGTGGAAAAGTTAGCTGACACTTTTATTAATTTGTATCTACAGAATCACCTGTACTTTGTGTTCACTTGCTCTGCATTGCCGTCCTTGAATCTTAGGAGATTTGGTTGATTCCCTCAGTCTCAAACTTGGTCTTTTGGACCATTTTGCTTAATCCCTTTCACGATTCCCTGACTGCAACTTAGTCTATACAGTGAGTCTCAGCTTCTCTTAAAACAACACTGTTGCTTGCTGGTTGGAATTAAGCTTCAGAAAAGCCTAATAGAATCTGATTTCTGATCGGTTTATTTCCTATAGTTGACTCCTGTGACTTTCAGACAGAATTAAACTAAAGCTGCAGCATGAGCAGAGGTCCTTCTTAGACATCCAAGAAACTGCATAGGAGGTAGGAAGAGCACAGAGAAAGAAAGCAAGTGAGAGCTGATGCCTTACCAGATGCCTGAGAATCCCTGAGAGGGAAACACTGACTATGACGCCTAATAACGTGCAATCCCCTGTCCCCACTTGACGCATCCATAGCATCTTGCTTTGGAGGATTCCTGAAGGGATGTCTTTCCTGTGCTTAGCCATCTATTTTCACAAAAATTAAGGAAACTTTGTGCCTTTAAAGGATTTTAAAATGCTAAAAGGCATTTTAAAATGCTAAAGGACATATCTTGCTTTAAATGCTGCCATTCATTAATGGAGGTCAGGGGAATCACAGCTTCTGAGTTACACCTCAGATCTGGAGGGAGAGAGTGAAATGGAAAAACTTAGCCTGTCTCCCTTGTCGGTTCTTGTTTGCCTGAGGGGCTAACCAAGGTCTTTATTCTCGAGGATAAATAAATTTTCCTCTTCTTTTTTGATCAGCTCTTCCAATGAGCTCTTCAAGGGCTGGAGTCTCAGCATCAAAATGAATGGCTGCTGCAGTTTATTCTAAGGGTATATTCACCCTGTCTTTCTTGATGGACTGTGTTAGGTTCACTGTACAGTCAGTGGAAGGAGCTGCTTCTAAAAATGGTTCCTGTGCACCTAGATAAAGATCCTAACTGTTGTAACTTGGCTGACTTGAATCACGCCTGAAGAATCATGCCTACATCTCTCTACTGATGAAACAGTAGTGGGGAAGATGAAAGAAAAATGTTAATTTCCTTGCTGAACTATTAGAGCTTGCAAGACTAGGCCAGATTTTCAGATTATGGTCCATAATCCTGCCTCTGATAGTGGTGAAAAGTAGGTACAGGAAATGCTGCCTGAGTTAGCTGAAAAATATCCTAGCCACACAGAGAATTTCTTCCTAAACCTCAGTCACTGTAGGTGGGTTCACATTTCTCACCTTGAATTTATATCCATTCTAAACATTTTTTTCTTAGTTTCTTATTTTACTTATTTAACGTAGCAGTAATGAAACACAGAGAAATACACAGTTCAATGTTTGTGTCATAACCACAAGGGGGCAGATTGTATGTGTCACAGTATCATGTCAGTTATCCAGCTCCATGGGGATCTCGGATTGAAATTTTTTTAACACAGGCCTACTACTCAGTGTGTGAGCCGACAGCCACCTGTACGGTGTGAGAGTGCGTGGTTACCATCAGACTGTAGCAGGGCTTTACAGCCACAGTGCAAGCTGACACAGGAGCACACACCGCACTGACCAGATACCACTGGGCTAAAGCCTCCTTAATCCTCTCCAAGTAAATCTGTGACTGCATAGCTACTGCAGTTCATCATCTGAGCTGATGAACATGGTATGACAGGAGTTCATGACATGTCTTCAAGACATGAAGAGGCAGACCGTGACCTGGAAAGAGGGAGATTGCTCTGGTGGGGGCTGTCTGGGTCCAGAGGACATTTATTTCTTCGTTTCAAAAAACTTAAGGAAGGACATAATTTCTTACGCAAGTTACAGATGATGTCAAGTGAACTCAGCCATTTTTTATGTCCTTAGCTGAAAATAAGAAAATGCACATAATTTAGCTGGGCTTTCTGTTACACGTTTTCTATGCTTATCCACCTACAATCCCTCTCCTGGAGGCAGGAGAGCAGGAGCAGCTCTGCCCTACAAAATCCTATGGGCTGCTGCCAGTGAATTTGGGACAGGACAATTTTAGAAACAATTGTAGCAGGCAACATCAGGCTGTTACAAGGCTTTGCTAGCAGGGAGATTCTTTCACCATTTTGCATCTTCAAATTGTTTCCTTTTAGTCTGTTTATCCCCTCTTGCACATTGTTTGGTCCCCATCTCACTTCACAGTTCCTTGTTTCTCTTCTCTAGGAGAACCTTTCAAGTTATTCCATTTTTGTTTGAGTTCCTCTTTACGTAGTGGCTGAACGGCGCACAGGAGCAAGATATCCCATCTTCCAGAAATACAGTACAGTAGAGACTAACAGGATGTATATACACCTATATTTTTTGCACACTGTTGCACATAAAAATGGGGCTGGAACTTATTTGCCTTCAGAGAAGTGAACCGTCTAGTTAGTTTACAAACCAGCAAGGCAAAGACTCTTTGCCGAGGCTTTTATTTTCTGGTTTTGAACTGGAGCTCTGCAGAGCAGTTGAAGTGGAGCTGAGTATGCAGATTAACGGGAGATGGAGGTGAGGAAGGCAAGCAAGTAAGGGGGATGCCAAATGGTCCACAACATTTCTCTGTTGTCCCCAGTTTGTGGCATGGACACTCGGTCATCACGGCTCCCAAGCCAGACAGGCCAGTGTTACCTGCAGCTGTGCAAAGATTCTGCACTGCATCATTCAGGTGCATTATTCAAACCTTCGGGTTTTTTTTTTTTTTTAAGTAAAGCTACATATATGGCTATAAATATTAGAACATAGCATGCATTCACATAAGAAGTAAGGTAAGGAAACAGCAAAGATTATGAGGCCGTCTGGATTGTGGCTGGGCTCTGCTAAAAGCACTTGTGAGTATTTATTTACTCTGATGAGGTATCAAGCTGATTTTGCATAGCAGCTTCTATCTGCTCGTGAGTTGTCTCTTATTATAGAAACAAACTAGCTTGCCTTGTGACATTAAAACATGGAGCATCACTTTCCTACAAGCACTTACTATGTTAAATTAGTGGTTATATTTGTATTACAACAGATTAGCACCAGCCCACACTTTGCTTCTAACATAATCTTTCCTAAAATTTCACAAAAACCTGCTCTCTTATCATGAATTCTTATCATTCTCAAATGAAGTATTATATCAAATTGATGTTTTCAATGATTCCTAAACAGTCTACATATTGAAATAAACAACATTTGGGGGATTTCTTTCTGTAGTGTGTCTCATAGTTCTCCTCGCTTAGTTCTCCCCACGCAGCGTTGTCTATTACATGTTACTTAACCTACCTTTCTTGAGCTCACTTTATATGAAGAAGGGAAACAAACTCAAATCTGTTGTTGAATTTGCCAGTTTCTTGTTAGACTTTTCTTTCTGAAATATCACAAAAATAGTCTCAAACATTTCAACTGAAATCAACAACTTAAAACTAAAATCTGTGGTAAGCTAGTCTTCAAAAGTAGTCCTTTGTCCTGCAGATTCATTGGCTTTGCTAATCTGTTCAGTTTCATTACCACTTCTTATTCTCATACCTCAATTTTATCTGATCAGCGATTGTAACTGAATATTTCATTGACTGATTACCACCGTAAGACTGCAGGGAGTGTCGGACAGTGATGGAAGGCCACTGCTGTTCATAAGCTGTTGCAGCTGACTGAGGGGAACAGTTTTGGTCTGCTCACCAGCTGGGTCTTAAAGGAGATGGGCAAGAGACTCCCCACAGAGTGAGTAGCTATAGTACTTCAGAGCACAAATGCAGGGACATGCTATGGTACCAGACACCTGGGCTGTGACTTTATTATCAGCACCTACAAGATAGGTTCAGTTGACTCTACATCTGCTACAGATAAGCTGAGCTGCAGTAAAGTCAGATTTGATCAGATCTTGCACATTGCTGTAGGCAAGTTAGGGCCCCTCGTGTTGTTTCCCAGCTGCTGGGGCCATATTGTGGTGTTGTGGTGTGGCCTGGTGCTGTTGGCTCACAATTTCCTTTCCTTCCCTTCTCAGCTCCCCTACTGCCCTTTGCCGCTCCTGAGACAGCTCTGCAAACCCTGCAGGACTCATCGTCCCATCCAGCCAGGGGCTTTCTCACATCTGCTGGGGATAGGCCACCCCCACCACCACATCTCCTCCTGGTGCCTTAAAACTGCCTCCATCTAGTGTGTGTCAGCACTGAGGTGGGGTCAATGCAAGTAACAGTCTTTGTTACAAGGTTAGTTTTTCTCAGCCCCTTGCCCAGCAGTTCTTTGAAAAAGTGCACTGCAGCCATGCACACTGTCGCGTCAAACTGTGTTCATCAGTCTATTCTATCCGATGACTAATTTTATGGTTCATCTTAATAGCCATCAGGCTCTCACGCTGCGGCATCCAGTTGCTTCATAGCTCAGTGGTACAGCACTCCCGCAGGGACCTGCAACCATTTGTGTGGAGCCTACACCAGTACAGAGGTATCCGCTGGAATGCGTACTAGATGCACACATACCACTGTGGTATATAAATGTCATCAAGCAAATTATGGGTACAGAAATTGGAAAATGCAACTAACAAATTCCATTCTATTTGATACAAATGAATACCATCCAAAAAAGGAAAACTGGGGGAAAAAAAAGTTCTAATACAGAATGGCAGGTACCTTTTGTAGAGATACACAATATGATAATGCATAATATTCTTAACAAGGGCTATAGCTACAGCAAAACAGATCATCCTTCCCATCTGGAGAAGGGGTCTGATGAAGACATGTAAACATGGACCTGACTCATTTCTTGTATAGATGCCCCCAAATACATCCCATTTTCTTTCCTGTTTTATTGACAAAGTCTGCTTCCAAATTAGGGTTGTACTGGCATATTCTTGATCTCATTAGTTATATTTAAATATCTTTGTTTTGAAGAAGCTGAATTAAAAGACATCCAGCTGAAACTGCTTTGTTGCTTGGGATTTTTATCTTATCAGTCTTTTTTGGCAGGCGCTCAAGCTTTTGTGAGTAGTCTTTTGCTGCCACTGTACAACCACAGCATCTAAAAAATCAGATAAAGTATATCTAACCTTGCCTAGAGCTATCAGTGGGGATCACCAAAATATAAAAGTAACAGTGTAAATGAGTGAAGGTGAAAGGTGGGAAGAAGGAAGCCAGCAAAGTTCTTAGGGACCAAAGGGACCAAAATCCCTCTTACCCCGGTAAGGTATATTCCTTTGAGGGAAATAGAAGAAGGTAAGTTATTTACCACATCCTAAGACTTCTGTCATGGAGACTAGTGAAAAACAGTTTTACACATTTCGCAGCTTGGGAGAAGCTAGGTTACAAAAACAAACTCTGGAGTATTCTCTGGAGTATTCTCTAGAGTGTTCTGTAGAGTATTCAAGTATTCTTTATCTGGATTAATAAACTTCTTCACACAATTGTTTATTGGCAATGAGAGCAGGGCACAGGGGTTCCCTATCATTCTTCTGTTTTCTATTTGTTTCTCTCTTTTAAATGTTGTACGCACGTAATTATCTATTACAGCACATATTAATTCCATTGCCATGGTATTATTTTTGTTTGGGCTTTCCCCAAGCCTCTCTTACTCAACTAGCAGCGCTCTCTGAGGCAGTGAGGAGGAAGAGAGCATTGCTCCTTCTGCTGATTTGTTCAGGCTTCTGATGTGTGCTGCCTTATTTTATATATAAGAGATTGCCAGACTGGAATAGATTTTACTTTTGGGCCATAGCCATGGGATTCACAAATTTTCAGCTAAGAGCTCCATTTTTACATGGGCCTTTAAATCTCACTCTTTGCTGTTTTCAGTTGCATTTGTATTACAGCTTCTAGGTCGATGTGTGCTGTTTGTGGCTGTCTAAACAGTGAGTGAGGAGTAGTCCTCAGGGTGTTTTAAAGTTCTTGTCCCCTGATCAGCCAGCCTGGGAAAATTACACACCAAATTTCTTTCCACTGAAAAATGTGTCACAGAAAGGCTGGAGACATTCTGCACAATGGCAAGGTACATGGCAGGACCCAGGAACCAGAAAGCCCTCCTAGATGCTAAAGATCAGATGTTATATATAGCTGTCCATACCTCAAGACAGCATCCCTGTAGGTAATACCCAAACGGCTCCTTCACTTCCATCCACTTGCTTTCCATTCTGTTCAGAAAGTGTGATATCAGGATAGATTCTGATGCTAGCATCCTACTGTCTACTGGCATAGCTTCATAGACAGTTCTGCGAAGCTGATTCTCAGTTGAAGGTTTTTCCAATTTTGCACGTTGGCCTGTTTAACCAATAATGTTACCCTTCTCCAGTTCAGTGCTGTGGCCCTACCTTCCTTAAATCAGTCATTTCAGATTTCAGACACTCAAACCAGGATTGCCCTCCCTGTCATAGGAACTACAGCACTGGTTGGCAGTTCCATAACAAACTTATACAACTTTTTCCCATCATTCCACTTTCTGAATGAAACACAGTTCCTACTAGGTAAGTGTCACTAAAGTATGGGTGCAAAGCAACGTCTTCGCCCCTTATCCTAAACAAACATCCTTCTTTGCTTTGACCCGACTGTTTGCTGTTGATATTCTGAATGTGCCTGGGTTTACTGGTTTAGTTCTGTTCTTAATGCTGTCTTCACTTTTTTCATTGCAGTAGTAAGACCTAATGCTCCTCAGGCCACTGTAACCACAACAGGCACTAGGAGAAAGTCAGTAGGCATCGGTGATTGAAAGCAGCAGTAAAATTAAACTTCAAAAGGCAGCAAGTGCCTTTTGTGCTGTTTAATCTGGTAAAGTTATCCTTACTGGGTAAAGTTATCCTTATGTTCTTTGTGTTCAGGACTGTTCTAATTTTCACTGGAAGGGGTGATATTTATTTCTGAGCTACTTGACTGAAACAGTCTCTGCTACTTGCCTAAGTCTTGTAAGGTTAGGATTAAAGTACCTATATGTTTGCACTCTGATCTCTCCATTACTCCACCTATTTATTACTTTATTAGCCTCTGCTAAGGCTAATAAAGTCATTCTCCCAATTCTTTCCACTACTTTTCCGTATTCATCTGTTTTCATCTGCTCCCCTTCCTATTTATGCCAGCTACCATTATGTTATTTAAAGTATCCTCACATAAGGTCACAGTTGGGTTAAAAAGAAGAATGTCTTCTAACAGGAACATCCCCGTGCACTGGTTACCAGAAGTTTCACTATTTCTATTTTGTCCGTTATATATATACCACAGAAAAACCAATGCCAGTGATTATAAATCTGGTGGTTCTTTGTGGGTAACTGCTCAGCATTCACTAATACCACATATGTACTTTTCTTACATTTCCTTTTGCCCTGTAGAAAATATCTGCCAGCGACAGTCTGCACAGTTATCTTTTGCTGTGTGAGGCATTCCTCCCCAAATGCTTCTGAATATGTGGCAGTGGCATTTCCTAACATGAAAGTTTGACTGCATCCTGTCCTGTGCATAAACTCATCCATTTGACTAGTTTCTAGGCTGTGCACAGACATTTATCAACGGCATGTGGACATTCTTTTCATAAGCATGCTATGTGGGTTAATAAAATCCTGTCAACTCGCTTTCCCTTGAGAAGTTCAGTGTTGTAAACCAACAGTTTACTTGCAGCATTCACAGGGGTCTTGCCTTGAATCTTGTTAGTTTTCTGGTGTTACTTGCACACTCTTTCTAATGCATGCTTTCATTTCCTCAGTCTCTTGGCAGAGAGGTTCAGATGTCTCCCAAGCATTGCAGGAGTTCTTAGGTTCATTTTGCTGTAATTACAGTCCTGGTGTGCCCTGCCATTTCCTTGACTTGCGTTCTGGTTCATCACACAGTTTCTGTATCTCTACCTGCTTCTCTAGCTCTTATGTACACACTGTATCTTCATCTCAATACTTTTCCTTGCAAAACCTGAGTTGTGTAATATTTGCCTCCCATACATAAACGTTTCCTCCATCTTTCTGGAGAGCTGATTTGTGTTGTCTTTCCCAAGTCCTGGGGATCTTGTTAAACCTTCCACGTGGGTTAACACCATCTCACTGTGGCCAGACTGCTACAAGTCCTGCTGGTCTAATTTAAGGCTACCTGACCTGTATCTGCACCACGCTGCAGCCACATCTGACTGACCAAGACTCAGAATCTGCCACAAAGTCGTCTAGAGCCCACTAACACTTTACTTGGCTCAGTGCAATAACTACAACAAAGACCTAATCCTGATTGACCAGTAACTGTCCTGGCTGAGCACATAACATAATAATAAGCTGATCCTTTTAGGTTTGATGGTTTTATTTTTCCTGCCAGCACAAAACATACGATGAAAATTGGAAAATGAAGCACTGCATATATAATCTAGCTCACTCTATGGTAGAGAGATAAGAAAACAGCGTGCAGGGAAGAGGAGGAGACCAGGACAGTAACCTGGGACAAAGGGGTCAGGACACTGGATCAGGGAGAATGACACGTGAAAGCAGAGGCATATTTCCATATTGAACTTTGAATGTTTAAACCTACCTACACATAAAACGTGGGAGGTAAGGCATGCCACTTGTGGTCACTCTGTGATACACTTGCGGTACAAGGAGATCTGAAATCAGCTATCTTTATCCCAATGCCAACAAAGTGTCATCTTTTATTGCTCTTTTTTATTCTCCACTTCCTCCTATTTATAACATATACAACCCTATTTCTGCTACCTGTCAAATTTCACCCATCTTAAAATTTGTGCCTCCAGACTTTTCCCAAAGTCCATCATAATGCCCTCTTCTTAAGCTTCTTGGTGGATAAAAGCCATGCCAACTGCAGTAGCGTCTAGACTGGGCAGACAGTTTTCTGCTTGGTAGGTTTGGTTTGCCTCAGAGTGTGGTATTCAATGGTTTTAGGTCTGTGGCTGCATCTTTTTGCCACCTCCACTCTGGGATCAGAGCTGATGCCCTCTTACTCACAAGTAGAACATGGGCTATGGGGTATACATTATATTTCAGACACTGATTTTATTAATATCACTGCATTAACATTAAAAGAGTCAAGAGTTCAAAATAAAATACAGCAATAGAAATAACCACAGTTACAGCAGTATTTGTATCACACTGAGCTAATTTATGCTTTAATATTAAAAAGTGCTTTCCCTTTAGTGCAAAAAAAAAAAGTACAAAAGAAAGGAAAAGGTCATTTCCAAGCAAGAAAGTTTACTGCGAGGATACTATCTTTCCATTGGTAGTTCTTCAGCTATTAACCTCATAGGGGAGTTGCCAGAATGTCATATCTGATAGGATAATAGATAGCAACTTATATGAGCAGTGCCTTGAATTTGGAAAGCTAAAAGGAGAATAGTATTTACACAACCCAAACTGAGGCATGTGATGCCTAAATTAAGAGGCTGTTTTTTCTACATTCCTTCCATGGTCAGAGAGGTAATCTTCCTGAGAGTCCATTTAAATCAGGTTTCTGCTTCTGACACAGACATTTCTTTCTCTCAACTGACTGCTGAAGGACACTGAAGAGATTTGCTGCTAATGTAGGCGTGTAAGCTGCATTCCTAATCCTCTCTTCCATCCTTAAATTGCATGCAGGTTAGTTGCCCTGCCCCTGCAGATTTCTCTAAGAGCGAGGCCTTACATATCTGAGTGGTGCCCTTTGAAGGCAATGGTAAGAAAGTGAAGGTAATGGGAAAAAAGCAGAGGGACAGCACACTTGCATAAGGAGCGCTTGCCTGCACTTCCTTACAGTTTAAAGCAAGGACTTCTCCCCCAAGCACGTCTCCTCTTTGCTAACATCATGTCCCCAGAATAGTGCTTTCTTTTACAGGGAAATTCCTGATAAAGGCATAAATTTATGTCCATCAGACACTTGTAGAACAGAGGAGAGACAGTTCTGAATGGTGAGATTCTAGCTGAACGAAACAGTTTAAACCATGTGAACCTTAACAATCTTTTCTAAGGGACACTGTTATCCCAGCCTCTGTTTTCCTCATTGCACGCTCCTTTAGTCCTCTGGTAAGCGAGGCTTCAGACCATGCCTTCAGTGGCCACCTCCAGGGGCCTGCTGGAGTGCAGGACACTCCAGCTCGTGCTGCTACTAATGGCCCTAAGTCTTCAATAGGATTCATTTTTGATTGTGGCACCAGTGGGTGATGGAAACTGTTCTGGGAAGGTGGAAGGGAATATGTCTGTTCTGCAGTTAGTTGCTTTTCCGAGTTCAAGGCTACTGTCTGCCTGGCAGCCTATCTCAAACCTCAGACTTATATGCTCTGAGCATGTTCGTATCATGCGGAAGCCTAGCCTGATACAGCCATCGCATCTGCCATGCCCTTTGCACATGCAATTTATCTGTCCAGGACTAGAGAGGCCTCCAGTCAATACTGTGTTCATGGTCTCCAAAATCCTTCAGAGAGTCCTGATGTAATTTTCATTTTTATACAGAATCATGCATAGCAAATACCAAGGCAATTTTCACTGCTTCTTTGTGGAGCTTTGCTGATGTTCTTTTCCTTTATTGGCTACATGCTGTTGTCCTCAGAGGGATATGATTTGCCAGGAAAAAGCTTGTGAGTTTTTGGGGTGCAATTTTGTCTTGTTGTGCAGTCAGTAGCCTTGGTGTGTTCATTTACTTGTAACCTTGCACCCACAAAAATCATAGTGTTGCTCATTAAAAGCCCACTTTGGAAGATATTAGCAACTGAACATTGATATGACAGGCATGAAATTACAGAGCTAAATCAAAATGCTGTAATTTAGCCTGTAGTCGAAAGAAAAAGATTATGTTTAAAAACAGCTACACTATTAGATAGTAGATAAAACATTGGGTGAAATGGCCCAAGAAGAAGGTCAGTCATCTCTGTCGACAGAGGAGAGATATTCGTATATCTCATATTTATCCTCAACCTCATTTTAATGGAAACATCTTTTATTCATGCAGGGAAAATAAGGGGAAAAGGGGCAAAATGAAGAGAACTAAATGCTTGCAAATAGCTAACTGTGTTACAGAACGAACACTGTCACTTCCAAAAGCCATCAGGATTTTAGGTTTCTCATTAATACTGAAAACTGAACAAGCGCATGAGTCCCCAAAATTTCCTCCAAGTGTTTATCTTACATTGTTTGCATAACTGTTAATGGCTCTTGTGCCGTGACACATCACTCCTTAGTCTCTTCAATATTATATTCCCTCTACGTAAATCTCACTAGTATTTATTCACTGGATAAAATGTGGGTCAAGCACCAGAATCATACTATTCTGGTTCCCATTCAAAATTTGAAGTGATTCAACTATGGCATTTTTCCTGGAGAACTCATCGATTCTCTTAGTTTAAAAAGGAAGAATGCTCTAATCCCAGGGAACAGTTAACTACAATAATAGGGGGTCATCCAGTTTTTAGTAGTGATTGCCATACAGATCTTAAATAATACCATACAGCCCTTAGGGCAAAGAGGGTGATGCAAAGTTTACTACCTAACATTTCAAGGCATTTTTTACAGTCCAGTCGAGATGTCATGCTCTGCGGTAGACGGTGTGAATGTGGAACTAACTCTTTCTAATTTTTCACGATAAAGAGCTGGACATTTTTTGCAGATGTGGGATGCAACATGCTTTCGGAAAAAGGCATAAAGATATTTCCTAAATTTTTCTCCGACAAATACATAGATCACAGGGTTGATACAACAATGGATCATTGAAATTGTTTCTGTCACTTGGATGGCTTTCCCCAGTTGACCACTGATTTCACAAGTATTGAGGGAAAATGAAGGTTGAAAGGTATACAAAAAAGAAGTAATATTAAATGGTGCCCAGAAGATGAAGTAAAAAATCATAATCACAAAAATAAGTCTGACTGCCTTCTGTTTTTTCTCATTCCTGCATCTCATTAACGTTTTTAGAATTTGGGAGTAACTGAAAATCATAATGATCATGGGGACAATAAGTCCCAGTATGTTCATTGTTAAAGTATAGAAGTATTTCCAATTTATGTTGTCACCTATTGGATAATGAGCACTGCATGTATAACGTGAAATCTCCTTTTGGCTTTTGTGAAAAAAGAAGCCTGGGAGAGAGACTGAAAGAGCAACAACCCACGTGACAGTGCTGGTGAGGATGCCATAGGTAACTGTCCTGGCTTTTAAAGCAAACACTGCATGCACTATGGCCAGATACCTGTCTATGGTCAACAGGATTATGAAAAAGATCCCACTGTAGAAGCCAAGGAGGTAGACGCCTGAGAGAATTCTACAGAGTGCGTCTCCAAAAATCCACTCCTGGGCGGCATAATAAGCCCAAAAAGGGAGGGAAAATATAAACAGCAAATCAGAAATTGCCAAATTGAGCAGGTAGATGTCGGTCATGCTCTTCAGTCGCTTGTATTTTACCAGGATAAGGACAACAAGCACGTTGCCGATGAGGCCGAATATCACCACCAAGGAGTAAAGCGATGGCAAAAATTTTCCTGCAAAGTGCCTTTCCTCGGTATTCTTGCATGCTGTTGCAGCACCATAGTCAAATTCTGTTGTCAGTAGCAAGCTGTCTAAGTCGGTCGTGTAGTTTTCCATCTCTAGAAAGGAAGAAAAGGAGGTTTAGCGGCAGGAAGCTCCATAGCCTTGCGTTGAAGGGAATGAAGCACGTTGCTGCCCTCATCTAGATTACTTATGGCTCTTGAGCATATAAGCCTTGCTTATGCTAAGGTCTAGAAGAAAATGGAAGTTGCACACGCACGCACACACGCGCAAATCTCTATAGCCATGAGTCAAGTTGCTGCATGTTAGAAGTGTGCTACATGCTATTTTCCACATGTGCTCTGCATGGTCCGTTTTTCCTCCCCTGGAGAGCGTATCAGGCTTCGGAGCCAGCTGGAAGCAGAGGAACGATGAATTGAACACTAGCAGTGGTTAGTTTGGGGCCGTTGCGCTCAGCAGTGGCTTTCAGAAGAGCCAAAGAGAGACAGGAAGGGGAAAGCGCAGTGGCTGGCATGCAGCGCGTGGCCGTGCTTCTCCTCAGCAGCCCGGCCACGTTCACATCGTGCAGCCCACGCTGCGGCCCTCACCCAGGGAAGGCCGGGCGCTGGCAAAGGTGCTCTGGCACGAGTGAGAGCTGACTGACTGCTGGGTTGTCCATGCCTTGCTGAGAGCCTTAACGTCAGTGGGAATGAGATCGCTGGTGGTGTAGAAATGATCTTGCTGCAGCACCAAGAATACTCACCCAGTGAATCTGCCATCCTGGCTGCTGCGGAGCTGGCAAGTAGGCAGTGTTGATCTGGGATGAAAAGGCAAATATCATGTAGCTCTGGAATGAAAGTTGGTTGCAGGTCTTTCCCCTGCAGAAAATACCAGACACATTTAACTGGTGACCTGCATGGAAATTCACAATTGAAAGAACAGGTAGGCAAACAGCTTCTAAAATGGCATAAAAGATTTCAATTTCTGTCAGCGTGGCCTATAAATCTGTTGCAAAAGAAAAGGAAAAAGAGGTAGTGCATTTTTAGCACACCCAGGGTTTTATGTGAGTGTACTATTCTGGGTTCTACAAGAAACTACTCTTGGGTCTTGGTACTTGATTATTTCCAAATTTTATCTTATCTTCTGTGAAAATGCAAATTTTTTGACAGGTATCTGTGGGGCATCTTTCTGACAATTGATACACCTCCTCAGTGCTGTTTTGATTAATTGGTTTGGTTGATCTTTAACAGCCCTGATTCAGTAGCTACAAAGTTTACTTTTGCTCAGTGTCTTCAAGGGAGAAGAAAGCTGAAAGGGGAATTTAGCCATCACTGTGAGGAATATGCACTAACATATCCTCACATGTGTCTACTTTTTGAAGTAGTCCTTCATCATTTGTAAGTTACCGCTTCCAACAAGAGGACATAGTAAATGGGGATGTATAGGAGTTACCCAAAATCTCTACATCTCCAGTTTTTGTTTGTGGACGGTAGGAAGAAATGAGTTTCCCTGGCATGAAAAAGTCAGTGTGGAAGGTAAGTAGCAGGGCAGAGCTGTGAACGCCTTTGTGCAACTTCTGTTATGGTGTGAGCAGGTAAAGGGTTGAGAGTTTGATGTAAACCCACATCCCACCCCACCCCAAACCCACTGGTGGGACTATCAGCCAGATGCAGAAGCATAGCTTTATGTAATTTCATCTCCAAAAAGTAAGGAGAAATTTCTTTTCACCAACTCCTGGAAAAAATGGAAGAACTTCTATGGGTTCTGTGGGAAGCAGGGAATAGGATTTTGTGAAGACAGGTGGAAGAGGGACCAAACTGCTTCTCAGTCACTTAATGGGAAAGTGAAAACAGTGCATTTGGTAGCTACTCAAATAGAGCAATTTGCTGAAATCTGTATTTCTGTCTGGGAAAAATTTGCTCCTTTTTCCTCCATCAAAATGACTGCTTTTATCAGGCATTGTATTTTCATGGCGGATGGATGGCTGTTCTCTTGATGAAGGCAGCAGACCGCTTCCGACTCAGGAGACTTCAGGCACTAAATTTGCCCCAACTTGTTCTAGGATCCCTGACAACTCATGTAATGCAGTAGTGCTTGCTCTTTTCCTGTTTGCAGCCCCCTAAACACTTTTTCAATGGGGTTGTATACCCTGTACAATGCACTTATTTTTGCAGACCTCTTTGGCAGAAGTTGTTGCTAGGTGGTTAGGAGTTCAGAGGCCACTTTCTCAAAACCACCATGTCACTCTCTGTCCACTTGAGTTCTGTAAGACTAAATGTAGCTGAAAAAACTCAGCTAATAATTGAGGTGACATACAGGCATGCCCTTAGCCTGTGTTTTGGTAGAGGCCAAACATAATAACCACAGTGGTCTATTTTGATCTACAGCATGTAAATTTTCTGAAGCATCTCAGTTTATGTCTGGCCACTCAGCTGTTTGAGGAAAGGACTATTTCCTGCTACGTAATTATAGACCACTCATGACAGGGAAAACCAGTCTTAACCTAATCTGCGCCTTTATCTCAGTGGGGAGAGAGATACGTATATACACACACACATATATATATCATACAAATAATCTTAATGAACAAATTTTACTGATTGCACAATGTTAGGTACAGTTTTCTGTGACCCTGTGTGTATACACACGCACACACACACACACACACACACATATATTTTTACACACACACACACACACACACACACACACACACACACACACACGCTCATTATATACATAAATAACAAGATAACAACAATCTTTATTACCTGGTTTGGAACTTAGTTTGAGAATTACAATCCACAACAAAAAAAACTGTAGGAGTAGCAGAGCTAAGGGTAACTGATTTCCTACTGATTTCAATTCTTTGCTGCCCAGATCTTTCACCGTCTCACTACTAAAATCAAGCTTCTTCCCTGTACAAGCCACATTCATGTGGCTCAGAAACACATCATGCGCTGTGGTTGTTTTGTTTGCTGCCTGTGACCTGATGGGAAATCTCTGAGGATCTGGTTGGAGTAGAAGTCAGATTTGCTCCTTTACAACAAACACAGAATAGGAAAATATTTTCTAAAGTGCTTTCTAAAAACTTCCTTATCTTACGCACATAAACATAGTTAATCATGAAGAACTCCAGAAAACGGATCTTGCTAACAAATTCCATAGGAAACCACTGTTTGCATCTGATTTTTTTAAATTTATCTTTAATCCTCTTTCCAGTTTTCATTTTCATGCAGAGATGAATGTTTTCTGCTAAAACTGCAGACCTTGACAAGGAATCTGGTTTGGCTCTAAAATAATCTAGGTATGAACCTTCAGAAATAGGTGTGTTAGTAAAGGAACCTCCAGATTTATATACTTTCTTGTGCTGTAAGTATATACAGGCTTTTTTTGAGGTGATTCTGATTTGGGGACTAGCAGTTATATGGCTTATTTACCTCTTATTTTTCTTCTGAAATTACAAACCAGTCTTTGGGGAATCTTAAGGATTTTCACTTGCAGGGCTTTCTTGCTGGCTTTACAACCGCATGAGGCTATCAGTGCCTCACAGTCCTGCCCACACACCCACAGTTAGAACATGCACAAGCTAGCTTTGGTTGCTAGCAGAAATTCTGGGCATTCCTTCTGCCGTAGGGGGCAACCGAGTCAAACCTAAACTAGAAACTTAAGGGGAATTTTCTCTCCTTTCTCTTCTAATTTATCCTATATGTTTATCATGCAAAAAAGTCTAAACATATGACGAGTCCAACAGACAGCCCCTCTCATTTCCTCACAGTGGACTGGTTATGTTCTGAGTGTCCAAGAAGTTCATTCAGTGCACTGTTGCATGGCTTAGGCCTTTAGTCCTGTTTGTGCGTTGGGCCTTGCTGGGAGCCAAATGCCTGCACCCTGTGAAATAGCTGCAAGGCAGACCAAAAAACTGCTCCAAGCCTGCCAGTGTTGCCCATGGCTATAAGAGCACATGCTATGGCCTTATTTTGATATGCCTCATCTATCATTCATCTGGTCATATACTCAACGTTCCCCTTGTGATGGCAATCCTGATACCTACTGCCGGTCTTCATAGCTTGTGTTCATCAGTACACATACCTACAGGGCCATAACAGTCCCTCCCACAAAACAATAGATTAAATTAGAAATGTTGGCCAAATCTTTCAGTCTTCTTTTCTGGTCCAAATCATTGTTGAACCTCAGGGATATTCTTTCTTGAAACCTATTTACAACTGATTGAAATTGGAGAGATGAAACTGAAGTTCTTGCAGGGAAAATTTGAGGTTACGGCTTCGAGGGGAGAAAATGTGAATTTCTTAACAAGTTTAATGCTTTGAGCCAAAATGGATTTACTTGGATTTCATTGCGAGTTATAACAAAGCTGCGCTCACTGCAACATCAGAAATTCTTGTAGTGAAGATGTAGCATTGAATCATGACTTTTTAGATTTCTGCATTTGGACATTTGGGCTTCTTTGAGAGATGTCTTGTTAGCTCTTGAATATTGGTTGATATCTACAGGGTATCATCTTTTTCTATAGGCATGT
Source organism: Struthio camelus (assembly GCF_040807025.1). Classification (NCBI taxonomy): domain Eukaryota; kingdom Metazoa; phylum Chordata; class Aves; order Struthioniformes; family Struthionidae; genus Struthio; species Struthio camelus. The sequence continues at coordinate 50,398,001 of NC_090943.1, forward strand.
CTAAGGGCTGATATGACTAAGAGACATTCCCATATTTCTGTAGTTCAGTCTCAGGGACCCAGAGGTGCCACACTGACTCATTCAGGGATGGCAGTCATCACAGCTCATTGCTCAGTGAACCTGCTTAGCCCTAAAGGGGTTCTGGACAAAGTTTTCTCACATAAATCAAGACATTCAATAACTACAAGACAGAAGAACAACCACACATTAATGGAGTCACTTACCTCAAAACTGAATGACCCCAAAAGTTTCCTTTCCCTTTTCAAGGTCCAAGATAAAGTTTTTCTTTTCAAATGTAAAAACAGGTAACACAGAGCTATCCCCTGCACTTGCTCTCTTCCTTTTCATAAATGGCAATATTTGTCACGTAGAAGAAGAAATGACTTAATGACGTGTAGTCAGTTTAAAAGTATGTGTCAGTGGCATCTAGGGCACTTTATGAAGAGATATGGACAGAATGCAGCCCAGAATAAAACTGAAACCTAAATAAAGGAAAATAATACCGTAATAGCAGATGTTGCAAGAGAGATGCCAAATGTTTCCTGCCTATATCTCTGTCCCATTAACTTTGCCTTGGCTTTTCCAGAAGGAGTCTCTGGACAGGCAGAACTACAGAAGAGACTATGCATGGACCAAAGACAGCTTGGGGACCAAACATTTGCTCACGCTTTTCTTGAGTTACCAACAAAGCTGAAGGAAAAGATAGAAGTATAAACTAAATGCTGTATGTAAGACTCTGAGGTGATATTTTTCCTCAAACACATCTTTTTATGTGGTACAAACCAAGCCTTTCCAGGATATGGTTAGGGAAAGACAATCCCTTCCAAAATTAAACCTCCCTTTGAAAACCTCTTCTTCTTTCATAACAGCTGGGCTTTAGAAACACCTTCTCTTCAGATTTGCTTACCTCCCACCTGATTCATTTTTACATTGCTGCAGAACTTTCAGGGAAAAATATGTTTGGGGCTGGAAAAAATACAAACTTAATCTTCTGTAAACCCTTAGTATCCTGTTGTTTCTGTTCCCATCAAAAGCAGAACAGCAGTCTTGCAAAAATTCTGAGCTTTTCTGCAGTTGAACAGAGTCAGCCTATGTCATCACAAGACAAAAGAAGTAATGAGTATTCTTATCTAAACAAATGTAGTGTAAGATAATGGCATAAAGCACTTGAAATAAGCACTCTGAGAAAGAGAAACTGAGACAGAAAGACATTAAATTTCTCTTCTCTTGTGTAGGCTAAGTCCTGTGCTAGTATTGCTGTTCAGTTTTTCTTCAAGCAACTGCTTCAAATAAAACGTTGAACTCGGAATAACTCAAACAATAGTTGTACTCACAACTGTTCCAGGGATGAACTAGCATATAATAAAGACAGATAATGGCCTGCAGTGGAGATTCCCAGCATATGTCATACGGCCGTGGCCATCCTACCCTTCTTGCTATAAGTGTCTCCGCACAGAGAAGTTTGATTCCACTGCTTTGGCTGTGTGAATTGTTCCTGGCAAATTACAGTGGAATTCTGCTATGAAAGCAAATGTTGCTGCTGTCGCATATTTGATATACTGCAAAATAAGATTCGTATTCTTAGACTACTACAGCTTTTTTGGTAATACCAAAGTGGCAAGTTTCATTTATCCAAGCAGGAGAACTCACCTTTCCATGTGTGCAAGAATGGTGCAGTTTCAGCATAGTACTGATGGATTTTATTAATCCTCACTAACATGAAATTGCAAGCCAGATCATGATAGGCCATAAAACTGATATTCCTAGTTTGGATATGGACTACAGACTTTCTAATGTGATGGCCCTGACACTAAAAAAAAAAAAAAGAGGAACGAATCCCAGAGCACCCTTCACACCAAGATAATGAACCAGCACTTTTAACGTATTAAATGCTGGAATAATACAAAGAAACTAGGCGAGGTTGTGATGGGTTAATGATGAAGGACATCTGCCATCTGCATCTGATACAGCTAGATATGACTTAGATTTGCCAAGGTTAGATTAAATGCGAATAATTTTATATCTAAGTAGTTTCTATCCTTAGAGGAAGATGTTTTCAAGTAACTGACCTGGAACAGTTTCAAATCCAAGGTCCAGGAAGTTTCTAGTACAAAAAATTTGACAATTTTCTACACCATTTGTCCAGTTTAATTCTCAGCTCTAACACTTACCTTAACCTGGGCTCTAAGCTATTTACAGAATCCAGTCATTCTTAAAAATAGTGTCTGTGCTTAAGTGGTAGCTCTCCTGCCACTGTAGTTAGGCATATGCACTTCCCCGCTTAATTAATCTATATCCATATGTAAACATTTACATGTAAAAGAAAGAAAAATGAACTACTCACTCATTTACCAAGCCTGTTTTATCTGACCATGTCTTCTCTGTGACTGAACATGTAGTTAAATGCTATCTTTCAAAGTAGGAAATAGCACTTCCTGTGTGATGTATTACAAAACTTTTACAAGAAGCAAGAGCATGGTTCTTCTTTTCTGAGAACGTTCAGTTTCCAGGTTGAGTTCAGAAGTGAGGGATGAAGACTTTATTATAGACATCACTCTTTCTATTCCAGCTGGAATTTAGTATCTAAAGTAGCACATTTCTCTTCAGAGTTAAGACCGTTAGGTTCAATTCAACAAAATTATGTCCTTGGATCTATAAGTATTTGTAACTACTCTGGATATTTCTGCAGCTCAACAGAAAGTAATATGAAATGTTTGACATATAGAATTTGTGCTTTAGAAATTAAATTCAGATCTTCAAAATAAGTCCACCACGGAATTTTTCATATTCATGGTTTCTGGCTGACTTTGACATAATCTGAACCTATCCCTGATTCTTTCTTTCATCGTTAGTAGTAAAAAAGAATCTGCAAGCAAAATTAGAATATGTTTATACCCTGCAAAGCAATGTAACAGCATCACACTTGCCTCTGATGTTGTAAAGAGAGACAAATCAAAGTCCTGAAAGGAGCTCAGCTATATTAACATAGAGATGTTTCAGCACTAATTAGGTCTAGCAGAGCACTGTGCTGATAAAGCTATCTTCCTTGCAGTTATGAGATCAGCTCATGCAGTCTGCACCACAACTATAGTGCATGCTGTAGGCCCCTCCTTGAACATCAGTATAATTTTTGCAAAGGCATTTTTAATGGTTTGGCAGTTCTAAGAAGCTGTTGTATGCGGTAGGCTGGAACCACAGTTCATTATCTTCCTGATGTGGTGACATTGCAGGATTGAAAGCAATAGAAAGAGATGAAAATAATGGAAAGTAGCTAAAATATATTTTTGCTTCAAAGGCAGGAAGTGTAGTTGAGTGTACAGACTGGTATCACACATTTGTTTTTTTTAAAACAGTTGCCTCACCAATGCCTTTGGCACTCCGGCTTTGGCAATCTCCAGCTGTTGGAGTGGCAATTGATGCTTATATAAATGATCATTATAAACCAGAACTGGTGAATAATTTGACCATTTATCTGCTGCCATAAAATGTTATAGTAAGTAATAGCAAAGCCATATTTTTCAATTTTGCCTTTTTTTTCATCTGCAACTATTAACAATTTTCTCTAAGACTGGCTGGTGGTTCACTGCAGTATTCCTGGAATAACTGTTAGGCTGGCTTTTGCTACACTTAAGCTGGGTTTTGTCATTTCCTGGAAAATCTATGTGGAGTTTCTATAAAACCAATGATATGTAACCATGTATGTTCCAGATATGTAACCGCGTATGACCACGTATGTTCCGGGGAGTATAAAAAAGACTTGCAGAGCTGTGAGCTGTAGCAGAAGAGGCACCTGAGCAACAAGAGGAATCTCTGAGATGACTGAAAGAAAATAAACATTTCCCGTTGATTTGGGAGGGACTGGGTAGATTTTGCAGCAATACAAACTGCAAAGCACTGGAAGGCTTCAGTATGGGAAATCAAGCCTGAGCAGAAAGGACCTTCCCTCGAGGGACATGGTGGGTAACAAGAAGACGTAACCCCCATTTTCTTTTTAACCATCCCATCTCCTTCTGAATTGCTGCCTAAATTTGAAAATTTCTTTCTTTCACTGTTTAGGACAACTCTTTTTACTCAATGTACAGGTTGCTAGTTTGGTCGCGATAGATTTTTGCACATTGATGTTTACAAGTGTAAACTTTGTGGACTGCTATGCTTGATAAAGAAAAGTGTGGCTTGCAGGATCAAAACTGCTGCCTAAGGCACCCTGCTTTTGCTGCCCTGTGGGAAAGAGTGGTGGTTACCTGTGGAAGGTGGTTGTCTCAGCTCTCAAGAGCCAGACTCCTTTGGAGCCGATTGCCTGGGGCTATGGGCAAGTGTAATTGTCAGGGTCTACCAAAGGGTACCTTACCCCCTTCTCTCCCTGTGCTATGATGCCCAGGTTTACCTCTATGTTTTTTGGAGACTTTCCGGAGTTGCCAATCATCTCCTTCATGTTGCTTTATCTATCAGTTTGCCCAAGTAAAGAGCAGTTACAGTTAAAACTGGCAGAGCTAACATGCAAATGACATTAGAATTTGGTTTTGGAAACTTAGCAAGTGCAGTACTTTGGGCTTGACTCCTTCCCATGCAGAAGGAGAAAAAGGCCTAGTTGTGTGGAGAGTAGACTCTGTAGATGGTATGTTAAAGATATGTGGAAAAGAAATCTATACAAACCTGTAAGCATCCATTGATTGGGGATATAACTGCAATAAACTTTGAAATCTCTTGGGAATGGATAAATTCGCATTTTCACTTTCTCTTTTACCCAGACCTGTCCTTGGAAAGAACACAGAAGAGGTCATCCTTGGAAGACTTATGTACTAGTTTCATGACTCTGTGAGGTAAGCAGATGTCTTGGGTTTGGCATAAGACATAGGGCTGATCCTTGCGATGTGGACTGGGTGACTCATGGTTCACTTCTCATTTGAGAAAGAAAGTACACTTTTGCACATGCTGTTTTGAAAGAGTTCTAATTCTTTATGCCTCTGATGTGAGATTGAAAACAAGTGGACAGTGTTTTCGGGCTGCCTGAGCTCCCATGGCTCTGACTCATGAAAATTTCCCTCCCTTCCTCCCTCTCTCTCTCTCCTTCACCCCCTTCCCCCTCCTTTTCTATAGCTGTAAGGGACACTTCCAAATGACATAATGTAAACTGTGTAGGTTTTAAGATATGTAATATTTTACATATATAATATATATAAGACAGTATGGGATATGTATTTGTAAGGCTAAGTAAATACTGTATTATAATTGCAATGATATAATATTGGTGAACAAAGGCTATATTGAATTAATAAACTGTGGCGTCCTAAAGTTTTTCATGAGGCCACATGTACCATGCATAATTAATCAATGTCTATATAAAGAAGATAGCTTGGAGATTAAAGGTATTTTTCAAAAAAGCTCCTTATGCTGATTTCATATTGCTTCTGCTGTGCAGGATTGGGAATATCAAAGCACTTGCTGAGATGTTTTGTTCTTAACACTAATTTTGATTTTCGTAGTAGTTTGCATCTCACTTGGCTTTTGCTGTGCAAACAAAACTCCCTTTGTGCATGTTTAAATGATTGTTTAGAGATGTGAACTTCACTGCTATAATAAAGCTGAGAAGCCTAAATGATGCGTTTGAAATGTTCCTGAACAGTGCAGAGCTCTGGCTGCGGCTGTATGTATTCTCTTCCTCCAGAGATCCCAGCCATAACTGAAAAGTAATTGCACCACATCTCTGGATGTAGCTACAATAGCCATTTGCGTTGTTTCCTGAAACAAAGCAGTGCTTGCAATAATAGCGGCCAAACTGCTCACATCCCAAGAAGGAGCTCTTCCAGTCTGAAACCGTGGCAGTAACAATGGTCTCCAGGTCCTTGGCTTGCTGTGGAGCTGGAAGAGTTTTTTTGTTCCTTTACAATAAGCCTTCTGACGTACGAGTACGTGACTCAGCAGAATTGGATGAAGTTCAGGAAGACTAAGGTGATTTATACCCAGGAGGCCAGCAGATGTGGGACAGCTAGTCGCGCCTGCCTCTTCTCTAACGAGCTGTGCCAGAAGCCACTGTAGAGCCCTGGGATTCCGTAACCCCCTGGTCTGGGCAGTTCCTCACCACTGCCAAAGCACAGACGACAGCCGGTCCTGACTGTGGCTGACCAAGGCCCCAGATTGGGCAGGATCCATACTGTCCCTTCGCCACCTGTGGTCTCACAAGGATCCAGCCTGTTGGCAAAAGGAATGGATAAAAGCCATGCCAACTATAATAGCCTCTGGGCTGGGCAGACAGTTCTCTGCCTGGTAGATGTGGTTTGCTTCAGAGTGTTGTACTGCACAGGGTTAAGTCTATGGCTGTATGTTCTTGCCACCTCTTTCTGAGATCAGAGCTGATGCCCTCTTACTCACAAGGAGAACCTGGGCTATGGGATGTACATTGCTTTTCAGATATGTTTTACAAATTCCATTGTATTAACATGGAATAGGATGCCAAGATTAAGGAAAAATATATTGCTTTGTCAGCATCCATAAATTTTGACTGCAGTTTAATCAGCAAACCACTTTTGGTTGTGACGTGATTTTAAAGCTCTCTGTAGTAATATATGTTAATACTGATTGGCTAACTTTTACTGTATGCTTTTGTAGGGTTAATTCAGGAATTGTCTGGAAAGGCTTCCTGAAAAGGGATATGAACCCTGATCTGTCCCTCTGTGTCTGAGGACATAGGCAGCAATTCAGTCTGGGCTGCCATAGGGCAGAAAGAAGTCAGGTTTCCCTGCCTTTTTTCTTGCCTTCTTGAGCATGTCAGTGTGTGTGTTTAAGTCTGGGATCTAAAACGTCTGCTTGAAGGGAAGCAGAGATTGTTGCAGAAAGGGCTGTAGGAGAGGCTATTTGGGAACGGACAAGAACTTGACAAGTTTTGTAGTTTTTCTCAAGAAGTAGGAGGATTTTCAGGAAAATGCAGTTTCATGCCAACCAAAGCTGTTTACAAATTCAGGTCAAATAAACTGTTCTCAAGAACACAAGAACAAAATGAAGAGCTGGATTCATAAAACAAGCTAAGGCAGCTCCACTTTTAACTAACCACACAGTAACGAAGTCAGTCACCAAAAGCAGGAAACCTAGCTTCAAATTCTTCTGCTACAGGACATCAGCTCCTATGCCTCCAGTATGCCCATAACCATCAGGCTGCAGCAGAAAGTATTCTGGGATAAAATACTCTTTCTTCTGTTGATGCTAGTCTCCTTTGGATAGGACGCGTACATATTTATAGGCCTACTGACAAAGAGCGAAGGAGCATGATTCTGCAACAGAATTACCCCAGTTGTAGACCAGACTCTGGATCCACCCCATGAGGAATTTCTGCCTAGGTTCCACTGGGCCCCAGCCATGTCTCTTGCATGTGAAATCTCACATTTCTTACCATTTTTTAGGGCACCATGGGGGCTGGTGGCTCCCCAGGGCCAGTATCGGTGGGGGCTCCCAGTGGCAGCAGAGCTGGGCCTCACAGACAGGGCCCAACTCACTACTCCACAAGGGAGCAGGGCAGCTGGGGGCAGCTGTGGCAGCCCCAGCCCCAGGCACTGGGCACTGCTGGGAGGAGAGGGACAGGCTGAGGCCAGGCCAGGTGGTCGCCAGGTGGGGCTGGCAGGGTCCATGGCCGGGCAGGGGCCAGGCTGCAACGTGGTGGGGCTGTCTGGGAGCCTCTCCCCATGGTTCCAGCAGGAAGAGGGCAGCCCCCAGGTGATCTGGCTCTGAGCTGGCCCTAAACCCCAGCACCAAGCCCCCTGTGGGGGGACATGCTCAGGGCCCTGACACCCTTTTCCTAATTTCTTGAAGAAGTCTCTCACCTTTCCCTGCCATGGAGAGAAGGGGAGAGCTGGAGACTGCATGTGAAAATTTTTGTAAAATTACCAGGCGTTTCAGTAGAAATAACTGGGCCTTGCTTGCATGCCCCTCAGGCCAGGGTGAGGATTAAGTGGTGGCCTTGCTGTCTATCTTGTATTCAAGGCTCCCACATGGAAGGAGAGATCCTGGTTTCGGTCCCTGCACCAGAGCATGTTTGAGGATTTCAGGTAAAGTGGGATAGCAGTAGGAGGAAAGGTGGGTCCTGATGGACCTCCTTCTCCCCTCTCCATTACCTCTCCATCTCCCCTGGAGCCTTTCTTTTTACGATGAAACTGAATGAAGTAGGTGTTTTGTGTTGAAAAAAATTCAGTAAACGTGTTACCAAGTCTTCATGCATGAGAGTCCTCATGAGAGTCTTCATCCCCAGTAGTCCTCAGCGGACGTTTCACTGACTCTCCTCAAACTCACAGAGACGAGTGTGTGGCAGCTTCAACTGAGCACAAGAAGGAGAACACAGGAGGACGTTGCAAGGTCCTTTACGAGATAGTGGCCCCTGTTTCAGATTTACTGTAAAATACTTGTTAGTATTATGTTGATAATGAAAACCCTGTACTGTTCTTGCCTTGTACAATGTTATTCTCTAAACCGCTGTTGCGTTATTTCCACATGGACATGCATGAATCAGCTACAAAATTTTATCTTGAGATCTCCAACAGCTAAAAAGTGTTAAAGCAGCTACAGATTATAACAATCTTTGGAGAGCCCTGTTGTCAATTTTTTTCCTGACTCTCACAAAAAACTTCCTTGTATATAGTTCTTTCCCCTTTTAGATAAGTGGGCTGGGCTACTTGCTGAAAGGGAAAACAGGGACAGCCATCTCACCTTTGTCTGTTTCTGCTTTCCTTTTCTTTATGCCAGACTCCTTCAAACTAAAATTTGTAGGTAGTAGGAGTCAGCTCTCCCACCTTTAGCTATCTGTAGCCTACTGACTAGTTAAGGGCTCCCTCTGTAGTCAATGGACAGAGGTAAGTATTTGCAGAGGGTAACTACCTCTGCCTTAAGCTACTCCACCTTAGGCTAGAATGAGTCTCTTTCTGGAGGGGTCTCTGTTCATCTCTGTAGCTATAGAAAGAGCCTAGGCAATGAGTTCAGACTGCACAGCTAACACTTAGGCTGATAACATTGGGTTAGATGAGTCCCATTAAAAGTTTCAAATAACCTGAATGAAATCCTTGGAGCTTTTGGTGAGGAAAAACAATTATTTATTTTGAAAAAAAAAATGGTATTTGCTATTCCTTGGGGCTGAGGATGGTGTTTGCAGCTGAGCCTGATAATTGTGGCTACATCCTTCACTGAAGAGGAAGATACCCATGCTTATATCTGAAGGCCTCAGTCTCACTGATGACCCATGTGGGTGCAGAAACAGATTTACTGACATACTGTGAGGACTATACCCTGCTTACACTCATGAAAACTGCATGTTCTCCAAGTCGTGTCACAGAATTGAGGCTGTGAAGGCCCTCTTCCTATTTCCCTACATCCTCAGAGCCATGCAGGTGTTCTGAAAGGACACATATGTTTTCTTACTATGTTTTAAAATAATTAGGAAGATGCATAAAAACGAAACAAAACCCAGTTTCTATTAATGGAATATGCAAGTTGCATTATGCTGGGACAAGGTTCCCATCCATTAGAACTGTACCCTGTACTTCCTATTCTTGGTTTTCACCTTGGGCCCTGGGACATGAGGACCTCAGTCACAGAGGCCACCTATGAAAAGCTGAGTTTAAGTGGAACAGGAAGCTGCCTGATTTACATACTAGAATTAGATGCTTGAAGTCAGGTAGGATGAACTGAGGTATATGTGCCTAAATCCCTTGGTGGATTTTGTGCCTTTCCTATGCTAGGCTTGCAGATTCCAAAATTATTTGTGACATGGTATTAGGCAGCTCTGAAATGTAAGTTTTCCCCAATTTGCTTCCTGAGTACCTGCAGGGCTCTTCAAGGAAGCTGAATATTAAAGGTGCCACCAACCCCAACTGTCTTTCGTCTATTGAGGGACTGGTCTCTGTTTGATTCCTCTGCCCTTGTCTGGTGAGGCCAGCTTTACCTGAGAGAAAACAGTACCCCTGTGTGAGGGGTTAAGCAGCCTGAAGCCAACCTAGTGGCCATGCTACACCGAACTATAGAAATACTGAATCTGACCCTAATCATCTTCTGACAGGTTTTATTTACATGGTGGAGACACCATTTCCTTAGCAGATTCTGTAGAGAAAAATATAAGAAAACACTATGCTTTAGGTAAGTCAGTAAAACCTGCTTTCTCACACTCTATGGCAAGCTAACCACACCACAGAATTTGTAATACCACAGTTTATGCATTCTGCTCTCCATCCCCAGCAACTGGGGATCACTGCGGTATCTTCTGTACTACGGCACAGTAAATTTTACTGCGTTCTCTCTCTTATTTTTAATCACTACTAATCTGCTGTCCCATAGCAGGAATGGAAGAGCTGGTTTGCAGCTGTATGCACAAGTGAGATATTTTACAGCAACTCTGTTAGCTGAGCAGATGTGGATAAGTTGTTTGTGCCACAGTGCAAAACAGTATCAGTGTTAGCAAGTACGCTATGAAGGCAAATCCGTATGTATTTGAGAAGCTCTCAGATTACATTGCAATCATTGTTTTGTGCAGGTTTATTTAGAGCATGCAAACCAGCTTGCAGTTCTTGGAAGAGACTGTGTGTTGAGATGAAAGCAAGCCACAAATAAGTGATAAAATAAATTAAAGAGCTATCTGAGCAAGAGAATTCAAAGGGAAATGGCATTTCTGGCCAAGTTGTAGTAAAGTATGCCAGGATTAAGTCTTGTATAAAGCTTTAAGTGAATCTTAGCAAAACATTTATTTTGCTTTGCCTGCAGTGCGCTTGGATTCACCTGAATCTCAAAACCAAAACTCTCTCTGGCATGTTTCTTTGGGAAATTAATAACTTACACTGATGTTCCTTCTTACAAGGCTTTAAGTCATAATATATTTTCAATACTATTAGCAGTTGTCTTTGGATAATGGAGAAGTTTACTTACTTTTTTTACACTGACTAGAGGCCATTTCTTATCTCCTAAGTTGTTCATGTGTTAAATGCATTAAACATTGAATACCTACATCACAGATGCTTCCAACTGCCAGCCAGCCTCCTTCCTCCACCCAGTTCATCCAAGAGATAGGCCAAGAGGCAGGCCTAAGCCCCACAAACCTATGCTTTGTCACTGAAATAGGGAGTCTCTCCTGAGATATATCCAAACATTTTCTCCATCTTAGAAAAAAGTTTAGACAAATGAGGGCCAAAAGTTCTGGACACCAGCCACAATCTGAAAAAGCTGTATCAGAAAGCTGTAACAGGTGAAAACATAATTTATTAGCTACCTTGAGAATCAGTGAAGGAGCAGAAGAACAGGACCTGTTAGGAGAGGAGATAGACTGGTCAGCTGCCACAGATGTGCACTGGGATGGGTTAGAGAGGACACCTGGTTATCTCCTCCGGCTGAGGAGAAGGAAAGGAACCAGTGACATAGAGAAATAAGGCAAGCTTGGAAGTCATCTAGGGGCCACCAGAATTTCAGCAGACATCTGAGATTTTCAAGTCCCTAATGAAAGCTGAAGTCAGGCAAGTTAAGAATTTAGTGGCAAGTATGAGGTCATTTCAGTAGAAAATTGCAAGCCTCAGGAAGTTTTGTATCTCACCTCTGGGATCATTTATTAACGCATTTGAGGTTTATTAGAATGTATTTCTAATTATGAACAAAACCCACACCAGATACCTGAAAGAGGACAGTGAGGTGCATTTCTGTAGCCAAAGTGGTAATGTAGAACTTCAAATAGTTATAGTGAATGGCCAAAAATGACCGATTTCATTGGTTTGGCTGGTCCAACTCTTCTTGCTTATATCTTTATCTTTAATAAGAGTTAAAGGACATAGATGTAATGTCAATCTTTTTAACACTGATGGCAATCCCAGAAGAATGATACACAAACCATCAAGTCCTGCCACACCAAATTCAGTGGTGGATCCCAAACAGACAGAACCTGACTTTAAACTGATTATCATGTACAGATCTGTCAAATCTCAGGCCTTCAGGGTAAGGCACATTCACTCATACCTATCTTGGGTTTCCCCAAGGTGGTGCCATATCTCACACAGTTGCAGTGCAGCAACCCAGCCTGTTTCCTGGGATACTGGATGCTGCTAGTTGTCGTGGTCTGTGGGGGAAGTGTTATGCTCAAAATCCTATTACAGGCAAAAAGGAAACACACCTTATGCATAAAGCTAAGAATTTATTGTTAGTGTAATTGAAATCTTAGCAATGTAATCCAAGAATCACTATTAGTCCAAATCTAATTATTACAGAAAAAAAGGAAAAGGAAAAAAATAAATAAATACTCTTGGACAGAAAAAATCTCAATAATCATACTGATAGTAATGGCAGTAATGCTAGAGGCTCCTGAAACTGGGGAAATAGTCCTTAGCGGTGGGAAGACTCATAAGTGCTCCAGAGGAATGAAAAAGGGATAAGGAAAGTGAAGGCTGAAGAGTGTATTACACAGAGTTGAAGTTTCTGAGTAGGAGAGTTGCTAAAACAGTTCCTGGAATTAAGAGCAGTGCCAAGTCATAACTTCTTGTTTCCTCCCTCCCACCGAGAGATGAGTAGGTTGATCTTTTATCATACAACAGGCATACAGACTATATGTAACACATGGATTTTATGCACTTTAAATGAGAAGGGCAGCTGCAATAGCATTAAAAGAGAATGTGGAACAAATGGGTGGGATGTAAAGGTGAAAGCACAGCACCTGAGCTTGTAGAGAGGCAGGAGGGGAACAGAGGCAGGAGCTGTCATGCTGTTTGCAAGCAGGGAGAAGCCCAGGGAGATCCTGCCCCTGGAGGGACAAAGTGGCAGCAAGCTGGGGTAAGGCCAGACCCAGAAATGAGTATACATGTGCTATGTTGTATTCAGGTAATTTGGAGCCTTCATTTTGGAGCATATGTTCTACTTGACAGTGAGGAAGGCAATGATTCCAAAAAACTGCCCCTGAGACTTGATGCTGTTCCCGTGACAGGTCTAAGGAAATAGATTTGAAGAAGGGTAATTTTTTTCCCCTCAGAACTGCAAATGCTCTTGTTGAAATTTGTATATCTTTATTACTAGCTGCCCTAGAGACATGTAGCATGGATAGAAACACTTAGGTAACCACCTCTATTCCTGTGTTTGTTTGTGTGTAAGTATCTGTGTGTGTACTGCCAAGTCTCTGCTCACACCAGCACTCTGTGGTCGCATAGGAGTTTGACAAGGGACTCGGAGCAATCTCTGGTTCGTTTTTAGCATGCCCTTGGTGTAACAGCCACAGGCCATCTGAGGTTTGACCTGAGTGCACTGACTTCTTGAAGCACCTACCTAAGAGAACAAGTTGCGTATTTCTAAATTTAAGAATAAATGTTATTTGTGTAATTAACCAATAACTACAAGGCCTGTTTTCTTCATATCAAAATATGTATGTATGGTTTCACTCCTTCCCAGGTTTGGCTCTTCCTTCACACGTTCCTTTTGGCTGCTCGGAGGGGAGTGATGGCACCCACAGGTCACGTGTGACTCCCCTCTCCGTGAGCTCTTCTCCCGTTTTAGGGAAGTGGCGACTCGACTCTGAGCCCTTGGTGGTGACAGCATCAGATCAGTCTATGCACCAGTTGCATCTGTGCGTCAGTGCCTGCAGTTTATTTAGCATAGATGCTGGGCACGTACCACTCCCTACGACCCAGCCAGCTCAGGCAAGTCATTCTGAGGGCGTACCACAGGCTCCTGGACTAGCTTCCCTTTTCTCTGGGCCAAAGCAAATGTGGCTCCCAAATTCATTTACTTCAAAAGCAATTTGAGAGGTGGCTCAGTGGTTGCCAGGAGCCAGTTTCTCTCGCTGTTGTTCCAATTACTTCTGACATCCAATGTTTTATTACCATACCCTTTTTAGACACCCTATACTGTGTTCCCAGGCAGCTGATGGGACTATCTGGCTTTGTCCCATCTAGTAAAAAATCTTCTGTCCCAGCTACGCAGTCAGGGCTTTCTTCACATCTCTCATGTCCTTACTGTTACAGACCACTGATATCCATGTCCCTGAACCACCAGCAAATCTGAGTGACTTCCCAAAAGGCAGTCCTCAGGACATTTTTGGTGCATAGTTCCTAATAAGTGGAGAATTGTGTTTACTTTGTGGAGTACAGAGACATACAAGCTAGGTCGAGGAGCAGCAATGAACTTATTAGTCATAGCACTCAGCTGCTAATTAGCCTGAGCTCAGCAGTATGCTTTTTTGACTTCATAGTCAAAAAAGTTTGACTTCATAGTGTGAAGTGATCTCCCTTTGTGATACTGTGTAGGCACGTTTCTCATTTTGAAGGTGACTTTGTTTTCTCTTCATGGCTCTGTACTGCCCATTATCAAAATTGCACTGGAAAAAAAAGCGATTTCTAGCACGTAAAGGACACTTTTTCTAGGTCTTTACTGTCTGGTATGTGAGCTAACCTTGATACTGTCAAATAATCTATAATGTCTTCAGAGTTTCATAAACTGGTTGCCAACTATTGCAACCTGTTGAGAGTTTCAGGGCCTGAAACCTGCTTGGAGCTGTCAGTGACAGGAGTCTGTCAAGGGGCCAGTGCCATCATCATCTAATTGGCAGCAAAATAAATCTGATGGGAGTGAATGAACTCTTTAGCTTTTCAGAGACAAATAGTATTGGTTTCTCAGACTCACTGAGAACGCTAGCGTAGGTAATTTAGTATTATGAGAAGAAGTTTAACGTGATTTTCTTCCAGAGCTGTATCATCCTGAAGTATCTCATCATTTCTGATATTGCTTCAGCAGGTAGTTTCTATGGGTTGATTCCCCCTCTTTCATATGCCTTAAGCATCTTAACTGAAAGTCCTACCTGTGCTTTTCTCTTTAGTTTTAGTCCAGCAGCTTGCGGAGATGCAATCAGAAAGCTGAATACGTGAAATTCCAATATTTAGTCAGAAATGAACATCCAGTTTTCCTCCCCAAAACATGGAAAAACTAAGGTAAGTAAACATTTTCTACAAACTCTGTGAGTTGTCTCCCTTGTTCTTCTGTCACTGTTCCGGTTCGGAGGCCATAGCTGCTTAGCTAGGTCACAGAAGTCAATGCCTGCTGGAGTATCGGGGCAAATCCGGATGAATATAGAACAATCCAGCGCTCTTCCCTGCTCTCAAATGAGGTACAACTCTTCATTCTTTCCTTATGGAAAAAGTGGGGCTTCATGGGGCTGAAGAGAGAGAGCAAGAATGGGCACAACCTCAAAATACCATTCTGGAATAGACAGAACTTAGCTTTAAGATATTTTTCTTCCTGGAGAATAATTTCCCATGTTCACTCTTTTTTATCTCCTGAGAGGTCCAGCTGACTTACTGAGCCCTCATCAAAACGTGTTTCTCATGACCTCAGCTTGGGGAGGTGGGCCAAATGGACACATCTGAAATTCAATCTCCCTTCTTCCTGCGGTTGGGCTGTCCCATAGCAAGCCAATATGATTGAGGAACATTGCAAATCCTGTGAACCTTGCATTCTCAGGCTGGAGAAAAGCCAGCAGTATGAGGCTTCTCTTTCCTAGTTCTCCTTTGCACCGCTAAACAATTTTCTTACACTTTATTTATTAAAAAGATCTGGGAGGTGTTTTTGAGCAGTCACAAATTTAGGTGTTTTGTTGTACGCTGCCAAACGGTCTTGGAGAAGAATAAGATCAGACTTTCCTGTCAGTGTCATAGGCTTTATACTACAAAAGAGCAGAGAAACATGAAACAGGAAAGTGAAGAATTATGAAACATGTTAAATGAAAATCAAGAGGTAGAAAGTTCAAGCAGATTCAGACACACTTTAGAACTAGCTAGCGAAACGTTACCACATATGAAAAGTCATACTGAGCACTTTAGCTGGCAATCTGATACCACTCAGGTACGCAGTAGGTGTGACAGCTCAGTTCTTGGAGAACATTAATTGCTGTAGTTGTGCAGCATCTAATTAGGAGATTGTTCTACTCACAGCAGTAATTTCCTCATTCCACCCCCTTCCCCAAAATAATCAACTTTCCACTGGAAACAATGGATTGAGATTGGGCCAGATATCTTTGGCATATATATTCACGTTACCACCTGCAAGACCAGGAAATCCATGATATCAAATTTGAAAGTTCCTCAGTGCTTTTGCAGTGTTATTTGCAGATGCCAATATCTCAGCACAGGAAAACTAGCTGATTCCAGCAATCTGATTACAAGTAGATTACAAAATTCTTCTACTAATTTTGCTTTATGTCATAACCCTTTAAAATGAGGAAATAGCCCTTCTGCTACCTGTTTTATTCCAATTGTTTCAGGACATAGAAGTGCAAAAACTTTTGAACTTTGCTAAGCATCTACCTAGGTTCTTTACTTGCTGATGATAAACAAGAATAGCATAAAATCCTGTGGACTGACAAAATTAAGAATTAGATTGCCCATTTAAAGAAGAGGCACAGTGCTTCTGAGAGTTCTGCTCTGTATGAGTACTTTTGGTGCTGATGGGTGTTTTTGTGCCTCTGCTCTGGTAGCTCATACAATAAAAGGAGCAAAATAGCTACTTGCATTACTCCTTTTTGCAGCCACATTAGACACAGAAAGACCCTTCTGAAAGGAAAAGGCCTAAGAATCTGTCACCTTGAGAGACTAAAGATCAAGGGTACTGAGCTGTGCTTGAGCAGAGGATGGGGGTTTCGATCTACCTTTGGGGATTCTTAAATACTGGTGCTTCAAATGCCACAGTGGAGGAGGAGGAAGAAGAAGCTCTACAGTGAGCTCAGCAAAACCTCCTTTTTGCCTTCATCATGTAAAGCTTCACCTGTCGTTTAGGCTAAATTCTGCTACTTCTCCCCTCCCTGCTTGATTTCAGTGGAAGCTATACAAAAGAGTAATAGAAACCAAAGAGTTTGGTCCTTGTCTTGTCTTTCCTAATCTAGTGCTGGAAACACTGCTGTTTTAATGATGCAAGAGTGTCTGATGCATTTGAGGTTCCCACTTGCAAAATTTCCTGATGGCAGTGCCTGATTCTGTTTTGGTTTTTGTTTTTGGGGGGGGGGGGGGTTGGTGCAGTTCTTGACAAATTGATCAGGGTAAATTGTTTGCTATTTCACACCCGCTCAATTTCAATCAGGAAAAAAAAACTGCCAAAAAGCTGCTATTTAGGACCCAATCCCTTCCTAAAATCTAGAGGCAGGACACTCTCCACGGATACTTCATATCTGAAGGCAGCTCGTTGGTCCGGTAAATCCCATGCAATCCAGATAGGACCAGCCCCCCCCTCTTTGATCAATGCTACCTTACATCTTTTCCAGGCAGCCAGGTAACAAAACTTTTGATTGCCAAGCGTTTGTGGTAAATAAACTGCAGTGACACAGCTCATCAGGGTAGTGTGAGTGTGTGAGAGCTGGCCAGAAAACTTTTCCATCCTCCCTTCTTCCCCAAATACCAAATAGGAAAGAACATAGGTAAAACTTCTGTTTCTTCTCCCTTCCATTTTCATCTAGAACATCAACAGATAAGACAGTAAACTTCACTACACATTTTAAACAGAAATATTTTTGTCCGAACACCGAAAGAGTCACAGGAGGAAGGTATCTGACCTGAGATCCTGGCCTCGGTATCTTTTTAATCATTAAAGTGCCTGCACAGTAAGAAAAGCAAAAATATGTCAATAGAGGGCTTCATTTTCTAAATACCTAACAGTCTTCAGAAAAAAAATAATAAAAAAAGATAATTAAGTTGCAGTGCATTTCTTATGCATTTGGGGAATAAAATTTACAAATGTTAACCATCTGTTACAAATGAAAGAAGTAAGTCCTTGCTACCTTTCTTTATTTTTGAAAGTCTTCGGAGTCATAAAATAAATGCACTTATATTTTCAGAAGAAAGGTAAACCTTTTCTTACCCTAGAAAATACAATCTTTAACACTACTTAGGCTGAGTATTTCCCACAGTTTCAGGTACTCTCTTGTTCAACTTCTAAAACGTTAATTGCAGGAATATCACCCCAACATAAATGTTATTTTTTCATTGTGAATTTTTGTCGGTATTTTGAGAACAAATGCTGCGTAGCAGGAAAGTGGAAACAAGACTTATTTTACTGGAAAGCTCCAGGGTACCTCTCAATTTCATCAGATGTATTTTACAGGATACAGCCTGAAAAAATCAGAAGAAGCATCCTTTCTTTATCTTAATCTAGGATTGCAAGTCACTGGAAAAACTTTCAGCAGCCAAAACGTACAAAGATGCAGTCAATATGTTTTATTCAAGAAAATATTTCCAAAATGGCAGAAAATAACATATGGAGAAAGAGACTCTGAGCTGATATGATACATGCTATTTTGTGATATTTACATTTGACAGCAAATGGTGAGGGCACAGAACTGGAGGACCACCTCTGCAGACAACACAGACTTGCAGACTGTGTTGGTGATGACATATTCAGCTTATATAGGCTACAAGTGACTGGTGTAGGGGACACACTGGAGGTCTTGATCTGCTCTTTTTGAAGGCATTGCAGTGAAAGGCTGCTCTGGGCAGCAGTGGCTTCAGGGACCCCCAGCCGGGATCTCCAGGAGCTTTCCACAGAGAAGTGACAAAGGCTTAAGCTAAGTCACCCCTTTATTTGGGAGCTGAGGCAAAGGGGGCAACTGGTGATGGTGGCTGAGGCGATTCTCTCTTTGCAATACAAAGTAATCCCATATCTGTCCCCTTCCCTGCCTCCCGGAGGGGTGTCCCATTCCTGTCACAGGGATGTAGGGATTCATGTATGAAACAGCTCCTGCAAGTCAGAGCGTATTTGGGAAGGAAAAGCAAAAGCAATACTTTCATCAGAGGAGAAAATAAGTACTAGAGGAAGCACCCTGTTTGCTTAAGTATATTAAAAATCATTAATTAAAAATTAACTAAAAATCATTCTTGGGCAAGCTTGGAGGGTCATCATTTTACAAGTGCGCTGGTGGTCATAGAAAATTACCTTTGTGGCTGGCTGCGCAGTATTTCACAGCTCATCCCAAGAGGAAGCATGTGCATGCTGGGTCATTCCAGGAGGATGCCACAAACATGGTATAGCGTACAGGGCTGCGTCAGTGCTTAGGGCAACTATTCCCTCCAGAAGAAGGCAGCTCAAGGTGGTTTACAGCACCCCTGTGCTGTCAGAGCAGCCGGAGAGCTGGTTGGGTGCTGAAAAGGACTGACTGGATGCAATGCCTCCAGCAGGACTTGAGAAGAGACGAACACAGGACTGAAATATTCCTTTAAGATGGGCCTTGAACATCACCCCAGCAAACGCATAGATCACGGGGTTCAAGCAGCAGTGGATGAAAGAAATGGTTTCAGTCAGCTGTAGGGCCAGGGCTATCCAGTAGCTTGCTTTGCAGTCATTGATGACATACAGGCTCTGCAGGGAATCTAGGAACAGTACAATGTTGAAGGGAGCCCAGAAGAGGAAGAAAACAATGACAATGATGAAAATCATCTTGATGGCTTTGATCTTGTTCCGATTTTTGCATTTTTGCAGGTTTTTCAGTATCTGGGCATAGCAGTAAACAAGGATGCTGAGGGGAATCAAGAGGCCCAAGATATTGGCTCCAAACTGGGAAGCGACCTTCCAGGTATTGCCACCCGGGGGGTATGTGGGGACGCACTGCACAGACTGCTCAATCTCCAGCTGCTGATTGAATACAATGTTGGGTACAGAAGCCAAGCCAGCCACCAGCCACAAGATTAAACTGATAATTATGCCACAAGAGGCTGTCCGTATCCTCACGGCATAGACAGCATGGACAATTGCTATATACCTGTCTATACTCATGAGGGTTATAAAGAAAATACTGCTGTAAAAACCTGTATAATAAATGCCAGCTATTATCTTGCACATGGCATTGCCAAAAACCCACTGGTCTGAAGCGTAGTGGGCTTGGAAAGGGAGAGGCAAAACGAAGAGCAGATCAGAAGCAGCAAGGTTCAGCAGGCAGATGTCAGTCATCGTGGTCAGCCTCTTCCTGGTCAGAAGAACCCAAAGGACCAAGGAGTTTCCCAGAAGGCAGAAGACGAACACAAGGCAGTAAAGGATTGGCAGGAAGAGGGATTTAAACCTGTGAAAACTATTTCCTTCATTGCACGGAGCAGTGTTTTCATCATATGCATAGTCATATTCCGTTGTGCTGGGGAACTGGCTCGTGGGATTCATCTCTGACACCTGTGCAGGAAAGAGTGAGAGGGGAAGGGCTGGCTCTCCTGGCACGGGGCCTCCCAGGGCGCCCTTCAGCCCCGCTGCTCTGTGCTGCCTCAGGCCAGCAGGTCGGCAGGAGGGGAACACGGAAGGTGGTCTTGGGCTCACTGGCTAGGGCAGTCCTACCACCCAATGGCTCCACTGCAGTCACTCCTGTACATGCATCAGCCTGAGCCCCAGGATGCTCTCGGTTCTCCCAGAACTGCTGCCTTGCCAGTGGGTTAGCCCCTCCTCATTGTAGTGATGGGGAACAATTTTTTTTTTCCCTTGAATAGTCATAACAGTGCAAAACGGTACAAAACTTGCGTCTGATCTAAGAATCTGGGTTTCCTTGAACTCGGCAGGGGGAACAGGACTTTCTTACCTGTACCACAGAGACCCTTATAAAAGTCTCCCTCTCCTGACTACGGTAGCCATCGTCCGTCATCGTAACTGCAGTTTTAGCTGAGCTGGTCAGGGCCAGCTGCCAGGATTGCAGGGATATGTACGTTATTTTTCCATGAGCTGGTGCAGGAGGGCGTCCAACAGCAGCTGTGGCGGTAAAGGAGTTCACGGGACTACATGGCGCTGCTTGCAGAGCTGAGCGCTGTGCTGCCGAACGAGCATGCTATTCGTCTCCAAGTTAGCTGGTGTATGGCTCAGCTACGTCTATCGACAGCAGTTTCTAGCTCCTATCTCTTTTGCCCAATTTCAGTTTTCTAGTTTATAGAAAACCAATACAATTTGGGGGAGGGGAGGGATGTCTTGCTTTGTAATTTCCAAAGAATACAATGAATACAGCTTTAAAATATTCTGACATGTTTTCCAAAAGTGAGTCAGTGCTTTAGCCACCCTTTTTTCAGATGGCACCTCATGGCCACCGTAAAAGGGGATCTGATATGCAGAGTTAAGTGTTTGCGTTTTAAGAAGTACTGACTCTTTCAAAAGACAGAATTTCAAAGGAGTTTTGCTTCTCGCTTCTAAAGAATTTTCATGTTTGCAGTGCATTTCACCTATGTTACGCTCGCTCTTAGAAGAACTTAAAATACCGGCAGACAGAGAGAAGCATTATTTTCACAGAGTCTTTGGTAATAATTGTTGTTAGTAGTAGCAATAACAAGAATGAGAGCGATTACTTCATTAAATGTAGAGCATGTGCTCCCTTGAGTTAAAAACTGCAATTAGACTGCTCAGGTGAATGAAAAGTGAGATAACAGTGAATATGATCTCACTCAAAACTCATTTTCATGTTGAAAAGGAAGGAATCGGAATCCACCCCTTTTAGCTGGGCTGAGCCACCTTGCGCAGGGAAAAAGGAAGATCCAGATACGCAGGAGAGGGATGCTGGGCCCAGTATTTGTTCCTGCTCCGGGAACTGATGCTGCTCATGCTGCACTGAACTGCCTCAACTTTCCCTGCGGCACCAGGACTGTTTCCACCAAAGTCGGTATGCAGTGCAGAGAAACCTGTTACAAATACAGCCTTCAACCCTACAAAGTTCTTCGTTTAGGAATAATGATGTGTAATGGGAGAAAAGCAGTGCTGCAATCTACATTGAGAATATAATCCTGTGTTCAATTTTCAGCTATACGTTAAGCGTGTTATTAACTTCAGTTTTGTTTTGATACAAAATCCCTAAATATCAAGATGTTGAGTCACATGATAATGACTGTTTATACAGCAACAGTTACGGGTAGAAAAGTACTTACTGCTAACGCTTTTCATCTTTTTTTTCCATGCATGATGGCCATATACACTGCGACTGTAAGCCTCCCAGCAGTAGGCTTGCTTTTCTGAGTTACTTGTCAGAAATCCCTAAAAAGCAGTCCATAGGTTCACCAGCAAAAATTCAAAAATGATCAAAATATAATGAATATTGATATATAGATGGAATAGATATATATAAATCTATAAAAGGTGCCTCTGAGTTTGGCATAATTCAAAAGTGATTTTCCTGGGCTGCACAGAGACTGGAGATGCTCCACCTCAGACTTTCAGAGTGCCTTCACGCTGTTGAAGACATCTCTTCCTTTGACAGCTTACTCCCAGAGCACAGTCTTTTCCATTTTTCCCCTCTCCACATCAGCTGGCCAAAACAGACAAACTGAAAAAGCAGCTATCCAAAGGGTATCAAGAGGGACGTAACTGTTGCAGGTCTCTCTGCAGATTACCAAAATTACCAGAATTAGCCAGTTACTTTCAAGGCAGCACATTAAATACAAATGGATGTTACCTTCGACTTGGCAAGATGCCGTCACTCTCTCAGCTGGTCCTGGTCCCCTCCTTCTCCCGTGTCTTCTGTCACCCTCTCTTGGGCTCGGGTATCTGCACGAGGTTTATTCCATTGCTTGTGGAGGTGGTTGCGATGTGGTGATTTGCAAATGTTGAATGGGCAGCTGTCAGTTACAGAAGAGTTCTTGAGACAAATTGAGGGCTTTATAGCTGAGGTAAACAGGAAAAGAGATGAAAGGGCTTATAAACACATATGTGAAACAAAAATCAAATAGGATTTTCTTTGAAGACAGTAAAGATAACACGTGAACAGGTGCTCTCCTTTTAATGTAAGTTTGCTTAAAACCTCCTTCCTCACAGCCACCCCTAATTTAAGTGACAAATAAATTTAAAAGTTCCTTTGTCTCCGTCAGAGAACATGTACGGCTGGCCACATGTAATGCTAGACCCTAATAACTTTGTATAGATCCATTAAGTTCAGTGGCTTTGCAATTTTTTTCAGCAGCTAGTACACAATTTCCAAGAAGCATATTTTGGTTTTTTCTTTTCTTTCAGCTGATATCAGCCTCTATACTGTAGTGTGGTTATATCCATTTCTATTTGTACTGCATTAACTTTCTGAGCAAACTAAGGACTAATGGCTACCTATACGTCTTTCCAGTCATATTTTGAACAGACTTTATTTAAGTGGATATATTTCAGAGTTTCTTTGCTCCTTTTTTTTTTTTTTTAAATACCTATTAGTGCACTTAGGACACATGGTCAGGGACAAAATATTGAAACAAAGACAAGCTTGAAATTTTTTTCTTTTCTATAATTACTTGAAATTATTTTATGTGATACTGGAAATTATGATGATGATGATGATAAGTCAGCCAAATGATATGCTTTTCGTACATCAATCTCAATAATTGGTAAGCATCATTTTCCCAATTTGTAGGAGCACAGAGAACCCAAGTGATTTGCCTAAGAGCTCCAAATAAGCATGTGGCAGGTCCAAAGTATGACTGCTATTAGTTATTAACCGGTTCTCTGGTAGCAGCTAGCAGCTCCAAACAAAAGTAGCTTTCCAGCCTGCTGGATGTTGCATAAATGACCAAGAACAGAAGAACGAAATACTTCAGACAGATCAAAAAAAAAAAAAAACAGTGAGAAAATGGACTGGGAAAAAAAGAAATAACTAACTTATGAAGGACCTGGCACCAGTCAGTAGCAGTGTCAGAAAGAGAAGCCTAGTCCTTTGAGATACTCAGAAAGTTGCCAGTCACCATGGCGGTGTCCTGCCTCCAACCACCCAGTTAGTTTATTACCTATGAGAGACCAGTTCTACTTTTTTCTTTTAATTTTGTGCAGAATTAACATTTGGAACGTTGTTTTATCAGAACTTTGTTTTATTTTATTCTCTGTTGTGTGATGAATAGTGTGCCAATAGTATGTCCTGGCATACAGTACCGTGTAATGTAGCTACATTATATTTACACTTACGTTTTAAAAATCAGTAAGGTCAGCTGTCTTTATTTCTTCTTATGACTGAAACTTTTTATTTTCCGGTTAAGGATGTCCCTTTTTAGTTGCTTTTGGAGGCTTTGTGCATTAGTTTGGCTGGCAAGTTATTAACACATATGAAAAAAAATTAAATGATAATTTGTCACGAAGCCTATGAAAGTTTCTATTAAAGCTATATCTGCATGTTAAAGCACTTATACTTGTTATAAATTGAAAAAATCTTATTTTTTCTTGAATTATTTTTACTGAATTTATGATTTTTGCAAAAAGATTTCAGTGTAATCAAAACATGCTTTTTTAAATCAGAAAAAATTCCAGCCATGTATTTTCACCAGCTGCACTTCTAAATGGCTGGGCAAAATGGAGCATGAAGCTGTAAGAGTAAGTAGGGGTAACAGCAGAGGAAATGCTATGTGTGTTGGAGAAAGCTGGAGCGAGTGAGAAGGTGGTATGAAGGAGATACGCAGGACCGTGAAGGCAAGGCAAAGCACCAAACTAAAAGTGAAAAAAAAGACAAGATACGCGTGAAGATGGCAACTGCCATGGCTGGAAGAAGGCTAATCACTGTACTTTGGGCACACCAGAGAGGACTGTAGTATGGGTACGGGTAAGAATTTGGTCACAGGGAGAGGAAGCTCCTCCAGCAGCTCCTGGGGGACAAGCCTCCCTCACCATCGTGCCAGAGATATGCTGCAGAGCCCTGTGGCTCTCGGTGCACTGGTGCCCCATCCCACTTGCCTCTCTACCGTGTGCCGAGCCCCAGCCCACCCCCTCCCACAGGCATCCTGCATGCCTCCTTACAGCGGCTGGGGGACGAGTAGTTTGGGGTTGAGCCTGGGTGCACAAAGTAGCGTTGGGCCAGAAGGTGTTAGCGATAAAAAAAAACCCCACCAGTTTGTTCGCAAGTGTGGGTGCTGAAAGCGGTAGGTATGCTAAACTTGCCCTCAAAGGCATTGAAGAGGATATTTGAGGTGGTGGGTGCACGTTTCTGATTTTTTCCACTATAAATCAGGCTGTAATGACCTAAATCCCTGACAGTTTTTTTAGTCTGAGTGGTATTCACAGTATACAGAGTTACAGAAGGGCCACCTAGGCTAACAGGGATTTCTACTGAGCTGATAAACAGCCCTTTGAAGTTCATCTGAGGAAGATAAGAAAGCAGAAAATGTGGTAAGCCAGTAAGAGGTAAGAGGTGGTAAGAAGCAAACACAGAAGTTAAAGGTTGCCTGTACTTGAAAGAGATAGATAAACTCAAACGGAAAGAGGTGAAAAGGGAGGTGGCAGGGCAACAGGAAGTGTAGAGCCCTTTGGAGAAGAGTGGTAGGGAAGAGCTTGGTTCAACCTAGTAAAGCAAAGCTGGAGAAGGGATATGTTTGCTATGCACAGGCAATCCAGGGAAGACACAGCCAGGGGAAAAAAGGAGAGACACTTAAGCTGATAGAAAGCATTGGCATGACAGCAATATTAATACAATAAGCATTATTACAATAGAAGCAATATAGGTTGTCCGTGAGTGCCCTTGGACGGACGGTAGCCTGCTAGCAGGACGCTGGGGCTGTGGAGCAACCCTCCTGCCAGAGGAGAGCAGGCCAGTCGGTGTAAAACGGACCTTCATAAGTGTGTGAAGGGGATGCCTAACCAAGGGCTCTTACAACAGGGGATGGGACAGCAGGCACCACTCCCTGCCCGGGCCTCGGGGTGCTCCTGAGGCGCTGGGTGGGAGCCTGAGGACAGGGAAGTCTCAGATCTGCTTGCTAAAGCCCACCTGAAATACACCTTAGTGCACCCTCCTGCAGCAGCCTTTGCCGCTGCCTTGCAGCCTCATTCTAGTTGTGCTCAGCTGACACAAGTATCAGTATTTGCACCTTCTCCTCATACTTTTGAGGGCTTTCCTGTGAGACAGAAACATCTCAAAGCAAAGGCAACCAAGAAATGACAGAGACTCCCGTGCTGCAACCTGTGGCCAGTTTGCATGCAGGATCCGTGCTGCATGCCGTGCTCCTTGCGCCCACAGCCAGGTGTGTAAGGTGCAGGAGGAAAGAGCAGTGCGACATCACCATTTTAGTGAAACACCCAGTGCACAAGCATATAGTCACAAGTCGGGCTGGACACAGGTTAAAAGCACAGGGGAAGTTTCACTGTAAGAGGAGCCTTCTGGTTTGTCTCAGGCTTTCTCAGTATCATGAAAGCCTGAACCTCTGGGCAGGCTGCAACAGCCACAGCTGCCCCAGGCAGCTTTAGGGGCAACGGCATCTGGCGCCATGTGGCTTTCTGCGCCACGGTTCACGCTTCCCCTTTAGCTGTGCCTGCTGCTCGTGCCTCCGCAAGAGTTCATGTATTTAAGCCTAAGCACTTTGATACTACAGTTCTGCTGTTTTATCTTCTGTCAGAATAGTCATTTCAGTGGAGAAAACCCGCCACACACAACACTTCGTGTAGCTGAAGACTATGCCTGCCTACAAGTGACCACCACGTCACAGTAATAATACAAACTTCCACTCCTCCAAGCCACTCCGATGCCCAAGGTCAGAGATGTGAAGCAATATAGGTTGTGATATAGATGTGATGCTCCACCGTAGCCCCATTTTAAAGGGAAAGGTTGTGGCATTTGCTGAAACAAATCTTCCAGTGAGGGGGTTAGCAGGGTTAAGTCCTCAGCTACTACAAACAGGCATATCTACTGACACGGAGGGACCACGGGTGCACACTAGCTCTGCCCTTGACATTACTCCGAGGCATTTTTTTACCTCATGCCACCACTGCAACTCCTGAGCCCTGGGGTGACTGCCAGCTTAGCTGCTGCAAAAATGCTATGTCTTCTTTTGTCGAAACCTCTCCTTCCTCCTACAGATCATGTAGGCAAGCTGAGCTTGAACGCAAAAAGGAAACTGTGGTCATGCCAGAAGACACTGCCAGCAAGAACTTGTTTGTGGCCTCCGGAGTGATTGCTTGCAAGCCCTGGTATGGCTCTAGCTATTTGGTCAGGCTATTGGGAGGCACCTTTCTGACACCATGGTCATACTCAAGGGCTGGTTTAGCAGCAGCTGGGAAAAGACTAGAATAAAAACAGAGGAAGATATCCTACCCTGTGGGGGATTTCCCAAGACAAGACTAAGTATTTCCCAAATCAGCCTGCTCTCACAGCACCCAACAGCCCTTGAAGCGATGCTCTGCTGTCACCAGTCTCAGAACAGTGGTAAAACAACCCATTCAGGTGCTCTTGTCCAAGAATAGCACTTTCCTCTGCCTTTACTTGACAGTGTACTGAGAGCAGCTTCTTCGTCAAAATGAGGGCTTTCCCTCTTAAATCAGCTATCCTTTACAGCTCAAAAGGCGGCTGAGGGCTTTCTCTGTCATATTTGAAGAGGAGTGAAGAGGTGACAAATATGTCAATGGAGGGGAAAAAATCAGGATTAACCACAGTTGGGGGGTGTGTGATGTTCAAGAGCGCTGGGTGGCTCAGCTAAAAATGGGCTGTAAAATTCCAGCAGTCTTTCCTGATTACGGCAAGAAAAACGTTGACATTTTGGCTTTGCAGGAGAAGGCAGAGGCCGGGGGGGTCGGACACCAGCGTGTGCTCCGCGTGGCAGCAGCGTGGCAGCGCCGTGCTGGCTCAAGGAACGGTGTGTTCACCCGGGCACATCTCCCATCCCAAATTCCTCTTCCCTGCCATCTCTCTCTGCCCCAGCACCCGTCTCCCAAGGGTCCCTACGGCTGCCGTGGGCCAGCAAGCGCCCTTTCTTGGCAGAGGAGGCAGCAACACCCAGGACTGGCAGTCACCCGCAAGGTACGGGAGGAAACTCCGCCTGAGGAGCTGCATTTTGGGGAATCATTGCCTATTTCAGTTAGCAACACAACACTTGGCTCTACCATCATCAGCAATTCGACATGCAGGGTTAGTATGACGGCATCATTTCAATCGGAATTGTTTAATCAGCCCAATGCCCAGTGTGGAGGTAGAATTATGTACAAATATGCCATACAGCAGAATGGCTTATTTCCCTTTCTTAAGGAGGATAATTCATATCTGTGCACAAAGAAGTGGGAGAGATTGGGGGGGGGGGGGTTGGGCAGTGGTGGGGTTTTTTCCTCAAAAGGATATATTTAGACTGATTAAAATATTTCTGAATGTACCAAACTGTTTGGGGGGAATCTCCCCCTTCATGTTAGAGGAACAATTATGAAGAAGTCGTAACATTTTATTCTGACAAGTTCCAGACAAAATTTTGCCATTTTTTATTTTTAAATGTGTCATTTTAAAATATATCAATTTTTTATAAATAACCTCTTCTTCTAACCTTTCTTCCTCAAAAAGAAAGAGACACCAAAACTTCAAAAAATTTCCAGTAGAACTAAAATGTGTCTGTTTTGCACTGATAGCAGATAGAATTTTTTTTTCCAGCTTTGTCAGCAGAAATATTGACCTAGCTCCAGTGTTACTTCAAGTGGAGTTGTATTACTGTAACAGAGTACTTACGTGTGCAGATGAAATTACCTGAAAAGAAAACCCTATTTGGCATTTCTCTGCCTATCTTCACGGCAGCAGATGCTCAGTGCAGAGAAAAAGGTTGCAAGCCAGCCAGACGTCCAAAAACTGTCCCTGAGTTTATTTGGGAGAAGCAGCTGGAGCCGCTTTGTTTGGTTTGGATCACCTCACTCTGCTTCCCACTCTGCCTTCCACTGCTGGCACCAAAGCCTTGCGGATGACGGCCTTGACAGCTGCAGCCTTGCACAATCGCTTAGTTTCACCGAAGCAGAAATCTGTGCGTTGCAAAACTTCCAGCACAGTAACTCATTCATGATAATGCGAGCAGAGAGCAGGATTTTCTCACTCCTGTGTTATGACAGGATAACTGTGGAACAGAAATAAGTGAACAAATACATCCCTGGTATGTGACATCTCTGAGAATGAGAATCTTCTCTATTCATCCCTAACCTGATACTCCTTTTCTCACACTGAAGCACTTAGGTTTTAAGCTTCTGCTCTCCCGCATCTTCTGTACCCCAGTGCATGGGTGCCTCTCAGGTTAGCATCTTGCACAGCTTTGCCTAAGGGTGGAGAACTGTGAAGGACGCAAGCAAGAAAGAATAAAATAGTGAAATCATAGAAAATGAGGCTGTGTGAGACCTCATGAGATCATGTAGTCCATTCCCTGGCTTGAAGGCAGGGTCAGCGTCCCCCTGTCATCCCTGCCACACGGTTGTTAAACCTGCTCCTGTGACCCCTGGCATTGAGCGTCATCCTTACAGTCCATCCCAGTGTTTTTCTAGCCTCACTCCTAGAAAATTTGTCTTAATCTAAAACTCCTTTGGTATGATTTAAGTCTGTTACTTGTCTTATCCATGGTAGATCAACTGCTACTCTCTTCTAGCTACTTCTACATATTTGAAGATCATGTTCCTCTTCAATCTGAAGAGCTCATGTTCCATCATTTTTTTCCTTTTAGGTCATGTTTTCTAAATTGTTAATCATAGCCATTGTTCTCCTTTGGCAGCTGTCCAGTTATCCTTAATCTTTTCGTATTAGAGTGCCCAAAACTAGACACAGAGCTCCAGCTGAGGCCTTAGCCTAGCAAAGCCGACTGGAAGAATCATCTCATTGTGGGAGCTGGCTTTTTTTGCAATAGCCTAGCACCGTTGATTCATGCTTCTCTCATGCTGAACTCCAGTCCCCAGATCCTTTTCTGTAGAAATGCTGCCTTCCTCATCCTGTATTTGTGGTCTTTGCTGAACATGCCCAAGTGCAGAACCGGGCATTTGTCCTTAATGAACTGCAACCCATTGTTTCCGAGCTATTTAAATTGTAAGGTTACTTTGAACAACCATCCTGTCCCCCAGTATGTTTGTCACCAGCCCCTCTCAAGCTGGTGACATATCCAAATAAATCAATAAACATATGCACAGCCCTTCACCCAAATAATTCCTGACCAAATTCACTAATACCAGGAGACAGTGCAGCCCCAACTGCAGAATCCTTTTCAGTGCAGCTCTCCCATCTGGCAGAGACCGCCGAGAAGATTAATTTTCTAACCCCTTGCACACCTACCTGCAAGTTTCATTCAGGTAACTTATGAAACGGACACATTAGAAACACTCAGAAACTTCACTAATTCATAGATATATGAGGTCATTGCTTTGCCCTACTGGCATGAAGATGTAAATTAGACTAATTTGACGTAGCTGCCTCTTGACAAATCTGTATTGGCTCTTACTCTTTTCTGATTTTCTTGCAGGCTGTTTACTCCTTCTAGTGCTTTTCAGGAACTGAAGTTAAACTGACTGGGATATAATTCCCTACTTTTCCCCCTTAATCCTCTTAACAGTTACTGTTTGCATTTTTCCTACATCTCACATCGAGGGTAGATGCTAACAGTTTCAGCATTGCTTCAGCCAGCCATCTCTATGTCCTACAGTGAATTTCTTCAGGCTCACCTGATGTGAAAACAACTAACTTCCCAAAATACTGTCTTTCTTTTCCCCCTCTGTCATAAACTGCCGTTTCACTGCCAGACCGTCGAGGCTAGCTGTGTCAACGGGCTGGCCAGCACCCCAGAAGAGCATGGTAATGGCCATACTGGCGCAGAGCAAAGGGCCACCAGGCCCAGCTCCCTGCCTCAGGAGGGGCCAGCGCTGGTTAGGGAAGAGTGGGAGAGCTGAGCCCAGGCAGAGCGAGTCTCTTCCCGCTACGCCTGCCAGCCCCTGCGCCATGCGTCATCAGCGAGAAGGATGCCCTTTCCTTCTCACGCCAGCAAGGGGTTGTGCAAGGCTGCCCTTCACCCACATGAGGAGAGGACAGAAGAGAAGGGTGGGGTGTACTGCCTTTGCCTGGGTGAGCACCGGCTCCGTTCAGGCAGCTGCTTGGTGAGCTGAGTGCTCCTCGCCTCCAGCGGCTGCTTCCCAGACGTGCCCTGTGCTCCAGCAGATCTTGCACATGGAGCGCCATCGCTTTCCCAGCCGCAGCATGGCTCTGCCCTGGGCTTCTGGGAGGTGGCGTTGTGGCACATCACGCTTTCAGTCATCAGAGACCACTGAAAAAAATAACACGCCTCTGAGACTCAGCCTGCCCGCCAAAGCTCAGTGCTTTCTTCTCGGGGATTTTTGACCCTCCAGATGTGAGGGGATAGGAATCGGGCAGGATTCCTCCCACTGCAGGGACGCCTCATCCACCACCAGCTGTGTAGCACAGTGCAAAATCTTTTGGCTACACAGATACAGGTCAACCCTACAGAGCTGGGGCCGGGGTGATGGCACTCAGTCATCTGCATGGTTGAGGACTGGTTCCTGACCTGGCTTTGGCTTGGTCCAGCCTGCACTCTGCGCCCGGCGGGAGCGCCCACACGGTGCTGTGCCGCGCCGCAGATCCCCGCTGCGTTCCCAAGAGGCTGCTGCGCCTGCCCAGCTCTGCGCACAGTGCCAGCGGCCTCTCCGCGGAGGATTCAACGCTGCGCTGATGTGATTATGCGGCTTCTGTTTCCAGGCCTGCCTCGAACCTCGCTCACCCGGCATCTCTGAGGAAGGAGGAATCTGCCATCCCGCAGGGCTGCCCGCTGGGGTGCCCTTGAGGAAATCCCCCGGCCAGACAGGCACGCTGCCTCTGCCCACAGCTGCCTTTCGGGCACCGCTCCGCTCTGGCCAGAGCAGCCTGCTGGGGAAGCAGCTCTGAAGGTTTGTCAGGTCATAAAAGGAAATTGCTAGGGTTTTAATGTATGAAACCATGCTCTGAAAATGGGGAAGGTGGGTGCAGTCTGTGGCTGAAGAATTGCCCGGTGATTGAAGAGACCTGGAGTCAAACCCACTCTCTGCCCCAGGCAGCATGTCCCTCTTGGAGGGGCCGCAGGGGCTGCAACGAAGCCTCCCCAAGACAGGCTGCTCTGCTGCCTCGGTTTTGTTGAGCAAACCTCATGTAGCAAAATGTGGGGAACGGTCCCATCCCATCTAGACTGCAGTCACTATGATCCCAAAGGAGGTGTGTGCATAGAGTTGTCCAGCCTTTCTGGTCTTCTCTGAGGCCTCTGCACTCCTTGGGGACGTGAAGAACAGCTTTAGGTGAGTGACACACATGCCTCACATTGCTGTTGTCCGAAAGAAGATGTAAGGAGAAGTTGATAACACTGTTGTTAAATCTGTGCCTGAGCTGCTGGTAAACAGGAAGTTGCTGAATAGCTATATTCTTTTTCTTGGTTTTTAGATTCTTTTGGTCTGTTTTTCTTAGCTTTTCTTTTTTTGCTTACTTCATCTCAGGAAACACATTTTCTGCCACCTCTTGCAGGAAATGTGCAAGATACAAAGTGCTGAAAACCTCACGGTTAGCTCAACCATGTACAAGAGAGCTGGTGAGTGAGAGCCTTGCAGCGAAAGCACGGCAACCGTATCAGCCTAAGTTAGAAGCCCAAGGGTCAAGCTAATAACTCAAAGTATAGATTTGGCTGAGCAGAATACAGATGCGTATGCACTTTTATACTATGATTATACATTACAACTCAAGAGCTTTTCACCAGTATCAGAAAGAGCTTTCAAATCTTTCTGGTCAAGAGCGTCAGGGACACAGCTCTGGTTCCAGCATAAGGCTCTCGGGAACTTATTTTCAGTGTCAAGGACCCATCCAGAAGTTTGCTCTCAAACCAGACTCATCCACCATCCATACTAACGCACACAGGTGCAACTGCTTGAGCCCATGCTCAGAGCTTGCTGGGGAGAGGGGTTTGACTGGACAGATTAGCAAGAGGCAAGACAGATTTTGCTATTGCTTAGCAGATACCCTAGGCTAGTCTTTTCCAAGGCCCAGCACAGGGTTCTCACTTCGTCCAGGCTATAGACAGCAGTGTGGGTAGAAAACCTGCAGGCATCAATGTTCACCATGTTTAAACCTGCTCCTGATCTTGTGTTGTGCGTCTTGAGAAAACCAGCCCCTGCCGCTTATGGGGAGTCCCTCCAGGGCCTGCAGGCAGTGCGTGCCTTCAGTCCCCCGTTATCGCCGCAAGGGGTGAAGATTGCCAACATCCAGCCGAGGAAGTGGGAGCGAAAGGTAGAGCCGGCCAAGCTGGTACGCTCCAGCTCAGAGGAGCATGCTGGGCATGTAAGCAATACCTGCGTCATAATTACGACGCAGTTACGATTCGGCATATACAGGTTAAAGTAAGGCGGTCTCATGGCTGGATATGATGAGGTTACACTTTCTCTGCACCTTACAGGTCCTGACCCTGCGAGGCTCTGGCCCCAGTTGGGATGGGGTGAGACCATGGGGCCGGCCAGCCTCCCACCAGAGCTGGGCTGTGAGGGCAGCTTCTCCACTGGCTGCCACAGACTAGCCTGGGGTGCACAGGAGGCAGTTCAGTTCACCTCTCAGCCTTTCCTACCCCTTGTTCGCCTGTGCACTGAGGAGGGTCGCTGAGGCCAACGAGGGCCAAGCAGAGCTCCCACCTGCACCTCCCTCCTCTTCTGCTGGCATGGGCTGGACATGCACAGCTTGGTTAAAATTAGAGATAAGGCCCAAGATGTTCTGAAAAATACCGGGTCTGACAAGAAGTCGGTTTGAAGAGGAGGAAGGGTGTGTTTCCAGGGCACAAATGCCCGGGGCAGGTTTCCTTCTCATTACCAAACTTCAGTTTCAAGTTTTTCTTGTGTACTGAAAGCACAAGAGGGGTTCCTGTGGGTTTCAGATGAGTGTGACCAAACCGAGGAACTTTTGCCACTGAACAGGTAAAGTATGTATTTCCTTTTACGAAACAGAGAATTCTTTTTTGCTATCTAGCTCTTTTCAGATATGCCCCAATAATTTAAAAAACCATCAAGGTTTCTTACCTGCCCTGCTCAGAAGTTTATAAGCAGAAGAGTTAAAAAGTCAAAAGTTGAGTTAACCTTTTGAAACCGCTAGTAGGTGTGAATGTGTCTTTCTGGCCAAGACCAAAACCACCTTTTATGTACAAGATTGATAGTAATATGTTCGCATTTCTTGCCCATAGCAAAGGATATCCAAGAAATCTGGAAACCAAGAAACGAACTGCAATGCTTTAGGCAATCTTTGAAGAAAAAACAAAGTTCTTCCTGAATCGGTCTCAAACAGTATTGACTATTCAATAATAAATAGTGCATAATGAAAAAGATCTGATTTTGGTTTTTGTGCTTCATTTACTCAAAATGCCATTCTATGGATTTCGTCTTTCTTCTGTCAAATACGAGCAAAGCCAGACAAGTTCCAAACTCTGAAAAAAACCTTTCTAGTGTGAAAACAAGACCAGAAAAGCTCCACTATAATACACTAAAGTAGTCCAAGATAACAAAGTGAAATCACATCGCCAAAAAGATGCACAGTGTTTTGGGGTTTTCTTTGCCTTTTGAAATGGAAATGGTTATTTTGATAAGAATAACATCAGACAACTGTTTACCACATCTACCACAGAAGGTTAACATTTAATGTACTTCCAAGTAATGCATGCTATTCAACAATATCAGCGGGTCCCCAGCATGCATTCATTTATCTTCTCAGCATTTTACTCTCCCAAAGTACAAGAGGAGGAAGCAAATGCATAGAGAAATTACACAGTTGTTCCCAGTCTCTCTAGAAACCTGTGACAGAAAAGGGTAATTACTCCACTTGTCATGTCAAAAATTTAGCCCCTTCTGCATCTGGGAATCATTCATTAATTCATATCCAGACATGCTTTTAGTATAAAGTTGTGTTTTGGAATATCTTAAGTCAATGGTTCCAAACTAAGGTCAAAGGATGCTGCAGGCCAACAAGATCATGTAAGTGGCCTTCGGGTGTCAGAGAACCGTGTCAAAAGTAGCCATTACCATCTCCCCGTTAAAATGCTGATCCCAAGAGTGCTTGGCAGTCCTCCAAGAAATTCTTACAGAAATAAGTTCACATAGCTTTTGGGGCATGCAAGCAAGCAACAAACCGACTCAGAAGCTAACTAAGGAATTGGGAAAGCACTCAGACAGTTTAGCCATAATTCCAACTAACGTAACTACTGCTTTTAAAGGGGCACAGCATGGGTGTGCTGCTCCGAAACATGCTTTAGAAGGGGCACAAGAGAAAGGCATGTCTGGTCCAGCTGATATGAAAAGAAAAGGCATTTAACCTGCCAGTAAATGAAAAGTTTTCAGCAGAATCAGCAAAGCGCCTGGCTCACTGTATGGCGGTACAAGCAGTTGGGCTGGCACCAGGCACAGCGTAGGGATGGGCAGCACGTGGCAGGGAAGAGCAGGATGTCCCTCTCTGGTGACTGGGCTCACGCTACCTTACACTACCCAGAAATCACACCCCCCAGCACGTTGCTGCAGCAAAATGCAAGGTGGGCTGAAAGGCAGAACTTACCTGCGACAAAAGTTCAGCAAGATGGGAATTTCCATGCACAGAGAGAAAAATCATGCTCTCCTAAAATGTGTCCAGCTGTCCTGGCAGGCAGGGATACGCAGGGTTATACAGAGTTCCCAAGTTTTGTCTGAAGCATTTCTGCTGATCTAGCTAGGTGAGAAATAGTAAATGCTTCGGCTGTGCTGAAGCGTGAACTTGTGCTGCTTGAGCTGCAAACGTCCCTTATGACTGTTCCCTCCCTAGCCTACCTGTACTTCAAACCCTCCTTTATCTCAGGCGCAAGCACTGGGGACTGGAGTTTATGAAAGGTGACAAACACCGAAGCACTGACAGATTCACCAGTTAATTGTCACTAAAAGCCATGGGCACAAAACCCCAGGGATCAGCTGAGAGGATTGGGGACAACTGAGTTTTGGTGCAGCTGCTTCCAAAAAGACCATGAATGCAGCTATGAGAGGAGGAGACTTGTAGCAGCAATTACGTTTCACAGAGTTCGAAAAATCAAAAGAGAGCAGAAGAAGGAAAATGACAGAACTAGCACGAGGCTTTTCTGAGGATAAGATACTGCCGCTCATCCCTGGTCAGTCCGCTTGTACGTTAGTACAAGGTGGTAAGGGGTTCAGGCAGCCCGGGCTCGGACAAGTTTTTCCCAGCCCTGGGCAGGTAAAACAAATTTCCACTCCATCCACCCCACTATGGCAAGGCTACCTACCTCCGAGCTCGGTTCTGCTTCAGCCTCCTCCTCCTCCTCGCCTGGCCAATGCAGGTTTTGGCGCTGCCGGAGCCCCCGCCGGAGCCACGCGGGAGCCCCCGGCTGCCCGGGGCTGGTGGCCGGCCGCCAGGGCCGGGAGGGGCTGCCCGCCAGCAACAGCTTTTCGGCTTTCCCGCGCCTGTGTGCCGGCAGCAGCTGCTGGCTCCTGCAGCGAGCCGGGAGGGCTGCCTCGCGGGGCCGTCGGGCTGCGTCGTGCCAGCGCTCCCCCGGGATGCGGCCGGCGTCGGGGCGGCCGGGCGCCTGCTCCGGGGCAGCGGGGGAGCACAGCCTGCAGGCACGCGGCAGGTGGCAGCCGCCCGCCCCCACAAATATGAGGCAGTACTCAGATATTGGCCAGTTTTATGGGAAGAGAGCCTCCATACGTTTCTATATGTGCAGGCTGTTGTCTGACCGTCCCCCCCCCCCCCTTCCGGATGCACATTTAAATCCAGGTCTGATCCAGGCCTTGGACCTTGGTCTCTCTCTGCCTGGAAGCGAGCACCGACCTGCTGCTTGTCGGAGAGCCCGGCTGCAGGGAGCTGCCGCCAAACGGCAAGGGCTGGTGCCACCGGGGGATGTCTGGGCGCGGGTGCCCCAGGAGGACAGGCAAGGGAAGGGATACAAGAACAGGATGTGTTGATGGCATCCAGTTGTCAAGGCCTCAAAACCTGCATGTGCAGCTTTTCAGGAGCTGCAGATAGGGGAAGGGAAGGCTAACGGGAGGGAGCACCTCCATGCAAACTAAAACAAGGACTCAAACCATTTAAAAATGAGGGCAGGAAGACAGAGAACAGGGCAGGAGCCTGAAGACAGCTAGATAAGGAGACAAAGGCCAGTGAGCAAATCCCAGAGGTGGGACAGGAAGGACAGACAAGAAATCTTAATGACTGTCAGCTCCTGAAGGTACAAAAGGTGCATCCAAAACCAGCATGTGGTCCTCAACATAATAAAACCCCAGAAGACATGAGGAAGACTCAGCAGCCAGCATCCAGTACCCTCCATGTCATTGCCAGGAGTCAAGGGAGATCTGGATCCAGTACCCCTGGATACAGATGTCTTGGTACCCACATGCTGGACATACTCCTTGGACACACATCTTGGTGGCTGTGGCTACATGGGCCTGAGAGTGTGAGGGAGCAGGAAGGTGCCTGCCGGGATGGGAGGCATCCCGGGGTGGGGGAGGCTGTCAGGCTGCGCTGTGGACATGGGCACATCTCAGTCTTTCTTACCTCTGCCTTTTATTCGCCCCCCTCCGTGCCACGCGGTAAGGCCGAGCCAAGGGAGCTGAGATATGCTGACAGGGATCTCACTGGATACAGCAAGGACGATTTGCAAGTGCCTGAGGCACAACATGCCAGAAAAGCAGTTGTCGGCAGGAACTTGGATGGAAAGAAATCTTGCTTAGCCACAATTCTTGCATCAGGTTTGGAGTTTTCTCATCAAAGGACCCTCTCTCTGCTCTTTAGAAAGTGAACCTGGCATGAAGTGAAGAGCAACTAACAAGAAAACAAGGCATTCTCCTGCCTGTGCTGCACGGGGCAAATGTAGCAGCAGACAGATGCAAGACATGAAGTTGTCTTCATCAAACCTACCTTTTCTTCTTAACAAATCACAGAAACCAGCACTCGGAAGGAGTTTCCTAGGTAGCCTCAGCAGTCAGTGAGGACTGAATGGTTGCAGGAACCCTCCACTGCCTCGTTTTCCACCTACGCTGGTTGAGAGCAGCACAGTGGCGTGGACATCTGTCATCTCAGGGAGTTGCTGACCCAAGCAGCACTGAGCACTTTTGGAGGCATGAGTGACCTTGTCCTTGCAGGGGAATCGGCGTCCCACGGCGTGACAATGAGCTGAGTGCCTTTGCAGGAGGAGCAGGGTGATGGGCTCAGATCCTCTCCTGCCTGGGACTGTGGTGACCTTTGGCAAGGCTGATGGGAAGGAGCAATCCCAGCCTTCAGGAGTTTGAAGAGCAAAGGCCAACATCCAGCCAGGACTGTCCTCGGGGTGGCCAGTCGATGGCAAAACGCAGCTGAGACCTGCCTCTCCTGTCTGCGGCTCTCCAGCAAGAGGCATCTCTGCGGCACTGGGTGATATCCTAGTGAACACCGCAGTTCCCCATGCCAGCCCATTGCCCCTTGGAGAAAAGAGGGTTTGCATGCATACACCTACTCAGCTGCCTAGATTAGCATGGGTTTAGCAGAGGAGCCAAAGGTATCTTAGCTCCTGTTTTCAATCATCTGGTAGAACACATTTACCAAGAATTTCAGACAATCAATTAAACACATGCAAACAGCTGAGACAAGCAATGAACTTGAATTGCTAGGAGCACAAGATCAAGGCACAGCGAGGGAGAGGTCCAGAGATGAAAGGAGTAAATGTCATGCAAGTCCTTTAGCCCTGGTCATGTTTGAGCTCCCCCCTCCCCCCACTCCGTAAGTGCTCCAGCTTCTTCAGCTTCTTTCTCATCTGCTGCACTGATTTGATCTAAGGAGCCAACCCTGTTGCTGGTTTCACCAGCTGAATACAGAGGTAGTGTTCTGCAACTGACTGATGCTTAACTTTACCTGGTGTAAACTGAGAACAGAATCCAGTCTAAAAGCATCAGGTTCTGCTTTGTGCAAAGCTTATTTGAATATGTGACTCAGTTCCCACTTTTGGCATCACAGCTGTGTAGCTATCCGGCTTTGCAGAGCACTTGCTCCCCGCAGCCGGTGGCTGTACTCCTACACATCTTTTGCTGTGCTACCAGCTCTCATCAGCTCCGTCTCAGAGGCCTTGCAATTGCTGTTCCATATCCCTCCAGAAAAAGAGAAGAAATTTTCCAAAACATGCACACATTCTCCTACCACCCTGTCATGCTCCATTCTCTGTCTACTATCACCAAAGCTCTGTAGGTAAAGTACTCTAAAGATCAGGCTTGCACATGAATCATCCCCAGCAAGGATGGAGGACCTGGATCAGCAGTCTCAGATGGGTCATGGTAACCAAGGGATAATCAGTGCTGTGTGACTGGCAGCACGGAGCAAGCCAAACTCTTTCCTTCTGCTTTGGACCTCAGTCTTTGTCTCCTGGCCCTGCACCTCACTCCTAGCCAGTCATTTTGTAAATGGCACCCTTAACACATGCTGGTTTCTCCATGCATATGTTAAAAAGCAAGCCAAAGTACCTCAGGAAGAGATGAATTAAGGATGTCTTTGCATGAGCTTTGCTTTCTGGAAACAGTTTCAGCTCATGCCTCCCCCCAGGGCCCATGCACAGCCATGAAGAGGAACAGGACACAGAGGGGCTCCAGCTGTGATCTGATTTCCAGGGGCACGAATTAATCGAGGAGGAAGAGATGGGAGAGCCTTGGGCAACTATAGCTACACTGTGCTGTTGAACTCCTCTTATTTTGGAGAGTCTTCCAGAGAGCCAGCAAAATTCATTTTCCAAGGTAGTGCAAAACAGCTGGAT
Source organism: Struthio camelus (assembly GCF_040807025.1). Taxonomy (NCBI): domain Eukaryota; kingdom Metazoa; phylum Chordata; class Aves; order Struthioniformes; family Struthionidae; genus Struthio; species Struthio camelus. The sequence goes on from NC_090943.1 coordinate 50,437,399, forward strand.
TTGGAGCCAGCAGCTGACCTGACATCTTGACATCAACAAATACCCTTTAAACATCCTGAACGCTCACCGTCACACATTAGACCCTGAATGTTATCTTAGGGCTTTTAGTGTTGCTGCACACAGTGCAACAAGGAGCAGAGGTTACAAAATAGCATGTATGAAGGAGACTTCCAGCCCTAAACTTGGAAGTGACACAGTGGCAAGAGGAAGACGCGTTAAGGCTCAGATTCGCTCCGCCCACCCTGCTGTCTCTTCTTCTTTCTGTAAAAGTAAAAACAAAAAATATATTTTTGATTGTCACAGCAGGACTCAGAATTCAGTCCTATGTATTACCTTCTCCATTTTCATTTTTTCCCCTTGCAGCTCAGCAGGGTGGAGACCCAGAGGGTCAAATTTGGTGACATGGGTGCAGCTCCACTGACCACAGTGGGGTTGCTCCAAAAAGCCCTGGATGAACTGCTCCGTTGATCTTTCTTTCTGCCTTATTCCATCTGCCCACCCCTGATGCAGATTATTTATACTGAAACCATTTGATCTGAGCAGAGGGCTCTTGGGGCGACTATTTTCCTGAAACAAAGTCGCAGAGTGGAAACACAGGGAATCTGGGAGCTGCCCTGTGAACTTGCTGCATTTCCCCACAGCAGAGGCAAAGGCAGGCTCATGGATTCGATTCGTGTCCTTAACCCACATGCAGAACCCACTGCACCCCCAAGGTCCTTTAAATGGCAAGTGATCACAGGTGAGGCTTCAACTTTGACGTGTTCATTGGGAGACAGTGACCAGCTTTCCTTGCTGAGGATTGCTTTTGTTTTGCAGTCTTTTCAGTGGCGATTAAAGTGTCCTTCGTGTCCTGTGATCCCAGACCCCCAGTTTTTGACCGGCTTGCAGAAGAACAGAGGAAGACCCTGTGGTGAATCTCATTGCTTGAAGCATCTTCTGCAGCCCTGCTTGGGGAGGTCTAGACAAACCCCCAATGTCACTCCAAAGGGACTGGCCAGGCGCTCGCCCTGATGGCCTGCCCCACAGGGAGCAACTCCAAAGGACTGGGGCTGGTCAGATGCACAAGCCCTCAGCATCAGCTCGTCCCATCCTCTGCCATGGGCTCCGCAGGCCTTGGACAACCTAGGCACTTCGGAAAAGTGGACAAGTAGGATAAATGGGGCAATAATAACATTTCACTGGAGTCTGATGTGTGGTTTCACAATATGTTCATTTAAAGTGCAAGAAGCAAACAAAAAAGTACCTGTCCCCACCCCAGGAACATGTTGTGACACTTTGACTCAGTTCCTAGAAAAGATGACTAAGGCACTCTGTCTTGAAGTCTGCTTAAAAGCAGATTTTAAAGAAACTTGTATGCAAATGGTTACTCTGAATCTGATTTAAATATAGCTTATATTAATTCAGCTTGCTTTGATGGGAGGATATGGAGTTGACAGATAAGTGCATATAAACAGACTTAAATCCAATTGAGATTTCACTTGGATGGTTTTGAATTGCTTTAACCAGGTCAGCTCGCAATCACCCATTTCAGGCTCAGGCAGACAAATCTTCACAAATTTTTCTGCAGCAGTTCACATTACTGCCTCCGATCTGTGGTGCTAAAGCAACAAAGCAGGGTGCTCGGCGTCGGCGGGCAAAGGTAGGCGCTAACTTCCAACCCACCTTCCTCATGAGTTTAAGTGGTGCCACCAGACCAGCACAGCTGTGTCAGAGGCACGAGCACACGTTTCGTCCCACCGTGGGATTTAAAGCCTCTGGCCCAGGGCTGGCCACAACCGGCCCGGCGAATGCAATGTCCTAAGCGCTCCGCCGTGACGTTGCATGAAAGCTCCCAAGAGCCAAACCTGCTATAGCCCTACCCTGTTTCTCTCTCCTCACGCAGAGACTTTGCAAGAGAGCTGCAGAAAGCTTTGTGTTGCGTTGTTTGCTTAAAGGTTTGGGTCTATTTTTGTCTAGCTCTCTGTAGAAGCAGCAACCTGGCTGCTGTTTTATTAGAGTTTCCCTGTCTTGCTTGCTCTCATCTTAGAAATACCAGGATTGAGAAGTCCGGCTGTGGCAGCAGTGCTCCCTGCTTCCTCCGGCTCAGGGCCTTCCCGGCCCTGGACTGGAAAAACTTTCACAACTTTAACAAGTAGGTTTTTTTTATAAGTGTTCCTTTGGCATTTGAGGTAGAAAGATAGTAACAAAATCAAGCTATAAACATGAAAACCACTTCCCATCTCTATTAGTCATACTACGTTTGCTGGGTATCGGAACGTCTCAGCTGCAGAGTATTTCAGGAAAACCAGAAGACTCCAACCTAATACGTATTGTGAACACAGGCAGATTTTTTTCCCCTTGTTTTTTATCTTGTATTTAAATTTAACTTCCTAACATATCACCGAGATGCAAATACAAGCCAGCGCACAAACATCATTTTTCTCCCCGTCATCACTAGAAACAAGCAGACGTTGCTCTTTCAGTATGAAAGGCCAAAATTATACTGTGTTGCCCAGATGCCTATGGGAACTGTCTTATAAAACCCTAGATGAAGAATTGAAACAAAAATATCTAAATTTCAAATAGTGCTTTTTTTTTTGCATTACAAATTGAGATCAGTTGTGTAGCGATAGGATCATAGTAAAAAAGACCTGAGCAGTTCATCTAATCTCACTTCCATTTTAACTCCAGTTAGCTGTAGCAATGTCATGGCACCATGACCCCCCCATAGCCCGTCCTCGGTGGAGAAAGCCTTAATGACTGCAGTTCTGACAAAGTCATTTTACCGCCTTTTCTGGTTTCTGCGTCCTTCTTCACCCACCTCGCAGGGATATTTAAGAATAGCTGCCGTTAGCGTCTGTGAGGAACGGGGGTGCACCCAGATGGAAGCCAAAACACTGCAAAGTATTGCTGCATCTTGAGAAAGAGCACGTGGAAATCTGGGCGCATCCTATCACATCAGGGGCTTTTTATCAGATAAAGTGTGCAAGCAGCCGTAGGTGGGAGCGGGCTGGGAAGCACATGCCGTTTTCTCATCTAAAACTGGGGTAAAATATAACACCTTTGTGTTCAGACTCTGCAAGTCTTTTTGGCGGTGCCACAGCAGTGCCGTGAGCTGGGAGACGACCCCAATGGGCACCCTGGCCCCCGAGGGGCTGCTCTGGCCTCCTGCTGCCCTCTCTTGCCGGGCGCAGCCCGTGCCACACCGTCTGCAAGCAAACCGCAGGGATGAGGCTGTCCCGCGGCTTCCCTGTGGGTCATGTCGGTCAGCTGGCGGGGAGAAGAGCCAGAGCAGTTTCAAACCACCTCTGGTTTTCTGTGGGGCTGCCATGAAACCAAAACCCCAATAATGAGCTTTCCTAACCAAGGCCACCTGCTCTTCTCCCCGTCTGAGCAAAGCAGAAGCTCACATCCCCCCAAGCAGAGCGTGGCGAAGCAGAGCCCCGGCTTGATGCTCACTTTTAAAGAGCCATTGGAAAGTCCTTCTGCCTCAGGTAAGACACTGGTCCCAAATACATGTGTTTCTCTTCTCTTCTCTTCTCTTCTCTTCTCTTCTCTTCTCTTCTCTTCTCTTCTCTTCTCTTCTCTTCTCTTCTCTTCTCTTCTCTTTTTTCTCTTTTCCCTTCTTTTCCTTTCCTTTCTTTTCTTTTTTCTTTTCTTTTCTTTTCTTCTCTTCTCCTGTTTTTTCACTTTCCCTTCCCTCCCCTGCCCTCCCCTTCCCTCCCCTTCCCTTCCCTCCCCTTCCCTTCCTTTCCCTTTCCTTCAATAAACAAACCTCACGTATTTCCATTTCAAGTCTACCTGAAAATTCGTTGCTGTGGCTGAGGTTTTAGTTTAGCTCAACAAACTGAGCCACGAGTTATTCCCAGAGGTGAGGTCGGAGCTCAGAGCCCGCTGCGCGCTTTACAGGGCCCAGGCGAGACAAGGCTGTTCAGAGAAGACCTCAAGGGAGGCGACGCAGCGGGAGGGTGGCCTGTCCCCAGCAGATGTGAGAAAGCCCCTGGCTGGATGGGACGATGAGTCCTGCAGGGTTTGCAGAGCTGTCTCAGGAGCGGCAGAGGGCAGTAGGGGAGCTGAGAAGGGAAGGAAAGGAAATCGTGAGCCAACAGCACCAGGCTGTAACACCACAACACCACAATACGGCCCCAGCAGCTGGGAAACAACACGAGGGGCCCCCGACTCGCCTACCGCAACGTCTCTTGCGAGGTCCTTTCTGGGCAGCCCCCGGGGAGCAGCAGCCGGCAGCCCGGTCCAAGCGTGCCACCTGTCGCCGATCGCACCCGCTGCAGCCGCCCGCCCGCCCGGCCCGCTCTGCCGCGCCATGCCGCCCATCTCGCATCAGCCCATGTCGCTGCAAGAAATAGCCACATCTCTGGGCCCGCAAGCCCTGTCGTTTTCTCCAACTCTTGTTTATAGATCTAAAAAAAATCCACACGCGCTATAAGTCTGCCTGGCTGCTTCTTTGGCCGTGCAGACACGTCCCACCCGTGCCTGCCCGGGGACGGGCAGTGCAGCTGCCGAAGGGCCCACAAGCCGGCCCGGCACCTTGTGGGCCAGGCAGGGAGAGGGGGGCTCCGGCGGGCTAGTGCTGATCCACCCAGCTCTCAAAGCAAGCACAGCCTAAAAACCTTGACGGGATGCTAGAGGCTCTACTGCAACGTGCAGGTGGTCTAGGGAAGTTCATCACTACTTGATGTCCAGGGAAGCACCGTGCCAGCTGGCTTTTACACTTCGTATTTTTACAGACACAACAGGCAATGCTCTGTTCTCAGCAAGCCGCACACCAGGACAAGAGGCGAGAAATAAGTATTGCAAGGAATTGTTTTTCCTGGGGGAGAACCGCTGAGTTTAGGGCTCACATGGTGCAGGCAAGCACCAGCGCCGGCTTGTGAGAAGGTTTTGGTGACAAAGGTGTTGCCATCACTCATTTCTACAGAATTGTTTTTGATTTGCGCCCGATTCAAGTGACTCGACTCCCTGATTTTTTTTTCCCAGCACAAAGATAGCAGAATATGAACATCATCATAAAAAAGCCAGTTTGCCAGCTGCTAGAAGTCAGAGTAGCTCCACTGAGGTCAGTAACACGCTACCAATTTACATCGGCTGAGAAGCCCCTGGTAACTGCCTCTTAATGGAGAAACCGCCTCAAAGTTCCTCCAAAAGCTGCAGTTAGTTACTACAGTTAGATCCATCCTTATTAATTTATTCCCTAATCAAGGCTTAATTTTTTTGGTCCTGGCCAGCATCTTCCACAGGCTGACAAAGTTTTTATTAACAAGACTTTACCGGTAGCAACAGGTAGTATTTTTGGCTAGAACAAAAGACATCACTGGGAAAAGAGAGAACAGAGTGCCCAGAGAGCTGAGCTCTTTGATGTCTCAAAGACAGAAGAGGCCTTAAAACCAAAGGACTTTTTGAGGTTTATCTATAAAGCAGGTAAGCTCTCCAAGCATCATGTTTTTTCAGTCTACATTAGCTGGTCTTTAAAACTTCCCTCTGCCAACCTTGCCTTGCTCATATTAACCACGGTAATGGTATTGCTAGTTTTATGCAACAAAGCAGCAGCAAATTGCAATAGGATTTGGCAGAAGTCAGGCATTTCTGTGCTGTGGGACTTTCTGAAGTAATAGAAAATTGCATTTTGTTTCAGAAAAAGAAGTAGTAATTTGTGGCAAAAGAGGGAGGGAATGCAGAAATTACTCTGAAATAATGCAGGTTTCAATTCCGGTTGTTGGGAGATCAGACTTGGTTCTGTGGTATTGGCTTCCGGGAAGCCAGAAATCCAGAATCACTGGGATCCAGAGCTGAACCATCTGGAGCTTGGATGCGCAGGGTCCTGAGGCTCAGCATGGGTGTAACTATCATGAGAACTGAAACAAAGCTCAGAAGCACTTTATAAAGTTTTTTTGTTTACTTCATTTCATGCTACCGTGAAAGTGTGCTGGCATTCGGCTGCATCTTCAGTGGAAGAGAGGCCGCCTAAGAGCCGCAGGCACAAAGTGCTCTGCGTTGCACATGTCTTTCGTGCACAACTGCTTCGCACCCAGCGAAGGAGCTGCCTCTTCAGGCTCGCCAGGCGGTTGCACAAATACACGCTCAGTTGCATGGGCACCACTAGCCCTAGGAAGTGCAGGCTGGCAGAGAGTGGTGAAAGCTGGTTCATTACACAGTCGCCCTGACACGGCCTTGGAGATGGGGTGCAGACAAGTGTGGAGGTACCACATGTCCCTCGGGGTGCTGGCTAAGCTCTGTGGCAAAGTCTGTGAGCAAGGTCTCTGGGTTTTAAAGTCTTTGCTGGGGAAATGGAAAGCCATGGGCTTCCCAGTTTAGTACACGTGGGGTTGTTCCTTCGCACAGAGAGAGGGGCTGGGTGTGAATGCGCCCAGCTGGTAACAGTGGGTCCTAGCTCTGAAGAACAGCAATATATTTATTAATTCTGTGTCCCACACTGATTGTGTCAGCCATGGATTTTTAGCCTGAATCTGCTTCCTGATTATCACCTACAAATGTATTTAAAGTCTGGCTTAAGTAAGGAACAATTTGAAGATGGTAAGTGTGCAAGCAGATGGCTTTGTAGATCTTCGGGCCTTTGGACAAGCCTGGAGACTGATGCTAACAGCTACCCAATTCCATTCCTACCTTTAGCCTCTCAGATTTTTACTTTCTGCCCTGTAATTTGGGGGGAAAGTGCTGGCCAGACTTCCTAGCTCACAAACCTGATTTTCCTAGTGTGAATCAGCACTGGCTGTTTAACATGGCCTGCTTCTCTGCTGGTCTTTTAATGCTCCTGGAGAAGAAGGTTATCACTGAAGAAGAACGATATGCCTCTGTCAAGTGTATTGAACAGGATAGATGACCTGAGAGGCTGGAGCTACCTTAGAGTCCTCATAATGTGGTCCAGGACCTAGAGAGCAATTTTGGGGAATAGCATGCTACCCCTTGTTGCATAAGGTTTTGTTTGCCATCTCTGTGTTTACAGCAAGATCTCGCCAAAGGACAGATGGCCGGAGATGTTATGAAATGTTTCAGGAACTGGAATCTTAAGATTTTGTCTCGGTTCATCCACGCTTTGCGCACAGAGCCCCTTATGTTGCCTCCTGCTGTGGAATGTGTGTTACATCTGACTTTTTGCTAAATAATGGCTTTTCTTGGTGGACTTTTGCCGCTGTTGGCCACCTGCTTGCTCATACTTTATTGTTGAAATATATGTGCACATGCATGGCATGTCAGATGGAAAAGTGCAGATGTTTTCTGCCAAGTGCCCTGGCTGCACAGGGGTAATGCATCTTATAACAATGGCGAATCTTCACTATAACCAAATAAGCAAAACATTAGAGGACAAGGTCTGGGAGTGTCAAAGCAAGCCACATCTAGCTGGTTTTTATAGGCCAGTAAGAACAGCAGGGCTCAGTCTGAATGTTTCAAACCACTGTATTTCAGCCCAGACCTTTGAAAGGAGCAGCTGTGCTCATAAGAGGAGCCAAGAGAAAGGATTTCTTCTCTGAAAAGTCTATTGAAAACAAATACTGAGTCTGTCTGCTCTGAGGCAGGTCCAGCACAGCTGCCCACAGCAAGTGCAGCTTAGTGCCACCTGACAAAATCACCACAGGATCAGCCGAAGAAGCCGCTGTTTCCACACTCATTCTTAAGAATTGGGGGAAAATATTTAAGGGGATGGGTTCCCATTTTCAAATGAAGCTTTTGTGCGTGCACCTTGAATGGCATGTGTCTATGGCCTGCCTTTCACAGCAATGAGCGCACATGCCACAAGAAGAGGAAGTGCTGGATTTTGAGGAAGTAGCAGCTAAAACAGCACAGAAGGGTTTGGGTTGTGGTTGAATTTTTCTAGTGCAAGTTATTAATTGCCTCATTGTTAACATAAACAGTGCTCAGAATGTAACTATGGTGTTTTTTTCATTAAATTAGAAGTTAATGTGGTTTATCTTGCTTTAGCTCATCAGCCCATCTAACAGTGAGTTGAGCAAGAATTACTTTGCTCTGGCAATGTCCTAGCACAAGGAAATTCCTGAGTTCTGCCTTTCATTTGTAGAAAACTTAATTTTGACTTTGAAAAGCAGAATCATGTTTTCCCAAGGTCTGATTAAGCCCCAGACCCCACACCCTCCCCATCTGAAATGCCCTGAGATTTTCAAACCGGCAAAGCTTCAGGCCATTTCACTTGCCTGCTGCACCTTACAAATAGGTTGTTCTACAAGCTGTTCTGCATTTGACCACCCTGCATTTTTCTCTCTTCTCCATATCCAAATGTATTTTGACCACCTAGTGAAGAACATCGATCTTTTGGTACTCTCCAGAAACATATGGCCATTTTGTGCAGTGAGCATTTTTTTGTACAATACTATCTTCTGCAAGACGCAAAGGAAACGAGCGGTCAGTGGTGGGCACAGTGGTTTCTCTTTTTTGTTTTTTATTGTTTCATCTGGTTTTCTAATGTCGCCCTCTTAACTGACTGTAACGCTGAGCAGTGACTTTGTGGGTCCAATAAATGAGTAACAGGTGACAGCAAATAGGGTCACCAGAGCGGCAGTGAAGTGCCCTCAGATGCCCTCTGAACCCACAGCGCTGGCAGGCCTTCAGGTCCGTGACCTCAGGTGATCTGCACCAAAGGTAGATAGTCGCCTTGTCCAAATCTCTGCCAGACCACAGAGCAGCTGCCACCCTGAGAGACAACCGTGCACACACGGCAACCAGCAAAGCTAACCCCCCGGTAGGCGAACGCCCTGCCATGACTTGCCCAACGGTCAGCTGGTTTCTCCCTCCCTGCCGGCGAGAGGTTGCTCTGTGTTAAAGCGGGGCCTTGGCAATCTCGGCCCAGCTCAAGACTCAAGAACTTGGGCGTGATCCTGTGCAGAAGTGCTGGTGGGATGTGGATGATTTACCCGAAGCTTTAGGTCTTGGTCTTCAAAATAGCCGTGGTGTCTCCATTCAAAAGAGTAATTAGCATTCAGGCTGGCCATGATACAGTGGGTGGAGAGGAGGTAATGATGATGCTTAATTAAACGTCCTTGAGCCACTGATCTGGCTACGATCCCTCATTCTTCTGCCTTGCTTCTCCTTCTGTAAGGGGCTCCCTATCGCTTCGTCCCCCTGCTGCAGGCACCAAACGTGCAGCACCGTGCGCAGCAGCTCTCCTGCCCTGGCTGGGGCCACGAGCCCTTTCCTACCACCCCCAGCGTCCACTGGGAGCCACCGACTTGCACTGCAGTAGCCGGCCTCAGGGAGCTCCCGCTGTTGCCTGCACGTGGAGGAGGCGGCAGCCGGGACCAGCAAGGGCCAGTGGTGCGAACGAGACAAGCTCGTTCCCACCCCACTCCATGGGAGGGGTGTGGGATCCCCCCTTGCAGCCCATGGATCACACCAGTAGCCATGGGAGCAGCTTCCCCCTGTGTCAGCACTGGCCCCGCAGGAACGAGCCCAGCGGCGACGCTGGAAATCCCAGCGCAGCCAGCGCTCCGACAACGTGGCGCAGCCATTCCCTCGAACTCAAACCTCGCGAAGCAATTCAGCGTAGGCCCCCGGATAGCATAGCAAAAGCTCTCCCCACCCAAGAAGTTGTACGCAGGTCCTTTAGCCATCTTTTTTGCTAGAAAAAAATATAAATTGGGTGCTTACAGCTTAACCACACCGGTAGCAATGGAATCATATAGAAAAATACAGCTGTGTTCTTCAACTTGTCCAATAAAAAGCCATAAAAATTAATTCATGAACTTTATGTGGAGGCGTTAGTTTTGCTAAGCTTAAAAGGGAAGGCACGTAGTTATTTTTCCCAAGGTAACATACACTCTTCAGTCTTGATCGTCGTCTTATATCATGATTGTAAGAATTTGTGAGACAATATATAGAATGAGCTTCTCCACACATGTTTTACTTTAATAGACTTTTTACATAACTTTAAGACTGCTAATAGAATACATGATATGGTGTTGGGTGAGTGCTTTTACGTACAACCCTATCGTGCAATATATCATCGGGTGTATGTATGTGTATCTCCACAACTAGAGACAACATGTGTGGGGGTAGCAACATTTTATTGGCAACAGAAATCTGCAGATACGTTCTGCTTCACTCATAAAAAGACGTTGATTTGCTTGATTTAAACAGCCAAAAACCCTAGCTATTAATAACCAAAGTGATCTTTTTGTGGCTGAATAACAGAGGATTTATATTCTCCATGGAGCAGATGGGAAAGTGATATGTCATGGCACCACTTTCTGGCCAGCGAGAAATTCTCGGTATCTGATGTGTTGTCAGAGTCTCGCTACTAAGAGAAATCACAGACACGTCAGACTCACACACTGATGCAATCTCTTTGTTGCAAAATACCACTTAAAATCTCACTTGTCCACTCTGGAGAAACAAGCTGACATTTTCCTCATGCAGAAAACCTCAGAGAGCTCCAGTCTGCGGTTTCCTCGCAGCAATGCAATATCAGAAGGGCTCCTTCTCCTCACCCCCAGGGTGCTCACTGGAGCAGGGAGCGATGCTGCTGTTTGCAAATCTCGGCCAAATTACGGGGCTTGACCGCTCCTTCCCCGTAACCAGAGGGAGTGCGGGCCATGCATGGGACGCTGACGCAGCCTGTCCCAGGTCCGGGAGAGAGCTGCCCCCATCTCCGTGCAAGTCTGTTCAGCCCAGGCTGCTCCAGCCTCAACACTTTGCTGGGGAGCTGCTGCCGCTGCGGACAGTCTCAGCACCAATAAAACCTACTGAACCAGTAGGCACAGGGAGCAGTCATGGTTGCTGTCGTAACACACCATGATCCTGCAAACCTGATGATACCCAGCCACTGCCCTGGCGGGATGGTGGGTGCCCTACAAGATGGACCTGCCAAAAGGCCGCGTGTCCTGCTGATACGCAGGCGAGCTGTGGGATCATTTTTATTTTATTATATATCCCTTCTGCCCAGAGGCCCGTTTTGGCTTGGTAATAAAGACAGCAACCAGTTCAAAACCAGAGTGCAAATACCAGGTTTTTTTCCAGAACTCTAGAACAGAGGAAGCTACTGTGAAACTGTTTTAAAGGGCCCCGAGGGTGTATTTCTACATCCTAGGAAAGGAGAAGTTGGAGAGGGAGAGAAAAAAAAATAACCTCTTCCTTATTAAAACAACTGACTTCCATGCTAATTTTACCCCTGCGGTAACTTTGGATGAGGGAAAAGCTTGCTGCTTCAGCAGTGTTGTGGCAGCCCTTCAGCTGGGACTAAAAAATATCATTCTTCATACGGCAAGTCCCACAAGCGTTAATTCTGCGTATCTACATATATACCGTAAGCTGTTCCTGCCTTAGCTGTAGTGCTGCTCGGTGTGTAAATTTGAATATGTTTAAGTTTCAGCAGCGAGGGTCAAGCTCTCAATTAGAGATGCTTCTGCCTCCCTATGCTTGGGTTTTGACAGGGCTGACGGCCGGGACTGAGTCAGAGCACTGGGGGGAACAGGGGACCACTGAGGAGCCGGGTTTACCACATGGGTTGTAACTACCTTGCTAAAACTGTGCAGCGACAGTCTCAAAAAATGACCCCAACTCAAGAGCAGATTTTCTTTAAAAATAGGGCAAGAGTTCTGATGACTACCTAGGCTTCTTGGGTCTCTGCAAAGTTGACTTTGATGAGGGAGATCCCACTGACTTTTCATGGGAAATAGGCTGAGATTTGTAAATGATCTTGGTGCTCAGAGGAGCGATGGGAAAACTGGACAGGCCAGTACTCAGAGATGCTATGGCTTGCTCCCCATAAGCTTATGGAGGAAGGTCAGCACAAAGCTCAGGTAGGTCCCGTAAGACGTTGTCTGAACACGTTCTAGGTTTCTTCAGAGTACTTCACTCATGTCCTAAAAGGATTTGTTATCATGTCGAAAACTTCTCTAAAACAGACAAAAAGTCATGTCACCTAGCAGCGCAGACCATACTGTCAAGCGTGCGTTTGTGCTTTGAGGCCTAGAAATTAATGCAAAATCATGACCTAAAAGTACAGTTTGGCCGAAGTCTACATCCTAATTATGACTTCAAAGACTTTCCTGTCCATCTCCTACATATGACTCCTCGGGAATGCTACTAGATTGACTCCAGTGATAGTTAGGGAAGAAGAAGTATTATTTAAAGTATTTTAAATTCCTTTAAATAAAAAGGCTGGCTCCATAAACCTGTCTGAAATACTGAAATCTCTTCCTGCCAAAAAACTCACATTTAGGATTTTTTTCCTGTTCCAAAATAAAAAGGCTGGCTCCATAAACCTGTCTGAAATACTGAAATCTCTTCCTGCCAAAAAACTCACATTTAGGATTTTTTTCCTGTTCCAAACTGGAACAAGTGATTGTGAAAAGGATGGGTTTGGGGGGATACTTTGTGGGAGGGCAGGGTGGGGGTAAGCACAGGAAAGTAGTTACCAGAAAAATTCTGGTTCAAGAGAACCAGAGTAGATTTTCTGGCTCAATCTTTGCCTGCCTAGGTAGCGAAAGAGCAAACCATCCGGCAAAGCCAACTAACTGTTTTGTTTTGATCTGTTTGGTTTTTCCTGAGAAGCCTGGAGAACAAGCTGTGAGGCTAGGAGGCTCTCCAAGCACGTGGACAAGGCACTCCGGAGCTGGCGATGCCCTGCCACGCTGGTTGGCAAGCAGGAGGTTGAACACAGTGAGCCAAAAACACCCCAGAGAGAACTCCTGTCAGCACACACCTTATCGTAGGGGGCTTCTCTGAGGGCCGCTCTACTATCAGCCCCTTCTACCTCATGGGATTGGACCTTGCGAGGCGTCTCAGCAGTCTCTCTGCTCGGTGAAACGGCCAGCGTAGGCCACGGCGAGGAGCCCCGTGGCTCTGCCGGGGCCTTTCTCCCTTTCCTTTGGCCGCAAGGGGAGCGTATACAATTCCTTCTTGCCACTCTTCAAACTTCTCAGTTTAAAAAAAAAAAAACTGATGAAACATAGACATCTCTAGCTGACAGAGGAAGTCGAGCTGAATCTTCAAAGAAAAACAAAACTGACTTAGGACACCTCTAACAATAGCACTTCCACATTTTTGTATGAAAAAACTTTTTCCATGATGCTCCAAGACAAAGAATGGTATTGCTGAAAATGACAACTTCTGGAAAAGCAGAAGTTTCTTATGGCAAAAAGTGAAATGAATTTTGTATGCCTTGCTGAGTGCTCCTCACAACGGTAGGGGTAACTTTAAACTGTATGGTGTATTTTTGTTTTGTTCCTATTTGGCCTGACAACAAAACTAAAGGTAATTTCCATCTTCCAGCCAACTTCTGCTCTCAGTTGTACCATTATATGCTGAAAACAGTTGCATAGTTTGTATTATTTCCTGTGTGAGGCTAACATGTTCTTAGCCTGTTGATTCAATTACATCAAGTATTTATCTCCCTTGTACATGTCTTAACTGAAAGTCCATGCACAGTAATGCGTTCTTATCGACAGAGTAGAAAGAGCAGAAAGGGGAGAGTTAATGTACAAAAGAGGAAAAATACAGGTTTTGTACCCAGGAGTTTTGTACTGTACGTAAAACAAGAAGGAAGAAGTCCAAGCGCCTTAGGTTCCTGCAAGGCACTCCTTCTGGTCACTGGCCTGACAGAGGGCTTCCCAGAAGCTACAACAGCAGTGTTAGACATCAAACCACACGCTCATTCTCGACCAGCCGTTTGGGAGGTCTGCTGCTTTGTTAGGCTGGAGCTTTTGTCCGTAATTATGAGCAGAAGTAAACTATTGTATAGATTAGCTATGCAGTGCAACACATGGGTCAAACATGCTGTGCAAAGCTGGATTTACTCTGTGAATGATAACACATCTCTGAACTACCCTGTGGAAATCCACCGTGAGCTGGCTGAATGCCTTCTGCATCTGAAATGAGAGGCCCCACTCACAAAGGTTGGCTCAGAAAACGCTCACGACTGGAGACTGGGACAGTTAGAAGCAAGGTCTCTGATGTAGGCGTCCCCTGCACCGAGAGCACAGTGCTATGGTACTGCATGCCAGGGAGCCTACAGCCAGCGTGAACAGCAGTAGTGTAACACCCGACTGTGTCTGCTTCCATGGTGAAAAGAGAAGAGGAGCTGGCATCATGTGACTTCAGATTCCTCAGCGGGCAGGAGGTGATGACCACAGCTGAGGACACGGTTCTTCGAAAGATGCAGAAAAGAGTGCAACGGCAGAGGGAGGAAAAACAACAGCTGAGGTAAGTGGAGCCATTGCCACCTCTCAAGCAATGAGCTTATGACGACGAGATGTGACCAGGATGACTAACTGCGGAGTCAGTGGGCCCTCAGAATTTGAGGACACTGCAGTCCACCTCGGCCTTCCCAAGGCTCCTCAGATGCCAGCAGGGTGCTGAGATCTTGGTAACAGGGACTACATCTTCCAGTGTAGCTTTGTGCAAATGCATGGTGGCTGTCCGCTTGACAATAGACTTGTCTTTTTCTGACTGCTCGAATGCCTGCTGTCCAGATTTATTGCTTTGGCAGCAGCACCCTCAGAGAACATGACTCCAGCCTCAGTGGGCGAGAAATCCAAGACAGACAAATAATTTTGTTTTGTGTGTCAAGGCATTAATCAAAAGCTAACCTTGCAGCATTAAGAGGCAATTGTGAACAAACTACTCTGTAGTTATTCACAAAAGCATTTTTCCACTTTCTCAAGAAATGCCTAGCACAAAATCAGAGGGAAGACTTTGAATTTTTTGCGCTGACCCCATATAACCGTTCCTCTGACTCCTCCCAGAGTGCAATACTGCACTGTGAGTGAGCTGGGCAAAGTTCCAAGGTACAGAGAGATGCAGAGCTGGAAACAGCTGGAGTTCATAGGAGGATTTTCAAACTCAGCTACTCAACTGCCTATCCGACTCGTGTGCCTGCACACTCAGCAGCAGTGGTGTCAAGGACAGTGAGCACAGGCAAATGGAGTCTGTTCAGACTTTAGAAACAGTTTAACACCTCTTACACGCAATTTGGGACAAAAAACAGATGGGTGTCATGTCCGCTTTTTTAAATTTAGCACTTAACCTTTATCAGACATTGGTCTCAAAATACCTTTGAAGACTGGCTCTCTGCAAGTGTGGCTCAGCATCGGATGGTGAGCAGGAGGGAGAGCAATGCTCTGCAGCACTTCCTTGGTCTCCAGACATTGACTGCCCTTCCAGAGGGATGTGAAGAGCAGAATAACAGAGAGTGAAGAAGGAGCGGGTATGCACATGTCCAAAGGGCTCCCAGGTAAAGCTGAGCAGAGACCTTCGCTCTGAGAGACTATCTGGGTACAACAGCCCAGCAGAGAAGTGGCCCCATCCAGAAGCTCTGATGGGCATGCAAGACAGGGAGCTCTAAGGAAACAGGATTTTGTTTCCAGACATGTTTTGCTCTGGGTTTTGTACATTTTTGCTGCTTGCGTGTGAAACAGCACAGCAGGAAAACAAAAACCCTGCAGAGAGAGTGATTTACATTCAAACTGCAGCTGACACTGAAGCATCCTTCTTCCTATTTTGTCCTGACCTTGTTGCAGCCCAGGGATAGGAGCAAGCTACTAAATGCTCGAGTAAGCGACGAGGGAGAGATGAGGGAGGCCTTTGTGAAATGACTCAGGTGCCAGCAGCAGGAGCAGAGCCAAAGAACAGCCCTGCAGCCCAGCTCCGGGTGGGCGAGTGGGCCTCCTGCACACAGGCTCCAGCAGTGGATGAAGATGGTGGTTAGCACAGTCATCCAGCGGCACAGAGGGCCCTCACTTTCAGGAGGAGTCCTAACTCTAGCCCTGTCTGAAACAGGACACGATGATGGTCAGGACATCCATCTATTCCACGCGTTGCTTAAGTGTCATCTGCGCTGCCAGGTGCAACCAAAGATGACCATGTCCTCCGTAGGGAAGTTGTTCTGCATGCCTGAAGATGGCAGCATGGTGTAGTCAGAGCACCACAGGCACAACTTCCAGCAAGGCCTGCGCCTCCCCTGATAAATGAATCATGCCAGGGCCATTTGCTGTCACAGGCAGCCAGCTGGTACCAAATGCCACACCTCCCTGTCTTCCAAAACAGGGTGGCCACATGCAGACTGATAGCTGCTCCCTGGCCTGTGCTGACCGAGCCAAGCTCTAGCTGGCCCAAGGCACCTACCAGCGCAGACGGGATTAAAAGCCAGCAGCCGCAATGCTCCCTGGCACTGCTTGCTGGTGTTGGCATAATCTTTCCGTCCTCCTACAGAAGCGTATCTTGTCCCGGTGTGGCAAGCAGATTCTGCTTTTGCTAATCAAAAAGAAAATGTTACTAGCACAACCTTGGCCTGAGTCGTAGACTTGCTTTGTTGTGATTGTGCTTCCAAGGAAATTAGTGGCAGATTTCCCACTGGCTTCAGTCAAAAATGTAGTGCTTCAGGTAAGCTTTCATCTGGGGTAATGTTAATCTGGACTTTGAACCACTGGTTGGAGCCTTTATTAATTTTTCTGCACCCGTATTTTAGCCTAATTTCATAAAGAAGTGAGATTATTTGAGCATGCTGCCCTTGGATGTTTATCTGACTGTGTGTCTTTTTCTGAGTCTCAGTAACTTTTGACACTGTCAGCCAATTTCAACCATCAAGTTGGGATTAAGTTCCTACCTGTAAACGGGGAGATAGGTAACCAGCAGCAACCCTGAGGAAAGGGTGCTGTTCTTATTGCGCACCTGAGCATCAACAAATGATAAGAGATACATAAGCACCCAGCATGGGAAACGCTTCCACCCAAGCTAGCAGATTTTTAGATATCAACCAATCTCAAGACAAAATTCTGTAGGAAACACAGCTTTTTCCGTTTTTCATTCTCATACTTGTTAATATCGGTATTGCTCAGCTTTTTAAGTTTCTGCAGTGCTGAAATGCTAGGACAAAGAATCATATACATGGTCAAGTGTTTAGAAAGTGTTTGGTAAAAAATACCATTGCAGACAACCTAAAAACTAGTATCAGCTTTGATAATCCTGAGATACTTAGGTTAAAAACCAACGCACCCTCCACCTTGTCGTAGGTAGAGGTTTAATAATTAGCAGTTGTCACTGACCATATTGTTTTAAAAACCTCTCAGTTTCTGAATTCTTAGTTATTTAAGATCTCAACATTGCTTTGAGGGTAAATCTTTAATATCTACCTCTGGATGACGTAGTCATAAGAGGATACGATCCCTTTGTTTCCCGAAAACAGGAGAAGAGTTAGTTTCACTGCTTCTTTTCATAACTTCAAACAGAATCATCCAGAGTGGAAGTCTAGTAATTGTGTTGATTTTCACTAAAAATTTGCTTCAATCGCTGGTTGCGTTTCTTTGAAGCAGCTGCTGGGGAACTGTGTGAGGTCTGCACAAACAAATGGATGAAGAACATTACCCACCCGCTTCAGATGAGAATTATTCATACGGATACTCTTTTAATGAAAGCAATGTCTGTGAAATGGGTAACTATTTTGTATTTTACACCCATCTGACTACTGTCCTCTACACTCTGGCATTTTTACTCAGCCTGCTAGGAAACACTCTAGTGCTATGGATCCTATTCAAATATGAAAACCTTGCATCTTTAACAAGTATCTTCATCATAAATCTTTGTGTCTCTGATTTAGTCTTCTCATGCATGCTGCCTTTCTGGGCAGTGGAGCAGTCCTTCGGGTGGATTTTTGGTGAGTTCCTCTGCAAAGCGGTAAATGCTGTTTTCTCTACTGGCTACTATAGCGGTGTTTTCTTTTTGACTCTCATGACTATTCTGCGGTACTTGTCCGTAGTGAATCCCCTTTCAACTCTGAGATCCCAGACACAGTGCTGTGGTTTTCTGGTGAGCTTGGCCATTTGGACTTGCAGCATATTAATTGTGGTTCCTGAGGTGATTCACACCACTGTGCAAGAAAGCTTGGACGGCATCAAGACCTGTGATTACGCTGACTGGAAATGGAAGAAGATGGACATTTATCTGAGAAATATCCTTTTCCTGTTTTCCTTTGCAATTATTGTGTTCTGTTATGTCAAGATATTGATCATTCTGCTTGGAGCCAAATCTCGCAGAAAGCACAGGACTGTGAAACTCATTCTGATTATTGTAGTGGTTTTTTTCCTGAGCTGGGCACCTTACAACATCCTCAGTTTTTTGATTACTTTTCCACCACCTACCTGTCAGTATGAAAAGGATGTCAACCTTGCCTTTCACATCAGCCGTAAAATTGCTTTCTCCCACTGCTGCCTCAACCCTGTGCTCTATGTATTTGTTGGAGTCAAGTTCAAGAGGCATTTGTTACACTTACGCAATCAATGTTTACCATGTGGCATCGGTCGAGCCTCCAGCCCCGGCATCTGTTCGCAAGGTAAATTCCACTATGAAGACGCATCCAGCCACGGAAGCAAGGTCTAACTATTAGTGCTCCTCCTGGATGAACTTTCAGATTTTAAAAGCCATGGATAATCTCTAATTTTTAGAGACTCTTCCCTGAGCAACAGATAAACAAGCTTACTCTTTGCAAACATGTTGAGTATGGAAAATAATAAAAAAACGTATTTGCAGCAGGATGGAGTAGCTGAGAAGCTACTTCATTCATCTGTAAGTCACTTTGTGCTTTTTGTATTCCGTGAGATGGATTTGCTCTCATTGATTTTTCTTTTTAAAAACAAAACAAATTTTATTTTTAAACAATTTTTAGCTTTAGGTGCTAAAACATCAGGCTTTACCATAAATGGTACTGCATGTTGCTTTCTTGTCTGACTTAAAATACTTGGGTTATATATAGCAATGGATACATATGTATTTCTTTAGCTTTTAGTGCTTTACAGTGGTGAATATCAGAGCCGAACTCATCAGTTCCCTCTTTTTGGAGCTCTGAAGACTTACTGGTCTGACAATAGCTACAAGATCTCAGAATCTTTGAAGTCCTCAATATAAATGTTCTTTTAACTGTTAGTGGGTAAATGTATATACTAGCTTAATATAAAGGCAGTTTTCTGGCTCTGAAATGGGATGTTTGGGAGAGCCGTGAAAGGAACACAAGTTGTAACGAGATACTTTGGTTGCTGGGTTATTTTTTTTTCTCCTGTCACTGCTCCTGCCCCAGGCACCTTCCATTCTCTGAATAATGTCCCTTCAGGCTGTTGCAGTGGATCTGCAGCCACTCTTCTGCGCAAGGCAGGAGCATATTTACCCCTATTCGCTGTCTCCCTCCCTCTCTCCCTGTGCCATGGCTCTGAGAAGAATTAAGCTTTATAAAAAGGTTACAGTGCAGAACAAGCGGCTTATTTCAATACCCGCATAGAAATAGTTGCTTTGTTTGTAAAATTAATGTTTGGCCTGTTTTATTAGGAAGCCAGAACAGCAGATTTTAGCCCATATATTTGCGTGCTTGCTCCTTCACCACTCTTCTTTTAATGGCTTCACAAGGATGTTGAAATCTCTGCTTAAAACCTGGTCATCAAAGCCAGACATGTGTTTGTTTTTGACCTGCCTCATGTCTAAATACCAGATATGCTCATACCTGGCCTAGCCAGCTTTCTGGGCAGATGCAGTTCTTTCATGTCATGGATGCATTTTATCTGCATAGGCAAGTGGGAAGTAAAGTGCAAATATTTGCACGAACTTGATTTTGAAAACGTTGCTAAAAGGCCTTGTTGTGATAAGTGCAGGAGTATTTTTAAATGATTGCTAAAATATGATTTCACAACTAAAAGCAAGCTGAGGGAATCCAGTTCAACATCTTACATTATTGCAACAAATCCAAAGACATGGTGATTGCAGCAGTCAAAAGCAACATTTTTTTCTCTGCAGGAACTGATATTCTTCATGATAGCTCATGAAAGTAAAAAACATGTACTGCCCACTCCTGTGTAACTAAATTAGAAAGCCTCTGGAAACTGTAATATTTCATTGCCTTGTGTTTGTATAGAAAGCCGAGGCAGCTTTGCAATGGCACCAAACTTTATTTTTGTGCTAGGTAGCAATTTGGTTTTTGTAGACAACCATCTTGGATGGTCTCTGTGTTTTTTCTATACTATTTCATTTGATCTCCAAAGATCACCTGCAGCAAATAACAGATTCTTCTGAGCTGCTATGCAGATTGTAAGAAAACGGAAACTCAGTAATGCCCATACTGAAGCAGACTAAGGGTCCGTCTAATCCAAAACCCTAGTTTCTGATAGAGCTTGCCAGTAGTTTCTAGTTGTGCTTCAGCTCAGCTGCCAGAACAAAATGCTTATATCTTGTCCCTTATCATTAGAGGCACCTTTCCAAACGAGTCAGTTCTGGTATTATAATACTACGATTATTGCCTATAGCTTATTAAAAAAAAAAAAGTTACTCATTAATCACATAAGGAATGGACTTGTGTTCAGACAAACCATGGAACGATGGAACTTGTCACCAGTCTGATTTGTGGTGAAGTCCAGCCTCTGGCTCTTGTCTCTTGGTAAGAGGTAACAGACATGCAAAATGAATGTGATTCCTTCCATATAGTTCAAGAGACTTTAGACTGGGGACTCAATACCTTCAGCTATGAAGAGGCAAGCTACTAAAGGATATGAATCCCAGTTCTTTGGATGTTTTGGTAAATCAGGAGCACTTCACTGATGCCGGCAATGCTCTAGAAGAGAAAAATGCCAGGAAGATGGCCAAAATAAAGTCTCATGCATCCATATCATTTCAACAAACTGTCATTCAACTCACTGTTCTAGATCAACATTACTCTCTAATTTGTACTGTCAATACATTTCACATTTATCTAAAAGAGTCAAGCAGTATAGCAGAGGCACAAGAGATTTAAATGATCCTGCTCTGCTCAGTTGTTAGCAAGTTATTTAAAACTGTTTGTAGCTTGAGCGTATTTCGTTAGAGTATATCTGAGCGTGTAAAGGGAATGCTGAAAGGAATTGCTGAACATTACCCAATTGTATTGCTGCCTACTCTAACCAAAGTAATTCAGCATATGGAGATTTCCCTTCCTGGTATGATGAAGCAGTACTAATAAACATTCAGAAATTCAATGGAATACTACGCTGTGACTACTGCTCTCTGTCTTTGATAACGACCTATTAAAGCTGAGGTATTTTCAATTGAACAAGTAATTGTAAACTTTCATAGACTCATTTAGATGAGAAGGGACTTCTGGAGGCCATCTTCTCCAACACCCTGCTTAAAGGAGGTCTAACTTCCCAGGCTGATCAGATTGCTCAGGGCCTTCTCTGGTCAAGTTCTGAAAACCGCCAAAAATTGAGATTGCACAGCTTTTCTGGGTCCCTGTTCCAGTGCTTAAACTCTCAGAGTAAATGTTTTCCCTTCTACCCGAACAAAATGTCCCTTGCTGCAACCTGTGGCTGCTGTCCTTTGTTCTTTAAATGCACATCTCTGAGAAGAGTCTGGATCTGTTTTCTCTATACCTCCCCATTACATGATGGAAAAGAGCAGTAAGATCTCCCCTGAGCCTTCTTTTTTCCAGACTCAACAAACCCAGACAACCCAGTCTCCTCATACGTCACACACTCTGGCTCCCTAACCATCTTGGTGGCCTTCCACTAGGCTCGCTCTAGTCTGTCCATGCCTCTCTTGTACTGGGGGCCCAAAACTGGATACACTACTCCAGATGTGACCTCATGAATGCTGAGTAGAGGAAAATAATCATTTCTCTCAACCTGCTGGAAACGCTCTTTCTAATGCAGCCCCATATGCAGTTAGTTTCCACTGCTGCAAGGGCACACGACTGAGTTGTGTTCAGCTTGCTGCCCACCTGAACCCCCCAGACTTTTTCTGGCAGTGCTGATCTCTAGACAGCTAACAGCCTGCACTGTTGCAGGATTTTGGCCATCCCAGGTGCAGGACTTTGCATTTGCCATTGCTGAACTTCATGAGTTCCTGTCAGCTCATTCCTCCAGCTTACTGGGGTCTCCCTGGATGGCAGCCTTGCCCCTCCATGTATCGACTCCTCCATCTTACTTGGCGTCATCCATGAACTTGCTGAGAGTGCACTCTGTGCCATCATCCAGGTTGATAATGA
The DNA here is from genome assembly GCF_040807025.1 of Struthio camelus. Lineage (NCBI taxonomy): Eukaryota > Metazoa > Chordata > Aves > Struthioniformes > Struthionidae > Struthio > Struthio camelus. The sequence continues at coordinate 50,459,354 of NC_090943.1, forward strand.
AGATGTTAAACAGGACTGGCCTCTGTACTGGTCCCTGAGGAATACCACTGATAACTAGCTGCTCATTAAGACTTCAAATCAGTGACCACTACCCTTGAGCCTGATGGTACAGTCAGTTTTTCATCCACTTTGTAGTCCACCTGTTCAGTCCATATCTCCCCAATCCAGCTATGAGCCTTGGTCAAAAGCCTTGCAAAAACCAAGGTAAATGACGTGCACTGCCCTCCCCTCACCGCCAGAGCCAGTCAGCTGATTGTAGAAGACCGTTAGGCTGGTCAGGTACCATTTTCTCTTGGTAAATCCGTACAACCCTTTTTGCCCTGCATCCCTCTGGTAACAGCTTCCAGGAGAACTCTCTCCACAATCTTCCAGGCAACTGGGATGAGGCTGACTGGCCTGTAGTTCCCTGGATCATCCTTCTCGCCTTTTTTGAAAATGAGCACGACATTTGCCTTTTTCTAGTCATCAGGGACCTCCCCTAACCTCCATGGCATTTCAAAGGCAATAGACAGCACTTTGCAATGACATTGTCGAGGTCCCTCAGCACCATCACGTGCACCCTGCCCAGTCCCACAAACTTCTGCAAGCCCAGACTAAGTAGACCCAAAGCAATCCTCCTCTGCCATGGGTAGTACCTCTCTCCCCAAACTCTGCTAGTAGGCACAGAGACCTAAAAGGCACTTTGAGCTATATCTACTGTCAGGAGAAAATATTTTGGCATAGCTTCCGTCTTTGTTTATACACACAAATCATTAGATATGCACAGAGCCAAAGCCACAAGATTTGCCCAGTGCAGGTCTGTGGACAGGCAGTCTGTGCAGCTCAGCAGTTTCCTCACAAAACAACCAGCTGTGCTGAAAAACTCTTTCCTTCTGGTAGCTCCAGGTGCATGGAAAATACAGGCTTGCTATGCTTAAACCATAATGCTCAGGGGACCTTGAATCTTTAATTTCACTCATTCAGTCAACTATTATGTGGTCTGAACAAATGCAGAACTGAGACAAAGAACTCTCTGAAGTGAAAAAGGAGAAATTAATTGCTTTTGGAAACCACAGTCTATTGGGGGTAGGGGAGCAGCTGAGTAGTCACAACATTACAACTGCTGTAGAGCATCAGAAGTGCCTTTACGCCAAAGGCATGCAGGATGGCACCTGTAACCTTCACTGCAAGTTACAGTTACACGGACGTGCTATTGTTGTTCTGATTACGTTCTTATTAAGCGCCGCTCAGGGGGAATGGGAGAAAAAACAGCTTCTCCTGGAAGCACTTAGCAGGACTGGGTCTGTCTCCCTGCCTGTCTCCTTACCGCAGATTAACACAAAGCAGAGCATTGCTGCTGTAAGCTGTCAGAGCTCCCGACTTCCAGGCAGCCATGGGAGTTATATCAGTCCATGATCGGACAGTAGGGAAAATCCTCACTGGCAAGAGGTGAAGCACCTAATCTTTTCCATTGCTAGTGTACATTGTCTTGAGTAAAACAAGAAAACTTAAAATCCACATATTTAAGAAAGCACCCTGTTCTCAGTGAAATCAATGATCATTTTGCTTCTGATCATAATCGGAGCAATACTCAGATTCTAGAGTCAATGCAAGGTATTGGACAAACCATAGCATGCACTGCTTATCGCCAGGAGCGTTTTCATCATGAAACACAATTCCTCTGTCTATAACTCAGTACCCTGAAAACACCAACAGTGTTATTAAAATTATAAACATAACTCTTATTTCGTTTTCCCTTATGGTTACTCAGCAGATCAAAGTGCTCTTACTCTTTAGTATTGAAATTGGAAGGGCCCGTGTTAAATGGAGAGAGGTTCGACTGATGTTTGCTGTACTATTTTCACAGCTGCTGAGCACTAGTGTAATTGCATAGAAGCCCCGAAAAAGCCCACATGTTCTTCAGGAAGCAAAACTAAAGTGAGTACAAAAATGAGAAAGGAAAATATTCTGTTAGTTACCTGTCAGTCAAAATGAGAAGAGACAGTGAGAAGTACCAGTAAAGATGACCTATGAATACTAGCTACATATGATCAAAAAGGAGGAACATAAACACAGTAGTTTACATAGCAGCCCAGCGCTGTTTGTGAGATGAACTCATCTGCTCCTAAAGCACACCAAATGTTGACAGTGAACCTCAAGCCCATTAACGCACATTAAGAATCCTATCCATGTTTAATATACAAAGAACAATGAAGTCATGTCACAGACATCACCCACCCATAGGACAGGAGAGCAGCTAGCAGTCTTCCTCTGCATTTCACCTTCTGCATATAAGAACGTGACCATGGTGAAAGGTTAGGGAACCCAGTAAGGCTAGCTAGATGGCAGACCATGTGGGGCTTGCAAACGAGACCATTGCTTATTTCTTATTTTATTTGCAAAGACTTGCATCTAGGATGGAAAAACAACATAGGCTGGGGGGCAACTGTCTAGAAAGGAGCTCTGCAGAAAAAGATCTGGTGACCCTTGAACAAGTGCCCTTGCAGCAAAGGCCAGCCACATCTCAGGCCGTATCAGCAAGAATGCAGCCAGCAGGTCCAGGGAAGATATCCTTCCCCTCTATTTGGCAGCGGTGAGGCTGCATGTGGAGTACCTGACCAATCTACAGCTCTCCAACACGAGAAAGACATAGACGTACCAGAGTGAGTCCAGTGAGGGCCACAAAGCTGGCTTGCGGCAAGAGCACACGATATACGGGGAGCAGCTGAGAGAGCTGGGCTTGCCTGGCCTGAAATAAAGAAGGTTCTGGGGAGCCCAGATTGCTGTCTGCAACCACTTAATTAAAGGAAATAGAGAAGACAGAGCCAGATTCTTCTCAGAGGTGCACAACAATAGGACGAGAAAAAATGGACACCACCTGGAACATGAGGTATTCAACTAGATTTAAGGATTTTTTTTTTTTTTAAACCTTGAGGGTGATAGTATACTGGGACAGGGGCCCAGAGAGGCTGTGGGATCACTGTCCTTGGAGGTGTTTAAAACTCAGTTGGATACAGCTTTGAGCACCCTGATCTGATTAGACCTGCTTTGAGCAGGAGGCTGGACTAGAGGCCTCCAGAGGTCCCTTCAAACCTAAACTAGTCTATGATTTTATGACTTGTGGCCTGAGCAACATTAAACCAAGTAAACATTGCTGAAAGATTGCTTTAGGGTAGAACTTAGCCTGAAGAACACAGTCTTCTAACAGAACCCAATTCAAAACTCAAAATTGAAAAGTTGGGTTTTGCTGTCCAAAGCCTTCACTGAACTGTGCAATTAGCATGCTATGGATGTGACTTCCTATGTGAGATTATGCCTGTTAAAAATGGCATAACTTAAAAGGTCTCACGTTGCTGTTGTATGCAAGTATGGAAATGGCAAGCAGGGAATACAGTTGCTGGAAGGGTTCATCCATAGCTAGCTAAACAAGAAATACCTGCCGCATATTAGACCAGTATGCTTTATTGCAAAGGTTCAGTACGTACTGTATGCAGGGGAGAGCTTTGGAAGGAAGCCAGCTCCTTCTGAAAGATCATGGCTGTTTTTAGAAAGAAGTTTTAGTCTCTGTACATGTCCAGTGTATACATATATCTTCCGTTTTTAAATCAGAAGGTCAGTTTAAGACTGATGATCCCGCTGGAGTGAACTAAAGAATGGAGAACGACAGGGAGAAGTGCAGGGAGTGGACTACTCCCTCCATATTCAGGAACCTCTGAGATACTGAATCTGAAATACTTTTGATCAGATTGTTTCAATCTTCCAAGCAATGCTGCTTTCTGAGATTAAGTTCTATTTCCTGATGGCTATATCCTTCCAGACACCTTAACCAGCTCCTAATCTCCAAAGGCTTGGTATGCTTTTCATTCCTCTGCCATACATCCATTTGTATCCATATGGGAAAGACTCCGGATCATTTAAAGCATACAGCCCAGAGTCTACATTCTGGCCCTCCCATGTGATTGCTGTTTCAGCTGACCTAGCAGTGAACCAGTTCAAAATCTTGGCACCTCATTTCATCCATGTAGGTGTGAAATGCAGGCAGCTCTGAGCAGCAGCAGCTCCTAACCCCAATGCATTCAGGGGGAGTCAGTCTCAGAAGCTGACCTTAATACACAGAATATTCACCTAAGCCCCTTAGCCACCTTGCCCAAAGTGCCACATTTGCATTTTTCCAGAGCTCTGCTGGTTCTTTTTATGTTGCCTTTCTCTAGCTCTATACCTATTGACAGTTATCTTCTCTTTGTCTACCTATTCAAACCAGAATGCAAAGCAGAACGCAAACAAATGCAGAAAAGTGCTTCCAAAGCTTTCTCCCCACAAACAGTCACATAAGGTCTCTGATGATGAACGACAGCCTGTTGTTTGATCTAGCTACAATGGTATGTTAATCCGCGGAGGGTGACCAGGGAAACTGGGAGCTTGCTACCCTCATAAAATTCCTCAGGTGCCTAGTGGAAGCAAAAACCTCTCTGGTTATCACATACAACCAATTACCTCTTTTTAACTCTTTCAAAAGTAGACAACTAATGTAGCACATGTAACGATAATATCAGACAGATAGAAAGAATGCTTTCTATGGACACGTGGTCAAAACCTTTTTCGACTTTGAAATATTCGCAGGATATAATAGCCATAGGAGAAATCTCTTCTGTTTTTTGATGGAGCCCAGTTAGCTAATAGGGTTTACTCAAGACCTGCTCTAGTCAATGAGGCACCGAATTATTGTTAGTATGAGATAATTGCCAGCAGCATTTTACTTCACAATGAGCTAGACAGAGAGCATGTAGATTAGCATGTCTGAATAGAAGAAACGGCTCCCAAATAAAAATAGAGCACATTTATGCATCGCAATAACAAAAGTATTCTATACTTATTTGCAAACTTTGTACAGACATGGCTTCTACTGCCCCTGAATTGCAAAAAAAAAAAAAAAAAAAAAGGAGGGAGAAAAATCACATTCAAACTGAACTTTCAGAAAAGCTCTGTCTACAGGAACTGCAGCTGGCATTAGATCTAAGCTCAACTTCTGTTACCAGAAGTTGATTTTACCTTTTATATATTTTATCTTGGCATACATTCTAGTAATATGAGATAGAACCTAAAGGACAGAGCATGATCTTGATCTAAGGAGGAGTGTAAGTAATTTTAGTTGATTGTCTACCTTTATGGAGTATGTTTATGATAGCAATCACAAGGGCAATGTTTCATAAACAAGTCAAAAGATTTTTCCAGGTGAAGGCTTTCCACTTGCTAGAATGACTGACATTACCTTTTGTGCGCTAATAAATTTGACAATAATTCCCATCCAGCTCATCTTAGTTTATGAAGAAGTTGATTAATAGCTTTTGCCAGATTAAAAAAAAATACAAATAGAGCAGAATATGCATTTTGTTCTAGCGCAGCTTCGAAAAAGTAATCTTGAAACTTTTGCTGCTAAGAAATGTGACAATAAAGAAAATTCTAAGGAAGTGTTGGTCAGCTGAAGACTTATTGGAAACAGCATGTTTTCTCCGTAGACACTGATCTCTATAAATGCACAATAATACAATAATTAGTGTCAATAATTAAATATTTCTGAGTTTGTCACTACATAATTGAAAGAAGGAATAATCCATTTTTATTGATTAGTTTTGACTGAGAAATAAAACCGCATAAAGATTTCTTTGAAAATATCTTTTTAAATCTACTGCAGTCAAATTGTGTAGACGTTGGTAGCGTATCGTTATTTGCAAGTGATGACACTGCTGTTACTTTTGGAAGACACTCAGTTTTTTACGGAACAATGAAAAATAAACATTTGTTTTCAGCAGATGACCCTGACCCTGCACTACATGACAGAGCAAAGCACGCCCCAGAAAAGTCATCCTGACGGTTGCTTCACAACTTGTAAGACATCTCATCTCATGTTGCTGAGTCTTGTGCCCACAAGATGGTTAGCCCTATAACCTACACTTAATAGGGTATTACAACGTTTTTCAGTTATTTTAAGCCTCACTTAGGTGAAGCTTATTCACCGAAGTCTGATGGTCACCCAGTCATTCTTAGGTTTTGAGGATGAGAAAAATTAGGATGATGGAGACATGTCAGCGACGAAGTAACTGTGTGTATTTCCTCAGTCTTAAAAATAGAGGACACTTTGATGCCTAAACTGAAGTTTATGACACCAGTATAGCCAAAAGCAAAGAATGATGGCAAAATGTTTGGTCACGAGTTCTAGTCAAAATCGTTTATCAGGGCAAAGCAGAAAACAGGCAAAGGAACGTCATCGGCTTCCAAGCCACGCTCCAAACACGAGACCATCGTAACCAGTTCCAGCCGCTATGGAAAAACGCTGTCTTTTCAGAGACATTACGGAAGGGTTAAAATTGAGAGGGGGGGAAAAAAAAAAAACAAAACGGAAATAGCTTGTTGGTAGCAAGACCCTTGGGGCTGGGGGGGGGGACGGGAGCCTGCGGCAGGTAGCCGCCCTGGGAAGCGGGCCAACGTCCCAAGTTTCGCGCAGCCTCGAAGGGCGCGCGGCCTCCATCCGCCCTGCCGGGCCGGCGGCCTCCTCGTCGGACACCGGCCGCGCGCCAGCTGCGTCAGGCCGCAGCTCCAAATTCCCTTGCGGGCGCCCCTGCAAACAGGGAACTTTCTGAACTGAGGCTCCCCGCACCGCCCCCACCAAAAAAAAAACCATATATATAAGTACCGAACTGCACTAAAAGCCATAATCGGCACTATTTTTAAAAAGTTAGGCTTCCTGACGGCTGACCTCTGTGCTTGAGGGCAGCAGAAACAGCCCTCCAAAACCACCCAAAGCCTGAGAGGCGCTTACGCGGCTCTAGAGGGAAGTAGCGATTATCCCCGCAAATATTGTTAAAAAAAACAATATTGTTTTTTTCCACCCCTTTCCATCCTTGTTTCCACCCCATTGCTCCCTGCCCCCCCCCCGCCCCCAACCCCGCCAGCCCGGCCCGGCCCGGCCCGGCGGCCCCCGCGGCGGTGGGGGGAGGGGGGCGCCGCCAGGGGCCTCATGGGAGTTGTAGGCGGCGGGCGGCCTCCCCACGACATGGCCGCCGCCGCCGCCGCCGCCGCCGCCGCCGCGCAGGTAAGGCGCGGGCCGGGCCGGCCGTGGGGGCGTCGCACTTCGCCGCCGCCCGCCCCGGGGGAGCGCGGCCGAGCCCGGCTGGGTCAGGCAGGGGGGAAGGAGGAGACGAGGGGGAAGAAGAAGGAGGAGGAGGCGGCGGCGGCGGCGGTGGCGCAGGAAGGGGGGGGGAAGTAACTTCGGTGGCTCCCACTTGTTGCCGCTGTGCTGCGTCACCCCCGCCCCGGGGGCAGCCGCCCGCCAACGCCACGGGAGCACACACACACACACACACACACACAGAGCCCTTGGTGGGGTGACAGACCCCCCTCCCTCACAACACACACGCATCACACACACACGAGGCGGGGTGACAGACATCCCCCCCCAACCACACAGAGGCGGGGTGGCAGACCCCCCCCAACACACACACACACACACACAGAGGTGGGGTGACTGAGCCCCCTGCCCTCACAACACACACACAGGCAGGGTGACAGACTCCCCCTGCCACAACACACACACACACACACAGATGGGGTGACAGCCCTCCCCAGCACACATACACCACATGCACACACACAGAGCGGCCTGCTGGCCCCCGTGCCTCGGGTGGCGCTCACTGGTGTGCTGTTGTCACCGCGTGCCGGTGACATGCCATGCAACTAGTAACCGGACCCAGTGAGCAACTACGGTTTTTTGGAAGCATCAAAATTGTCTGCTGTCTCCCTCCCCCCCGGCCAACCCCAAATAAACCGTCCAATGCCCCGGCCCTTGGACAGAGGTCAGCGCGGTGCCCAGCGTCGTTTGGACAGTGCTAGAAAGCAGAGAGCCGCCTGCGTTGGTGCCCTCGCCGGAGAGGCATGAAGCGCTGACACATAAATATTTGCGGCGGCCCTAATCCTGCTGCCCTTGTGTCGGCAAATCTCCCGCGGATGACGGGGAGAGCTGGGCTGGCGCTCGGGCGGCTGGGTCTGTCTGCAGACCAGATGCCGGGCTTGCAGCTGCCCCTCCTCCAGCTTACGCTGGTCCCTGTAGTACACAGCGAGCAGGAAAAAGCCGAGTTTTTATGAAATGGTCGTCGGCTTTGCGTTTGGGATTCTGCCTGGGTAGAGAGGTGTTGTTGCGGTGAGTCTGTGAGCGGAGGGGCTGCGCTGTGTTGCGGAGGCTGGTGGATTCGTCGCTGCTTAGGCGACGCAGTCGGGATTTGGGGGCCTGAACCTTTTCCACGTGAGTGCAAAGCCCGTGTAGTTCCGCGGAGTCGGCTGTGGGCGTTTGTTCGGCGTACGGAGTTGGCGAGCGGTAGGCGTCACGCTTTCAGTTCACCCTTTCCCTTGAAATGGAGTTCGTTTTCACGTGTGAACGATGGAAGAGGAGAACCAAGCCTTTACCTACTTCGTTTTAAAGAGTGAAAGTGGGTGCTTGATTTTATCCAGCCCTGATTTCATGCGCTCGTGGAGGCAGCCTGTGATTAAACTTTCAGGGCAAAAGATGGACTCTTGTCTTGCTGGACAAGGCAACCTGTTTTCTGTAGGTGTTTTTATTGTTGTCAGTTGTGATATTTTGTAGCAGGATGTGCAACAGAAAGGATAAGCCCTCTTTGCAGTAGGGCGTGTTATATTTTCAAGATATGATTGTGTACAAGGCAATTTCTTGAAGTTTTCCAGTGGTCCTCGTGGGAGCACTTAAATTTAAAAAACGTTCCAGATGTTCCAGTGTTTCCAAACATTTCTCTTTTGAAGAAGAATGTACTGTTGTTAAGTTATATCTGAGATGGCTGTGGCTGAAAACAAGTAGAGAGAGATTTTGCTTTTCTTCTTGTCATGTATATATTTGAGAGCGCTTCATGAGAGTTAGTTATGGAGCCTGATTTTTGCGCATACAGGAGCCTCTTTTGTACAATATCTGACAACAGTGAAAGGGTGTATTATATTTGCAGTCACTTTCTCCACTGCTAGACAGTTACATAAAAGGAATGGGAATCTGTCCTAGCAGCCTGAAGGCCTAGATCTGCTAAGTCTTGGGCTGTGAGGGATCAAGACTTAATAGAACAACTAGTGAGAGAAAACTTTGAACATCTAAAGAAAAACATTTGTAAAATTGTAGAAGTTATCAGGGGAACTCAAGGAAAAATAGGGCTGAAAATGATTTTTAACTCGGATTGCTATTTGTTTGTTTTCTTCACATTTAAAAAATTGCATTCACATTTAAAAATTAGCATTTATTTTAAATATAACGTTAACGCACATTTAAAAATGAACAATGTCCTTTTGAAAGAACATTTAAAAATGAAAATGTACCTGAAAATGAAAATTAGGTGAAATGAACCCTGAAGCTTTTCTTTCTAGTATTCTTTAGATTTTGTTTAGATTATTAAACTGAAGGGACTTGTAAAAACCCAGGTGGTTTTTATTATTACATATTATTTTGTATTTATATACCATGTGTTTATTCGTGTTTGATTTTGCCAATGGGTAACAACCAGTGGGGGTTGTTTGTGCCCAGAAGTGCCATAATAATAATAATAATAATAATAATAATAATAATAATAATAATAATATTTTGTCCACATATATTCCAGAAGAGGCTTTACATTTTGAAACATTGTTGCAGGTACAGACCCTTTTAAATACGCCATCCCAATCTCACAGGTCATAGTGCTTGGGAGCTGTTGCTGCACACAGTCTTAACTCTTATACCTTTCCCTTTGATTTAATATTTTTGTCCATCACAGTATTTTGTGGTTGCTGATGGTATAGTGGGCTAAGCAAAGCCACTTGTAAACACCAGTTATTCCCAGAGTGTGTCCAGCATGGCATTTCATTTACTGCTGGGAAGGAGGATGGGTGCACAAAAGGCATTGCTACTGCTGCAAGGCAACTTAGGTTTTGAAAACAGACAGGCTGGATCGGGGTATCCCTGGATAACTGGGCTCAGATGATGCCCGGCTTGCATCATCTGTGAGCCTGTCTGTTCCCAACAGGCTTGGTGACAGCAGTCTCAAATAGGCCTCTCTTCCAAACACTTTTTACATCTTTGGGTTTTGCCGTTCAGATGCTCCTTCTTCTCCCCAGAATGGTGACCTTCACTGGGAAACCCATGGGAATACTTGATATTTCCTGCTATGGAGGAAAGAAAATATGAATTCTTGCTCTTGACTCTGGAGTAGCATGATTCACTTAATAGCTGGTCAGTTTGGGTTGTCTCAGCTTGGTCTTTGCTTAGAGAACTTGCCTGCTATTTGATCTGCATGTGCGTCACTGGGAACTCCATATAGGCCAGGAGTTGGCCAAGGCAGCTACCAGTGCTGTCAGCTGGATAGAGGACAGCTGGAGCACTACGCACGGACAAATCTCAACCCTCACCTGCTAAACTATCAGTTGGAGGCACCCCTTACTTCTGGAATCGCAGCTTGGAGAGAGAGTGTGGAATGGTAGACACACAGGTAAAACTCCCGCTAAGGAGAGCCCCATTCACATGGAGGCAGTTCAGAATTATGATTTAGTGATTGTGGGTTTTTAACTATCCAGAAGTCTCAGGAGTGCCTGAGAGTCAAGCCAAGCTTGCTGAGGAGGTTAGCACAGCTTCCGTTTCTCAGAGACCAACTTTGGAAACCTGAAAAGCAGGTGAGTTTTGGAAGACTCCAAGCTCATACAGTGAGTGAGCAGAGCATGATGAATCACTAGCGCTCCTTTGACCTGGAAGCTCCCCACTGTGTCTACTTCTGTAGGCATCTTTATGGCACTCCTCAGCGTGGTATCCACGCACCAGGTCCCTGGCTTGAGGAACATGTAAGTGATACATAAATAGGTGGGTGAGTTACGGAGAAGAAGAACAGGTTTTGTATCAGGAAGGGTACCTAGAGACACAAGGAAAGTGGTTTGGAAGAATGAGAGTGCGAAGGTGAAAAAAAAGTTCTTTTGACTTTTGGTTGAAACTTCTCTCTTTAGCTCACCGTACAGGCACTGCGGTGGCAGGGGTACGTGTCCCCAGGGGAGTGAAATAGGAGGGCAGAGGCTGAGTAGAGGGAAGTCTCTGGGAGAGTTAGGGTTAGGTTAATTTGGAGATGTTAATGAACACCGTGTGGCATTCCTGACTTGGGGTAAGGAGAAGCGTGTCCTAAGAAAAAAGGTTAGATAATTTTATTAATAGTGATACTAGTGCAATTCCCGTTATCAGAAGAGCTCTCTTCCCTTTGTGAACTGACTGCTTCCTCAATAGGCAACTTTCTCATCATGACACAGGGCTGTCTTTGTGAGATAAATACAAGCTCATCCCTGTTTTGTTGTTTGCGTAAATGGTCATTTCAGTTCATGTTTAACTTTTATTAGTATGAGGAATATCAGAGACAAAGCAGTGTATTCACCAAATAAAGAAACTGAGTCTCTGATCTAGTGTAGTCTTGCCCTGTTTGGCAGAGGTTCAGTGTACCATTTTAAAAGGTTTTAACTTGGATGTTGGTGTGGTGGCCTGATTCAGTAGGTGCAGCAGTAAAAAAGAGTTGAGTTGCTCACTTTCCCCGGTCAGTGTAAAAATTAACTATATCTCACACAGTTCTTATCATACCAGTTGTATACTCATATCTGTTGCTTACTTTTGATCTTTTCCTAAGAACAATTTGCAAATACGGGGAATAAAATAGGGGGAGAATGCAGGCCTGTCTTCCACAGGATAGGAAGGCTTGCATAAAGGTTATGCAAAACTTAATTTTATTGTGACAGTCTCTCCTTTCAGGTTAGGGTTGCAAACAGGATTGTGGGATTGTGGGAATGTCATTAGCTTGTGTTCTTATGCTGTACAGCGCAACTATCCCTAGAGTGCAAGGGCCTGTCTACAGAAGGGCTCCACTGTAAGGAATCATGAGCTGTAAACATGCTACTCTTCTCCCAGGCATCTGGAAAAGATGTGAATGTTTTTGTCCACTTCACGTAGTTACTCTGTTTTGCTATGCTGTGTTACTTAGTAATTTTTTTTTTCTGGATGTGGAATTCTGCAAGACACATTTTATTACAAAAGGTGTGTATGCCTCAACACTTCAAAATGAGGTTTGTGTGTATGTGTGTGTAGGAAATTCAGTATAGGTGTACAGTTTGGTCTCCTGTAACCTATGTGAGGTACTAAAAGAAGCAAAAAGTCCTTCAAAAAATGTATATTTGTAATTGGAATGTGAAGATCTCTTGGTGTGGGAAACTAAGGGGGAAAACTCACTTAGTGTGAACATTTCACCTCTCAGAACAGAACCAAGCTTTAGAACTCAGAGAAAGGAAACCTTAACTGACAGTCAGGCTTAGCCTTGCCTTTTAATTGCAATTGTCCTGTTTCATGTCATCCAGTGTGTCTTCTTAAGGCTCACATGTCTTTATATACTGTGTTAAAGCACAAAGGACTGAGTTGCCTACTAAAAACATGCATGTGTGCATAAGAGAAGAGTTGTAGTAGTGTCTCTTTCTCAGTTCGGCTGAAATCTTTAATTGCAGGAAACAATTATTTAGCTTTATGAATGTACAAGTAGTTGTACAGTAAAAAATGAGACAAGCTAGCAGCACAGCTACAGGAAGATCTGCTGTGGTTGTGTGTTTCTTGCAACATCATACTCCTTTTTCTAGACAATTACTGGAGCGCAATTATTTAACTAAATCTATGATATTACAGCCTTGAGAGGTATAGACTTCCTTCTTTCCCAGTTCTTCCTTCAACTTTGCAGTGAGATTTGCATTCAGTTTTTTTTTTTTTAATCTGTTTCTTGTAGCTATTTTATGCCTGAGTAGGTGGGTTTTCTGTGTTACATTCCAAAAGCAGCCATCACAGTTATCGGTTAGTATCTACTTTTAGATACTTTCTACTGTCCCACATGACAAATCGTGTTCACATTACTCAAGGGAATAATACAGTTAAAATTAATGTGACTCTTGTGGACATAGTATTTGGCTCTGTATCCTCCTTTGCCTGTTTTTTTTTTTTTCACATAGAGTGTTGTATAACAGGTATATAATTGCAGGCATTAAATAATAAAAGGTCTTGTGATACCAGTGAGGAACATTTGATAAAGTGTCCTTGTTTTGTACGGCTAGAGCAGAATAGTTATGTTACTGCAAAATACTTCCATAAGCAGTAGAAAGTAGAGGAGCTTGGTTTCCAATGACTTTTTCTTGCAGATCTGAGTTACTTTTTAACTGAATTGTGCCAGGTGTGCAGTGTGAGCTCTGTTCTTAGTAAATGCCAAAAAATGCGCTCGGCTGAGGAATGGATTCTCTGATATCTAGTCATAACTGAGGTCCTGGTACAGAGTGTTTCTCAGCAGCTGTCCCTTCCTCTCAGCTTCCTGTTGTGATTGCACATGGAGGAGCATAATGTTTTCAAGACCTCTACATTTCTGTCAAAGTTGGTCCAGTTTGACTAGTGAATTCCAAAACTGTAGCTGTTGGAGATGCCAGCAAGCCCACAGTCACACAAAGAGAAATTTTGTGAAATCGTATTAAAAATATGTCACTGCAGCTTACCCCACTAACCAGTCTAATTACAATCATTAGGTTTGGTTTACTGTTTCTTATATGTCCCCCTCCGTTTCAGGTAAATCTTTTCTTTTCCAGTGTGTGAGCGGGCTGGTCCCTCTCTGCTGCTTTCTTTAATCTCCAGGATATGCTCCTCCATAAAGCAGATGGTCACCCACACCCTAGTGTTTATGCCAGGAGGAAAGGGAGGAGCCACCTTCAGACCACAGCAGGCACAGCCCCAGGGAGCTAGGAAGGACTGATGTTATGCCTTGTCTTGCTTTCTGTGTCCTACTCTGTGCCAGGTACTTAGGGTCACTGCACCGATTTCATTGCATTGTTGCAGTTTTCTGGTAGTTGATGCCATTGGCCTTAGTCAAAGGCCATTTTATAGGAGGTAGTGCAGCGTCACATATAAAAGCTTAAGGCCCGAAGCAGGACACTCATGCCTGACACATGTGTCAAGGCGTTTTGCTGTTCTCACAAGGCAGATAATTACAGACTTACATAACAGGATAGGAAATGGCAGAGGGAGCAGGGCAGTGCCCTAAACAATTCTGGGCAAAATGGTCTGTGGTCCGGAAGGACCAGAGAGATATTTACAGAAGTTCTTCCTGCTTTGACGCCTTGGGGAACCAGTTCAGGTATGCTGATGACTCTCTATGGCATAGTAACTGAGAGCTCTGCACCCTTCCGTGGGCTGTATTCTGTTTTCTTGCAACACCTCGGGAAGGACTAGGGAGGGGAGGAATACCTTTCTCCCTGTTTTGCAGAGGAGAAGGTAAGCAGAAGTTTCAACATGTTCTCCCCTTGTGAAATAGCCCAGGCTGAACGATTCCCTTCACTTTTGGGAAAAGAAGGGAGCAGCTGGGGAGCTTATGGGGTGGGGGCTGATGCAAGGAAGTGAGACCCTGCTCCCACTGAAAGGGGAGATTGGGGAGGAGAAGGAGGAGAGCAGTGGGCTGCGCAGCTATGTGCCTGCAGCCGAGTTCTGTGATATGGGGGTGTCTGTGCAGGGCTCCTGTACTATGCCTGGGAGATCCTGGCAAGAATAGAGGTGCATGCCTCTGGCTGCTTTGGCAAAACAAAATCAGCCCGTTGACAACATGCTGCCAACCCTAACACTGTGCCATTGAACTGTCATCCACACAGTGGATATTTATCTGCGACTTCTGGGTGAGTGCAGTAGCCTGCACAGCACTAACGGGGGAGTAGAGAGGCGCTAAAGCCTCCTTAATCCTCTGTCCCAACCCCAGTAAATCTGTGCTTGGGCGTTCCGCCAGGGACTAGCACTTCCGCAGTCCCCTGTTGCTCCTGGCTGCTGTAGGATACTGCTCCCCACTGGCTGCTGCAAAATAAGGGCTCAAGGTCAGTGTCCTATCTCTGCCATCTCTTCCAGGCCCTCTGTGCCAGCCTGCAGTTGGCAGTTTGCTCGTTTTCAGGGCATGCCTCGCAATCATAACTGCTCTAGGTGTGGGTCTCGCATAGTCTTTGTGCCTCCTGAGTCCTGGAAGTGGGACTTGTTCTGGCCTTCAGGAGGGAAGGGCAGGACTGCCTCGTTGGCCCTTGTTCTTTTCTCCCCTTGTGTGAGGAGCAGCATTTGGTTTGGCCATACGTTTTGACTAGCCATGGCCCACATTACACAGTCTTGTCTTTTGACTTCTGCTGCTTCCCATAATGGTTGCCAAACCGAACGGATATGGCTGATATTACTGTGTGTGCTTAGAAAAGGAAATGTTGACTCATTGGGTTTGTTATTACTGCCTTTTTTCATTGGTGTCCAAACTCAGCAATTTACCAGAAAATGTGATATTTTGTACGAACCCTCAGTAGTATCAAGACAGGAATCTTGGGTATGTGATACTGTTGATTTAAGGTGAAAAACTGAGTTTGACAACACAAAAAAGTCCTCTGCTCTGTTCTGTGCTGGCCTTCTCTCCCTAAGGCAACACAGGTGTGGAGGGGATTTTGCAGGCACAGGCCCTTGTCCAGACAGCACGTGTCGTAACATGCAACTACTGCCATCAAAATATGTAAATGGGACTAGCAAGTAACAAAACATGGCTATTAAGAGAAACACACTAGTAAGCCTAGTTTCAGCCTTTTCTTTCTATTTAGTACCTTTCTGCCTCTCTGGTTTTGTTAAGGTTTTGCTTGGCTAAGGTTTTGCTTTAAACCTTTGAAGATTGATAAATTCCCTATGGATCGTCTATAAGGTTGTTTTGCAAGTTTGTTCCCAGGTTAATATTTGAAAGTTTGGATCCTAGAGCTTAGGTATTTCAGAAAAGTGTTTTGAGGCTCATTTATTAATGAAAAATTCTCCGTGTGTGTGAGGTATAATTCACGTGTCGTTGTTTTGAGGGAGGGAGCTGGGTGCTCTAATGCGCAAAGTATATTTATCCAGCCAGGGATACTGTAACAGAGCTTAAAATAAAGTGGTATCCTCTTACATGTATTGGGAACAGGGGGTCCTGAGGAAGGAATGAGAGATTTTTCTCATACTAAAACCAGTCTCAAGTACTGAATCTCTTTGTAGTTCTTATAAGTAAGAAACATCCTCCAGTGCCAGAGAATCAAACCTGGATCATTTTTTGACACCTTAGCCCATGCCTCGTCTGTGTCTTGAAACTCTCTGAAATGGAAACATCCTTGTATCATTTTTCTCTGCAACTTGTAAGGAAGGATTGGGCAGATGGTTTTGGTACAGGAAAGTCCAGTGTCATCAGAACCTCCCTCACAGTCACAAGATCAGTTGCATTAAATCACAGCCTGAGCTGGGCTATAAGACTAATTGTGTTGTAACTCCCAAGAGAGAAGGAGAATTGCTATTGAGATTGACTCAGTAGTTTTGAAAGGTAGAAACAGAAAGGACTGAAATAGAAAGTGAAGGAAATTTATATTAGAAGGAAATATAAATAAGGTTTCTGGAAAAGAGTTGACATTATAGGAATTCATTACTAAGCAATATTTAAAATGCCAAAGCACCTCTGTTAAATATGTCTGTTCTGAGATGATAAACCCATTCGTTTTATTTTTATTTTTTACAGAATTGCAGGTGTCACAGATAATTCTTATCTTCATCAGCCCAAGGGTCATCAAGGATATGAATTCTGCTCTTTTTATCTAAATGGATGAAAAGATTAACAGCCCAGACTGGGAGCTCCTTTGGTTTTCAAGATGGCAGCAACTAGTGGTGAAAGCCAGCTACAGCGGATTATCAGGGACTTGCAAGGTACACTGTCATGCTGACAGATTCATTTTGTAGGCTGGGCTGCATCCTGCATGTTTTAAAAACAGAGAGTGGGAGCTGTGTTTTTAACTGTTTAATACTTGTGTATAGCAATTGTAGCAATGCAGTTCAAGGTCTGCCATGTGCTCCATCGAGATGTGGCTGATTTTTTTCTGTGTGAGAGAAGATGTGCTGTACCTTTTGCAGGATCTTAAATTCTTAAGTCCTGCAAACTTAAATGTACAGCGTTAGGAATTGGTCTTACAATTTAAAGACATTTTCTGCAGGATTGTTCTCTTGTAGGATTATTCTCTTGCGCAGTATGAGCTAGAACTTTTTTCACATGAGTAGAGCTGTGCTGTTATAAGACTTCACATGAGAGAAGGAGAACATCTGATCCCCTTCTCCCCTGAGCTGGTGTCAAACTGCTTTTAATGTGGGAACAGGCAAAACAGGAGGCCAAACTAAACTGGAGATGGAGAACCAAAGGAAGAGGACTGGAGAATTGGATCTGCTCCTCTTGCTGCAGTGGAATGTGCTTCCTACACACCTGACTTGTTCTCCACTAGCAGTAGCCAGCCTCATTTTCCACAGCTATGTTGCAGGCAAAATTGGCAGCAGACCTATAACCGTTTTCCTGCTGTGTCTCTGTCCTAAACAACTGCCTTTACCAAAAGCCAGGCATTTTTCCTTTTCATTTTTGTTGAATATAAGGTATAGTATGCACCAAAGCTGGGAATCTGGATATTCCTGTAACGTAAAAAGGAGACCTATGTGCCTGCTAACCAGAAGAGATTTTTATCTGTAAAGTGGAGGAAGCAGTACTAGGAGGTAAGGCTCACTCAGGCCCTTGGAAAGAATATGGAACTAGGTGGAACCAGTAACTTCTGGTGCTGAGAAGAGAAGTATGCTCTTCTGGGTCAAGAGGGCCCAGGTAGAGAGCAGAGTGTGCTTTGACATGGGATGTCCTCACCTACTGTTGGGACTAGGTTTTAGGGAAGAGGAATTGCTGTATGCTTCTTGTTATGTGATTTTTTTTTTCCATTTGCATTTTGTAACCAGCACAAGATGAATCTTCCAGAGTAAAGCATGGAGAAGATAAATGTGCTGACTGAATGACTCTTCTTGTGTTACTGATCCCCTTTAGCAGATTATATGTTCTGTCCTTTCTAATCAGAATTCTCTTTGGCTGGTTGCAATAGAAGACCCTTAATGGGCACATGAGACAGTGACAAGTTATTTCTCTATCCTCTAATAAGGATCAAGTTAGCAATTGTCTGTTACCGCTTTTTTTGCGGAGTTTCAGGAGAAGGTTTTGCTACTTTTAAGGAGAAGAGATAATAAATCAGTATGACAACTTGACATAGTTTGAGCTCCAGTTTTTGTTACAGGTGTTCTTAAATTACAAGCTACTAGCAAGCTTTTGCACTGCCATTAAGACATTTGTACTGGAAAAAACCAAATGGCAAAAACTGATTTACTTAGTTGCTTAAGGATTCAGTGCTAAATATCTCTTGCATTAGTTATTCATTCTCATGTCTTATTTTAAAGATGCTGTGACTGAATTAAGCAAAGAATTTAAAGAAGGAGGGGAACCGATCACAGATGACAGTGTCAGCTTGCAAAAATTCTCCTACAAGCTTGAGTACCTTTTACAGGTAAAAAGTGATATGTGTTATTCATAATCCAGTATCAAAGCTGGGCCTTTTTTTTCTGTTGCTATCCCTTCAAAATGTGGGGTTTAATTCAAATGGTAATGATAACTATCCAATTAAGTCTCTCTTACTTCAACAAGTGGGCTGAATGTGTGCTCCTTAATGCATATATTTCAAGTGAAAGCAAATAAATGTAATCAAAAGGCAGTGCTGGCAGGTTGGCTGGAGAATGTAAGGCGTTTCCCATTGATCTGGCTTGATTCTGAAGAAATATACTCCTAAATTATCCTGGAATAAATGTGATAATGAGGTCTTGACAGCATTTCAATGCAAAATGAATACCACTAAGTAGCTCACGGTGCAAATACAGCGGTCTGAGTAATGTACAGACTTCATTGTGGAAATTCATTTTTATTGTATGGAAAACTTAATGCAAAAGGCTGAATTTGAATCTAGAATGCTGCTTTTGGCCTTCTCAAAGTTTAAGTAAAAGAAGACGCTTTGCTGGGCAAACTGGAATTCAGTTTGCGCAGTCTGTGTCTATACATATTGTAGTCATGTCACTGACTACAACACAGACATCCTAATCTAGCCTTAATCTAGGCAAGGTAGCTTTAAGTGAGTTGCACAGGCTTCAGCAGAAGCTGAAGAAATCCTTTGGGATTTGAGTGGTCCAAGCTGCACTCCATACCCTTGCTGCATCACCACTCTGCACATGATCTAGCTAGAGCAAGTTGTTCTGGTATGAACATGTGCGCTAATGGCACATTTCTGATTGCAGGTCCCTCCTCAGGGGCTTGCAGTTCCTTGCTATTGGTAAAGAGCTGCTGAAACTGCTGTAAATCTTAATGTTTCAGAAGTTTTGAACGGATATCTGTATTTTAACTGAAGCAAGAACATTAAAGTCTTTTACTGTTTGTAAAGTAACTTCTGGGTTCACTGAATTGCATTGATGCAGTACAGTCTCTCCCACCTTTGTGAATACGTTGCCTAAAACTAAGAGGAGTCATGGAAGTTGTGGAAGAGGAACAGAATTCCGCACTAGCTATGTTTAAGTATATTTATATTTAAGTTTCACTGATGGGTTTCTGTTTTCCTTGTTTAAGTTTGATCAGAAAGAAAAAAACACATTGCTGGGAAATAGAAAAGACTACTGGGATTATTTCTGTGACTGTCTGGCAAAGGTCAAAGGAGCTAATGATGGAATCCGCTTTGTTAAGTCTATTACAGAAGTAAGTATATCAGTTAAACATCACAACGCATCCTTTGTGTTTTCGTTTGTCCTTTGAGAGAGCGGTAGCACCAAATTACGTAAGGTTAGATAGCCTGAAGTGTTATATGGAGAACACTTACACAAATGAATGATCTTGTTTGGTCTCTGGGTTTGCTCTGCTTTTCCATTAAATCCCTGACATTTGCTCTAAAAAGGAATGAAAAATTAAGTCAAGGACAGAGCCGGCCATCATTAGCACTGCTTCCTTTAAAGCAGGACTTGCTCTAAGAGAAAAGAATCGCCATGTTTGACCTTTCTTAACACTTTCTCAGTTGTCAGTAGAGTTGAGGAGGAGTCACTGAGAGCAGAACTTCATCTCCTGTCTCTGTGTTGTTCCTTGATGTCAAAAAATATGATGTAGTGGTTCAGAACGGTTGCCATTGTTCCCTCAAGTAGGCTGATATGAACAGGGCAAAAAGCTTTATTATTTTTTTATTAGATTTTAGTAATAAAATCTTAATCTCATAACAGCCATGTTACATCTGTAACTAGATTAGTGGATGATATAAGTGCTGCAAGAAGTTTACTATGCTGATCCTGGCTGAGTCTTTATACTACCCAGAATCATTTGAAGAGGAACTTCCCTATGGGGAAAAAGAGGTCGTGGTTTGGCAGGGCCAGGCAGTGTTGTCCTGATGCCCAGTTTTGTTATCCCTGAGCAATGCTAAGTTGTATTAGCAAGTTACTATTTACATCAGATTTACCTATTCTCTGAGCAATTCCTCCCCCACAGCTCCAGCTAATGTTATCTTGAGCCATCTGAAAGAGAACCATGAGACTCTAGCGCAGGTGGGCTCTATGTTCCCTAACTCACTTTCTCCTCTCAGCAGTTTAGGCAACAGTGAATTTTGCTGCTCCAAGGTGGACAAGCCATGGCAGACACTGGGAAGGGAAATAGGGGAGAGCCCTGGCAATCCGGCTTTCCTTTCCTGCAACCCCTAGGAAGACCAGAAAAGTAAGGACAGTGCCTGCCACTGCAGAAAAGTTCCTCTAGCAGTAGTTACTGGCCCATAAACTCTCAGCCGCAGTAGCCAACCTGACTTCTCTGCAAAAACAACCATGCTGTAGGCATCAACAGTCTATTCTGTATGGTAACACCATGCGCGTTACCATGTGTTAAGGCAGCTCTGCTTTTCGTCCTTCTTCAGTATCTGTCACCATTTAATGGTTTGCATGCTACCAGAAATTATGGTTTGGAAGAAGAAGAAGAAGATTTCCTGTTTCACTTTCTTTGCAGCCATAGAATTTGGCTTGTGGAAGATTTCTTTTAACTTGGTTTGTTAGCTTGTAGTTTAGGAATATGAATTCAAAAAAAACCCATCAGTCAACCATTTCAGGTAACTGAGCTGTCAGTTGCAAACCTAGAAATGAAATGGAAATTGCAAAGAAACATATATTGGGTTGTTCCCCTTCAGTACACGTGGAAATCAGCAGCCAGTATTTGAACCTAGCTGGATAGAATTTTAACATTTCCAAATATCATTTGTTTATTCACATAGTGGTAGATGTTGACTTTCCAAGCTGGAAGTGAACAAGGAGGAAAGAGCAGTGCCAGTCAATCTTTAAGAAAGGTCACTGAGACTTTTGCTTACCTGCCGCGCTTTAATATTAGGGTGCATGATATGCTAGAGAGGTGAAGCAAGATAGCAAATAGGAGTACTCTAGAAACTGCCCTGCTGTCAATTAAACAGAGAGCCTTGTCCTTGATGGCATGAGGTGAGTTGTGGTCATTTCTCTGCACTACAGAAGTGATTACACTGAAAACACATCATTGCAAGTCTTTGCAGCTGCATATTCTGTTTTTAAAAGCTATGCCCAGCCATACTTCACACACACTACCACCTTAGCTACAAAGCCTGCAGTCAACATGGAGCCTGCCTTGTTGAACTCTGGTAGGCTCTGGAAGGAGGTGGCATGGTTTTGTTCCCAGCTGAATGCTCTTTGGCTACTTGTAGCTGCACACATGTAAATATTTTCCCCTTCTTCTGTTGTCATGTATATTTGTTCTAGTATCTCTGTGCATAAAAGAAACATGGCTGTTTCGATTGATAAACCAATGGGAATAAGGATAGAATTAGCTCAGTAGCTTTCAGGGGGTTTCTGGTTATTCTTAAGGGATTCATTAAAAACCCCCAGTGAGGAAAAACACTTGTCAGTATGCTTCTGTGCACAGGACTGGGATTGCATCTCCCTGGAAAATATCCAGGGATCTGCTTGCTGAAAGAGGATGAAAATTGGTAAACAAAAGAAATGGGCTGGTTCTGGGCTACTTACCCCTTGGGGGTCATGTTGTTTCATACTTTCTGTCATGTAGAATTCAAAAGAGGAAGCAGTAAAAAGTTTTGCTTCCTTTGCTTCACGTGTCTTCATTCCATTTGTGAGGAACATTTTTGTATATAATGGATTGCTGAGATTTAACAAGGGACCTGTTCCTTGAGGGCAGAAGCCCAGGGACAGCAAAATCAAGGAATTTTAGATATAAAGCATTGCCCTTACTTCATGACTGTGGAGTATTGATCGAATGGAGAGACAGCTTTTGTGGCCTTTGCACCTTCTTCCACACTGACTTTTCAAGGAAAATTTAAAGTAGCCAGCTAATTTGAACCTCAACCCTCTGATGTTTTCCTGGCCTCCATTTTCTCATGATGAACAGATTCCATTTGTTAAGTAGATAGGCAGTTTGTTAGGATATAAAAAAGCATAGCTGACTGGTGAGAAAATCTTTTCATCTCTTTAATTTTCCATTCCTGCATTACTGATTTTGATGCCGAGTGGTAAGAAAACATTACTGGTTGCCTTATTTTGAAGGGCAGCAAATAGCTCAGATGTAAAAGGCAAAACAAAAGAAAACATCAATTCCTCAACTCAGTAGCTGTAACAAAATTCAGTGCTGAGTTTTTTGATTCCTCTTATGTTGATTTATTAGTTATCTTCATAAAAAGACCTACTGATTTCAGTCATGCAGCTGATCTCGATATGAAGAAAGAATTAAGTTTTATCAACTTAAGGACTGAGTATAAAGAAAAGCTTTTTGCATGGCCTAGAGTTATTGTGTCCTTGGGGATATATAAATGTATATATGTACACCTTTGTGCTATGGATAGATCTGCCTTCAAGCAATCCCAGCTGTGGCCAGATGCAGCTTAAAGTGCCTAAGCAGTCATCCCTGGCTTTGCCAGGCATACTGGGATCTTGCCTTATATTGGAATCGCCCTTAACATAGTCTGTACCCACATACTAAAAATATTTGAAGATGCGTTGGTGTTTTGATGCCTTCTGTATTATTATAAAGTGGGCAACAACCAGCTACAGATGTGAATTCATCATTGATAAACGATTCCCCCCAGTAACATACTGGGAGAGGGTGTGTCTCAGTGGTACTTCTTATTACTTCCTTTACACCTAGTGGCTTACTGTGTTTTTTGCATATGTATGTAGTCTACCCTGGTCATATCTCTGTATGTGTTTATAAATGGTGCTTAGAATTTATTTTCTCGTGGTTTCTCCCTTCCAGCTACGAACATCTCTTGGGAAAGGAAGAGCGTTTCTTCGTTACTCCTTGGTTCACCAAAGACTAGCAGACACCTTGCAGCAGTGTTTTATGAACACCAAAGTGACGAGGTAAATAGCAAAGTACCAAGGGATGATTGTTCAGTGTGAACAAGCAACGAAACGAAAGATTGACAGAGTGGCCATTGGAAGAAATTGAAACTCTTCCAGAGGTTGGCTTAGAGGGCTGGTAATAGTATATAAATAAAAACAGACCTTTTGGCCTGGGTTACTGGTTCATACCTATCTCAGACTGCTAAGTGTTGAAAGTTGTTACAGTTGAGCACATGTGCATTGGGTGGCTCATCCAAGTCCTGATGCTCCTGTGTGGGTTATGAAGATAAACTTTTCATAAACGTTGAAGATCCTGGGTTTGTCTTAGGTGCTGTACATTATAAAGGAAGGTGAATTTGGTTGTGTTGCACAAAGCCCCGGAAAGGGTTTGCTACTCTGTGGAATATCACGCAGAGGAACAGCTTGTCCCTGGCCAAGGAGCACCAAAGACAGGTTATAGTTAGTTGGGAGGGACATAGGTAGAGCTTTTAGGAAAAGCCAAGCGTTTATACAGTGTATTTTAACTGCGGTTGCTGCTCTTGATCTCTCATTCTTGAGGTACTAAGTGTGTGCTTCATATATTTACTGTGTGATTATCCAGTGTATGGCAAATATTTTGTCTTGCTAATCTTTTGCCCAAGCACTTGAGCAAAAAATGTTTTGTGCAGGGGCTTCCTGAAAGATATTTTTGTAGGTTTCATTGAATCGATTTGCCTTCATTCATATCAAAGGAGTGAGCTCTTCACTGACGGGTTTGGTTGCTTTCATTTTGCATTTGGAGTAATTTTGCTAGGGTAGAGTCAATGTTTTAGAAGAAAAGAGCAAATTAAAATGTTTTATTCTCTTGCAAGTGAAACCCCTGCTCCTTTTTCACTTATGAATGAGTACTACTTTATTTTTTGTTTTCAAGTGACTGGTACTACGCGAGAAGTCCATTTCTGAATTCCAAAATGAGTTCTGACATTGTGGGTTATCTCTATGAGCTCACTGACGTTCAGTTTGACCTGGCATCAAGAGGCTATGATTTAGATGCTGCGTGGCCAACATTCGCCAGGTAAGATGGAAACAATTTGTTGCTTTGTAGTACCATGGCCATGGTACCTACCTGCAGAATTTGTAAAAGCTTTTGCTTTTGACGGTAGGAACACTTGTGTTAGAGCAGGCATACAGTTTCTCCATGTAATTAGTCTATGACCAACTTGGCCTTTTTTCCTTCGATATATTGCATATCAGAGATCAGTTTTGATGCTCACAGAAGATCATAATAGAGTCCTTCCACTAACTGCAGTTTGGGCTCAAATCCCAAGGTATGTTCATCTTCACAGACACAAGAAGAAATGTTCTTGGCCCCTTTCTTCAAAGATCTCATGCCCCTAATGACTGAATGGCCAAAGAGTCTGCTTCACTCGTCGCAGAGGTAGACCTGACAGTGTGCGTTCACTACAGGAGGCCTGATCCCATCTCAGAGAGGGGAACAACAAACACTGCTAGGTCTGATCCAGGTCCATGTATATCCGTGGAAGATTTCCAGGGCTGCTTGCTGCCACCATGTGGTTGAGCACTCAGCACACAGCAGTGCCGTTTTGTAGATCAAAACTGCCTTGGATCTTGTGAATGTGGGAAGTCATGGATACCAATCCCATAGTCTTCTATCAGCACCTTTAATATCCCTGTTTTGTTTTCCATCAACTTCAGTGACTGTTGGCCCAGACAACAGACGCAGTTATGTCTTCTTGTTTGTGGTAGTTATAACTAGATAAGACGTAAAGATAGGAATAGAAAAACAGGTATGTATGTGCTTAGTCTTCTCTTGTTCCTTCATGTGACTGATAGGAGAACACTATCCTCCCTTGGATCTTCAGCTTATTTATGGAAGCCCCCAAGTCGCAGTTCCAGCATGAGCAGTTTAGTGAGCAACTATTTGCAGGTAAGCAAATTCAAAATAAGTGTTTGAAAAGAGCTATTACTTTCTTCGCACAGTAGATCTTTAGTTAATGGCATAGTTTCATAGAGCTTGATAGTTTTATGATGCTTGTGACTCTTATAAGAGTAAGGTACGAAAGAGATTTTTAATTAAAAATAAAGAGGATGATCCAGTAGCTGATTCAATTGAACATGCAAATCTTTTAAAGGAAAAAAAAGATACTTAAAAGATAGCATAAAAAGAGTATGTGTTCGTTTATGTTTTGTGAAAATAACCCTTTTCTCCTTTAAGTTCATGTTTTGTAGTCCTATGTACACAAGACACAATGTCACTGTGCTTTAAGAAGCTAAATTCACCCAGTGATGTCATTTGAACAAAGCTTATAAATGCATGTTTAAGTTCTCTTGAAGCTGTTACTAACAAATAGGAATAATTTAAAATCTGAAGTGCTTAGAGATTAAGGTGGTACGAACTATAGAAAAGCCCATAAATCAGTCAGTCAAAGAGGATATCAATAACTCGAATTCTTAGTTGCTTTTTTTAATCCTGACAGGATCTCCTCAATGTTCTTATCATTATTATCACCAGTAGCCAGCAACAAGAAGCTAAGCCATCCTTATTTCTGAAACTTTTTAATTTTTTTGTTTGAAAAATGCAACTCTGAATTAAATTTTAAACTCCCTGCTTTTCCCCTTCTGTTCATTTAGGCCCAAGAGTTTCCCTCCAGCCCTGATGCAAATAACTCGCTAAATGTTGAACACATTGAGGGCTTTGAAGAGATGCGTGTAGAACTTGACCAGGCTGAGCTGAGACAGAGAGAGCTTCAGGATCGAATTCACCAGCTACAGATGGAAAACCAGGAGCTGCAGGCAGCCATCAGCCTTCAGAAAGCGCAAGCACAGGTAGAAAAGGAGAAGAGTAGTAACTACAGCGAGGAGAACTCCCGGCTGACAAAGATGATCACAGAGTTACAGAAGCAGTGTGAGGTCTCCCATTCCACTCAGAGCACTGTTCACGATCTGCAGAAGTGCCTGCAGTCCCTGGAACTGAATGCAGTGGAGCAACAGAAAGAGTACTCAACAAAGCTGGAGCAGCTGGAGACCAGCAAGGAGAACTGTGCCTCAAAGCTGCAGTTGTTGAATCAGGAGCTGGAGGCCTCTAGGGCTTTGGTCACTATGAAGGATCTTTGCATTGATGAACTTAAGGCCAAGCTGAGTTCAACGAAACAGAAGAACATGGAGCTCCTGGCAAAAGTTGATGCCGCCTTGGAGGAGAAAGGACAGCAAGCCACAGCCCACTGTGACTCTGCCATACAGATACAAGGACTGTTGGAGAAGCTTCAGGAGAAAGAAAAGGAAAAGGCAGACATGCAAAAACTCAATGACGAACATGCATCTCAGCTAAAAGCAGCAAGAGAGGAGCTACGGTTGAAAGAAGAGGTGCAGAAGGAACTGGAATCCAGATACAATCGCCTCACTGCTGACTCTAGGGAAGAGAGCGAAAAGCTGCTTGGGAGCCTGGAAACCATGGCAAAGGAAATGGAAGCGCTTCAGAAGGCCCTGACCCTGAAAGGGAAGGAGGTGGCTGATCTCCAGACCCAGGTAATGGGGTCGCTGGCTCAGGTGGGGTCACTGGAAAAAAATCTTGAGGAGGCAAGGAAAGAAAAAGAGAAACTTGAGGAGGAGTGCAGTAGGAGGGAAGGAGCACTGAAGCACAAAGCCCACTCTCTGGCAGAGCAACTTGAACTACAGGAAGGTCACTTAACAAAGGTGAGTCACACTGTGCATAGCCTTGAGGAACAAAAACAGAAAATCTCATCTGAAAAAGAGCACCTCAGCCAGAAAGTCAAGCAGCTGGAGGAGCAGTTGGAGCAGCAAAACTCTGCAGTGAGTGAAAAGGATGAGGAGAATCAGAAGCTGAAATCAGAGAATGCAGATTTGCAGCAGGCCAAGAAAAAGATGGAAGAGAAGTTGAAAAATGTGGAAGAGTCCAAAGCCTCCCTGGAAGCAGAGGTGGCCAGGCTGAGAGCCTCTGAGAAACAGCTTCAGAGTGAGATAGATGATGCCTTGGTGTCAGTCGATGAAAAAGAGAAGAAGCTCAGGGGCCAGAACAAACAGCTGGATGAAGACTTGCAGAATGCCAGGAGGCAAAGCCAAATTCTGGAGGATAGGTTAGACGCTCTGCACTCAGACTACAAAGAACTGAAGCAAAGAGAAGAGGCAACCAAGGAGTCTTGTGCTCTTCTTGAAGGACAGCTGAAGAGAGCCAAACAGGATTGTTTACAAATGGAAAAGAGCTTGGGCTCCTTGAAAGAAAGCGAAGAGTCTCTCCGATCGCAGCTCACAGAGAAGGAGGCAGAACTGCAAGGCATGGAGAATCAGTACAAGCAACTAAGAGCAGAAGCTGAAAGACATAGGAAGAAAGCAGAGATTCTTGAGGTGGAAAAGCTTAGCATGGAAAAGACATGTCTTCACCAGACAAAGCTGATTGAATCCCTCACAGCAGAGAAGAAATCAGTGGAAAAACACCAACTACAGCAGACAGCTTTTCTGGAGAAAGAGGCAAAAGAGCTGGCCTCCAGGCTGATTGTGAGTGAAGAGCAGCTGCAGGTCAACCGAGGAGAAGTGTCTAGGCTGCAGGCAGAAGTCCTTGACCTGCGAGTCAAGCTTCAACAGACCACTGTTGAGAGAGAGCAGATGAGAGGTGAGCTGGCAGTCACAGAGACTGTCTTGGGGGAGCAGAAAGTGCATGTCCAGCAACTGAAGGAGGAGAGTGAGTCGCTCAACAGAAACCACATGCAAGAACTGATGCAGTATAAAGAGAGAGAAGAAGTGCTGAAAAAAGAGCAGGAGAGGGTGGCCCATCAAAAAGCTGAGCTGGAAAATAATTTGCTGAACCTGAAGGAAGAGCTATCCAAGGTTAAGCAGTACTTGGAAGCTGTTAAAATGGAAAATGAAGAAAACAAAGATCTCCTCCACAGGACCAACACTGATATGGCTGAACTGGGTATTCAGATTTGTGCCGTGACCTCTGAAAAGGTAAATACAGAAGAGAAGTTAGCCAAGGCCACAGGGAGGCTCAAAGAACTGGAAGAACGGACTGCGGAGGAACAGGAGAGGCTGAAGCTTGACATCTCTGCTCTCAGGCAGGAGAACAAGAGCCTGCAAGAAAAATTGGAGGAAGCTCAAGTATGTGCCGCGGCTGTCCCGAGTCTGCAAATGCAGCTGGAGACAGCAAAGAAACAGGCACAGAGCTTCCAAGAGACCAGCCAAGAAGAGCTGTCCGCAATAAAATTTCAAATGAGCACAGAGATTCTAAATTATCAGACAAAATACAAGGTAAATTAATGTGATCGTTTATACCTCAGGGAGCTGTGCAGCATTTCCCCTGCTTCATCTTCTGCTGCAGAAATTACTGGGTGAAATACTAAGGTTTGTGTTGCTGAGGCTCTGAGAATAGCAGATCACAACTAGCCTTAGCCTGAGAATCTGAAAATGTCTCTACACTCACAAGCTGGGTGACTTGAAGTAAAATAACCCTCTGGAGTCTTTTGAAGGTGTGTAATGTGGCCCTGTGAACACAGTGGAGGGGCATGTGGTATGGAAAAGGCAGCCAGTAGTGGAGAGGGTGATAACTTTTTATTTTGGCTTCACCGCTAAAGGTAGCATTTCCTTGAGTTTCACCCTCAGATCACAGTCTTGATTTTTTTTTGTTTTTGTTTTTTGTTTTTCTTGCTATGAACGTTGTGAGACCTGGCCCTCGCCATGGCCCTAACACTGCTTCCCCTGAAAACTGATTTTGGTGAAAGCAAATTTAGACTGAGACCATATGCTTTTGCAGATAATTCCCTCATGTATTTTTGTTTTTGACTGCTCAAGGTAACAGCTGAGAAGATCAAAGTTTTGCTTCCACAAAAGCATGAGTCAGCCCTGTGTATGTGAAGCGGCACACCTGAAGGCTAAAGATTTTAGTGTGTTTGTTCTGCCATTCTGAGATAGTATCTAAGACTGGCAGCTGATCAGAGGTTTGTGCCACTGGGTATCCAGAAATCCTGTGAGTCTAAGAAAATTGTGTGCATTCAGTTGTGTTTCTTTTTCATATGCACTTAAACCTTAACATGACTTGGCCTATCTTGCTCTTTTGAGCCAAAGCAATTAGCAAGCAGCACTTTCTTTTTGTTGAAACCTATAATAGCCCATAGCAAGTTTCAGTAAAACACAGCTTATCTGCCACCACAGAAGAGAATTTTCTTGAATCCATGAGTTGGGTGCCTCTTTAACTCTGTCTTTCATGAGCTTGAAAGGGGTGCTACGTTTATCCCATATGGGACAGTAGAGCACTCATGATCCACAGCTGGCAGTTTCTTAGATGAAGGGCTGGCCACTAGAGGAACGCTAACTCCTGCCTCGATCTCTCTGCTAGGCTGTCAGTGAGGAGTGCAGGAAAGTACAAGAGCAACTTGAGGAGCAGAAGCGACAACGGTGTGCTGCAGAGGAAGAGATTGCAGAGTTACAAGTAGGTGCTTGATCCAATTAAAAGGCAGAGGTGTTTGTGTAAGCAGACACTAGTGTTATAATCAAGCAGGCAGCTGGCATTTTTGATCACTGACTGTGAGCCTGAGATTGTCCTTGAACAAGTACGGGTGCTGCAGCCAAAATACTTGAGAACGTAAAGTTAACCACTGAAATGGAGA
Source organism: Struthio camelus (assembly GCF_040807025.1). Taxonomy (NCBI): domain Eukaryota; kingdom Metazoa; phylum Chordata; class Aves; order Struthioniformes; family Struthionidae; genus Struthio; species Struthio camelus. The sequence goes on from NC_090943.1 coordinate 50,489,267, forward strand.
TGATCAAAGGCACAAGCAGCACTTAGGATTTGTCCTGCTTTGAAAGCCAGTCAGGTGTTGTCTAAGACCTGGCTGTGTGTACGCTTCTTAAATGGGGGCACAGTTTAAACAATGTCTGTCTTAGGCCCTGTATTGCTATCCCATACAATCCCGCATGTGGATCCAGCTGTTTGTAGACCGCAAGAGACACTGAATAAGAACTGATATGGCTGAGAAATAGCCCAGCCAGAAAAAAAAATATGCGTGCGTACATACATAAATGTATGTATGTGTGTGTAGATATATATATATTTTTAATGCATTTATCAAATAGTTGGGTTAAGAAGGCGGAACTGAGGTGTCAATAAAAGGTCGGGAAAGCAGAAAGTTAAGGTTAAGGAACCTGGCCCTGCCTGCTGATGGAAATACATACACCTTTAGAGGCCTGAATACAGTTTAGGTGCGTTAACTGAGGGTCAGCATTTGGCAGATTTGTCTGCAGAGGCTGGCTGTGGAGTAAGTTTTTGTTTCCGCTGTCCATCATGTTCCGTATAGCTTTAATGAACAGGTCAAAATCTGGCTATTTAGCTCTTGTGGTTTTTTTTTTTTCTTCTGAGGCTTTTGGATGGTGAAAAAATCTTCTAGAGCTTATTCTCTTGCCATTGTCCTTAAGAGATTCTCCTTGATAAGGAGATAAAAGCTGTTTACATGGGCTAGTAAGAATTATAGACACTGTTTAATGCTATCTTACTTTAGAGTTCATCCCTTATTCAGTGTGACAGAAGTAGTCAATCATCAGTACACAAATAATTAGTGTCCGCTTGTACAATAAAATCTTGATTGATGGCTTGGCTTTAATTGGCTCTTTCAAAGCATTGTTTAGGTGCCTCAATAACTATGGAATACTTGGTAAAGTGCTGTTTTTCGATGCAAGTAAATATAATTATTTATTTTGCTAGGCTGCAAACACAAGTTTGTCTAGCAAGCTGGATGAAGCAAGAGAGCAGCTGGCTGAATCTGAATCTGCTCGGCTGCAGAAGGAAGAAGAGGTGATGTCTCTGAAAGGACTTTTAGAAAGGTGGGAATTTGGGTTCTCTTACACAAGCTGTTATCTAGAAGCCAAGTGAGGAGCCAGTATCCAAAGCCTTATCGCAAATTGCTATGGGATATGAAGCAGCATGTGCCACAGGATTTATGTAAGGGAAATCGTGCAGAGGCGCTCTCTAGGAAGATCAGATTGATACCTCAGAGGAGAAATATGTAAATTACGCAGCACTCATGAATTTGGATCCACGGTTTGGATTTTACTGCTTAATGTCGCTGATGACTTAAATTCATTGTCTCTCTTCCTTTATGAAACTGCAAGGCATTTCATAACCTCCTATTACCCTTATCGGTTAGTCACAAGATTTAAATAGCAAAACTGGCTTTTGGTTTTCTTTTTTTAAATAAGGAATGGAAAATTTGCAGTTTTTTAATTTTTTTTTCTTTCCTGTCCAGGATGTTTCAGGGGCACAATAAGATTTGTTTGAATGGGACCACATCCTGCATGTCTTATTCAGCAGATTTCTTACCAGTTTTAAGCATCTAACTCAGGCTATGTTTCCAAGGTCCATAGTGTGGATCTGTACACTGCAGATTATCTAGCAGTCCAAAATAGCTCTTCATGAGGCAGGAGCACACACAGTACAGATGAGCTAGCCAAAGCCTATGTCACATTTATGTTTTTGTGCTAGTGCCATCTTTCTTTGTGGGAAGACAGATGATGCTTGATCTACAATGAAAGTTGGCAGTAAAAAATTTAACTCACCAAAACATTTGAATTCAGCTGAATTGGCTGAGTGCGTTTAGAGCAGCTTGGCCCTTTGTGTTCTTTTGCCTTAGTGTTGTTCACCCAGTGCTAGGCCTCATAGTACTAAAGTTACAGTAGCATACAGTACCAGGACCTACATTCTGTGAAGTTTTCTGGGGACACTTACGTCCTTGCACTGATTGTGCAGTGAACTTTGGTTCTTAACGTCTACTTTTTGAATTGCATCTGTGTTAGATGTTAGAAGAATATACTGAGAAACTTCTTTCTTCCCTTTTGTGAATATGAAAGCTGTGGAGGAATATGTATTAAATGGCCCTGTGTAAAACCTGCAGATGCTAGGTAACTTGCAGCTATAGGACCTTACCTGCTAGCTCAGTTTGCAGCAGCTAATGGTCTTGGCTTTGAAGGACACTAATTTTATTTCCAGTGTGGCAGCCATCACAAGCCTAGCTGTAAGCAGGGGATCCAAGAAGCTGCTGTTTGCTGACTGGGTTCACTGGATAACAGATCTGTGTGTAGTTGCTCCGATGCAGAAAACTGAAGAGTTTCTGGTTAGCTATGAAAATACACACACTAAGAAAAATTTCATTGAGGCTACCTGTTTATCACAATGGATGACCCCATTCTCCCTTAGAGAAGACTTTAATGCAAATGAGTTTTAAAAGGTTCTTAATTGCATTTGTGTTTGATCAGGACCCAAAAGGAAGCTGATGAAGCAAAAGAGCAAGCCCTCGAATACGGTGAGAAGCTCGGCAAGGTGGTAGCAGAAAAAGATAGCAGCGACCAGAAGTTGTTTGCCGAGCTGGATGACCTGACGAGAACAAAACAGTTCCTTGAAGAACGTTTGATAGAACTTATCAGGTTAGCATCAAAACAAACAGCAGGAAGAAATTAAAATCCTGTCTTAGGATTTTAAGGCATACTGCCTAGATGTGCCTAGATACTGCCTAAAATCTTATATGCCTGAGTTGAAGGTACGGATAATGGCCAAGTTCATCAGCAGATGAAATTTTGCTTTTCCTTAATGCAGTCAAAAATATAAGACCGAAAGTGATCTCTTCCTTAATTTCCTGTCTCTTTTGCAAAAGCAGTGTAGTTCTGTACATGGCATGCATTTTTCTCCCTCCTTCCCAACAGTAGTTTTCCTGACCCATCTTTATTCCTGAAAGCTCCTTGGAAGTTACAGCAGTGCGGTTTATACTGTGAAACTTTCACCAGTGTTTAGTTTGAGGTTGGTTAACAGCAAAGCAGTATCGATACTTCCTATGCATTTTTCTTCCCTTTAACTGTGTCTCTGCAGAGATAAGGATGCCCTGTGGCAAAAATCAGATGCTCTCGAGTTCCAGCAGAAGCTTAGTGCAGAGCAGAAGTGGCAGGGAGACACAGAGATTAACCATTGCCTGGACTGCCAGAGAGAGTTTTCGTGGATGGTGCGCCGACACCACTGCAGGTCAGTTTGTGGACTCTTGATATGCTATTCAGAAGGAAAAGCCAGTATGCCAGTTTACGTAGAGAAAATACTTCTTCAAGTTCACAGCCAAGTTGTCAAAAGCATTGATACATGACAACGTAGAGGGGAAAAGAACAGGTGGGTTCAAAAAGGGATAAAGACACTAATGGGGAAAGGTCTTTTGACATCTATTAACACAAAGGTCTGGATGCAACCTCGGATTTGGGGAGTCTTATCAGTTTCTGATTTCTGGAAACCAAGAGATTATACTAGAGAAAGAATCACTCCTTACACGCCATGTTTCTTACAGTCTTTCCTCAAACTGACCACTGACCTGTGCATACTGTAAATAACATTCACTAAAATGGTTTTGTTATTGTGATTAGAATATTCAATAGGTATTTGGAGAGATAATTACCAATTGCACAGTAATCTTTAAAAGAAATAAAAAGTTCTTATTAAATTAGTTGCTCTACCGTTAGCCTGCTTGGAGTCATTAATTACCTGACTAATATTTCTTCAAATATATTTAAGTTCAGATAGGTACGTTTCAGTGCCTTAGTGAGATGTTGGCTTTGGCTCTTTACTGTGCTTTACCCTCATTACCTAATTCATCATGTAAGGCATGTAGAGCTGGGACTGTTTCAATTGCATGTTAATGTAGGGAATGTTCTGTGGTGATTAGTGAATAATGAAGTCATTTCCAGCAGCAACTTTCAAATTACTCATTTCTACTAAAACCTGTGAAAACTGTTCATGTTTCCAGCAATACCTACTAATAATTCAAATAATTATGAAAACAAAAACCACTAAGACTTCACAAATGGCAGTAATCCCTGCTGGGTGCTTTTCTTCATAAAAATGTGAATGTGTTCATTAAAATGTATTTAACGGGTTTAATAATGACAGGCTGTGGAGGGCGGGGAGGGCAGGATCAATGAACATACATGTATGTCTCCGATATTGACTGTTCTTCCCTTTCTGAAGGGGGTGCAGGGGTAATAGAGTAAGTAGAGGCATAGAGGCTTGTTCTTATACTCATTTTAATCAATTAGAGTTTTGCCCTAGCTGAATATGAGATTTGGCCTGTGTAATATTATTAAATGCATATTCTTTATATGTATTCAATATAAGTATTGTTTATTTGTATTGCATGTTTGTGGGTATTTAATTCTTTTTATGTATTTCTGTATATTTAAATGCCTAGTCTTGCTTTTTTCCAATATTTTTATGTATTTTCCATTTTCCCTATTTATTAAGAAAACAAAGATCGAACGTGCATTTCTGTTCCCTGTTGACAGTCAAGAAAACTTGGTTAATCTCAGAAAGCAGCACAGTATGTATTATGAGTTTCGCCATGGATGTGATGTTCAGGCTTTTACAGTGAGCAAAACCATTATGACAAAGCCCCAGGTTCTGTCACATACATTAGATCCACCTATAAGTGGTGACATACTTACACCTTTGTTTTTGAATCATTTCTAGAATGTGTGGTCGCGTTTTCTGCTATTACTGCTGCAACAACTACATGGTGACAAAGCATGCCGGGAAGAAGGAGCGTTGCTGCAGAGCTTGCTTTAATAAGCCCAGAGTGGTTGTGGACTATACAGATGACTCTGGGTCCAGTGCCAACCGGGAAGGATCACCAGCTTCATTGGAATCGCCAGTGTCACCAACAGAGATGGCTTTTGGTTAGTGTACTGTTTCACATTCTGCTGGGAAATAAGTAGAGTTCTTGGATGTTCTCCGAGAAACCGCATGGTCACCTCCTGCTTCATGAACCTGCATGCTCATGGAGTGTTGTCAGGGTGGAATAGGTCCCATCACTGGATTTTGTTAGTATTGCCACAAATCTGCATGTAAATTAAATGAGGATTAATCAGCCTGAGGATTTTAATTGATTCTTAGTAGTTGCCTAGCGCTTCTGTAAAGGGAGAGGAACAGCCCAGTCTTCCTTCTTAAGTGTTTTCTGTTGGTGGTGGTGATTCGTTGCTTGTTTTTTGGGTTGTTTTTTTTTCCCATACAACCACAGATACTTACGCCGATGTTTCTTTTGATGTTCTTTTATGGCACAGTTGCAAGTGAAGCCTCTAAACCACCAGATGATGCAGTGTTTGATATAATCACCGATGAGGAGTTGTGCCAAGTACAGGAATCAGACTCGCTCCACAATGAAAGTCAGATGGAGGGAGAGTCTCTGGATCAAAGTGTGACAGATCTGTGAGTAAACAGTGTTTCAAGGAAAGGAGACTCTTCTGGGTTTCCTTTAGTGCTGCTTTTTGCCCTTAATGGGGATAGCCAACTTCTATATGAAAAGAAACCACTTCTGTTCCCAGCCACATGTTCCGTAGACCAACATAAAGTAATCTTGGCTGTTTCCACAGTCATCATCAAATCTAGTAAATCCAAACAGATCTGTCCTCTCCCTCTGCCTGCTTCTCCACAGTACAGAGAATTAGTCCCGGTTCTATGCTGTCACCACTAAAGTCAACTCGCAAGCCAGAATAGTTCACTGGTTGTTTGCCCTTAATCTGGGGTAGGAGCTAACAGGTACTCTCCATCAGACCGATTATTACTGTGGGTGTCAAAAAGAAGCAAAAATCCTTTCTTTCTTATGACAGACTTCACTGAATTGAATGTGAAGTAACTGGTCTATCTCTCTAGGATTCCTTACCACTTTAAAGAAACCGTTAACAGAACAGAAAAAGAACAGCAATTGCATAGCTAGATCTGCCACAGCTTCACTTTTTCATCAGAAAATGAGAGTAAATGCAGATTTCAGTCTTTATTTTAACATTTGTTTCTACATAAATTAGTGATGAAGAAAAACCAGAGTCTACTGAATACTTGAGTTTGCAACCTTTATGTTGTACTATTACAGTTTAATGCATATCTGTGTTTATATAAAACTTTGTTTTACTTTCATTCAAATATTTTTAAAATTCTCTTCTGTAAAATGCATCATGTTCCAATAATGAATAATTTTTGCTAACAGTCTTACTTGACAAAGCTGCAATTTTAATATATTTGAAAATGAAGAGCAATTTCACCTGAACTCTGTACTTGTTTTTGCTTCTCAGCACAAAAATCAGGGTGATAAATATAAATGCTAAACTGAAATTAGCTACAGGGTAACCAGCCTGCTATTGAGAAAGCATAGCTAGATTTTTTTTGCCCTGAGTAGGCCCATTTCCTGCATGAACCACAGTGACTTGCTATTTAGATAGAAGGCAGGCTGTACAGACTTGTTTATTTGGAAAAAAAAACCTTCTCAAAACTCGATGTTTTTTTTCTTGGCATAAAAGTTCTAGGTGTTCTGCCTATTTTGTATGTCATCCACACTGACAATACATTTGTGCTTATCGTGCATGGGGCAGGCATGAACGTATTAAGCTTCACAATGCTTTTGTCAAGTTAGTATTACCTTTGTTTTACAAAGATCCGGATAGCTTGAAGTCAGGGATTTTTATTTTTTTTTTTAGAGATTGTATAATGTACTGCTACTTTTAGTTAATGACTTAGGAGATTTCATGCTATCTGCAAAGGTGACATCAGAGGAGAGTTGTCTCTGGAGCCTACAACCAGGAGAAAAGAATGTGTGCCTGTGACTAATTTTTTGAGGGTTTTTTTAGGGTTGGGCTGCATTCATCTTGACCACAAAGTATTCAGGCTGGAAGGAAGGATTGCCACTAACACTGGAAGACTGTCCTTGAAAGGCTGCAAACTTTTAAAGGTTATCTCTCTCCCCTCATTCGTAATACATAAGCAGCAAAGCCAGAAAATAAGTGTTATATTTGGTTATTTTACCCGTTTTTGGTCTTGATTCTTGAGTATTGCAAGCAAATCGTGAAGGGGTCCTAGTATAGTCATCCTTTGGGCTTGGGCATACTTTGCAGAGAACGCAAAGCGTACCTGCCCTTCCCCATGGCAGTTGTGAAGTTTGAAAGCTCTCGTAACTCAAACACTAACCTACCATGAGAATGGCCTTCTTGCCGTGCAGATGACTCGAGCATTTTGTGATGTTTGTGTGGTTTTGTGATACAGGAGAGATGCTGGGATTGATATATGAGTCAGATGATGGTGTGACACCTGTGGTACATGCTTAAGAAAAAAAATTACGAGCAGTATTGTCTATTACAGCACCGATGTTTTCACATTTTATTCTGTGGTGAGGAGTGTATGTGCGCCCAAAGCCTGAGTGTGGCTCAGGACATGAGCAGGTATGCAGCATGTGATATACTATGGGTGTTTTAGGGTAAGCACGCCAGAGCCACTGCACTGGGTCTGAGCAAAGGTTCAGCCAACCCCCTGTCCTGTCCTTGACAGCAGCCCGTAGCATATGTGCTGATAATTTGCCAGTATGTTCTCCCCCCTTCCAAGGATCTGCAGTTGGGGGACTTTCTGAGCTACTGGTTTTGGTTCTGCAAATTTCTTGGCCATACTAGGCTGGCAGGCCACCTTGACTTCCCACAGACCTTTGATAATTTTTTGAATAGTATCCAGCTGATGCTAGTTTGGAGACTTCAAGTAGTCTTGAAATACAAGTAATAAACCACCGTCATTCCAATAGTGTTCTCTTTGCAAGAAATTCAGTATATGGGGTGGAGTTTGCTTTGCATTGTGCCTGGGAAAGACAAAAAGGATCCAAGATCATGCTTGCTGGCTGCATGTTTGATGATTGCGTAAAAATAAATAAGTTACTAGGCCAGACTTCTTGACTGGAATTCTGCTGAAAACAGTCCAAGCTATCCATTTTTGACAGTGATTTGAACTAGCTGGTCTAGCTCTGAAAGCGGGGGAGAGGAGTGGCCAGGAGAGGTAGGGGAAGGCAGGCTGGCCACTCCGGATTGACAGTGAGAAGGCCTGCCATAGGCATCCTCTGTTGACAGAGTTTCTTATGGCCTTACTCTGTCTGAGTGCCTGGGTGAGGTGGTGGCGCTGGCCTTACCTAATTCTGGATGTGAGTCCTTGCTGGACTGGAAATGGGAGCTGGTACTCAAAGTGATGAATTTCTTCAATGACATTCTGATTTCTGTCTGTCCTCCTGTACTACTTATTATGCTGTTTTATTTTTGGCTTGTTTTCTTCACTTAACTGTGCCACTGTCATTTTTTCCTTGAAGTGACATGAAATGATTACTGTAGCATTAGTTCATAACAGCAGATTTTGAGAGACTGCCTTTATTGGTGCAAGTCCGTTCAGAATCGAATAAAACTCCTCTTGGTCATGAGCTACACAGGTATGTAGGAAGGTAAGCTGCATGTGGAGCCCGCATTACCCTAACTGACGCTAAAGCAGCTCTTTCCCTCAGGTTAGGAGTAAGTAACAGTCTCCTTGTGTTCTCAGTTCTGTGATGTGAGTTTGGAGCAACCTGGTTGAAAACTTAATGTGAGAAGGTGAGATAATCAGTTTTTATTGTGGTTGCATCGCATTACTTCAAGGCTGATGGATTCTCTTTTCAGGTGTTATTTTTAAACTGCTTTTATTTCTAATGTGTTCACATTTGCAGATTATGTCCTAAAGCAAAGGTCGGGATGCTGTTTAGCACTGTGTCAAGGGCCCCGGAGTAAAGCAATACACCGTGTTTTCATTTCAACATACTATAGAAATTACATGCCTGGAATAAGTGCTGCAGCAACAGAATCAAGATAGTAGGCAGTAGAAGTGTAAAAAAACAAACAACAAAAAAACACTACCATTGTATGAGGAGCAAAGAGTTTGTTCACAGTTTGGTACTGCTGTTAGTGGTAAGGACATCTCAGCCTGTCTGCGCTGCGGTCGCTTTGGTTTGCGTTCTTTTTTTCCCTGATGATTCATGACATTCTGTCCTGACCTAATTACAACTCAGGTGGCCAGGCTGGTTGTCACCATAGCCCAAAGGGCAAACTGTGTAGCAATACACTGCATATGGTCTGAAGCATTTGCTGCTTAGGCAGAACCAGGTGAGAAGAGTGGGGACGGGAGCACCTCTCAGCACCCACCCGTGGCAAAACCTGCCTCTTGACTATGTGCTGAGACGGCAGTTTTACTTGCCACACAAACATGAAGGTAAAGTGCGTGCCTTCCTGGTTTTGTTTTTAAGGCTGTTGCACCATTTCATTATGCGAGAAATAAGAGCGGTTGTGTAGTAAGGGGAGGACTGACTAAGCAGCTGTTTTCCAAGGGAAAAAAGTGACATGGGCATGATGGTGGCAATAAGGGTCAGGTGCCACTGAGCTGGAGAGATCTGATCGGAAGGCCTGAGTGTTAGTAGGGAGAAAAGGAACATACAGAGTGACAACAGTTACTGCTAAAATGATTTGAACAGGTCAAAATCGGTATTTCAAAGCTGCAATGCAAAGGACTTCCAGCCTGTGGGCTGGACCCAAGCTAACTTAATCATAGACAACCTGCAGCCACATAAAGCCCTCCCTCTGCCCATCTCCAACCTCCCTCTTCCTTTCCTTTCCCCATTCCAGTCTCTACCTGTGCTCTGTTTCTCTCTGCAATAACTTATGCACGCTTTTTGCCTCACCCTGCACTGCTCCCTGCCCACCTTTTTGCCTTCCACCGGCAAGTGGAAAGGCCAGAGCTGGAAAGCGGTGGCAGATGCAGGAAAGGAGAGCAGTGCAAGGATCCATGACTTTGTGGCACTGGGAACCCATGTGCCAAGGGGGTGCCAGGAAAAAAGTCTAGAATTCTTTTATGCTGCAAAGACTGTGTGGGAGGTAGAGGGAGAGAGTTCAAATTTCAGGAAATACTGCTGAATGTGGAGAACCCAGGTGTGGTATTATCTCTTGCGCTGAAATAAAGTCTAGTCATCTGGCAACAAGGGCTCTGTTTTCCGAGGTGAGATATACAGGTGTGTATGGGAGATGGAGTCCATGGACCTGATGTTTGATGGGGGAAGGCAGATGAATATGCCGTTTTATTACGGAATTTTACACCACCACTAAAGAAGTAGGAGGAGTGTGGAGACCTTCTACCCAGCATGGAAAAATACAGAAGGAAAAAACAAACAAACATGAAACCCAGATTGAAATTTGTACATTTTTAATCCAAGAATTCTCATCAAATGAATGAGCTGAACTAACATCTGTAATGTCTTTGAAACAAAACTCATAAATGCTTTTGTTAACAAACGCCCCTCATGGAAAAGCAGCAGGCCAGAGGTTTGACTGGAAGTGCCTCCAGCTTCTCTGGAGTCATGAGGTCCAAGTCAGCTTTATTTCATGAAGAAAGGAGTTTTATGTCATTGTTGTCTATACCTGTTGAAATACTTCTGCATAGTTAACTCAGTTACCAGCTTTGTTTTAGGATCAGCTCTGGATCCTAGAAAAAGTAGGAATCACTGAAGTATTATGATTAAGATACATTGCCTTGAAGCAGATCTCACATCTTTGCTAATGGGACTCTCTGTCCCCTTTCATGAGTGCTAGCTATCTCAGTATTAACAAAAAAAAAAAGAAGAAGCTGCAGATAGTTGCCATATTCTCTAGGCAGTTTTATAGCGGATACATGCTTGTTGCATCTGCATTATTTGAGGCAGTAAAAGTTTTAGAGCCTTCATCTTCAGTGGTTTGCCCTTGTCTAGCAGTAACTTTCCATTTGATGCATCTTGACTTTTTAATAATTTTCTGGAAATTCTTCCTGAATTTCGCCCCAATGAAGAAATACAGAACAGGGTTGAGGCAGCCATGGAAATAAGCAAAAGCTTCTGTCACGACGATTGCATATTCAAAGTTGCGGTTCAAGTTAAAGCTCCAATCTATGATCTTTATCAGTCTCAAGAAAGTATAGGGTGACTGGGTAAGAATAAATGTGCCAACTACAGAAAATATTTTTTTCAGAGATTTGTGCTTCTGAAAACTCCTGGCATGCAGTAATGTTTTAATGATTAGTGAGTAGCAGGTGGTCATGGTTAGCATGGGGATGAAATAGCCAAGGGTCACTTGGATTACTTCAAGAACCAGTTCTGTGCGATGGTTTGGGTAGTTTTCCTGACATATTGCCTTATCAATACTAAATGCCTCACTAAAAATAAACTGTGGTGTGGCAAAGGCTAGTGAAATCACCCAGATCAAGATGCAGATTAATTTGCCCCATGTCATTCGTTTGGTTTGGCACGTGTGTGCTTTGGTGGCAAAAGTAATAGCAATAAGCCGATCGAAGGTTATAGAGGTTAGAGTTAACATTGATGTGTACAAATTCAGAGTATACAAGCCCCGTATAGCACGACATGCCACAGTGCCAAAAACCCACTCCTGAGTGGCGGAATATGCCCAGAATGGCAGTGTCCAAAGAAAGATCCAGTCAGCTACAGACAAGTTCAGCAAAAACACGTCTGTCAGCGTCTTCAGTTTCTCATAGAAAACTAGTATGATAAAGACCAAAGCATTTCCTACTAGCCCAAAGATAAAAACAAATGAATACATACAGGGCAGAAAGATTCTTGTAAATATGTGAAAACTGTCACTTCCAATTTCATTGGGATCAATGGCTGAGAAGTTATAAAAGTTATCAGCGTCTGTAGTTGTCATGTTGCCTTCTTTTTAAAAGCAGCCTGTAAGGAGACACATTGAAATTTTTTTTACTCGGCACATAACTAAATCCTAACGCATCCAGGAAATAGACAAAATCCTAAGTGCCAGCAGAGAGGAGATGTGGGTGTAAAACACCCACAACAGATAAGCAAAAACAAACATATTTGCTGGAAGACGGGTGTCTTGACAATGAAGACCCAAGCACAACAGCTGCTGGATTTAAACGCATCGTTTGTTAGTAGATTTATACTGATGGGGACTCAAAAGCATAAACAAGACAATTACAAAGAGGCTTCTGAAAACATAAAATATGAATTAAGCTTTCAAATACATCAGTCTTTTAGAATGTTTGGACCTAGGGATTTTGGAGAAACCCATAAAAAAAGTAGGATTCATTTTGCAAAATTCAGCCTTGCGGCTCAGATTTCACACTCCCTAAGCGTCGGAGTTGTTTGTGTTGTGCTTGGGTAAGACCTATCTCTAAAAGTGGGGTTTGAATCTTAGTAAGCGTACATTTTTGGGGCTTGTGGTTCACCCTGAGCTTGTTAACGTAGACCTTAGCTGCATCAGAGGGTTGCACTTCTTCCTGTTGCCCTCTCAACTGACTTATTGCAAACGTGGAGTATTTTCATGAATGTCTCTTTTCTATTTGATTTTAAATAGTCTGTTTCAAACATTTGTAGCATTGTCATAGAAGTGGCCACTTCTGTGTCAAATCCTCTCCATCACACCCTTTCTCTAGAGTCGATGCAGTATAACAGAGTGAACTCTCCAAGGCAAAAGAGCCTGTTAGCTGCCATGGCTGTTGTCAGTACCTATGAGTAACAGACTGCAGTAACAACCAGATTTGCAAATAAAGGGCCTGACTAAATGTTGCTGCTGTTATTTGTAGGATTACATTACTTTTTCTGTTTGTGCGTTTGCATTACCTGAACGCTTGGCCAATTTTTATCAAGAAGATTTTTCTCATACCAGAACTGCACTGTTAATTACTTGTTTTTCAAAAAGCAATTTAGTCCTATGCTCGGAAGGCAGAAACCATGTAAAAACCAGAATACCAGTGAATACAGTGAAAGCGTACAGTGTAGGCCGCCTCCTACAGGGGAAAGTGCCAGAATGGGTAAGTGCAGAAGGGTCAGGCTCTCGCTGAGACTCTTCTTGGTCAGTTTAAACTCTCTTCTAATTTGGCACATCTGTGACTGCCTTTGAAAGTGCTTTCTGTAGTCTTGCCTGGCTAGTTTAGCTGAATAATTTGTAGTCCCTGGTGTTAACAGGCTGTTAGCCGTGTAAATAAAATCCTTTGCGAGGCAGCTTAATAGGGTTTTCAAATATTTAGTCTAACTCCAGATGTCTCCTCTCTTGAACCACAAAGAGCGTGTTTCTGTGAGACTGACTAGTCCAACTACAAGATATTACTCAGCATAAGGTTAGCAGAGTGCAGCCCTGAATCATTTGATCCCTTGGGCGGGCTGAAAGGCTTCTCCTGTACGAGCTGTAATGTACAGCAGAGTGACTGTTACCAGAAAACGTAGTTTCAGCAATGAGGCCGAGAAACAAAGTCAATGAAGTCTACTAGTCACCAGAGAGGTAATATAAAACTGTGCGCCCTGTTGAAAAGTTACTGGTTTTTTATAAAATCTTTTATTTTTTAGTTCAAATGATGGCTAAGCACGGGATGAAGATAACCAGCCAAAAAAAAAAAAAGTTAGCCTTACCAAGGTGAAGGCAACATATACTGAGACAAATGGAAAAGCTTCATTCAGTTTACATACTTTTTGCGGCAGCAGTCAGCTGATGTTTCTTGCCTCTTTCTTGGGAAGCAATGCTTTCCTCTGAGCTGGAACAAAGTAATTCATCATGTACTCAGTTACATAATTTGACACCATAATACCACCTTAGTAACGCTGCCAAGGTAATACAGTTATTTCTGGTATCTAAGCTTCCTGGAAAATAGTCTTTAGGAGAGTCTTTTCGACTCGTCTAAAAGAAGTATTTTTAATATTTGCTTTAATTTGTAATAGTTTTTTGCCATAATAAGATGCAGCATTCACTATCTGGGCAGTCCAAGATACTTAAAACCTAACCAACTTCTTGTCATGTTACATTAGTGTTCTTTGCTGGCATTTCCAAATTCAGGCACTAATACCCTAATATGGTTTTGGTGAAAGCAGGTGGGAGTTTTACTACTGTTTTAATGTGGAGGCCAGGCTAGGATAATTTTTGAACTCCAGATGTGAAAGATTTTTGTTTAAGTACAAATGGCTTTCGCTAGTCTTGTTTCCTCCACGCGCTGCCTTTGTACTGACGTGAGCACATCTGCATGCTGATGGAGAACAGATACTGCAGAAGAGATCTTTCTAAATTAAAAATGTTTTTTAACATGCCACGCTCTTTACGTTTTTCAGTTGGGCTCTTAAACTCAGGGTGTACGGATCATGTTTTAGCAGAGAGGCTGGGTGCCTGACACCTGCAGACAGATAGCAGAGGTTTAAGGGACGTCCTTTACTTTCACTTGATATTTTAAAAACTTTTTAACTTTCATTTCATGAAAAGGCCTTAAAGACCTTAGTGTTCTTTCTTTTCCGTGTTGTTCCTGTCTGGATGTGGGCATTTAAGTTCCTTCTCCTTCAGGAGAAACAAGGTCGTAAATGCCTGGCTGTTTACTATGCCCCCGCAAAAAAAAAAAAAAAAAAAAAAAAAAGGCCTAAGTGCATAAAAATAGGTTAACAACTGTACACTAATTTTTGAGGTGAGGTCAAAGTAAAAAATTCTAAGCCAAATCTCTTTTTTGCTAGAGAGCAATAAGGAGCTGTGAAAGAGCTGCTGAAGCTGAAAATATTTTTTAATCTCCACCATTGTGTTTCTTATTAGCTGAAGTTATAGTTCTGAGTTGTTCAGTAAGGCTCTCCTAAAGGCTGATCCTTTGTTAGAGGCTGAGCTGTTTCTGGATCAGTTCACCGTCTCTGACAAGTATTTCCAAGCTTTGCTACTGGAAATGTGCTGCAAGTATGTATAAGCTGGTACTGAAATGAAAAATGGAGGAGCAGATCCTTACCTGGTGCAGACCAGCCTATCCAGTCCAATGGCATACAGACCAGTAAGGTTTTTTTATTCTTTTTTTCAATGAATGGTAACTTGTAAGAGAAAGAAAGACTAATAATTTATGGGCTTCATAAAAAATTTTCTTTGATTTATTCATGATGCATTGTTATTATTAGAGCTGATATTTTCTTCTAGGCGGAAACTCTTAAAGTAGTACTGCCTGTTACTTACACAGCTAAGTTAGAATCCACATGATGTGATGTCTCAAACTTCGGCGTTGCTATGCCTTGTTGAGGGAGGTGTTTCAATTTTCCCCAGAAGAAAGAACGGTAGTAACCTTTCTACCTGAAGTGAAATAGTGGAGAAAACATTGTATTAGCTAGATAGGGAGGGAGGGGGAAGAAAATTTCCATGGTCGTGAGGACAGTGAGCAGGATGAGTTTTTTTGCAGGAAAAGTTGTTGCAGTCTGTTTGGACAGAATTGTGAGAGTAGCAAACGGAGGAAGTGTTGCTTATGTAGGTTCTAAAAGGATCTGAAATTTTACTTTAAACTTTCTTTGGATAGGAACAACATAATGGATAGAAAAGTATACTGAGGAGAGCCATATAATGTCCATTGTGTTAATACAGAATTTGTTTTGAGGTCTGGTTCTATTACAATTAACTTTCAAATTAATGAAATGGAAATGCAAGCAAGTAATGGAGAGTCAGAGCATGCTGCAGGTTATCCCTGGCATAGATAGCTCTACTGTCACCAAAAGAAGGCTACTTATCATTTCCAGCACTCTGAGCATTTAAAGTACCTGGGCCTGAGGAAGCCAGGAGCAGGTAGGCTCACTGTTAAAGGGTTTTTTTGCCATTTGGTCTCAGTGACGTAATTTCTGTTGTGCTGGTCAGCTATCCTGCTTTAGTAGCCTCATCTGAAAAGCAGGGTGTAAAGAACAGTAATGACCTTGCCAGTTTATCATTTCTTTTTTTTTCCACAGGGTTCCAAACAGAATAGCTGATACAGACCACTCTTTTTTAATAAATGAAAATAAAAAATATTTTTAGTCTATAGTGTAAGAAGACAGAATGATTTGCCATGACTATAAACATAGACTATATACAGAAAAATGGTCAAATAATGTTTGTCAGCATCCTAGGATGTGCCTTGCTTAAAATCATCCATTTTTACTGCAATTGATTTTGAAGATTTTAATCAGAAAAGGGGAATTTATCTCATATATATATATATATATATATATTTGTTGGAAGAGAGAAGAGGTTTTCAATAAGTACTAGTTGGAAAAACAGATTCTTGAGCATAAACAGAAAGAAGGAGATAATTAACCTCTGAGTTCCAGATATCGAAAAAATTTATCTAAAGGACTTTAACAAATGTAAACCAAAGAACTCCTGCGGTGCCAGGGCATCCAGAAAGATTTAATAACAAAGCTAATGCAAAAACAGCATCTTCACTAGTTTGAACAAAAAGTGTATCCTTTCTCTTAAATTGTACCTCAGGATGGAGAATATCTATAATACTAACAAACTCTTTTCAAGCTGGAGTGTTTTTAAATGTTAAAATCTTTTTTTTTAACCCTCTACCTATTCACCTAAAGTCAAGAAAACAGTCACTTACTAGAGGATGTCACATCTTGGGGGAATGCAGCCATCTATCTTTCAGAGGAAATCTGAAAGCAGCAGTTTGTTTCATTTATCTGTGATGAAGCCTGTGCTGTTGCATCATGACACTTGTAGATGTTGACGAAAATAACATGATGTGAAGTTACTCCTCTGTTTTGATACGCATTCTTCAGTGATACTGCTACAGAAATGATAGTACAAAGAAGTTGTGCTCCCAAGAGCTGGTGGAAAATATCTGTGTTTCTTTTGCATGTGTTCATTTTACTGAAATGGCCAGAATCAAATTGAATCATTTTTTGAAAAATTATTTACAGATTTAAAAATTAATCTATGTCTACCACTTACCATTTTTTAACCACTTGTGCATGTTTTGTAATAGCTACTGGAGAATACTGTTTTTTTCTAAATTATTTTTCTAGTTTTTCTTTTTTTTCTGGTGGAAAAATATTTCAGTGACAGTTTTCTCTCAGGTTTTATTTTTGCCCATCTGAGGTGAGCAGAACAGAGACGGCTAGAAATATATTGTGCTAGTGACTGTCCCCAAATGAGTTTTTGATCAGGCCTAGTTAAAGTTAGTGCGCGCTCTAAATTTTATTTCAGAGATTACTAAAGAAGCTGGGAAGGCCTCCATACATTTAAAATGTTTCCTAGATATGTTTATCTGCAGTGCTTGCTCCCTGAGTGAGCCTCACTGCTCATGATACCCTTGGGAGACTCCTCTTCAGAGGAGGGCAGTTGGGGAAAAAAGTAGTAGCCTTTCTCACATACACATTTGGAAAGAGAGGATGACAGTGCTCAGAGCAGCTAGCCCGTGCAGTTAGATCTTTGCAGAGGCTGGTGATATACAAGTGCTCAAGGGCTTCTGGGGCTTGATCCTGTAGAGCCATACACTTTTAGATATACCTCTGAGTACTTGAATTTGATATCTGCAAATGTGTATAAAAAACAAGCAACAAATATGACTTAACCTTACGGATCATCTCCTGAAAGAATACTATTTGCACAAGACATGCGTGGCCTCATAATTTTTTTTAAAATCATATTTAGTTTCTCCTTGCTCTTCATAACATGCGGTAGCAATTCCTCTGTCTCGGAGAAACAAACCTGCAGCAGGGCTCTAAATATGCACAAAGTGTTCCCATCAAAAAGGAGAACAATAGGTGGTAACACCTACCTGGGTTTTATCAGTTATTTTCAGATGCAGGATAGCGTATGACCGCGATAAAGCAGTGGCTAAGTTACGTGGTAACATTTGTACCCCTGTAATGGTGTGATTGTCCTAGTCCGCCTAGAGAAAAGAAAAGCTTCCCACCGTGTTGCAGAGGGCCAGCAGTCAGCCCTTTCTGCTAACCAGGCCCACTGAAATGCCTTCAGAACAGAAAGTGCTCCGAGTCCCTTTTGAAATGTCTTAATTGGGCACTTAGGGAGACATGATTTGAGCTAATCCGTCAACTTAGTTTACAGTAACCATGTTGAACCTGGTGGCCCCAGAACAAGCAGAGATGTTTCCTTCTCAGACAGTATGCGCAGACATGGCCTTCCCTGGAGAGCAGGGCCTTCCCTGCCTCTGCTCGCCCAAAGCCATACATGAGGCACCCTGGGATCAATCATCTATTTCCCTGTAACTGCTAATAAAGCCGTTACCGAAGAAGAAAGCAATATCAGCATAACATCCAACCTTTGAGCATATGTTGGGAATCAAAAGAAACTCAAAGATGCCGTATTTCAGCCAGTTAACCTAACGATAATTTGACCTGTTTCCCACTATGTTTCATAAGCTGTGTTTCCATAACATATTTTTGATGGCCTACTCTAAGATGCTCTCTCCAGGTAAAAAGCATGGGATAAATGAGGGCTGCTACCATGTGCATCTGCATATTTATGGCTCTGTGAGACCGGGTGACCTTCATTGGTTTGCCTGTGGGATTCCCTAGCATGACTGAATTATCACTGTAACCCAGGAATTTCAGTAGAGCTATGGTTGAGTTGCAAAAGATGATCTCAGGGAGAGGACTGTGGAAGTGGCTGTTGCAGAGGGATCAATCATTACAAAGAGTATTGAGTTGTACCGTTGTAGGGTCCCTGCGCCTGGTGCACTTGCGAGCCCTGGGGATGGAGCAGCCCCCACAGAGGTCCCGGCTGGGCAGCAGCTCTGCTGCAAAGGCCTTGGGACAGCAGGGCAAACCTGGGCCAGCAGGCCCTGGCAGTTGCCTCTCCTGTACCTCTCCAGTATTTCTGTCTCCGTGGTACTGTAATGTTCTCCAGAGAACTGGGTAAAGAGAAAATTCAAAAGTATTGTGGAGAAATCAGCCCACTTTTAAGAGCAAATACCTCTCAACTGAAGTCAGCTGGGATTACTCACAGAGATGGCTCTAACCTCGGTGACTGTGTAATATTTAGGATCTTTAGGGGCTTGCCTATGTTTTGAGTGCTGATCTCATGTTTGTCTGTTTGCTGCCTCCTACTGGGGAAGGGGATCAGAGGCACCCTGATAGAAACTCCCAAGTTGCTTATTTTGAAACCTGTTTTCTGAACCTCTTGAGAGTGCAGCATTTGGCTGACAGTTGAAAGCTGTCTTTATCTCAGAGCCTTCCCTAAACCTCTTCCATAATCACAGTACCTACTAAAAAGTTCTCAAAAAATTATGCGTGCTGGCACTTGGTGCACAGAGATACCCCCTGCCATGACTGATTGTTTACCCAGCTTTCTCTGTATGCACCAGCTGCCTGTGGTCTTACAGATGGATTGCAGCCAATTTTAAGGCAGGGAACAGCCTTTTGCTTTGTCCGCACGTGATGCAGTGTAGTTAAATCCTACAATTTTACTGAGAAATAGCTGGGATTTCCTAAGTACCAGTACAAGAGTCACCCACAACACATACTAGAGGTTCCTCCTGCCCATCCCTTCTTTTTCATGAGGGATCTGCATGACGCTTTCCATCCCCACAGGGTCTGTCCGAGAGCCTTCCACCCCCCTCCCACTCATGCATTCTCTTTCATACAAGATACCCAGTTGTACCCTGCTACAAACTCAGTGAGCTCTGTTATCCCCCCCGCTCCATCCCAAATCATGCCTCTCTTCCTGCCCATTTCAAGGGCTGGCTGTGCATCCTATCTTCCAATCATCTGCTGCTCTCTTTCTTTTTGTGGGGTGGGGAGGAGGGGGCTGACCAGTTTCAGGTGTCTGGGATGAGACTGACCTGATAGGTAGCAGGAGGGCCCAAGGAAGCATTTGTGCACTCTAGCATAACTGCTTTGACTGTTTCTTGGTATTAGAGATGTTTGCAGAGGTGCTTGCTGGGCTAAGCACCTGTTAGGGGCTCCGTATAGCCTCCAGTCTGCATTCCAAGTTTCCAGCTCTCACAGAGTTAAGTACAGTTCTGACCCTGGATGACTGATGTTCTGTTCAAAAATGGTTGTGCTACTGGCAGGCAGGCAGCTTATGAGCTTTCAGTGCTCAGCCTGTTGAAGCCAGCATCTCGGATGCTTAGCTATGGTGGCCTGAGCTCAAGTGCTTGGGAAAAAAAAAAAAAAAACTGCAGAGAGCAAAGTTGAACCAGCTTTTTTCACATGAGAGTTCTGAAAGGATCCTCTTATTTCTAACCCCCAAAGCCTCTCGTGGTGTTCATCCTATTTTTAATATCATCTATCAGAAATGCTTTCCATATGTAAGAACAGCCAGACTGGGCCAGGCCATCCAGCTGAGGGACAGTGACTGACAGCAGGTTTCTGAAGAAGAACATAAGAACAGGACAAACATTAAGTGATACTCCTTCAAAATGCTCTTCCAGCCTCCAAGAATCTGTCTCTCAAGGACTTTCTGAACCAGAAGTGCTCTCTTCTTGTCATAGTGCCTTTTCCATGCTTCAGTTCTTCCTGCTTATCAGGCTTATGGTCTCTTCATTTCATTTAAACAAAAAAAAAAAAAGCAAGAAGAGAAACAGTCTGCATTTTCTTAGCTGTACCTGAGGTGTATATAATGGTGCATATACAGTCTAGGGGCCTTGTAAGCCATAGGAGCATTCTTAATACTGTACAGACCGCCACCTAGCATGAACAAATGCCAGAATAAGTTCTCCTGTCAGCTGGACTCAAGAACTCCAGTTAAATCACCAGACTGTGTTTCTTGTGCTTTTCACACATGCTTCCAGACATCAGTTTAGACCGTAGGACTGAATAGACTATCATAAAGGAAAGGAAGATTTGCTCTATTATTGTAATGCACTTGGATTTAAGAGACAAAGTAGGAACTTAGCGTTCCCTTAGCCTAGGGGGATTAGGTGCAGTGAATTTGCTGGTTAGGGCAGCAAGTGGCAAACTGAAGAGGGACTCCAGCTCTCTGGGACGAGCTCTCTGGGCTGCCCTGGTCAGAGGGAGTTGGGGCTTTTGTTTCAGGTGGCTCCTGATTGGGTGGGTCAAGCACCCTTGTGAGTCACTGCTAGGCAGAGGCCTATATAAGAGCCAGGCCTAGAGCGCAGCTCCCAGAGCGCAGCCAACAGAGGCAGTGAACAGACGCAGCGGTTCGCGCAGAAAGGCACCTCTCCATTTTGCACAGTGGTGTGTCCTTCCCTGGGGCAAGGTGATGACACGCCACAGAGCACGTTCCCCCGTGGCTGCTGGAGGTGCTGCATTGGCTGTGTCTGAGGCCTCAACCCAGACAGACCCTCAGACAGCAGATGCAGCTCTGCAGGTGTCAGGCTGCAGGGAGTGCCTGGGGCCTCTCTGTGATGCCTGGGCTGACAGTCAGCTCTCCTGTGTGAGGTGTGCTGTGGTTGACCAGTTGCGTCACCAGATCAAGGAGTTACGGGAGGAGGTTAGTAGGCTGCGTAGCATCCGAGAGGATGAGCGGGAGATTGACAGGGCGTTCTCGGAGACTGTTCAGCTCCGGGAGTCCCCTACCCCCACTGCAGCGGAGTTGTCAGAGGGCTCAGCACCGTGTGTAAAGGTGCATCATAACGCTGTGGAAGAGGGCTGGAAGCTGGTGACCTCTCGTAGAAGGAGAAAGGCTCTTGCTCCTCCTCAAGACTTACCCTTGAAGAACAAGTTTAGCGCCCTCCAAGCCGAGGAGGAGCTGGGCATGGCTCCAAGGGAGGCAACTGGCCTGGCAGACCCTGTGCCGTGCAGGAACCCCCGGAAGAAGCGGCGAGTGATTGTTGTGGGTGACTCCCTGCTGCAGGGGACAGAGGCACCTATCTGCCGACCTGATCTCTTGTCCAGAGAGGTTTGCTGCCTGCCAGGGGCTCGAATAAGAGATGTCGTGGAAAGACTGCCAAGGCTTGTCCACGCATCGGACTACTACCCTCTGCTGATCTTCCATGTGGGCGCAAACGACATGAAAGGCAAACTGGAAACCATCAAACAGGACTTCAGAGCTCTGGGAATGGTGGTGAAGGGTCTGGGAGCCCAGGTCGTTTTCCCCTCAATCTTGCCTGTGAGGGGAAAGGACAGGAGGAAGAGTAGACGAGTTTTCCAAGTTAACAGCTGGCTGCGCCGCTGGTGTTGGCAACAGGGCTTTGGTTTCTATGGCCATGGGACCCTGTTTGAAGATCAACAGCTGATGGGGAGCGATGGGATCCACCTTACCAAGCGGGGCACGCGTGTCTTTGCCAACAGATTGGCCAGCCTGGTACGGAGGGCTTTAAACTAGGCAAGATGGGGGAAGGGGAGTGGTATAGTGGCAGGAGAGTCAGTAAAACACCGCTCAAGTCAGGATGCCTCTAGCGGGTGCATACAGCCAGGGGAGACAGCATGCAACATGGCTATGGAGGCTTCTCTTGCACCTCTCCTGGGAAGCTTGCATGCTTGACTGGCTCTCTGAAATGCCTGTATACCAATGCACGCAGCATGGGGAATAAACAGGAAGAGTTAGAGATCTGTGTGTGGTCGCAGGGCCATGATCTCATTGCAGTGACAGAGACATGGTGAGATAGTTCACGTGACTGGGATGCTGTCATGGATGGCTACGTGCTTTTCAGGAAAGACAGGCCAGGAAGGCGAGGTGGTGGAGTTGCTCTTTATGTGAGGGAGCAACTAGAATGTATGGAGCTCTGCCTCGGGGTGGATGAAGAGCAAGTTGAGAGCCTATGGGTAAGGATTAAAGGGCAGGGTAACATGGGTGACACTGTTGTGGGGGTTTACTACAGGCCACCTGATCAGGAGGAAGTCATCGATGAGGCCTTCTACCGACAGCTGGAAGCAGCCTCACGATCACAGGCCCTGGTTCTCCTGGGGGACTTCAACCACCCTGACATCTGCTGGGAAGGCAGCACAGCTAGGCACAAACAGTCAAAGAGGTTCCTGCAAAGCATTGATGATGATTTCTTGACTCAGGTGGTGGAGACACCAACGAGGAGAGGTGCAATCCTAGACCTTGTACTAACAAACAAAGAAGGCCTAGTTGGAGATGTGAAGGTTGGGGGCAGCCTTGGCTGCAGTGACCATGAGATGGTGGAGTTCAGGATCCTACAAGGAGGGAGCAGGGCAATGAGTAGGATTGCAACGCTGGACTTCAGGAGAGCTAACTTTGGCCTCTTCAGGGACCTACTTAGGGGAATCTCATGGGGTAGGGCCCTGGAGGGAAGAGAGGTCCAAGAAAGCTGGTTAATATTCAAGCATCACCTCCTCCAGGCTCAAGATCAGTGCATCCCTCTGAGGAAGAAGTCGAGCAAAGCGGGCAGGAGACCTGCATGGATGAGCAAGGAACTGCTGGCAAAACTCCAGCAGAAGAAGGAAGTGTACAGAATGTGGAGAAGGGGACAGGCCACTTGGGAGGAATACAGGGACGTTGTCAGAGCGTGCAGGGATGCAACAAGGAAGGCTAAGGCCCAGTTGGAATTAAATCTGGCAAGGGATGTCAAGGACAACAAGAAGGGGTTCTTCAAATACATCAATAGCAAAAGGAAGACTAGGGAAAACATGGGCCCGCTGCTGAATGGGGCGGGTGCCCTGGTGACGAAGGATACAGAGAAGGCAGAGTTATTGAATGCCTTCTTTGCTTCAGTCTTCACTGCTAAGGCCAGTCCTCAGGAATTCCAGACCTTGGAGACAAGAGAGGAAGGCTGGAGAAAGGAAGACTCTCCCTTGGTGGAGGAGGATCGGGTTAGAGATCTTTTGTCCAAACTTGACATCCATAAATCCATGGGCCCCGATGGGATGCACCCACGAGTGCTGAGGGAGCTGGCGGATGTTATTGCTAGGCCACTCTCCATCCTCTTGAAAAGGTCCTGGAGATCAGGAGAGGTGCCTGAGGACTGGAAGAAAGCCAATGTCACGCCAGTCTTCAAAAAGGGCAAGAAGGAGGAGCCAGGAAACTACAGGCCTGTCAGCCTCACCTCCATCCCTGGAAAGGTGATGGAACAGCTCCTCCTGGAGGTCCTCACTAAGCATCTGGAGGACAAGAAGGTGATCAGGAGTAGTCAGCATGGATTCACCAAAGGGAAATCATGCTTGACCAATCTGATAGCCTTCTATGACGGAATGACTGGCTAGGTAGATGAGGGCAGAGCAGTGGATGTTGTCTCCCTGGACTTCAGCAAGGCTTTTGACACTGTCTCCCATCACATCCTCCTAGGTAAGCTCAGGAAGTGTGGGCTAGACGAGTGGACAGTGCAGTGGCTTGAGAACTGGCTGGATGGCCGAGCTCAGAGGGTTGTGGTGAATGGCGCAGAGTCAAGTTGGAGGCCTGTGGCTAGCGGTGTCCCCCAGGGGTCTGTACTGGGTCCAGTCTTGTTCAATATATTCATCAATGACCTGGAGGAAGGGACAGAGTGCACCCTCAGCAAGTTTGCTGATGATGCTAAACTGGGGGGAGAGGCTAACACACCAGAAGACTGTGCTGCCATTCAGAGGGACCTGGACAGGCTGGAGAGGTGGGCGGAGAGGAACCTCATGAAGTTCAACACAGGCAAGTGCAAGGTCCTGCACCTAGGCAGGAATAATCCCATGCACCAGTACAGGCTGGGGGCTGACCTGCTGGAAAGCAGCTCTGCCGAGAAGGACCTGGGAGTGCTGGTGGACAACAAGTTGACCATGAGCCAGCAGTGTGCCCTTGTGGCCAAGAAGGCCAATGGTCTCCTGGGGTGCATTAGGCAGAGCGTTGCCAGCAGGTCAAGGGAGGTGATCCTGCCCCTCTCCTCAGCCCTGGGGAGGCCCCACCTGGAGTACTGTGTCCAGTTCTGGGCTCCCCAGTACAAGAGAGACATGGCACTCCTGGAGAGAGTCCAGGGGAGGGCTACCAAGATGATTAGAGGGCTGGAGAACCTCTCCTATGAAGAAAGACTGCAAGAGCTGGGCCTGTTCAGCCTGGAGAAGAGAAGATTGAGAGGGAATCTCATAAATGTGTACAAGTATCTGAAGGGTGAGTGTCGAGAGGATGAGGCCAGCCTCTTCTCCGTGGTGCCCAGCAACAGGACAAGAGGCAATGGGCAGAAACTGAACCACAGGAAGTTCCATCTGAACCTGAGAAAAAACTTCTTCACTGTGAGGGTGACTGAGCACTGGAACAGGTTGCCCAGAGAGGTAGTGGAGTCTCCTTCGCTGGAGATATTCAAAACCCGTCTGGATGTGATCCTGGGCAATATGCTCTAGAGGTCCCTGCTTGAGCAGGGAGGTTGGACTAGATGATCTCCAGAGGTCCCTTCCAACCTAAATGATTCTGTGATTCTGTAAATATCACTTAAAGAAGCACTAACTTATTTGGAAACTCTCAGCATTTCTTCACTAGCTCTCAAACTCATTTCTCCTCTCTGCAGCCAACCTCTCTGTGCCCCAGGACTATAATTCGTAGTTGGTGCTACTTCACTGCACACCCAGAGTTTTCACCCCTTTCAAGGTAGGGAGTGGATGGGAGGTTCTTCCATTTACTTCTTTCAGTCTCCTGGACACATGATGGTGGGGAGGAGGCATGCAGCTTTCTCATCCTGTAATAGCTTCTGCAGTGTACTCCTATTTGAATCGTCCAGTATTTCTCATATGAACAGAAGATACATGATAGTGATTCTACAGCCATAATATGGATTCATGGATCAAATCAAGGACCAGCGTCACATCCCTGTATGGATTTTTTATTAGAGAAGAGCCCAGACTGTGTTTCTTGTGTCAGCTGTCCATCAAGATTTCTGCCTGTCAGGGAAGCTTTAAAACCTGGCAGCATCTCAACAGGGAGTTCATTTTGAGACTATTGGAGAGATGTTCTGAATGTGTGTATTTCTCTTTGCTCATGAAACCAAGATAGAAACTGTTATATATATTTGCACAGCAGTTAGCAGAATGGGGCTGCGGTTTTGCCCAGGGCAATTTTGTCACTAGAACGCACAAAATAAATTCTAGAATTTGGCATCATGACTACCAAAGCATTTCTGTTTTGGGAAGACATCAGCAAGTAGACAATATTTGATCACAGACTACCCAGAGAATAACAGCTTTTCTTTTCTCTTGTCCTAGGAACAGCACATGTAATTCTTCAACCTTTGATGAATCAGAAGAGTGGCAAGTTGCTCAAGATGCTGAGATATGCTTGTTGAAATCAGGAGAAATCATGTAAGCAGAACAGTTTCGTCACTCCCAGGCTGAAAGAATAAAGGCTGAACTAAGATATCAGCTATGTGAGCATAAGTCTTGCAGATTCCCACAAGAGCTGATTACTTGTGTCCAATGGCAGAATTTCCTCTGAAGAGCATAAGAGAGATTGAGATCCTTGGTCCAAAAAAGGAGAGAGCAGAGATTTTGGATCAGAAAAACTTCCTTCCTGTTGCTATTGCAGGAGGTGCCATGAACGAGAAGGGGCTTAGGAAGAGGACTGTGGACTTGTAGTAATCTCTGGAAGCAACTGCAAGGGGAAGTCAGGGAGTTGTATGCTAGTCATCGCTCTGCTGGGAAGGGAATTCATAACCTGTTATTTATTAGTGGCCCTCACAACCTCACAGAAACTGTTCTGCCTGCTCTGGTTGATGTGTGCATCAGTGGAAAATGTTCAGCTGAGCCTCAGTGGAACTTCTGTGAACTGTGTGCGCACAATTCTCTGCATATATACTGCTCAGAAGCTAACAGTTGTGTGCAGTGGTGAATCAGCCTGTCACTTGCACAGCCACGGGGACAATCTAACACACCAGAACTCCCATGACTTGGAAAAACTCCCCTGTGTCCTTCAGGCCTAGCCTTGGATTTTCGGCGTAATCATGGGCACTCATGGGCTTAATCGTTTTAAACTTTACTGCGAGGAGATAATTGGTCCTTGTTTCAATTTTGTTGCTGCTGTTCAGAGAACCAGGCAAATGAAGCAGAAACTAGAATCATAGCCAGGCAGTAGGGCAAAAACAGGGGTAATCATTAGTTTACCAAAGCCAAAGGTCACCTGAGACATGATAGCAGTCATTTCACCTAAGCAGAAAAACTAATGAGATAAGTAAAACTTCATATAAAGTTTCCTCTTTGACCAGAGTACAATAATTATCCTAATAGATCAACTTTAATCCCTAAGCACTGCATGGTAATGGCTGGAGACTGAACTCGTCCTTACTCTAGAACAGGAAATCATCATGGTAGCTGTGCCTTATCTTCTGGCAAATGTGTGGATTTTTGATAGCTGCTGACAAACATATCGCAGTACTGTGATTTACAGTGAGCTCACTGCTGGGGAAACAATGTATCTGGTCTATAGAGTCATATGTTATATAAGTTTTAGTTAGGGTACCGTAGGTGAGATCCTCCACTCTAAGGAATTGCAGGTTTCCCCTGAAGAAGGCAATTCTCCTGTTTAAGTGGCTCACTGCAGTCTGAAACAGGTCCTCCAGTTGTGGAGGGATAATAAAATGCTGTGGGACTCAGCAGTGTCTCGGCACTGAGAGCTTCCTTTTTAATTGGAGGTGCTTTGACTCAGCTTTTATGCAGCTCACTTGGGTAAAGCAGTCTGAGCTCTAGCATTAAGTGCTCCAAAAAATCTAGAGAGAAGTGCTGTTCACATTCAATCCATCTATCCCCCTTTTCCCTCTGCTCCCTATTTCCCTACGATATCTGGAAAGGTAAGTAAATTAAGTGACAGCAGTTTGTGTTTGAAAAGAACAATAGAGGGCAGCAGATTTTTTTTTTTGTCATGGTAACTCTTAAAAAGCTTAAGTCAAGCACTAGCTTTTTCTAGTCAAAATGGAGTAAATAAGTGAACAAAGTCCACATTTTCCAGAGCAATGAAATGCTTGGTATCAGTCATATTTTCTGTCGTTCTTGCCTTCATCCAAGGCTCACTTTTGCTGCATCATGTGGCCTTGCCTCAAAGTCACCGTAGAGTCTGCCTTATATAGATGGAAAATAAAAAGCAACGTTTATTGTTTCTGCCTGAATAATTAGGTTGGATCTCTTCAAGTGATTGTATTTTTCTCCTTTACAGGATGAAATTGCCCCTTACAGTGGAAGACATCCTAAATTTTGGGGAAGGCAACAGAGAGCTGTTCATTAAATCCAGCACTTACAGTATCATTCCCATCACTGTGACAGAGACAGGTCTAACAATTAGCTGGATATTTTCATCAGACCCTAAAAGCATATCCTTCAGTGTTGTTTATCAAGAATCAGAAGAAGCACCACTGGATCACTGCAAAGTAAGGCCTTTATTTCCCTGTGGGTTTTTTCTTTCCTTACTACCGTGAAACTGTAGCACAGTACAATCAGGTGCCTGGTGGAATCAATCGGTATAGCTAGTAGGTCTCCACAAGAGTTCCAGTTCCTATTGCATCTTAGGAAGTTGTTTCTCCAGTTAAGTTACAATTCTCCTGAAGGCAGAGATACATTTAATCGTTTCATGTTGCCTGGGAAAGTTGAGTTGAAAAGTACTCTAGCTTTTGTTGTTCATATTTGAAATTCACTCGCTATTCTTAAGCAAAAAGAAATGTCCAGGCTGCAAAAATCTTTTTCCTCCCTCAATATTACTTAGTTTGCAAGTTGCTTAAGGCTGATCTTACCAGGCTTTTAAGCAGATGCCACAAGGAAATAGATGAATTGATTGGGTTATGTATGGTTTTTACAGTAAAGCACATATTTAAGTGCTTTGGTGGAGTGCTCGCCTGTTGCAAAATCACCCTGCCGGGGCCCAGGGCACCTTTTTTTATATGCATTGCCTGTATTTCATGAGAATTGTGCATTAAGTGAATTTGCATTACTCAACTCATTGCAAAGTTTTAGTGGAAACAGGGCAGCTGTTGGTTCGATCTGCCATGTTAGGGGGTGTTCTAAGGCTGTGATTTCACTCAGGGGAAAAGGTCATTTGTACAGCATGAGCTGATTCACTGCGGGATACCTAACTGTGTAAAATCTCTGTTTTCTTCATGTGAAGGCCTAATGCAGACTGAATAATGGTCTATCTTGAAGAATTTATTTGATATAGCTTTGAGTTGTATAGGAGTGACCTTGATCTATGTCAGCTGTTGTGCTGAGGTGAACACCTCCTGGGTTTTGTGCTTAATACAGTTTTACAGCAAGTTAGCCACCCTAGGTTACACCCAGTTTTGCTATAAATTTCGACAAGCAGTTAAGATTTGCTGAGAAAGCTGGTTTTTATAGTACAGGGAGTATAAAAGGACGTCATAAAAGGCATACTTAGCTAGATTCTGCTCTTGGATATACTTGTACAGATAGATCTAATGTACCACTGCTGATGTTAGTGAATTTGCATTGATAAGCAACATAAAAAAGGTCAGGACTTGATTCTCTCTCTCAAGCTGAGATTTATAGCCATAACTTAACATTGGAAGAAGGTTGTCAAAGGAAAATGAATGTCATCCTATGAGACTTTAGTTTGGGTGGATTTTTAATGCTAATCAGTAAAAATAAATACAGTTTTGAAGGCATTTATGCACTTTGGGGGTTTCAAGATGTCTCAGGTGTAAATATTTTTTTCAAGGCAAATGTCAACTTCTAGAGCAAATTACAAGTTTCATCTTGATTTGTATTTAATTCCAGGTTCTTATTCCTATGACTCGCTGCAGTTCACATAAGGAAACTATCAGAGGCCAGGTGAAAGTCAGAAATTCTGGCATCTACATGCTAATATTTGACAACACATTTTCTAGGTAGGTCCTAGCTGAGTGTAAAAGGTGAAATAAGCTTTGTTTTACAGACTGTGGAGCTGATGAGATATATTGTTATTTTTACTGCTATGGTTTACTTCCATTAGGAAGTAAGGACCAAAGGACCTTCAAACCAGCGTTTGGGTTCTTGTTCTTGTTTTTCCTTCCTGCCCCCATCATAGCATAATTCCTCTCTTCAGTCTTGACCTCTGAAAAGGTAAACAGAAGTAAGCAAGTAATTTGTAATTCTTTTCAAGTCAAATTAGTCAGGATTGTCATTTTATAAATAGCAGACCTGACAGCCCTCCTGCAGGCAAAACTTTTCTTCAGCCACAAGCAGAGGTTTTTGCCTGAGTGTAAACTGAAAGATTGGTTACACTGTTAAGACTTTCTGACTACTTGACTTCAGCTAACATGATCATCTCATCCTGTTTTTTTTTCTCAACAGATTTATCTCAAAAAGAGTATTTTATCACTTGGCTGTCGAGCGACCTGTCATCTATGATGGAAGTGATTTTCCATAGCCTTGAATATACTGTGTTATTTTTAATTCAATTTTTAAGAAATGCTATTATTTATGTATATGCAAGCAATATGACTACCACTGTGTTTGAAGACTTTGAAACTATGCAATAATTATAATGCGCTTAGAGAACATGTACACACTAGGAAAAAGAAGCCGTTTTAGGAACACTAATGGTTCTGTACTGTGTACAGATTGCTCAAAAGCCATGTTGCTTGATTTAACAGGTCAAATAATGTTCCAATTAAATTTTTATTCAGTGGGGAGAAAAATAAATGAGGGGCTGTCTAAATGGAAACTCAAATTCTCTACTCAAAACTGAATGACTTTTCTTCCCCTCAAAAAACTTCAGAAGGAAATTTAAAGAAAAGTGCTTATTTTAGTTGACCTCTTCAGTGGAGAGTAGACATACCTATTTCTGTTCTGCTCTACTGCTCGTAGTGTCAGAACAACTATGCAATACTTCAGTCTTTGCAGGCATATATTGTAATCCATCTAGAATTTTTTTGTCTTTTTCAAGTTTTCTAAACAGCAAATATAGGGGTTTTTTACATTTTCGGCTAAGATTTCGTATGTCTTAACTGGCTTTTACCAATGCTCTACTGTTCAATACCAATTACAAAACAATAAAACATGAAGCACCAACTCCTTGCACTGCTGCTCACCATACTCTGTAAGTTGATCCATTGAAATCAGCACTTAAAGTGAATACCAGTGGCAGAATCAGGAGTATAATTTGCAGCATAAAGTACCACTCACTGTGTGATATTAGGAAGAGGAGCATTTCTTTTTCCTGCTTTAGCACCTTAATCATCGGCATTCACAGGAAAGCACAGTCTCTAAGGAGGTCTTCCTCTAGACCAAGTGGAAGGTAGCAGTAACGTTTGAAACAGTCTCAAAAAGTCCATCCAAAACTGAGTGCATATCCAGCCCTAATAAGCTCTCCATCCTGTATCAGTGTATTTTGCCCATTTCTTAAGCCTTGTTTTCATCTCTGCTTCTCAGTATTTGCTGGGCCATAGCAAACTGCTAGCTTCCCATCTCAAATCTGGGGACAGAGCTGGCTGTAAACATATTGCCATTTGAGGGAAGGAAGACTGGATTTCTATTTATATAACGTTTCCATGCAAACTGTCTGCTTTCTATATAGAATTTCAACTTTTTGTGACAATATCTGAAAGTAGATTTTCTGTTAAAAAATTCTGTTTTCTGACAGAAAGGCAAAACATTTTGGCAGGAGAAAGGAGAAAAAGCACTTTCTCCCAACCAGGCTTCATCATAATTTTAGATATGTCTGATTTCCCGTGTTGTTCTTCTCCCAAGGAAACTTCAGAACTTCAGACCCTGGGAGGTTTTAGTGCACCAATTGATAGAAGACCAGCTCAGCCTGCCAGAAAGCCTATAGACCCTTGGTGGCAGTTGTTGCTGATATACATACAAGGGTCATGGTGGGACACAGAAAATAAAACATGAAGGAGAAGAAGAATAGCAAGTACATGCTGAAGCAAATGATTGAGGGATGAGGAAAGGAAGTGCAGAGGCAAGCTCATAAATGCAAAAGCAGGGGCAGGGAATGGAGGGATCAGCTCAGCTCGGGGAGGAAGTCTGGAGGATCCTGCTGATGTTTATATATTGCTGGTCCAGTTCACTACCCGTAGGGGATCTCACTCCAAAGCAATAGCCTGGCTGTTTAAAAGACAGAGATCACAAGATAAATGTTTGACATTTAAATATGAACAGCTGGGACAGAAGGAGATTTCTAATCATAGGAGAGAGAAGAAGATAATGACTGCAGATAAAACTAAATGCTAGCAGTCATTCGTGCCAGTCACTAACACGATAGAAATATTCTGATCTTGAAGAAATGGTGGAAGAATGACTCCCCTTCGTGGGCTGTGTAGATTTTAGGTTGTGTGTATGGGGCTTTCTAACAGAACAACTTGCACTCGGGGTGGCACCAAGCTGAAGTCAGGGGGCCTCCCCAGCTGAGATGTCTGGCCCGCCAGCGACTTTCTCTTCCCTTTAGATGCCTCTTCTCCGTATTTAAGAGGTGCTGTGCAGCATCTGCCAAGCAGAGGTGTGCTCTGGAAAGGAAAGGTGAAAGCTGCTTTACTTCTTCTCCTGCGGGGTCAGGACGCAACACAGTTAAACCCTACCTGGCTGCATGTGTTAAAAGGAGATGGACAAGAGACTAAGTGGGCAATAAACAATGCACTGATCAGTTCATGAATTATGGCATATTTCAGTGTTGAAGCTATGTTTTATATTTAATTAGGCAATCAGAGATTATTTATTGCTTAAAAATGGAATACTGTGTACCATATGCTATGCAATTTCACTGAACCGTAGCTGAACTGAAGGCTGCTGCAGTTTTCCTTAAGCTTTTAGGTGTGATTTTTGAAAGTATTTTGCTGTTGTTTTAGTTAGAATACTAATTTCACTAGGATATCTTTCTTGAAATGCCAAATGTAAGTTAAAGGGACACTGTCAAATATGTCAGGTCAAAATATGACATTTCTGCTCAGAAGTACTTGAATTATCTCTACTCAGAAGTGTTTGACAGAGTTGCCTCGGGGCTTCCTCTCTGCATCCTAGCTCTTAACATTTTTGCATCCTGTGGCAAATATGTTTAAGCTACGATTTATGTAATTCTTAAAGTAATTGGCTCTGTCCTGTTCAGTACGCGGGAGGGGAATAAAAACACTGAGTTTTTTTTATTTAGCCTTTGAGTCTTTAGAGTACCTTTTCCTCAGATTTTCCTGCCCTGTGAGAGTAGTTTTATGGTTTCTTTGCTTTCTGAAAGAGGACTAAGATTGAGAGCCAGAGCCTGTACTTTAAAAACTAAAAGCAAATACTTGCTTCTAAACAAGGAAGGGAGTATTTAAGAAAAAGTTTCAAAAGAGGAAATATTTGAAATGGTAAAGCACAACAAGCGAACAAGAGTCGGTGAAGAACTTGTCGTTGCCAACCGGCCTTTTTTTTGGTTGTCCCAAACCATTTACTAACGGAGCGGCAGGAGCCCGACACGGGACTTACCCCAGGGACAGGTTCCTACCAGAACCGATCTCGTTCAAGCGCCTTGTACCCCAGTTCAGAAAGAGCGTGTGCACGTGAGGTGTTCCAGTGACACTAATATATCCGTTTACCTACGAGTGTTCGGGTGCTCTGTTGACCTGGGCCCTTTATGAACTGACCATCCCTGGCAGTGCGAATAAGAGAAATATTTTAAATTAATCATGACATTAATTTAAGGGGATGTTACGTTCACGTGGCAGAGAGAGTATATGTTGTGGGCAGCACAAGCGACTGGGTGATTTTTCCTGAGAGCTAGAAAAGTGGCGGGTAATAATTTTTGGTATTCAGAGGTTTATGCAAAGGAAAGAGCATAGTTGCTTTGAGAAAATGACAGTGTTCCTTTAAATTTCTATGAACGTTACTCCACATCGGTTTAGGAAAAAATCACTGGCATGTATTGCACGAGAGTTTACTGCGTTACAGAGTAGCAAAGCTGCAAAAGCCTGACTTTGCTCTCTCTTTTTTTTTTTTAATTTAAATTGCACTATAGTTTTAATAATGCTCAATCATATATATCGTAACTTGTTCAGAAACATCTCTTGGTCTTACTTGCCAAAGGATTGCACAGCCTGTTCACATCAAACTTCATGTTCCAGAAGGGGGAAAAAGGATTTATGTATGCCAATGTTTGTACAGTTACAGGGATGTAGATGATTGTGTACTGGGATGTTTTTTGATGGTTGTTTTCCTTTTTTAACCTCAGGAATTAAATAAATAAAAATCTGTATCATTAAGAGTGCGTGTCACTTTTCTGCCTTGTAGAGATAGCTTTGCCTTGAACATAAATCAGGTGATTGTGTGTTCTACTTCCGAGCAGGAAAAAAGTCCTAGAAAATAAGGATTATTCCTCTGGTTTGTCACGCCGGTGGAGTAACGAAGGGCACGTCTATACAGTGCAATTCAGCAACAGCAGAGATCCTTCAATCAGCGGTAGGTGAGCTGCTCCCCGAACTGGAGGCGGCGACGCCGCACGCTCGCGGCAGGCTGGGGCTGGGCTAGCTGCTTCCCAGAGGCAGCGCAGCGCTGCGGTCCCAGCCAGCGCCTCCCCAGCAAGCTCGCGTCCGCGCGGCTGCCAAACGCCTTCTTCCCCTCTGAGCTAGAAACAAAGCGTCCCGGCGGGCAGAGGTTACGCTCTTCCGTGATGCAAGCAGCGTTGGCCTTCCGCCCACGGGGATAACCACATCCACCTGCCTTTTTTTCAAAGCTTGTCCCGCAAAGAAGTGGACACCCAGCTCTCCCTCCTCCCCGGCACTGAAAGCCTATTTAAACGTGCAGGCTGGGAGTTAGGGCCCTGACCTGATTTTCCCCAAACCTTTCCCTCGTTTCCTTATAGAGCAGGGTCTCCTCTGCGTCCTGACAGGGCTCATACGTCCCGTCTGTCCTGAGCGGCTGTGGGAAATACGTCAGGGCTGCGTGAGCCACGGACGCTCTTCCCTGGTCACACCTGGCCCCGGGGCTGCAAGGGAAAGCTGGATTTGCCAGTATAGTCGCAGCCCCGCGGCACGTGGCAAACGTAGGCTAATCTGAGCTTCTGGGCCCGTCCGAATGGGGTGCGCTCTGTCAGGAGTATAACAGGCTCTGTCACGGTGGGTCATCACGTCTTTTTTTTTTTTTTCTCACCTGCTCCTTATTTCTGTTTCCTCGGAGGAGTTTGCTGCTGGGTGCGGGCTGGGCCGCTTCCGCTCCCCACGCTGCAGCGGGAGCAGCGCTCCCGACTCCCCGCTCAGGACAGCTGTCTAAAACAAAGTCTTCACTGAAGTCTAGCCTGGCATACAAGGGACCGGCAAAGACTGAGTTTTGTACTGCCAAATACGCACGTGTAAGCGGCTAGACTTTTGCTGCCCGCAGCTCCGCGAGGGAGGTTGTAACTTGGAAGTCCGTATCTACGTCTCCAATAACTGACATATAGCCCTGCTGATCAATACCTCTGTGTTCCTCGGTGTTAGGGGCAAGACTCTCCCAGCTCTTGTTCCGTCTTACATGGGGTTTTAACCCACCTGTTTCATGGCGTGTGCCCCAAATCCCGACCCTGGCACGCGCAGTAGGGCAATCTGCTGCATGGACTGGGCACATCTAAGGTACGAAGTGCTTTCCCCCAACTTTTCTAAGCCCTTACTCCTACCGCAGGGTAGCAAGGTAAGTGGCTGCATAGCTGCTATGAGACAGCAGTAGCCTCTCCATTAGTCTCTGAAACGTCACAGGGACTATTCGTAGTCCAAATCTAAGCTTTCAGAATTGGTATGGGCCGAGAGGCTTGGAAGAGACAGGCAGCCATCAGGGCACTGGCACTAAGGCACCCGATCAGTTAAATCACGTGTAATTGTTCTGGAGTGTGCTTGGACACGATGGGTTTATGCACACCAAGCTCAGCTAGATGGATCTGGTTTCAGACCCAATACACCTAGGCTACCATGTTTACCGTGACTTTGCTGACGCTTGCAGCATCCATAGCAGTTCTCCCACACCTTTCCATAGCTTTTCTGCCGTTTGGAAGTGGTGCTTTTGCCCAGCACGCCCGCGTTTCAGCTCATCAGTTAAATGGGTTTGTCTGCAAAAAGTGCAAGTTTCTCAGTCAGCTGTCTTAACTTCCTCCTCCCACACCGCAAGCAGGTCAGGACGGTGCTACGTGACTGCGAGTCCCAGCTGCCTCCGCGTCCTGTGCAGCAGCAGGGCCGAGGGCAGCCGGGGCTGCTGCGGGGGTACTGCCCGCGCCGGCAGCGTTACTCCCTCGTTCCTGCCGGGCTGTCTGGCGTAGAGCGATTGAAGCGTCGAGAAGCCTGTCGATGCTCCTAGGTTAGTGCTAAGAAGTTCAGCAATAGGAGCCGCTGACTGACCTCTCACGCCGTGGCCTCTGCAGTCCCCTCGGGCCTCCCCCCTTCCCCACCAGCCCGCAGCTGGCAGAGACGGGCTGCGGCTAAACAGCCTTTAGCAGGAGCCAGGTTTCCTCGTGCTGTCACAGGGCTGCGAGCGGGGTGGAGAAATCTAGCATTGCTTTATTCAACTGGCCCGCACTCGGCTCCAGGGGTGCTACCAG
This sequence comes from Struthio camelus, assembly GCF_040807025.1. NCBI lineage: Eukaryota > Metazoa > Chordata > Aves > Struthioniformes > Struthionidae > Struthio > Struthio camelus. Next base: position 50,525,388 of record NC_090943.1, read on the forward strand.
GTCTCCAGGTGGAGGGAGCGCCGAGTAGCCGAGAGGAGCTCCAGGGAGCCCTACGCGTAGCTCTGGGGCTCAGCAAACTGCACCCGCGGTGGGAAACACAGCCGCCGTTTGTGACCTGTTAGATCTGAGGCCAAAGGGAGTCGGGCCTCAGTGCCGGCGTTTTGCACCTCCCTCCTCGCGCACCCGGAGCGAGTGGCGCCGGGGCCGGCGGGAGCACTGGGCGCTGGTGCTTGCCCGACGGCAAGAGCGAGTTTGCCGTGCCCTGCTGACCCGGCCCGGAAGAGAGGACGCCGCTCTTCCCCGGCTGCGTGGCAAGCCGGTAGGTGCTGAGAGCTTTCCTAAAGCCTTTGGGCAGAAGCAGGGACCCGCGGCTGCAGGCTGGGGACGCCCCAGGGCTGCGCCGGCGGGAAGGGGGAGGGCGACTTCGGGGGCATCCGGGCCAGATAGATACGTGGCAAAGCGCCCGGGCGGAGGGAGAGGGGAAACCCTCGCAAAGGAAAGCCCTTAGCGCAAGGGAAAGAAAGAGGTGCTACCCAACGGGGGCCAGGTGGACCTCCCCCCCCCAGCAGGTCTCGATTCAGAGAGGCTGAAGCAACCGCCCAGCCCGTTGGGCGCCGTGCCGTGGCTCGCCGCGGCAGGCCCGGCACCAGCCCCCAGGCTCGGGGTAAAGCACGTCGGTTGCCCCCGGCGCGGCTTTGCCTCGGCCGGCGCGGGCTGCCGAGCCCGCTGGGCGAGCGTGACTCAGAGCGGGACGCGCGTGACCCGCTCGCGACCCCTCCGCCCGAGCCTGCGAAAGTTCATCGCCGTTTCACAAGCCTCAACAGTTTCACTAACCAGCCAGGCATGAAAATTTCCCACCGCGTATCGCACAGCGAAGCAGCCTTTACCTTTATCTAAAAGGCGCTGAATTTCAAAGAGCGGGAAGAGGAAAAGCAGTATTGAAAGTCAGACATAGGGCTGGGGGTGCTCCAAAGTGCCTTTTTTTTTCTTTTTCCCCACTACATAAAGCTCAACCGTGAGGAGCAACCCTTCTCCCAGGGCCTCCTGCCCAGCCCGGGTCGCTCTTCCGGCGCGGATTTTTCTTTCTTTTACTTATCGACGGTCATTTTTGGTGTGACCGGTGTTAAACGCCCGCTCCCTGCTCGAGAGCACGGCGGGGGGGAGCCGGGGGCTGCGGGAAAGCTGCGCGGCGGCGCGGCGAAGAGGAGCTCGCCGCCGGGACCCGGACCTCCAGGCCGCCGGGGCTGACCGGCGGGTCACCGACTAAGGTTGGCACGCTTAATTCGGGGGGCTAGCAGCTAAGTACGCAGCTTGGAGGGGAATTAAGGCTTCTGTTTGGAAGAGAAATGGTAGGAGAGGGGTGATTTCCCAGTTCCTCGTCTCTGTCCCTTCCCCTCCAGGCAGGTAAGTTCAGAAGGGAATTTTTTAGAAGACTCTGCTCTACATATTTGAAGCTGTTAAAAACAACCTGAAACCCTAGATGACTGTAAAGGAGCGATGGGGTTCGCACTGGGCGGGGAGCAGAGTTTGGCATCCAGGCGGCAGGACTGCCAGGCCAGCTCCGCCGGCACGTTTTTCCTCCCCCAGAGGCAGCCTGGACCGTGGCAGGATCACAGCCCCATCTCCCTCGGTGGAGGTCTGGGGCAGGCCCAGGGTCCAGCCGCTTCCAGCCAGGGGGACGCGCCGGGGCTCAGCCGCCACAGGGAAGCACCTACCCAAGGGCTCCCCCCTCCTCCTGCACCCCCAGAAAGTGGCTCCCTCCCAAAACTGTGTCCTCCCCTCCTCGGCAGCCGAAACCCGCTCCGGTGCCTGGGAGGCCCTTTGGGTGGAAAACGAGATTTCCCCAACCCAGCCTTAGACGTAGTTGGTGGAAGAGCATGGAAAACCCTACTAGCAAAGTTTTCCTCTAGTCTTTTTGGTCCAAGGCCAGTTCTGTGTTTGCGTTTGCCAGGTGTCAGGGCCACGCTCTTATGCCCGCACACGAGGCAATCACATCATTGCACCGTCGCGTGCGCTTTCGGCCTTCGTAGCTGTGCTGGGGTGAGGGAGAAGGCTTTGCCGCAGTGCAGGCTGGCTACAGATACGGCCTCCAGTTGCAATCTCTTTCCTGACATTTAAATTCACCCTTCCAGTTCCTTTCAGTGACGGGCTCAGTGAAGGTTAAGAAACTTCCTGGGAACTGTAAAAATAAGAAAGGTCATTTGCTCTTTCCAAACATGGATAAAAACAGGTTATGTGTATGGCTGCTAGATCTAAAATGGGAAAGGAGAGGTTGGCAAGAAACAATCAATTCGTCCCCTCAGTACGTGTACTAGTGCCTTTATTTGTTGGGATTTCAACCTTCATTCAAACAGAGCTTGGCATAAGTCTCAAAAAAAAAACTTTATTGCACATATAGTAAAAAATACATGCAGCTTTTAGCATTTCCTTCCCTAAGGAAAATGTGAAAAGCAAAAATCTTAATAAATGTATATGAAACTATAGCCCCTTAAATACATCTTACATATACAGATTTAATGTATTAGCGAAAAAAAAGTGCTAAACCTAGTAGAAAGCTCATGTCTACCAATCTACTTTAATGATTAATATACAATGAAAATAATTTTTTCTCAAAGGAAATAATTACCAAATGCCAAACAAGATTAAATTGTTTTTTTAAATGGAAGCCTCCTTTATTATTAAAACTACCAGTGCAAGTCCCTGAGGTGTAGGGTCCGGTTCGGCAGCACAGGCAATACAGTTTCCTGAACACGGGAAGAGAGATGGGCAACGACCATGCAGTGCCATTGTGGCCTGGAGTCATTTGTGACGTTATGGCATGAATATTGGCCCGTCCAAAGACCTAGAGAAATTGCTGGGGGTTTTACAGCACTCCACTTCTAAGAAACTCCATCTTCACTAATCTGAAGAGGGAAGTCTCAATCAAAATTTAATTACTGCTAGGTCTGACATTTAATTATTCTGTCTTACTGGTCCCAGGCTAACCATACTTTCCAGCCTTAGCAAAATGACCAACTTAAAGTCAGCGTTCATTCGTTCACTGGTTTGGATTTTGTGTTTCGGTTTGCTAGGGCTGCTCACCATAGTACAACAAATCTCCTTGGGACAGAAAATTCAAAGCATCTGATCCCCTTGAATTTTTATTGTGAGGTGTGATTAGCTAATACAGAGACCACACAAAATTCCAGTTCCAAAATACATGCTGCGGCATATAAATTGTACCTGGTTTCACGTTACATCAAACAGCTAAAGTTGGACAAAAATCAACCTAGTTCTACAACAACCACTTTATGACCAGCAAAGATCAGCTTTCCTTTGCAACAAGAACTCTCTCTTCAGCAGAACAAGACTGTGCCTGCACACACATAGAGAATATCATTTGCATATCAGAGACTGAATAAAATATTGCAAGAGCTAAAGGCTCTTCTTGCTTACGTTGGAGGACATCTGGAGCCAGTCTGGTGCATTGAGGGGCTATTTTGAATGTTAAATGATGCAGCTGAGCACTGGTCTGAGGTGATTATGGAGTTGATCGCGACTCTGACTAGACTCAAATGCAGACTTTTTTAGAAGAGACCCAGTGAAAGGACCTCAGCATTCTTCATAAGGAAGCAATGTAGGAACGGGCTTTTGAGTTCAACCACCTCTGGACAAGACCCTGATTGAAACAGCAAATTAAGGCAAAACTCTTTCCTGCCATTTATTATGGATGGGACTGATGGTTCATCCTGCCTGATGTGTGGCTGTTGCCATGGTAGCCGGGCTCATCGTTTCCATGAGAGGCTTGTTATTTCAGGTTGTGGTTCAAGCCACAGATGGGTTGGGTATTTACAGCTGTCACAAAGATAGCTTTTATCCTCTTATCAGTTCTGCTTACAATTAGTATCTCTCCGTTTTGTTGCTTCGCGTTCACGGTTTCACTTCCCTTCAGCTAAGAATCCAGGGCTTGGTCCTGCAAGGCACCAACGGGGCGTGCGGGGAGCCCCGAACGCCCTCCGCTCCCGCTGGCGCCGGTGGAAGGCCCATGTGCGCTGCCCCTTGCAAAACCAAGCCCTGAGACAGGGTGGCGAGTCTCTCCTCTGAGAAAGTCTTCGGGGTATATGTATGGTGTCCAAAGAGCTGGTCTGGGTACTGCTCAAGTGGGGAGCAGGGGGTACTAACCTAACTTACATGAGGGCTTGGCAGGAGGGGGGCACGACGGAGAAGTTCAAGTGGGTGCTCAGGGTCAGAGAGCTTCTTACCCGTCGTCTCCCCAGCATCGCAAAGGACCAGTGTGAGCTCTGCTCCTGGCTGTCGTATGCAGAGGAGCATTGCTCTTGGCCCCTGCTCAAGCAGCAGACAAAGCTGTGCATAATCCTACAGAGCGCTTTCCTGAACCGCTCCCCAGCAAAGACGTAGAGGAAAGGGTTGAGGCAGCTATGCAGGAAGGCAAGGCTCTGGGTGACCTGCAGCCCGATGTCCATCCGGTCGGCAGCCTGACAACTGTACGTGACGCTGGTGTACGTGTTGATGGTTTTGACCAGCAAAACACTGTTGTATGGGAACTGAGAGAGGAGGAAAGTGGTGATAATGGTGGTGATGATCTTCAGTGATTTCTGCTTTTGGGATCTTTTGGCTTGAAGGAGGGTGTTGATGATAAGGGTGTAACAAATAACCATGACAAGGAGCGGGAGGAAGAATCCTATTGTGATTTTCAAAGCCAGGACAGTAACTCTGAAGGTCCTGTTGATGGTTGGTGGGTATGTCATTTTACAAGCTGTTATGTCACCAACTCGCTTACTTTCACTGTACACAATTTCTGGGATGCACAGGCTCACAGATGTCAGCCAGACGGCCAAGCACATGAGCTTGCTGCGCAGGAGCCTTTGTTGCTTAGAATTTTTAGCTTTTTTTGCCTGGACAACAGTGATGTACCTGTCAAAACTGATGCACGTTAGAAACAAGGTGCAGCCATAGAAGTTGATCTTATACATGCTGTTGACAATTTTGCACATGAAACTCTTAAAGACCCAGCCATCAGAGGCAGCTTTGGCCCAGAAAGGGAGGGTGAAAAGCAGGAGCAGATCAGCAATGGCCAAGTGTAGCAGGTACCGATCTGCAATGCTCTTCCTGAAGCGGTATTTGCAATAGACAAGCACGACTAAGGCGTTTCCCACCGTGCCCACAGAGAAGACAAGCCAGAAAAATACTGGCAGGAAAGCTCTAGCAAACTGCCTGACCTGCCTATTGTCACACGTGAAGTCTGTGCCGTTGAAAACGTTTCCAGCCAGAGACATCACAGTGCTGTCATTCTTATAATAATCCAAGCTGGTCCTGTCATGGTGGGTGACCTGTAATGGTGCATCAGACAAATTTGTGTTGAAGAAGTGGTTCAGTAAAGCCTAAATGTGACCCTCTCCATCAGAAGTAATTTAAGATCCCCAATACATCCTATTTTAGCTAGAAAGGCACAAAGGCTCCTGGTAAAGTGTAGTGCATGTCAGACTGCTTGAAATGTGCCTGCACCCAACATCTAAACATCTAAAACTTGCTCCAAAGAGGTCGAAATACAGCTTGGTCTTTCTCCAGTAACAACAGCAAACAAATAGAGAGTCATCGCCTGCTGATACAAACTGGTCTGCTTCACGGCCGTCAGCAGAGTTGGGCCCATGCAGCAGGCCCGTGGAGGTCGCAGAGGTGTTACGCCACCTCCGCTTGCAAACTCACGGTGCGGCCTTGTGGCCTGGGGCCTGCCGGCAAGGGAGCGACGCAGGCTGCGAGGGCGTCAGCAGGAGCCTTTCCACCAGCACCATGGGCTGCTGGAGCAGACACTTGGTGGGGAGCGAACTTTCTACCGAGCTGCTACAAAACTCGGCCTTAGAAACAGCCACATGCTGTTTTCACCTCCGACTAAAAATGTTTGAGTTTGGCTTCCGGGGTGGAGTCCGATGCTCTAGTGCACTGACTGTGACTGCTATTACTGACGCTCATTATTCATCTGCTGCTTTGGGTTTGTTAAGTAACAAACTCTTTACAAAAGAGCTGCTCACCACCTCCAGCCCACTTCAAGCATGAAAATAGCAGGTGGTGATAGCCTTACCTGTGTCAGACCATTTGCAAGGCTGCTGGCTTGGCAGCTCGATTATGTGTTTTCCGTAACAAAACACATAATCCCATCCATCATCTCATAATCTTGGAACGAGGTGGGGAAAAGGCTTTGTATTACTACTACAGCAGAACTGCATTGTCGGCTCAGGAGAGCTAGAAAACTGATGAGGGCCAAAAGGGGGGAAAGAAAAAGTAAGATTACACAACAATACAAGCGCAGAGAAGTGTATACTCACTAGGCTTGTAACTGCCATCTTTAGCCAGTCTGCGCTCAGTCTTGAAGAAGGCACGGTAACCTAGAAAGGGAAGATGGAGGGAAAACGAGTGATTTGAAACAGCTCTGAAATAGAACTGTGACTTCTTTTTTTTTAATGTGAAACCTGAGGAGGACTCACAGCAAGCTTTCTGAACTGAACCTTTGTGTCAGCTCCCATGCCCAGACCTGTCCCTTGGAAAAGAGCCTGGCAGGCTGAAGAACGAACCAAACTAACGCGTGCCGCTGGTCTGAGTTACTTAGATGTTTCCATTTTGCTAATAGGCTGGCAGAAAATATCCTTAATGTATTAAAGTTAACATCTAATGACATGATCTTCAGCAGCTTCTCTATGCGGTGCTAATTAAGTCCTTTGACTTTGGCTAGAGTCACTGCAATTTCATTTTTAATAAGATGTAGAGTCCCCAGTGCACACATTAAAAAAGAAAGTCATTTGAAAGCACCAAAATTTTCAAAAGATTCACGAGAATAAATAAAATATATCTCTCAAATTGTCTAGCAGCTAACAAGGAAAAGTACCTGTCTTCAGTAGGAATTTGCAGTTTTAAAATAGTTGCATCCTCCACAGTGGCTGATTTTCTCATCTGCTCTGTTCTGCCTGCAATACCTCTTTGCTATTTTGCATTTAACCGCCACGTCCATCACTGCTGGTCGGCATAGCAGGTCATTAGGCTGCAGTAAACAAGAAAATCTGGGTTTTCTTTTTTACTGCTGCGTATGACTTTGAATTCAAGCCAGTCTGCCACCATAAGAGGTAGATGAGCCTGCTGGACATGTTGTTAAGTTATACACTCATGCGTATTTAACAAGCTGCGCACCAGTTTGCCCGTGCCAATGGCTGAGATTCAAGCCCAAAGAGAAACAAGATGTCGGCCCCCATCACTGCTCTCAGGGAGCTTCTCCAGCGCTTTCCCCAGCCCCTGGCAGCGAAATGCCTGGATTCGGGCAATTAGCACAGGACTTTCCCATTTCATTTGCACCTGCATCTTTGAAATCAGGTCAAATAACCCAGAGGTCGCCGTGCAAAGCTGAACCTCTCACCACAGCGGCAGTTGCACTATGAACTTCTTCCAAGGGGAAATGGCCAACGTTCATGTTCTGGTTTCCCTTCAGTTTCTCACGTGCACTGACTAAAAACACCTTCCGCCAGTGTTATTCGGGGTACGAGTTAATCCAGCGTTCAGTTCACCTCCACCTCCTACGTTATTGTTAACCTGTTAGCAAGTTCACCAGTCCTGGAAGCAGCTACTTTTAGGGATAGCGAGCGTGTTTGTAGATGTGTGTTTGTGCGTTCGGTACCCTCTGGCCTGAATTGCCTTGTATCTCTGTGCTTGCTGTGGGTGCCGAAGTGAATGTTTGCAGCAAACGTGTGCAGTGTTTTGGAATCCAGCAAAAAATGTTAAAGTAATTGTTTTCAAACATTCAGAAATGATTTTATTCCAAAAGCACAACTTTGGGGGGGGGAGGGGGAGGGGGCGCTAATCCTTCCACTGTTTATCTTCAGGAAGCAACTTTAATGAATATGAATTATTTAGGAGTAAGGTTTGCAACACGAGTCCTTTGCAATAAAAAAAAAAAAATCAGTCTAAGCACAAACTATTTGCTTAAAACTAAACAAATAAAAATAGTCATAAGTATGTGCGCTATTAATTTTTAAACTTTCTATCAAGATACAAAACTATATGCAGAATTATGTCGGTCTCTGGAGTTTCAAGTACAGATATAAACGCAGTACTCTGCTTTTAGCATGACATCTGTACACTGTGCATAGTAGTTGAATTTGTAATATGCAAAATTCAAAACATAGTTTCATTTGTCTTCTTTTGAAACAAACGACCAAGGAAAGTAAACAGCCAAACTCTACTAATGCTACAGCGCGGCTCGGCAAAAATACGTAAGCAGACTGAAAGAAATTGTATAAATCAGATGCACCACAAGTAAATCCTAAAACGTAGAAATTAAGGGCAATCACAGCCACGAAAACAGCGTATGCAAAGGATGTTTGAGAGTTTGTGGAAACCGGTGGAAAAGGCCCCTCTGTCAAGCCGCCGGTCGAGGTGACGAAGCCTGGGGCAGCGATGCCCCTGGGAGGAGTTTCCTCGCCCCCGGGGCCCCGCGGCTCCCGAAGGGGGCGACCGAGCCCCCCGGACCGGGCACTGCGGCAGCGTCTGCCCCGACCGCTTCGTAACACCCGCTCTAAGCCACATCACAGCAAATCCAAATGCTGCCGAAAACGCGAGCGAGGTGTGTGCCGCTGCGAAGCACAGCGTCACAAAATCCTGCTCAGTTCAGGGGGTGCCGCACGCGAACCACAAAGGCATCGGCGCTTTGGGGTTTTGCTTGACTGTTGTCTCTGCAGTTGTTACCGGTTACATTAACAATCACCCTAATTTGATTTTAGATGGGGTGGTCTTTCATTTCAGATGTTCTAGCGAGGATTTGATTTTTTCCTGCTGGGACCTTGACAGCGCACTAGAAGTTGACAGGCAACAGACTGTCCTTCGAGACACGGAGGGACAGTTAGTTAACCAGAATAAATCTGATCTCTTTTTGCTTCTCTTTTGGGAATGACGTGGTTTAAGGAATCAGTGATGAGCTAAGGGCATGAGACTCGTCCTTCTCAGCTGCGAGGCAATACCAAACCCGACAAGCTCCAGCTGCTGTAATTCGTTTGGTTCAAAAATTCCTCAGCGAGCCAAAGTCTCCCTTGGGAACCGTAACTGTCACAATTACCCTGCGACAGGCAGCGCCTCAGCTCCGGCACAGCAAGGCAAAAACCATCCCCTGAGACTGAGACCTATCACCTACAACTGAGTGGTGAGTGCAGCCAGCGGCACGCGGTTATCTCAGTACTGGTTCGTCTCCAGCATCTCTTTCCAAAATGTTATTGCAAAAGCTCGCTGAAAGGTGCGGAGCCAGTGGTTTTGGGTCACTGTGAGAGCTTTGCACGCCTCCGCAGCACTTAGGTTATTTTCTTTTACTCTTCAGACCCACCTTAAATTGCACTAGAAAAAATTCAGGCTAGTGGCATGAGTTTAATGATGGATGAGCTATTTTTGCAAAAAAGGCAATGTGCAAGCTGGATTTCTTTCCCCTGAAGCTGTGTATGGAAAACAAATAGGGACAGGCTTTAGGTTTTGCAGAAGAGGGAAGCAGGCACTCACCGGGGACCGTGGCTCCAGGGAAGTCAGTCCAGGTGTCACTGCCGTGGCTGCACCGCTGCACAGGGCGCTGTTCTTTGCACCGCTGGTTAAGGTTTGGGTTTTTTGTAGGCTGCGGTGGGTGTGGGCTCCCAAGACCCTGGCCTAACTAAACCTCTGACAGCCTGTTTTCTCTGTGGTTTGCATGGTTTAGGTGTCTCAAACACAGATGGCAAAGTTATCTTTTTAGTTTCTTTCTTTTTTTTTCCTAGTAAGCTATTTCGAGAATGAAGGGGAGACCTCTCCGATTCGAATTTTTCTGCTCACGTGCATGGGCTAGCACAGGGCAAATCAGAGGCTGCTCCCAGTGTGGCCGCGTCCCACTGAAACACGCTTCCACTGGGGAAAAAAATCACAGAACAAAAAGGGGGTCTCTCTGGGAGCTGGCAGCATCGGCGGGGGAGGCTGAGAAGGGAGCGAGGAGCTGGCACCCTGGCCCTGCTGCCTCCGAGCTGGCCCACAGGCGTAGCCCCGCGGCTGCTGAACACAGGGATTTAATGCAGCCTGGCGGTGGTACTCACCCACCAACGCTGCAGCTCCAGTGCACGTGCCTGGAGTTAGAGGGGCGGCTGCGTGCGTACAGGATCGGGCGCAGGATGCGCTCCGTCCCTCCGCCACCAGTTGCAGCATCATGAGCACCTGCAGGTCAGTGGAGCTACTGGGGTCTACAGGCTGCTGCGGGCCTCAGCCCGGTGTTGGCTATGAGCCCCGGGGCAGCGCTGAAGGCCCATAGCAGGGTCAGAAAATGCACGGCCAAATCCTTACTGCACCGCAGCTTCCCTACACGAACAGGCCTTGGGATTGCAGTGTGGCTGTGCGATGCCCCAAAACACTAGGCGCCCTGCAAGCAAAAGCAAAGCAGAGTGGTGGGATTAACACCACCGTTGTGGTATTAACAGCGGTTCTGCCGTGGATGTACAACCGTCAAAAAAAAAACAGCGGGTCCTTCCCCGTGGCAGCCAACTCCACCAAGTCCTTGCTCCAGCAGAGTTACTGCCTCTGGAGGCTTAAATCTGGCTGCCCAGAGTCAGGCTACAGCTTCTCAGGAGTTTAAGCAAAATCAAAGTATGGCACCTTCAAGGCAAAGGGCCAGACTATTCCTGCCTTCCTGCCACAGAAACTGAGGGGGAAAAAAGGGCAGGACTGAAGCTAATAACTGTAAGTCGTTGCTGGTGGTATGTCTCATGTAACAACCAACTAGAAGAGTGCAGCAGGAAAACTCTTGAAGAGGAAAGCAATGAGAATTTATAATACATATATTAACTTGCACCTCATAGTCTTCTTCCTGGCAGGCTGACATGGAAATTGCAATGATTTAAATTCCCTTCTCTATAGGAAGTCAAAACACCATGTTTTTTGTGTAACTGCCATTCAGCTGTGACTGGCGCTGGTCCGACTCAAACGTCAACATTATTTCAAAATCACAGTTCAGGTTCAGTTCTGATTATCAAGAAAATAATGGTTCAGACCAGGTTTTGTGTTGGGTTTGGCTGTCTTTGGCACAACGCTTCAACACTGGTAGCACGGTATTGTGGCTTCAGGACTCAATGCAGCTGAGGGAAAGGAGTCAAGAATTATCTCATGCCACTTCCACATTCAACTGCAAAATCTGCTCTAAGATTTCTGCAATAACCAGTTGTCATTCTGAAACTCTTCCTGAAACACGTGCAGATTTGTATGAGGTGTCTTTGCCTTGCATGTGGTCTCTTAGGAAATGGAATATCTTTTTCTCTTATCTCTAGAACTGCCGCCAGAGTTTTTACACCCGATACGCTCCTGCTCTCTAGTTCTTTTGTTTCATTTCCTAGAAGAAAGGCACCAAGGGTAGGAAACATGCTATTATTTTCTACCCGTGCTTTAGTTTCTTTCGGTGGTGTTGCAGGGATTTGCCAGCCTTCTGTGAAGCAGAGCTGGTGGTGGAGAGGTGGGTACGTACTTCTAGAAGAGGCTGAGGCCACGTCGCCGTAAGCCTGTCCCCGCTGCTCGTTCACTCCTGCCCACCGCAGCTAGCACGGGTTGGAGCCAGTGTGTGGGCCCCGGCGTGAGAGCTGGGCACAACTGTCCGTGCAGGCAGATCTTTTCACTACAGCAAATATTCCCCAACTATTGGGAGAACCCCCAAGTATCCTCCGCCTCTGACAGGTGCCACCAACCCCTGAACTTTTTTCACTAATTCATTCTCCACATATTTTGTTTGAACCCTGCTGGCCCTGACCTCTCCAGTCTGCTTTTGATGCCCTCTGCAGAAATAATTTATGTATCTCCTGGGAGTTGTTCCAGAGTAAAGGAACATCCTCAAGTAGAGGTGGGTGACATGCTCTCCAAGGCACCTCCTTGTGACTTGGCCAGCCCTCCCGCACGCTCCCCTGCTGTACAGGAGCCCTTCGCAGAAGCTGGTCTGGCCGCGAGCACTGCGTGGTAAGACAGAGCTCCCTGGGGAAGTGAGGAGCCTGGCCCCGAGCAAATCTCCCTCCTGCTCCTCACGGAAGAACACGCTCTCAGCTCTGCAAGTGTCTCTCCATGGCTCCATGAGCACCTCAATGCAGTCACCTAACTAGAGCAGGAGAGAGGAAAAGCTGGCCATGAGACCTTCCATCTCACCACAGTGCTTTCACACACAAAATTTAGCCCCACATCTCTCACTCCCATGAATAACTACATTAAATCACTAAATATAAGAGATAGCAACATTTTTATAGCAGGTGCCTCTCTGAACACGGTGGCACCCACCACCATGGGCTGTGCTCCAAAATGCTGAGAGCACCCTCTTCAGTGAGGAGCAGGAGGGAGATTTGCTCAGGGTCAGGCTCCTCACTTCCCCCGTGAGCTGTCTTGCCAGAAAAATCCAGGTATTCCTAAATCTATCTTGCATTGTTATTATCAGATATTTTCCCTTTTTAAATGTTTTATTTTCTCTGTTCATCCCATCTTTGAGTGGCAGCAGTGACTTCCAAAAGGGCTCTACCAGTGTTACAATTGTAATTGATTTCAAAGCAAAGGGGAAAGCTTACACTACTCTCTGCAGCTCCTACAGGAGTCAAGGGCAAATTTCATTTTGCTTTGGCTTACAGAGTCGGAAGCCTCCTTATTAACTGCTCAGGGACACAACCTCAGCTCCCTCAGGTCTGTAGAAACGCACTGTAATAAGGCAGGAGGTCATGCTGGAGGAGCTGACTCCAGCTAGGCAAAGCAGTTTCTGCTTTTACACTACACGCTTTGCAGAGTAACCCTGACCATTTCAACCACATCCAGACTCAGCTCTGGGATTAACTGGTTCCTCCAGGCTTTTGACAAAGCGCTACAAAAATCAGCCATCTGCACAGAGTGAGTAAAGCAAAGGGCGATGCTTAAACCTTGGTGCGTTTGCAAGGCAGTGCAGAGCTGACCTTCACAGGAAGAATGTCACCCATGGGAATCCCCCCAGTTTCTCCCCCTCTCTGGAGATGGAGTGATGGAGTCCTTATCCCCGGGTACACAGGCTAGGGGAGGTACAGCAGACACTGCATCAGCTCCTCCTTCCCATTTTGAAGGCACCAAGTGAACCCAGTGGAGTCAACAGCACATTTACTGTTTTTTTAGGGCTTTTTTTTTTTTCCCTCAGCGAAAGCCTGGAGTGCTGCCAGTCCATGCACCAGCGGCCTCAGAGAAGCACCTTTCAACCTCCTTACCCCAGACACAAATGTATTCTATAAAGATGAAGAACTTTCCCTGCAGGTGCAATGATAGGTTACTTAATTTATCTGATTCCTCTTCCCAGGGGCATGTTGGAAAATTACTTTGAAACAACAGGAGATGTGAACTGGAGAGGGGTGGGGGTGTTCCCCTCTGGCCTCCAGTTACTTTTCTTGAACTTCACCATTTATTTTGTTGCCCTGGTTGGAACCTTTTGGACTGTCGGAAAATCAATCTGTTTGGCCTGCGGACTCTCTGTGCTCAGGGTTTCTGAAGACGCTGGTGCTTCAGTTCTCCCTGTCCTCCTGCTGTGCCCCAGCATCAGCAACCCCTCGCAGAGGGAAGGCCTCCCCAGGCTGGGGACTCACAGTGGAGACAGCGTTCAGAAAGTGTCTCTGCGAGGAAGAGACCTAGGAAGGGGGTTTCCACAAGTGAGGATTTGCCGTGGTGTAAGACAGACTCTGTTTGTATGGCCATAGCAATCTGCTGCCAAGTGCATCTGACCCCAGCAGCTGGCAGATCAAGCCCTTCAAAGGGGCTTGAGGAGGGCTGCGTGTTTCACGAGGATAGCTGCAGTTCCCAGCTGAAACCCAGGGCTCCTATTAAAGGAAAGCATTGCTGTAAAAGCACACATGTAGCCTCTGGGCTCAGGCACGCTACTGTGGGCTAGCAAATGACTGCCTGTCAGCTGATTCGTGGTAATGATCCCTAATTCGAGTTTGCTTGGCCCTTAGTGTAAAGCAAGGTAATTCAGAGTTGGGAGAACTAAATTAACCGTGGCAGTGTAAAGGCATGCCCATGGACAAATCCTCTGATACAAAATATCTTGATATCCTGTGATATCTTGTTTATGAATCGGGGCCCTGGGGTTCTGAATTTAAATGACCTTAATTAGATTTTGCTTAATTCTCCTTAGAAGCAAAGTAGTAGATATAATTTAGCCTACCTGGCTTGCATAGTCTGTTCCATTTTCCAAAGGGTCCCCAGGCAGGTGAAAGCTCTAGAGTAGAACATAGGTGGCTGTTAATCCTGTTAATTACTTTTCTGCCATGTGCCATGTATGAGGGGAGTGTCCTTGATAACAATGGCGTTCTTGCCCACACCAGTGGGAACAGAAGCAGGATTACAGTGCAAACATTACAAATCTTCTTGACGAATTACTGCCTGCTAAATTATTCCCTGTTTGCATCCATGCTTAATGCTGTCCATGGTTAATTAATTTCAAACCAAAACTAAGACTACAGTGTGGTCAGTTCTTGGGATTCTATCACACATCGTGCAATAATTTATGATTTCCCTCTAGCTCACATAATTATGAAATTGAGTCTCTCTTTTCCTCGCAAATATATTTCTTTCATGCTAAGAGAACTAAAAAGTGTAAAACTTACACTTTTAACACAAGTGGGAAAACAAAAGAAACTATCATTTCTTATGCCTTTTTTAATATCAAGACATTTAATCTAACGCACAACTTAGAGATGATTTTTTGAACTCCTCATTTAGTCCATGTACTAATGGCAGAGATGTACTTGCTTTGACGTGCTAATCAGGTGCTACAAATATTTTGCCGAAATAGAATAAAATCTCCAGTTACACCCTCTTCTGCGGCTGACCTAGAAGTTTCATTTTTTACAGTGCTTGCACTGTGTTTGCACTAAACCTGACCTAAAATATACCCCCATCTGGAAAAAATACTTATTTTCCCCTTTACAAGTAAAAGACAACATTAATCTGCATCTCTCTGAGCAGGCTGTTTTTGCAGATTTAACAATGCCTTATTTGGTCGGCTTTGGAGAGGATGCAACTGCGATTGGTTTGCCATCCTCTGTGAGGAAGATATTTGCAATCTGTGAGATCAATGTCCTATTGTATGCAACCAAGTTACGTCATCTAGGAACAGCAGACATCTGCTGTATGGATCAAAATACATGAGCCAAGTCGTAGAAGTGTAGGACTGGAAAGAGGCAAAAAAATCATCTTGGCTATTCTCTTATTCCCCCAAAGTGAGGCAAGACAAAGTACCTGGACTACTCCTGGTGAGTGTTCTTCTATCTTGCTCTCCATTTAATAGGATCTTATATCTGAAAGAGAGAAAAGCATCTTTTCTCTTTTCTTTTCTGAAAGAGAAAAGATGACTATGTAATATCATTCCCATCCTAGATATTCCCAAACGCTTGGGAGTTCCCAAAAGCATGATTCTGTAGAGCTTTTCAGCATTTCTTATTTCCCCCAATAGTGCAACTTCAGTCAGATTACTTGCTTAAGTAGACTATGCATGTGTTGGCACAGTCCATGGAATCTAACGCTAGGATTTATTTTTCTCACCAAAATCCATAATTAATCCAAATGATTGATTGATTAATCCAAAGAAAAGAAAGAGATCTAATGAATAATGAGTCGTACTAGGAGTCTGGAGACCTGGATTCTGTGCTGTCCATTGCCTCTTTTATTTTCTGTTTGATCTTAGGAAAGCCTCTTCATTTTTATGTGCCTCAGTTGCCCCTGCCCCTGTAACGCAAGAAGTCTACCTCTGCATCTGAGCACTGCACCTGGTTCATAGCGCACACTCTGAGCCTTGAAAACAGCAGTGACTTTCTTTGTGAGTGTTTCCTGGGATGTCCTTACCATGCAAACAAAAGGGCAGTGTTATTCCCACTTTTCAGCTGGCGTACAGAGTAATGAAAATGATCAAAAAACGTTTGTGAGATCGGACATAAATTTTGAGATGTTTAAGACGTGCTCGGTTCTTTTTTAAGGGTACATCCTGTTTTTGTAGCTCTCCTTCCCCCCACCCCCTCCGCAATTGGGTTGGGAAGCACACTCAGTGTTCTATAAATCTGGTTCCAGATATCACAGGCTGAGTCTGTAGAAAACAAGATATGTGCAACCAGAAACCACTTAGAAACACACTAGTTTGTCTCTCTCCCTAATTCTCACAGCAGTTTGCTATGATAGACGTGAGGCTAGACTCTCCTACGGACAGCCGGAGCTGCCCTGCAGTTTCTCTCTCTGCCCTGCAGTTTCTCTCTCTGCCCTGCAGTTTCTCTCTCTGCAAGCCAGCATTTATTTCCAATTTTTACTACAGATGAGGCAAATATCCTCCTGTCAGGGCCACCTCAAGGCTTCTCAGCAGCCTAGGTGAAGCTGACTATTTTCTAACCAAGACTGAGGAGGAAACGACAATAGCAGCAGGCAATCTTAGCCCCCTAGTACTTTCCGCTCCTTACCGGCACTGAGAAAATGTGCTAAGCCAAGGCTGCTCTGTGAGGAGGAGAGAGAGGAAAGGATGGGAAGGACAGGCTGTTTTCAGCTGCTCACTGTTCAGCCAGTGACCTGCAGGGCCTCCCTCTACTTGCTCCCCCAGGACACCCTCTGCTTTCTCTGACACAACAACCTTGACACAACTTGACACAAGTCAGCCTTGGCACCTTCACCTGCCGGCTTCACGCACTGCCCACCTCAGTCCCTCGTATGCACTGAGTAAAACAAGAGTCTTGTGGGAGGAAGAAATAGGTTATTTCATCCAGCTTTGTTCTGAGCTCAACTAGCACCTTTTTAAATAGAGCAAGTTGAGGATTCAGTGTGGAATGCCATCTCAAAGTGTTACTTACTGAAATGTCCAAAAGAAACACTTTGACTAATTCAGAGCTGTATTTTCACTGAAAAAAGTCAGTCAAGAAATGTACCCTGACTGACACTTTCCCTGGGGAAAGTTTTGGTTTACTCTGAGCTTTACTCTGAGCACTGTCATAGTATGCAAATATGCAAGAAGAAGAAGAAGAAGAAATGTCCTCCCTCTATAGTATATCAGATCTGGCTAGTGTCACTGTTGAAACCTAGTTTGTATGGTTGTTTAGTAGGTAATGATCCAGATCTGGTCATATCTTTCAAAGTAAGGCTGTAGAGAGGCGATAATTTTACTAACAGCTGTGCCATCTCCAGCTGTTGCTCGCTATTCCTCTCGCCTTGCCGTGGTTTTACTTCTGGAAGAGGTTCCAGGAGCAGTCCCTGTTTTCAGGCCAAGACAGCCAGTTTAGATTAAGCTGCCATTGCAGGTAATGTGAGCTAGCTGACTCTTCCTGAAGCTAAGGATCACTTTTACCCTCCTTTATCACTCTTATCATCCTTACACCATTAGGGCTGTATGGAGATAATCCCTGGGCTGTGACTGTCAACAGACAGGTCTACTATCATCCCCAACCTCCAATGCTGTTACCAGAAAACAATATTTGCCTATGACCTAAAAATCTCTACCTTCTTTATTTTTGCTTTTTAACACGAAAATGTGGGACTCCTCGGCTGAGAACTAAGTTCAAGAAGCCATCTGATGACTCACTTCAGTTGTTACCACTTTTCCTAACGCTTAGTCAGAATTGTACTCCTCTGCCTCTGCCTGTGCTTTTGACCCCTGAAGAAGTGTTTCCTAGGAGCTCGGACCACTATTATGTCAACGAGTAATCAGATAAACTTTAATTGAAAAAATAAGTCAGGTCTCAGAGAAGTTCAGCGTACAGAGACACAGAAGAGCACACGTGTTCAGAGACAGCTTTGGAGGTGCAGGTGGTGCCCTGGGTGAAGAGGTAGGTGCAGTCCTCTTTAGGTGTTATGAAGCATCATAAAACCATTCCTCTTAGTGGGACCCCTGCCAAACCTCATGGAAGATGTGGTGGCAAACAAAATAGTTTGACTGGAGGCTTGTGATAGGATCCCCAAGGAAAGACCCAGCCCTGACTCACTGATCTGCACCTCACAGCAGTTTTATGAAGGGATGCCTTTCAATCAGTACAATACTGAGGTGGATGGGGAATGCCCCATGCAACATTTAATGGGAGCTATCTCCAGGAGAGAAAGCGTTCGGCCTGTAAGAGAGCACACCTAGCAGGAAAGCAGGCACTGCAGCTGCTAATACGCCACTTCATAGGATGCTGTGGGTCACAGTGTGTCTGTGCCTTCATGCAGTCAGGAGTACGAATAACCAGAATTATGAGGTGGTTTCTTGTTCACACTCGCAGCCAGTTAAGAACTAACATCAGGGAGGGAGGGACATCAAAACACAGATTTGGGGGTGGGGGGAGGTTTTCTGCCCTATCCCTTAGAGCAGTTACTTTCACTAGGACAGAGTACAGGCCTTTGGTTTTCCTCAGTGATAAACCATATCATTTAGCCTTTGTGTAAGACTTAGGGAAGGTGTCGCAGGTGGGGGGTACCTGAAGGGGCTTTATCCTAAATTTATTGGCCCTGTCACACTGTGAATGATGAGCTACTCATTTTCTGAAGGGCCTCGTCTTAACACATTAATGCTCAGACTGTGATCCAGACTGGCAAAGAGCTCATAGGCTCCTCTAGGAAAAGTCATCCTCTAGATTAGAAAACATGTCAAAATACAGGACCAAAAGCCTTTTGAATCCCAGAGAGGGGAAAAAAGGAATCACCAGAAAATGCTGTTAAAGTAGCTAGTATTATGAATGCAAAGAACAGCATATTTACTTCAGGTAGCTGAAACCCCTGGTCGGATCAGCCCAAGCTTCCCCACCCTTGGCTGCTTGCTCCCACTTCCATGCCACAGTTGCCCTCTTATTTCTTTTTCAGAGAAGCTGACACTATAATCCAGATCACCGAAATAACCCATTATTTTTCTCTTTGTAGTGTTGCTTTTATGAGAGGTCATCACCTTCTCCTCTAGCCACAGAAAGAAGTAATTGAGGTGCTTGGGAACTCCCAGATAAAAGGACTGAGCAGTATCAAGAGCAAAGTTTGATCTGTGGCTGCAAATGGCTGTAAGGGCCAGCTCATTCTGCAATTCATCACAGGTTCTTCTGTATCCTCCACCCGCTACAATAAGCCACACTGCGGTTACAAGATACAAAGCTTGTGAAACTCCCTGTGTTACAGGAGGGAGAGGAAAGAGGTGGAAGGAAGAGCCCCATTAACAGACGAAGTGCTGCTTGTTCTGTTCACACCATCCTGCAGATCCCCAGTGTATAAAATCGACATTTTGCTTCACAACGCAGAAATCTTCCCAAAAGCTTCTCTCTTGGCCCAAGGAAACAGGCCTTTGCTTCTTAGGGTCCCCAGGAATTTGCAGGACAAGCAGTATGGCTTCCCAGGTACATCTATATGTGTATCTACTTGTGCCCATAAACATTCTTTAGTGTGCAAAAATTAGTCCGCAAACTGTAAAGGCAAACCAAAGAGCCAAGTGAGACTGGACTGAGAAGTGAGCTCTCCTTAGGCTGTATCTGCAGGCTTGTTGCCATTCTTTTTTAACATATCTAAATCAGGCTAAAATGGTATAGGAGGATTGTTTCCATCTATGAGTGGAATCAAATTTGGCATCCTATGCCATCCTACCAAACTCACTGTAGCGTCATGGGAACAATCTCGCCCTGTACGCCACAGATGGCTGTGAAGAAGTTTCCAGTGGAAAGCCAGGGAGAAAATGAGCAACGTTTTCACAGTACTAGAAATAAGTGGTACTATTTTGACTTCACCCTCTTAGCAAGCAGTACTTTCACAAAAGGCAAAGCTATTTTGAGCTCTGAAATAGAAAGAGAAATCTACTAAAGAAAACCTGTTGCTTCCCAGCCACAGCGGGTTTTTTTCCCCTCGTAAGGAATTATGTGACCACAGAACTATACAGAAAGACTAAAGCCTGAATACGACTTGCAGCGGTGTTGGCCTAAATGGAACACGGCTGATTCAGGCTAGGAAAAGCTCAGCGGATTGCCTCTGCCTGGTTTACAATAATAAATCGTGTCTTCTGGTAGCTTTTCATCATTTGCATTGGCTGTGCTTGCAGCTGAATCAAATATGGAGACAAATGCTTTTGAAAGAAGGTACTGTGGGTATTGTTAGGCAAGTGATTAATCGGGGTGAGGGTTGCAGTTTTTTTTCTTTTTTCAGCTTGTATTGTTCTGCTAAAACCGTTTACTGGCTTTTAAAATGGAAACTTAAGGTGATGTGTCTTACAGGTCCCAGGACATTAGTGTGGGGTGTGGACCCTAGCGAGTGATCTGTGCTGTGCAGCTAGCTACCTCCATCCAGCCCTACTCCAGGAAGCCTCTGCGCATGCTGACATTGGACAGAGCCAACCTCTGGCAGGCAGAGAGTGTGTTTCTGCCACCTGCACGGGAAATTGAGGGTGGTCAGGAACGGCTCAGTTCAGGCTAAATCTCCTAGCAGTAGCTGACTGACACAGACACAAGCTGTTGAAGATGACGTGACCTGGGGCAGCGCAGATCTGGTCTGAGCGGGTTGTATACTTCCAGTGCAGAGACAGGCAGGCACCATAAAACCTCCTGCTCCAACCACTTTTTTGCCAGACCCCTCTGCCAGCTGGCTTTCTAGTGTCTGTCTGTAGCAGAAGACCTGGTACAACCCTTCCCCATTTCCCCCATCTGCAGGCTAAAGAAGGCATATACCTATCCTACTACTATCAGGTAAAACGCAACTCCCAGGAGACTCTTAAGAAGACTAAACCCTGCAGCTAAGTATTTTTACAGCATCAATAGGCTATTGTAGCTGTAAATGATATTCCCACAGTTCATAGAAACATTCTGCCTTGCTCTGAATGTTTCTAAGCTTCTCATCTCAATAGCATTTTATAGCAATGAGGTCAGTGGGCAATTTTATGTAAGAAAGCTTTTCCACTTATCAGCTTTAGATCTGCTGCCTCTAATTACATATAGTATCCCCATAGTTCTATATTGTGAATGCTTGATTCATTTTTCTCTACCTTTTGTTATTTAATGTGCCCCTAATATGTTTCATTTTTAATTCACTTATTTCTTTACCAAGTGCTCTTTTTAAGTCTCCCTTCATATGGAAGCAGTACCAAGGTTATGTTCGTTTTTATTGCCCAGGTATGTATTTCTAGCGTAATTTATTTGAGATGGGCTGACTAAATCTGGATTAGATAGACTACACAAGGATACACTAATGTTCTGCATAGCAGAATTAAGGTAGTCTCCCTGATGTTCTCTATTTTCTTTCAAATAGTATATATAGTATTTTTTAGCAACTGCTCTACTCTGTTTCATTGAACCCGTAAGAATGTCTACAGCTTTTTCTGGAAAAATTAAAGCTGCTGTAGAATTACGTATTTTACGTTCTTTCTTCTGCTCTTGGCTGTCCAGCAATCCTCTCTGAGTTCTGTCTCACGTTAGGTTGCCCAACCACCGAGTTTTGCTCGTTTTTTCTAAAATTCTAAAAACGTTCCTTTATAACAATGAGTAATGGAAGTAATTTCATATTATGTAGAAAGCTTGTCCCTTTACTTTTTACTCATTCTTCCTAGGCACTAATGAAAGTTTTGATGTGTCAGAAATCTTCACTGTCTTCGATATTGCAATTGAGAACCCAAAACTTACACAAAAGCAGTTCAAGGCTAATATTAGAAGAATTATCCTACAAGCAAATAGAATGTCATAGGCATCTAAGCGAGGAACAGACTTACAGTGATGAACTGATATCATATAAATATATTATTGGTTGTATGGGTCAGGCTTTGTCCACTGCCAGGAACAGCACTAGTGAAAGCGCATGTAGCCCGGTGTAAACCATCCACATCCTCACTATATGCAACACAGGTTGCCCTTTGGCACGTCTATCCGTACATCCTAAAGGTGTGGCCGCAAGGTCCTCTGCCCTAAACTCAACCAATATGTAGTAGGCGCATGCTGTGACACTGCTATGCAATCCTATAACAGCATGGCTATGTCCCGACTGGGGCATAATCCACCTTCAAGGTGCAGCCTGCCCGACTGCTAGCTAGCTTGCTCTTTTCCTTCCACGTCAGGCTGTGGACACACGGCATATCACTCTGCCTTCTGCTCTCCCTCCATTAGCTCCTCACCATCTGACCAAGAGCCTGGACGCATCTTCCCAGACAGAGCCTGCAGGCTTGGGGCAGAACAGAGAAACAGATCATGAGAACAAGAGAACGATTTAATTATGGTGTGGATTTTCATAGCCAACTGCAAGCCAATTTAAAAGCTGGAAAATAAAAAGTGGAAAACAACAAAAACGAAGAAAATGTATAGAAGCTGAGAAAGGGAGTTTTAAATTGGGTTTATTTAAAAGGTCATCTGTACAAAAGCTTCTTTAATCAGCACACCTATGCCTTCTGTCATGCTGAGACACAGGGCTCAGGCAGTTGCTTTCGTTGCACTCTCTGGGGGCAGCTATATTCCTTTGCTGCTGGCAAGGCACCTGATGCTGCAATAAGCTTGCCACTTCAGCCCAGAACTACGGCGTTATCGATAGGAATTCCTTTGCAGCACAGAAAGGAAGCCAAAATTCCTGATTACATCAAAATTGTAAAATATATAGGCAGAAATCTCCATAGTAGCACTTTGCTACTGATGAGCCATAAGATGCTGTGCGTGTACAAAGTGCTTTTGATCCAAGAATCTCAAAGCATTCTTGTGAATTCAGTAAGCTTCCACACACCACCTCTGCTGAGTGTCTGACCAGAATCATGCCTATTTTACAGGGAAAAAACTAAGGCAGAGCAATTTGTTCAAGGTGACGCAGCAGACAATTAACGGATATGAGTATATGAATAAAGATTCCTCACTTTTTAGTTCGGAATAGGTGTGTCAACAGCACGTGGGAAAGGAAACTCTCTGGCACTTTATGTAGTCTTGGGCAGGTATTTATTCCGAAAGTATCTTAATTGCTTGATCATAAAATTAAAACAGATTAAAAGTACAATCACATCAGTGGACCAGAGAATTCATGATTATAATGTATTTTGAAGATAAAACTATTGCAATAACCGCAAAGGCACTCAGATGAATCTAGCAAATTTTACATGTAACTAACAAGTGTTGGTCATGGGCATACGATAAACAATTAGGCTAGAATATGTAATATCTAGTATGTACCATGTTTACCAAAAAACCTGTAAAACTTGTATATTTTACTGCTTTGGTGAAAAGACATTGAAAAAGATATTGTCTAACAGATTATCACTCGCAAATAAAGCCCATTAAAGTTGCTTTTAGAGCCCTAATATAAATATGATCCTACTTCTGTTTTTTAAAATATGTTTCAAACGGTATTAACTCTTCACACTTCAGTCCACATGCACATGTTGTGGCTGGGAAAATACTGTATTTGCTTTACCATTGTATTTTAAATCTGGTTTTAAAGATAAATATCATCGTGATTTCTGTTTGCCGCTTTGGTTTTGTGTGTTTGCTTTATGGAACACAATCTAAACTAAACTTAGGAGTGTCCAGGTTTCAGTTTTATTAAGCACTAACCAAAATGCATGTCCAATGCTATAGCACTATAACACTATAAAACACTATGCGCAAAGATCTTTAGCAGTTTCAGGTTCCTTCAAATACGTGCTATTAATCTATGGCTGTCTGAGCCAAGAATGCACTGTGGCATCTACCAGCGGCTATTCCAACAGGAGCTCATTCTTCACTCTGTTACACGAGTGAAATCAGAATATTGTGCTAGAAAATTGGAAGCATTAGGCTTCAACAGGATTACTTCAGTAACGTGAACGTCAGATCGAATGTTTGTGTGTCATGCCGTAGCGCTGAACGCAATAATTGCGGTGCAGAACAGAGCTCTTAAACCAAACTGGTTTACCGATTATCAAGGTCACAAATGCTCACCTGCTTACCTTTTTTATTATAATTTTAAGAGGCCCCCATTCATTTTACTCACTTCCATCCAACTGCCAGCATTTTTGTCCCCAGTATGCTCTACATGCTTGCACAAAGGGTTGCTGTGGCCTTCAGCACAGCAGAGGCTATTGATACTAGGCAGATATGAAATCGAGAGGATGGAGGATAGGTAGAGGCGGTGGCAAAACGGTACATGGCCAAATGTACCAGCTACAGACAGGAGAGAAACCTGGTGACGGGTCCATCTTCTTGCTAACAACAGCCTCCCCTTGCCGTTTCCCGCTGCCTACCAAAGATCTACCCTTCTTAGCTGTGTGCTTTAACTGAGATGCAAATCCTCCTCCAGGAGGGCTGCAGTGATAACCATTTTCGCAAACCTCATCACCGATGGTGCTTATTGGGCAAGATAAACAGCTCTACCTCAAATTCATGCGTGCCAGGGACCAGGCTCCTGTCTTCTTCCTTCGGGCAGGAACATGCCTAGACCATGGGCCCATTGAGCTACTCAGACACAGCTCTGCCGGCTGAGAGCCCTCTGGGAAAGCCTTTCTACCAGGCCATCCTCCCTGCCTGCCTGTGGTTTGGGACAAATGGAGTAACCTTTACACGTTGCTTGCCAAGGCAGCAGACCCTTGCAGCCACTGAGCCACTTGCAGCAGAAGAGAGCGCTACCGAGGAAGGGACAGGTGGCACAGGTTTTGATCGAAAGTGGGATGCCGGGTCCACCCTGCTAAGACTCGGTATTGCCAAAACCCCGGACTGCCTCAGCTGTGTTTCCTCAGCCCTTCAGAAAGCAGGTTTCTTAAATCTCGATTAACACCCGAAGTAGCAGAGGGAAAAGAAATTTGCATGCTTAACCTCTTTTCTTCTTTGCTATCGAGAAGGCTGGACTGGAAACTCAAAACAGAGGAGAAGCGAAGAATCCCAAAAGCAGAGCAACTCTTTTTATTTCCTGCCAGCTTAAAGTCAGACAGAAAACACAAAACACCAAACACTGCAAGAAAGGAAGAAAGAAAAAAATATACATATATTCGCATAACCTCCAAGCCCTGCCTGCTCCGGCCTCTGCCTGCCCCCATTTCCAACGAAGTGAACGAGGAGCCCCCAGCGGCTACAGACCAGACAGCCCCGCTCTCCACCCCCCACCCCGGGAAGGAGCACGTTAAATCCCCCACAGGAGACCCCAAAAAAGACAGCCCACCCCCTGCCCACACGCCGGAAAAGGCGGCGCGGGGCGAGGGGTGCCCGCGCAGACGTTGAAGCCGTTGGGGGGGGGGGCGGGGAAAGGGGAGGGGGCGAGGCAACGGCGGTTGCCCCGGGAAACGGCCGCTGCCGCCAGCCGAGGCGGAGGGAGCACCAGCGACGCGGCGGCGCAGCGCCGAGGGGGGCGGGGCGAGCGCGAGTCACGTGAGCGAGGCCCCGCCAATAGGAGCGCGGCGAGGAGGCTCGCGAGGCTTCGTTCTCTATGGCAACCGCCAGCCCGTAATCAACCGTTAGCTTCCCGTCGCCCCAACCGTCTCCTTAGCACCCGCGAGGGGCCGCCATGGTGAGTAACGGAGCCGCCTCTGGGCGGAGGGTGACGTCTCAGGACGGTCTGTCGCCTCTGGGGCTGGGGCAGCGAGGGCAGCCCGGCCAAGCCCTGTAAGGGAGGGAGATGCGGCCCTTTGTCGTGCACGGGCCGCTCGGGGGACTTGCTGCTGCCCGCCCTTCTGGGCATCACACTCGCCCCTGTTGGGCTCTGCGGAGACTAGTGGTATTTGAGGTTTCTGCAGGATCCGATGCCACAGTTGCTTAACTGGAGATCAGCGTAACTAACTTAGAGATCACGTATGGCTTTGGCTTGACTTTATTTATTCGTTTCATTTGCCTTTTTAGCTACTCTCGGGAATCTGAGGTTCCAGCACTGGCATTAGTGTATTTCTTTCTTTCTTCTTCCTAACTATAACGAATACAAACTTTTCACGTAAAGAAAACCGAGCAACAACAGAGAGAACACAAATAGAGCTTCTCAGGTGATTTCATTTGCAAGTAATGGGACTTTGTGGGAGATGTCAGATTTGCAACCGCATCACGAGTGTTCGTTGTATTAACCGCTATTGCTCTTTTCTAGACCGCCTTTAATTTCCAGGCGGTCTGGATTTGTGCTCTCATGTTCAATATTATTCATCCAGGTTTGGAATATTGCATTTTTTACTTGAGCTACCCTGAGCAGTTGTATTAATAAGGATTAAGTGATCAGATTACTTGTTTTGGCTGAGTTGTTGTCTTGCTGCCTCCGGCATCAGCAGCGCTAGCTCAGTACATTGGAGTCAATAAAAGGGACTTCACGTTTGGTTGCGCCAGCTTGTCAGGGGCTGTGATTATAAACTCACATTCGTGCCTTGTGCAGGTCGTGCCTCTCTGTAGCTAGTGCTACCTGCACTAGCAAGATTTAGTCTAATGTACTTTGCCATGCAATATTCCTTCCTCTAAAATGCAGACATACGTGGAAGTGCTAATTAGCTTGACCTGAAAAAAAAAATTCTTTCTTAATTTGCCCTGAAAATCTTTGCTTCTGGGCTGTAGGCTGATAAGAAACAAATTTGGATTGTCACTTAAGAATACATGGCAATTCTCAAGATTTTATGTATCAGCTACCAGAGAAACATAACTTACTTTCCTCTGTATTTCTTTTAGTGCCTCTTTAAAAGACAAATACATAGCTCAGCTGGGTTACACTTATGTACATATAATACAAAGAAACCTTTTTCCAAGAGCTTCTTCTCCCCTACAGTCCTTCTGATTTTGTTTGTTTGTTTTTTTATAGCCTTTTCTCTCTGACCTCTGATTGTCTGTGCCCCTGATTTTGTATGACTTTTCTGAAGGTATTGATTTTCTGAGGACTTGTTTTGAAGTACTGGTACTTTTAAAGGGGTAGCACTTACGTGAGATATGTAGGGGTTACACATGTGAACATATGGTTATTTTCTAACATGCTAGTTAACATGATAACCCTTTATGAAAGCAAGCAACAAAAAATAGTTGGAGGGCAAGTCTTCACAATACTAATGTTCCTTTTCACTTATTTCAATGTGTGAATCTTTATGCTTATCTCCTTGTCCGCAGGCAGAGCTTGGCCTTAACGAGCACCACCAGAATGAAGTGATCAACTATATGCGCTTTGCTCGTTCCAAGCGTGGCCTGCGTCTAAAAACAGTGGATTCTTGCTTTCAAGACCTTAAGGACAGCAGGTACCATGAGGAGGGTACTGTATTAAGCTACAAGTTGCAAGGAGCAAGAATTGATCAAAAAATGTTAGTGACAGTTGTAGGTTTCATGCTTGATGGGGTGACTTTCTTCAGACAGTTTACACTTACATATTCATACTGAGGAAGAAAGACCCAATAATTTTTCTGGAGGTTGTAAGTCAAGCCCTTTTAAAACTGAGTCGTTTAAATTCTTAGGAGTTAGCACAGAAATAGACAGCATGACATTGATTTACGTCGTACTACTTATGTCTGAATTTGATACAAGACTCTAATGCAAGTTATTTTTCTGTTTGTAACATTTCCAAGATAAAACGTTAAATGGTGTAACAAAATTACTTGTGGCATCTAATAACTACCGCCAGCAGATGTTTTTAGAAGGGCATTGAGTTATTTGTAAGTGATACCTGGTGTCGTGAGGTCTCTCATAACAATGCAGAATTGTTACCTTTATCATATATGACCCCTGTTGACTTTTCCGTTTAGACTTGTTGAGGAGACCTTCACAGTTGATGAGGTGGCAGACATGCTGGATGGACTGCAGACTGTTGTACACAGTGAAGTGGAGTCAGAACTCATAAATACAGCTTACACCAATGTTTTACTTCTACGCCAGCTCTTTTCACAGGCTGAAAAATGGTACCTTAAGTTACAGACAGACATCTCTGAGTTGGAGAATCGGTAACATATATTGGACTATAGAGAACCTCTTTCAATAATAAGAAAACTTCAAACTGTTGATTGCTTGTATTCTTTTCCTAACCTTAGAAAGTTATTCCTCTTCTATTGTATCAATGGTAGAATAGTTTCAAATCTTCTGTCTATGAAGTAGTGAGATAAATGATGCTTTCAGAGTTGTCATGGAAAATGTTTTATTTATGAATAATATTCTTACTGGAATTAATCAGTTTAGAGCAAGGGACAGGACATGATTAATAAACTCTTATTGTCCAAGTAGCTTCTATGTAAATTGAAGACTCAGAATCTTATGATTTTAATGCATATACCGTGCATTAATGGACACTGTCCATTTGTTTATTGTATTTGCATGCAATTTCATCCTGTCCTTCTAACAAGAATCCTATATGCAATAAGGAGCCTGCTAGAATGTGTTTCATGACATAGCTCATTTAGTAAATGAATGCCTCCCTTTATTTTTCTCTTCAAGAGAATTGTTGGAACAGGTTGCTGAGTTTGAAAAGTCAGAATTCACATCTTCAAACAAGAAGGTAGAGTTTTATTTTAAAATATCATAATCAAGTGCCATGTGCAGTCAGCAGTGATGTTTGAAATAATTACTTAGTACTGTCTCTGTGTGTTCTAAGAGAAAAAATACTTGTTCAATATAACCTTTAAAGGTCTTCAAAAAGTAGCAGTTTACAGTTCAGCACCAAGGTTCACGCTGAATTGCCTTGACTATTTCCAGATTGGGGATTCTGCACACTGCTAAGCCTGATCCTAAAGTCAGCCAGACCAGAGCTGTGTTGGAGCATCTGCTCCTGGGTTCCCTTCCCCTGTAACTGTGGTAAAAACTGTGGTAAAAACTGTGGTGCTTGGCCAGGCCTTGTCCCAACATGAAGCTGAGAAGATCCTACAGTACAGATATAGCTCTAGCTTATCCTGTATGATTAACATTGAACCTTATTTGTTTTGTAACTTAAATGTATATTTAATTAATACACATAACATTTGAGTACTTTTAAAAAGTTAATTATTTTGGACTATGTACATTTTTTTTTGACTTGCAATCACGTAAATATTTTTTCTTTTTCTCCTAACTCTTTTGTCTTCTGGTAGTTGCAGCATCAGTGATCTTTTATTATTTTGAAATTTCTATCTGTGTGCAGGACATCTATTTAACCTTGAGCTGAAAGTGAAGTATATAATGTGGCTATATATAATTTAACGGCCAAGCTACTGGTAAAAATGAACTCAGAATAAAAGATCATTCATTTGCTTTCCAAAAGAAAGCAGAATTGACTGCTGAGAGTTATTTTATAGACTAAAAGAATACTTTTCTTCCTCTGAGCAATTGTACCCCCCCCTTTTTTTTTTTTTTAAACCTTTATCATTACTTTAGCCCAGCGCAGATCTTATTAAGCCCAAACTGGCTCCTCTAAATGAAGGTGGATCAGAGCTGCTAAACAAGGTAAGAATTTGTCCCTTTATGCAGTTGTAGTTGATGACTGTTCTGCTTATTCAACTGAACTGGAAAGCTGTACGGTAATATTTGTGTAATGTATCTTTCACTTTTTAGTAGTCAGTGTAATATACAACAGAATGCAAAGTAAAATGCTAATAAATTAATAAAAATTCTAAAGTACCTTTTATTTATTGCTTGGTTATAGCCTCTAGCGTTTATTGCAGTATTAAACTTCCTTTTGCAAAAACATTTTGACCTTTGTAATTTTCTGCTTTTCCATTTAATGACTGAAGTTAGTCGAATTGGTATTTAGCTATGTTTCATGAGACTGGACTTTCTACAAGGAAGTAAATTAAAATATGTAGCTGGCTGAAATGATTAGGGTATCAGGGATTTTCTGTATTACTGGAAGTCAATCCTATTGAATTCCATCTTACGGGGTTTTGTTTTGTTTTGTTTCTCGTAGCTTAAGTTTCTCCTAAAGAAACAAGAACTTAAAGAACTTGAATTTTACTAATTTTGAAAATGCCTAATCTCCCACTTGTTAAAGATGGTTATAGTTGTAAAACATGTTCTAATACCTAACATTTTCAGTAGTTTTTATCGTGGATTGAACTTATTTGGCTATTTAAAAATGCCACACGTCTTGCAATACATTCTTAAAGCATGAGGAATCAAGAAGTTATTCAATGAAGAGCTACGTTTTCGGGTCTTCCAGGCTGCATTGCCAAAGGGGCCTGTCAAGAGCAGTGTCTCAGTCATAACTGTTGTTACCTTTTAAGATGATTAAAACATTCACACTTTTGTTTTACTTATAGCGCAATATAAATATTTCCTGAAAGTAAATTCAAAATCGGTTTCACAACAGTCTTAGTTAAATAAGTGCATCTGATACCTGTTTGTCTCAAAAATAATTCAAGGTTTAAATGGTGACTAATAACACATGGTTATTTCCTGTGACACAGAACACTATAAGCAGTAGCCTGATATTTCTCTTTTAAGTAGGAACTATGAATAAATTATTACCTGCTTGTTATTGGAAAATAGAGGTGATAAACAGCAATGAGATTTGTATCTCATAACATGCAATTTTGTTATCATGAACCATTATACTGCAAGATGGTAAAGTTACTGACTCTGATTCAGTAAAACAAGCGTTAAATTTAAGTGAGAGGTCTTACAGATTACAGTATAACTGCTCATATGTATTTAAAGAGACTTAAATTCTGTGCTAACTGAGGCAGAAGATGCAATAATTTGCACGTCAGGCTTATGAAAAAATCAGTAGTCCGTATCAGCAAGGCCATCTTTACAAGCATTTACAAGCATTCTTGCTTTCCTGAACTGTAAGGCTTATTTTCTTACCTGAAATATTTGGAAAATTAAAAAGAGTGCAAGAGTGTTCACAGGCAAACTATTTTTTGTTTATTTACCCAAAGGAAATTACTAGACTTCAAGAAGAAAATGAAAAATTGAAGACTAGACTCAAGACGATAGAAACACAGGTAAATTCACTGTGAGCTTGGATACCTAATGTTGTTTAAGTATTAAAACTATCCAAATAAGAATATCGTTGTTATTATTATCATGTTTTCAATGAAAATATACTTATGAGTTTTTTTTTACAGGCTACAACTGCACTAGATGAAAAGGCCAAACTAGAGAAGTCACTGAAAGATTTACAGATGATTCAGGGAGATCAAAAGGTAAATGTAACTGTCAAGATTTTTTTCCTCAGTATTTAGCCCTAGTATGCCATAAGTTGGTTCGTATGGTATGTGTCTTTTCGGGCAGACATAAAGGATCTGCTTAGTATTGTCGTGTTCCTGTTGACATTGTCGTGTTCCTGCTGGTCTGTCAGTCAGCAGATAACCTAGTATGTTAGTTTCTTTTATGACAAATTTTGTGCCACATAGGCTGTGATAAGATACTATCAGAAAGTATTGTTCTAGAGTTCATATTTTCAAGGGCAATATTTATTTTATATTAACAAATGCAAATTTATGTTTGTTTATTCCTGTTTGCTAATAAAGCAATGACATCTAACCTGTTTTTTAAAGCAACAATAAAACACTTAATCTTTTCCAGCATTTATCACACCTGCTTGATGCAGACGTGCACAAGCCAGACTTGCTTCTTCTTGATTCAGGTTTTAAAAACCTAGATGCATACATTTATGTCCTGATCATATATTCCTAAACGTCAGTTGAAGTTTTGCCACAAACATCAGCGAGCATGGATCAGATGACGAATGTTTACTTTTAAATAATCCTACCCATATCAATGTACTATCAAAAATGCTTCGCCATGTATTTTTACTACATGAAGTTCTTAATCTTTTCTGTAAATGCTGGATTCAAACATGATTAGCTGTTGCTACTGAAAAGAACGTTAAAAGCTAGTGCTCCAGTAGACTAACATAGGAAAATCTGTTCTCGTCACCTTAATGTTTTTCTTTAAGCCTGTACCTTTATTTTGTTAATAATAAGAATTTTCTAGTTTGTTCATTTTTGATTTTTTTTTTGTCTTGGATTTAAAACATTTTAATTGAAACTGTTAGCAAAATTACAACACCTTCATCCCGTTGTTTTGAGAAACTGACATTTAGAATTTCTGCAGTATTTACAGATTTGAAGCAAGCTTTAAGGTTCACTATTTCCACTTTAGTTTTCATGTTTTAATTATGATTTCTTTTTATTTTGCTTTCTAACTGGGGGTTTATGGTATGTACTTGGCTTTCTTTTCTAATTGTGTCTAGTAACTTTCAAAATCTGTATTCAGTACAGTACTATTTAGTAGGGAGTTTATCAGTCATGGCAAATATTTCTTCAATAATTTAAGGCTTAATAAAATAGATGAAGGTTTAATATTGAAGGGTTTCATTAAATGCTGGATTATAGTATTTGTAGTTTAAAAAGATTGGAACCAAATCTCATCTTTTTTTTGTGATTAAACATGGATTGGCCTGAATATCAGGGCTGCTATCTGCAGCTTTCATTTCCTAATTTGTTATCTGTAACCTATCACCTTCCTCTCCTGCTCTTACATTTTTTTATTTATAGGCGCATATATATGTGGTTAAAACTAGCTAGTAGATACAATGTTGAAATATACTACTTTATTTAATCACTGAATATATTAGTTGCTTGAAGAAAAATCTATGTTTCTTCTGATTTCACTCTATGTTTTTGTAAGATGAGTGTCAATAAAGTCATATGAACCCAGCTGCACATTAAGCAGTAGTTTTCAAGCTCTTTGGACAAACAAATAGCTGCTAAGTCACAACAGGTTTTTTTTAAAGAACAACTCTTTTCTCAGTAATTTCTAACTATTTTTCTTTATAGCTTAAATATGGTTCTACCGAACAAATGTAGACCACAGTTTTGGAGGAACTGCTCTGATAGATCAGTTTAACTTGGGGATCTAGAATTTTAATGTAGTTAACTTTTCATTGTCAGTTCAGAATAGACAGTGACCATTTTTCTAATCTGAAACAAATTACTCTGTGGTGTTTTTCAGCACTGTAGCTTTGGACTAGGAATCAAAATTCAAAATAAGCTTTCCTTCTGTGTAGGTACTATTATCAGTTGTATTCCTGCACTCATCACCTCCCACACAGAAAATGGAGCAAAGCTTCCTCCGTTTTAGGTATTTGTTGTTTTTAAGGTGCCAGTAATTCAGCCTCATCCTGAGTCATTATACTTTTACAAGGGTGTTTGTTTGTTTGTTTGTTTAATGGAAATCCATAGAACAGTTACGTGAATATAATGTTCTGTAGTCCAGGGCTGATGGCAAAAAGAGTTTGGGTTGTTTCCTCTCACAGTTATGGAAGATGCCTTACAAGCAACTGTGGAGACTTTTTTTTTTGGTGTCTCATCAGAAAACAGTGCAATATCAGTGCCTGATTGATGACATGATCCTTAATGCTGTCATCCTTTCCTACAATGCAGTACACTAATGACTTTTTAAATGGCTGTGATAATGGCTTTAAAAATGGATATTCTCATCTTAAACTGTGATTTGCTATTTCCATATGCTAAATAACTTCTTGTGTTATGCTTCACTATGTAGTTTCACCTAATTTCTATAAAGAAGGGAAGAACAAGAACTTGATATCTCAAACTGGCAGAAAGAATGCTCTAGTCATCTTTAAAATTCATTTATTAACAATTTCTAAAGCTAGAAGTAAAATTTTTTTCAATATTCTGTAGTGTGTGGACTTTCTTAATTTAGTTAAAAAAAACTTTTAGTTTGGGCTTTACAGGAATAGTGTGGACGTGAGTCGTAAAAATTAAGACGTACCCATTTTATATGGAATTTTGCATTTGACATATTTTAAATATTTCTTCTTTTGAAGGCTCATGTAAACCAGGATATAACTGAACTGGAAAATAAAGTGGCAGCTTTGAAATGCCAGTTTGAGAAGACCTTGAATGACTCTACTGCAAATCAGAAATCCTTGGAAGAGAACTTGGTGACAACAAAACATGACTTGCTTAAGGTTCAAGATCAGCTATGCATAGCTGAAAAGGTTGGCTTTTTTGTAATGTAAAGATGGGTTCCTTGCTCGCTTCTTAACGGATTAGTAATTTAACAAGCATGCACCAGAGTGCATGGACCGCAAGTTTACTAGGGTCACATTGGTGCCAGCATATTTTTATGTCTGTGGAAAAACATAGTTATATGTAAAATAGCAAATACACAGCTCACTGCATGAATTATAACTAGATGAATGATTAAATATTGCCCGTTACCTGAACGCAGACAGTATTCCCAGTCTTCAGAAGATTTTTAGCATAACTTTCTTAGAAAATAAGCTTGTCTTTCTATCTTTCTCTCTTGATAATAACGTTTTAATCTCTTAGCTGACTTTGGCTAAATTTGAATAGGGAATAGTTAGAGAAACTAGCGTCCTGAAACCTAAGGAGGAAAAAAGTCAAGTTAAAAGGATATTACCCTGGTTCTAATATAGATGTAAATAATATGTTGATGTTATTGCTATGTAGGAATTAGAGAAGAAATTTCAGCAAACAGCTGCCTACCGCAACATGAAAGAGATTCTTACAAAGAAGAATGAACTGATAAAGGATCTACGTAAAAAGCTTTCCAAGTAAGTGGTGCTGTTCTGATTGTCCAAACAAGATGCATGATCTGCTCCCGTTTTGTTTGTATAAATGTGGAAGTATCTAAAACAGACTCTAAACTTTACTCTAAAAAGATTTTCTGCTAGGCTGTTTCCTGACTTTTAATCGGCCAGTCCTTTTAATGGATACTAGGTGAATAAGATTGGTGTGTGCAACAGCAGCTATTGCCTAGCAAATAATGAGAATATGTAGTATCTTGAAAGGACCGTGGGTGTGGTAGTTAACACCTCAAGTGCTACACACGCAGATACAGAAGGGAGAAGTACCTGCTGCTTTGGCATTATCTCATTTCTTAACGCATTTGTTTGAGAGAAGTATGCAGTATGTAAGCAGAGTTAGGCCTGTATTGAGTAATAAAGATACACCCTGGCCCTTATGAGAGGTAGAAGACTATCATTCTGTAAATGACAAGTGATCTTTGGCGACGTTGATTCCTTAGAGCTATGCTATGGAAGGACAGGTGTGGAAATTCAAACTGCTAGTTAAACTTCTCTGCCAGTATTTTGGGATTTGTTCGTGGGCTCCTGTTCATTCCCTCATTCTACTGTTTGGTAAACTAGCCAACTGCAAAAAGAGAAAGTAGTCTAAAAATTACATATATTTGTCTGTGCCCTAACTCATATAGTGAACGCTGACATGAACTTATTGCGAACGGCAGTAATTCATTACTTCAGTTTTGTATTGTCTTTAGACACAAACTATCTTTTAGGTATTTTCTGCTCTGTTTTGATTTTTTTTTTTTTTCCTCCTCAGGTATGAGCCAGAGGACTAAAATACAAAGAACATCTGATCTGTCAGAAGCTGCCCTAGAAAGAAAATGTAGACTTGGTGTTATTTTTCAATTGTTTTGTTTGGTTTACTTTCTGCTTCTAGTGCTTAAAATAACTTTTAATACTAATAAAATGCTTAAACTTCTACCTTACTTCCTTCTAAGCTTAAGTCATGGATATTAGTTTCTGTAGTAATGTTCTAATTGTTAACTTTGCGCGTTCCCTGAGAAATAGCAAACAGCAGTTTATTGAAGAACTGAGACAATCCTTTACAAAGAATGTTTATTTTTATTAAGAAAAGAAAAAAAGATAAAATAAGCATTAGTTTTTTTTCTTAGATTTCTCTGAGGTGAAAACTGGAGTTGTTACTTTCATTCACGTGGCCATGATGTGGCATTGTCTGTGAAAATTACATCAGTGGAAGAAAAGAGCAGGAGGAAAAAAACCACTCTAATTCTGTAGTATTATTCACTCTGGATGTCTGATCCCTTAGCAGAATTTGATCAGTAACGTTTTACTAGATGTTATTTGTGAGATAATGAGGTAAATATACTGTATAGGGGAAGCATCTGGCCCTCTTGAATAAAACCATTAATTGCAGTTATGCTATTGCCCTTGAATTTATTTGAAACAAATTTGAACATTGGAATTCTAACTCTTTCCAGTATTTCTGATGTTAAGATGACAATCTGAAAAAGTCTAAGTAAGTTGCTAATGAAGCAGGTTTCTCAGGAGATAAGTTATTTTAGAAGTTTTCACCTCCTTTATTGTTGCAGCCTCACTCAAAAGAGGTTTTTTTTCCTCATATCTTGCACTTGAAATCCTCTACCTTGGATTCATCTGGCAGCCTGTTTATAGTGCTTTTTACTTGCTCGTCTTTCCTTGTTCATATGTATGTTGTATATTACTCCAAATAAAACTATTATGTTTTCAAAAATTTCATCTTTAAGGAGCTATTTTTTTTTATAGGAACATTTTATATAGCAGTTTTCTTACGCCTGTTGGAAGTAGTGGCAGGTCAGTAAAGGATATTGCTAGAAATACAAACATGTCAATTAGAAACTCATGCCAAAGGCCACACCACTCCATAAACAAGCTTCCCATTGGCTGGGCTGGGAAAGGCTTGTGTGTGTGCTGGGGGCTACAGAAACTGGCATCTTCGACAGGAGCTTGTCTCTGGAGCTGCTTGAGACCATTTTTCCTCACCCTTTCTCGAAAGGGCATAGCTGTTAAAATTTTCTGCAGTCTGTGGTTGCGCTTTTTCCCCCATTAATTAAATGGGGATTGGATAAAGCCCTGTGTCTGTAGCAACTGATTATTGCAGTAGCACAACAATAGGGCTTTGTGGGATTACATACTCCACATGCAGCGTTAGATTACATTCATGAAAAGGTGGTTTTTTGTTTGTTTTTGTCTCTTGTACAGTCACTAAAATATTAAGTTCTGAACACAGATGTACCAAAGAGTTTCTGGCCTGTGTTTGCTTAGAGTCGTTGTGTTGACATTAACAGGACTACTTGTCTGGGTGAATGCTGCAAGTGTTTTTCATTGAAACTCACTTTAAGAAGACCAGTTATTGTTCAAATGTCAGGTGAACAGTTTAAGAAAGGCAGAGACTCTCATGATTTCTGCTGGTTTTATCTTTTATGACAAATCCTTGGCTGCTGACTTATCTACAATATTGAATCTCTGATAGGCCTTAATCATCTGCTTAGACAGCATTTCAGTATGGAAGTACACTCTCAACTTCAGTATACGCCTAGCTCTCAGTGAAGTAGGTTGGTCATAGAAAGTGTGGTTACCGACCTTGCTATGTTGTCAAATGCATAAGGCAAGCCCTACAGAGAACTCTAAAGTGCAAAAGTGAAAACTGACTTTGATTATCTGTTTTGCAAGTTGCCAGTGCAGAGAATGAGGTTAGTGTGATGTGCTCTCATTGGTTTGTACTGCTGAATGGTTAAGGTAGGTGTGTTTTGATGGAACTTCTTATAAAAACATATAATCTGTTTGCCTGTCAAAAAAGACCTGTGGCAGTATATGATAACGATTCTCCTTTTGTTGAGGGAGGTACAATGTTCTGGAGATGACATTTGAATCTTCTGATCACATGATGTTTTTAAAACTGCACTTCTCTCTCTAAACTGTAAATTCTAATATTGTACCTACTAGCCTTTGATCATTGCAAGTTCATTACGCTGCTCAAATAAACACCATCCATTTCTTCCACTTGAACTATTAACTCCCTAGTTATGCCAACAGGAAACAGAATTTCTCCATAACTAGCTGATCTGCAGGAATCAAATAGCTTTCATGCTGTGTTTTTGCTTGCAAAGTGAAGCATGTTTTCCTGCAGAAATGAAATTTGGGCAGCTCAGCTTCATTAGCATTGACTGTGACAGCCAAAAAGCACCCCTTCACTGTAACAGTTACTAGAGTTCAGCAGCTGGCAACTAATAGATGAGCCAGTAGTACTGCTACCTTCTTAATGAGACATTATATAGCCTAACGTTTTTTCACTGTTCAGCCTGTTTTTCTCTTATGAATAATAGCCATTTTCTTTAAATGTCATAAAATGAATACTCAGTCCGTAACTCTTAGACTGCAAGTGATCCTCTTTCATTTGACAGACCTGTGTGAAGACAGCTGGAATTTGCATGTTTCCCACATACCTTGCCTTTTGGGAATACACAGTCATCTATCATGCGCTTATATTTTGAGCCAACCAAAAAGTTGTTGAGATTCCTCAGTTCGTCTCTTTGTGGTGTGTTTGGTGGTGTCTTAGTGTTGGCTTGTGTGTG
The DNA here is from genome assembly GCF_040807025.1 of Struthio camelus. Lineage (NCBI taxonomy): Eukaryota > Metazoa > Chordata > Aves > Struthioniformes > Struthionidae > Struthio > Struthio camelus. The sequence goes on from NC_090943.1 coordinate 50,563,367, forward strand.
ATACCAAACGCTGTCAAACACAGACAAACGATTCTTATCGCCCCAGGAAACGACATGAATTGTCTTGTGGCGCCAGGTGGCCGAACTGATCAAGCTCAAAGTTCAAGCTGTTCTAGGAAGACAGGCCTTTTAAAACTTATTAAGAACAAATTGAATATAATTCGATGGTGAGTCTGTATGTGAGCAGGTAAGAATTACTGCTATGAATGCTTTCAACTGGCTTTGAGTACAGAACGTGTCCACAGGGGTCAACCGATGATTGTCAGTTTTGACAATGGCACAGTGAAAGCATTGCCCTAGAATTCCTGCCCTGTTCTGGCCACCTACACAATTCTCCCCAGAGGCCCTCTGACCTGCTCTCCTTCGCAGACGCTCTGGGGGGGAAAAAAATCTGCTTTCCAAGTCTTATTACATCCGCGCAGATGTATCCTGAAACATTAGGCAGCATTTTGGGTGATATTTGGGATCCACTGTCCTGCAAATAAAGGTGGGACAGTCCATCTTAGCAGTCTCAGTATCTTAATATCTTAATTTCTATTAAGATACTAATAGGTATTACTCTCTCTTTCTTTCTTTTTTGTGGGAACCAATGAAGAGTATCTCAGTATATCTATTACAATAGACAGTGGTTGGTGTTCAGGAGGCTGGTGCAATCTTTAACCAGCTGGAGGCAGCTGCTAAGCAGATGGGAGGGGCGCTGGAGTAGCCTTGAAACTGCTTTTTTAGGTAACCAGGAGCCTGGGGCGATGGCAAGCAGCGCTTGCAGGGCCCTAGTTCTCTGTTTAGCCCCATTTCAATCCACCGCAGGGCTCTGAAAGGGGAGCTCAAGCCTGCCAGCTGCTGGTGAGCAGGAGAGCAGCACAGACGGTAGGCAAGCTTTGCCAGAGAGGGAAAGCCCGAGCTGGCATCCGTTGGTGAGCAGAGGAACTGACTGAATAGGCCAAGTATCCTTTCATTTTTAGTTGTATGCCAGATTGAGGCTCTTTGTTTGGTTTTACGCAGGCTGGTTCTGAGGTCTGGGTGAATTGGGAGCAAGTCTCTGAGCTGCACTGAGTGCACCTCTGTGGAAAGAGTACCCTAAAAAGGACCACAGCCCGAAGATGGCTACAGCTCTGGTGCTTAAAAAAGGCAAAGAGAGTGAAAAGAGCAGCTCTTTCCAGGCATGTTTTCTTAGGAAAACATAAGGATGCTATGTGAGACTCAGGTAGTGCAGACCAGTTTTAGGGTGGTTAGGGGTTTTAGGGCAGTTAGGGGGCTGAATATAAGAGTTCAGAGTACAGATCTCAGGGGCACCATCTACAGTGTGGAACCAAGCAGCAAGTGGCAACAAGGAGGAATATCTGCAGTCCTGTAATAACTGCCAGTAACTGTTTAAAGGAGTACTCCAGCTACACATGGAGTAATCACCCTACAGTGAAAGGTCTGGAAATCCAGCTGGGTTCTTTCCGTATCCTAAAATAAGGAAATACGGAGCTTAAAGCAGTGACTGTGAACAGTAAATCCAAATAGAAAAACACCATGGCATCTGCTACCGTACAAGGGGAGCTGCTGCCCTGGTTATGTGTTCGTGCACGTTTTCGTCTGGAAGAGAGTATCTGCAGGAATGGCAGTTATGAAACACCAGAGCTGGCTCCTGCTGACACTTTGTCCTTCTCCCACCTGCCTGGCTCATCAAGGAAAGCACACCACAGAGCTTTTGTTTTTTAAATGTAGGGGGTCATAGCCCTAAATATTGGCTGTAGCTTAATGAAGTCCAGGATACCTACTAGAATTATCTAGGAGTTGTCTATACCAGATGTCTTCCACTGCTTATTACTCCTTCTTCCCTCATTTCCATTTCTTTCAGTGACAGAGCTCTTAAGTTTCTCTCCTACCCTCCAAGTATAGTTCCCAACCTGTTGCTAGGACCCGAGACTCCCTTTCTGGTGTGTTTTAAGTAGCTGGGAGATGGACTTGGCATCTTACTGTCCAGGTATCAAGGGACAAGCCCAGGATTTTCAGTGGGTGCCTTCACCTAAGTGCTTCCAGTTTTGCCTTGGTGAGGAATGGGCTTCCCTGCTTTGGATACCTACTGCTGGTTCAGTTTACAGAGAGCAGGTCTCATTCTGTCCCATCATTCCCTGGTTTGCTGGGGAAAAGATGGACCCCCCCCCACTCTTTCCCCCCCCCTCTCCTAGCCCCACACTCCAGAATTTGGTAGGTAAAAAAGGGGAAAATTTCCTCTTAATCCCTATTTGAAATGACCAGTGTAATGATTAAAAGTCCTTGTGTGTGGAAGCTTAGCTTTGTCCCTCCGCATGAAGCCTGAGTCTTTACCCAGCCCAAAGAAAGTGAAACTCTTAAAGGAGATAGATACAAATCTTGAATTGCACCAGGAACAGCATATCTGAGGGGTGTGTGTGCACGTGGAAAGTCCTGTGGCAGGGATTAGTGAGTGTTAGATGTTTAAGTACCCTTAAGTATACTTAGAGCTCATCTCTTAAGGTGGATGACACCCGGATGACAGGCACTGTGCTAGGTGCCTGTGTACATGACTGCCTTTAAAAATCAACAGCAATTTATGATCCAAGCTGTTTATAAGGCTAACGTTTATGAGGGAGATAGATAGTGATTCATTTCACTGTATCTGAACTTCCTGACTTGGAAGTTCAAGTGCACCTGCTCCAAGTGCACCACACCTCCTTGCCTGCAAAGTCTCCCCCATCCATTAGTAAAGTAGTTTGAAATGTAATGGGAAGGAGGTACAGAGCCAAGGAAATTTTTAACTTGAGTGCACTCATCAGTAGTAGCAATCTATCCACACCCAGGCATGACCATTATCCCAAGTGCTAGCTGTGTGCTATCTATTTTTAAGGATCTCCTGTCTGTGACTTACTAAATGCTGTGAGCTATTTATACAAGCATATGTATATAAGCATCATTCTTCATAAATCCCAGAGGCAGTGATGGATATTTAACTTAATAATTTACAAAAGTTTTCATGGTGTGGGACAGTTAACCGTATCAGTAGCTTCTCAATATGCATGTCCTCCAGGTTAATAGCATATGATGGCCCCAAAATTGGCATTGCCGGGGTAGCTGGCATGTTGCAATTCTGCTGGTAAGCTGGGAACGGAGGTGAGCGCCCTCAGAGCTGTGCTATGGGAAGGTCTGGCTACCTGTGATGTCATCGAATGCCAACCTCCGTTTCCAGCCGCACTAAAACGCTGCCTAGAAAACTAATTTCACTTATGCAAGATACATAAACCTCTGACTCTATAGTCACCTTTCCCAGCATGCCAAGTAGGGGGCTACTTCTGTCCCACTTTGTGACCTTGCTACTACATGTGGCTGGTCACCAAGTCACAGATGCAGGCAACTGTCTACACCCAGCATGGTGGGGGTGGGACATTGCACGGCGACCCTCTCAGGGAAATTTAACGAGGAGTCGTTCTGCCGGTGTCAGCAATCCTGCCCAACGTATTTGGCAGCTTGGGCTTGTGTCCACAGAGCCTCTAGTAGGGGCTCTCGCTCGTGTGTGCAGCTGGACAGAATCACAGAATCACAGAATCGTTTAGGTTGGAAGGGACCTCTGGAGATCATCTCGTCCAACCTCCCTGTTCAAGCAGGGTCACCTAGAGCATGGACACTCATCTCAGCCCTGTCAGTGGCTGAAGGATGTTGGATGCTGGAGCAGCACACGCAGTGCTGGCAAGGAGCAAACCACTGGTGCTGGAGGTGTGAGGATGACAGCAGCTGAGCGAGTCTCTTTCACAAAACGGACCTGAAAGGTGCCTAGTCCTGGCCTGAAAGGAGCCATGGTTAGACAGAGGAAGAAAGCTGAGTCCTTGGACTCCTTAAGCCCCTTTTTGTTGCTGCAGACACTGCTGGTAGCCTCCTTCCCGGGGAGACCTGTCTGAAGTGGTTGATGTCAAAATGTGCCTTGGCAGGGGCCCAAGCACAGCAGGTTGGCATCCAGATTTGACATCTCAGTGTGCATTCGGGCAACCTAAAGGCCTTCTAGGTCCTTCTGCCTCCACACTGGGCTGCAGACAGCTTCCTTGGGGCAATGGTACGTATTTATTTGATCCCTGCAACTTAAAAATGTTTTAAAACAGCAACCCCTCAGAAAGTTCAGCTGCAGCACTGGGGCTGAGCGTGAAGGTTAGTGGAGTGAGGCACGGCTACCTGCTGCAAGGTCGGTCAGCCCTCCTTGCGTTGCATGGCTCTGCGTGCATCTCACACACATGCACACTGCATGGCGGGCCAAGACTTTGGTCTTGAATGACTTTGGTCTGGTACTCCTGAAGGGTCAAACTCAAGTGTTGGACTCAAGGCTGAAGCAGGCTGGGGACACATGTGTGCGGTAGGGGCTGTTTTAAGGCCGTTTTTGGAACAGGGAAGCGTGCTGGGCTGCTGGGGGTGAGCCTGGCCGCACCAGGGTGGATGTGTCAGGGTGCCTGAGGACCGGCTTAGGGCAAGGGACGTTCAAAATACAAGGCAGCTCTGACAACCACTGAACCCAGTCCCAACAGTGTGGAAACCTCTTCTTTCTGTTACCAAATCCAGGCTGATGCCTCACTCACGGAAATGCAACTCCCAGAGGCGAGCGCCCTGTGTAGAAGGATTTTCTAGTTTCCAAAACCCAACTGCTGCCCCAGTGTTATTTCCTTCCAGTGTGAAGTCAGCATGTGAGCAGAGAAAAAGCCCTAGCTTCACATCCTTCCCAGAAATGCCGATCAAAACCCAAGCAGCTATTCACCCAAAGTGCCAATTTTATAGTTCTGCGTGTGTGTGTTTCTATAATCTATTTACCAGCATTCCTACTTCAGTATGTGCCTGTTAATAAGATTAGTAATTAAAAAGCTTGATAGGAACTGGCAAGCATACCTCCTCCTTTCCCTCCCCTCCAAGCCGGGTCGGTGTGGCGTCTGAGGCAGGGCTCGCAGAGTACCTGCAGGAGGGAAGGCAGGAAGGCTCTGCTGAAATCTGTGCGCGCAAGTAGGAAATGGAGAAAACCCGGCCGCTATGGGACAATCCCTTACAGTTTGTTTTCGCGTGCATTTCTTATGCCGTGGGGCTGGGAAATGTGTGGAGGTTTCCATATTTATGTCAGATGTACGGAGGAGGTAAGTGAGGTTTATGTTTCTTGCTTCCCGCTAGGGAGGAGTGTTGCAAGCTTTAAACCCAAAAGCATATTGTCCATGATAACACCCTGTCCACCTACCAGGGTCCAGGGCAGAGCGGGAGGTCAGATTTGTGTCTGTACGTGTCGGGAAGAAAGTTCTTTGTACCATGCCGGCAAGGGACCTAAAATACACCCAGCTCTAGCTATAAATCTCTTATGTCGCTGTTTTAGTTCACATGTTCCTTAGCATAAGGTTTTTACCTGACAGCTGCCCCAACACAGTAACACTCATTTCCCAGAAGTGCGATGAAGCGGTGGGAGGACCCCACTGGCAAAAGGCTTGGAGGTAGAGGCAGGGGGTGGAGGTCCATATGGTGTTGATTTATTATGGTCTCCCCCTCTGTCGAAACACTCTGAAGGCATCAGAAACTAGTTCAGTTCTGCGTAGGTTCACATAGGGGGACTTGACTATATTAAGGAGAAGGGGAGATGTTTACACTGATTTAATTGAAAGAGTAGCCATAGGTAGTCAAGCTGCTATGTCTTTGTCTATACAAAACCTCATTTTAGGAGGTGATAATGTGGCTGCAAATCTGCCATGAAGTTGGCTGAAACTCCTTAATCAACAGGAGTTTCACAGCCAAAGCCTCACAGGAAGCTTTGAACATGGGGCTTAAATTGGTCTGGGCTCAGAAAGTGCTCTTTGAACGTCTACCTTTCTGCCCAGTCCAAACTAGAGAAAGAAGACGTCTATACCGTATACCTGCCACAGACGTTCTTCCATAGGAATCAACACTCAGTTAATCAGGTTAATTAAGAACCAAAAACAAAAAAAACCCACCTCATCTAGTATGCAACTAACATTGGTTAATGACCATCTTTTAAAGAATCCTTAGCAAGAGCTCCTCCAAGACATCTCAGCTTTATACCGCTTCTTATGCTGCGTCTAGTGTCCTGGTGTTGAATTAAGTGGCGTGATTAGAGCCTCTGCCTCATTCACGTCTTGCCTGCTTCTGCCTTGTCTTCTTTTCAAGAGGAAACGCACTCCGAGATGTTTAAGTGCTTGCAGCTTGTTCTGTGCAATGGACGTTGGCTTGCGTGTGGTAGGGATCAGTGCGTGCTGGCCGTCGGGAGGCCAGCTCGGAGCCGGGGGCGCGTCGGAGCTGCCCTGCGGGATCGGGTCAGAAAAACCCGGAGAATGCAGAGGGTGAAACTGCAATGGGAACTAGCTACTGCCATGGCTGCAACTTGTTTTAGACATTTCAGACAGCAGAAGTGCGAGTTAGAGGTGCTGCCTTTCTTGGTGTATCCCCCCTCTGCAGACGCGCCTGAGGGTGAGGACTTCATGTCTGATGCTGAACTCGAGCGCAAAGCTCACGGCGTCAATGTTCCTGCAGGCAGTGCAGCCGCAGGCGGTCGCTTCACCGTCAGGCGTTGAGTCTTGGCAGACAGCCTGAAGGACAGCAAAGTCGAACGGGCACCGTATCTCCTGCCGTGCTCTTCTTATCTGGCATCGTTAGTGTACTGGGAAGTGTGAACTCGCTGAAATACAAGCAAAGACTGATTGGTGACCAGCAGTGATTAAAATAAAACGAAAAGCACATTCGAGCAGGAATAGTTTTTCCACTGTTTTTGTGCCCCCCCCCCCCCCCCGCCCGGTGAAGTTTCTCAGCGGAGAAGCAGCTCGCCCGAGTGTGAATCTGTAATTGCTGGCGGTAGGCTTCGCTTTGCTGCTGTCTTTCAAAGCCCTCATCAAAAAAAGTATTTAATGGCTTTTTTTTTTTTTTTGGGGGGGGGGGGTCTGCAAAACCCATAGTGACAAAACCTTGTTTCAGGAGCTTACAAGCTGGCTATGACAGGCCCGGGGCTTAGGGGCCAACGCCAGGAGCTGCTCGCTGGCCTCCCCCCTTGCAGAAAAGCAAGAGGCAGCAGCCCCCGTCCCGCTGGGCAGAGCCAGCCCTCGTTGCTGGCGGCCCTAGCAAACCACCTCTTGGCAGAGGTGCAGCCCCCCCCCCCCGCCGCCTTGGCCTGGCTCCCCTCCCCAGCGCAGCGTCGGGCGAGCAGGGCTGGGAGGCCGGGGTGGGGGGCAGGTCCGAGTTTCGGGCGATGGGCACCTCCCGGCAAGGTGGCAAAGAGCGACCGCGGGCATGGCATGAGCGGGGCCGGGGGAAAGCCTCCGCCGAAAGCCTGCCGCTGATGCCTTCACCCAAGGAGGTGAAGCTCCCCCACTCCGACCACTTCCCCGCCCCCCCGACTCTTAAGTCTCCCGTCCGGCACAGGGAGTTATCTAAGGGACTAACAAAGGGGCTGTTAATAAAGCTGTAGCTGGAGGTAGGAAATTAATTCCCGGATTGTTTCTTGGTTGGGGGGGGGTTGTCTGTGTCTCCCCCCCCGCTGCGAGGAATGTTAATGCCACGGGATTACGGCCGCTGCAAGAGGCGTTTACGGAAACGTTTTTTGGGGAAAAAAAAAAAAAACCTTTGCAAACCCCCAGATTTGGCTCAGCCAGCTCGAGCTGCAGGACAAGGATTTGGGGGGTTTTTTTGTTTGTTTGTTTGTTTTATTATTATTTTTGCTTCCCCCCCCCCCGGTTGCCCAGGGAAAAGGCCGCCCCCCCCACCCCCGGCTTTGGGGCAGCCGGACGTAGCTGTTACTTTTTCATCCGGCGCTTAGCCGCTGCCCAGTCGGGGGGGGGGGAACCAAAAAAACCCTGCCGTGAAGTAAATCTTTCCTTTGTCCCCTCTTTCTCCCGTTACCCTGCGAGAGGTCGGGGCAGCACTCAGTTACCCTTTAACAGCTCCGGCCCCGTATGGGGCTCACCCCCGGCCCGCCGCTCCCCGCCGGCACATTTTAACGTGGGAAATCCCAGCGCTGCCAAAGGCGGCCGCGACGCGGCGGCCCGGGGGTGGTGGTGGGGTAGTTTGGCCTCTGGTGGTTTTGGGGGCCGGGGGGGGGAGCGGGGGGGCGGGGAGAGCATCGTGTGCGCGCATGGCGCTCGCGGGTTTGCTAACAGGCATCCGCCTGCTTTGGGCTTTGCAGGCGGCTTTCTCATCCCGTACGTCATCATGCTGTTCGTGGAGGGGATGCCGCTGCTGTACCTGGAGCTGGCGGTGGGGCAGCACATGCGGCGGGGCAGCATCGGCGCCTGGCGAGCCATAAGCCCCTACCTCTGCGGGGTCGGTGCGTCCTCCGCCGGGCTGGCGCTGCGGGCCGGGGCCGGGTGGGCACCCAGGTCGCCCCGGGGCTGCCTCAAACCCCTGGGAAATTCAAGGGGTCGGGTCATGGCACGGGGACGGGGACGGGGGGAGGTGAGGCCAGGAGGGTGGGGGGGGGACTGAGGGGGGGTCCGGCTCGGCGAGCGCTCTGCGAGCGCCCGTCTCCTCTCCCGCAGGCGTCGCCAGCGTCGTGGTGTCCTCCTTCCTCTCCATATACTACAACGTGATAAACGCCTGGGCCTTCTGGTACCTCTTCCACTCCTTCCAGGTGGGTGGGTGCTCGCCCTGCCGGCCCGCGGGGCAGCTCCCCGGGGGCGGCCCCGGGGCAGAGGGGTCATCCTCGGGGGAGAGGGTCATCCTCGGGGGAGAGGGTCAACCCCTGGGGGAAAGGGTTGGCTGTCCCAGAGGTCAACCCAGAGGGAGAGGGTCAACCCTGGGGGAGAGGGTCAGCTATCCCGAGGGGAGAGGGTCAACCCTTGGGGAGAGTGTCAACCCCTCGGTGGGAGGGTTGGCTGACCTGGAGGGAGAGGGTCAACCCTGAGGGAGAGGGTCAACCCCTGAGGGAGAGGGTCGGCTGTCCCGGGGGGAGAGGGTCAACCCGGGGGAGAGGGTCGACCCCTGGGGGAGAGGGCTGTCCCAGGGGGAGAAGGTCAGCCCTGGGGGAGAGGGTCAACCCCTGGGGGAGAGGGTTGGCCGTCCTGGGGGAGAGGGTCGACCCCTGGCGGAGAGGGTCGGCTGTCCCAGGGGGAGAGGGTTGGCCTGGGAGGGAAGGGTGGGCTGTCTCAGGGAGAGGGGTTGGCCTCGAGGGAGAGGGTCGACCCCTGGGGGAGAGGGTCGGCTGTCCTGTGAGGAGAAGGTCAACCCCAGGGGAGAAGGTCAGCAGTCCCAGGGGTAGACGGTCCACCCTGGGAAAGAGAGGTGACCCTGATGGAGAGGGTTGGCAGTCCTGAGGGAGAGGGTCAGTTCCAGGAGAAGGTGGTCAGCCCTGGGGGAGAAGGTTGTCCCCGGGGGAGAGGGTCGGCAGTCCCAAGGGAGAGGGGTCACAAAGTCCGGACGAGGAAGCCGCCCTCGCCTCCGTTTCCTCTGGGCTGCGTCTATCGCCGGCACTGGCCCCTTCCCTCCCGCCAGGACCCCTTGCCCTGGGCCAGCTGCCCGCTGAACGGCAACCGCACGGGCTACGAGGCCGAGTGCGAGAAGACGTCGCCCACGCAGTACTTCTGGTACCGGCGGACCCTCAACATCGCGCCCTCGCTGGAGGCGAGCGGCGGGCTGCAGTGGGAGCAGGCGCTGTGCCTGACGCTGGCCTGGCTCGTGGTCTACCTCTGCATCCTCCGCGGCACCGAGTCCACCGGCAAGGTGAGCCGCCGGCACCGCTGTTGGGTCTGCTTGTTTGTTTGTTTGTTTGTTTAATGGCTGTTTGGAGAAATAGCGTGGGCATCCAGGCCTGCCGGGGAGATGCGGTGAGCATGGCCCATCCATACTGGAAGCACCTGGAAAAGTTCCCCTTTGGCCACGCTGATCCATAGGGTGCTCCATTAGGCCACAACTAAAGCAGGCTCAAGTAAAAGACCAAGTGATACTAATTTTGCAATCAATTAATTAATTTGCATAATTCAGAAGAGCCCTTCAATGCAGCAGCCTGTGCTCCTGGGGCTGAATTGCCCTGGGAGAAGCTGTTACAGCAGAGCCAACCCATCTCCCTTGAAGCGGTGGTGGGAGATGTCCATGCTTTCTGTGCAAGAAAAAAAAGAAATCAGCTGAGGTCTCCTGGGTGTTTTTGCTTCCTTTTTATTCACAGCAGGAGTTAGGAGGAGATGGGGGTTGGAGGGCGGGGGGAAATCTCCCAGCTGAACCCGCGCTAAGGACGAAGCCAAGGGCCGTAATCCACAAATCGTATGAGAGAAACGCAGGAGCCCCAAAAGGCTGAAAAACTAAGACCAGCCTTGTAAACTCGCCGCAGCTGCTGGGAGGGAAAACAAAACAAAACAAAAAAACCCAGCAACAACAGAAAAAACACGTGTAGCCAAGGCGCGCTGAAACGGTGCGGTGCGCGGGGTGGTGTGTTTCCCGAGGGGGCCGCGGGGGCACCGCAGCCGGCCCGGCTGGGAGAGCAAATTCCCACCGGGCAGGCGGGGAGTCACGCTCCGGGCCGCCCGGTCTCCGGTTCAGGAGGGTTTTTTCCCTCCTCTGGGAGTCGATGCGAATCCGAGGAGTGTTTTGTAACCGCTGATCTGATGGGAAAATGTTTGGGGTTTTTTTTTGTTTTTTGGTGAGTTAGTTTTTTATACAAGGTTTTGGGTGGATCCTCTGGACAGAGGCGAAGGGGAGTCGGTTGGATTCTGCCTTTTTTCCACGTGTCTGCTTGTAACGGGCAGATTAAAGATTTAGGTTCGAATTCAGAGGTAGGATCACAAGCCGGTGGAAGGACAGCCGAAAGATTTTGCTTTTTTCCCCCCCTTCTAGCTGGGTTACAGTAAATTAAAGTCTTTTAAACTTTTGAATTAGAGTATTTTCATTCCAATTTGATTTTGATCTTTTAGGAGCTCTGCTTTGCTTTTCCTTTGGCCAGAGGGTGACGCTTGACTAAACTAATCCTTTACGGACCGTTTCCAACCAATCTTACTCCCTTAGATGCTGCAGAACATAGGTTGGAAATACTGCCAACGTTGGAAACGGTTGTTTTTCACATCGAACCGAAGACCCGGGGAGCTTTAGCACAGGTCTCTAGTATTAACAAAACTTGTTTCTCTAAAACCGGGATCTAAACCTAAGCTGAAGTCTGAACGGATCTGAAAATACCTGTTTAAAGGTTAAAGGTTTAAAGGTTAATAGAAGACAGCAAACAGGCCAAGGCTCACGTTTTAGGCAAAGTAAACGGAAACAGAGAGCTCTGGCTGGGCGAGACACGGCTAGAGGGGATCCCCTGTAGTCCTTACGCCAGAGGGTGGTCTGGCAATTTCTCTTCCGCCTCTCCCTTCCTTTCTGCAGGTCGTCTACCTCACCGCTTCCTTGCCCTACTGTGTCCTTATCATATACCTGATACGAGGATTGACGCTCCACGGGGCTGTGAACGGGCTCGTTTACATGTTTACCCCGAAGGTACGGAAAAGTACACAAAGATGTTTGCGGTCACGGCAGGCGTAGGGCTTCCCCCTGAGTTTTAGCGGCGGTGGCTTCGGGCAGGGAGCCAAAATGGCCGGGGGAGCGGGCCGGGAGGGAGGGGGCAGCGCCCGGCCCCACCGGCCCGCTCTCCCCCCCGCCCCCCCGCCATTTTGCAGCTCGAGCAGCTCGCGAACCCCAAAGCCTGGATCAGCGCCGCTACGCAGATCTTCTTCTCGCTGGGCCTGGGCTTCGGCAGCCTCATCGCCTTCGCCAGCTACAACGAGCCGAGCAACAACTGCGAGCGGCACGCCATCATCGTCTCGCTCATCAACAGCACCACGTCGATATTCGCCAGCATCGTGACGTTCTCCATCTATGGCTTCAAGGCGACGTTTAACTACGAAAGCTGCGTAAGCAAGTAAGAGCCCCGGCGTTTCAACTCGTTTTTTTCCCCCCCTTCCCCCCCCGACCCTGACGGCAGCAGGCCGCGGGGCGAGCGGCGCCCCGAGCCCCGGCGTCGCTCCCATGAGGGCGACGGCGCTGTGGGAGGCGACGGAGGGGCCGTCGCCGCGGGTCAAGGGCTCGCCTGAGCGCTGGTTTGAGCAGAGCGAGGGCTGAACCTCCCCGTCCCCCGCTCAGCTACGGTCACAGCCGCCCGGCCCGGCCCCGCGGCAGCGGTCGAGCCCCCCGTCCTGCGCTCGCCGGGCTCGCGGACGCTGAACCGAGGGTTCAGCTCCCTCGTTTTCCTCCCCCCCCCCCCCAGGGTGATACTGCTGCTGACCAACGCTTTCGACCTGGAAGAAGGCTCCGTAACGGCGGACAACCTGGGCGAGACGAAAGCCCACCTCCTGGCGACCCACCCGCACCAGTACGCAGAGTTACTACCGCAGCTCAAAAACTGCAGCTTGGAGGCCGAGCTGGACACGGTGAGCTGCCGCCTCGCCGCGGCCTGGCGCCCGCCCTCGCCTCGTCCCGCCGGTGCCATGTTTAACCCCGGTCCTCACCCGCCGGCCCTCGGTGCCTCCTGCCCGAGCGCCCTTGGGTTGTCTACCTGTGAACCTGGGAGGTGCCACCACCCCCCGCCGCCCAGTCCCCAGAGCTGGCTGATGGCCGAGACGAGACCGGGCGGCAGCTGGATTATCGAGTCCAGCCGCGGCTCGGGGAGGGTCGCATGGGTTTCGGGCCGACGTTTTTTTGCTCCAAGCGGCGCTGGGTCGGTTTCTGCGTAACGTAAAGGGAGCAGCAAAGATCGCGGCTGACTCTGCTGCGCGGACCCACCGGGGCATGTTTGCTTTGCCGTGGTGGAGGATCAGCCGCCTCTGTCCCTGTTCAAGCAGAGGAAAACTTCAGTCCCTAAACAGCCACAGTTGAAATCAATAGACCTACTTGAAGAGCAGGCTCCCAGTCAGCAAGAGAGAAAAAGGTGCCCTCGATTTTGCTAAAACTGTCGGCTATTAATGCCCTTAATTGCAAATTGTGCCGTAAGTGAGAGAGATTGAAATCTCCCCAACCAAAAGGCATTGAGGTTGGGAAGAATTTCAGTCTCCCCCGTTGAAACGATTCCTTATCTCGTAGTCATGGCTGACCTGGTGCAGGGCTGACCATAACTCCCTCCTCCTTGCTGGCAGGCTGTCCAGGGCACAGGACTAGCGTTTATAGTCTACTCCGAAGCAATCAAAAACATGGAGGTGTCGCAGCTGTATTCGGTGCTCTACTTCGTCATGCTGTTGACGCTGGGCATAGGCAGCATGCTGGGAAACACGGCCGCTATCCTCACGCCGCTGACCGACAGCAAGTTCATCGCCACCCGTCTGTCCAAGGAGGTGATCTCAGGTAAACCGGCACCGCTTGGTAGCACAGGCCGGGCGAGGTGAGAGCGTCGGTGTAGAAGCTCTGGTGTCCCACAGTCTCTGAGCGTCCCTCTCGCTCCTCACGCGGCGCAGGGTCTATCAATCAATCAGACGTGCTGCCAGAAGCGTTCGCCTGCTCTTGAGAAATGATGTCCGTACACAGCGCTTTCCATTGGGAGAGCTCAAAGCGTTAGGACAATGGCGGCTGTGTCTTTACAGGGCTTCCCAGCACACGTCAGACTGGTAGCTACCGAAATTCAAACGGCCAGGAGAAACGTCAAGCGGCCCTGTAGCCAGGGACGCTTCTGTTTTGCGCTCACACCAGCAGCATCCCGACTTTGAGCCAGCTCATTCTGTGGCCGGAAACAATAAACGCTCCCATGAGAGCGTGGAAGTCCGCCATCCCTGCTTAAAAACTGTTTTACCACCGTTAACCGGCACGCAGAATTCAAAGGGTCCTTCACGCAGAGAAAAGAGCCCAAAAGAAGCATTTCAGGTCTTTGCACGCGTCAGCCAGAGACCCGGAGTGTTCTGCATGAGCACCCACGTCGCAACTGAGTAATTCAGTAACACAGACGCACGCGCGCGTGCCCGCCCGCCCAAACCGCGTGCCCTGAAGCGGCAATAGCAGCGGGTGCCTGCGCATACGCTTGGCAAAGCTATAGCTAGGACTCGGTTTCGGGACCGTGCGGCGAGGCTGCGCTGTGACAGCGCAGCGCGAAGAGCGCAGGCGCGCATAGGCGTTCAGGGATATGCCCGTGCATACACAAACACACACAGCCAGTTCTTTGCCCTAAAAAAAAAACCAACAAAAAAAACCCCTTCCTTCTCCCCGGGGGTTTTGCAGCCCTTGCTCCTTGGCTCTTTGGGGAGATCGTTAACAGGAACAGACGACGGCATGGACGCTGCCGTGTGGCTAAATACTAAAATATAGTGCTGAAATTTGATTTATTGGGAAAGCCTCAAACTCTGACCTAACTCCCCAGACCCCACCTGAGTGCTGGCTGACCTACACAGGGAACTGCCATATGCCACATTCCTTAAATGTGGCCGTGAGCAAGGTGCAAGATAATTTCCATGGTTTCAGGGTGCAAGTTCCCTGCAATAACGACGCTTAGCATACAGCTGCTCCAAAGGGCCTTCCTCCAGCCTGGCCGCTTCTACAGCAGTCATCCCTCCAGTATCTGCACTCGTCGTAGCTATTGCCCTGGTTGAAATCAGTACAAGGTCCGCTAGCGTGATTTCCAGGCGTGACGATAGCATCTCTGTTTTATCCGCGCAGGTATTGTGTGTGTCATCAACTGCATCATTGGCCTGACTTTCACCATGGAGGCTGGAAATTACTGGTTTGACATATTCAATGACTACGCAGCCACCCTCTCGCTGCTGCTTATCGTGCTGGTAGAAACCATTGCTGTGTGTTACATTTACGGGATAAGAAGGTAAAAGCTGGAAAGCTCCTTTCTTCATAGCGTGTTTGCAAGCAGGATAGAGGGGATGTGACCCCCCCCCCCCCCCCCCCGGCCAAGATGAACAGTGCCAAGAGTGAAAAATACCACCTTGGACAACATTTTTCTCCTATGCGATGGTATCAGTCAGGTGCTTGGGGTCACACCTGCCCTACAGGGCCTTCCTGGGGTTTTGGGTACACGGGGCGGCACAGCCCAGGCTGGGCAGCCTGAGCACACCTGCGCCAGCAGCAGCTCCCACGCCTGCCCTCCTGCACTGCAACCCGCTGGCCTCGCAGCTCTGCTCCGACCCTTACATCCAGCGGATTTGTGCCCGCGTGAAACTACACCCTTTTCCTGACACTGTGGGAACCCCCAAGGGGCACTACCTCCAGAGCTCTGAATTTAGGGATTATCTGGCCTTACTACAGGGGAAAAAGCCCGAGGCTGCTAGCTCCAGTACTGCAATTTCTAATTTGCCCTCTGCAAGTACTGTGCCTGTAGCCTGGGCAGCGCTAATGAGCTGTACGCGCTGTTCCCTTCTCCCTCCGTTTCTTGCCTTTGGTCGAAAGAGCATCTTCTGCCAAAACTCTGCTTCTCCTTTCAAAGTAGTTCAGCACAAGCACCGTAGCACTGCCAGGCTGCTGACAGCCAGCCTGGTGGCAGGGCTGCTGCCCTGGCGCCACGTTGCTGCTCTCGCAAGTCACCCCAGGCGCCCTCAAGGGAGTAACCGCCAGGCTGGCGGGTAAAGGCGAGCGCTGGCGTCGGGGACCGTTTTACACAGTGCAGAGAGGTGTTCACGCTCAGGGCATCTAAAGAAAGGAAGTTTTAATATTTGCTTTGTCCATCTGCTAACAACGCGCACATGCAGCCGCATACATTGCAATTATGTCCTTGGCACGTCCAAAGCCTTCAAGTCACGGCCAGTTTTGCTGTGTGATTTCAAGTAGCGTATCCAGCATCAGGATTTCCCCAAAGATAGCCAAACGGCAGTGATGAGAATGTCTCAGCTCCACAAAGATGAGCAGTGTGTTTTCTCCGGGCCACTTAAGTATAATCTCTTTTGTCAGCCTATTGAACTAATGCTTTGAATTTATTTAAGGAGAAATCGGGGGGGGGGGCTTTCTCTGCTATATATAATTCTAGCTACTGCTCTGTATTTTGGGATCCTGTTGTAAGCCCTGCTATCGTTTTACTCGCTTTCAGCCTCACCGTATGATTCTAGTGAGCCAGTTTCTTTTTTTCCCCTTCCTCTGCCCGCATTATTTAACCCTTTAGGTGTTTGTAAACACATATGGAACTGTTCTCCAGAATATATACTTTTTTTTTTTTTTAACACAGATTTGAGAAAGATCTTCACGCAATGATTGGACATAAGCCAAGCTGGTATTGGAAAATTATGTGGGCTTTTGCTAGTCCTTTGCTAATAATAAGCCTATTTATATTTTACATCACCGACTATATCCTCACAGGAACACTGCAATACCAAGCATGGGATGCCACACAGGTAAAACAGCTTTTTTTTTTTTTCTTTTTAAATTAAAACCACTTTCACAAATCCCTGCAAGGATATAAGGACACAGAACGTTCCTTCCTAACTCCAGCCTCCCACCAAACTGCCTTTTCAAAGTTTGCAGCTGGAACCAATGCCATTTCTTAGTTTTGTGGTAATGTAAAACAGGGAAAACCTGAGCTTGTTGCAACAACACAGTGGCTCTATAAAATGGACTAATTTCCCTCTAAAATTCTTACAAATTGATGAATTCAAACCAAAAAATGTTAGTAGTGTTCACTGAAAAATCAAAATATTATCTTAAAAATACCCTTTAACCAGAAGCATTTACTTTCAAACAGTAGTATTTTGAATAAAACCAGTGATATTTTAACACAACTGAACTGCTGCTGGAATAAAGCAAACTGTTTTCATGAACCACTTCGGTTTTGATTCAAAACTTCCAGCTACGTTTTTCTTTGTGGCCAAAATAATTTTGTAAAAGTGCTGAACTGCTTATTTATTGCAGAGGAATTACTACTGCATAAATAATTACTAGCTTCATAACCTTTTGTGGAAACATTTCTTGCACATAGAAAAAATAAAAAAAGTACCCTGTTTTCGAATCATCACTAATTTGGGTGCCTGTAAAGGGCCTGGCTTGCTGACTGGGTAACAGCAGGAGCCCACCGGTTCCAGGAAAGGAATGAAAAGACCTTAGAGAGGTCAGTGCTGAGCAACCTCATTAAGGAAAGACAGGCAAGCCAAAATCTGTTCTCTTAAAGTAGACCAAAACTTCAAGAAAAAGAATTGTCAATATTTGTGTCACGTGAATTTACCTATAGCAGGGTATTTTAACTGTTTACAAGGACAGAGCTACCGTAACAGAGCTACCTTCAGCTGGTGAGGTTGGTCCAAAAACCACCTTTAAGGACAGACATGAGCTGCTCCAGCCCACAAAGCACAACTGCTTCCTGCTTTTTTTTTTTAAATATGTATGTGGAGCTTTGCTAGAGCCCTGCCTGACTACACCACTGCAAAACCCGAAGATCCAGCACTTCAGGCCAGTCAGGTGCAGAGGGCCTGCACAAACTCACCTGTGCTAACGATCTTGTCTTGCTTGCAGGGGCAACTGGTGACAAAGGATTACCCCAGCTATGCCCTGGCTGTGATTGGGCTGCTGGTGGCAGCATCCACCATGTGCATCCCCATGGGGGCTCTGATAACTTTTATTAGCAGGAGGCTGAAGAGGAAAAACATTTGCATGGTTGCATGAACACAGACCAGGGGACTCACGAAGACCTTTCCCGCAGTGCCAGTGACTGGGCACTTCTGGAAGACCACAGCAACCTTTATTTGCAGCAGCCGTTCATAGATTGAGAACCTCGGGTGCTGTATTTACCAAAAAGTGCTCTTAGGAGGTCCCACAACAGTTCAGAAAAAAAACAGAAAAAAGCGCTTCTGTAAGAGATGAAGCTTTAAGATGGCCTCTGTAAGGGGGGAACGGGGAGGGGGGAAGAGAACAGCAGCTCACAACATGCTATTTAGCACAAACTAACCAGCATATTGGCTAATTATGTAACATTAGGTTGTTCTTTTCCACTCTGCCTCTGTGGAAACGGGAGCAATGAACTAAGCATGTTCTTTCACTGAAGTATCGGTATCCTTACCCTTCCAAAGAGCCAAACTTAACATGCATGCTATTTGAAATGACATCTATATTTAATCTGTTCAAGTTTTATGCTGTGAATGTAATAATTCCTTTTCTAGAAAAGGAAAATCACCAGGAAGGTATCAGAGAGAAATACAGCCAATACTGCTTCTTTTATATTTCTGCCCAGCAAAGCAGTTTTTATATAAGCTGCAAACATTCTAATTTCAAAAAAAAAAAAAATAAACAACCAATTCCAGTATGTAATTGTGTACTGTGCTGTTCTTTTTTTTTTTTTTTCCCAAGGGATGCACTATACACTAGAAAATACCTTCTTTATAAGCCATGCCCAAAGAAGAGTGTCATGCCACATAAGTAGTTTTAGCAAAGTTCCCATCCAAGGATGTTTTAATTTTAACCATGAGATGCAACAGTCCAGCAGTTCGATAGAACTGATTAATTTCCCTATGTGAATGTTCTATAAAGAAAGTAACACAGAAATTTTTTGAACTTCACCTAATAGAAAACAGTAAAATTCTGTCTATGAACTTTAAAGAGGTCACTCTGAAAAACATTAGACATTCACAGGACATTGGTTCTTAATATAGTGTCTTAATTATGTAATTAGAAGATGACAGTTGCTTTATAAAATAGGGATTCATTTCAAACAAACATTATTACAGTACACCAACAACACAAGCATCAGCTTGAAGCAAAGAACAAGAGAGAGTTTTACAGCACTTGGGGGCGGGTAGGATCTCGACAGGGATAACCAACACCAACAAGACATGCTTAGTCTGCCACAGCCTCTAGAAATACTCTCTCTGCAGGCTTAACTAACAAAAGAAAGACAACTTTGTGACGTTTCTTTTTATTAAAAATGGACACCGTAAACAAGACCTGTACAAAAACTATCCAAAATTGCTCAGAATTTGGTAACAGTTGCAGTGAGGAGTTATCGTCTGGGACCACCTCTTCCTCTTCCACGGCCCCTGCCTCTCCCACGGCCTCGGCCACGGCCTCTTCCAGCAACTGCGCAAATAAAACAAAAAGGATGAACCAAGTGAGATCTAGAAATACTTAACTTTTGGCAAAAACATTCTTTTCAAGCATAAACAACATTATGTCTCATCACATGCAAGCTGTAAGTCAGATATGAAGTCTGGTAATTGTCAGTATATCTCAGACAGTATTTTCATATTTCATATTCAGTTTTTCAGCATACAACTTCCATAGACTACGGTTTATGTTTGGCTTCACTCCAGATAACAAGAGGCTATAATGGCACAGTTGGCTGTTTCCAAACAATATGATAGTTTGACAAAGCACTGATTCCTCTTTTCTTTTGACAAAATCTAGTTTTTCAGAAAACAAATAGAACATTACTGCACTGAGTATTTGGTTCACACAGCATCACAGCATCACAGCATAACAGATTTATTGCCACAGCTCACACTGCAGGGTTTTTTTAGCGTACTGGGAATGGGAGATGCACCTTCTAATACACCATAAGATTTCCAAGTGCACTCCTTTTCACTTACCCATGTGAAACGGCTGCATTTCTCAAGGATCTGAGCATCAAACAGTTCCTACCGTTTTCAACGATGCCTCTACCAATTTTGTATGTGATTATCAGGCCAACATCTTGGCTCTGTGCTCCTTCCTTGTAAATACTGCTATTTCACGGTACAGTAAAAGGAAGACAGAATCACAGAATAATGTAGGTTGCAAGGGACTGCTGGAGGTCCTATGTTCCCTACGATGACAAAGTGTCATTTTATTCTGATTTCCTAAGGAAATAGTCATATTCCATCAGGTTGCCAGCTCCCTCTAAAAACTTTTGAAATTACTTGGTAATTTCAAACAAGCTCGTCAGGGTAGGGCTCACAAAGATATCAAGATGCTTAAAACTCTTTGCAAGTGGCTGGCTGGGTAAGAGACACACACTAGCATCCACACTGAAGAAACGGGCCATAACAATTATTCTGTTCTGACAGCATGTAGGCTAGAGACACGGTAAAGACATGAAGGAGCAGAGACACGAGACGAGACAGAAGGTTGTTAAGAACCACGATTTCATTTGTTTTGCCGATAAGAGACCCTTTGTAAAATACACTCAAGTATCAAAGCCTGACTAAATGACTACAGCATCTACATGCATCAGTAGACAATTGTGTCCACTGAGAAGCACCAGTGCACTCAGGCCCAGCGTGCACGTGCCCCACACACCTCTCAGCCAACATTCCTGCCTTCCATCAACATTTTCACTCGCCAAGGACAGACCATGCGTTAAAACTTGTGACGCCCAAAGCGTTTACAGATTAAGGTAAGGTGCAATGCAATGCAATACAGCTGTGGTCTGAGAGTGCTTCAGCATAGTCAATTTGCAAGCAGCAAGGTTCAGAAAAAAAGCAGTCCAACCATGTTCCAACTTCACTAATGTGGTCAGTTTATTTTTAACGGACGCGAGAGGAGCAAAACCCTTCCAGGAGCTTCATACTTGCTCTCAATAAAGACTGCAGCCACAACAACTTGCACTTTGGAAAGCACAGACCTGAAGGTGCCTCATACCATTTCAGTAAGACAAACACACTACCTCTGACCAAATTGTAACGTACACATGGGTCAAAGACTGCAGATCCAAATACAAATACCCAAACATTCATTACAGGAGAAATCAGAAGACATTATTTTAGAGCTTAATTAGCTTTCACTTAAAAAAAAAAAAAATTTTAAAAACACCAAGATCAAGCATTGTGCAAAATTTATACTGCCTAAACACACATCTACAGATTTTGTGGGGTTTATTGTATGTTAAGTTTTAATAGTGTGGATTTAAAACTGAAGTATTCTCCACACTTATGTTTGTAAGGAAAGGGTTTTGGTCAACAGCCTTTGGAGAAAAACTAAATACAATTCCCAGGAAGACCACATACAGTGGAATGCTGGAAAACTACTCATAGGAATATAGCGTAGACTTGCTGCGATTCTCAATTCCCTCAAATTCAGTTATCCTGCAGTTTATTTTTATCCACTTACCAAGCAATATTTCAACTAAGCAACCAGCACTGTTCAAGGTGCCATTTGGTACTTTCTTATTAAGCTATATGAAGTTCCCCATACAAAAGTAGAGAAATGTAGCAGATATTTTGAGAGGAGGAAACGCAAGTCTTTTTGGTGCCACCTCTGAAAATGTGATAGATTAAGATTTCCTCAAGCTTAAAAATATTTGCCTTTTTTTTTTTTTTTTTTAAATGCAGACATATGATGAGCTATATACATCATTTCACACAAAAGGAAATTTTATAGATGCTAAGAAAGCAGACTTAGCAGCATCCATATCAAACCATCAAATAAAGATGAAAGAACTAGCTGCCAAATGCAGAAATTAAAATATTCTAATTAGATGTTTTACAGGATGACTGCAGAGTCAAAGTACTAAAACGCATACGCTAACCCGAAGCCAGCCAAAACCACTGTTGTGTAGCGCGGAACAAACAAAGGAGACTAGGGAATCACAAACTAACCTGCTTCTCTTTTCTTGGATTTGACTTTTGGTTCAACATCCACTAGCAAGGTATCCAGAGGCAAACTGTCTGGCAGAATGAAGTAGCGAATGTTATTCCCTCGAATACTCAGGGTCTCCAGCTGTACAGGCTCTCTGTTCTTCAGCGTCATTTTCACCGCTTTGAGATGCGTATTCATACTGACATCCACTCCTGAAACAATAAAAGTCTCATTTCAGGGATGAAAGTATACAAGATGATCGCTCTTGGTACAACTAGCTGTTTTTTAAAGTATATACCTGCTTCTAGATGTATGCTGTTCATTAACACTCACTTCTGGATCTATGCCATTCACTAATTAAGCATCCAAGTGAATGTAAACACATGTCTTTTGTCTCTTAAATTATGCTGGCTCATTTACGAGTAGCTGTCCTCAACAACTCACCGCACATTTTTTGATGGAAGAACCATTTACTGCTATCTGTACAATATCATTAGAAATCTTTATCTAGATTTAAGACAGGCATAGCAGTTTTGTAAATGATTAAAATGGTTCCTTTGCGCAATAAACAAACTACCACGTATTACAGAAGTCTAATATTAGCCTTTTTACTTTAAAAAAGGCAAAAAAACCTCTGACGAGGAAGAAACTGATCATTTCCTCTTTCTGTAAGCTTTGAAAGAAGTCCAGCTGTCAAAGCATCATTCATTTTCTGATAAAATACATCTTATACTTGTGTACTGTCTTCTTTAAAAGTATGTAAAATACACGATGGTAAGGGAAAAGCACTGTGGTTACTAACTCAGTGCTGAAGAGCTGACGTACAATAATTGTTTGCTCTCCCATGGAACCGGTACTGTATCCACAGTAACATGCATCATCCAAAACTGAAAAAAAATCTCAGTTGGGTGCATCTACTGAGTAACAGCCGTAAGAAGCACCATCGCTCAATTCCTACATTAATTTTGGTTTTGCACATCAGAAGCCTTGCATGGGATTTGATCTCTAACTACAATCAAAGAGAGATCTTAATTAGATCTCTAATTAAGATCAAAATGAGAGTAATTTTTTCAGAACAGAAAATTCAGACAAAAGGTAGAAATTATAATTTACAAAAAATCCGCTAATTCAGTGACAAGGCACCCCACATGAGCAAAATTTTAATGTATTCAAAGTGTGTGAACAAACAGCTCTGTGAGGTAAAAGCAACTATTGTCTCATTTCAAAAATATGGAAAGATAAAACTGAAAGACAAGTGCTTCATCAAGGCAAATAATGTAAACGAGTAGCAGACCAGAAATAGGACCACTGTTCTGTGCTTATGCCTTTAAATGGTTTCATAATTTTATGAATTCAGCCTAATCACCAAAGGAGCTTAGCAGAGCTCCAAAGTTCACAAAAAATGCACTTGTGACCTCCAAGTATTTCTTCCATCCCCCCACCCCAATCCTAGATTTTACTTAAATAAAACAGTTCTCCAACATCTGTAATCCACCTGACCTGTCCCCTTATTTGTGTAACGTATGCGTAGCATAAAGCTCGCCCCTTCAGCATGCTTGCTCTGGCCAAGCATCTCCTGATACACCAGGAGATACTACATTTTGCAGATGTCACAGCAAATATTAACGTGGCTCATGCAGCAGTGTAAAGGGAAGAGTGTCATTTTAGAAACATGGGTTCCATTCCAAGTTTTTACAGATTCTTAGCATGACACAAGGCTTTGCTCAATAACTAAGCCTGCAAGAGCACCAAGGTCAGACGGAGACGTTCTTCATTTCCCACCTAGTCGGGTTCAATAGAGCATGCTGCAATCAGAGTATCAAGATGGTACATTCAGGTGCTAATCAAAGCTGATAGACCTGGCAGCAGAATAATGCCACGTTCAACAGATTTTAACCCTGCCAAACTTCAGCACATTGCTACTGACCAAAAAGGAACTTCAGCAATCGCCAGGAATACAGCTCTGCCAAGCGTGAACTTTGCTACAAATAACGTCAGGGCAGAAGAGCTTCTAAAAGCAGTCTAGGGTGCAAAGGAGACCAAGAACGTTCCTCAACTTATCCGCAAGGGTTTGCTTTAACAACAGCACACCCCATAGACCTGATTGCCTCTGAAGTAATTCTAACACAAATATTCTCAGAGCAACACCAGTCTCTGACATTATGAAAAAAACAAAACAGTCCATGCGTTTTTAAATATATAGGAAGCTGAGTTTGAAAGGCTTACCCCACAACTTTCAGTTCGGTGACATAAAGGAACGCATTCATTTTATAAACTAGCACGTTTTATAGATTTACCCCTCCCTGGACATTAACGTTCACAAACTTAGATTATTACATGATAAATCATTGGCAACAGCTACGAACCAGATTCTTTACACCAGGATTCCTCTCTGCCCTGTATCCCTCATCAAGCTGTGCGTTTTCAAATCAGTTTCAGGAAATTAATGCAAGCGTACCTAAAGATGCATTCCTATATAAAGTCACCTTAAACAGAGCAAAGCTACACTCAAAATAAATAATTTCCTTCTAGATTAAAATCATCTACAGCGTACTTGGACTGACTGAAGACTACGTGAATGCTTAACATTTGCCATTTACCTACTACAGACACAAAGAAATCCTCTGCTGGTGGCTCTACTATAAAGTTCTTACATGGCTATAGTATACCAGTTTGATAGGGAGCTAGAATTAGCTCACCAACATTATCATGCTGCTAAAATTCTAAGACTAGATCATTCTTGCATCAGATTTGCTCCACAAAACAGTCTGCGTAGGTTTACTTCGTTTTCCCCTAAGCCTACTTGTAAGCAGAGCCCACAGGACCATCCGACTTGGAGGCTCCCAATAAGTACTACAATCAATCCACTATCTCCCAGCAGTGCTTATGAACAGATGGCATATTACGCTGTTGATATAGTTTGTAAGTTTGACTGCAGGTGAACTGGCCCTGATACCAGGCCAAAGATGATGGTGGTGTGTGGTAAGCCGACTGGTCAAAGCTCTTCACTGTATTTTTAGTAGCTCCTGCAAACGCCCAGACTCTTCTGCAAAAAACACACTTGATACTCGTAAAAGGATACGAACTAGAGGGTCATCATAAGAAAGAGTACAAAACAAAAAAGCCCAAGCCAAACCACAATTGCCAATTATGCGCAGAAAAGGAACAGCCGGTATTTTGCTCTAGTCTTTACCACCATGTCATACCTGTGATAGTTCCATGCACCTGCGTCCCATTCTTCAGCTCAATGGTCACAGTCTCATGACTGAGTTTCATGAGAAACCTAGAAATTAAAAAAGGTATTTTTTTTGTTTTTTTGTTACTCCCACATAAAGCCAACATGGGTTATCACATAACATTCTCTACTAGAGAACACTGATGCACGTCAGGGCCCACACCTCTCACGTTTACCAAGAAAACGCTTCCAGATCTCGCGGGTTCTACCGAAAACGTTTATTAAGGCACTGCACGAGCGCAAGACACAAGAAACCAGACGAGGCGCGACCCCTACCCGACCGGGAGGAGCCGGGACACCGCACAGCTGCTACCGACTTCAGCACCCTGCCCCGGATACTGCGCTTATCCGGAACAAAGAAGGAAACGTTTCAGCGCTTCTCAGTACCGCCAGAAAATAATTTCTGGCTTTCCCCCCCAAAAATCAGGGCTTTCTGAGCACTCCAGCCTCCCCCCACCCCACCCCCGGCATTCAGGTCACGGCGGAGCCGCCGCCCGGCGGGGGGAGGGGCGCCCGCGAGGCGACCGTTAGCGCGGCGACCGTTAGCGCGGCCCGGCGCGAGCGCGGCCGCTTCCCCGCCTCCGCCGCCAGGCCCGGCCGCCTCCATCCGCCTCCATCCGCTCACCTGACGAGCTTCATGGCGGCCGGGCGGCGCCTTCAGCACGCAGCGGCGGCCGCCGCGCGGGGCAGA
Organism: Struthio camelus; assembly: GCF_040807025.1. NCBI lineage: Eukaryota > Metazoa > Chordata > Aves > Struthioniformes > Struthionidae > Struthio > Struthio camelus. The sequence goes on from NC_090943.1 coordinate 50,588,665, forward strand.
GGAGAGGCCCTGGGCGGGAGGGCCCGGGCGGCGGGCGCGGCGGAGGCTGCTGCGAGCAGGCCGCGCCGCCACTGGCGCCAGGAAGCGGCAGCCGCCGAGGAGAATGAATGAGCGGAAGCGGCGCCGCGCAGGCGCCGGAAGGGGCGGCCCCGCCCCATCCCCCAGCGGGGGAGGGGGGTCAGCGCATGCGCAGTGCGCAGGGGCGCGAAGGCAGGGAGCGGGCGGGCGGGCTTAAATAATGATTATTATTTTTGTAACATTAAAAGAGGCCAGGATAACAGTCTTTTCCAAACCAGCCGGTAACAGGGCTCGAAGCACAGCTCGAGATTTTTCCCTCTATGCAGTACCCACTGCCACGATATTAAAAAAAAAAAAAAATCACACACACACCACCCTCAGCAAAAACCTGAGGGTTGAGGTAAAAATACATTTTTATATAAAGTGTTTGCTCCCATAAAGTGACTGTTTATGCAACATTATATGACGCAGGCCCTAAGGAGCAGCTGGGGGGCAAGGGAAGGTTATGCTGGGTGGTAGGATTTCACCACAGGGAAGCCAGGAAAGAGCAAGGGCCGTTTCTTTCCTTTTCTTGATTTTCCTTTTTTGCCTAACAGTTTAATGACAGGGGGAGAAAAGAAACAAGAAACAAGAGTGTAAATATGAAGAAAAAAAGAATTAGATTTAAAAAAAAAAAAGAGCCAGATGGAAGTAGATTCACAAACAAATGCTGCTGAACTTCACATTTTGTTCTGGGCCAACCAACCCTACTTGTAGGGCACGGAGCTCTGCCACTACATTTGCCTTACCTTTCAGGCAATTATTTCAGTATTTTCCCAAGTTGCTTCCCAGTAAAGCTGCTCTAAACTTAAAAGTCTACCCCTCTCCCCCCACAAAAGATGACAAAGTTTAAAAAGAAAAAAAAACAAGTTCTTTCAACTAATGGCTTCAGGACCAATTTTGTTATACCAGTATACAATTTTACTAGCAATCATCTTATATGATTGTGCACACCTAGTCATCTAGTGAAGCTTGATCCTATTTAAAATGTCAACACTACACTCAAACTATTATTTCATTAGTCATTCAGAAACAGCTTGTTCAGAACCTCTGCATTTAGACAAGTGCATTTGACTGTTTCCAACAGGCCAGCGGGTTGCTCTAGCAAACTGCAACACAAGCATGAAAAAACAGACTTAAAAAAAAAAACCCTCATGCCTATCTGCAGTGAGGGAAGGAAAAAGGATAGTGACTTGAATTTTCACTTTGAGGGGCTATTATTGTCCACACAAAAAAAAAAACAACCCAATACAACAAAACAACCCACCAAACTAGTGTTGGGAAAGTACGAGAGCCTTGAACACTGAGAAGAGGTGAGGCTTGCGCTTAATCTCAAGAAAAATCCACCCGTAACAGTTCTCAGAAATGTAAGATCCAGAATTGGCACGGAAGAGCAGAACACGATGCTAATGAAAATGCTTGGTGCTCAGTGCAAGATCGTCAATATTTAAGCACAGAAACAGCAGGATATTTACCTGCTATGAACCGCAACAAATCGGAAGCATCTTTCTGGTGGAAAAAGACCTTGAACCATTTGGAAAAAGTCCACTCAAAGCACAAAACACAACTGACAGTATATAGAAAAGTTGGACATTTTATTGTCATTTATGAGTACACCATTTGTGACTTTAGAAATACAGACTCTTTGCAAAGCACTGAAATACAGATGCCCTCCAACTTTGAAAACCTACGTTAGTCTATGTCTTACAACGTGTTTATACTAGCAATTCAAGTTTGGTCTTTGTTGCAACGGGTTCTTCACCGAAGACGCAGATATCTAGTTACAGACTGCAAGACAACTGAACCAAGTTTCAAATGCCACCTGCCAGTGAGCCATTTAAAAAAGAAAAAATACCCAAACCCCCCAAAACAGTACTTTTAGATAGTCTATGATGTTCTTATACTTTATATCCATTATGGAGTTCATGTTTGAAAATTTTAAGTTAGAGGATTTTCCAGTTAACTGTCTCAACTGGTATTTCCATTACAGCATCTAAAAGCAAACAGATACTTTGCAATTACTAGTGCTTATGAACAGATTACCTTTAAACAAAACCCAGAGAGGCCTCCAGAAACATTCAAGGTTAAAATGAACAGTTAACAATTGCAAAAATCTGTACATATTTTCAGTCATAACACAATGAAACACTGCAGTATCAGTGTTTTGTGTTCTCGCTTCAACAGTGAGAACTGTGCTAGCCCTAGTATTCTACATGTTTCTCCCTTCTCCCCATTTAAGCTTTATAACCGCAATCCGAATATACAGCTGTACTTACAGGAAATATTAAACAATGCACAGCGCCCAAAGCAAGTTTCACGTCTGGTTTTGAACAAACCATATAAAATAAGTGACAAAATAGTTTAAAATTGGTCCTTGATTAGGATTACTTATTTTTATACAGCTTGGAAGCACTAAGTTTAAAGACACACATTCATGGTTAACCAGCACAAGTTATTTTGTAGCTTAGTTTCTTGTTTTTGTTTTTAAGAGTGTGTTACAACATCATGCACGAAAAGCAAGCTGTTGCTCCCAAGTGCAAACATGGGGTTTTGCCTAACGCTTTTCTCCTCAGGTTGTTACTCCTTCTTCCATAAATTATTCTAACATAACCAAAAAATATAGAAGCAGCTGACTAGCAAAATAATATGAAGTTCATTTTTTTTAATCTTGTGACCGTTCTTAAAATAATGGTGTACTTTGGACCTTTAGCATAAGGAGGGTTCAATAAACACTGCAGAGGAGTCTACATTCTTTGATTTCATTTACGTCTTTAGAAAGAAGGTTATATATTTTAACTCACTAACTAATGAATCATCATCTAAAGACTGCAGTATTGAAACAGTGCAAGACATTTGCAATTTCAGAAGCATCCAAATACACTGTCCTTTCACCCAAACAATGATTAGTAGAATATTGCATCAGTCCTAGATAAGACAGGGTGCAAAGCTTATTTTAGAGGAGAAGCATTAGGATTCAACAATCCTTTATGTTTAGTGAAAAATACATAAATATGCACAAAAAGACTCCTTAACGTGGACTTTAACAAATGTAATCCAGCTGTAAATCTAAGAACAAGTTACTGCTATTAAGCCATATTGCTCAAAGAACATGATTAGACCCCTCTATTAATAATACTCCAACACCTGGATAGGTTGACACATGAACAGAATGAGGGCTCTCTCCTGTCAAACCAGAGATCAAAAATTCAGATGAGACTACCCAGGTGGACTGCGAACTTACGCAGTCCATTTATATCTTGTAACACTCCAGACGCCACAAAGCTGGCTTTCATCTTTGAATTATCTTGGTAAGGGTGGAGCCTCCTCCACTAATGCAACATTCCAAAGATCACTGCAACCAAGACTGTAGAGTCAGATCTCAGCTGAAAGCTACCACGAAAGACGACGATTCACTTTCTCCCCGTGCTGCCAAGGATGAACGTTAAAAAGACCACTATTTGGTGTGGAAAGCAGGTCAGTAGAGACTCCAGGTGTGGCTTGAGGAATCCTCTGTACCAAGCCGCTTTCCACACACACAAATTCAGTCCATCTTCTCTTTCTGGACCAGTTTGGGTGCATCTACAAAATCCTTGCCGTTGTAAAGGATGATAGCAAAAGTTCCAAAGCTTGCACTTCCCCAGAACAGTACATAGGCCAATGTCTCAGTCCATGTATCACCTGTTGAGAGTCGATAAACACTTCATGTCATTATCTCTCATTACCTATAAGAGTATTTTAATACAAAAGCAAAATAGTTGCCCAAGCCCTCCCACAGAGATCTGCCATCAAACGTTGAAGTTGAAAGCACGTCCACAGGTACTAGGGTCTTTTGTTATACTATGTCATACCTCCTCTCCTAGAGGTTGACAAGCCACAATTATTTGTTCTTAAGCTAGCATTCTGCTGTTTGCCACACACAACTCCAACAGCACTTTAAACACAGCTACAGAGGTCACGGAGTCAAGTACTCCATTGGCACTCATGTTATAAAATTCAAGGCAAAGGCAAAAGGCGAGAACTCCACAATTTGTCACATGGATTTAGATCAAGGGGGGCTTCTTTCAGACCAAGCTTACACCAACATCTGCCTTATCTGGATTGACTTTCTGCTCAGAATTAGGTAGGTATTTGTGAAGGGATTCATCCAGCCTATAGCAAAGCCAGACATCCAACTGAAGTGCAACCGACTAAATGTTGGGGCAATTAAATGACACCTAAATTACTTCTACTAATTTTAGCTTCATTTTCTATAGTACCTCAGGTTTTTCACATTAATGACGTAGTGCTGACCCTCAGTCTCCAGAGCCATGCTTGGAGACCTTTTAGTATGACTGAGAGGCAAGCAAATATATACTAAATAGTTTCTAACACCCATTTATTAAAAGAAACAAACAAAAAACAATATACAAGCAAGCTAATTTTGTGAAGTCAAACTAAATAGTGACTTACCAGCCATTAGCAAACAAATAATGCACATAGAGAAAGCAACCACCATAATAATCGGTAACTGAAGAAAGAGAAAAAGAATAATTACATGATATAATAGAACATGTATTACTTAATATCCTTTAAGATTGGTTGTGCTGCAAAGCTATTTACTTGTCTTGCAATAAGGTTACTTCAATTATTGAAGTACAAGTGTAAAATTTTGGATGACTTAAAACTTGTAAAGGTGTGTTCAATAATAAGTTCAGAACTAAAAATGTATCTTCTATTATATTAGAAGAGGGGTGAACTTTTTTTTTTTAAATATAAATACATGAACCACCAATTCAACCTCTAATATCCCCACCCCATTTCACTACATGATATACACGGGGGAGGACGGCAAAAAAATTAAGATTTCTTCATGTTACACTCTACGCTTCTGTATGAAGTAGAAGATGAGATCTTCACAAGCTTCTTCTACTAGTCCCCATCAACAACTGTTTCCTCCTGCAGAATTTCTCCCTTTCCACTTGATGAAGCAGATTTAAAAAAAGCAAGCAGTTTTTCAATACCTCAAGGACACTCCATTTTCTGTCAAGGGAACAGTCTGGGTTTAGTCCTATAAGCGGGTATCATAGAAACATAACCGGATTATAGGGACGCTCCATTACTAAACAGACAATTTCTACTTAAGTCTTACTGAAGCAAGTAACTAAAAGGTTACATCTGTTTCTCCAAGCATGAGCCAAATCTCCATACTCACAGCTAAGAACTTCCAATCTTTCTTGACATGTAGAGGACTAGCAGGTTCTACTTCATCCACTGAATAATTACCAAGAAAGAGATCAATAGCATCCTGGAGAAAAAAATAAATAAATAAATAAATAAAACCCACAAGAATTTACAATGCACAGCAATGTTTAAATATATTTCCCCATAGTTAGAAGTTCAACTTACTTGTCTAAATCCATCAGAAAAGTTATTTTTGTAGTAACGTATTAATGAGTTCCAGCCATCCATAATTAAGCCCCACTGAGTTCTTTTTCCAGTTCTGTAAAAAGAAGTTTTGAAAAACACTTATAATACAATTATAAACTCAAGAAGAGAATTTCAGATTTATAATTCTTTTATCATTCAAAAGTACGCTAAGTTTAATGCATACCTACATGAAAATACACTTATCCAGTGCTGCCTTGGCATTATTACCATACAGACTTAACCCCTCCCACAACACAAGTGTATCTCGAATGGGCCCAACTTTCATGATTTCCAGATTGTCCTTTCTTTAAAATTACAGTGAATAATAATACTATTCTGTAGATTTTAGTCTCATTTTATCAGCTGAACTATTGCAAAACTAATTAACAGGATGAGCCCAAAATAGATCTAGTCAGATATGAAGACTTAAAGAAATCTTCAAACATGTACAAAAACAGAAAGCCATTACAGGAAAATTCCGACTTGCCTCGTGTAATCTGTCTTTAAGGCACCAGTTCCAGCATACTGTTTGGCACAAGCATTAGCATTATCAGCCCATGCTGTAAACAGGAAAGTGTTAAAAAAAAAAATTAAGGAGGTTACACACTCTATTTCAAAAAAGAGACTGTTTAAACTCTAAAGAGCCTACCATTTTTGTAGATTTTCTCAAAGTCTGCTTGCTCTTCAATTCTCTGTCCAACATGCAGGACACCTAGCCTCTAAAACAGAAAGCATATTGCAGCTCACTAGAAATTTATTAAAAAAATTAGGATTTGCTTTCAAAAAGAGTTACATTCATGGAACTAGAATCTGGCCAACGGATTTCAAACAAGACTAAGTATTACAGCAACTCAAGTATGCAAGCTCTTACTGAAGTATTACTTTTCAGTTCCAAACAGAAAGCCTTCCTCTTACAACTTGCTGACCAAACAGCAGAGTCACATACTGACCTGAAGCTGGGCTTGAAGAGATCGGCGTGCTAACAAGCTCTGGATGACATTAGTGCGATCAAGGCAGTCCATGCAGTTACTACGGAATATTCCTTCCTGCTGAGTCACAATTTTGCCATCGGAATCAACTAGAAAATAACTAACACATACAATCCATCTAAGTATTGGTAGATAACAGTCAATATAAAGTACATGTTTTCCACAAGCACATATTCTAGCAGCCAGAAAATGCAGTTCTCTTGAGTGTATGGTGAGTTATTTGCTATGCCTTTGAAGAGTGATGCCTCCCTGAATTCTTTCCCCATCACTCTTTTCCTCACAAAGGCACTGAAAAGTGGCACTGGGATACGAACATTTAGTTTTCTCAAAGCAGAACTCACTATTGTTATTTAGATAGCCAGACAGCAAAAGTGAACTATGTGTCACGGGGAAGAAAGGCAGCCTCTGTTGCAACATCAGTTACTTAAATTTATGTTTTTCAGCTCCACAGTTAAAGATCAGAGCGTAAAGCAGAAGTAACCAGATAAACACCTGGTCACCAGCTTCAGTCCAGTCACCTCTATATAGCCATATATGTTGGTAGTCATACTTCCTCTAGAATGGCATTCAAATCTTGTAGGTCACAACTAAAAATCTGTTACTGATACTTCTTAATTTTTTTCCCCCGTGTTACATGAACATCTGGGGGAAATGCATTCCCCCTGCCCTTGCAGCTGCATATGCTCAACATCACCTCAATCTTTTTAAGATCAGCTAAACCAGGCATTTCTCCAGTAATACTAAAAACAGCTCAAATTTTAAATACTGAATTGCATGCAAATATTCTGGTACCTGAGCTGGCAAAACAAATAGGGAGATCAAGTTATTAGTTGATTATATGAATGGAACAGAACTGTACTAACCCTTCTACCATAGCATTAAACTTAAGAGTTCCAGTTGCCTAAAGATTTACAGATCATATTCTCTAGAATAAGTTACTCTGTTATGTAGTTATGAACTCTGAATTTGGTCTAGCACATTATCCTCTATAATTGTGTAGCATCTCAAGATAAAAAAGTCATTCTAAGAAGTCATGCCATATTAGATCAAGAGCCTTACAACAGCATAGGCACTTTGATTAAACTTGTGTTAACAAGACCTGGTCTCATTCTTGGAGAATGAGTTTTGTTAAACCATGTTTTATATGGTCAAATGAATCAAGGAGACAATAACACTAATGGAAACTTGATTTTCCCTCCTCTCTCAAGTCTGGCCTAGAACTGATACCAGGACAGTTAATGTGTAATTGAAAAGCGGAAGTATCTCGTTAATAACCTAGCTTAAGTGACCAGTCTCCTGTAACTCCTCTAAAACAAATAAAATTAAAATTTAAGAATAAGAAAACCAGCAAGCCAGCTATAAAAGATCCGGCAGAAATGATGTGTGGATTCAGTCTTTAGCAAATAAAGCTGTTTAGTTGTCTCAGGTCTGCAGGACTATTTTCAGACTTTCCTGGTCCTATTTAAATAATGGCCACTCTAAACAAAACAAGGCAAGGTATAGCCAACTTAATCTTGAAAAGGAACCTTTGCTTTTGTATCTTGTTTTGACACCTCTATTTTTCTTTTGAAGAAAACTTGGTTCTGTTTTAAGTTTACAATGGCAGTAGACAGTAAACAAGTGAGATGGTTCTCAGTATTCATTCCAAGAATAAAGGATCCTTGCCATATAGGAAACCTAAGTACTTAGGTCTCCTTCTTTAAACTGACTCATGAACGCTTCATTCTTCTGCTTTTGGGGTGTTTTTTGGGCTCTTTTTGGTGGTAGGGGAGACTGTATTCACTATTCACAAGTAGCAGAGATCAAGAAGTGCTTAAAGCAACCCACTCACAGGGTGAAACAAAAACTTAAGCTGATATTGACTTTTAGTCTACTTTTATGAGCAAAAAGAAACATGATAGTTTGTTTCTTTGGGGATTACTTAAGTCAGCAAGGACTAACAATTAGTTCTAGCACCAAGGTTTGGCACCACAAACGAGTGTTAGAGACCTAAAAGTGTTTGGCACCACAATGCAGAACAGATTGCTGCCACCAACACAGGGAATTACTCTTGGATGAAAAACTATCACCTAAGGAGATATGCAGTTTTTATAACTTCAGTTGTGTGCACACTTAGTTCTTCATCTAAACTTTTACCAAAAGATAGAAAGTCAGTTCCTGAGTAGCAACATGGGGTTGCCATGATTCTTGGAACCATTCTATTAATATAGGAAAAGGGGTCTATGTTTCAGGCGCAAGGTTAAGAGACTTGGTTGTGGCTGATACCAGCAAGAGATCATAAATTTGCAAGTACTAAGGCATATGAATATTTACTTTGTGAAAGATTAAGAGTCTGTTTTAGCATGCTTTAACTCAAGACAACAGAAGCTGTAAGAAAGTGGTCTCATTTTAATAGTACAGAACTACTTGAGATCTGCTGAGCAACCACCACCTTACCTAAATTCATCTTGCTGCTCTGCCAATTGATCCATCAAGATTTGAAGTCGATCCCACCTCATTCGACTGCACTCTTTATGGAAGTCAAATGCTATATATCTATTTAGAGAGAAGCATCTTTTAAAGTTACAGACATTCTACAGTAAAGATCTCAAAAAAAAAAAAAAAAAAAAAAAAACCAAACCACCAGGGAAGAGCTGATGGCACTGCAGAGAAGGCAGTGACAGAGGGTTTCCCCCCTCCCTTCTTTAGAGGGGGCTTCCAGCAGATATCAGTGGATTTTTATCAGTGCGCTGTAATTTTCCTGAGATTGTGCGCTTAGTGTGCATGATGACAGCTTTTACATTTCTTTACATGACGCCACTAGTCTGAGGAAGCAGCCATTCAGTTCCAAGTTATTCATTCTAAGTTCTGGCTAATATTCCCCCCCCCCCCCCCAACCAGAAAAGCACAGAGGGGGAAATGCATCCAATTTCATTTCTGCTTGTCCACCAGGATTCTGCCACCCTCCCCTCCCTGAGGGGCAGCATCTTGGACGTGTCAGTCGTCTTTCAAAGAGAGTCAGGCATTAAAATGCAACATTCTTCTCTGGCATGCAGCATAACCCCCTTTGATGGCTCTCTAGAACTTGAGACAAGTTCTGTTTGAACAACTGAGCTATAAGGGCCATCAGAAAATCCAAATGGGCCATAAGAAAATCCAACAGCTACTGATAGGGAACAAGATTTTAACAGCCAATTCATTTCTGGCAAAAATTGCTCTAGGTGAATGGTATCTCATTCAGCTTACATATATAAACATGCCCTGCAATTCACTGCAAATGAAATTCCTGCCCTGAAGTACTTGTAACCCAGAAGTTATTGTTTGCCAAGCTTTCAAGACTATTTGTCTGAGGAAGGATGGCATATATGCATCGAAGACTCAAATTATTTAGCCTGGCAAGTAAACGCCACCAAAATTAACACGCAGCCCACTCCCCTCCCCAAAAACACAGGACAACTTTGGCAGCATTAAGACAAATTTTGCTAGTCCTATTTTAAACAGACACAGAGCAGTAAACATGGCTAATAAAAAAGCCCCACAACCTAAAAGAATTTTAGCATGTTTCCACTAGATGATTTTATAGCTGTATCAGAGATGCATATAATCCCACAAGCTCTGTACATCTTTAAGATATCAATACCAGCCTAGAGATAAGGGTGGTGGAAGAACTCTCCTCAGAAGTGGTTGTATATTCAAAAAAAAAAAAAAACCACACACTCTCCCCACAGACACCATACGCCTTTAAGCATAAAAGGTAGGATTTTGTCCTTGGACGTGTATGAGATGAACACCACCATCACACAGCAAACTCAAGGAAAAGACAGAGATATGGATCTGTGGGAGTTTTACCCTCCCTACGGAAATCAGGCAAAGCAAGCCCATTTGCTCTGAGGTCCACATATTTAAATTACATGCTTCCCTCTCCTCTATCTCCAATACCGTTTGCCCACACTTAGCACTCCCTTACTAACTCAGCAATGAGAACAACCCTTTCTACCAGAAACTAGACCTACGGGGTCCGATTTCTCTTTCGTGAAAACAGTCTCAGTCTTTTGTATTTCCAGCATACTATTATTCCAAAACTACATGGCATCATCATGACCCTCAACATCCCTTCTTTATTCCGCCTGGCTCTTCTCTTTGCTCCATCTTCTCTTCACAGGCTTACTTCTGTTTAGAATGGAAACTCTGAGGTAGGGGCATTGGTCATATGCAGGTTACTTCCTAAGAAATACAATTCCGAAACAAATCAGGTATTTTGTTCAAGGCCTCGAAGCACTGTGATCAGTTTTTGTGGGTCTCAGAGGCAACACCCAACTTTTAACACAGGAATGTATCATTCCACTACACATACACACCTGACCATTCCATTTGCCATGCTGTTCACCATTTTTGCAAACGTTTGCTCAAGAGGCTTCTCTGAACCCTTCTGGTTAACCTATGAGGGAAAAAACAGATAGTGTTACTTGCAAGCCTGCTTGAAAGAACAGCTTTCTCAAGAAAAACATATGAATGCATACCAAGTTAACAATCATTTGCTTTCCATAACTAATTATTTGTGAGTCAAAATGTCTTTGGAAGCCATCCATCTAGAAAAAGAAAAAAGGTGATGATACATTTATGCTCTACTATTAAGACCTGCACTTTATGAAAAATCTCTAATCACTCCTTTGATGAAATAGCACAGGCACTTTTATAGCCAATGAAGTGTTTATTGTTCTTTACTGTGCTAATACATTTCTACTTTTATCCCCAAGTCCATTCAGCTCTCCTTAAACAATCTGCATATGCTCAATAGTGTGCCACTACAAGAACTACTACAAACAAGAACCAGAGAGAAACTACACTCATTCACACTTGGATTTTTTTCAGAATCTGAACTCAAGTCTCAAGGAATACAAAGGCTTCTTGTTGCTACCGTTTAACAATAAACTTCAACCTCGTACTGCTTTGACTCTTCTGATTACAGTTTGTCACCCCTTCATATCCACATAATCCCATAAATATATTATATCCCCAAAAATGCAATGAGCAGTCACATACATGATTTACTGACTTGCTGATCTGTGGCTTTGGTTTATATTTGAGGTTTGGTCTTTGAGACCAGAAAAAAGGAATTGATCCACGGGTCTGCAAGAGAATGGAAATAGTTTGAGACAATAGGTCTTACAAACACACTTGACAAAAAAAAGACGGGTTTAGTTGGAACGCTCCCTTTTTGCATATGCTCCAACTTGACCAATTGCAGATCAGCACAGCATTGCAAGACAAAAAGACAACCAACCAAAAAACTTCAGCTAGTCAGCAGTTCATTATACTGATCTTACCTGAACAAATGATGCTTTGCTCCCCTTGTAATGCACAATTTGTTCTGTTTCAACAAAATTAGCTGCATGTCCTTCTGAATCAATACCTAAGTAGGTAACAGAGCGAGGGGGGGGGGGGGGACTTGTTATCCAGCTCAGACTGGCCACAGAACAACAACAGGATATCAGCAAAAGGTTTCCCATCCCTCCTTTCCAAGTACTCAAAGCAAGAAAATACCACACAGTTGTCAAAAGATGGTAAATTAAACAAGCCTTTGGCAGAAGTTTAACATTATCTGTGCCAAATTCAACTTGCTGAAGAAGCACAGTTGTGCACAGCAAAGGCTATAAATTCAAGAACACTTTGATAATTATAGTCTGAGAAACTGAGTAGTTTCAATGCAAAATAAGATATGAATGTTTTCACACTGCAGTATCCACGTTTCAGCAGCAATGGTACTGGGGAAATAGAGTGGTACTGTCAAAAGCATGCATGCTGGCTGGGGCTAACACACAAAAAAAACTAAGTCTAACTAATTTGTTTCAGGCTGAGAACTAAATAATCAGAGAAGACTGCTGTTCAGTTTCCCCTCCTCCTAGCTCCAGCAAAGCTCATAGCTGAATTCACTGCTGGTCCAAAAGAGCTGTTAGACATTTGCAATCAACTCCAATCAAAACTGGAAAGCAATAAAAATGCCAGCCTACAAAACATTTTCAATTCTCTCTAGAAGGAATAAAGAAAAGTCAGTTTAATAAATACCGACACACTTCAGTTCATCATACAGGTTCCTACTATTTTCTTTGAAACAAGGACCTCTTGACACAAACTACTGTTTTAAGTATTTTCTGTTAAAATCATTATACTAGCAATTTATCTTAAACATAAGTCACATACAAATGATGCCAAATTCCAGCAATGTAAGTTAAATAATTTGGTAGCTTACCTCTTACATAGTAGCGTACACCAGCTCTGAAACAGCTTCTCCTGGAAACAAGCAGCCAGTCAAAACACTTCCCATTAATAGAACAAGAGTGCATCGTGATAACTGATGAACAATACACTAAGGAAAAAAAACACAACTTGTCTTTGTGTGTGCGTGTATATAAAGATGCACACACACATATTTACACACACAGAGAAAAGACCAAGGAACCAAACGGCCACATTCAAAGAAAACTGTAAACATTTACCACATCAGTACAGTTAAAACTTAAAGAGAAAGTAACTTAATATTAGGATCAGCATGTGCAACACAAAAGACAAGGTACAGGGACTGTCACTGACAACAAAAATAAAACTGCTATAATTTCAACAAAACAGGACTCTACAGAATATTAATCTGGTTTCATGGTCCTGTGCACATCTTGAACACTGAACAGAACTTCAGAGATCAGTCCTTTTATCTCGTTCAAAATTTTAATTGAACTACCTTAATGGATTCTTGCCCCCATTGCTTTTTATTAAAAAGAATACTCCTTTCTCTAGGCTTTCAGAAGAGTGAATATCTTGCACTGTTGAAGCTTTGCTCTTAAGTGCAGCATACATCACATTTACAGATTGCAGGACTAGCAGTAATGCAGACTGGGTTTCAAATCCTTATCCCAAAAGCAAGAGCATGCCTTAAGCTGTTTTTGGACCTCTTCTTTGAGTGCTTTCCTTGCTTCTTCAAGGCCTACTGTTTTCTTATCTCAAAACACAAATGTCTCAACCTGTATGCTCATAAAAGGAATCTCTAATTTCTGTAGGCCAAATTCGGCCTCTGTGTAGGCAGCCTCCTTGAAAGTCTCCAGTGGGAGCTTTTTATCCAAGTATGCTTTTTCGCTCAGACGAGGTACCCAAAACGGTGGATACACCATAATCCAGGACCAAGCTTAAGCAATGAACAAGCAGAAGTCATTAACAACTGTTTTCAGTTTTTAAGTCTTGTTCTGTCCTGTTTAAAGTTGTCTTTAAAAAGGCATTTCTCAAGAATAACTTCTTCAGGTAGATTCATAGACTTTCATCCTTTTTCACTAACAGACTAAATCCACAACTTTTCAATAAGCGCAAGACTGAAACGAGTAATTCTACAAGCTGCAGTACTGGCATGCTGCACTCTGTTCTTTTCTTTGAAGTCAAGATACTTATTGTCCTATGGTTGGTTAAAAGCAAAGTGGCACATTTTACAGGAAAATCTATGTTCTGTATTTTCTGTCAAGGACTCAAAAGGACTTAAAGCTGCTAAGCTACACATGCAAGCATCTAAGCTATGCTAAAGAACCCACTGACTGCATACATGGAACATCCTGGTTTATTTCTGAGTTTGCATCACTGTTTGTAAATAATTCCAAAAGCTAAGAATTTGCCAAGGAAAAATACCTGTTGGCCCTGCACAGTCCAAAGTGTTCTCAGAATTCATGAACTAGGATCTTTAAGAGTCTTTTAAAAAAAAAAAAAAAAAAAGTCTTTTAAGCAGAATAATCTTCAAGGATTCTTCTGCTTTCCTGGAAAAATACTGTCAAGACCCACAACGTTTAACCTAACACACTTGTATAGCCAGTAATGTCCTATAAGAAAGGTTACTGCTAAACTTAGCTGCTTAGCAGCATTCTGCCCAACCTACAGTCTCATAGCAGTTTCCTTCAGAATATTTAAGAATAATAAGAAAAATTTGTAATCAGACAACACTCTAGTTTCCTCCTATGTCAAGGAAGGAAGGAGAGAAAAATGAGCTCTTCTTTTTGGAAGCAATGACTAGAATCTCAAGCTCACTAGAGCACTAGTGAGCTTGGAAGAATAATGGAAGAAAGGAAAGCTATCACAAAGCCCAAGCAATTGTAAATATTAGTTTCTTCCCCTTCCTAAGGATTTGACTCTTCAAGACCGCAAGGCAAGAGTTAGAGGTCCCGTTTTATGGGTCTTTTTTTTTTTTTTTTTTTTTTTTGAAAAAAAGGGAAACATTAATAGTTTAGCCTTTAATTGCTAAAAGTCTCAGTCACCTAAAATAGTCCATTACTTCTCATCGCTGCAAGACCAGGACCCCAGTCCAGATAGTTGAACAAATTATATTTACATTTATAGAGCAGAAAAAAGAAGTCTTTGATTTTACTGAAATAACTGCCAGTGGCACTACTCCAGTGCTGCTTAGGGCTCTGCACCTCTAGCAGCTTCGTCACTAGAAATGCAATCTTTTAGAATTCTTGCGAATGGGTTATCTAAGGCACTTGGTAGTATTTGAATTACAGCAACACCTACATTACTCATACTAATTATTTATGTAGTGAAACTAGGACAGAGGAAGGTGTTAATTGCAGTCTGCCAATTACTAATTGTAATCCACCCAACTTCTTCCCTGCAAGAGCTGCAAACACAAGATAAGATTGGGTAATTTTGACAGATCCCTTTTCCCATCTTTCCTTGCATCTTCACCTACTGCCACCACGTTTTCCATTATATGAAATGGCAGGACGGACCGGAGGTCTGCGAGCGATAGTAGTCCTCCCAGGATTAGTGGTCCAGTCTGCACACCATTCCCTGACCATGCTACCTGAGCAGCCTTTGTGATGGAGCAGCTAGGAGGAGCGCTGTGTGAGTTACTCTGTCCAGTCTTAGCTATCTCTTTTCACGCTCCGAATTCAGGAGCGCCTGGGGCTTACTTTTGCTCACTCACTGCACGAAGAACAATGCTTCCAGGGAGCATTAGACTTACTGGCAAGCATACCTCCCTTCTCAAAAATAAACTCATGAATGCTTTGCTAAAAAGACTGTTACCCAAAGTAAAGCGTTGGTGTAGCAAAAGCAACTAGCCAGGAGAAGCATCCAAGGAGCTTTTAGCAGAACTCATCCTTCTGTGCATCAACAGGAACATCCACAAGCGCTCCTTCAAGTTAAAACTATTCTCCCTTATTTTAAATTCAAAGGCCTTGATAATAATTGTTTGAATTATTTACTTAGTAGTTAGCTAGTACAGACCACTGTGTTCATTTAGAAATCAGAAAACACTAACTGAGGGTATCCTTATAGCAAGATGAAAAAAAATACCAAGACTGATGTAAGTGTTTGCCATAATCATCTTTACCTTTACCTGCCTTGAAAGACAATCATGCAAATCATGCCTGTAAGATGAAACAAATTAAGCCTTAAAAGTAGAAAAATATTCAAATGAGTTAACATGAAACATTCATAGCTCACATGCATGTTTTTCTTATATCTGAACAAACTACAAACTAACTCTGACATTATGCTCTATGTTATAGTTGCCAGTATAGTTTACTCTCATCAGCAAACTTTTTGCCTTAGACTACCAAATTCAGCACTGAGCTTTACATCATAAAAGGATACATCCATGCATCACTGGCGTAGCAAACCTATGGATCTGAAACAGAGACATAGAACAGTACAATTAAAACATTAAACACTAGTAGCCAAAGAGAGATACATAACCTAATTATGATTTGTCTAGGATTTTTTAGATAGTTTTATATACTCGATATCCTTCTTTAAGATGCAGTAATTCTCCCTGATAAAAAAGTTCACAACAAAAACAGAATAGTATATGTAACCCTTACGGGGGGGGGGAGGGGGGCAGTGAAATTCTGTAAGCAATCTTAAGTGACCTTGGCAAAGAACAGGCTGCTTTGTCCTAAACAAGGCATTTATTCCTCTACAAACACACTACTTATAAACCAGAATACATTGAAAACCTTTTGTTGCGGGATTTGCTGTATCTCAACAGTACGATGTAAGCTCAGATAGTAGCAACACAAGTCTCCAGTAGGAAGAATTCTATGTGAATAATCCTTGAAGTGCTTGTTCTACAGTTTCTACCATACTGTCACACCTGAACTACTTGGTCTTTCCATAAAGTTTAAAATTAAAAGTTTCCATGTCAGAAATTCCATGTCTGGTTACCTACAACTGTTACTATAGCAAGTTACTTTTAGTCAATATTAGGTCAGACTTCCCCTTATATCAGTTATTTCCCTTTTGAGCTTCTCTCTTTTGCCTCCTACTACTGTTTTTACTAACCAACCACACTTGACTTTATCTTTGCTGTTCCCATCGCTGCTTCTCTACCTCCCCAGCGTAGTTTGTGTAGCACCATCCCAACCATCTACCCAGGCAGCCCCAAGGCTTCCTTCTTCCCTCTGGAGTACGCACAACAGCCCTTTGTTAACTCGGATCGTCACATTTCAAAAAACACTGCACGATACAACACTTTGGAACAGTGCTATCTCATGTAAAACGTCTCCTCGGGTTACTGCGACAGAAATAGAAACTGTGTCTCATTCACTTGGATAAATGGAAAGCACCCATAAAGAGAAAAGGTTGCTGTAGTGAAGGCAATTCAAGAAATTTAACATGCCTCTAAAGTCTCTGGTAGGAAGGAGCTCAGATCAGCCTGGCCATTGATGTACATAGCTGTGGCTCCTGGACATGCATTTTTGAATTCACTGCGTCCAGCAAATATAAACATATATTGTACTAGTACACATTTCAAAAAACCAGAAGACTCTAAAATGTCAGTCTTACTCTTAATAGTCAGCTCCACAGCCTATTCACTAGACAACTGTTTTTAAACTGCACCCATGAATAAAGATGATTTGAAACCATGAAGTAGTGACAAACCACATTCTGCAAATACTAGGAATAAACAAGTAGTTAGACTCAAAAAAGTTTGAGAGGCATGCAGTGTAACTTCCACTTGAGTTAATATTTCTTAGCATGGTATCAGCGCCGTACCTTCAAACGCAGACACTTGCAAAGAGTCAGCTTTACTATGTACTACTGAGGACACTGGTGTGTAGTTGGAAGCTAGAAAGCAAAAGGCTATCACGTTGAACTGTTTTACCTTACGTACACAGTACTTTTGCTAATCAAGAAGAGGAATAACCAAGTTATGCCAGATTCTGACTGCCTGAAATAAGACAGAGAACTATAGGAGAGCACTGTACACTTTTAGCACAAAGTGTATCAATATAACCACTGCACAGACATTACCTCTGGTTGAGCAGCAAATTCTCTAAGAAGATGCCCATTCCACACAAACCGTGGATCTGCCTGCAAGAAAAACAAACAAAAAGAAATGCTCTTAGAGGTTTTAAGCTCTGTTGAATTCAGCATAAAAAAAAGAATTATAGCACCCAGGTACTAACACAAGTCTAGGTGAATAGATATACTTTGAGATGGAGTACCTTTTCATCAGTATCACTCATGTAGCCTCATCTAGAAAGCTAAAAAAATTAAATTGTTAAAAGAAAAAAGGATAACGTCCTCTAATCTTCGAGGGGGCTGCCTGACACTTCAGATAGGCTAATCCATTAACAATTCAGCTGCAATATCAGAACATTCTGCCCTAAGTAAACAAGGCTTGACAAGATCATCAAAAATTTCAAGAACAATAGCATGTTCTCTTGCATGGGCAGAAGGTAAAAATGGGCAGAAGGTAAAAGTGCAAGGGGTTTTGTAAGTAGTAATCAACAATTAAGAACTGAAAGTTGAAAAATATTCATAGCTGGAGGAAAAACCAGAAAACAACAAAAAAAGCACACACTTCAACAGCAACATACATGATCCTCTAACTCTGCGTATTTCCTATTCTCGGTTCACCCTAAAAACGTCTTGAGCAGGGATTTGAGCACATTCCAAAGGGCTACCAGGTTATAGTCAAAGTGGCAATCCCCGCAGAGTGCAATGAAAGCTATGGAAAGGCAGCATAAATCTCATGACATGAGGCAGGCAGACAGTGCATTCGCTTTGAGGAGGAGGTTAATTCTCAGTGTTGGAGCAGTCCTAAGCCTACTAGCAAGCAGTCGTACCTATTGTTTGCTCTAAGTCAGTCTCACACTAGATTTTCACTAAAACATCCCCCACAAAAAACACTGATATACAACTACTTGTCATCTACATTAAAGGAAACATGAACTTTTCTGCCTTAGGTCCTGAGGAGCACTTACTACATTGGATAATGGATTATCCTAAAACAGCTTTTAGAACAAGTCGTCTGGGTCTGTTTACATCCTTCTTTATAGGCAAATCATACTGCAAGTAGGATTTGAACTAGTGGAAGAACATCACACGACACTCTAGTATGCTTATATTAGCGCTGTTTACTTCTGCCACTCCCATCAAGAACAAACTACAGACCAAGCTTCTCTTGTATAGGTGGAAATACCTGAAGTTATCATCAGGCTTTTGTTATGCCATTATACTGCTACCACAGGAACATGAAGCTACATTAAAATGGTTCTAACCAACAAACATCTCTATTTACTTTAAAATGTTCCTTTTTTTTTTTTTTTTAAAAACACTTTGCCTTTCACACAGTGCTCTGAAGTGCCACAGTTTTAAGGCAAATGAGTCATTCCATGTCAGCAACTGCTTTCCCTGGGAATAGTACTGCAAGAAATCTGTTTGATAATGCAAAATAGTCAACTAAAACAACTAAAAAAAAAACTTAGACAAAAGAAAAATTGCACTGCCTCCCCAGTTTAGACAGTCTCCCCAACTAAGAGGCAAATTCTTGTGACTCCACTGTCATCTCTTTTGCAAAGGAAGAAGAGGTGCTGTTCACTTCCAGGGTTTCAGTGTTGCAGCAGTTCAAACCTTGCTCACGTTGCAGTGAGCAGTAATTTGCCAGAATAAGGATTCTGCAACTCTGAAGCACAAGAGAGCTTTTCTTAAGCTGAATTTGAGTTTGGCTGTTGTCTTAGACAACAGAACCACACAGCATTATAATAAATTCGTAGGTCAAACATAAGGAACACTCACAGTTTAGAATACAACATTTGAGGGCCAAAACCCATAAACCCACAGTTCTGTTCCACGTTATTTTGAAAGAGAATCTGAACAAACTCAAGAGATATTTATTCCACCTTAAGAAAAAGCACATCATTCCTCTGACCTAAATCCAGGGGGAGAAGAGGAAGAGGACAGGGGAGTTCTCTCTAGTTCTTGTTGCATTTAGAAGTGTTTAATATTAAAGGCAGAGGTAAGATTTCCCCCCCCCCCCGTCGTCTTCTTCAACTCAGTTAACGCAGACCTTTCAGAAAGGCGTTTTAACCTGTCTGATCTAAAGTGTAGAATCACTTCTAAACAGATTTCTAAAACTTGTCATTGCTAATAAGCTATAAGACTAAGGAAGGGTGGGCTAGTATGCTTAGTCAATCCCTAACACTTTAGGTAGAGAATGTAGCGCTGCAGTACGGACTAGCTAGTTCCAACCTTATTCTAAGCATATAAGGAAGCAAACTCAAACTGTAACATGACTCTGTCTACTTTACACACTTGCTTGGTTGCTTCCTTTTCCTCTTGTGGTCTCACCTCCTTTTTTCAGAGAACTGCCCCACTACAATTGGATTGACAAGATCACAGAGATAGCTTAACTACAGAGTTCAGGAACACAATGCTGTTTTTGTAATGATTCGCATCTAAGCGACAAATGTAAATCCATTTCATTAACTTATTGATTAAAACAGCAAAATCATTTTTAATTTAATAGAGGACTATAAACTCTTTAATGCCATCTGCAACGGTTAGTATACCGACTTCCAAAAAAGTAGAAGGTTTAAAATGAAGTGTACTAGGAGCACTACTTTTCAACAGTATCTTTCTAAACTTTGTATGAAGCTTCCCTTAGGCTGTAATCATTTGTTTGACAGCATTGGAACACCAGCTGCATAAACTAAACTTATACCAGACAAAACTGATTGACAATGAGTTAGATGAGGATATAAAGCAAAACGAAGTCCTTACCCTCTCTAGGAGGCTCATTTCCTGGAACTCTGGGCTGGTGTTGGCTAACCGTTGCAGTGTGTGTGTTAGGTCATACGTTGTTGAGAAGTAAAATCCATCCACGCTCAAGACATGACTAAGCATTGATAAAAATACCTTATTGTCCTGCAACTGTTGGGAAGAAACAGCTCATTTATTAATGTCAAGTTATCTTTTTCTTTACCTATCTCTGCTTTCTGAAGTGATGATCTGAACTTTGCTAGTGCTCTAGCAGCACATGAGAGCATCTGGAGAATAAGAGAGCAAGCAAAAGCCTGCAGTTTTGATATCGGTGCACTGATAACTTGCAGCAACTACACTAAAACTGAGTTCAGCAAGTATGGTAGACAGCAGAAAACAGTGCTCCTCCGAAGTAGTTACCTCGGAGATTGGGCTACTAGAGCTACTGAAGTTACACTGACATTGATGACTTTCCAACAAAAAGGAAGCCATCGTTTTCCCTGAAAGCCATTCGGTCAAAAAAAGAGACGGAACGGCAACACAAAAGAAAGGATCAAACTTAACTGTCAAGATTACGCCAATAACTAGTAAGTGCTGTAGTTCAAGTTTTGATTAACCTCATTCTTCTCCTGAAGGAGCATCAGATTTGCCTTCAGCTTCACTGGGCAGACACCCTTGCCCGCTCTGTATCAACCTACAACACACCTGTTTTTAAAAAAAAAACAAACTTCATCCTTTTCCTCCAACTTAAATTTCAATTTGTCCCAGCTTGGTAAGTATATACTGGAACAATTCCATGTATTAAGCAAGATAGATAATTAAACAGCAAGACAGCTTATTGTAGGGGCTATCAGAACAGTAACGCCATGAGAAAAATTAAAAGAAAGGGTAGTGATTTTGTGGACTGGCTCAGGAAGACTGCTCTGTAACAGACTGTGCAGAAGGCAACGTTACAACACCTCTGAAGTACACTAGTTAATCAAGTTACCTTGATTAAGGCCTTCAAAGGAGAAAAGATGATACTGGATTTCAGGACAAGAACAGAGATACAGCAAGACAGTCTCCTCTCTTCCCCATTGAATCATCTTCAAAGGGGGAAGTACAACATGCACTTCAAACTCAGTGTGGCCAATAGTCCAAGTTGCATGATATTAATTTATCTTGAATGATGTAACTTTGCATGCATTTATACCTGAATAGTATGTCAATTACAGTAGTGTGAATGAATCAGAGAGGAAAGTATAGTTCACATAGCTTCTTTAAAAAAAGAAACAAAAAACCCCATAGTTTCGTCATTACAATGGGACCTAATTTGATGAAGATTAGCACTAAAAAAACCAGAAGAAAAGCAGTCAAGTGAAATCTCCCCCTGCTGCAAATCAATCCACTCTTACCTGAATATCAGTTAAATGCAGCATGGTCTTTTTATAGGAGAGGATGTCAAAGTCTGTTGCTTTCCAGATCACATGACTGAAAATCTCACCTACTTTTTTCTTTTTTGTTATGACAATGAGATACGTGCCTGTAAAACAGAAAGATCAAAGTTAAAAAAATATACATATTAGATACACGTATCAAGAAAAGCAGCCTAAAACCATTCCAGAAAACTCAAAGGGATAGGAAATGGAGAGGTTTCTTCAAGTCCCACTCTCCATGGGTTTCTAAGTAAGACAGGTTGCTTAAATTCACAGGCAAAAAACATCAGCAGCACTTAGGACTATGTTGTTCATAGGAATGGTATATTCAGTCACTCAAAGTAATTTATCTTCGGGGGTGGGGGAATGACAACACACACTCATTTCTAAGTCTATCTCATTTCATAGGCAACTTTCGGGAGGAGACTGACAGAAAAATTTTGCTACTGACTGAATATCATCCTTCATACATCTTAAAACCATAAAAAGCTTAAAGAAGTACAGAAATATCAATGTCCAATTTAATAAAGTAATCGCTCTTCAAAAAAAAACACCAATCGAGTATACTTTTAATAAAAGAAATGCAAATGTTAAGGCAGAAATTGTTCACATTGTGTGCAGTAAGTTAGTTTTCCCATTATTTGTATTTACTACTATTTGTACCTAATATAATGATTGACCAGTCTATAAACACTGGTATATATCCAGGTATCTAATGCATACAGTTAGTCAAAGAACATTTGACAACTACCACCCTCCCTCCCCCCACCTTTAAATTTTAAGTTCTAGTTTTGTAGCATTTACTTAGGTCGAATATTCAAGCACTTGAGATGGAAACAGGATAGAGCATTCTTAAGTTGTAAGTACTGCTTTTGGTTGGTAAGCAATCAGACACCTTATAAGAAGATAGTACACCGTGTCCACAACTACTTCATAAAGATGTTGCTCAAATAACTACATTTAGTCAGATGTGAATGTTCAATATCGTCCTTTCCTATTTGGGTACACAACATTTGGTCTGAGATTTCAAACACTTGAAGATATTGCTTGAGCAGTTCCCCCCCCCCCCCCAATACTGTAATAGGAAAACGGTATTCATGCTTTTTTAAGAGGCTGCTTTACTAGATATGGAACCATTTTTATTGTTAACAGACAGCAGTGAAATGCCTAACAACGCTCAGCTCAACATTTACTTAACTGTTATTATCTTTAGTTGACAAGTATACATTAAAAACTAGTGTAAGGTTTTTGGAGTAGGGGCTGGAAGGGGGAGGGAAGAGAGACAGGACATTGAAGAAGTTACATATTTTGGTTCCATATTCAGTCACATGAATGAAATGCATTACCAAATCTGTAAGCTGTTAAAAACCCACTTCGGAGCAATGCACTTTTTAAACAACCAGAGCTTGTCAGCTACTCAAGACAAAGATGTCCATTACATTGCTTTTACCCTGCAAGATCTAAAATTCTTGTTTAGTATATCAGCATATAAAGTTTGGCAATTTAAGACCCTATCAGAAGTCATTGCATTTAACACATTGGCGCTTTGCTTTAGTTTAGTACACCGCAAAGAGCGTCACTGAACTTAAATCCTTCCTATGTATGGAGATGTTTATTGAGTATGTACGTTCCCATTAGATCAGTTTCCAGACCGCATTAGTCTCAAACTCTAAAGTCCACCCACAGAAGCGTGTGGGGTGTTCTCCTGTTTGGCCATGGATTCTTAGACTTCAGGTATCAGGTTTTATCTGTGACAATGCCTACTCATATCCATTTCAAACATCACGGAAATATTTAAAAGAGTAGACAGCTTGTTCTTACCTTATCCTGTAACTCCCTAAAAATTTTGAATTGTTCCTGTTTGTCTCTTTTCAAGTGTTGAATTTCTCCATATTGGGAGAATAGTTTGAATACAGCTATTACTTAAACAGCCGCATCCACTAATCTATCACTCTGTCTCTCCCAGGTATTTGTATACCAACGTTACTGATTTGAAGTCAAACTTCAGAAAACAATACTTCACTGTTACATCTTATCCTGCAGCTGCGATGAACACAGTTAAAGAATGAGCAGATGAAGTTCTTTGCATGCATTTGAAATACATTCTTTAGAACCTAGGAAGCTGGCAATTAACCTTACCTTTAGAACAGCTACAGGCTTAAGAGGGACATGAACATCCATGATTAACTATGTTTTAATACCGCCATCCTGTAGCAACCAAAAGGAGAGCCCGTAAAGTGATCATACTGCACAAAGTGCAACCTCTGATACCCTGCAAAGACTACTTTTGATTTTAAAGGTTCTTTAGCAATATGTTTTGCCTAAACATTTTTAAAGAGCACAGTTTTGTTTTCCTTACCTGCCACCAATCGGATTGTTCCCAAAATACCATATATAGGCCTTGTAACAGCTGAAGGGGGAATATCTTTCTTAACTGAAAAGCAGGTAAAAAACAACAAGAAAAACAGTGTCAGAATGTTTATTTCATGACTATATCACAAAATTATTGCACTGTGAGTTGCTCAAAGCTTCTTGGTCGAACCCCAGGCTTTGCTGGGGTCACAAATTTAGGAAGTAATGCATCAGAAATTCAGACTGAATGGGGTGGAACGGGGTGTGTGTGTGTGTGTGGGGGGGAAAACGTAGACGCGTTCTAACTCAATTTTTTATGTTGTTTAATCAAAACAGTCATCCCATAGCATAAATCCAAGCTCATTTCATTTACGTAACAGTCTGGCAGGGGACTCCTCAGTAACGCGTTGCCCTGCCAGCATCCAGAAGCTTTTTGTTTTGAAATCATCAAGACACCAAAGACAACAAATCACAAATACTTGGGCATCCCACTTTTGATTGCTTCTTCTTAGCCTCAGTCTACTTCAATTCCAATAACCTGAGTTTGCTCTTCCACCCATCTCTGCAAAGCTACCAACTGCAGTATAGACACAGTAAGGAATATAAGCAGGGTCCAAATAACAATTGCAAGTGCTAACATGTTAAACTTTCTTCTCTCTACAGATTTCTAGAGTAGCAGAAGGGATGCGAATGACAATTTATAAAACAAAGTTGGGCATCTTCCCTGATCGCTAGTTGAGTTCGGAGAACAGAGAAAGATGGGGCTTGATTTTACCTTTGCTTTAATCACCTCTGTAAAGATACAGAGTTGCAAACTAAATATATTGATCTAGCAGCAGCAGGTTCAGCTGATGAAACGTCACAGAGGGGAAGAGATGGTAGACTAACAAAAGCCGGGGGATAGTCATCCTTACAGTTTTGAAGGAGCAACTTTGAAGGAGAAATTGAAATACTATACCACAACACCAAGAATAGCAGTGGGATGAGCACATTGTTCTTATATGAGGTACAGAACAGGTCTAATAGAAGAGGAATGACTGCTTTTAATATTAGTGTTGCTAGTCTCCAGACAGACAGAAGTACCATAGTAATGCTAAGGTACAAACTCCTGAAGCATCATGAAGGAGTTCATCTTTGCCTTAATTTCAAGTCATCATAAGTTTTTTTGATTTCTTTAATGCACCGAATTCACATTCTTTAAAAAGACCTATTAAAGAAAAATTAAAGCTTTGAAGACCTCAGTGCCAGCATGACTATTTGCAGTGACTTTCCAATCCAGATTCACAGCTAACAACTCATAGGAAAGGTTTTTTGCTGTTGTTGTTTTAAGGCTTTATGAAAAAACCATATTTCAGTACCAAAAAAATAAAACAGCATCACTGAGACAAGTCAGCAAAAGCTGCAAAAGCCCAGCGATCAACTTCTTCCATGACTGACCTTGGACTTGCAGCATCAACCCCAAAGAGTTTGGGCAAGTCAGTTTTTACTGTTGTGACAGAGTTTCACCAAAAACAGGCAAGCATAATCCCCCTTGTTACTCACAACATCAATTCTAGTGAAAAAGCATTACATGTAAGAAGTTTTTTGCCACATAAAATACAAAGCACTATTTTAAAAACAAACAGCCGAACAGCAATTCAAGATAGCATGTTATCTCAATACCAATTTAAGCTTTTGAAGATCTTCTGGGACTGCCTGGAGCAAAATAGTAGACCTGGAGCAAAATAGCAGACCAAGAGACTGCGGTGGCCTATCTTGAAAATTACTGGTGAAGAGAGTACCTGTAAGAGTGACTTCCGTGGAGACTCTATCAATAGCAAGCACATCATCAGCTCCATCATCACAAGCTTCCACATAGAATTTCTCTGGTGTTACATGCCTTTAACAGAATAGATAGGAAAGAAAAAGAATTTGTTTAGCAACACTTACTTTGGGTGGGGTTTTTTTTTTTTTTTTTTAAATATTTAGGCTTTTTAGCACTTCTAGATAAAGTAATCAATTTTAAAAACTTATTTTGGCTGCAAGAACAAACAGAATTCTCACTGGATTGGTACCCCACCAGTGCATAACAGAACCGGTCAAACTAATCAGTTACTGCAGAATCTATGGCTTCTTTACTAATCCTAATCCTTATTTAGAATACTGGAAGTAAAAGACATGAAACTGAGTTCATGTATAGACCATTTCCTTTAAGATAAGAGATACTTAATGACGCAGTGAAGTGTACTGGTCCATTGTATAATTAATGTAAACTTGAAAAATGTCATTTCAGAAGTCCAATAAGCCAAAACCAAATTATAGCACTGAGTTAAAAAAAAACCACACACACACACTTGAATACCTCAGAAATTAAGAATCACATTCCAGATGCAAGTTTAGGGGGGAAAAAAAGAAAGGATGTCTGAAGTGATGAGAGCACCTGTTTCACTTTAGAGAAAGTGTTCTAAGCATTGTAAAAATCCACCAGAAATGACTCATAGGAAAAAAATGGAAACAGTTAAAGTCACACACAAGTTTAAGGAAACATATGTCTCAACGTTACGGTTCCTCAGAATTGTTAGCTAGGTCTGCATCCACATCATCTAATACATTAGACAATCAAACACTGACATCCTATTCAGACTTCATACCTATCCTTCTTCAGAAAAATTGCATGCAGTACAACATTAGCTGTAAAATAAAGCAGTCCTCTGAAACATTCTTAAAAATATATACCAGTTGAGATACTAGCAAGAACCTGGACAAGTCATACTTGTGCAACAAACAGCTGTTATGTAGAACTGATTTGTCACTGTACATATAAAATGCTAAACAAAAACAAACAAACAAACAAAAAAACAAAACATGCTTGAACTAATGCTCTCAACTATCCAATGATTTTCCTCACTTTAAAGCAGGGTCAACTTCAAAGTGAAATCCAACTTGAGAGTTAAATCATGATTCTCAGGGTGAGTTTTGACTCTCCCCAAGGATGGGGATTTTACAACCTCTCTGGACAACGAGAGAAAAGCCAGAGAAGACCAAGTGTTTAACTGGAGGGGGGGTGGGGAAAAAAGGCAAAACAAACAGCAGAGCAATCTATGAAGTATCTGAGGAAGAGTTACTGAACTTTTTCATAGGAAAATTAGTCTACTTGTCCTAAAATATACATTATTGTATGCACCTTGTATAGCAGCCTTCTGGGCACTTAATGCATATACATGAAAGATTAAGGAGTCCTTTATCTTCTAAACTAAAAACATTGGAGTAAGAAGTACAAACACGCAGTTCCTTGAACGCTGAAGCCTTAAAATCCACAATTCTCCTACTTCACTTCTATTGCATCTGGTTTTGATAGAGTGCAGAAACCAGGGTGCCAGTCTAAGAAGCTGAGGGAATTTAAACAAGTACTTCTAAGTTGGAATCACAATGAAAGATTGCCTAAATACCACTTTACAGCACACCAAGCTGAAAAGCCCCAAATCTTGCAGAGTTAAATCCTTGCTTCAGAAGGATGGAATACTGTTCTTCAGAGACATTAATAGAAGGATGCTTCACTTGATCCTTGCTTCATTTGTTTAAATAACTGAAAGTTTTCTAAAATAAATTTGAGTTGAGGAAGAGGCCAAGAATGAAGGAGGTTTCAGCCCAAAACATGATTTAGAAACTTATGAATTACCAAAACTAAGCTTGTAGTCTCATTTTAGTTGAGATGACCTTTTCACACTTAAGTTTGCTTTCATTAAAGATGATCATTTTAGAAACCTGTGTAGATTGCTGCCAAGAGATAAAGCAACTCATTCAGTAGATTTAATTCTTACAGTTCAAAGCTGAGAGTAAGTATCTGCAAGTGATTTAAAGAAGACCTAGAAGGAAACGAAGGCACAGTTAGACATATGGCATTAGTTTGAAATATATATATATATATACACACACACAATTTTAAAACAACAGGTTCTTTTTCATTATTTCGGCTTATGTATCTGAAGAAGCAGTCAAAAGGAGAACCTATATAAAAAGGGTGCACAAAGTCTACAACTAGAAAGGGCTTTCAACAGTCTTGCCTTTAAGATACAAAAAGAGTATTCAGCAAAATTGCTACTAAGTTAGGCCTTTTGATTCATTCCTTTAGTTCAAGAACTACCTCTCTTGTGAAATCATTCCCGGCACTGACATAAGGGAGTACATCTAGTGCTGTAACAAGACAAGAAAAAACTAAATGGCTCCATTTAAGTTACAGTCCCTATACTCTCCCTATATTAGTCCCTATATTAGCCAAGGACTCACTGCTTTGCAGCATAAACTTCAGATGCAGGAGACATTCCTACTGCCCAGCTCAGAGACAGGCCTGCAGGGGAAGGAGGGGAGAAAAAAGGCAGTGGGGAGAGCATCTATGCTCAGCTAGAAACTGAATGGAAGAGTTAACTACGTATCTCTTCTTCTTATAGTAACTTTAGTGGGCTCCAAGTCCTGCTTTAAACATAAGACCTTCCCAGCATTTTTAGCGAGTATGGCATGTCTGTACAACATGGGTCTTATGTCAAGAGCACTTTCTCCCCAAAACTTTCCAGAAGTTCCTATTAAAATAGATACTTTGAAGTTAAAGGAGTTTCACAGCTTTTGCATTTGACTTTCTTAGGAGCTATTCGTATTACAAAAGATTCCCTATTCCTCACCATGAAATTCAGGTTTTTCTGTATTCCTATGTTTCAGTAGGAGTGAACACAGGAAGTCATCCTATCTCGTAATCGTTGTGTTGTAATTTACGGTTTTCTAACAAAAGTGGGTTGTTTTTTTTTTTAAACTAGCTGCTTTCATGGATTACTTTTCTTTTTAAGCAATTAACCAAAACAACAAGAGTCATCACATTTAATAATCCAAGTCACAAGATCTCTTCATAAAAAAGCGTTGATTCCTGATATGTCTGAAAACCAGGAGAGACAAAGAAAAACACCGCTTGCTTAGATCAATAACAGAGTTAGCATCATTTAAAGTTAAGTGAGATACTCTTTTTTAGTTTGCGTATTTGTTTTGAAGTTTTATTTGCTTTAGTTATAAAGTACTGTTGTGCATCTGAAGATGAAGCAGAGCTGCACCCCACGCTTTAATTAGGCTGATCTTACAAAAGAAAACAAAACTATTTTCAGATACAGCAGGAAAGAAAACCCATCATGCTCTAATAGCAACTAAAGATAGTACTTCACTCAATATCACTTAAGCCTTTTAGACCTCAACAGCCAAGCCTTACTTCAGTCATCGATTATTTTGCCATAAATACTCAACATTACTCTAATGCAGGAAACTCTTCGATGTCAGCCTCTAGGTACTGTAATAAAGCAAAATCAAAAGCACATACTGCACTGCACAGCAACGCATTTGCTGAACTCAAGGTACCAAAGTGGTCTGGAGTGAGATATAGGTAAGATATCAGCATATGTATACCACCTCATGTGGTATACATGTGTGTTAAGCAACAGCGCTAACACACTGATAGTTTCAACACTCCAGAGATTCCAAATTTTCTAGGTGAGCAGGTGTTCTAATTTTACATCTAAAATAAATATTACTCCTTGAGCAGAAAGAGCTCAAAGAGCTGGAACATTTCCCATGGAGTCGTAGTTATAGTAGGGAGGAGAAAGGGAGTATAAACCCAGGTTAAACATAAAATAAAACTACTAATGGAAATACTATTAAAAAAAAATAAGACAACCATTAAAGGGATACCATCTTAATAATATTTCCAGTTACATTTCACTCACTTAGGATGGCAAATAATTTACTACGTAAGTTATGCCTTCCTCAGTGAAAGGACAGACTTCATCATGACAGGCACTTCAATTAAGTAGAAAAAAAAGATGCATTGGGGGGGGGGGTCTTTCTAGAAGTATTGCCCAAACCCTGAAAACTTGGTGGTTAAAGCATTAACCCCAACTACAGAGAGCCAGAAGGCAGTACCTTTGCATAGTTACATTGGAAACACAGCTAGCAGCATAGCCTTCTGACTATCGTGTGGGCCTTTGGCATCAGCAAGATAAGGTCTTCTGCACCCGAGTAAGAAGAACAACAATAATTTCTAGTGAGCAAAGAACAACAGCCAAGTTTCTCTCTATTCTGCAATCAGTTTTTACTGATCAATTGGATTGGTCAGCTTCACTACCATCCACTAGCTCATTAGCTATTTGCAGTAGTGACATTAATTTTTCAGTGAGTTAACTTTCTCAGGTAGCCTCAGAAAGAAAGGACAGTAGAGACTTAGATGACACAACTAAGCATAGCATTCTTCAGGTTAATAACTTTCTCCAATGTTGGCATAACTCAAGGAGTTACAACGGTAACATAGACACTAGTATTTTTATTGGTATAATTTAAGCTTGACTGACGAAACTGTAGTTAAAATACAAACGGTTTTGTATCGCTATTTTTGATAACTTGAGACATAGCAAGATGCTTGCATTCAGAGCTAGAACCTACAGTTATACACAAAATGAGAACCTGGAGAGCAGACTAAAAACCAGTGAAGTTCCATACAGGGCCACTGGACCACCCAGAACAGGCAGTTAAAAGTCTGGCCTTTTCATAGCTGAGAAGTAGCAGTCAGCTAAAAAACAAAACAAAAACCAAAACTATTACCACTAAAACCCTGAACTGAGGCGTAGCCTAGATTTCTTGAAAGATCATTCTGCCTTGACCTTGCTAAGCCAGCAAGTTTAACTCAACAACCAAGTTGCGGCCCTATCTTTTAAAACGTTTAGTGTGAAGTCCGCAGGCATTACCACAGCTTTTTGCAGTAACAGAAAAAGAAAACCCTGTTTGTCAGAACAGAAGACAACTCTATTTTCAAGTTTATAATTTCAAGTTTATAAAGAGCTTTATATTAAATTATTCTTGACGCAGCCTTGTTCTAGAAAGATCAAAGCCTACTTTTTAGTTAAGATTAGGTTTTAAACTAAGACAATTCTTTACTACCTTGTATGTAAAAGAAGGAGCCTTTTTTTTTTTTTTTGGGTAAAAGCAATCTCTGTAAGAAGGACTGCGTACTACAAATCACACAACTGGTACGCTCTCACAACTCACCTTTTCTCCTCTCTGCAGGTAAAAAGATCACAAGTTCAGCTTAAAGAAAGACAGATATGGTTTAAGTGACAAGAAAAAAAAAAAAGCGTTCTGCCAAATAAGCAAGAGTCTCTCAACCGTCACCGATTATCTTAGCCTGCAATAATACTTATTTACCTCCAATGTCTGCACACCCTTATATAACTACTAATCAAAATAAGGAAAGAAGCCCATTTAAACAAATAACAGCATTACAACAAACTGTTCATGCAGATATCTAAAGAGAAATCTGTGTGTTGGCTCTGAATCCAAAAAATGAGTATCAAATGAGATTTAACACAGCATTAGTCACCGTCAAATCAGGCTTAAAAACCACTCTCAGATGCTGATGCCTCAAAATGGCATCAGCAAGTCAATTACTGGGTTTCACACTAGTATCTGGAGGTGAAGAGCACAGGAACGCTTTAGGGCACACAAGGACATTCCACCTTTGGCTTAAATTAACCATGAACAACAAGATGAGTCTCATGCTCAGAGTATTTTTTTCAGGATTTTCAACCATTCAGTGTGAGAGCTTGTAATGGAAACAATTGCCTTTTCAGTTTTACCCTCTTATTGTGTTGGTTATGTAATTTCTTTTACAGTATAAAAGGTATCAAGCAGTATCTGGGATACGCAAGTTCAAAGAGCTGAGCTCTCGCCTAAAACCTTTGTTTTTATGAAAAAACAAAATACCACCAGAAGGTTAGAAGAGTTTATGGAAGAGTCATGCTAGGCACTACGAAAGGGTCCCAGAAGTTATTTATGTTGATGAAATCTGATTAATTGGCACCAAAACCACTAGAAAATACTTACGGGCAAGAAACCTTAAAAAAAAAAAAAAAAGAAAAGCCTTCTCCTGGCAAGCAGCACTGCAACACACAAAGTGCTTTTCAGAGCTTTACTCTTAAGCATCACTACTCGATTTTTCTAAGAAAGTTACCTATAAAAAAGCTAAAACAAAGCCTAGGGCTCCCCCCTCCCCCACTCCACGCACCACTTCCTCTTTACAGACACAGCAGTTACACCAAAATTTTGAGGGCAGAGAAGCCAATCAATCATTCAGCCACGCAACTCTCCTACCGGGCAGGACGAGGCAGGCACCGCAGGAAAACTGCGCGCACCAGCCCCTTTTGTGCACGCAAAACGGGAGAGGGACAGACACAGCCACGGCCAGCAGCGCCCCTACCCCGACCCGCGCTGTAAGCAGAAAGCCTCATAGCGATCGGAACCGCATCCACGGTGTCTGCGGCCAAAGATCCTCCTCCCCCTCGCCCCGGGGCTGGCGCACGCCGCGGCTACGGCCCAGCCGCTCCGCGCCGCCCCGGGGAAGCGGAGCGGCGAGGCGACAGGCGGCCCAGCCCCGCGCAGCCCCCTCGGCAGCCTGGCGGCGACGGGGCGGCTGGCCGGGGGCCGCAGCGCGGCGGGACCTCGAGGGGCTCCGCCGCGGGGAGGGGGGGGTGAGGGGCGGCGCGAGACGCGCCGCTTCAACGGCCGCCACCTCCCCTCAGGCGGGGCCGGTAACGGCAGGTGACAGAGCCGCGCCCTCCCCCCCCATCCCCTCCCCTCCGAGGGCCACTCACAGCTTGAGGCTCGCGTAGGCCGCCGCTGCCGCCGCCGCTGCCGCCGTGGTCGCCATCCGTCCCCCTCCGGCTACCTCCAGCCGTTGCCGGCGCCGCTTCGCGTCTCTCTCGCCCCCTCTGACCCCGCCGCTCCCTCCCTCCCTGCCAGACTGACGCGTTCCCCCCCTCCGCCGCCGCCGGCCTTGACGGGACAGGACGGCACGTCGCACAGGACAAACCTACTCAAGCACGTTAAGCGCGAGCGATCGCGACGAGGCCGGGCACCGCCTATGGAGGACGGGGGAGGGCCTGGGCTGACTTGCCCGCTCCGCCATTGGCTGGGCGCCGGCGCTCAGATCCCGCCCCCCAAAAGCGCCTCGGGGCACCAGGGCGCGGCGGAACAATGACGCGCCACCCGGCCCGGGGAGGGGATGTCAAACGAAGCCGAAGGGGATTGGCCAGCGCTGGTAAGCCCCGCCCCCAAAGGAGCTGCTGAGTAGGCGTGGTAGTGGGGAGGTCCAAGCAGACGTTGGATTGGCTGACCTCCAGTTGGCCGCGCCCCTTGCCCGCCCCTTGCGGGAGTGCGCCGCGGGCGGAGAGAGGCGGTGAAGGGGGCGCGGTAAGGAGCTGCTGTCGAGCGGGGCCAGTGGCGCAATGGATAACGCGTCTGACTACGGATCAGAAGATTCTAGGTTCGACTCCTGGCTGGCTCGGCTGCTCACTTTTTGTTTTTCTCCGCTTCCCCAGTGCCCAACCAGGGAGTGTTGCCTGTATCTCCTCCAGCATCCCTCCCGACCTGGGCAGCGGCCTGCACACCGTTTTCATGCACAGCCACGAGGGGGTCTGTCGGGGGGCCGAAGGCAAAAGCCTCAAGCCCCTCCGATCCCGATGTTGGCACAGGATGGCACGAGCTTGCGCTCTTCTCCCACTGCCCTCCAGCTTCGGGGTACTCTGGGTCACTTTTGAAGAACTTTGGGGTACTTTGGGGGTTTCTGCTGGTCACCATCACAGAATTTTCTGGGAGGGACAGACTCGAGGACTAGCTCCACCTGCCCCAGGTTTGCCCCAGCTCGCCTGCCAGGCCATGAGGTGCGCTGCTCTCAGCAGCTGCGAGCACCCAGGGGAAGGGGCCGCCGCAGCGGGGGCTCGTCCCCACCTGTGCCCGAGCGGTCCTGGCGCCCTGCTGCTGTCCCCAGCCTGCTCCCATCCTCAGCCCAGGCGGGTAGGTGCTGAGGGGTGGGAGCAGCCACCTCCTAGCCCCACGGACCTAATTTCCAGGTCTCCTTACCCACCCTTTCGGGGATACCACCCGTGTGCCCAGACACCAGCGCATCAACACACCGCCTCTCCCTGCAAGCCCAGGTCTCCCTCTAGATATATTGCCCCGTTTTTTGCAGATTATCATGCCCTTCACATCATCCTGCCGTGGGCCCCGCAGCCTGGGAAGAGGAGTGCCAGCCTCTGCCGGCCCGTGCCCTTGGCTTCTTCCAGTTTGCTCCGCAGGTCTAGGACGCAGAGGGGTGAAAACAAGATGCTCTTTACCCTTCACCCTTTCCCTGCTCGTCCCCACCGAGCTGGAACCCGAGAGGACACCTTCCCGCAGACGGGAACTGAGTAGCTACTTCTGTCCTCTGCTGAAGGTTCAGGTGCTAACTGCCCTTGCAGGGCGGACGCTGGACGAGGCAAACCAGCTGTGGGATTTGGCATTGCACCACTCGTGTTTGCAGCCGGCTTTGCACAATGGAAAGGTATGGGGATTTTGCAAATGTTTTGGGGCAGGGCTTTAAAGAAATTTTTACCCTGAACGGGGAGGGGAGCTCTAAGGTGTAATTAAAGGTAATCCTATAGGGAGCTTTTTTGCTTTGAGTTGATAGCTCTGTGCTTCATGCTGCTGTGCTGCTGCTCAGCTATTCCCATCAGCACTGCCCAGAAAACGGTCCTGTACGGCACCGTCCCCCTGCCCATGCCGCTGCCCTGCCCCGGGGCCCTCCGCGGCAGGTCTGAGGGGCCAGCACCGCTGCTTGCGGGTCGCCTGCACCTCCAGGAGGACTGTCCTCTGAGGGTGGTAAGGACACTGGAGACCAATGAGGTAGTCATCGTCACTTGAGGAAAGACCTCATACTCAGCACCGCTTTACTATATTGTTTTTAATCACAGAAATCACAACAGGCCAGGAGCGTCGCCATCACTACAGGCCGTCATCCTTTATAAATATTTAACAGCATAGGAGAAAAGAGGGTTATATTCACATGTGGCTAAGGTTAGTTACACCAGCAGAAATTCTAAAATACTCTCTCCTGGAGTGGAGTTCTTAAGGAAACAACAACAACAAAAATTAGTACCATTGAGTTATTGCTCGCCAGGCTCGGTGTGCTTTCTGGATGCGGAAAGCCGCAGCTCGTGGGTGCGCGCGCGCCCGAGCCCCTGCGTGGCCGGCAGCGCAGACCTGCTGCGCTGGGAACAAGGGTCAGCGTCGGCACCGTCTGCACACCGCAGCCTGGTTATCCATTCACCAGGGCGCTGGGGCTGAGAGCAACACCAGAGCTGCGGCGCGTCGTATCGTCTGCCTTCATGCGACTCTACCTTACACATATTCACGTGGGTCTAAGTTCTTCCCGACTCTCGTCTTGCCTTAGCAGGCCAACACGAACTTCTGGCTGCCCTGCGAGAGAGCAGGACGAGGGGTTTTATTGCTAAGGAATGCTTAATTTGCTTCTCCTTGAACACAGGCCAGTGAGCGGCTCTGGGAGGGGTCTCACCGCTCACCACAGGAAGAAGTCTACCCTATTGGCTTCATTAAGTACACGTAATACCACTGTATAGCTAGAAACGACGAGCAGCAGGATGGAGAAACAGAAAAGAAAAATAAATGTACAAGTTGCTCTGTGATGAGAGAAGGAAAATCCCTCTGGTCTTCTCTCAGCGCCTCGGTCTTGGAAGAAAAAGGGGAGAGGACATGTATTTGGCCATATCTCTTCCCAGCCCATGGAGGTTTCACAGAGGTTTCACAGCCACGAAGCCAGACGGACCACTGTCAGCTAGAGGCAACTTTTTCTCATGTTCATTCACAAAAGGCATCTAAAACTACTTCATGTCAGCACAGTGGTGTCTCAGTGGCAGAGAAAGCAGCTTGGCCGGATGCAGCACGGGTCACACATCTACAGTCACCTGCTCTCCTTTCCCTAAAACCACTGTATTTTTAAAATCATATCACTTTCCCTATGTGCCCCTACTGTTTTACCACGTAAGTTATTGAACAAAAAGTCATCAGTACATTTTAGTGATGATTTCATGGCAACTATTACACTGCAGCAGATTTATTTCCAGGTGTATCTTGCCTGTAATAAAACCAACTCTGACCTTGATCCAGCACTGACTTATGCACATATTTACTTTCATCTGTGTGCACAGCTTTATTGGCTTCAATGGGACTGTTTATGCACTTGAAGTGAAATGCAGAGTCCTTCACGTGATTTTCTTAGCAACAGGAGCAATCTCAGAGTGCAGAATCGATCAACAGCAGGCTGATATTCAGGTTATTTGGAGGATCGGGTCAACAGGTTCAAGTAAAGATGTATGTGTAATTTTTTTTTTTTTAAGCAAGGACCCAGTTCTGCTGTTGCTGCCCTAATCGAGTGACAAAATTTCCAGGGAAATGCAGAAGTGCAAAACAGGGACTAAATTCGTTAAATTAACAAGAAAGAGCCTCCAGTTCTCCCCCAGGGCTGTGAACTCATGGGAGGGAGAAGTGGTGGTCTCACCAGCTCTTAGAAACAGACCGAAAAGACAGCAAATACCGAAACCGATGCCAATACTGATTGCAAAATATTTGCCCGGTGCTAAAAATCAGCACAAGAAAAAAGGACAAGAAAATATTTACTCTCTTGGCAGCCAAAGAGACCTCTTTCTTTTAAGCAGCTAACCTGAAGCACACCAGCTCTTACCAGTTTAGCTTCCCCCTTTCAAGTCTGCCGTAACAAACCTGACTGCTGATGTAACTCAAGAGTTTCCAGACCCAGGAGCTATTCACTTTGTAAAAAAATACTGACAGAACTCTGAAAGACTGGGAAAGCGTTTTAAAAGGCCCCAAATGACTTAGAAACTGAAGACCCCTAAGACTTGTGGCTCATCAAACACTCTTCCCTTGGGTGTTTTAAAAAGCTACTCTCTTTGTTTAACATCAAAGCAGTTTCGTGAAAAGTTTTGACCCCAACCACTTCATATACTTGAAAATACATAAAAATATCTGCTTCTTCTACAGCTGGAGTTTTTCTTCTGGCTTTTAAGCAAAAATCCCTATTTAAATGAGCTTCCATATTCTAAACAATAGAAATTTAACCTGAGCCAAATATCTTGTTACACTCTGGTTCCTGAAAGCAAGCTTTAGGGAACTCATTTCAGTAACTATTTCCACCTGAGTTACTAATTACCACCACAGTGGGACTTCCAAGCATCCCTTACCCTAAAATAACTCAAAAGAGCAAGCTGGTTTAGGAATTAAGGACTAGATGAACTTTTCAGAGCAGCTGACGGTTTTTCATATCTCAATAAATAAAAGACAACAAGGTTCGTGTGAACAGCAGAAAGCAATACGTATAGGCCAGGCGATGGGCAGAATTTGACACGCGTTTTCTGAAGTTCTTCTGTAGAAGCAGAATTCTGAATTGCCCAGTTAGGCCTTGATCTTCCTCTCTGGCCAAAATGACCACAGCAGAAGGCCCAGCGAAGACTCTGAAGTTGAACACAAGAGGGGCTGGCTCTGGCTTGACACTTCACAGTGCTGAGAAGCGGGAGCGGGCGCACTCGCAGCCTTGCACGTTCCCCTTCATAGTCACCTCCACGTTTGTCAGGGAGTAAGTCAGATAGGGCTAGAAAACAGACCTCAGATATTAAAGCGGATGAGGAGCCACCTGTCTGCGGAGGACAGGAATAACGAGCTTAAATTAATTCAAACTCTCAAAGATAAAAGCAGGGCAAGTTCAAACACATAAGCAACGTAACACATAGGTGAGCAAAGCAGTATATGCTTTAGCTTCAAAACCACGGACTCAGACACTCCATTTTCAAGAGCTCCACACTGTCATTTCTAGCTCTTAGTAAATAAACCGAAGGTGAGCATTCACACTGCCTTAATAATTTATCCAGGACCTCAGAACTGAAAGTAGGACAGACCTTCGTTTCCTCAGTGCTGAGGAATACAGGATGGCTGATAGGTGTAATAAGTCACCATGTGAAAACAAGAGGCCAAACTTTCCATTGATTCAAAGGAGTCTCCTGCAAGACAGCTCAGAGCAAACCGGCTAGTTGAGGCTTTCCACAAAGGACAATTTTCAGCCTTCCCCTCCCCTTTCTTTCCTGCTTATTTGGGTGGGGGGATTCTGTAAGAGTGAAACAATAGCTTAAACCTCCCATGTTAAAAGCTGGTATCTAGAGATTAAGCTGTACT
The DNA here is from genome assembly GCF_040807025.1 of Struthio camelus. Taxonomy (NCBI): domain Eukaryota; kingdom Metazoa; phylum Chordata; class Aves; order Struthioniformes; family Struthionidae; genus Struthio; species Struthio camelus. The sequence goes on from NC_090943.1 coordinate 50,626,961, forward strand.
GTACTTGGATGTCATTGGAAAGTTTTCCATGGGCGTTTGTAAACTGTCACGAGCAGATTTCTTGCGAGAGCATTTCTCCTCCTGCCCTGTTGCTGCTCCTACATTAGACGTTGCCCTAAAACAACGGAGATCATCTTGTTCAAAAGAGTATCAGTCCTGTTAGTGTTTTCCAGTATTCCCAAAATGAAGGCCAGAAAACACGTGCATAGAGACCGCTCTCAAACAGCTAACAAAAGCTTTAGTGACGTAGTAGCCAAGCTCTCAAGGACGGAGCAACCCACCAAGGCTGGTGTTTCAAGTTCACTTCCAGAAGCCACTTTCTTATCACACTCATGCGCTGTCTTCACTGCCAAAGAAAGCTCAGTGAGGAACGATTTGCCAAGGATTAGCTGAATTATTTACTAGGGATCATTCAGCTGGCATTATTTCCCACCTCGGCAACTTGAGATAGTCCTAAGATCAGTCAGGGCTTAAACCCCTCCTGGGCCTAGCTGCAGATGCAGGAGACAAGTGCTAGGTCCTCACCTGCATCGCATGCTGAGATGAGTGCACTCAGCACCTTGCAATACTGGCCCTCTGTATTTTATTGCACCTGATTCATGCTGTCTAGATGTAGCACCCCTTATATGCTGTGTCAGCTCCCACCCTTTTGTTATTCATCAAACGGAGGTCCAATTAAAGGCTATAGGGAGCTGACACATTTGGGGTCAATTTCACCTCCTCTAAAGTCATGAGTAAAACCCTCCATAGCTATATATGCCTCAGAGCCACATATACTGCAGAGGGATATTCCCCTCCATGTGATTGCTAACTCCTGATCCTCGGTAGTGTTTCGTGGGGTTGCAAGTCACGTGCAGAAGCAGTGTTTCAGAGCCAAGCTACACCTAGGTTAACAATCTTGCCTGTTTGCCCTGCAGCAACACTGTCAAGCCTCGTGCTGGTTTCGCCATCCTGAAAAGCAGCAGAAACAGGGGCAGAAGTGCTCATGGATGGAGGGGGCAGCAGACTAGATCATGTGTTGACCTGACCAAACTGTACGCTAAAACCACTGAACCTGGGAGTCCTGAGCAATTTTAGGCCAAAGCACGGTGTTCGCATTTCAGTCGCAACAAGCTGACACACACATGCAGAAGGCTGCTAACAGGCCGCTATCCCCCATCCATCTTAAAGCAGATGCTTGTGCCTCTACTTAAGCCTTAGCATAGCAACTGGCCCCACATAAAACAGAGAGCTGTGGCATTTATTAGCACCACAAGAGAGAGGCTGCTTCCTGCACCTCGTACTTGCAGGAAGGAGAGGGCAAAAGGTTTGCGGAGGTGGCTGGAAACGCTGTTGGTTTGGCAAGGAAAAGGTGAACTACTGCTCATTGGGTCAAAATGCCTTATCATGACAGATATAAAAAAAAAAAAAAACCCAAGGCCGAGTCTGGACCTCCTTCCAGCTGAGAGAGGGCGAAGCAACTCACAGGGCATGCTTTGCAAGACACGGCCCTTTCTGTCCTGCTATGGCAGCGCCCAGTTAAAAAAAAAGAGAGAGAGGGAGTACAGAGAAGTACTACTCATACTGGTGTTCAAGTGCAGGCCAGACTTTACCACTTCACAGTAATTAACATTGCAAGTCTGCCATTCAGCCCTGAAGGACTGCTTTGAGAATTAAAGGTACTCCTCCATGTGAGTACATGAGGTGGGATTTGACTACACGGTATGAAGTTCAATCATCTCCCCAACTATGTTCATACTACGAGGAAAGACGCTAGGTTGAATCATGGTGGGTACTCGGCTTAGGCTTATTTTTGGTGTGTAAACACCACTGCTCAACTAATTTACCATAGTTTCCTCACTAAAAAGATCTTCAAGAATGTTATCCCACTCCACTATCCATCAGAACTGAACTGAACTTTTTAGCGTGGATGTAAGAGTATTTAACTAGTTTCCCACATAATATGTGCTGAAAAGGGCAGGCAAGACCTCAAACTGCATCTGAGACTTTAAATTAAGAGCTTTTTCTTAAACAAAAACTTGGTACCTGTATACGAGGGTCTGCATAGCACTGGTACAGGAACAAAGACTGCAGGTACGTCTATCATATATGTAACACATACTGGGGGAGCAGAGTCCTTTGACTACAAAGCAAGGGGGTTCGAAATGGGAAACAATTTGCCTTTCTGCTTTCCTCAACAGAATAGAAAATAAGGGCCAAACTCCCTCACCCTTTGCTCAGATAAGCTGTTATTGTTCACGTGAGCATCTGTTTATACCAATGACTGGACTCATTTGAGTACAGGTTGCGGAGCTGGGCTCTAAATCCCTGTATAACAAAGCCTTCATCACGATCCTGAGTTTGTTCCCAGCACTCTAAATAAGCACCGTTACGAAACGGCTTTGTGCTGCGTAAACACTCTGGAAAGGAGTGGCCAGGCTGGGGACTGAGTTGCGGGGAAAGCTCAGACAAACGTCTGTGTGCAGAGAGCTTTTTTCCAAAGTGATTTCTGCAAACAACAACAGAGAGAGATTTCCCCACTGTTCACACTTCCAGCATCCAGGTCCTTCCAAATATAATCTGCTATTCAGACCCCAATACAGCAGACTGGCCCTCGCATATCATGCTGACGCACAAGCCCAGGCCCAAAGTCACCACAGTAGCTTAGCCTAGCTTGTTCCAGTTTTTTGTTCTGTTTGAAATGGGATGTCAGCTGCCGGCTGCCAGTCAGCATGGCTGGTTTGTGCTTGGAGAGTTGGTGCCTTTTAAAGCCAGACTGGTATCGGAGTTCTGGGAATTAACCAGAAGGTCTGAGCATGCTATTTTGAACAGAGCTCTTTCTTTTCTCTTCCTAAAGAATTAAAAGGAGAGAGAGATTGCCTAACAATTGGTATTAATAAGTTGATATCCTTGGGGGAATTTGATGCAACGTGCTTGTCGGAAAACACTTAAGAGACTGAAGGAACGTTCCCAGTAGGCAGGCAGGCCAGCCTCTGGCTTTACGATCTGAGTTCATAGACATGACAGCAAGTTGTGCTTTTACCGAAGAATCTTCCAAAATGAGCAGAAAGGAACCTCCGGAGAGCAAAGAAAGGCACGTAAAAACAAACTGATCAGTTTGGGTAACATGCCACATTCTCGGTCATGTAGACAGACACAGCTGGAACTCAGAAGCATATAAACTCTGAGAATCCAGCAAAAAATCTCTTCTATCCTGTTACGGGAAAATTGGTGATTGGAGAAAAACATGCACAGGAAATCAGCTGAGGATGGGAGAGGGAGATCATGTAACAAGTCTTCCGTCAAGGCTTTCAGGAACAGGCCACACTGGCTAGTAGTGATGCTGGTACACAGGTGCTGGGGTTGTGCCGTTCTCTATGTGTTTCAGATGACAGGAGTGACAAAGCAAGTGTTCATCTAGCGGGTAACAGCGATGTCCATCTTCGTCATTGAGTTCCATCCCACAGTCCTGCAAAGAGAGGCCGCGTGAATTCTTAGAATATGGGTTTACCCTCCAGTGTCAACTGAGGTCTGGTTCCCAGGAGGAGGATTCTGGGACAGGGAGAGAAGACACTAGCCAGTAAGTCCTTAGTACTTATACTTGTCATGAGAAGGAAAACATCTGCCATAGGCATTTTGAAGGGTAGCCTTGTATGAATTTTTGAGAAGTTTTAATTAGAAAGTTTTATCTCACAGTGATATCCCTTTGTATTTTAAATATATTCATGTCTTCCTTATACCTTCAGTTAGGCTTCACCACTTCACATTAATTTAATTGCAGTTGTACTGATGTGAAACTGGCCTGTTGAGTCAGGGCCTCCTTCCACTGCATTGTGAGCACAGTGATGGAAGGCATCTATTTATTTTAACTCACAGTGCAGAAATATGAAGGCTCTCTGGAAAACCCTGCAAAGAGTCCAAACAAATGTTTAAAACATGACATTTCTTGGGATTTTTTCTGCAGACATAACCTCCCCCTCCTCCTGCCCACAGATCAGTTTCCAGGAGAGTGAAGGAAACTTACACCGGATAGGATTAGTCATCACCTGAGCATTTTCGAACAATCTGACTTGGAAATCAGATACCTTAATGTGATCTGGAGCTCAAGGTTTCTAAAAAGCAGCAATAGAACCTTACTCATTCACCACATTTCCTTCATTAACAAATAAACTGCCAAGTTTTAAAAGCAATAATTAATTCTTTGCCCATAACGTTATGGACAGCAAATCAAATCACAGTTCAGAGGGACTCTGGAAAATTTTTGTCCTCAAAGTGGAAATTTCTCAAGCACTGATTAACAGGCAGTAGGGATCTCACAACGCAAGCTCTGAATTGCTCAGCTACTGCCACTGCGCAGAAGAGGACTTACTTTCATTTCTAAAACAGCACTAGTTATGGTTATTAAGCGCCCATTCCCTTAGAAAGCCACTGACCTACCTCGCAGTGGTAGCATTCCACGTGGTAATCCTTGTCCATAGACACAACCCGAATGGTCTCATCAGACCCCTGTGAGCATTCAAGCAGAAGAGAAATTACAGAGCCAGAGGATTACAGGAGGATCAGACTCTGTAGATTGCTTCCTGCAATAATGTGAACGTTGAACAAATGCATTTGGGTTGCTGGCTGGAAACCACAAATAAATCCTGCCACCTGCAGTTATTTTTATAGTAAAGCTTCATCATCAACAGACTGCAGACATCCCTTATAACTTAACATCCGAAATGTCAAATCCTCTCCATTTACCAGTCACACGTATCCCAAATTACTCATTAATGATTTGGTGACTTCAGTACATCAGGTGTCTCAGCATTTTAAATTGGTTTTGCCAAAGATGCATCTCTTCCAAGTATTAAAATGAGTCAGTCGCAGAGGTGTCACAAAAGGTCACTCACGAGCATCACACCAGCTTTTATTGCCACGAAGGAAAGGTATTCCAACATAATACTAAAAGCAGCATAATCTTGCAGGAGATGAAGAAAAGTAGCCTGGCCTAGTGGGAATAAGCTGCATTACTGAGCAAAAGAAGGGTCATATCTCCAGCACAGTGTACGATCCTAGGCCAAAAGGCTGCAATCTGGAGGAAGCTGTCGCCTCCCAAACCGCAAGGACACATCTCTTGACACAGGGTCAAGAGTGAAGGAGAGCAAGACCTTAGATAAAATGCTCCCCACCCACAGGGAATAAGAAATAAAAGGCTCTCACCTCAGAGGGCAGAATGGGAAGTCCACAGGCTGCACATTTTGGAGCTAAAACTCTGGAAAAGCAACGAGAAATAAAAGGCAAGTTACAAATCAACATTAAAGAAAAAGCACGCGTGTTCTCAGTGATAACATGAAAAGCTACATCTGTAAATAACTCATCTACAGGAAAGCTTTTGATCCTAAAAACGCAATTTTATTTTAGGATTGATTGAACATCTCCATGTCTGTCTCCAGTTAGTCCTCTGGGTTGTTACTGCGGGGGAGAAATCAAGGACAGGTGCATGCACACAGGGACAGACAAACGCACCCAAAGGATGACTCTGCAGGCCTTGTGTTTCCTAAAGACATCAGATGGGGGGGAGGGGAAAAAAAAGATCCCAGGGCTGCCTTGATCATTTTTAATTCATCAGTGCAATAGTGTTCTGTTTACAAATGAATATTATAGTTGATCCATGACTAACTGCTGTTTACATATTCCGCTGACCGACACAGAATTGACTACTGGTCAATAAGCCCAGACCTTTCTGTATTGGGTCCTGCCCCAGCCTTGCAAACAGCTCTCTATGTCACTATAGATACCTATGCCACCTATAGAAGACCTGTTTTTTCCCAAGTAACTAATGCTTAGCACAGATTGTTAGTTAGGCAAAAATAGATTTTACATTGAAGCAGCCCCAGAAAAAGAAAATCACTGTAAAATTCTTAGCCGTTACTAAGCAAAAACAACTTGGTGATTTGGAAGACAGAATGGGGAGACACTGAGCAGGACCGTCCCTCCAAAGAACATATTAAAAGAACCAGTTAACTGGTTCCCCTGCACTGGGGCAGGATCATGCTGAGAGAAAACACCAATGCACTGTAAAGCTCCTTAAGGCTTTTTAATATAATAAAAATAATATACTATAATTGATAAATAATTAAATTAAATTATAAGGAAATGTGTGTCCTTTCAGAACAACAGTGACACACAAATTGAATTAAAATTTTAGCACAATACAGAACAATTCCAGGGAGTCCTTGAGCAACATTTCAATACTCTGCCTGCTCAGAAAACGGAGCAAGGAACACAGTGAGCCGAACAGACACTCAAAACGTATGCAGCTCTAATATCATAACTACTAGCTAAGAGCAGCACAGCCCTTTTATTTTCCTGTGTAAAGGCCAAGTGATTTTTAAGTGGATTTATCAGTTGTTTAAATAGAGCTGGATAAAAAATTTGCTTTGCATATCCAGCAGTGATTGCTATTAACATTTTTGGATCTTTAGAAGTCAAACTCAGCCCTGCAACTTCTCAAAAACAACTTGCATTGATTTCAGAAGGGATTCAGAGTCTTTACTTCAGAGCGGACTAACTTCTGAACTCACTGAACACTTTACGAGCACTATTTGACTATCTCACGTTCTCTGTGAGACCAGTGAACACTATCTCCACTTTGTAGAAAGGGTAGCTGAAGCCCAGGGGATAAGTGACTTCCTCATGGTTATACAGGAAGCTGGAGGCATGGCAAGGAGAGACATCAGGAACTTCTAGGGTCGAGTGCCATCCTCAAACTTCTGGCTTCTAGTCCTGCCTCTGTTCTACTAATCCACACGCTGTAATTATTTGAAATGTTAACGTAGAGGCTTGTTGATTGGATCAACTCTGCTGTTGATTTTGTCCTTACTTGTGATAATCCCTGACACAGTAGATTTTGTTTTCAGCATCTACAGTGAATGGCACGCCATCCAGACACTCATTGCAGACCACACATCGGAAGCAGCCTGGATGATATGACTTCCCTAGAGCCTGCAGGATCTGCAATAAAGCAAGAGACAGGAAAAGAATGCATGAACAGGCATTAAAGGTGAAAATAACATACTCATAGTATTACATCAGCAGTGCTGTGCCTTTTTTCAGGCACCTCATCTAAAGAATGCGTTACCAGGGATACAAAGGGCAGCTGGACTCTATATATACCGTCTGGTTCCAAAGAACAGAATTTTTAGCATGGGTAAGAAAACAATTTATAGTCTTAGACAAGATATTTAGCACTACAAAGGACAGAAGTGACAGAATTTAAGGGGAAAAATAATTTCTGAAGCCAAGAGGTGGAGATTACTTAGCATAATCAGAAGGCAAGACGTACCACACCAACAAAAGGAAATATATCTTTACATTCTCCAAGAGAGGCTGAAACAGTATTTTAGCTAGGTTTCCATAACTTCTTAGATTTCTAGGAGCTTTGTGCTCGGTAGCCTGGCTTTCTAATTAACCATGGCAATTGTGTTGAGCTCAACAGCTGTAATTCACTGTTAGCTTTGGAGCAGCAAATAACGGGCGGAATTACATGGTCTGTTAGCCTTGTGATCAGACTTCTGAGCATGAAATAACGTTTCCAACTTTAATGCTTTCTAGCGTAACCAGGCAAGCTAAGTTAATTAACGGTAAGCATTAGAAAACCTTGGATAGAGTGTGGTAAACTGATCTCCTAGAAACTCATCACTTGTTTGCCTCAGCCATAGTTTTACACCTTCAACTACAAGATTATGAATTTATCTCCCTCTGAATGATCCACAACTGAATACTGCCTGATGCTGGAAAAAGGATCAGATGACCCTTTGAGATGTGACCCACTCAGTGCAAACCCTGAGCACGCACCTGTTGTAGGCTAACGGGAATTGCCTGCCTCAGCAGGATGACAACAGATCTGCTGAGCAGTTTTCAAGGACTTGGACTAATCTGAGGCTCGAATCACATACTCTAGGCCAAACCTATTCCCCAGAATATCAGTCCAGTGCCTTCCAGCACGCACAAGAAGCGGCAACAAGGCAGCAGCTTCATTTGTAAGCTATATGGGAACCCACAGCTTGACTAAGAGAAGACAGGCTCAGCAAGGGAGCACTGCTGCCTCACAAGCAAGAAAGTACTGCAGAACCATTGCACTTTTGAGCAGGAAGTACAGGCAGCATTACGAATGCACTGTCCAGGGAGTCCCAAAAGGGGATGAAGGAGCTGCAGGCTCTGCTTTTCAGCTTGCACCGAAAACAGGAAGAGCAAAGGCTCTGTACCACACAGCTGGGTGCTGGCTTCAGTTCCTTGCAAGGATGAACAAACAGCTTAGCAGATTTTCTTTCTCCCACCAATCTCACACTACGCAGACTAATATGAAAATAGATAGTACTGGATATGAATATATTTTGCTCTTGATGCAGTCTTCTAAAAAGCTGGGAGATTTCTTTTTCCTAACGCAATTATCACTTACCATGTCCATTATCAAGTGACCACAAATGAAACACCTGTCAGCTGACTGCTGGAAACCAGAATACTGCAAGGACAAGAAAGAATTGGCTTAAAATTTCACAAGGCTAGTAGAGCGCAAACAAAAGCACATTGTGGAGAGTTATTTGTTTGGTCTTTTTCTGTTCTGCTTGTTTCGTCAGTATATGAAGCTGTAGATGTGGCCCCAGAGGATATTCTATAAAGATATCAGACCCTCAGTATTCAGAAGGAGCACGATTTCCTGTAACTTTCAAGTCCTAAATTTAAGTATAATACATTTTGTAAGTAAATACCATAAGCGCACATGCAAGTAAGGTATTCACTAGTAAGATTTGCGGGCTTATTTGACGATGTGAATCTACAAGCTAGGAATTTACTTGTGTTTATCGCATATTCCTATCATGACACTTGCATATATAGGCTTGAAAAGCTAAATTCTACCTCTGGTTACACCGTTATAAGTCTACTGAAACTTTTCTGAGATCGGGGTATTGTCCCAGCTCTCTTCTACTTCGGCCTAGATCACCTTTTGGTTGCTGTTGCTAAGATCTAATGGTAAGGAACTGACTGTCGCATATCCAGTGCATACCTCAGGCACAACGTACAATCTGTCCAAGGTTTCACTCCTGTCTGAATGATGGAAAGACAAACTGGAAACATGAAATATTTTAGAAGCACTTAACCAGATGTTCCCATTTTCATCCTGTGCAGAATATACTGGCAAGAGAAAGATGATAACTGACTTCTCTCTGACAGAAATCACTAGACCTCCTCAGTAAGTGGGCAAATATAACTGCTCAAGTCTCAGTGAAGTCTTAGCCTGTGAGGGCTCTGTGGGGGCTAAACAGCTTTTTGCAATTTCTGTATAATTAGGGTAGTCATGAGTTTCTCCAACAGCCAAGGAGAGGACTGAGGGGCTGCTCCATTCTCAGGTACATTCATACAAAACCCACTGAGGGCAATGGAAGGACATTCAGGAAGATGCCCAAGCAAAAAGAGTTAATTGGAAAGGGAAATTCACTCACCTAATCTTCTCTAGCCATTCATCTTGCTCATACCTCCATGGCGTTTCTACAAAGACTCATTTTGAAGGAGCTATCACAAGTGGCTACAACTTTGAGTACAGGCTCTGTACTGCAAAACCACGGCCTCTCATTCCGCTACTTCCACTACCACACATGGGCAGCCACCAGATCACAGATCCGGCCAACTCGCTGAGCCTGGTACATGGGTTAACAGGGGATGCGAAGGGCCAGGGAACTGTACTAAAAACACATGAAACAGGCAAAGCTGCAGTGAAGGGCGCGAGCCTCCTGTGGAGTATGAGACGTGACAGCTCTGCAGGAGTCGTGCTGCCGAAGGCACAAGGGTCAGCTGTGTGCTCACCAGGAAATCTTCTTCACAGAACACCTTTCCATTGACAAAATAAAAGGCTTTTCCTCTCAGCTTCCGACCTAAGGAAGAAAAACACAAGGAGATGAGAAAGGTCAGTAGAGAGCGGGGAAAAAAGGTGAGCAAAAACTGGTGGCTGGAGATGCCTTTGGACACAGATCACTTAATCTTGCAGCAGAAAGCATCACAAATAACTGAGGCGCTCTACAACAAGGACATCAAAGCACCATGGCTGTACAACTGAAGACCAGCATCCACCTCCAGCACAGGCCTTCCCAACCTCCAGCATGTCTTCTCTGTCACAGACAGTCCTCAGTGACTGCTGAAGGCTGATCACTGGATCCTAACAACAAGAGTCTCACCTCTGGGCAGCAAGGAGTTAGGCTGACGAGCCTGGACCACCTCCTAGCAGATGTAGCACAACATGAAATAACCTTGCAAGAGAGGGTCCAGTAGCAAGTGAGGGCCATCCTGCTGAGAGAAGAAAGGGTGCCACACTAGCCCTTGCTCCTTAAAAGTTTCACACCAGTGCTGTTCCATTGGAAGGTACTTTGCCTACTACTGGCAGCTGCAAGATAAGATACTGTAATATCTTATCCTTCTTATCATCTGATCTGTCGTAAGTAAAATTCAGGGGTGGAGCGCTGAACACGCTCATCTCTGTTCTCCACCAGCGCATCCATTATCATGCCAGCAAGGTTTAAAAGCCTGACTGTGCTTTGTACTCCCCCTACCCCCTCAAACCAAAACGTCCTAACAGAGACAAGATGACAGAGTTCTCCAAGAAACAGCTTTACATACGGGCAAGATTTATATTTACAACAGCTTTTGTATTTATGCCTCAGATTTACTATCTGTTTCCAGTTCCACATAACTATGGCAACATGTGTTTACACTGCCTCTGCTTCTTCTAAATGGCCTATCATCCTTCTGGAAAAAAAAGATTATGATTTGTTTATTTATAAAATGCTTCTTCTACTGCTTTGTAGCCCGTTTTCTCTGTTAAACCAGGGTTTTGAAACTACCAACTAGCACCTCAGCGGACGCCCTGCTGTGCTCCAGTAAGAAACCCCGAGGTGCGCGCCCTGGGCTGTGCCAGCGGCAAGGGGCAGCAATGCAGCCCAGGCACAGCACCAGGACGTGCCACGGGCTGGTTTCGGGGAGCTGCCAGAGACCTTGGGAAGGAAGTCCGAACCTGGACACTCGATGCTTGATACACTGCACGTGGTAAATGTCATTAAAAAAATTATCAGCAGTGTCGATTTCTAAATAGGCAAAACAAGCTACAGGTCTAGAAGGCAAAACAAGCTACAGGTCTAGAGCTCACCTCTGGGTGTTTTATGGCATTTAATCTACTTGACAGCCTTCAACAAATAATCATACTGGCTAGAAAGAATTAAGAAAATGAGGAAGCCAGGTAAAGCTAATTCAATAAATGAAATCTTTATCATCCCCTGTGTACACCAGAGGGCACTCTCAGGCTAGAACAGGACACATGCTGCTTCTCAGGGGGAATTAAAGGCTCCAATGAAGCTCAAAAGTTTTACCAGAAAATTCAGTCAAGCCAACATTTCACCACTAGTCTGTACTCAATCTAATTTTTAGCCATCAGGGCAATGTTTCTTGAAAAATAAGCCCTGATGCGTGTGCGCAGCAACTTCTTGGATAAGCTGTACGTGCTACTCAGCTGAGTGTTTACTGGACTACATACAAGCCAGAGCACCACTCTGATGTGCTTTCCATCTCCGTTTCCCTTTTAATCTCCACAGGGGACAACTGCATGACCATTAGGTGAGAGACGATCTAAATGCAGCTATCTACCACAGCTGGACTGCGGCCTTGGCTCACAGTCTGTTCAACAAGGTCAAATAGTTTCAGCCAGTCCGTCATGTGAAAAGAGACATTAGACTGGAGGAAAACCCGAGAAACCAAAAGTATCACAGTGTCACAGCCCGCTGCTTACTGCTCCTCAGTATATTCGATGTATATTCTTGCATACGGACCCAGATTTCCATTTTTGGTCCAGGGAGAACTTGCCACGGCTGCCCCCAAGGCCATCCGAGCCAGCTGGGCTGAGCAAACCCAGCGGCAAGGAGGCCGCACATACACACATCGGTGGTGTCATGGCAGGGCACAGGATGCCCCAGACATTGCTGCCAGCTCCATCACCCACCACCCATTACTTACCATCGCTCCCAGCCCTCCTTCCCTCCGCAACCTTGGGGATGTCCCCATGGATGCTGGGAGCAGTGTCCCTGACGGAGCACAGTGCCCTCGGCCTCATGCCCTACCTACTGGTGCAATCAGCAGCTCTTTCAGAGCGTTCTCAGCAGGGTGCAGATCCCGCCAGGCAAAAGCATCCAAGGAACAACGTACCCCAGGGATGCAGGCTTCCATGCTTTCGCAAACCTAATCAAAGCACAACCAACACGACAGGCAGGCAAGGGTCGCACGATGGCCTTTCTGTACCCAGACTGGCACCTCAGATAACAGAAGAAAATGTAATTTGCACTGTGCACGTTATTTCAGCGTCTGCTCCCAGGAGGATATTCGTTTTAGGCTAAAACATTCTGCCCTGATTTATCTCACACTGATATTCTGCCAAGGTTACTGACATCAAAACAGGGCCCTGAGCCCAAAACAAAAATATCTAATCTTGGACTCATTAGCTTTGTGGCCAAATAATCCAAGGTGCGTCTTCATACAATAACCCCCCCTCTGCCTTTCCATACAGATAAGCCTGACACGTTCTCCAGCATTAGCAGGGAGCTCAGGTCCCTGGGGAGGGGAAGGCGCAACACCAGGACGCAAGGGATTTGCAATGCCGTTGTCGAGCGTTGGAGCAAGAGGCTTACCAATAGGCCTAACGCAGCAAGCAATACTCATGCAAAACTCCCACCGATTTATATACGGCACTGGGATTTGGCACTATTAAAAATGAAGAAATGAAACACTGAACTTGTATTTATTTTAAGTTACAAGGTAACATGTGCTCTAGCTCAGTAAAATATCCAGCTGCCCAAGCGACTTTCCGTCTCTATGCAATGCCTCTTCATAAAGACAAACCAGCAATGGTAAGGGAAAAACACGTGCATCATAAAATTAGGACTTTTTTGGATAAAGGCCCTGACAGGTGTGTGAGCAGTATCCATTCCAGCAGAGGGGGGTCACACTTCATGGGTTGCCACCAAATCATTCTTCTACAGTGACAAAAAAAAAAAAAAGCACTTAACAGGTATCCTACACCAGGTATATTTTTAACCCGTTGACATTAGCAGGTCAAGATTGATTGCAACAGACCCTCAGAGGAGCTGTCACAGCGAGCACTCTGTGTCTAGGGTTTTGCTGTAAGCTCCTTTAGCAGGGGGATAAACCCCTTTAAAAAGGATTTATAATTTGGCTGTTGACTTTACGTGGGCACATGAAGAAGAGGTGCTAACACAAGAGGACTTTGAGGAGGGAAGGGGGGAATGCTTTATTATTTTCTTGAGGGAACAGGTGGTCATTTTGACTACTTTTAGCTCCATACCTCTCCATGACTTTCTCTTCTTAAAGCACTTGGCAGAAGCACAGAAGAAAATTCATTAGAAAAATGAGTAACCAAGTGGCGCTCAGGAAAAGCCCATGGAGCTGCTGAAGGAATAGAGCCCAAATCAGGGAACCAGAGCTTGCAAACAAAGCAGATTTCTGTGTTTGCCCCTCTCAGCCTCCCCTTCCCCACACACAGATGGATTTCTTACACCATCCCTCTGAGGTAAGGAAACATCTCCCCATCTTGCACATGGGAAACCAAGATACAGGAAAAGTTCACTTCCCCGTGATTGCACTGGGGACTATCTCAGTGGAGCTGGGAAACGGATGTTCTGGCTACGTCAACAGCAGTAAAACAAACGAGGCTGGGATGGCTTCACAGCACCAAGGAGAGCAGCGCGGCAATGGCTCACGTCCATACACTGGTCTCCCTTCCCTCCTTGGATGGCGTAGCCTCATCCATACCACCTACCAGGATCAGCCCCTGGCTCGTGTTCTCTCCCAAACCAGGTACTGTCTGGGAGATGCTAGCCAGCGTGGCAAAATCGTGCTAGTAAAGAAGCAACATGAATGTGCATGGGACAGTGCCCAAGCCCCTGAGCCAGCCCTGTTTGCTAGCGCAGAGGTAGCCACCGGTCCCAGCTCCGTGGGCAGCCTGCAGGGCTGGTCTCTGACCCAGTGACTTGTGTTTGCGCATGCAAAAGTAAGGCTTTGGGGACCAAAACGCGTGCCTATTTCCCAGGCTCCTCAGAAACAGAGAGCTTCAACAGCAGAAGCCAGTGCTATTTACTTTTACAAATTTGACCTCCACTTCTTAGAAAATGCCTGTTTTCTTTTCTGGTGTCAACAGCAGGCAGATGCTGTGCTGGGCTTCACTAAATAGCGAGAATCCTACACATACTTTCAATTAGACAAGTCCCCTCACAGTGATACTTCTGACTCGGGGCCGGCAGAGACTAGCACGGATTTTGTCTGGGCACAGACATGCTGTCATAATTTCACCAACAGGAAGCATCAGGCTTCAGCTGATCCTTAGACTACAGTCTAAGGATCGACTACAGCTAAGGAATCAGACTGATCACTACTTAGTTTAAATATGCATCACTTTGAGATGACTGCAGGGGTGACACCCTTTGATAAACCTAGGAATTTTAACGCACAACTTGCCACTTTCAGGACCAATTGCTCTAATACATGTCTTAAACTACTGGCTCCCGATCACATTTTACTTTCATTTCACCCTGAATTTAGTTCATCTCCGATCTGCAAGAATTCAGACAATTAAAATTCTTGGGCATTTCAACCCTATCATCTTCACTTGTTGTTACAAGATTTCATGTTATTTTCCCTGACAGGAGGTTTGATCCTCGTGCTTTTTTGTACTGCTCATCCTTAACACGTCTGTCTAATCCATTTAGCTGTGGGACCTCCAGGATGACCTCAAGGTCATTTAAGCACCAGTTCCAGAATATTTCAAGCTTAGTCTGTAGTGCCTTTGTGCTAAAATAAACACGCTTTGCCTAGCAGCTGATAATAGGCATACCACCAGGCTGCACTCCCAGGACGCTGGTGCTCTTGTCTGTATCATTTTCTCAAATGGCAGCTCGCTCCTTTTGAAGTTCATATAGGAGAGAGGTTTACTAGGAGCTTGCAATGGCCCAAGGCGGATGCTGGGAGCTCTGTCATTTACTTGCTGAGGAGTTGGACCAAACTCTCTCTTTTGAAGCTGCTTTTCCATTATTTATTAAAAGGAGGATGAGGTGACAAAAGTCATGTTCAAAGGCAGGAGGTTACTCTCAGTGCACATCATTGTACATGGCCATCTTCAGACCGCAGGGCCCCATGGGGATGGTATGACCAGGAGCCCTGCATTGCCGGGGGGTGAGCACGGACCCTACCCCACCGACCTAAGCACCGCAGACTTCCCTGGGGTATCTGCATGGTGGATGAGCCAAAATTACTGCACGCTGGTGGCTGCTTCTGAGGTCCCTTTTGGGTTGAGATTCTGGGGCCTCTGTCATTATAAAAATCAGTTCTTAAGAGTAGTGCCACAGCTATAAGACGAATTTGGACGTGCGGCTGCTAATGACAGATCAAAAAAAATTATTTCAGTTTCTGGAGTCAGTGGGTGTAACCTCCTGACACAGTCAGGAGATAGCAGGCTGGAAGCAGTAACCTGCTAGGCACTGAGGATCAAATAAAGCTCCTCCTCAAACCTGGATGGCTCTAGCTCAAGCCACAGTCCTTCCTCCGTTTCTCATTCTCCCATTGTAAAGCTGCAAGGAGGTTTAGATTTGGGTTTGTTTGCAACCTGTAGGTGACACAACAGGTACATGCAGGGCGCAGAAACCTCAGCTCCCCAGTCCCCATACAAAACTCCCTGCTGCCCGCTGTTCAGCGGCACTTGAGACCAAGCAGTCCCCAGCTGGCAAATGCTTTTTTTGGAGCCCTCTGTGCATACTGACTTCACTGACCCGCAGCATGGGGTCCTGCTGTGCATGGCAGCCCAGGCACAACATCAGAGGACTCTAATTGATTTCTGGTATCTGTCCAATTTCTGCTGTCCACCATTGAAGCTGGATGCAGTAGCAAATCTGATGCAGAACTGCTAATATTTCCAATCCGCTCTTAAACTGGGGCTGGATGAAAGAGTCATTGAGGTGCCTGAACATACCCCAACTCAGGTATATTCGGACTATGATTAACAGGCAGATATGTCAGTTCAGATCAAAGTCTTGGTGAAACAATCGCAGAAGGATAGGGTATCTCATAAAAGCAACTGCTCTAAGACACAGCAGCTCCATTAACATGTGAATTGTTCAGCCTCTCTCACTTGACTATAGCAGTAGTATTGTACAATTGCAAAACACCCTCTGTGCTCTCACAAGCATTCAAGGCGGTAAAAACAAAGCTCTGAGAAAGAGATCTGAGGACTGGGAGCCCAAAGCGAGCTCTGGCTGCACTGCACATGCCACAAATGGCCAGCCGTGCTGAACAGCAAAGCAACCACAGGTGAAGGCAGGAAGGGCTCTAAAAAGGGAACATGGCAACACCACAGTAAGCCACATCACTGAGCGACATCTCTCCTGTGCTAATGGTAAGCTGTTGCAAAAAGCTCCCCTGGAGATTCAAATGTTTTTACTTTTGAGGGACTGTGCACCAGCACCCCAGGAGCTTTGACACTGAGAGATAAACAGCCTGGCTCAAGGCAGAGTTGCAGTCAGGGAATCCCTGCTGAGGCATCCCGTTTTTGACCCAGTGCTCTATCTCCCTCCATGTAGTTACAGGGAGAGCAGCTCCGTTTTCTCATGCACCCAAACCTGAACACAATCCAGGATTGCTCTGAGGACGGAGAAAGCCAGGCTTACACCGCCATCACCTGCCTGACCGACCCCGAAAACACTCTCGCTTTCAGAAGAAACGGGAGGGGGAGGTAAGCTTTGCTCCCCCCAAAGTGCTCTACGGGCAATGCAACCAGATAAGAAACGCTTAGGGAAAGTTTGAAGTTGTAATTGGATGAGGCTTGGAGAAGGAAAACTCTGAAGCATTCCCTTACTTTTTGCTGTTGTTGCCTTCATCACGAAGACCAGCAGCAGCAGACCTTCCAGAGCTGTTAAAATTAAAAATACTGCTTCTCGCCCTGGCCTTAGAACTAACTGAGAGATCAATTTTTAAATTTATCCTGGTGTGGAAAGCCTCAGGGCGTCTCAAGCTAGTCCCTAGAAAATTATTCACAGAAATCACTTACAACTTTGTAAGGAAACTCCTACGATTCTTACAGTAGAATTAATCTTATACCCGCTCTTAAAAAAAAGCGGCATTCTGAAGATTACATTAAAACAACAAACAGACCAGAGAGGCTGGAAATATAACCCCTGCAGGTTTCAACCTCTGTTCTCATTTTGTCCTGATTCTCACCCAGCACAAAAACACATGCAACTGATAAAACGCATTGACACAAAACACCAGGCATATCCATAAACCCTGACTGCTTCTGCTGTCTACCAGCTGCAGACTTGCACCTTTCCAGCAGGAATATCTACTGAGGATGCTTGGACCATGCCAAAACTCCTTCACCTCAGACCCCAAAGCAACTCTGCCCTCAAACCTGTCTTTTCCTGCCCCAGCCAGGAGAGGAACAAGTAGTGTCATCCTACTATGAAAGCTGCCCTGCCCTGATGTTTTCGCACGCAGAGCAACCACTTCTTGTGGCAAAGCGTGGAGATTGCTCACCAGCAAGCTGAGAGACTGAAGACAAAAAGTAAATAAGACCAAGGCAGCAACTGAGACGGGAGCTGAAAGCATCCATGGATGCTTTCCTCGTCTCCAAACTGTCTGTAATGCCAGGCACGTCCAGATCTTTACTGAGATGACTTTTTTCACAGATACTTTGTTTATTACACAGACTCGTGCATGCTAATTTTATTAAAAGGATGCTGCAGTATGATTACTAGCTAATCCTCAACACTGCCCACTTTGAAGATCTGCACATTTCTCACACATGCAGATCAGCTTAGTGGTTTTATATTCAGAGTTTGCTCGAGCCAATTACAAGAAATAAATCCTGCCTCCACTAGTGTAGCTGCTATTTTTTGCAGTTGAAGATAACGGCACACATACCTGTGCTTACCAGGTTGCTGGAGGGAAGTTCCCTTGACAAGGCCGTCTGTCCTTCTGTCTGCAATTAAGCTGCACTTGCACAATAAGGGAACTTTCTGCTTGCAGTGTAATTTAGCAGTACCAATAAAGACCGCGGCCTTGCTGTTCTGTGGGTTATATACCAACACGGGGCATGTTCATGCAACACAACTAGCCCAGATATACTGAAAGCTGCACAGCTGTAAGTAGCTGCGCTTTATAATCACAGCAGCAAGGCTAATTAGCCAACCAAAGGGGCTATGCTAGCAGTTACACTGCTTCCTACTTTAGCTACCTTGTTTAATAAATGACATTTGATACCTCCAAACACCAGTACCCTGTGAAATGTAAGAAAATCCCTCAGAGTAGCAAAACACAGTAGCAGTAACACGAGCAAAAATCGTGTTATTTCAAACTCTACCACTGGCACACCAGCCTGTTACTCTTACATAAACATCAACGTTATCTGAGTTTTAGAGAAAAAAAAAAAGGGACAGGTAGACATGTCAGAGGTTGAATTCTGTAATTTGGTGAACGTGCCGGATTCCCACTTCTTTGCAATATGGGGTCAAAATCTAGTCCTTCTCTGAGATTTTCTGCTTTAGTTTAATGCCTAACCCTCCTTCACATCACCTTGCAATCAGTTCTTTCTCTCTGACTTCCTTCCTTGCGTACTAATTTCCTTCATAGTCATCTCTGACACTTCCCTTGCACTTTTTTGGCCTTTAGATTTCCTCCGAGGACCAAGTGGCTCAAGTACAAGAACCTTATGCTCTGAAGTGCAGCAGTGGCACAGCTAAAAAGATCTATTTCTCAGACAACCTGCAGCAGTCGGATACATGCCCAGCTGAGTCCTAGAGAAAAATGCTAAAACAATACAGCAGGTTAGATAGATATCTATCATTTATAAGGTCTCCTTAATAGTGAAATAATAAATACTAACATCTGGAAATAGCTGCGTTTTTTTTGTGTTCTGAGGACATATCATAAACTAAATGAGCTCTGATTATTTCTCAGGTAAATGAGAGTACTAGTGATTTCATAGGAACCTAAAAGGTTAATATGTAACAAACTATTTGATAACTAAAAATGTTTGTCCAACAAACTGAAAAAAAAAGACAAGAAGCAAATAGATACCTTGAGCTTGCAGGAGGTATCTAAACGTGTATGTTTTAGAGGGTTCTTCTTTAACTTACTTCCATGGCCTTCATTTAAGGCAGATATTTTTACTGAAATGGCAGAAACAGCCCAGAGTTTCTTTTTTTCCTCTTGCCCTCTACGAAAAGCTACCCTGTTTGTATGTCTGCTCTGAAAAAAACAAGAAGATAAATGAAATATTTACGCCAAAGTAATCATTCTAAATCTGTTGTTTTGACCTCTATGCCAAATTTTCTTCATTGCATACCAGTGGCTCAGATAAAACAGTAAATTCTTTTTCCGGACAACTCAAGCCTGTACTGTATGCATAGCTCTGCTCAACAAATTGCTCTCGTCTATCATTCATCTCTGAATATATGTATATTAGAAAACAGAGGATGTAGGAAATTCAGCGCCGTGAGGTATCAATTCCCACCCCCACCCCGTTAGGCCCTCTCAGCTTTCTGTATCTGGGAAACCAAAACAGCATTTGGATGCAAATTCAAGTACAAACACAATTAGGAATCCTTAGGAAAATGAAAATGGCAAGAGAGCAGATATAAATATCTGGATGACAATATGCTTTACCTTAATAGGTAATTTTGTATATTTTATTTATTGGAGTGCAGATATTCAGTGTTTGTTCCACCAGCACAGAAATTTTGGGATTGAAATCACGAGCAACCTTGACTTCTCAAAGACAGTTTGTACTGGATGGTGTCCAAGATGAACTCCTCTTGACCTTAAAAACACAGCCTAACTACTCACTTTTCAGAAAGAAACCATGCTGCTCAAGACATGCTTTGCAGCTAGCCAGACGATACTGTCCAGGCAAATATTTATTTTTCCGGCAGTTAAAATAGTCTCCTCATATTTACCCCAGCAGTATCATCGTACAGATCACTGACAGCCTGCGAAAAGGCACATGCTCCCCGTGCTAATGACAGACCTGCGTGCGCTCCATCTGCATTGCAGCTGATGTCCTGAAAGGCAGAGAAATAACCTAAATATGTAAAGCAGGGAGGGGAGATTCTTCTTAGGTACATTCCCTCCATTACCTCAGGGCAGAACAGTTCGTACCATCCTAGACATCAATTAAGCAGCTGAAATCCTGTTTAATCAGAAAGTCAACTCAGCTATGCCTTTACAAACACAGCAAGCCAAGCCCCAAAGCACACTGCTGGAAGGGAAAAACGCAAACTCACGCCCCACAACTCCTAAGCACCTTCCAATGCAGTTTTCCTTCAAATATGAGGAAGTCCTGCAACATCAGCACACACCTTCCTCCGGATCCACCTGAACCGTCCTTGCAGCCCCAGCCATGTGCATCTGTGGGAGCAGCGGGATGGGCATCCCCGGTCCCCGTCCCCAGCAGCCTCCGTCACTGTACTGCAGCTCCTGGCTGGCTGGTGCACAATCTGGTGTTCTTTCATCACCCAACAAATCAGAACTATTCCTGATCTTACTGTGAAACATGGACACAGGCAACAACAGGACTGCTTCTGCTTAGGTCATACTCTACAGAGTTGAGACATGGTTTGGTCCAAGCACCTACCTGGAGCAAGGAGGTAAGAAGCGCTCCCGTGTTCCTTCGTACGGTCAGGCCACTACACAAGTAAGAAGGGCTTGAGCTTTCTTAATTAGCCTCCTGTTAACTAGCCTGTATATAAGAAGCCAAATTATGCTCTCATTTGTACTCCTGTAAGCGCAAGCGAAGCTTGTGGCTTGCCCGCCAGGTTCACAGAGGGTTATCTGACGGCAGCGCGTTTTAAATCAGCCTCTCTGGAGCTCCTCGCTGGGAGCTTGGCCTTGAAACGTTACTGCGAGAAGAAATGGGCCAACAGCAAGCTTCTAAAATAGGCTGAAACACAGCAATGACATTTACTGTTAGCAACGTAAAGTCTTTTTCTCAGTTCTAATATAATTAGGAAGGATTCACAAGAGATGCTAACAAGCTAGTCTAAACATCAAACCAACAAGTAAACAATAATACTAATACTGTTGGACTGCTGTGACGGCTAGGGCCGGAAAGAGAATGGAACAGTGCTCCCAGAAACGTGCAACATCTGAAGTACATTTCCTTTTCTCTTTTACCAGCAAATCGCCTGGGAGCGGAGAGGGAAGGGGAGAAGTCATTTCCTTGATCTACATAGTATGGCCCTTTTTGTTATTGTTCGCTTGCCAATGATTGGACTGAAAAGGAAAGAAGCAAACACATCCTTGAAGGTATAATATGCTTATTACAAGCAATCAGAAGAGATGCTCGGGGGGGGGGGGGGGGAGGAAAAACAATACCCGATATCCCCAACAAGGCTCTCCTGAAACCCACTCCAATGTGGTCACCGGAAGGAAAAAGAGCCCGATTCCCCCTGAGCCCTGGGAAATGCAGGATGTGCGCAGCAGCTTGCCAGCAGCACCTTGCCTCCTGCCCTCGCCTGCTGCAGAGCCCAGTCAAGTGGGGAGACTGTTGCTTCGCTGCCAGCATACGTTGCCCAAGAAGTGGGTTGGCTTAACGCTTCAAATCTGCTAACTGGCTCCCCTCCGTTTGCTCTGAAAGATGTCAGCATTTAATTTCTTCCAGCAGAGCCCCTGACATCACTATTTTTCTCTATTTCAACAGGGCCCATCTTCCAACAGCCTGTACCTTCAGGGACGGCGATGAACTGGGACCCACCTCTGGGTAAAAGGATAAAATCGTCCCTCTTCCACAGAGGGGAGGTCACCAAATCTCACTCCTGGCAGCAGGACCTGCGTACACACAAGCATGACTGAACAGCCACAATCCCTTCCTGGTGCAGGACGTGTCCTGGTGCTGTTCGAGGGAGGCACAACCCCAGCAAGGGTCGGGCCAGCCCATGCACACCACTCACGATCGTGCATCAGCCACGTAAACCGCCGCCCCAGCGCGGCTGGCAGAATTGGCCACACCAAGGGTTAGGCAAAGTGTCTCACTGCAAACGCGTGGATTTTTAGAAATCTGCTTCTCCCTGGTTTTCTGACAGTAGTCGTGGTTTTTTTAACCACAACTTTCGAGGGAGTGGAGAAAAAGCACGATTTTTGTCCGTCCCCTGAAGCAGACAACTTGCCTATATACATTTTATGTTCAACACATGTAAAACGGGAGACTTAGACTGATGGCTTTCATTCCCCTTTTCCTCTCTCATATTGAAATACAGTATTTTCTATCATTACTCCCTTTTTTTCACCAGTAGCTTTCCATTTCAAATCCTTTGCCCCAGCACATTTCCAGAGAGTCTTCATTTACTAACTGGGTAACAGGGAAAAAAATCAGCTTCACCTTGCTAAACTAAGCTTTTTTCCCTTTTTCCAGTCTCGTCTAAAACATAAACTTTCTTGTCTTGCATTGGAAAACTTTGGAAAGGGTTGCCTTTTAGAATAAGCAGCTGCTAGCTGTTCTTTCAGTCCCCACCAATCCACTTCATTAGAAAAGGGATTAAGCTGTCTTTTAACCAAACACATACAAACATTAATGGAAGTAAATACTTACACCTCTCTAGTGCTGGTCTCCAAATAGAGAAGGTAAAATCAGTTCTAAAATGAGGATCTAGAGCATTTATTTCTAAAGCACCAGTTGCACAGCAGAAATTTAAAACAGCTTGAACTTGCCGTTGAATTATTTGTAACAGGAGATTGGTGTGGAAGGGCAATTTGGAGGCTGCCTGAACACAAAGGGTATAAAAAGTTCCTGAAGCAAAGCCCTGGGTGGAGCTGCAAATTCTCTCCACAGGAGAAGATCTCAAATTAATTTAGGAGGGACAAAAGAGCAAGCTGCTGACTTCTGAGCCTCTAGGAAACTGCCGTCATCTGCAAATACCCCTTTTCTTTCAGTTTTCCTGTCTTCAGTCGGATGACAGGGAAGTGCTCTACTGAAAACATAGGTGAGGGAAGGCAGGCAGCGTTAGACAGCTGGGAAACAAGCAGAGTTCAAGGTTCCGCTATCATCAAATAGCGCACACACCTTTCTATATTTGTTCCCACTTTACAGCTCCAAATAAAACACGTTCCCTTGCAGTCTTGATGAGTTTACAATTCTAAATACAACACAGGAAAAAAAAACAAACCCCAAAGTTCATCTTGGAAAACCAAAGTGATATATACAAAAACACCAGATGGATTACTATTATTTTTACTGCTGCCACATATATAGCTACATTTCTAAAAATAAGCTGCTAGCTCCAGGGTTAACACAACAGAATACAAAAAACACCGTGTTGCAAATACAGCCAGGACGTGGTCTCAAGAGACCTGGGTGCTCACCCTAGCTCCATCACAGACTTTCCTTGAAAAGCCACTTGGGAGAATTCGTACACTGGAGCACACTATAATTTTCAGCAAGCTTCAGACTGTGTCTTGGGTATGAAAAACAGCATGGAGCTTCACCAGGCTCTTTTAACTATTCAGTAGGCTTTGTAGGCAGATTTTGCAGCACCTGCCATCCCTGCTTCTATTCTGATACCACTAGCACAATAACAAGCTGAAAATAAGCAGGCAGAGACATGCTGTTGGTCTCCCCGTGGCTCAGTTTCTCGGTCTGCGCAGCTTACAAAACAAAAAGCAAGATGTGTAACCTGGCTCATTCACGCTTTGCCAGAAAGTGCCTCAGAAGGGCAAGGCTATTACAGTTCGTAAAAATCACGTACGTAGTAAAAATGCAGTGACAAAAAACTGTACTGCTACGGGGGCAGCAAGGTGAGAAGGGTGGGTAGCACATGAGCAATGTCTATAAATAAAACTATTGTCATTCTCCCCTTTTACCATGCTCTCATTTTTGGCACCCGGCGAGGCAGTCAGTCATTTCAGCGACCAACACGTTTTTCCAGGCAATTTCTCTAGAGGCAGTGTTACAGAGATACAGTTCAGACCCTCCCATCTGTAGCACATGCTACACACATGTCCTACACACAGCAGGACCAAGCATGATATTCACGTTGGAGACATGGAGCAGGACCAACTTCACCTATGCCAACTACAAAATAGGCATTTCATCTCAGCTGTCTGTCCAGACTCCCTTTGGAGAGAAGGGGCCACATCCTAAAACCGACGTCTAAGGCAGGCAGATGAACTACTCTCTGGACGGGGCTCTCAGGCCAGAGACAGCATGCTAGACTAGGCAGCAACTTTTCAGGTGGCTTAAACTAGCTGAGCTGGCTTCCACTGCACAGTGACTTAGCTGAAACAGGAAAAATGAAAGAGAGGAAGATTGTCTCCTCTTACAAAAAGATGCATCTTACTTTCACAGAGCTTCTGCCACACGCATCTGGCAAGCCCATACAGACAAGCAAGGTGTTCAAAGCAGTGTCTCTCTTTTGGATTGACAGACTGCAAGGGCTTTAAAGTCTGACTTGCCAAATAACAAAAACTAAAACCTAAATGCCAATTACAGCATATTTACTGACACTTAAAAAAAAATAATCTCATAAATAAGGAAATGTGGCTACACTGAGACACAAAGGAATTAAAATAACTGTCCCTCACATCAGAAAGCTGAAGGCAGGCATAATCCAAAATTTCTTTTCTAAATGCCTTGCAAGAATCTATTCAAAAACAAACAGTGAACACCACCACAAAGACATACACCTGAAACAAAGTCCATCTGGTAGATAACTGAATAACTGCAATTTTTTTTTTTTTTTAACCAGAAAAATGTTGATCTGGAAGAATTTGTCACAGAGCTCTACTCAAACGTGGCAGCAGAGGCAAGCCAGGCAACAGGGAGTACTTACTGCAGGCTCCACAGGTGAAACAGCCATCGTGGTAGAGATTTCCCATGGCCTGACAAGCCTGGTTGGCTCCATACACACCTTTGTTGCACTTCACACAGGTTCCTAGAAGAGAAAAGAGACAGCAAAGGTCAGCAGTGGGATTTAATAACACAGCTGGTTCACACAGGAGAAAGAGGCGAGCTGGCTGCGTGGGTAATCACACCTGCAATTCACACTGAATTTAGGACCGGACAACCCAATGTAACCACAAGATGTAGGTGACATCAGCGTTACTTACCCTGAGAACTGCTGTTAACAGGGGCCACTGGTTACACACAGCAAAAGCATTTTTTGCAAATTAAGTGATGAGAACAACGAGCTCAGAGCCCTATTTGCCTACACTTACATCCCCTTCTTTCTCCTGGCCATTTTCAAAACTTTCATACACATTCAGAAAAAACTTAAAGACCCTTCCAAAAGTCTGGGTGGTAGTAAATGGTGTTCAGGGCTGTTCACTGACAAACAGTTTCTCCTACTTAATGCATAATATAAGCTTGCCGGTTGCAACCGACACGAGAAAGATACAATTCTTAGACCCTTTAAATCATATTTCAGACTCCCGACCCTTCTGCTGAACGCCCCAAATCTCTAAAGATTTCTTACTAAACTAGAATGGGATTGATTATCTGAAAATCTACCTCTCTTCTCTCCCCTAACCATGTCAGAAAAGAGAGCTCCAACACAGATGCTACCTACAGAATAGCGTATCGTGCTCCAGATGTTCTCCTAGCTCCTTGCAGGATAACAGAAGAAACAAATCAGTTTTAAAGAGCATGTATTTGCTGGCAGCAGCAGTGCAAGCTATCTTGGGCCTGGTTCTCAGAGAGCCCATGGGATGAAAGAGGGCCAGGGCAGGCCCACACAGATCAACTTTTGGAGCCCCAACCCCACCTGCAGCTTCTCTCTGATGGAAGCGATTGTAAGCACAGCTCAGAACTGCGGCAGCCACCCAACACTCCTATTACCCCACCAGGGAAACACAACATGGGGATGGGATTCTCTTATTTGGGAGTGGCAGAGAAACATTTGCCAAATGCAGTTACTAGGGTGGGGACAGGGGTGAAATACGCCATAAATAAATAAATAAATTTAAACCACGGTGAAATAAGCCATGCCCTTTCCAAGGCGCCTGTGACCTCCTCTTCTCCAGGAGAGAGCTCAGGCAGCAGATGGCTGAAGCACAGCACCGCTACACTGCCTCTCTGGATACACTGCAACCCTGCTAAAAAAACAAAAAAACTTCTGAAGAAGGCTTCTGTACAAAGAGCGCCATGACTGCTGTGTGCAGACAACGATCATGTCACAGCCCCATACTAAGGCAACTGCTTGTAGGAAGCCCCGTCTCTTGGCACAGCCAAGCCCCCTTCCTGCAGCACCCCACCCCAGACATGGGGATCACACCCATAACCCACGCCAGCAGCATGGACGGGGGGCACTAGGCTCATAGGACACAGCGCCTTTAAGCCTGATTTGTACCTCATCAAGTAGCCCCTGGGACTACCCAGGTATAGAGCTGCCAATTAGACACAACAGGGCAGCTGCATGGCAGGGGCAGAGGGAAAGGAGGAGCAAAGCTGCAGCAGTGATGGTTAACTGAGACCCTCTAAAAGCTTAAAGCAAAAAAGATCTGCAGAACAGTTCAGTTCAGGGCCATGCTCAGACTGGTGGTCAGATCTGGCCTCATCTCTCAAGAGATAGCTGGCACTGTTTAACAGGTAACAAGACAAAACCCACAATGGATTTACTATGCCATCCTTCTGTGCTTACAGAATAAGGCCAGCTGGAGCCATGCTTAACGATTAGAGACCACACTTGGTTTACGCAAACGTATTTCACTTCCAAGAAAACCTCTTTGGATAACAAAGTAAGAAATGACAGTAGAAATTCACTTCCTTGAAGGCACCTAGGAGCAAGACTTGCCCCTCCCACTCTTCAGGGAAGAGCACAGCAGCTGAAGACGCTGGCAGCTCTGCACCCAAATGGGACCATCCCCTGGAGAGGCACTGCTATGTCCTCTGCTCTAGTCGCACCAGTGACGTGGCGGGCGAGCTGCAGAGGTGAGCCCCGGTCACCCACCGTCAGGGAGGAGAAAATCACTGCTATCTAGTACTTCAGCGGCTTCAGAGCCGGCACCCTCCTTGCTGTGCTCAGACCACGCCGAGGAGAGGCGGAGAGGGCTGCCAAAAACCACCACCAGTGGCTGGGCAGAGGAAGTCCCTGTCTAAAATGACAGATCAAGCTAGTTTGTTTACCTTAGGCATTACCATGCAATTGTGATAGACCAGTTTTAAAGCAGAATCACCCTTTAACTATCTCTAAATTAGCAACTGACAGTTGCTTTAATCCATGTTTACTTCAGCTGTCTCTATTTTACCCGAGATGGGCGGCGTGAAGGGCAGATAAAAAGATTGTCTTCTCTCGCTGCTCCACAGCAAACTTTCGGCTATAACTTCACCTCCTGGTCTCTCCTTCCACCGCTGTTCAGTCTGACTTACTGCGACTGCTCGGAGCAGGGATTGTCAGTCACGTTGCACTGGCCCAAGACAAGGGAGAGCCTGATCTGACTGGAAATCCTTAGTCATGCTGTGGTTAACAAAACTGCACTTCTTTCAGGGTACCGCAAGCTCCAGAGTAATCAGAAAGGTCTCGTCCACATTAGGAAAAAAAACAATGTACTTAAGACAGCCCTGAAAAGTCACTTCCAATTCTGGCAGAACCACGCGGGCAATCGAAGTTTGAGAACAATTTCCTCCTGCTGCTGCTGATACCTATGACAGTCAGCTTTCACATTACAGTGCTAAAAACGCTCAAGACCCATTTATGGTGGTACATAGATGGCTGCTGAAAAGCAGACACTTAATTTTCCCAGCGCAGACTTGGCTTGCTTTGGTGCAGCTGTATATGTGCATTCAACCAGAACGCTGAAAACTGTCACTAACGCGGCTCCAAGCCCCCCTGCACTCAGAGCTAGAGCCCAAACTGACAAAAACCTAAGGGAAGGCTGAAAAGAATAAGCAGTCGTCTATTTTGTCCAAAACTGACCTGAACTGACATGCGAGCTTGGCTGCAGGCCCACCCCAACAAGCAGATTGGCACAAAGTTTAAAAAAATAGCTGGTTCTTCTCAGACCAAGCAGATTTAACTCAGTTACTTATTGAAACAAAGATCTGAAGAAAGCAAACGTGTTCACGAATTAAAGATAAGTTATGCAGGCATTTCAAAAAAAAAAAAAGGTGCAGATAAGAAAATTTGACTTTTCAGATGCCTATGTTCTCTCACAAACGTGTACATTCTGCTCCAACCCAATATATTGTGCAATCATCTGACATAAACACTAAAGGCTGGCTCATAAAATTGCCTATCGACTGCAACAACGCACAGTGGAAAGTTCTGAGAGCAGAAAAACTGCAGATTTTCCTGCTTAAAATCTTCTTTCCATGGCATTCCCAAGGTTTTCCACAGAAACTATGTATTTACTGTACTGAAAGTGCCTACGTTTTTCCCTTCTTCATGCCAACGAGCGGCTGCTCCAGAAAATCACCAGCGCGTTCCAATTTCCTCCTTTGCAGAAAGCACCCGGCAGAGCGACGACACTGAATATGTATGAGTAGTAACATGAATTAAGAGGCAGAAGGCACAACCAGGGAAGCCTGCGTGCCTTTCTCCTTCCTGTCACTGGCAGGTCTCCGCGAAAGGGGCACTAACCCAGCAGAATGCTGCCACACAACGTACCCCAGCAGCAGGATCGTTTTCCCGCAGAAGCCTGGCTCTAGCCCAGAACAAGAGCAAGAGAAGAGAAGAGAAGGCACCTTCCTCTGCCCTCCATCTCAGAAAAATGCAAATGCCAGATGACCCATCTCGGGAGGAATATTAAAACGCCACTGTGATTTGAGCAGAGCGTTGGACACCGTGCTGCAAACGGGAAGAGCTCGGCAGCTGACGACAGCCGCTCCCGTGTGCCGGCGTAGGCACACCGGGCCAGCGCCACAGCCGGCACAACCCCAGCCAGAGCACAAACACCGGTGCCCTACGGCTACAAACACGTTGACAGGCATCAAAAGCCACTTTAAAAACATCATAATGCTAACGCCATGGAGGGCAGAAATTGCCCTGTGTTTCCATCAAGGGGCTATTCCTACCGGATGTTGCAGGAGCTACCCTAAAAAGGCTCCCTGGGCTCTCAGAGCCATAATCATCCTTGCCTCCACCTCCAGACCCCACTACCGCCCCATCATTCTTTCTCCTTTCCTTTATCTCACAGTACACGTCCTATTTCATCTCCTGCTTAACCCTTTCTTTCTTTAAATATTTCAGCCCCTAAAATAGGAAAAACAGAAAAAAATCATAAAATGAAAGGGCTTTTAAAATAAATTGATGTTGTCCATAAAGACGTACTACCTTAAATTACTTCCCTATGTACTAACCAATCACACTATAAATATTTATAAGTGTCTTATGGTAAGTTTATAAAGGACAGGTTGACAAATGACAAATGGCGTTAGGGCAAGTCTGTGTACGGTTTATTATATTTTTTTGTTACATCTGCTAAATCTTACGTAAAAGCCAATTAAACCTTGGTAGTAATTGGCATTATTCTAGAAAGTCTTTGCTTCTTCCAATTTTAATACTCCACAGTATTCTTAGCAACATATTTCCGCCTTCCCCTCCGACTTTCAGCCCACCGCAGCCTGAAAGCGGAAAAAAGGTGATTTTTATTGATTTTTTCCTTTCCGCTTTTTTGCAGCTTGCTCCCTGTTGCCACAATGATCCTGTTCTTTTCAGTTCAGGCTACGCACAGAAAAATACCTGTTGCAGATGCCAGCCAGTTGCTGAGCGCAGCAACACGAGTGCTACGCCAGCCTGATCAAAGGCAGACCAGTAAAAGCAACATCCAACCCCAATCCATTTCAAAACTGTATTTATGCCCTGCTCCATGTCAACTCTAACTACTATTTTCTGAAACAGTGCTGAGCATGCTTTCTACTAGCCAGTGCTTAGAGTTAAACATCAATACAGATGTACATGCCACTGATGCTAGTCAGCAGCTCCGGGTAATTTTCTTGGCATAGCGCAACTTTATTAAAAACTTCTATCCTCTGCTTGCAGCACATGAATTCTGAATGTGCACGCCTTAACTAGCTGCCCGATTCCTGCAGCTGGTTGCTTTATCGCACAAAATGGGCGCTTATGCAAGTGCCAATTTGAGCTGATATTCCCTGTAAAAATAAGGCCTTTAACCTCACATACTGTGTTAAAACATGGGGAAAAAGGTAAAGTTTCTCTTTCATCAACATTACGACAAGCCTGAAAAACTGCACATGCGCAGCACCGGTAAATTCACACTTGAGCGCACGGGCAGAATGGTAGCCAGATTTGGAAAGGGGAAGGGATGTAAACTGCTGATTTCAGTTCAATTTCTGCTGGTAGGGCAGCTTGGCCCTGGACAACAAAGAAATCTCTGTTCATTTAGCATCATGTGGCATCATGTGGAAAGCAACTGCCCAAGTTACATCTGAGCTTCTGAACAATAGGACCTTTGGGGCACAGCTGGGACTGAAAATATGCCTTGTAAGCTGTGTCCCAACTCTTTATCATACTGGATTTCATCACTATAAATCACAAGAAACACGGCCACCGGAAATAGCCTTAGCTCACAAGATCAAACAGGTCAGAAGCTGTCTTCGAGTGCTGTCAGAAATGGAATCTAATCCGTCCTTCAGTCTGAAATGTCAGTCCCACCCTCAGAATTCGGCAGCCGGATTTCTATTTACCACAGATTCAAAGGCTCAAAAGACATTTTTTCCTCTAAGTGTTATATTTGACATTCACTGGAAGGAGCTTATTTACGTATTGTACCCCACTTGCTAGGAATTCAATGCAAAGAATGCCGAACAACAGCATTTTCTACATATGATTTCTTTCTACACACCAAACATCATCTGTCTACAAAGCAAGAACAACACAGTTTCTTCATTCCCCTCTTCTTCACAGAGTCCAGAACGGTCAAGCTTTTCTACATGTGTTCCTGGCTGGGTTTCCTAAGGACACCACTTAAGCTCAGAGGACCAAACGTGATGGTATGAATACTTCAGTGTCAATGACAGGCCACGTTTCCTTGTTACCTCAATCCAGTCCTCGGTAAGAGGAATGCACTGGCAGGTCGAAGGGTAGATTCTAGTGGTATGTATTCGCACACACAGCTAATCCAGAAATGGCCCTCAGAAGAATAAATCTATCCTACTCCTTTTACTTAACTACATACAAGGCATGTTCCCATAATCAGCTTGATTCTTCTCCAGCACATGTAACTGCAATACCTTTTACAATTACATTCCTTATGATTTGGAAAGGTTTTGACCCCTCCATACTTGAGACTAGATTTACCCTGAAAAATACCCAGCTGCATACAGAAGAAACCCCCAGTCTTTTTATGTAAATACCTCCAGTATCATCGTTCCTATCTGCCTAGACATGCACACAACTAATCTTGAAGTACACCCTGCTTGCTGCCTCTGGCCTCTATTCCAGCTTTTCTCTTGCCTTTGTCCCATTTCATGCTCTGACCAGGAAGACACGCATGAAGCTACTCTTGAAGACCCACCTATTCCATGAGAACCTAGTCCTCAAAAAGACTGCCCACTTAAAATGACTTCATCATGTCATACCTAACATGGTGTCTAGTTCCTTCGTTTTTACTTCAGACCTTCCCCAAAACCTAATGCAATCTCCTTGTGGCTCACCTTAACCAAAACACTTCTACATTAAACTCTAAATTTAGTGTGGCCGGGACATAGCCTTTCTACATACTGTGTACCTTGGTGATCTGCTGTCCATTACTGTGCAACCACAGTTCCAAACAGTTGATTTCAAGTAGATGTGTACACCTGTGTGAACATCGAGTGCCCGGAAAACGTGGCAATCTGACTCCATTCATCACTCAATATCATTCATATCAACCCCATACTGTAACTCAATGACAGCAAAGATGTGCAGGTATTTCTCTGCCCAAAGAATTAAGAGTTGATACATGCAATTTTTCGGTACTCTTTTTTGTGCGAAACATTCTTGACCTCTCAACTTTGCTGCATTGCAGACAGTCATGTACACAGTACCAGTGAAGTGTAAAATGCCATCAGGCTCACATCAGTGACATTTTAAGTACCTTACAGTGATAAAAGAGATTATGTTAACTCCAGTGCCAAATGAGTCAGGTTCCTTGTTACTTTCAGTCTCCACTGCAATGGTCTTCTGCCTGAAAGACCTACTGATCCTCTGCCTGCGCTCCTTTCTTTTTCTCTCCTTTTAGAGTGGATTTTTTCTTAACTTGCAAATCCAGCTGAGCTTCCAAGAGCCCCGCGGGGGAAGAGAAGCATATACCGCTTTAATCTTAAAGAGCCATATCCCAGACAAATATTTACTTGCTTGCTTCCTTGCAGTGAGATAAGCTTTGCATTCTGTACACATGCACTAACCCACGTGCTGCGATCCTTCCAGCTTCCCCCCCCTACACCACAACTCCCCTCTCCCTGCCTGCCTCCTCTCCGCTGCACACAGGTCTCCTTCCAGCTGCCGCCTTCTCCCAAAAACATGCAGAGAGCAATGTGCTCACTTGTTCCCAATGGAAAAGATGCTGTTATCATCACCCCAGGTAGAGAACAAACCTCAGAAAAAACTCTAATTTCGACCAGAAAATTCTCCACTCCGCAGTCCTGAAATTACCCTTTGGTGCATGGTCATCAGTAGGGTTTGGTAAGGTCCGCAGGCATGTACAGCCTTAAAGTCACATTGATTGCTGTCTCAGCAGCGGTAACATGCTCACTTCTCTATGTATAAGACTTTGAAACAAAGCGCCACTGGCCTTTGAGTTAATTATACCCATTCATATGTGCTAGGGTTCCTTGCCTCAGCTGGGGTTAACTGATCCACCTGCACTTCTGCTGCTGTGAAGGGGAAAAGAAATCGGAAAACTTGATGAGATCTTCTCTGTTTGACTGCTGGGAAGCATCTCAGCATTTAGCTGCAAAACAAGATGCCTGGGGCCCCTCCTAAAATACCTGCAGCTTATCAGCTCTACTCTAAGGAGTAAGGAAGGAAGCAAGAACTTAACACCTAACACATACTTATAACAAGAAACACAGCTATGAAAATTGTTTTAAGAAGCTCCTGGTAACAGTGTAGTTAGTCTTTATCAGACTGAGATTTCCATCTATCTATATGAAAGAAGCACTGGTAAAAAAAAAACGTGATTCTCTACATTACACATGTAAAAATTTCAATCTGTGCCTGCAGATCAAGGAACTGTATTGCACCACCGGGTTGATCCTGTTCTGCTAAAGTGAATGGTAAAACTTCTATAGCCCTTGCTTGCCTCACAGTCAGGCCTGCACAAGCACGAACCACATTCCTGTATTAGGTTACTTCTACTCGGTCCAGGCTGACGCTCAATTTAGTTGCGCACCTGCTCAACTCTCACCTGAAAACTAGTCCCTTGCTAGTCCTTGGGATGGCACCACTTCATCTTAACTGGAAACATTTGCATTGCCCTGGGTGGTGCTGGTGCAGGACTGACAACTTCCCCAGACACTCCTATTTAATTAATCTTCACATTCACTGCATGGAAATCAAGGCTGGTACATCCAAAGAAGCATAAGGAATTCAGGCAACCATGGAAAATCAGTGGGATTCAGACACCTCGTTCTTGGATGTTCCCTGGAAACTGTACACCAAAAACTTGAATACAATCAAAGCTGGTTTCCAGAGGCACCTCCCAGGGATCTGGGGCCCTTTCTCTACTGCAGTGGGAATATGCTTCTTCAAAGAGCAATTTAAGAATTTCCCTCTCCAAGCACAAAAACCTGGGTAATACCTGAGACTCGCTATGTCCACCTCCAAAAGCCCACATAAATCAAGACAGCACTTCAAAAGCATTCTTGGAGAACCCAAATTCCTTTAGAGACACATGCAGTAGACATGATTTATCCCATATTGCTCACACATATGCCATGATTAAAAACACAGAAAATTCTTGGCTTTGTTTGCTTCTTTCCTTTCACTTATCATACACACTCTGAGCAGACAGATGTATTGTGTACAGTGAGCTCGTGCTGACAGATAGCCAGACTGTCTGTTACTCTTCAACAGAGCGTCCTACCTACATTATGTTTAGTCCCTAGTCTATCCTTTCTTAGGTTTTACAAACATTTGTTTTCACACAGTGAAGGAAAAAACAGCTCCTTTACTGGGTTCAGAATTGCTCAGGATTAATATTGAGTCCAAGCAGAGACAGAATGAAAGACCAAGCCTTACTAAGATACATAGCTCTATCTTAAAAAAAAAATTAAATCTATTTGTCACAAGAGCAGCACCCAAGATCAGGAGAGCTGAAAGCATTTTAGATAAAACAGTTTGGTCATTTGCACTTCAATCCTAGTTTCACTTCCTGGCTCTGATGCACTACAAAGCTGCTGCATTAGAGTTCACAGAAATGTGGGGGGACCATCTGCAGAAAAACAACTGGTGATCCTTTTTATCACTATCACATACAAATATTTATTTGCCATGTTGAAGTTTAGTAACTTGAAGGCATAGCTTAGCAAACATGGATGTAAAAGATCAACTTGGTCCTTTATTCTTCCAAAGGAAGTGAATTGGAGTAACAGTGAAAAAACGAAAATAAAAGATAGAAAGAAGGGGGGAGGGGCACAGAATTACAATACCTCTACACTATCCCCTTTTCCTTGGTCATCTGCAGGGTGTCTGCGGAGTCTCCTTCCACAGAGCCGAGACTTTACTAAACTTTATTTCTTCCTTTATCATGATTGCATTTTTCACTCTCCCTGTCCTTCTTCACTCTCCTCCTTTCCCACACATTGCTGCACAGCAGCTGAACTAAACATACATGGGTATAAAACCTCTTGTCAG
The DNA here is from genome assembly GCF_040807025.1 of Struthio camelus. Classification (NCBI taxonomy): domain Eukaryota; kingdom Metazoa; phylum Chordata; class Aves; order Struthioniformes; family Struthionidae; genus Struthio; species Struthio camelus. The sequence goes on from NC_090943.1 coordinate 50,661,802, forward strand.
GAATATGCCCAAAGATCTCATGAGGAATTAGGCAGCCTCCATTTCTTCTCCCTCCCCAGCTTTCTGATTCAAGTAATTCAGTGGGCTGTGCAGCAAGACTTTCCATGTGGCCAGGATTACTACTACCTCATTGCAGACTTCCTGAGGGATAAAAGCATCTCCCTGGTGCTACCACTTATTTTGTGACTAAAATGTAAAAATAATCTAACCACCAATTACATCCTGTCAGCTTTTTCACCACATTCCCATGCACACTTTGTACTAGGGACTGAAGGGTTGAAGAGGAGTTATAAAGTTGAGGGAACTCCTGAAACCTATCCCATGGAGTAGAAGGCTACCTACAGTAGAATATTCAGATTTTGAACACTATCTCCAAAATGATTCCTCCCTCCCCAAACTCATGTTCCTAATCAGCTCCTTTTCAAAAGAGTGCAGCATCTCTTGGGCTGAGGTTCTCTGAGCTCATTCAAGCTGCATGCTCCCTGCGTAGTACATAAAGCATCAAACCACATTCCCAGGCTGAAATGATCCAAATAAAGCAACTTCTCAGGTCACTGTTCAGCAGTAAGTAAAACCGTATCTGCCCTGTTACAAGGCTAAATTCAATCTCAAATGTTAAGCTAAGTAATCACAGCAAAGCCATCTGCAGGGGAATATCACAACTACAGAGGCGGTCGGAAACATATTTTACTACGGAATTTGCAACTAATTACTTAGAGGTCCCTTCAACTACATTAGTGAAGCATAATGTAAAGTTCAAGGCAGCAGCAGTTTCTAAGGGTCACTGGTGTATGTGCAGACCACCGCTGGCTTACTTGGCAATCACAGCAGACAGGAAGCAAAGGGACTATATGCAATGGGACCTATGCAGTCTGAGATGCAAACAGTTTCTCTACCTTAGGCTGAAGAGCTTAATCTATTCCTGCTTCTAGTTTTGTGACTACAGATCTAAAATCATGAGGAAAACATATACTAGACCTGCTCCTGCCATTATTTAAATTAACAGCGGAATTCTCATCCTTCCTAGCAAAAGCAACACCAGGTTTCCTTTTCCCGGAAAACTGAACGGCTGAACTATCTCCGCTGCTGTTACAGTACAAAGTGGCCACGAGAGACAAGGAAAGAAAACACCCCATTCGCCATCGACTTTTTGCCATTCTGTGACACTAAATCAGTTAAAGCCAGCAGGGCATTTAATTTTCTCATTCAGATATCCTCCCACGTAAGCAGGCACTTTTCATCATAAATTACCAGCGTTAACATCTGGTGCTGGTCAGGATTACTTGCGGACCTGAGATTTAGAGCGGAGCGTATCTATTGCCTGTTTTCTGGAAGTATTCAGGATCCACTCACCCGCTCAGGCTTGACGGGAACTGACTCTTGGGGTGGGGGGAGAAAATCCACGTCAGTTTGAAAAAAGAACAACCTTTACATCCTCAGTCAACACCTTTTTAAGAAAATTCACAACCGCACATGGTTAGGTCCTCAGAACCTACTCAAGCTGCAATTTCTATGCAAGTCACAGAACCCTGGTCACGACAGCATTTTCATTACACCTGCCACATGTGGAATGTGCCGTATGTTCAACTACGACAGGCTCTGGGGCGTTTCCTGTCAAGCGAAGTCCACCACAGCTTCCTCTGAGCTGAACCGCGCTCTCCAGTCCGTAGGTCCTTATGTAGGGTTTGACACCATCCAATTCTTCAGCAGTCTAGAAAGCCATCTTCCTATTCAAATATCTTGAATAAAAACATGCGAGTAACTGAAAAAGGATAACCAAATAAAAGTACCAGGGAAACGCAGCCCTGAAGGTGTGAATCCTGCAATACATAGTCATGAACCATACTCATAACAATTTTTAATTACACCTTTCTGCAATGACACTTACCAAAGTAATCGGCCTTTGGACGAGCATCCATCTCCTGCTCCAGACGCTGGGTGAGTGCTTCTAATTTTAATTCAGCGGCAGACGGCCCTTGCTCCTGTGGTGGAAGGAGGGTCTGGCAGGGTAGTTTTACTTTCGTCGCCCCGGAGTTTTCCTGGTGTCCAGAGTCAGACTGCAGAGTGCTTAGGCCCTCTCTGAAAGGTGTCTTGGGAGCATCCAAAGTCACTGGCCCGCGTGAAGCCGCGTTGGAGGTGCTCTGCTGAGGGTTTGCACCACTGCTGTTGGGCCTGTGATTTTGCCCGTGGGCGACAAAGTGGCCGGCGGCACTGGGATAAGCGCTGGCTTGCTGATAGTCCACGCTTGGGGGCACAGGCACTGGGGCTGAGCCAGGAGAAAAGGATGGAGGACTGTCGTGGTACCACCGCTGGCCACCATCCCTAGTTTTGTCTGTGGCTGGGATATCCACTCCGGCACTCGGGCCACGCGGGTCGGAGAGGCCTGAAAAGCCCGGGGCGGGTGGCGTGGATGGGGCTGAGAAGGATGATGACCGCTGCTGAGGGAGACCCACTTGCACCCCCTCCTCAAACCCGGCAGAGGAGGCCAGGGGGCCTCGCGTGTGCGAGAAGGAGGAGGACCTCTGCCCCGCTGGTTTGTGCTCTTGGCCCTGGCCGCTCCTCTGGCCTTCATTCCTGTTTTCCCAGCTCCCCTCTGAAGACCGGTGCTGGTGCAGCCGGGGCTCACCGTGGGCTTTCGTGGGGCTCCGGAGCACCTGATCGCTGGGACTGATGTTTGGCCGCCAATTCCCCACAGCAGGTCTGGGCACGGCAAACCCGTCTGGATCCCCGTCCCAGCCCTGGAGCGCAGCCGGGCTCCCTGGGGCAGGGCAGCCCCCAAAAGAGGCAGGTGGGGAGGGCCTGGGGGTTACCCCGTGGCACCCGTGTGCCCCCGGGACGCTCTCCCCGCAGCCGTACCCAGCCGGGTTTGTGGGCTGGCTGGGGAAAGCCAAAGGGTGCGGGGGGCCGGCCGCAGCGCAGGCCAGGGGCGGCTTGGCCACGCTGCCTCCCGCCTGGGCCCGGCCGCCCTGTTGCCCACCCCGGGGCCCCGGCACGCTCGGCCGCGGGGCACCGAAACCGGCCCCGCCGTTGAGGGAGCCCGAGGCGGCCATCAGCAGCTCCTCTTGCTGCTGCTGCTGCTGTTGCTGGAGGTGGATTTTGGCCATTTTAGTGGCAAAAACCCGCCTGGTCTCCTCAAACTCGGGGTTGTTGCCGGGGGCTCTGTCCACCCGAAAGAGACCGTCTTTGGAGGCTTCGTACATGTTGAGGTCTTCGATGAACTTGCTGGCCTCCAGGCCCAGGTCGTCGTACTTATCCATGGCCGCCGGCTGGTGCGTGCCTCCCTGCCGTCCCCAAACGCCAGGCCGATGCCCGCCCGCCCGGCAGGGCCCTCACGCCTGCCACAGCATTGCCGCGGGCTCCTGGCCCAGGGGGAGACCGGGGGGGGGGGGAGGGAGAAAAGGAAGAAAAAATAAAACCAGAGGAAGAGAAAGCAGCAGCTGCTGTGCGCCGTCGGGGCCGGGATCAGGAGCGGCGGCGGTAAGTTCCCCTCTCCCCTCGGCCGGCGGAGGCGGCTCCGCACGTGGCGCCGCAACGGGCACAGGCGGCACCTGGCGCCCGGGCCGCGCCCGGGACCGGGGCTGGGGCTGGGGCCGGGCACCCCCCGCCCGCACCGGCAGCGCCGCCGGGGCCTAACGCGGCGCCGGGGTCGTGGCGGACTTACCGGGCGGTGCTCAGCGGCCAGGCGCCCCGCTCCGTGCCGGGCCGGGCCGGGCCGTGCCGTGCCGTGCCGCCGCGCCGTCCCAGGCGGTGGCGGCGGCGGGGCCGGGGGCGGAGGCGGAGGCGGAGCCCGGCGGCGGCAGCGCCTTCGCCGCCCTGCGACGTGTTGGCGGCGGGGCCGGCGGGAGGCGCTGCGCGGCGCGGCGCGCGGCGGCCGTTGGGGCGGCCGTTGGGGCGGCCGTTGGGTGGGGCGGCGCACCCGGGCCCTGGCGGGCAGGGGGCAAAACCCACCCCCCCCCCCCCATCACAAAAGCGTCGTGTTTGAGGTTAAACCTTTTTTCACCCCCCCCCCCCGCCCGAGATTGCTTTCTGATAATAGCCTGCACTCGGTATTACTGTTCGTGGAGGCCTCAACAGGGCCGGGACAGTGCGGTGAGGGAGGGATGGCAGGAATCATATAAAGGGTAAAAAGCAGGAGAGATAATTTTGAGAGGGGATGGGGTGGGGGTGGGGGGGTGTGGCGGCCAAACAGGCGTTGGGGGGAGTGGGGGAGCGGCCAGCTGCACTTCTGACGCCCTCCCATAAGGTGCACGGAGCGGGTGCGCGCTTCAACTCAGCAGCAGGTATGTGTAAAAATAAAGAGACCTATAAAATAGACAGCGCGTCCAAACGTAGAGATTGAAAGGCAGGCAGCGGGCACGCAGGGTGTTTTGTTTCGGTAGCGGCGGCGGTGTGCCCGCCCGGGCAAATAGCACAGCCGAATTTAAACAGAACCGGGGTCATGTTACGACCGCAAAAGTCGTAATTTGCCCAAAAGGCAGGAACTGGCTCTGGTGACGCAAGCGAGGACGAGGTTTTGTTTCGTCTCCTCCGAACAACGCTGCCCAGCTACTGAGCGACGTTAATTGCTATTCTTGCACCATGTTCCTCTGAGTAATCACCTGCCTCTAGTTCTGTACCAGAGACGATCAAGTCGGGGGGGGGGGGTTCGCCTCTTAGGGAAATAGTTGAGGTTCTTGGTGAGAAAGTTGTAGGAGCGTGAACGCAGGCTCAGCCGCCCTGATTTCTGCACGTGCGGAAGGCGTTGAAATGCAGACCGAGGCTGAAGCTGTGAAAAGCTAGCCGCGCTCCCGTGCAAGACCTGCCAGGGTGCTCGGTGGTGCAGTGCCGCAGGCAGAAACGTCTCGGTTTCTGGCTCCTGCTTTATGGGGTCGCTGTAGGACTCCAGAGAGAGGCAAGGGCTGGAGGGAGCTGCAGTGCTTTTTACTAAAGCAACTGGTAGAGTTGATCACACAGGCCCAGACATGTGTTCTCAAGATTTTTTTTTTTTTTTCCAATTCTCCCTCAGGGTTCAGGAGATACGGCCAGATGTTAAGGAATGTGCAAATTTGTTCCCTTTAATAATCACGAATTGGGCTGTGACCAAAAAGTGTCAGAAATAAAAAATCCCCTCCCTATTTTAACAGTTCCCTTACAGAAACACTGCTTAGCAACTGAGACAGTTTGCCAGATCTGAAATAGTACAACTGTTCCAGCAAGTTTCAGCCTAACGTGTTTAAAAAGTGCAGCATTATAAACCCTTGCAAAAGGTGCATATCTTCTATAAAAGAATTCACAGGCTCCAAACAAGAGTTAGATCTTATTTCTATGACCGCCAGATGCTTGAATTTGAGCTCTGATAACCTTTAGACTTGCAAAAGTTGATTCAAACATAAAAACGATAAGAGATTTTATTGTTTCTCAGGAGGAGTACGGTGCCGAGGCAGACTGCTGGGGCACAGCGGGTCCGGTCCGGCAGTCCGATACGCGGCTGAAACGCAGCGTAGCCCCGCTGATGCCGGGAGGTGGCTGGTTTTGGACCCCAGAAGGGGTTGCCACCAGCCCGTAAACACCAGCGTGCTGCAAGTTACTCAGTGTGGGAACTTTGGGGCCTGCCAAGTTTTAAAGTGATCTACAAAGCTGGCGTTTTCATATAGAGAAAATAATCCTGTCCATCAAACCTTTTTAAAACTGGGTCCTCCGTGGGGGCGGGGGAGGGAAGGAAGGTGAAGCGCGGGGCTTACTCAGGCCGAGCGGAACAAAGCCTCGTTTTGCTTTTGAAGAATCTGGGTGCCTCGAGGCTAAACCCCGCTTTGCGCAAGCCGCGACAGCTCGGGAGGCGTTTCGCTCATGTCTGGACATCTGTCCTGCAAACACAGAGCTCCCTGCTCCCCCTCCCCTCCCGGTCGGTGGATATGCGCAGGAGGATTTCACTTAAAAGCCAAAAAGGGGGAAAAAAAAAGTTGCCTGTCTCCTTTTTCTGAAGAAAAGTATAGCAAGGGACTGGATTCAATAAACCGAAAGGTGCCTTCCGGTGTTATGTTCCCTTCTGGAAAAGACAGCACCGAAAATGTGAACTGATAAAATCTGTCACTAAGCATCGAAAGAATGAGGAGTCGGATCTCTTGAGAGCGATGTTTTTCACGGGATGCAATTGTGTCACATAGAATAGCTGACGAGGAACAGGGGAAAACTGCCTTACCAGAAACGCTAATGAATATGTCAGGGAAAAAAAAAAAACCCTATCAACGTGTGGCCTAATCCTTTATTCCTATCATCTCTGCTAAAGGCTGCGTTGTGCTTTGGCCACGTTCCCCATAGCAACCGTGGGAGCCTTTTTGGCTGCGAGGGAGAGGGCTCGCCTTGTGTTTCGACCCTGGCGGGCCAGGCGGGTGGAAATCACACGTCTGCATTGCCTGAGGACGAATGACTCTTCCTCCTACCCGGGGGAGAGGGGAGCAGGTCGGGTGCACTTTCGCCTCTGCATTGCGCAGAGCCGCTATGGCAAGCGGGGGGCTCCCGGTACCGGGGGCAACTCAGACGCCGGTATTTGTTTGTTTTCTGCTTGCATTTGCCTTGCTTTCTGTTTGCGTTTGCCGGCCGGCCAGCCAGCCGGGGGTTTCCTCCTGCACACTTCAGACACACGAGTTAGCACCGTGCAGGTGCAGGCTTGAGCCCACAACTGCCTAGGAAAGTAACTCTTTTGAGGGACTTAGTCAAATCTGCCTGAGCCTGAGCTCAATTAGGGCAGCTAAAACCTAAACTGAGTTTCAGGATCTAACCGGCTTCCTTTTAACAGGCCGAGGCAATGCAGGTTTTAAAAATGGGGACTGCCCAGTGCAGAGGAGCCACGCGAGCAGCAGAGGCAGCCGCTTGTGCGAAGAGACCATAGGGGCGGGCACGAGAACCTGCAGCGTCTCTTGCCCTTCATGGTAGAGAAACCTCAAACAAAGAGCAGTGTTGGGTTTGCTTCCCTTATTTGGCTTCAGCGAATGAAAAATTTCAAACACAACCAAGAAGATGTCTCTCAGGGCAGGGCTTGTTTCTGCCAGGAGAAGGGAGCTAAAATGACTGGAAACCTGAGCCCGGAGTGGCTCACTTTGGCACGTGGCACCCTCCCTCAGCTCAGGCTTTGCATCGAGTTTGGATCGCTTTATGATGGTAAATTCTTCTTGTCCTCAGGGCTGGGCTGGGAAAGGAGATTTAAATAATCCAATAACTGAGTGTCAAAGAGGATAATTTCACAGATTCTCAAAGCAGCTTCTCCCAGAAGAGCTTGCTGAATTTGCCTTTTCACCATTTGGGGTCAGGAAGGCAATTCCTAATTGTGATATCTGTGGTCAAGGAACGAGGTCAGACACAAGACTTGGATGAGACTGTCAACAACATTTTACCGTGGGCTCCAGGGCTGTCCGGGTGCAAAGCTGCAAATTCCCAGGTTCCAGAGCTATCAATCCAAGCAAACAATTCAGGAGTTCAATACTTTTTCCTTCCTGCTCCTGGGATGTCACACTGGCTTCAAAGTGCTTTTGGAAATGAAGTTAGAAGCAATCTTAAGGGCCACTGCTAAAAACAAGCGCCAGCAGCAACGTGAGTATTACATGGAGTGGGGGTATGTGAATGTTGCACTGCTTACATTCAAAATGGGGAGAGTCCAATGTTAAAATTAAGACCCACAAAGGTGGTACTGAACAACAGATTCACTGAATCCATATGTGTGTGTACTGAGAGAATTGCAAAAAGCAACCAGAACAGGTAAATAGGGTAGAAGCATAAATCCCACTGCTTCACCCACAGGAGGAATCTGTGATATAAGCAGGACAAAGAGCCATCAAAAAGGAAGTTACACCTCACTCTCGTACCTTTTCCCTTCTCCTCTCACCAAAGGATGTGAAGTCAAGGCAAGCTCCTATCCAGCGTACCAGAGACTTAACTAATATCTATTGTTTTTTTTTTTTTCTGCAAACATACCAAGATGAGGTTCTTCAGATCTCTAGGAAACAAACGCTTTGGTGGGACAGAAATATTTTGGAATAGATGTATCTATTTTCAGCTTTCAAAAACAAAACAAGGAAGAATCTGTGACTTCGCTCAGATCATTGCCTTTTCTGACTTTCTTTTTTAAGGGTCATACATACATTTTCTGCTGGTACTTTTTATCTGTAATCTAACATCTGTAAGTTGATTTACAATTGGACCTGCAGGAGCTCTCCATCTCTGGAGGAAGCAGCGTTCTTGCTGAATTTATGCTCTGACACTGCTGACCTTCACCAGCTATGTAAAGTACATTTCCTTCCTATGCCAAAGGATAAAATCAGCTGTGTGAAGAACAATACATGCACAGACAACATGGAAAATACGGCTGAAGACCTTCAGATACTGAACTGTAAAGCCACATTTGGCCTTGATCCAGGCCCTGCTGCATGCGCACACACTGTGATTTCAAGTGCCTTCCAACAGGAATCATAGTCAAGCAATTCAAAGGCATTTTGGTGTTTAATTCACAGCGGTTTCCATGCATGTTAGGCAGCAAAATACCTTTGAAGTGCTGTGCTTGCATTTATTCTTTCTGCGAGGTTTGGGACAAGGATATTCCCAAGCAAACAGATGATTAACCTGAACTTTCTACTGGACTGGAGATGTTGCACCATAGTGACTTGTACAGCATTATGCTGCAATTAGATGTGGTCCCGAACTTTTTTAGTTCCTGCGAGTTTTACAGCCCACGCCTGTAAAGGAATTAAGGGCTCCACAATTGCTGTCGTAGTGTCAAGTGTCCACTCGCCTGATGGAGCCGAAACCTATGTCTTTAAAATCTCTCTGGTATGAGACGGCCAGATGTATGAAGGTTTTTGAGGTGAGAGTTAGATACCTGAATGCACCTTCACACCTTTGGACCTCAGTCCCTTTGAAAATGAGCCACGTTGGCCTGTTCTGCTTCGGGGCTGCCTTCGGCGCCGGCCAGGGTGAGGAGGAGGAGAGCAGAGCCAATCTTCCAAGTCCGTGCTGGCTCGCGGCCCTGCTCGCTGCCAGCACGTCCTGGGCGCCCCGCACCTCCCCGAAAACCCTACTACCACGTGGGAGCACAGCCCACAGTGACGTGTCTGGAAATGCTGTAAATAAAAAAAATGTCTCTTCCTTTCCCTTTCATCACATCAAAAGAGCCAGAAAATGTTTTCCCCTCACCGCCATGGCAACCGCCTGCCACTTGAAATCTCTTCCTCCTCACGAAGAAGCAAAACACCCACGTGAAGCGCCCTGGAAACCTACGCAGACTTCAGCGGCGGGGAAAAAGAAGAGCGCTGCAAAACAGAGAAGGCTTTAGAGACTTCAGGAGAAATGTTGCGTTTCAGCCGTGAATGGACAAACGCGACCCTTTCCTCGCCAGGAATCCGAGGAATTTCCCGGGTATCCTGGAGAACATCTGAGCGCCCTTTTACGGCCCCGGCCACCCCCAGGCCCAACCGAGAGGTGCCCGCAGTCCCAGCGAAGTGCAGCCTGCGGGCAGCCACGGCGAAGCCACCTGCCCCGCCAACGGGGACGCCGGCAGGAGGGGACTTTCCACCACACTCGGCTCTGGGCTCCCATTGTGCAGAATTGGAGAAAATGTAGAGAAAGGCCCCTCCAGTGAATTTTCTGGCTGGGAGAAGACGCCCTGAGATTTTGAGACAGTACAACAAGCGCAGCTCTGCGCTGTTTACGGAAAAAGAAGATTACGGGGTGTCTGGACGAGAACGTGCAGACTGACATCCTAGAGCACTGGCAGTTACTCATGGTACCTGTTTGTGGCCAGCACTGCAGGGAGACCGAGCGGCCGGCAGCGCCCGGGCCGTGCGGCAGTTTTCCCTGGTGCGGGTGACTTGCTGCTGAAATGAACCATCCCGGGAGGTGTTGGAGCTGCCAATCCTTGACTTCCTCAGCTCGATTCTGAAAAACGTACTTTTGTCAAATAAAAGTTGCTGAGGAAAGGTACGGGGAAAATAGGAGGGGATAGTAATGCAGGGGCAGCCTGGCTAGCTTAAGCAGTTGTCCTTGCAGGCCTTAACTACCAAAAATAGACATTTATGGACCTGGCGCCCTATCCATGGCTCTGATTTCAGCTCCCCCTTCGCTGGTGCTGGCTCAGCTCTGCACTGCCAGCCGCAGCCATGGTGCTGCGGTGCCGCTGCGCGAAAGGGTCGGGGGCAGCTGCAGCAATGAGGGCCTGAGACACAGCACAAGTTCGAAGGCAAAATTGGCATTGGCCTTAGACCTTTTCTAAAAGTCTCCCGTTATTTTCTTTATGGATACTTTACGGGTTTCATCCCTTGTGTCTCTGCCTACCTGAGGCTATAAATACCTTAGGCAGCTCATTTCCTGCAGGAGTCTGGACCATGCATGTCACTTGGAAATACCTGAGATACGTGCTGTGTTTTAGCCGGAAAGCAATAAAGGCCTCAGTGCAAAAATATAAACAAAACTGGCAATGTATAACGCAGAAGGATTTGCAGGGTGGAGCCTGGCTGTTGGTTGCTGCAGGAGTAAGCGTACCTCTCCGCTCTAGCAAGGTAGCGCCACAGCATCCACTAATCCTCCCCCTCAGCCTGATGGCCAGGCTCTAAATCACACAGGGAAATTACGAATGCTTCCTCCAGCTCTGTAAAGGGGCTTAAGTAAACGTATAGTTTATCTACACCAGTCAGGGGTTTTCTACGGGGAGGATAATACAAAGGGCTTTAGGGTAAATAAGAATGAGGCCTCAGTAGCATTAAAGCAAGCACTGTACAGGCCTGACATAAAACTATGCTCATTTCTGCAGAGAGAGAAACCAGATGATTTTTTCCCACCTTTTTTGGAAGTCTCAGACCCCTCCAGAGGACAGTGCAGCCAGAGCCGGGTGGCTGAGAGGACACTGTCACAGTGGGGAGGCCACATGTTGGCCTCTACCTTTAAGAGGCTCTGCAGGAACATAACATGATGCAGTGTTTGGAGATGTCGTTCCTCCCCACGGCTGCCCTGCCCAAGGGCCTCCGCATTCCTCTGGAGGCCTGGCCCAGGCCGCCTCCTCCCTCCTTCCCTCCAAATTTAACCCCCTGAGCAGCGCTAGGCTACCGAGGGCTATGCTGAACGCAAGGCCTCCAGGGAAGTGCCGCAACCCCCCTGGCCGGTGCAAAGCCCACGGCGCTGAGCTGGTGCTCTGGCATGAGGACGAGGCAGGGCGCTTGTGAGAGCTGGGTCCCACGGCACGGCCGGCTACGCCGGGAAGCCATGGCACCGTGCTGTGACGGTGCAAGGCAGCTGCCTGCTTGGGGGCGGGTACAGGGGGGTAGCAAATCTCTCCCAGGGACACAGGGCTGAACTCCAGGGCAGGTGAACTCTTGGGCTTTTTGGGAGGCAACAAGCCAGGCACCTTCAGGAGGCAGGTGCTGCCACGCTCTCCTTCGCTCGCGGCCTGGAGGAGGGCGAAGGCAGAGCAGCAGCAGCTCCTCCTGGCGTGCCAGGGAAAAGGAAAACAGCCAGGACCACCGCGAGCATGGAAACCCACAGGACGAGCAGGAGCCCCAACCTTGCCACAGAGGCGGGGGCCCACCGTGGCCTGGCCCGGTGCCACACAGGGGACAGAGCTGTCCCACCTCCAGGGTCCTTTCCCCTTGCTCCCTCCACACCTTCGCTGCGGCAGCCCCAAGACAGCCCGAGGGGAAGGGAGGACAAGGGTACGGCGGCCGTGCGCAGGCAGGGTAGGGGGCAGGAGCTGGGGACAGGCTGGTGCGCTCCCCTATGGTCCGGTACAGCCAGGTGTGCAGCCTGGGTGCCTCCCTCTGCCCCACACTCAGGGCAAAAATGGACATCCCCCTCCCCCCCTTTGACTTTTTGCTTCTATTGCAGCAAGACTGCCTAGGTTGGGCCTGACCTCTGCAGCAAAGTACACTTAAGAGTCATTTATTTAACACTAACAGCATGAGAAGGGCCGGGGTAGAACTGGGACAACTTTCTGCCCTTCCTTGTTGGGGTTGTGTCAGCACTTTACAAAATGGCTTTCAGGGTCACGTTCCTTAAATAGCTACACCCTGCAGCACGAGTTCAGTGGAGATGCTGTAGGCCCTGTTCACAGGTGGGTCAACTGAGGCACAGAAGGGTTAACCAGCATGGCACATCTAGAGGAGGCGAGACAAGCTGAGAGGGAATCACTGAGATCCCAACCAGGAGGCCAGGCAGATGCCAGGAAGGAAATCGCTGCAAATCCCAGGGTATGGCCAGAGCCGCGGCGGACCCACGTCCCAGAGGAAGGCCAAAGCAGGGCACCAAGCGGTCGTCTGCTTTGGCCCTCATGTTGCTGCGGGGTAGAGAATGCCGTATGCGTTTCTCTCTTGGATTTCCCCACGTGCCATCAGCAGTGGTGGGCATGATTCTGGTCTCCCTTCACTGTCGGTCCACCAGGACAAACTCTTGCAAAATTTGGTGGCTTCCGTTCTACTGAAATAATGCAGGTGGTTTGGTGGTCTTGCTCTTCCCTACCTCTCCTCAAAAGAATAGGGAATAACCTGTTTTCTCTGTGCTCTACTAAAAAGATGCTTTTATCGGGACAGTAACTTCCCCGGAGAAATTGCCAATTCCTTTTCCCTGCCTCTTTTTCAGTGCATTAACACAAACAGCATCATGATCTGTTTAATCAACATACATGGCCTTTGGTAATCCTACGCGGAAAGAACACTGCAAATCAGATGATATCCTGCTATTAATCATCGACTTAGTATGACTTGGTGGACTTCAAGTTGGACTTACCAGATGCAGTGAACGCGTCTATCCATTCTTCCGTGCATGGCCTAGAAGGATCTCTCCGACCAACAGATGTTTTTAAATGCTCTTTCACATGGGAAATTTGTGAAGTACATATTTTTATTGCACCCTTGCTATTTTATCCAGCCATGTGGATCTCCAGGGATGGAGACGTACTTATGAAAAGTATTTGCTTCTAAAAGCTTCTACAATTTTTCGCAATACCTTCTTGGCTTAGCCAGCCCAGCAACATACACATATATTTCTATTTTGCAGCAATTAGTAAGATTATACTAATTATACTACTATGTATTTAAAGACAATTCATTTTTTTCTGTAGCAGAAAATTTCTGATTATGCCAATTCTCCTAACCTTCGTCAGAAAGAAACCCAGGCTGTCCATGCCAGTCATCTGCTGGCCATCATACTGCTTTATTAAATTGCTCTCTTTTCTGCCCCAGTTATTTGTCCTGTGTTTATCATTCCTGATCACTGCATTGGATCTTGTACAGCTGTTATGACTGTATGTGTTTAGCTCCACATATTGCTGGCACCAAGCATAATTATCGGAGACCAACTCCCCATTGCTCAGCAGCTTGTGCATTTCTTCTGTAAGTAGAAGGTGGGTGTGCTAGGAGAACCTTGGACCTTTTGCACTCAGTTTAGGCATGTGTAAACAACTACACATAGAAAAAGGAAGTTCAGAGCCCGACTACTGGCCTTTCCCTTGCAACCAGCCCAAAAAGCACAGTTACAGGGCTTCTGTTACGCTCGAGCGTTGCATAGGACACAACAGCCTGACCATCGGTGGGGGACTGGAACGTGGGCTCCAAGATGCTGCAGGCACAACGAGCTTGCATCTCATTAGCTCCAGGCATGTGCAAAATTAAGACTTGTGCACTCATCCAACAGGGCAAGCACCAAGGCACACATTTCTATTCATGTGAATGTATAAATGTCTACCTAGAATTGCTTTGAAGAAGATCAGGCCCTTAGAGTAAAAAACCTCCAGAGACTTCTTGTACCTCAAGTATCTCAGGCCGAGTTTCACAACTGCAAGCAGAAAGAACGTAGATATTCAACAGACAATTTTTAAGCTTTTCCTGTTTGCTTGCTCCTCTGCTGAGTGAGCAATGAGGCAGCCTAAAACAGATTGCAGATCAGCATGGTGCAGGCAGATGAACATACAAGGAAGCGTCCTGGATATTCAATACAGGATATTTTTGATGGGGTTCCTGTGATTGAAATCTCTAACAGATTTGGGCCATCTTCACCCAACAACAAATACAAGCATTCATTTGACCTTCGTATATTTATAGTCTCTCATCGCCAACATAACGGCTTGCAGAAAGAACAAAAGCCATCAGGATTTCTGTCTGTAACTTTGCTACACACTTCCTTCAAGTTATTTAAACTCAAATTACTGAGAGCATTCACTGAAGCAAAGAATTTCACTTTTTGAAAGCCCTGTTTAATTAAGGCCCAGTTTTCAGAGCACCTGGAAGTCCACTGCTCCAAGAAAGTACAAGCACTTCAGGTCCTCGGTACTGGCTGCAGGTCAGCTCTCCATTTGGGTACCTAATTGAAAGGCAAAAATACTCCAACTCAGAGGCACCAACGACTTACAAACCCAGGAAAACGTTATCTTTCAGCTGTTTAAACTCTCTAACTACACATAAAAGCTGGACCAGTTTTATACAGATGATGCCGGATTGCAACTCTCCGGGGTTAAAAACAGACCTGGACTTTTCCAGAATAAAATTTGCCCTGCCTGACACTAACTTGACTGAGAAAAGCGCCGCGAGACAAAGGCTGCGTGTGACTTTGGGGCTCCTGGGACAGATGGGGTTAGTGAATTGTGGAATGTTATGTGGTACCGGAAAGACAGTTCATCCAGGAAGGGGAAAAAAAAACATCCCACCTTTCCTCCTCATGTCGGGCAAGTTCTCTTTTATCATCCGCATTGCAGATGACAGCTCTGATCCTGTTCTCTCCTACATACAGATAATGCTCCAGTTCAGCTCTTATTCTGCTGTGACTGGGACACGTACTGATTGGCTTTCATGCTTTTTCTTTGGGACATAAGCTGAGTTTCCATAAAAATAATGTGGCTGCAGTTCCAGCAACATTGCTTTAAATCAAAACCTGATGATCAGAACCTAGACTACAAACCAGTGGGTTTGTATATTCCCCATTTGGGTTCTGATGAGGTACCCGGCTTCGCAGGCAACATTCCTCTTACAGACAGTCCTGATTTAAAATTAGCTCAGATGGTAATAGGAGGGGACTGAAGAAATGAAACAGCAGAAAACACACCCAGCAAAAACAGTGTAGGCAACAGTCCAAAAAGGTAAATATATGTAAATAAGACTAAGATACTGATCCCCTTTCTGCAGTCTGTAATAAGTATTACAAAACTAGAAAATGAATTGTAATTTCCCCCTCTCCTCATCTATAGCAAAGCTTTTAGAAAAACACTGTATATGGCAAACTTCCCTAGGAATGAATAACCAGCAAAGCGCTCCTCAACACTCTTTCTAGTTTACGTTGATTGTAAAAAGTTTAAAGAAGAGGAATGGCTTTCTGGAGGCTTTACACTAAAAGACAAGAGATAAACACATGCACTGTACGACCTGCATTGTCCATGAAGAAGAGAGACAAACATATGCACCGTGTGACCTGCATTATCCATGGAATTTCTCCTTTCAGAAGGAACAAATGGGCTTTTACAAAGGCAGATTAAAAATGCCATCAGTAACCAGATGCTGGTTCTTGAGGCATTACTTTAATCTGGTAACTACAAGAGAGATCACCGATTTAATTTTTCACCAAATCTCCATTTTTAGATTCAGCTGAAGGGCACTGAAAAATAAACGCTTGTTCAGCAATGCCCATGTATGCCTTTTTGTTTGAAGCGTAAGTGGGACAGCCTGGCTAGAGAACTGTCTTAGCTAGTGACCTAAGCTGTAACATTGCTCCTTAATGTAATTTAAAAAGCTCTACTGCCTCATTGCGAAACAGCATTGGCATGTCATGTCAGTTGTTGGGGACAACTATGAAACACCCATGCCTAGTAACAAATTCCTCAACACTGTGGTGGCTTACAACACATGCCACTGCCACCATCGCTCGAAGTCCAAGATCCTTCTCATGAAATCAACAGTGTTAGAAAAGTACTCAGTGGCTTTTTTGGACTTGCTAATTTTTCGTTTTCCAGGATCAATGTTTGAAGGCTAGATTTCTTTGGAAATGCAGTTACACGAATGATTCTGGGGGCAGAAAGTGTGCCAGTGATTCTTTTTTTATTTTACTACAAATAGAAACATGATACAGACTGGCTCAGTGCAGTGATCATTCTGGTCTTAGTCTCCCACCAGAGTGAGCGACAGGATGCAGAAAACGTCCTTTCCATGTCATGGATCTGTTTCCTTGTTTCCCTGCAGTAGTCTGTCCTGGGTCTGTCCCACTAGGTTTCTAGCAAGTCTCCCACATCTTCTCTGGCTCCTAACTTGATGGAATAAGGACAGGGTCACCTTATACATTTTAATGTGTATGACTAATACAGTGCAATTCGATTGATCAACGTCAGTGCTTTTCCTTCCCACGTCTCAGATAACCCCTCCCAGATTTAAAACTCCCATATGATTTAGACCCTGAGCTCTCCACCCATGACATCGTCATCCATGACAACGTCTTATACCAACTTCAGAACAAAGATGTAGCTGTACCATAACACAAAAATCAATTGCTAAATAAGTGTAAGACATCTGCAATAAAAAGTCATTTTAAACCTTGTTGTGTAGCAGTCTACAGCCTGTCCTGTCGGTATCAGTCCAACCTAGGCACAGAACAAACTTTAAGTCACAATTATCATAAAACACGTAGCAGTCATGCTTCAGATCCCGTCAACATTATGAAAAATTTCAACAGCTGTCAAGACAACTGCAAAACTCCACGGCTGGCAGCTCTGCCATCTTTCAAACAAACTTACTTAGGGGATTAGGCTCTGTCAGACTTTCCACGTCTTCATCTCTCACACCCATTTTTCCACAACCTTTTTTGTATCCCCTAGACCACACTGAACTTTGACTTACAGTAAACACGCTGGTGTGACTTCTGACTATACACTTTTTGAGCAGTTGCTAATGATTACTTTTCCCTTTTTAGGGTGCAGAAGCCCACTCCTTATTTTTATTTCTGCCCGAATCAAAGTGACATCTACAATTCACTGCTTCATCCTGCAAGAGCAAATACACTCCAGTGCTAACAGCAATAAACACTGTGGTCTGCTGCTCAGACCTGTAGTGACTGCAGCTTTTGTTAAAAGGCACCATAGGGCCAATGGGCTTACAACATCCTTCTTCATTCTTGTAAACTGTAAGAGTTTTTATTTACACCAAACATGTCAACCTTCCCCCCAAAGAAAAACTCTGCTAAAACGGCTCCATAGTGTGTGTTAAACTTTTATATGGAAAAAAGCAGGACTGTGCTGTGTTGCACATTTTAAAAGATCTCCTTCACAGCCCTTTTAGGGGCTTCTGAACGGGAGTTTTATGAATTCATAACAACATATATGTCAGGCAGACATTGGAATTCAGATTATTTTAACTTCAACTAAAGGCCTATGTTTAAATGTCTGAATGCGTTCCTTTGTGGCTAGGATTTTGAGAGTGTTAAAACTGCAAAGACCGTATCTTCATGATAAATATTCCATTCCTTAGTCATTCTTGCGTCAAAGGACTGCTGAAGAGAAAGTCTGCACTAGTGTGGCCCAGAAGGAAGCGGAACCAGAAAGTTTTGTTGCAGAATTAGGAAAGCGTACAACGAATCCCGCCCACTGAGTCTTGTACCTCTATTCTGTATTCTAAGATCTCTGACACCAAAAATGCATAAAAGCAATAAAATGAGTTTTTGTAGTGCTTAAGGATCTATTGGCCTCACGTACTGTTAAGCGGGAGATTTTTGTTGGTTTTTTTTCAGTGTAATACCCAATCCGGATGACTGCTGTGCTCAAAGTTTCTCAGACCTCTGTATTTGCCTAGCTGCTTGTTTTTGTTGACTTCTTAACTGTCAATACGGCCTGTAAGCGCCTGGCTTACTGGACTACTTAGTTTGATGGTTGTTAAGGAAAAGACATTCTCATACAAAGAACCCTGTAATTGTCTCTTTGGAAAACCTTTTTCAAGCACTTGCTAAATACACTAAACGTCTCCATGCGGATATAACAGCAATGCATTGCACAAATAAAAGGGTTGCAATGAGGCATGAGAATGGCTATGTGTTTTATTGAAAGCATGGATGCTTTTTAAAAACGTGACTGCTATTTCTACTTAATGAACCCCTCAGAAAAACAAGAATTTTGATTCAAGTTTTATGATCTAGGCACAGTAAGAACTAGGAGTAGAAGCAAAAAGCATGCTGTCTGCCTTCACCATTGCTGCATTACTAGTAGCTGACTCATCTCTTTCTTGAATCCCCCTGAAATTCTCTGAGATGGCTTATGAATAGAAAGCAATTTCCATTCTGTTCTGTACATGAAGAACTGTCAGCAGTCTGTGGAATTTGAATTTCTCATGTGTAAGCTGATAAAAATACGACAGCAAGTAAGGAGGACGCTGGTTAAGGCAGGGCTCAGCTAAATCATTTGACTGTTCCTCAGTTTGCCTCTGAAACGTATATGAAGTACGTCAGACAACCCCATTCTGGTTATCTGCCATGCCTGAGGCCCACCAGCCAGTATTAAGCAAAGCCTTTTAATTAACACTAAATTGTAAGAAAATGTTACTACAGAAAATGTTGATTAACATTATGCTACCCAAACATGAGCTATAGGGAACAAAGTTTGTGACTGATTATAGCTCACCTAATATTTGGTGTAGCAAGTACTTGTGACACTTGTTTAGCCCTGGAAATACAGTTGTCTCTGCATCCATCCAAGCCAGCTTTCCAAGAGTACATATTCCTGAGGTTAACACTAAAACCCATGTGTAAAATTTCCATTCTGTTACAGTCATTCAGTTCTTCTGCCCTTCCTTCTCATTCTCCCAGAGAATACGTGGACAAATAGCATCTTACCTTCAATAAGAAGCTTTAATTCTGTGCTTTTCTCCATGTTCAAATGAAGATTTAGCAGCGACCCAATTGATTAACAACATCTCCTTTCCCCTGACATTATATGAGATTTAAATAACCATAACTGATATTTTTGAATTGGTTTCATCTTGAAGGATTCCAGTCCCCTTTCATAGCCCAGCAGTGCCTTAATTATTCTTGCACTAGGAAGTTGATAAGGGCAGTTCTTGGAGAGAGAAAAGCCTTTTTAATGGTTCGTCCCTGGAGATGCTTGATTCCAAGTTCACTTTGAAGAACTAGTTCATGGACTTCTTCAAAATTGCGGGCTGCTTGCTGAGGCACACTAACTTTGCCACAAGCTTTGTTATTGATCTGAAAAATAGACATGACAACAAGAAAAGGGAGAAGTTACTAGGCTGATTTATACAATTTCATCTCCCGAGCCTAATCAATCTTGGAACATATGGGGGAAAAGTGGATCAAACTCTCTTTCCTCTTACATCAATTTCTAAATAGAGGATAAAAATCTCCATGCCTCCTGTCCTCCTGCCACACAGTGAGGGAACAAAAATCTGATTCACAATACTCATGGAAGCTTTAAGAAGCAGCAAAAGGAAGTTTTATTTCGGAACACAGCAAGCGTCATGGGACTATGCAACGCTGTGATCTACGTCTGAAAGCAAGATGGTTGCACAAGCTGAATAAAGAGTCAGCGAACGTAATGTCTGTCAGGTGAAAATTTTGATTTGCACACGCTTCTAGATTGCATTTTAGATTCTTTACAGCTAAGTGATTTGCCATAGAAATGAAAATGCAAGGTCTTTTAAAGTAAAAACCATTTGTGGTTGAAAAGATACATCTGAAGGAGACTCATCACAACCCGTTTTTATAAAAACAGGCATTAACTCATTATGTGTTGCATTCTTAGTAAAAGCATGATTCATAAAGCTAACACCACAACCACAAAGAATACAACCCCTCCAAGGTAATGCTTTCCTGTGTTTGGTTGTTTTTCAGAGCAGCTTCCATACCGATTTCCAATCAGCAGGGCAGAATCATATAAGTAAAACAGTAAGGCTGCCACTGGGAAGCATCTTAATTTGTAAAATAGCCTCATGAGCGCATCACTTTTCTATCATCCAATAAAAGCAGACAACGGGTGGAAAGTACAGAGCCCTACTGAGTACCTTTCTGGAATTAACATAAATTCATTAATTATCACAAAAGCTTTCAGATTTATATGGAGTATCTTCAGTGGATTAACGAAGGACATCAAACCCTACATTTTATCAGATTAAACAGTTTGATATTTGTATCCAGTTCAAATTAGTTGCGGGCATAAAAAGCTGCTGCAAGTACTGCAGATCTTTGCCCTTTAGGCACCCTTGTACCTATTTTTCAGTCATCTAAATGTAACGTGTTGCTTCATACAGCTTGGACATAAAAACGCACACAGCCTGGTTTTCCCCTGAATTTCATCCAAGATACATATACATGATGTGCTCTCCACAAACAAAAGAAATATACTTCACTTCCTGGTTTGCATTTTATTTTAAATAAAATAATCTGTGCCATTCTCAGAGAGGAAGATGGAGAGCTTTTTAAGGAACAAGATGAAGTCTTAAATGCAGCTGGGATGAGTCATTTCTGTTTTTTGACTAGTCAGAACACTAATTTGCAGTGATAATGTAGGTAGGCTTTCAACCATTCTTATATGCATCCATAACTCAGTATCACAAAGGGCTGTGTGTTAAACCTTGCCTTAAGTACCTTCCTGCAAAGCAAATCCTTCAAAAAAAACCACACACACGCACCACACTTCATTTTTATAGCTTTTATTAAAAATAAATGCAATTGATTAACAAAAGTAGTTCTTTTTGACAGGGTGCTTCAAGGAAGAAGTACTCCACAGAAAAAAAGTAAAATCAAAACTGATATGGTTTTAGTAAGCATATAAAGCAAGCTTATGAGCTTGCTGCTGGGGTACGCAGCTTCTAATGCAAAGCTATGCCTGGTTAGTTAAAAAATGCCATTCACTGTCCTCCGTGATACAAGCTGATACGGCCCACTGGACAGATGTTGGCAGGGGGGAAATTGCCACAACTAGCATATTTGGTGCTCGTCTCAGTAACCAACCGGTCTAAATCAACACAGCAAACACACGACTCCTGGCAGTTGTGTTTTTCTAGAAAGGCTGAGGAGCTGAGGTGACCTTGCACTGTGCACCTTCCCACAGTAACCGTCCTAATCTTCCCACATCCCACTGTGGGCAGAGTCTGCAAATTGAACCAAATGGCAGACTGCTTATGATTTCAGCATATGCATTTGCAGAACGGTTTTCCTTATAACTCAGGTGTCCTGATCCAAAGTCAAGTGCATCGACTCCATTCTTAAAAAAAAAAAGTTATCGGCAGATCTGATGATGCACCATGTGTGACAAGCGTCCCACTCGCATTTGTTTTTGAAAGGTGAAGATTCCCATCAGGACAAATGTCTTCTACTGTCTTCATCTCTCTCTATATCTCACTAGACCAGCATATGCCCTCATCAGCTCCAGCTAAAAGTGCCAGTACAAGACGTTTGGGTCCTATTAGTCTTGTTTCTCTGAAAAACCTCCGTGCCAAACTGCAGGAGGAAACACAAATGAGGCTTGGGTTCTTCCCTCCCTGGGGAAGGAAACTGTTGACTTCCCTTCTGTTTTGTTTTTTGTTTTTTTTTTAGTTTTTTGATTAAACATTTGACATTCTAAACTACTTTGGCTCTAGAGGGATTGGAAAGCTAGAGAAACTAAGAAGGATTAAATGAAACTACAAAAGACTGAAAAATAAGCACCTGGATGTTGTAGAGAGGAATTTTTAGTTGGACTCAAACATTTTTTAACAGCCTCAATGAACCATAATCCCGCTGAGAAATAAAAAGGAAAACAAATCAATATCTGTGCACTTTTAGGCCTTCCTCATACTCCAAAGCAACAAAAATGACATGAACTCAGTTTATTTTTTTTTTTAACATAGTTGTTAGACAAGGGTTGTGAATAGTTCTGCACAGCCTAAAAAACTGATAAATGCTGATCACAAGTGTGTTCATAGGATGAAAGAGTACACTCTTCACACTACATTTATGTCACTTTTTTTTTTTAACAGCAGCAACAATATACGGTATGATGTGATACAAGGGCAGGCAAATTACAAATATTCAACCTTGCAGTAACATCTAGAATAGCAGATACATACACATAGCCAGTGAATTTAAGTGTTTTTCCTGTAGGCAATTTATATTTTATCAGCCAAGGATGCAGTGACTTGGTTTCTTTTGCGGCTTGGGTTAAAAATGGACAGACGCAACTCCAGCATAGACAGGAAATAATGAAGTATCTTGTGTCAAGGGAAATAAAACCATAATGTCTCAGCAGGCAAACTGCTGGCAGCCTGAGGCAGTTTGATGTCTTGAGACGAATAGGGCTATGGCCCAACAGACTCAGTTTCACTGCGCAGTGTGAAGAGACATTGTCTCTTTTCAACGAACCAATTCCTCCTTATTTTCAGTGCTTCTTGTTTTAATGAGGGCAATTTATTTTTACAGCCATAAAAACCCTACAGTTTTCACAAGGCTTTAACACTTAAAAATATTCATATTTACAGTGATTTTTCACTGCTTTTCTATATTTCCCTTTTACCCTACTCCTACAGTGGAAAGCCAGGCACTCCCACAGGTGCTATTTTTAAGAATTCCTCCCAGTTCTTAACAGGAATTATATTGTATCAGCCAAGGATGCAGTGACTTGATTTCTTTTGCTACTTTGGATTAAAAATGGACTCTGGTCTTTCATTCACTTGCTTCCTTGGGCCTAAAGAAGGTGTTTATATACATCGTATTCTCCCATGAGTAGACACTTGTTTGAGCACAAGGGGCTGCTCTTTTTCTTAATAGAGGACTTTTGTATACAAGACTTTAGCTTAGAAGCTTTGACATAAAGTGAACTAGGAAAGAAAACAAAAAGAATTTTCATAAGGGCTGTTTAAAGCAAAATTAATTTTTAGTTTTCTGCTCTCTTCCTCAGAAAAGGAAGTGTTAACATCAGCAGGAAAGTAACAGTGAAATGTTTAGGCATTTTTAACACAGAATCACAGAATGGTTGAGGTTGGAAGAGACCTCTGGAGATCATCTAGTCCAACCCCCCTGCTCAAGCAGGGTCCTCTAGAGCACATTGCCCAGGATTGTGTCCAGGCGGGTTTTGAATATCTCCAGGGAAGGAGACTCTACAACCTCTCTGGGCAACCAGGTCCAGTGCTCAGTCACCCTCGCAGTAAAGATGTTTGTCCTCATGATCAGATGGACCTTCCTGTGTTTCAGTTTGTGCCCGTTGCCTCCCAGTGGCTGGGCACCATTGAGACACCCTCCCTTCAGATACTTGTACACATTGATCAGATCCCCCCTGAGCCTTCTCTTTTCCAGGCTGAACAGTGCCAGCTCTCTTAGCCTTTCCTCCTTAGGAGAGATGCTCCAGCCCTTTAATCACCTTAGTAGCTCTTCACTGGACTCGCTTCAGGGAGCTCCATGTCTCTCTTGTACTGGGCAGCCCAGAACTGGACACAGTACTCCAGGTGAGGCCTCAGCAGGGCTGAGTAGCGACCCACCCGGTCATCCCATCACAGAAGGCTATCGGGCTGGTTAAGCGTGATTTCCCCTTGGTGAATCCATGCTGACTACTCCTGATCACCTTCGATAATATCCTTCACATGCATGGAGATGGCATCCAGGATGAGCTGCTCCATCACCTTTCCAGGGATTAAGGGAGGCTGACTCATCTTTAGTTCCCTGGATCCTCCGTCTTGCCATTTCTGAAGACTGGAGTGACATCCCAGTTCTCAGACACCTCTCCTGATTGCTATGACCTTTCAAAGATGATCGAGAGTGGCCTAGCAAGGACATCCAAAAGCTCCCTCCCTTTTATATTCAGTTGTGTGGTCTTAAAAACATTCAGTTCAGAATTTCCCCTCTATTACTGAAATCTTTAGTTTAAAGATATATTTAATAACAAGTTTCCTTTAACCACAGTTGCAGAGAAGTTTCTAATTACACAATATCTCAAGTTTGTAACTTCCTCAAAAACTGAACACTAGAATTTAAAATGCTTCCTAGCCAAGCTGGAAGGTGAAGCATTTTTCTGGAATATATATATATATATTTTTTTTTTTTTTAAAAAAGCTCGAGCAGTCTGCTTATTCCTGAGTGAAGATTTTGGTGGATATACCCCTTTTCATTGGTGTAAAAAATTTTAATCACGTAAAAAACAGCAATAAAACCACAGTGAACCACAACAGCACACAGGCTGCTGTTATCCCCCCAGCTGGCACTTGAGTCCTTCTCCTTGGTTCGAGAAAAAACATCAGCAACTGAAAAATTCCTCCAAAAAGACATGTTCTGTGGCCTCTGCGAAGGATATATGTCGACTGTAAGAATTTAGTGTTCTTAGCAGCATTTCTCATTCTGCTCAAGTGGACTAAATAGGGGGCTCTGGCAGGATAGGGGATCATTTGTATAGCAACACATCTTCCCCTAAAACTAACCAGTCTCTTCCCTCCTCAAAAAACCCAGCCGAACAAAAATAACCAAATAACCCTACTCTTTTTCCCCCAAAAGAGCTAACAGAACATCATTTGTATTTCACATGCACACAATGCAGTTTTACATGACCAAATGTCATTTCTTTTAGAGGCCCCATCTCATACAGCGCACAGGATGGCCAGAAACACAAAAAATGCCATTTAAATTTGGAATATATGTGCATGGTATATTAAAAGGTTATTCACTGGTGAGCAGTGAATAAGAAGAGTCTCCTGTAAATCAAACAGTATCCAACTACATAATTACAGACTATCATAATGCCTGAGAACAAAGAACTCAAATTCAAGTGGAGCAGGAGCCAGTTGATGGAAGAACTAAGACACTACTCGTGGATTTCACTGTCTTGGCTCAAGGCTCTGCAAATCCTTTATGGCCTAGAGCGGGCATGCTGCTACTACTGTGCTCCATCTAAGCTTTATGACACCTTGCAGCATGCCAAATTCAGACTAGATACTTAGAGATGACGGAAACAAGACGGTAAACTATATTGCGCATGCACACATACACATTTTGGAAACCTACAGCTTAGCCAACTAGCTAAGTAGTCAGCTTAGCAGTTAGATTTCAACTCTTCTGCTGAACTGCCAACTCTTTCCATAAACCGCAAAGGTGCTAAAGCTCAAAGAAAAACCGGAATGTAATTCTAACATTAGCAAAGCTACCTGTTTTTCTCAGCCCCATTCCTGGAAATATGCTTTGCTGAGATTCGCCAGAAGTTCAGCCTAAGGCAGACAGGAAACTGAGTTTCACAAAATCATACCAACTAAATCATACCAGCTTATAACAGGTTGTATTAGGCAACTGTACCATTACGGGTAGCACAAGAAGTTTCACCTAATGACACATGTTTTATACAGGGCCAAGACCATGAATGGACTGACAGGTAAAAAATATGGAGGGATCTGTATTTTGATCATAGTTTGGGCTTACAACCCTTGCCCTCAGTTGTTCATTGGTCAAATCTCTCCAGGTAATAATACTGACAGTCACTCAACAAGATTTATGCTACAATTTTTCATTTAGGACACCATTTTAACAACTCAACAAAATTGTAACTGCAGCTTGCATCCTCTTCTGACCTTATGCTGAGCCATGTAAGAAGGGAACTGAATTCCACAACAGCAGAAATTTTGTCATCCCAGTACATTAACAGACCACCACTGAAAATAAATGAAACGCACTTACCAGAACAGACATCTCTATGACATCTGATGGCTGAAGGTATTCTGGGTCTATTTTGGGCCAGGACTGATGCAGCACATCAGCATCCCAGTTATGATGAGGACAAAGTTTATTCTGCATATGTGCCAAACCTGGAACATGAAACCAGTTAACTGTTCAGCTGTACTGTAACCAGAACGCTCAAATCTTTACAATTTGTTCAATAAATAAGATCAAAATAAAATTTATTTTAAAAGCAAATCCCTTAGGAGGAAATAACATTATTTAGATTAGCATACAGCACATTATAAACAGAAGGATACACATTTTGGAAAATGCTTGTTTTATACTAAGTGTAAGGACTCCCACATGAACTTTGTGGGTACACTTTAGATTAGGATTAGCACTCCAAAACATTGCCAGAAACACAGAAGACCACTGTTTATTGTTTTAAAACGTTATACTGCTACACAAGCTGACCTCTAGTTTTAGAAGTCAATCATAATACTGTATTCACTTCAACAGCGATACCAATTGGATTAAAATTTTACTAACAATTCAGTCAAAATGGGAACATTGGTTTTTAAAACATTACTGCTTATTATTTTACCACCTATAATATGCTGGATAGTTTCTAAATTTGCAAGTCAAGCTACGCACAAGATTTTCTCACGTTTTGTGAAGTACCTATTTTCTCACAAATTAAAGTATGTATAGCATGCACCGCTTGCTCTCTCATACGACATGCGCTTTCTGAAGGGCTTTATCCTTTGATTTTATCTAATAACACTGGTAAAATGGCTATAAATGATCTCCTTGTACTAAATAGACTTTGCCCTCCCTAGAGACAATCAATTCCTAACTCGTTTAAGTAACAGAAGAATAGGCTTCAATTCATTCTGTAGCCGAATAAAAACTTCTGAGTGGAACTTATGTTTCTACTTACTCTAACTGTAGGGCAAAATAAAAGATTTCACTTAACAAGAAGATTTCAAATGCGATCAATAATTTAATTGCTACTGTGATTGTTTTTCACCAAGCCAGTGAATTTGCATATTAAAAGTTAGATGCATATGAATAAGAATACAGACTAAAACTTTTTTAAAGCATACGTTTCATTCAGAATTGCAAAACTAACAACTGAAGAGGATCTGAAGATTTATCTCGTTTGGGAAAACTCAAGCAAGAACATAAAGAAAATGCATCAGCACAAGAGTCACTGTTCAGACCGAGGCATCTGAAACCGTTCGCAACACAGCCCAAGGACAGACATATCAGCACAAACGCGCCACGCACGATACATAAATGGATCTATCCAGTCGGATTGCTTACACTAATACTCTGCGTAACAGCAAACAAAGACAGAAAGAGAACGCAACTTCCTCCAAAATGAAATCGGCAAGATGGTTGTCAGGGCTTTTTGAGACAAAGCACTCCTATAAATGACACACGCAGACTTGCTATTTTCTTAATGATTCAGAAGGGGACAGGGTGGTGGACTGGTGGGAGTTATTTCTAACGGCAAGCAAGAACGTGCATGTGTTTCCTAAGAGCGACAACTGAGTTACAGTCTCGTTAGGTAAATAACTGATCGAACACTTCAGTAGATACGGATTCCTTCTGTATTTTTTCTCTTGCAAGAGTAGCTCAGGCACTGAAACAGCAAAAGATAGGAAACTGAGCAGAAAATAATCTTCACATTGGTGATTCATTTTCACGTCGACTTTAAAGAAAACAGCTGCTAAATTCTTCCCTTTTTGGCTTTTGCACATAGAGATGAGCTCACTTCTTTCCAGCTGATCACATGCCTTGTGGCAGAAGCACGCACGCTAGCCGCTCCCCATCTTCCTGTTGAAGGGGATTCTTCAACCTATTTAAAAAACTTTCTGATCTAAGTCAAGAGTTTCTACCTACAAAGGCAAAACTAGGGTCACTTTTAATCCCTGCGAAGGCTGTCAACCCTAATACACCGTCCAATAAAACATATGCAAACACATCCTGAAGCAGATAAAGCGTGACTACAGTACAACGTCAATCTTTTTTAGTTCATTTTCTTGCTACGAAACGAGCCATGAGCTCATCCACATTGAAAAAAAGTGCAAAAGTCAACAGAGCTAGTTTCAGAAAATACAGTTTGACAGGAAACCAAAATGAAGGTTTTACTTATGTTGCCTGACTGGTTTCCTGTCTTAATTAACATTTTGAGAGCTCTGAAACGCAGAAAACGCAACCATGATTTGTTTCACATTTCCCAAATAAAACAGGCAAGACCAGACACTTCACTGTCGTTAGCTGCAACTGCTTCAGCGCTTGAAAGGATCTAGACAGAACCCGCGCCCAGCCTTCCCACTTGAATCTGACACGCTGCACAAAAGCCCTGCTCGACAAGTGAAGAACCAATCACCTCACAGACCTTTCCTGTGAAAACATTAACATCCTATTTCACTATCCATCTTACCGTACTGGAGAACACCTAGTGAAGTGGGCATTATGAAGCAGGAGGTATTTGGCTTTGTATTTTTTTCACGTGTTTGGCTTTTATGGCTCTACATTGTCTTGCAGAGCCGGGACAGGGAGCCCATCGAGTGCATCTCTGCTCATTTTACCACAGAACTTATGTGCACAGTAAGCTCTAGGGACAGACCAAGGATAACTCTTGCACTCAATGGGAAGCCCTGATGCTGCAACTGGAGCTGCTCGAATGGACTTTTACTGACCACTGAGCCAATACAGAAACAGTTTCCCTAACCAGTAACTCACAGGATCAGAGCCTAAGCTGAAACACAGTGCTATATTATACTACTGTAAATGAGTTGCGGTGGAGGGACAGGAGACAAGTATAACAACGTTTAAGCTCATGGCAATGTTTTATTAGTATTACTCGACTCATGAATGTTACATAAAAATAGTACTTCCCCAAGACGCCATTTTAAGGGAAGAGCAGATTGTCATTTTAAAGAGAGATTTAAGGAGGAAGATTTGGAGGCAAATCCTGTATCAAGACAGCAAGGCAATTCCAGTCTTATGGACAGAGGCATCAGAAAAATTTATCTGTGAAATTCTAGCAACGGTACAGCTAGTCTGATGCCACCCTATGCAGGCAACAGCGAAGGATGTGTTTACAGTGTGAAGTGAGGAACGGCTGGCATGGTGAGGGACAAGGGCCAGCACAGAGAAGTTAACTGAGCAGAGGATGACAGGAGGGAGGAAGTCTTAAGGTGAAATAAAAGGAAATTAATGAAGGCATCTGAAGCAAAGCCCATGCAAGAGCTTAAGACTAGAGCTTTTCTAACAAGAGCTATAAGAAGATCAGAGAGGAGCAGTACAAGGAGACTATGAGGGTGCATTGTCAAAATGTTGATTACCCTTGGATTTAGCAAAATCAAAATAGAGATCTGAGTTAAGTAAAAATCCATTATACTAGAAGACATGCAGGTAGAGCTTTCAAACTCAGAGTAGGTATTTCTAACCGTTAGCGGAGTTGCATTCTGGATCAGTATCTTATTGGCTTGGCAGCTTTTTCCAAGTACAGGATTGTTATCCTGTTACTTTGTTCTTGATAGACTTTTTTGCTACTTTATTTAATGGATCTTTTCACTGGACGGATTCAGGCAAGTGGAATATCAGAAACACCTTTTTGCAGTCCAGGAGAAATATGTTGGTCAATTATATGTGCAACAGCCTGCAATATCAAAGAAACTGCAGCAATATAACCCTAGCTATATCCAAACAGCTATGAGAAAAGCTATGTGCTGCTACTGGCAGCAAGCAAGTGGGTCAAGAAGGCGTTAATTTACATTTACTGAATACAACGCTAGGAGATTCGTTTTATACGTTCCTTAGTGACAGATCTGGAACATCAGAGGGCTTCTGAAAAGCCCGGGTTATTAGAGCTAACTCTAGAATGTGTTTGCAGTTTAGCAAAATCCATGTGAATCAGGAATTCCTTTCAGCCTTCAGAAATTGATCTGCCTTCCTCCATTCCTATACATTGATTATCCTTCATTTTAGATTATTTTCTTGGAGGAAAAAACAAGTTTTCATTCTGAATCAGGCTTCTTGTATTTGCACAGGACTTCTGAATTCAGATTTTCCATGAAGATCTGTAATGTTAACTAGCTTCCATTCAGCTCTGCTCTTCCAAAAAGCCTTCTCGAGCAAAGACTGCATTCAAACAAAGGCATTCTTGCAATAGAGCTATTGTAATGACAGTTAAAATGTTGTTAAGAGAATCATACCATTACAAATACCAACAATTATATTTCATTTAAATACATCTTTAAAATGTGTTTATCATCAGTACATATCTTTCATGTGCCTTCTCTAATAAACATTTAACATCTCACAATAAGCAGTTTCGTATCCTTGTCTGGACAGCACAATACTGTACTACTCAAACAAACAAACCAAAAAAAGTCCCAAATGGTGTCTGTATATTCCTCAGATACAAGGTTTCAGGAAGGAAACAGATTTCCTCATCCTGTTTCTGTTCACAAACTGCCAAGACATCAGCCAATGAACTCTCCCCACACTGAGGGGCTACAGTAGCTTTTTATGCCATGAAGCTATAAACGAGTGAATATACTGCATAACTAAGACCATTAGGTCCATGCACCAAAATACTGAAAAGCATTCCTCCTCTAAGCAGCAGAAAGAACCACTTCACACACAAAATATCAAAGCGCTCAGCTACTATTGTTCAGCTGCTGAAAGGTGAGGCGCTTATGAAACAGCATTCAAGCAGCCTTCCTCTTCACTCAAACTGGAAATATTTCCTGCTGGTACTTAAGTACGCTCTTCAACCAGCACAGAAAAAGACCAAGTTCTTCATTTCTACCTGGTGCATGAAAACAAGATGGTCACATATAAACTGAATCCCATGGGATAATAATTTTTCAGCTGCAGAAGAGCAAAAATTGCTGTATCTTGAGTCAACCTAATTTTACGTTACACCTTACGCTATATTTAAAATCTAAACGTTACATCAGAAGCATCCTTGAGATATCAAACTGAAGTTCTGAGTTTGCAGATCAGTGTTCCTACTCAACTCTAAAATTATCTGCCTGATAGTTAACTATTAGGGCTTCCATATTTACTACCTTCCATTTTCCCTGTATAGATAAAAATGTTCCCTATTTTCATCACTAAAAACAAACAGAAAATAAAAGCTGTGTACAAGATATTTTAGAATGAAATGTCAATATTTAATTATAAATATGTTGCTTATGTGTTGTTTCTTATTTGCGTTACAACAGCAGACAAAAGCTTCCATCAAAGCTTTGCGGTCTGCTGCTGTGAGTGCTATTTATAGAGTCAATAATATATAAAGTCCTCTTCCTGAACAGTTTACACGACAGGAAGCAGCACTATCCCTCCTTTTTAGATGTAAAGCCAAGGAACAAAGACAGAGATTATTCTGGCAATGTATGGAGAACAGAAGCACCAAGAAAGATTAAATGCAGAATTTAGCTTATTTTTTTAAAGTTACAGTTTAAAAATACTTAAAATAAGAAAAGATTATTACCCACACATAATAAAATTTAAGAAATTGGCTATATCAGATGATCAACAACACTCAGTGGAACCAGAATGCAAATTCAGAAACCTTGATCATAAAAAACATTAACTCGGGGAAGCTGCCTCTAGCATATAGTCGGACATTTTTCCCCAGAAGTCCTAATCCCAGGACAGAAGCGTTAAATGTTGGCGCCTTCTAAATAAAATACTCTTCTTACCACAAAGCAGTAGTTAAATGTACATACGTTCTCCTGAAAAAATAGTTTAATAACGTTAATGAATTGTAACGATGATTGTGTTAACAGAGAATGTGTTTTTCACATTCTGTCATAAAATTCTCTGGTCAATAATCACCACAAAATGTTTTAGTATACTAGCTGCACTGAATGTCAACGTGCAGTCTTCAGATCACACAAACAAAATTGTATCTTCAGACGTGGCCAGCGGTAGAGGATAGTACAATCCCAATTTTTATTATGCTTCCTTTTAATTCTTACATCAGAGAGAGATCCAGAAAATGCTTAGCATTCTCATTCTCCAGTGATGTTAGTAAAACGGGAAGACATTCAGAATGGTACACGATTAAGCTTTATGTTTGACAAACTATGTTAATTCAGATATCCTAGCGAGCATTGTAATTTTATCAAACATACTTGATAATTCTGTATTCCCTAATACATATTTGAATTTCACAGTTCACAAGGCACTGTGTAAGTAATTAGCCCTGACGACCCCTGCCTCCATCTCAACCAAAGCAGAAGACAAATTGTGGCAATTACTTCCGTTTAAGTATAATTTTAATTACATGATACTTCATATTGTAACAGAATATTGACTGAAGTCAGCATTCTCCAAATGGATCATGTCTGATGCCATGCTTTATTTTAAATAATTAAGCTTTCATTAAAGCATCTCAATATACGGTTAATAAAAACACAGAAAAAAAATACTTCCCTAATACGTACAGAAATATCTTGCTGTTTCCAGAGATTGTGCCCCTATGTTATTGCCATGATCAAGAGCAACCTAGATTTGGCAGTTGGTAATATTATACTATCATGTACAGCTCTGAAATCTAAGCCATTTACTAGCCCTGCTCCGTCAAAACTTGAAAGCACAAAGATCTAGGACGATGATCCTGAGAAATAAAACTTTTAAAATGGCATGCAAAAGCTAACATTAGGTCCAAAACCACACAGTTAACTTGTGACCCGTCTTAGCATAGAATATACTCCTATCCTCCCACATACGTCTTGGGACTTCTTCCAACAAAACTGTAAAGTAACTGCTGAACTGCGGCATGTACCTCCTCTATTTCACAGGTTGTAACTGCAGCAGCGCCACACAACTTAGCCCACATGGGATTCAGACCTCAAGGTTTACAGCTGTGACAGATCTTAAAAAAAGATTTCCTGTCTGCTGTTCCCACTCTCCCCTGAGAGGTTAATTCACAACATACTGTCCCTCGGCCTCTGGAGAATATTACCAGAATAGTATTTGCATTTAACACTCTTTTATTCTTTTTAGTACACAGTCTGTGACATGGTCCTCTTAGCCTGAATTCCTGAAAGAAAGTACTTTTAGTCCGAAGACTCTAAAACAGTTCTCTTTAAAAAGCCCGAAACCTCCTTTCATATGAAAGGACAGCTAGCCACAGGCATATACATTCCTTCCTCATGCAGGTCCTCTCTTGACTTTTTCTTCCTTCTCCCTTCCTCTGCCTACTCTCAAAAAACCTCCACTTTTGGATGCGAAGAGAAAGAAACTAAAAGCAGAGAGATGTGGTAAGACCACAAGTTTCAATTTTTTTTTTTTTTTTTTTTTTTTTTTAGGAATTATGAGTAGATGACGGGCATTAAGACATTACAAAATCTCTGTCTTTGAAAGAAGGTGACAAGACAGATGTAGAGCTGAGGTAGAAGTGACATGTATTATTTTAAAGATATTTTTGCAAACTTGCCGTCTTTTTTCCCCCTGCAACATAGATAAAAAAAAGTGTATTTATATAAATACCTTTCCACATCTCTGATGCAACATGTGGAGCCATAGGTGCAACCATAATGCAGAGCGTAGCCAAAGCATCTTCAAATTCTGCACTATGGAGAATAAGAGGTTGAGAAGCTTGCTAAGGAAAAAAGCAGAAGGAAAAGAAAACGAAATGTAAATGTATATATTCCTGTGGGGAGAGAGAAGTAGGTTAGTTAAGAAGGAAACGTAGTAAAAACAAAAATCAATGTCTACGTTCAGAATAGTATAATTTCACAATATTGACCAAATCTGAATCTTAATTCCTTTATTCATTGTATCATAATAGAAAAGATGCAGCACTAAAAGCAGCTGAAAAAGTTTTTTCTTTCTTTGCCTCTGTTTTGACCCTGAGAGATCACACCCCATGATAAGGGCAGTTCAGATTCTGTGTTTATTTTGTCATTTGCTTCTCTAATGAGACAGAACGTCAATACATGTCAGGTAAGGAGAATTATTTGGTGGGTGTGATGGACACCAGCTCCTGTCTACTAGAAAGTTGTCTAAAACCAGTGATTTGTTTGACGCAGACTACAGAAGAGCTATCAGATGGTGACTTGTCATTGATACTAATGAGGTCAGTGCAAACTAGATTTGAGTAAGTTTTACTAACTGCTACCTGTCTTCTATTTTTAAACGTCATCCACCTCCCCACTTCCTCCTTTCAAATGGGCCTGAAAGAGGAAGTATCAACATGTTATAAGGAAGGAAATTTGTTCTTGAAATATGAGGAGATAGTACAGTGTTCAAACATTTGGCTGTCTGTATGACACTGATCTTTTAATGTTCACTCATCACCATCTACCAGCCCCAAATGCATATGAATCATTGAGCTGGAGATAAAAAGAAATCTGTGTCACCTTCCCAATAGCACACAGTGCCCTAGACTTACAATTACAGCACTTGTGCCTGTCCTACTTTATTTTTTGTTAAGTTCCTTGAATTTGTCAATATCTCCTTGGAGTCTACAGGGTGTAAGATGCTATTTCAAGACAAAGTTGGAAAATCCTAATTTGTAATTTGATTTCTGGTCTAGATCGTATTACATTCATATATCTGAAGGAGTGCTCAATTAGATCTAAAAGCAGTAATAAAATACAAGATAACAGTTTATTATATTTGATCTATCACCTCTGGCTGATAAACAACATAATAGCCCAAATTAAAAATACTAAAAGCTGAAGTTATTTTTACGTTTGTTTTAAAAGGGGAGTTTGCAAGCTCTATTACTAGCAGATAGTTTAGAGGTGAAAGCCTTCTTCTTCGAAGAATGTAAGATTACGTGTGATTTTCCATGCAAAGAATAACCTTTTTAATCAATATGTTTAGTAAATCTATAACGCACTACTATATGTAACTACTTACGCAACTTGTTTATGGACAAAAGTGTACAAAGAACAGAACAAAGCAAAATATATCCTTTTGAAATTTCAGGATGCAGATGTAAACACCAGAACCTAGTGGCTCTAATACTTCCATGCTCTTCCTGGAAAACACAGTCTGTGCAGGGGTTACAGTGATACTAGAATGTACTTCTTTTGAAATGAGTGATGCAACCTAAGTGCATGAGGCTCCCAAAGTCAGTAACAAGGGTAATGACAGTAAATAACTCTTGGTATGGTAAGCTCAGTTCAAGCAGCTCTCGCTTTGTGTACAGACATATATATGAACAGGGATTGAAAGACACAGACCGTCATTCATATTGCATACTTACATAGAGTATGTTACTGAGGCTCATCAGTCGAGAAATAGCTGCATTAAACAGATGATCCTTTGCGAAATATTCTGTTACCTGGTTGTATTAAAGAAAAAGAAAAGTTCTGTCACGACTTACTTAAAATTCTCACACATGGAAATATTGGGGTTTTAAATGAAAAATCATGTTGGCTAATCAATTCCAAATTGTGAAATATGCCTATCTTAACTCTCCCGTGGAAATCACTTCAACAGCATGTCATCTATCATATCATATCATATATACACCCACCTGTGTGTGTGAAAATAAGAATCATGTAAAAAATTCAGTTGACCAGCTTTCTGTTTCAAAATGTTAAAAGCTTCAATCAATGCCAATTAGAATTGTGTATTAGGAAACACCCTCTGTGTCCTTCAGTAAGATATCTTCCCTTTGTCCCCAAAAATAGTGTTCATACTTGTAAATCCAGTAGTGCCAGTGAAAGCTCTTTCTTACATAGCAAGATCACAATTCAAAAGTCCATTAAAAAATTTGGAAGGTTCCTGGCCACAGAATTTAAATCAGGATAAGGTTTTATGTGCAGGAAAAAAATTGAAGTTCATGTTACAGGTATTTATGTCTCCTTCTGAGTCTTGCATAATTGAACTGACACTAATCACAGCGTGAGAATTAACACAACAGACGAACGCTTAATTCAATAATAAAATTTTTTAGGATGTGCTAATGTACTTCTCCAACATTTTTTTTTCACTCTGCATGAAACACACAGCATATCGGATAACGAGGTGTGAAACAAGCAGATTTAAACAAGCAGATTTAAAAGGGATGATGCGCATAACTCACCTATAGCTTTATCACTGGAAAATGGAGTTATTTCAAACTCAGACTGAAATCCAGGCATTTTAATGCCATAACACTTCATCCTTTACACGAGGCACACAGCAGAGAAACTTTGCCTATCCAAACCTTACTACTTTGCAGAAGAGCTGTGTCCCATGGAATTTGCAGGCAAATAAAATTACTTATACAGAGACTATTTTAAAGAATATTTTATAAGCTACTCATCTGGGAGAAATGTTTTGCTCCAACAACGCTGTAAGTCAAATGTACAGTTTTAACAACAGCAGCAACTTATTTAGCCATTCGCAAAGTACATAAGTGTTTTCTTTTCACCTCAGAAATCACCAGATTCTTCTGCTCCCAGATCTTTCTGGCTTCAGCCTTCTGTTTCTTACTCAGAAGCTCAGGATTGGGCATGGTTCCCGACGTCCTCGCTTCAATAAGTTTGGTTACTAGGGTCCACAGGCGTGTCTGCCATCTCTGAACACCTGGCATAGCATCAGCTGAATTTAATGAAGAATTGCAAAAACAAACCGATTTCAGTTACAACGAACCAAGCCAAACCTTTAAAGAGAAGCAGAAGGGAAACTGTACCCTGGAGTTTAACATTAAAAAAACCCTATATTGTGCATCAAAAATGTCAATGCAATTACAAATACATTTAAAAATAACGCTGGGTTGCTTTAATGGAAAGAAAGAATTATATAAAACAAAAGTATTTTCTGCAATGACTTCAGAACAGGTATATATCAAAACCATTTGCTAAAACTATAAAATAAGCTAATGTTATGTCAATGCTAGAATATTCATCTTGTGTTTTAATGACTCTAGAAAACAATCCTTTTATATGCTTTCATTTTCCAAACTCATGGAAGAATACATACTCTCTCTCTCTCTATGCACATACATATGTATATACATATATGGATATGGGCACGCACACACATATGCATATATACATACACACATACTCTTCAAGTGGAAAGGTTTCTTCTAAACTTTGCTTTTAAAAACTACATATCCTTTTGTTGCTACAGAGGTGTACCGTGCTAACGACTATAGGCCCTGACCCTTGGGACCATCTTTCTGACCCAGCTTAGCTTGGAACTGAGAGATTACGTCCACGCTGGTCCTACAGGCATCAGTCCTGCTACACGGCTGCTCTAAGAATGTGTTTACGTGACCTCGGGACGGTGGTGGAGAGAGGCCCAAGCTAGCGCTGCTCATGGCCAGTTCCTCCACGTGATGTGGTGCAGAGCTACTTGTGAAGGCATGGCTTGGGGTGGGGCACTGGCATGGCTTTACTGCTTTCCGTTCCAGATGTGTGGGGTTTCTACTAGCCTGCACACCACTACCTCACGCTGCACTGCACACTGTCAACATCTCCTAAAATATTCCAACTGGCAAGAGCCTCCTGTTAGAGAAGGGAACTGTGGCCAACATAGCTGCAGCTTAGCGTAAGCCTGACTCTTGTCTAGCATAAGTGCCTAAAGTAGGTGAGGCCTGCAGGCCACGGGACTGAACTGTAACCCGAAGAACATTGCTGATGACGTGACTGCAAAATCAGCTAGAACCAGCCCTCAAGGATACAGAGCACAGTGACCAGAACGAAGAGAAGTAACGGCTGACCTTCGGATAAGATAAGGTACTGTGGAGCAGGAACAGAGCAAATGTCTAGCAACCGTCTAGCAACCGGCCTGGGATGTAGATGCGAACCAGGGAGAGGGAAAGAGACCACCGATTCAGTAAAGACGACTGGAAGAGACTTTCATTGGCAGGCGGGGAAATAAGACTGTAAAAAGTGTAATTACTTAAGAATTCTTTTGTTCTGGGTCCCTCCCCAGAGGCACCTAGCTCAAGCTGTTGCTTTGTCCTATCGTCATTTGAATAAATAATTAATTTAGCTGTTGTATGTGCGTGAGACTCTGCTCCTCGGAAACCTAGGGTCGAATTGTTTCCACAACACTCCAGTTCTGCTCCAGCAGGTATGCCTGAGAAGATGATCAGGCTTACTACTAAAACTGGGAAAAGTAAAAAACACATGAGTGATTGTAACCTACAGAGATTACCTGTCTGACTGCACTAGATGAAAGACTTCCACGTGTCTGGAACAGCAAAACACGATCTCACTGATGATGTCTACGTGACCCTCATGAACTCTCTTGGGAGTGACTGGCAGTACGATGCACTCCCCAAACTTTCCACCTCCTGTTCACATCAAGAGCTCGTAGATCATTTAGACACGTTGGGCACCACGTAGGTTGGGCATTATTTGGACTATAGCAATGGTGTAGTAAGCTGCTGGGTAAGCTTGGCCACATCTGGTCCTGCACGCTCTGGAAGACTGCTTGCCT
This sequence comes from Struthio camelus, assembly GCF_040807025.1. Lineage (NCBI taxonomy): Eukaryota > Metazoa > Chordata > Aves > Struthioniformes > Struthionidae > Struthio > Struthio camelus. The sequence continues at coordinate 50,699,827 of NC_090943.1, forward strand.
GCACCAGGGGAGAGGGGAGGGAATGGTGTGGGACTCTGCTTTCATGCCCACTGTTGAAAAGACAGTGAACCTAGTCTGAACAGCAATCCTCAAAACACTGTCTAAACACACTCAGAGAGGAAAAGGATTACGGTAACTGCGTACCAGTATATAATATTCTCTCATTAAGACAATTTCCTATTTAGTTATTTGATTTCTTCAATTTAAATGTTCATTATTCTGTTACCATAAAAAAATACAGGCCAGAGTTTAAAGCAGATTTATGGAATCCTTCTCATATGCTTTCCTCTCCGTTTTTTTCCCTGGAAATATCTTCAGGCTGCTAACATCTTATTATGTTCAAGTTTTCCAATACTCTTTTATCAAGATGTGACCCAGCGAAATCTTTCTTTCTATTTCTCAGTTGGTAAACAGCCTGGTTTGAAGGACTAATTGTATTTTTCGTAGCCCTACACCTATCTGTGCTTAGCTTTCTTACAGAATGTTTCAGTATAACCACCCAGCTCTAGCAATATTTTACAAGTAACATTTTGTACTCCTGGCTCTCACACTAATTTCATTATTCCGTTTTCAAGATGGAAAAATACAGTAAAAAGATTGTGGATTACTGAATTACCGACTTCAAGTGGGAATTGTGCACCTGAGTATCTTTAGCGATCCAGGAGTTACAGCCTGATTCCAAGCTTAACAAAAAAGCAGTAATTTGGAAATGAACGCACATGCACATGTAAAGGGTGACAGAAGTCAGCTGAAATAATGCTTAGTACAGACTGAACAAAGCAGCAAAAAGACAAAAGAAAGAAGAAATGCATGTATTTTAAACCAGGTATGAAGTGCTTTATTACAGCCCCCTAGGCAACAAGACAGTTGCACTGAAATGTATGCACCAAGTCCACATTAAAATGATAATAAATAGAAATTAAGATCTATTAGTATGACAAACTGCATGATGGCAGTAAATAAGTGTGTACAAGGGTAAAACTTCTAAATAATATCTTGTCCAAAGGCAGAACTAAATTCATAAAAGTATGTCATGTGCGTACATCTATTAGCTACTGAGAATTCTGATTATCTTTTTATGCGATTCTTTCAACTCATATTTCTTAGTCCATCTTATAAAAGCCACTGCATGCACATGTAGATAAAAGAAAATAGTTTAAAATTGCAAAGTTTTATCTGGAATATAACACGATGAAAACAAAGCATCTTAAAACGGAGAAAACAATCTTAAAATAATCATTTTCAATCCGTCAATTATAGTCAATCAGAAAATAAGAAAACAAGACCCAGCCTTTGCATTCTCTCATTATTTCAGAAGAAAATACTGATGGAAAAGAAGTGCTTTTCATACAGCTAGTTTTCGCTTGAAAGAGGCATTGTACCATGCGGTTGATTGCAGTGATCTTGCAAGCCTCCCTTCTTCCTGACAGTTTTGTTACCCTCTCTTTTAGAAGAAACAAACACTAAAACCTTCTTATTATACCAGCTTTTTGATTCAACTGTACCAAAACTTAGGCAACAAGATTTGTATACATCTCCTGGGCCTTGTGTGCATGTGTGTGTGTTTTTTAAAAATACACTAGAAAAAAAGCAACGGAAAGAATCTGACTTACTTTTAGCATCCCACAAAATATCTTGTTCTGGAGGAGCTGCAAACAGAATGTAAAGACGTATGGTGTCAATGCCATACTCTTTCTTTAATTCTTCAGGGTCTATTCCATTGTGCTTAGATTTGCTCATTTTTTCCCAAGTGACTTGGATCTTCTCACCAGTTTTTAGGTGAACTGGTTCAGTCCCTAAACAGTAACACATACAAAAATATTAAAGCAAATTCTGTTCTTTTGTAACAGTAATGGATTTTGTTCTCTAAACGTATTAAGGGACAAGAAATTCTATTCTAGGGGGTAGAAGGAGGGTTTCCAAACAGTTTAAAGAGAAAAAAAAAACAGTATAAAACTTAAAACCCTTTCCCTCCCAAAATGTTCCTGCTTACATATTTTACCATAAATGGCATCCTAGCTTTATAGGTTTTAATTTTGGTACGTTATCCTGATAAGAAACTGCCTTATGTTACACGAATTTAGGAATAGGGAGGGGGATTTGCACTGATACACGTACACCCAGGCAAAATCACCTGCTACAGACAAGCCCTAGCTTCTCCAGAAGAAGACAGGATCACAGGCAGAAAATGTATCCTTTTTTTTCACGCTGGGTTTGTATGCAGGAGAAGAGCGGTGATAACAAGGTGAGCAAGAGGAGTGTTCAAGGGAGGCAAGTACGACCAAGCCCTTCTGGTTGCTGCAGTCCCTCAAACAAAGGCTGCTGATCCACCTTATACTGTAAAAGTGCTGGAAGGAGCCTGAGAAACAGTACTTCTTTCTACACCTGTGATACTTATGCCTAGTATCTACTGCATATACCAACAACCATGTTAGCTGTTGCAATGGTGTTTTTGTAGGCGGTCTGTTTGCTGGGACTACTAGCTGCATTCAGTAAGCTGCTGAGCACTGTCTTAACCAACTCGGATGCTTTGGACTCAGACTACACTGAAGTTAAAATAATATCACAGTACTGCTTCTGTGTTTGGTCACAATTACAAGCCACTGGATTGTAGTAGTGTCTCTGGGGACTTGGCACACGAATTCAAAACTCACAGAAGCCACTTCCCAGTTCAAATATTACAAGGATTCATTTTTCTCTGCTGCGTTTTTCCTGCACTGTGACTTGTATATCCCTTTCGACTGAAGTAGCCCCTGACTTTCCGGGTGCACCTGTGCTGGTTTTCCCACGCAGTCTCTCTTACCAGTGAAATCAATCTCCTCTCTCTTCAGATACTGGCCTGTGGTTGTTAATCTGAATGTTTGATTCTTGATAAGACCTTGAACCAACAGCTTATGGAAAGGCTCCCTAAGGAAGGAAGGAAAAAGAACCCAGTCTGTCAAGAACGGCTGTCAAAAATTCTTTCTATGATAAGCCTCAGATGTTGAGTCAATTAGGCACAATTATTTAATGAAAGAAGAATTTTAAGTTGACTATATATAAATGGTTGTCCCCTGTGAAAGTCAGAATACTTTCTGCATTTATTCATGATGGCTAGCTGACAAGTATAAATATTTATTTGTATTCCACACAGATCATTGCATCCTGATTTAGTACTGAGTTATTCTAAAATCACTTTTCAAATAAAATTATGGATAATACACTAAGGTTTCTTGGCAAACTGTGCAAGTTCACTAACTTTAAACTAAATCTCCATTTGTAAACGTGTTCAAGTTCCTGGCCTCATTTCCTTATAAATGTTTCATTCTAACTTCTCTCTGAGGAGCACAGTGTTTAGAAAAAAAATCAAAATCTCACTGCACATTTCTTTTCATAAACTGAGAAGATACAGTTTCTTGAACAAACATAAGCATTTGTATGCCTTGCCCTTTACAGAACTAGCCATCAAGGCCTAGTTGTAAGGAAAAAAAAGTACACTAGAAAACTGCAAAGCTGGAAAGTTCACATGTCAGTGGACCAATTTATTTAGCATCTGAAACATTAAAACTTAAGTTTTCTAGTAAAATCTGCATCAGGAAGAGCAAGTTATCAGATGTGTCTATGATGGAGATAATAGAGCCTTGAAAGCACCAAAACTAAGGGCAGTAGTGTGCTCAATAAATTCTAAGTAAACACACCGCTCTGGCTGACAGATACACTATTGCTCCCACCTTCTCGCAGTGATCTTACGTTTCTAATTCATTGATTCAGATGGCTGTCATTGTTTTCACTGGAAAAAGTCAATGCAATTAACCTCTAGAGATTTCAGTGCCCACTTGACAGGTCGGGAAGGTGAGGCAGCTGTGGTGGCCACACCAGGAACGCTACTGGCCAGGGAAGAGGTACGGAGCCAGACCCACGAAGCGTGGGGTCTGGGGAATCTTCTCCAGGGATCCTCAGGCGCAAAGGCTTTGGGGACCATCGTTCTAGAGGACTTGCTTATGAGTGGTGGCTACTGCTGACCTCCCTAACACGTGTGCTCAACATTAAATAACCTGAGTGAGCCCCCACTCTTCTACTTAAGGAAGCTCCAAATACCTACCAAAATACACTTACGTACAAAGGATGCATCACTTGTATATTTACATATTTTTTCAAAAAGTTACAATAAACCCATCCATCTAAAGAAGAAATAGTAAAAAGAGGCGCCTACATTTTCCTTCACATATAAAAAGGCATAATCCAAAACACTACTCAGTTTTCTAGTTTTCTAGAGTCAGTTTAGCATTTTACATCATTATGAAATATAGAGTATATGACAATTTATCTCATGATTTAAAACATAGTAATTTAATAATATAGTAAAATCATTATCATTTAATGTATGCTTTTTTTTTTTTAACCAAATTAAAGCAGATACCTTCCAATTGCTGTTCGTTCAATGCTTTTGATGACTCTGAAGTAAGGAGATATTTGAAAGAAAAGCTTTTTATTGGGAGAGAGAAAGCAACAGGCTTCATATGTTATCTTCAGCATACTCAGGCTTGAACAAGAGCTCTCTTCCTTGCATATTTTGCATACTCCTAAATATTGGGCAAGGAATGGCACATAGCGATACCATTCAGTCCCCAGGCAGCACAGGTCTCTACAGTACTGCCTGGTTTTATTAACAGTATGGAAAGTAACAATCCAGGCACCTCTATAAACATTTTCTGAACAGTATTTCATAGGCTGCCTGAAAAGTTCTGCTGCTTCGAAATAAATTAAAGGAACTTAAGGAAATGAGAGTCGAAGTCAAGTTTAGACAGTAAAAACAAGAAACAGTATTTTACAAGGATGCGGCAACACAGTCTCAAATATTTATCTTCTGAGGCAACTGCAAAATGCAAACACCTAACCAAAAGCCTCGTCATTCTATTAGCAACAAAATGGGTGTAAAAACACTTACAAGAGACAGCAAGCCTTGTTTTGCTCCACAAACTAAAGAAATTACAAAAAGAAAGAATAAAAAGATTTTTCTCTCCTATCACTCAGCACGTCAGTCTAAAATCTAAAACAGTTATTAAAAGAGCTACATCTGTTGCTATCTAAAATAATAAAACTAATGAAATAGCCAGAACATCAACATCATATAGCACTCCCAACTGGAAGCAATTTTTCAAGGAACACTTATTTTGAATGACAGAGTTAGTTCAGATCATATGCCAAGTTATTAAAAGCTAAATGTAGCAATGAACATTTCCTATTTTTGTTTATGCTGACAGAGGCTACAAAAATGCAATACAAAATACATTACCAAGTATGGAGGGGGGGGAAAAAACACAAACATGTTCCTAGTGGGAGACCACAGAAGAGTGGAGAAATGCCCAAAACGAGAAAGGCAGAGCCCATCTAATAGATACCGGGCTCAGAAACAAATACAGCCCTGAACCGAGTTTCTCCCCATGTGCTGAATGGTTTTGCTAGCGCTGCGATGGCTCCATCTCACGGTCGCACGTAGAGTTACATTTTAATTCACGTTAATAAAACGGCACACCTACAACCTTCCCCCGCAAAGAAACCCATCAGCTGCTCGGCTAGGGAAGGGAAGGGCAAAGACGCCGCAGCCCATCATACCTGACGCAGTTCTGATGCGAGCACTGCAACACAAACCCGTGGCCTGCCGTTATAAGTACCTTCTGAGCAACGCCACGAGAAAGCAACCGAAACTACGCTGTGTTCAGACAGGCAGACTTCTCCAGCGCAGTAAACAAAAGAGGCTGCTTGAGCTTCTTTTTAAGGGCTCGATCGCTTTTCAAACTGTAAGCATGTGGGAACAGGGTACGCCTATAGCCGCCTGTGAGCTGGAGCTGTGTGCAGTTTCTGCCTATGCCGCGTGGCAGGTGGGACCCCACCGGTGCACTCCGACATCTCACAGAAGGATCAGCTGTGACAGCCACGAGGTGTGTAATCCGGCTATTGCTTTTCACTAACTTCCACATACAGGGTTCATCTCGATGATAAATAATCTCTCCACGCAGGAGCACGCACTGGCTGGAGGGGCAAGCGTGGCTGACAGATCAGCAACCCCCTGCTCCGTGCCACGTCCTCAGGCCCCAGGTTCTGCTCCAGGCAAGGCAGGTAGCGGGACTTTGGCTACAATTACAAATGACCTGGCTGGAAGGACTCTCTGCAGCCTGCAACGGTGATAAATATTGGGACTTAAAAGAAGGGCAGGGAACTTGCTGAATATATTTGCATCCCATATCTTTAGAAAGGCTGAGAGAGCCCAGTACTGTGCCCTAGAGTTAAGACCTTGGTCAGGCAACTGTCAGGGGAGTTCAGAAGCTCATGAAACCTGCACGTAGCTCCATCTGCCTGTAAAAGGCCAGAGTATAAGTGATTTTAGGGGGGAGATCATTTTAGGCAGAAAAAAGTTCAAATAACATTCCACTTTTGGATTTTATACAATCCATACATATACGTATGTCATACATATCAGATATACAGCATATCTGAGTGCTTTTTTTAAAAAATCAACACTAATAGTAAAGTCCCCGAAGAACTTACTGAGGCTCTAACATCCTCCCTCTACAGAATAAGATATTTCTGCCGCACAGATACCTTTTATTTTGCAGTGCAGCTATGTAAACTTTCTTACTCAACAGATTTGCTCTCTATCGGAGTCAAACCTGCTGACTTAATAGCAACAATAAGCTTTTTTTATTGCTTTCTAATCCTTCCGGGAGCATATGCTGGATTCCATTTACACTTATTCGTCAAACAGAACTGATTACTAAAGTCCTGAGAAGAGCCAAATTCTGTGTAACTCGTACTTGCAATAATACGGTCGAGCAGGTGTAACTGAGGGTGTCAACGCATCTGCCACGGTGGATTAAGCTGGAAGAGATGATGTAGTTGCTGGCCCCAGCTGCCTACCTGGCCCCTCTCCCAGGGGTGGTCACAACTGGGAGGGCTGGCTGGCTTGTGAATTAATTCCAGAACTGTTGCAGTTTACAATCCAGAATATTAAAACAGGATGACATCAACTTGGGCTTAATGTGTTGTCACGTGTATCGATACCCAGAGGGTGCTATTTATCCTACTTTGTCAGTATTAGAGAAAATGAGCAAAATCCTCCCAAAACCTCCAGTTCGACCCATTAAAAAAAAAATAGAGAGAGAAATTATGCTCCCTATTCAGGGCAGTTTTAAACTACAATTATTACAACTACTCTTATTAACTACTCTAATTATTAAACTACTCTTATTACAATTTCAGATGCCTACAAACATTGCATTTTCAATGAAAGCATGTGCGATGCCTGTAAATGAATGGGTATATTTCTACTATAATGCATATCATTCATGAAGAAGACAGAGTAGGTTGCTTTGAAAATCCAAACTACAGAATTTTGAATTTTTCTTTTCAATCTCATTATTACATTAACAGTTATTAGTACAGAAATAAAGACTACCAGGAAAAATTCCAATAGATTTGAAAGTCAGAGAATAGGAGCTAAATAATGAAAATTATTATGAAGAAAACCTATCAAAATGAAAGACTATTACAGATTTATAGGGGCATCTCTTAAAATTTGTCATGGTACCACGTAACATCTTAAATGGTTGTATCACTCATCAGCTGAGATGTAGCAGATTTTTACTACTTTAATCAGTGAACAGACCTGAGCTACCAGCACAAGATTTAAAAGTCACAAGAGGGGAGCGTTTTCTAACCTTTTACTACGTTCCCCCTTGCCACTGTGGGCTCCCACAGCATGATTTTAAGCTTCCTAACAATAAGCTTGTTGTGTCTCATCACCCTTTTTGGATCTCTCAGACCACTCCCTGAGCAATCCTAACAGAAGACTGAGCAAACGTGGCTTCTGACAAATGCTAAAGCAAATTTCTAACACGTGGTAATATTTATAGAGGACTTTACAATTCCCATATCAAAACAAAACCCTAATTTGACTTCACTGCTTAGAAGCCTCTAATGCTTTAACTTGTGTAGAAGCTAAGGCAAGCAGACAATTTTATGCCTGATGATGTATTTGTTACAGTCATCTTGCATTCTGAATACACACATAAGCAGTACAAACAACAGACCCTAAGGGCAATGCTCTAACATTTCTTCACATGTGCAACAGTTCCTGAGACTACGTATGCGCCCTCACAGGACTTCTGTACAATCTTGCAAACTACTTTTACAGAAAGCAATTTTGATTTTCTCTCCTGTTGTCACTAGACATAGTCAGTATTTCCTGTGTACTTCTGCGATTTACCACACTTAGCCCAGTCTACACCACACAGCTTTCATGGTGCAGCTCTGTCACAGCAGACTGTGAACAATACACGTTCCAAATTAACATAGCTATAAAAATCACCAAGTCTTAAAATAATGTAGGTTGGAAGGGCTCTTTGGTGGTCATTTAGTCTAACCTTCAGCACTCAGCAGAGCTAACTTCAAAGTTAGAGCGGGCTGCTCAGAGCTCCACCCAGGTGGTGGAGCTATATCCAGTATATCCAATATCCAATCATGGAGATCCCATAACTTCTCTGGTCAAACTGTTCCAGGGTCTGACAACTCTGGAATATTTCTTCCTGGAATACTTCTGGAATACTGGAACTCTGGAATACTTCTATTCAGATGGACCTTGCTGCAATCTGTGTCTGATGCCCCTTGTCCTTTCTCTGTACATCTCTGAGAAGAGTCTTGTTCTGCCTTCTCTACGATCCTCCTTTAGGTAGCAGTAGACTGCAATTAGATCCTCTCCTTAGCCTTCTCTTCCTCAGGGTGAACACATCCAACTCCCTCAGCCTCTCCTGGTATGCCACACGCTGCAGCCCTCAACCATCCCTACTGCCCGCTGCTGGACCTTTTCCAGTTTGACAACATCCCTCTCAATGGGGGCCCCAAAATTGGACACAATATTCCAGATGTCACTCCATGAGTAATGAGCAGGGGAGAATAATCACTGCTGGCCATACTTTTGCTAATGCAGCACAGTATACTGTCATGTGTACTGCTGAGTCATGTTCAACTTGATGTCCACCTGGACTACCAAAGCCCTTCTCTGCAGAGCTGCTCCCCACACAATCAGCCCCAGCCCCTGCTGTTGCAGGGGGTTACTCCATTCCAGGTACAGGAATCTACATTTGTCCTTGATGAACTTCAAAGGATTGCTGCCAGCACTTTGACAAGTTGGAGGAGCAAGTCCAAAGTTCTTTGCATGGCAGCCCAGCCATCCAGAGTTTCAGCACTCCCCCCAGCATGGCGTTCCATGAACTTGCGGAGGCTGCATCTTCTTGTATTGTTCAGGTTGTTGACGAAAATGTTAAAACATAATTGGCCTCACTAGTGACCCCTGAGGATACCACTAGTAATTGGCTGCCAGTCAGACTCTGAACCCCTGACAACTACCCTTTGAGCCTGGTAGTCCAGACAATTTTTCCATCGCCTTTGTAGTCCACGCATTCAGTCTGTATCTTTCCAGTCTAGCCGTAAGGATGCCATGGGAGACACTGTCGTAAGTCTTACTAAAAGCAAGATAAATGACATGCACTGCTCTCCTCTGACCCACAGAGCCAGTCATCTCATCATAGAAGACGGTTAGCTGAGTCGGGCACAATTTCCCATGGTTAAACCTGAGGTGGCTGCTCCCAGACACCTTCTTGTCCTCCACGTGTCTGAAAACTCCTTCCAGGAGGATTTGTGTCATAATCTTCCTGGGGACTGAGGTGAGGCTGACTAGCTTGTAAGTACATTGGATCATCCTTCTTGCCTTTTCTTGAAGATGAGCATGACATTTGCTTTTCTCCAGTCATCAGGGACATCCCCTGATCACCAGGACCTTTCAAAAATAATAAAGAGCAGTCTCACGATGATGCAAGACAGCTCCTTCAGCACCCGTGGATACATCTCATCTGGTCCCAGGGATCTGAAGATGCCCCGTTACCTAAGTGGCACCTAACTCAATCCTATTCTACAGTGGGTAGTACCTCTCTCCCTTAAACTCTCCTACTAAGGCACAGACATTGACAGCAAAAGGCCAAGGCAGAGATTGTCCTTTATTACTAGGCCCTCAGTCCCATTTAGCATTGGGCCAACATTTTCCTTGGTCTTCCTGTCAACGTAGCTGCAGAAGCCTTTCTTACTGCCTTCCCATTCCTCACCAGTTTCAAATCTAGCGGAGCTTTGGCCTTTCCTAATTCCATCCCTACTTGTCCAGGCAATGCTTCCACAATCTTCCAGGGGTAGCGTATCCCTGCTTCTACTTTCCATGGACTTCTTTTTAAGTGCTTGAGCTCACTCAGGAGGTCTCCGTTCAGCCAAACTGGCCTCCTGCCATGCTTGCTCACTTTGTTGCACATGAGAGCGGATCATTTACTTTGCAAGCAAACCTTCCCTTCTATGTGGTCTCAGTTAATAATGACAATACTTTAGCCACCACAGTTAATGTTTTCTGGGAACAACTCCCAGAACAAAAGCAAAAGAACTTTTTCTTGTTGTGTGTTGCAGCTCCGCTAGACAGCTCATAGATCAGTAGTGTAAGTCTTTTACAGCACTGATTAGCCTGTAATTGCTTGCAAGAATAAGCTCTGAAATTCTCTCCTACAAGGACTAGTGCCTATAGCAGAAAGGACTGGCTTCTGGAGTCCCAGTTCCTCACAGAAAGAGCAGCCTTCCCGCTGCAGCTATGCAAGCCAGAGATCACAGGGTGAAACACAGGCCCAGAAATCACCACATCCAAACTGTTTCACAGGCAAGAACCAGCAGTGGAAACAGCATCACCTATTTTCATCAAATGACCATGAAATGATTTGGGGAAATGCTCCAACAGCCCCTTTAACTACTCCATCTTTTTCTGGTGCACAGCTACTTAAACTCTACTTGTGTAGCAAAACCACTACATTCAAGAGAACTCAACGCCATTTGTATGTATGTTCCTCTTTCACATCATGCTTTCAGAGTGGATACTAGTAAAGCATGAAAGCATAGGAGTTGCCAAATGAGAAATTACTGAGCAACTAGTCTCATGGAATCACTTGTTTTGCACCTCTGTCTACTCATCTGTCTCTGCTGGTGGGAGAACAGAGCACAGGGCAGTATTTCACGCTTGGGTGGTTCTGACACTAATATCCTCCCAGCTGAGGCGTTCCTGCCATGGCATTTTGGGGTAGAAAGGGCAGAACTTCAGTGGAAATAGGGCCAGCCATTTGAGAACTTAACTGAGAGAACAAAGAACAGGTCAAATGACTCTCCTTCCCGCCTCAAACTTTACCCCTAACCAAAGGAAAGGATTCTGCATTAGCAGTAAGAGTAGTCAAAGTAATCAAATAACAATATAAATAAGCGCATAAACACATTACCTTTTCTTATCAAGAACTATTTTACACTGTTCAGCTCCAATTCTGCAGTGAATTATAGAAGTGCTTAGTTTTCTACATATGCATGGTTCCTCTGAAATGAATGGTATTATTAACTGCGCAGCAAATTACCTAATTTGAAATAATAGCACTATCCAAAATGCCTGAAGTTACTAGTTGATGTAAGCTTTTGCAGGCTGAAAAATCTACAGCAACGTTTTATCACTTGCTCTGAAGCAAGTAATACTCTTATAATACAAACATTACATATGCATACATACAGAAATTACAACAGGCTGCAAGAAACCAAGTATTTAGCCAAGACAGACAAGCAAGGAAATTCAGGCTTATTCGATGTAATGTTCAACCACCTCAAAATTTTCCACTAATGCTCCTGTTACCTGAATGCAGCTTAAATGATTTTTTTCTAGAAATACATAATGCTTACTTGTGCTTGGTCATCTTTAGATCACAGCAAAAGTGACTGAAAAATCTAGCATAGAATAAGTGCATAACTGCATGCTCCTTTCCTCCGATGTACAAATCCACAGGCATCCAGTAGTCAGCCAAGTCATTATTAAAGGGTCTGAAAAACAAAATAATAGAAAAAGATAGAGAAAACACAATGTAGAAAAGAAAGATCAGCTCTACTGAAGTAGCTCATCATACTTGACTGTTCCCTGAGAGCTACACATCTAATGAAACTTTTAATATCAGTTCTTCTTAATTTTTAAAGAAGTGATATGCTCACTAAATTATATACAAAATTGTAATCGCCACTGAGAAACAGATCCAATAAAATATGATTTTCATACCTTTTAGATGTGCAACTAAAATTTCACCTAATCACTTAAGAAAGTGATGAAAACACTTGCTTGCTCTTTAAAGGATTTTTTTCAGAAATAACGTCTGGCCACCATTTGAATTTTCTAGTACTTAGAGATATCAAATTTTGCATAAAAATATATTACTATTAAAGAAGATGAAAGACATGCCCATTTAAGAACAGGTTTTTTTTTTTTAATTGGAGGTTTGCAATGTTGCCATTAGGGGGCAATGTAACATCTTGTCATAACTCCTGTCATTCTGAAGAGTCAGATGGGTACTGGAACTGAAGAATGCTCTATGGATTTACAATGAAGGTTGGATGCCATTTCCAGCATATTTACTAAGTTATTGGCGGTAACCTGCATGGTTTATTAGCATTGCTCATTGCTTCATTAAATATTGCTATGTCTCATGCAACAGCTTCCTGCCTGCAAAATATTATTTTGATATACGTTGTGTTTCCTCAACATACATTTTGCAGTCTCATTCTAACAAATTTACCTGTTTCATTAGCCTGTTTGATTATTTCATCCGCAGTTTTTATATTAGTAACACTTTCTTCTTCACAGATGAACCCAGAAGCAACACTGGATCTGAAATTCTTGTCTATCATGGAACAAGCTAAAACTTACTGTGGTACACAGGACTCCAAAATCAACAGAAAACTTCTCCCCAATTCTAGGTGTTTGAAATATGATTATAGAAGTAAAGGGTTTACGTATATGCAGCTTAGCTTAAAAAAAAAAAAAAGAAAGGAAATATCAAACATATCTAACGATCTAGCACAGAAGTCTGAAATTCTTATTTCAATATAAAACAGATTTAGCTACATTGAGCTTGTGACTTTGACAGCTTGACATTACACCTGATTGTGTCATCTTCAGCTTCTGGAAAAGCTCTTCTTGTCCATGCACAAAAAGATATTTCAAACTGTCACTGGGGAGAAAGCGTTCTGCATAATGCAAGACTACTACAAACTTAAAAGTTAATATGAAATAAGTGTCCAGAGAAGAATTTTGATTTGTTTAACTAAACTACTGCTGCCAGTATCAAAATATAATTTGTCCAGCTATACTTAAATCTCTCTGCATAAATATGAATTCAGACGCTGCTCTGGGAGGAAAAAAAAACAAAAACACAAAAAAAACAGTCCTAAGTGTGGTATCAATATCTAAAAAATGCAGTTCTATCTTTCTCAGACTACATACCAGCACCGTTTCACTAATTCCTCTTTGCAAAAAAAAACCAAGAAAAAGCACTTGTATATTTTACTGTCTTATCTCACATAAAAACAGGCAGCCAAAACAGACAAATGGCCTTCTTGATGTGGCCTTCTCAACAAAGTGTCTATGCTGTATGTATATGAATAGATGTTACTTGGAGGTCATGAATTCTAAAATGGAAATGTCAATAATTAAAATAAAATAGACCCTACCAGACTTATTTACCAACATGAAGCTCATTTTGCATGATTCTCCAGGAAGACGGAAGGCATTTTACTAGACCTTTTCTACTTATCTGGGCAATAACTGAATGACCTATGGAAAATACCCATCTAATTTGCTGCTACCATATTGTCCTACACAATGGCTCTCAATGTGCCCAAGAAATAGTAACGGCTATTCATCCAGTGACTGCAGGCTACAATCTAATTTGGCCAGTGTATGTAAACTGCTTTTGGACAACTGAGTCAGCCTCCGTGCAGGCTGCTTTAAGGCCGTGTTTGACACAACGCCTCAAGGCATAATCAGTAGTGCTAATACAGGCAGACTGTGAAGCAGGTAAACAGCTAAATAACTAATCTGTCTTCCCATGCTCTTTGTGCTGTAGCCGCTAATACGCAGCACAAGAAAAATCTCCTTTTATTAATTATGCATACAGCCAAAGTAACAACACAGCAAGAACTTACTCTGATGCCACATCACTTCAAGTCTGAACACAAGGAAGCAGCAAGATTTATCAGAATTCTAAAAGAGCTAATTTAAGGTGTCGTTCTGGGCAGCTGGATGTTACACCAAAATCCTCCTCTTACCAGTGGAATTGCACCATCGGTCTACACCCTGAAATAGTCAGTCTGTTACTGGGGAGGACACACGCAATGCAACTTACCACAATTTCAGAGAGAAGAGTTGCAGTAGGCTGTTATTCTTGATGGCACCCTCCACTAATAAATTCCTTTAGCTCCTCAGCTGAACTTTTCCTCTATGCCCTGTTTCATACTGCCCTTTCATGCAAACTCCTGCCCCTCGCCTTGCAGCTCCTGCACTTACGTAGTTGTGTCTGCACATTCTGCCCTCATAGATCTCCCAGACCGGGCACAACCAGTGCCTAGTCGACTCTGTCCTGCACTCAGGGACAGACAGTAGGCATGAAATCAGGGCAGCATATGGATTTACACTGCCCTTCTGCAAAGGCAGAAGCTAGAAGCACCGGAGCATCCAGTCTCTTTCTTCCTCCTTTCTTCCCTTCTATTCTGTAGAGTAGATTTGTCCACCACATGGCCCTGGGTCTGGACCCCTTACCGTTCGGTGTTGTGAGGGTCAGTGTACCTCAGGTAATACCAAGCAGAGTCAACAAATGTATCCATGGTATCAGTTTCTCGCCTTGCAGCTGCCTTGCACCTGAGCAAGAGAGAAGGAAGGACGAGACCATTTTTAGATAAGTAACAAGCCTGGCACAAGAACAAACAGGTACAGAGTGGCCATGAAGAAATTCAGAACGAAAACTGGAAGACTGAACAATTAAAGCAGTGATATGTTGGAAAAATGTCCAGTATATGAAACAGGGCCAACTCTCCTTCCCTCTCTCTCCCAAACAAACAAAATCAAAACACAAACCAAAAAAAGCCTAAATGGCTTTAAGATGGATCAATAGTGGAAGACTGCACAACACAGGACTGCCCTCTCAATCCTATGCTCCTGGAATTTTTTACAACACAACTGGCATTAAAAAAAACAAGACTGTGCTTCACATTTTGAAAAAATTACACAAAGAGTAAGCAAGTCTTAAAGCACAGACAAGTGCGCTTTGCCATCAGGTCAATGGGTACTGAATATATATCATCCTCTTTAGGTACCATCAGACAAATCATTTCGTAAACGTTCAGCAGAAGGAGCAGGCTGGTCACCCCTCACGGACTGTCGTCACGAAAAGGTCTTTGAAGACTCCATTTCTAAAACCCCAGAAAAAATGAACTTGGTTTAATTTCAGCTTCTACCGAGATGTATCAAGTCTGTTCTAGCCCTTGTAGCACACTTTTAATTTGTGATTATTGCAAATCAATTTTTGCTAGGAGTTACATTGGCAGCACTGATAAACACAGTTTTAAAATGAGTTCTAGAAGCTCAGGCTATTTTCCTCTAATTTCTCCCTGAATATAAATTATTTGCTTAATGGAGCCAATAACCACATTTGGTAAGTTTCCATCTATTGTAAATGATCCCTCTTTAAAACTCTAACTGTTGAAACAATGACATGTCTCTAATATTAATGGAATTCTGCCACCTGTGACAAACTTGCATATAATATATGTTAATAAAGAGTGGCCGCTAGCTATTTAATATTTTCCAGTTGTACCTCTAGTCTGTGATCAAGCTTGATGGTTGAGCTACAACACCTGTCTGCCTGCCTGATACTTCAGCTTGGCTTGCCAAGGCAAGTTGATGAGAGTATCACCGCTTACAGCATTTTCCTTCACACTGCCTCTGCTCAAGGTCCATTTCTATCAGCAAGTTTTTCCTTCAACAGGAATAACGTAGTAAAGGAATTTCACTTTTAGTCGCTTTCTAATATAAAATAACGATTGTTGATAGATAGTACATATAAGCAGAGACTTGGTCAACATAAAATAGATACAGTATTATATTGAAACGGAATGGCTTTTCAGTCAAAAGCAAGAATACTTTACAATCATTGAACCATAATTACACCTGCTTCATATCTCTGCTGTTGCCTGTACTCTAAACGGACCTAGCTCACCAACATAGAGCACTAACATGGGCATCTTTCAAAATATATGCATTAGGCACAATATTGTAATCTGCTCAGACAGTCTTCAGACAATTAACCTGATTATCTGAACTTGCATAAGAATGAATAATTTATGTATCTCTTTCCATTTATGATTGCTTACATTCCTGTAACTCAAATTTTGAGCTTTCACAGCCTTTTTTATCTTTCCATCTTGTTTTCCTCAGTAATTCCAAATATTAAATGCAACTAAAGAAAGAAGCCTTGTCAGTGGAGAGAATGACTAAAGGAAGGGATGACTTAACTCCTCAGAGCAAGGAAAAACGGGGGATAAGGATGACTGGGCACACAATGGAGGCAATGGTTCAGAAAGGATTTGAAACAAGCAATATTGAAAATACCTGTCAAATAAAGTAACAAAAGTAAAAGCCAAATAAAGGTCAAAATAAAAAAGTAAACCAAACCAAAAAATTTCAGCAAACCACCACCTTTTAGGCTACGAAAGTGATCCTGTATACCATTATTTCTGACTAACTCACGTTCTGCTAGTTCCCTATGCAGAACCTGCAGGCAGATTCCCGGGTTCAGGGTATCTAAGCAGCCCTCAAGACTACATAGCTGATCTTCATGACATCTCTCTCCCTAGCTATCTGATTTAGGCTGCTTCTTTTCTTATATAGATGGGCTACAAACAATAATGATTACAATGTTGACAAGATGCATATATTTACTACCTCCTTCAGTCTGAATCATACGCTGTCATGGATAATTTACAGTGCATATGTTCCTTCATGATAAATACTTATAGAGCAGAGCAAACAATATTGCTGGACTACTGTTAAGAATATTAACAAGATGTTAGTTTCTTTACCAGGAAGAAATAATTCAATAATCATCACAAGCTTTTTATGAACTCTGCTGCTGTAAATGAAGTAAGAAATACTGTAAAGAAGCAGAGGAAAGAAGGAAGAAAAACAATTCGGTTTCCCTATTTTCTTTCCTCCAGCTTAAAAACAGTCAGCTTTGTTTCAGCTTATTTATCAAGAAATAGCAGCAGGTATCTGCGTTGCAAACAAGGATCTTTACAGTGTACATAAAAACAACTACATTGGGTCTGACCGAACATCCTTCTAGAACAGTATCCTGTCTTAGGGTGGTCAGTTGTCAACATTTATGGAATGAGCACAAGAAACAGGCAAACACACAGCGATCTCTCCCAGCCTGCAGTAAATGCAGCGATTGCTTACCTTGGACACGAACAGTTCACCCATTCGGGAACGTTCTCCAAAGGTGAGGCTCCTTTTCCTGAAAAGGTCGTTATATTGGGCAATAGCACAGGTAAGTCCTCATAAGGTACAGGGACAGCGCCACATGTCTGGCAGTGAACGACAGGAATTGGTGTTCCCCAGTACCGCTGTCGAGATATTAACCAGTCTCTTAATTTGTCGCTTGTTAAGTCTCCACCTATTCCTTTATTCTTGGCCTGCTGGGTAAGAGCTTTTAAAGCCTCCTGTCGGGTCATGCCTGTGAACTGATTTTAAAAAAAGAAAAGAAAAAAGAAAAAAAGAGGAAAAAAAGGAAGGACAGAAGTCGAAAGAAAAAAATCATACTTGCTACTAGTGAAAATGCAAAAATAGTCATAAAAGTCACAAATGCAATTTCTGAGAGACAAAGTTTGAGTCTAACATTAGTTTTCCCTTTCCCATTGCTTAACATCCTTCTATGCAAGAGCCATCACATACCCATCAACGCACTTATTTAAACCCTCTTGCTCAAAGGATAACATCTTTGATGGCCTGAACAGGACTGAGAAAGGGCCCTATACATCCCTTCAGCTTTTATTTGCAAATATTTGCATTTATTGCTGATATTTGATTCAGCAGCTGTATGCCAAAAACTTGCAGAATATCACCAACACAAGGCAGAGACTGAGGAAACGTGGATGGCAGACCAGCTTTCCTTCTCCCCTGTGTTTGTCTGAGGTTATTCTATTCCTTGCTTCCACGTACTTTTTAACCACTTAGACCCTACCTGTCATGTAGTAGCAGACACAAACCTCATATTTCTGCTAGAGCTATAACACTGTATATATCTGATTTAAAGATAAGATTTCTATATCATTTTAGGCAGATATGTTTTTACCAGAAAGGCTTACACCATATTTCAATGAATATGTTAACGCATTAGTCCTTTTTCACATTTAGCTTAAAAATATATAGAGACGATAAAAGTAAGAATCAACATTTAACATGGAATCAACTATTCACTTTCCATTATAAAACTCAGACAAATACCACATTTTCTTCTCACGTACAAAAGATTAGGATTGGGAACAAACTAATTTTATTGCTATAGAAGAACCACTATATGTTATCGTTAAAGTTGTTCCTAGAAATTTGATAGCATAGACCTGGCTTAGGTCTTAAAAAACATAAACCAATGAAAAATCCCTGAAATCGTGCAAAGTGTCTGGCATTTTCCAGAAAGCAATTTTAGTTTGCATTGTTATTGTGCGTTGGAGAGGAGGAATTCAAGAGTTGTACACCCACCTCACCAGAATTAATGACTTTCTCCAAACCATTTGGCAATGTTTCAATGACTTCAGTGAAAGAAATACCCAGATTCTTAGCTACTGTGGCGTCTTCTGTACTAGTACTAGGAATTCCTAGAAAGGGGAGAAAAAAAAATTAGCGCTGGGATTGACTGACATGGATATTGATTAGTCATTTGAAAGTAAAATATTTTCTTTCTACGTCACTCCAACTCTTTATAATGACTTGTATTTGCCCCAAAAAATTTAAAAATTTAAGATAAACAAAAATATCCTTCGAGCAGTGAAACTGAAGAAGAAATAATTTAAAACAAGTTTTATCAGTTTCTCTGTAAGCCAAATGTCAATGTCCTACCTCAAAAGAGCCTGAAAATGACCTGGTTCAAGAAAGAGCCTAAGAATAAAACTGTGAATTTTAGATAAATAATACAAAATTAAATATATTATTTAAATATAATTTAGATATGTATGTACAATTAAATTTAATTTATTAGGATGAGAAACATAAATACTAAACAAAACAGCATACATAATAGTCCCCTTGTTTTAATAGTAAATTTAAGCACTTTCTAAATTCATAGCTTATTAAAACGTATTCACAACACTACAGTCTCTAACACCACTATCTCCTTAACTTCTTATGAAAGACATGACTTGTTTTTCATCTGAAGAAAACTCCATTCAAAAGAACATCAATTTTCTATTCAGAATACAGCTACTGAGAGCACTTTCTAACAAGTCACAGAAGTCAGAGTATTCAAGGCCCCTGATGCTGTCTTTCCCTTTGCATCCTATTATTTGGGACAGTCATACATTTTGAATACAAGTTCCTCTTCCAACCCACACAGACTTCTTTTTATTACAGCAATTTGCCAGCATCATAAAATGACACATTATCTTTAAATATTCCTCATTCATATTGATAGATGCTGACATCTTCCCTCTGATTTCGCTACCTGTAGTTTAGTAGTCACTGTGTTCCACTTTGGAGGACTACCTTTCAGGGGTAAGTCAAGAAAACAGATTTCTTAACTGTATTATACAGTTGCACTCTGAAGTACCGCTGAGATACTAACAAATCTATTATGTCACAGGGAGAAACATCTTTCTGCATACTTTTTCTTTTGGTGACCATTTATTTAGTATTTTGAATAATCTTGCACTTTCACTATCGTATTTAAAAGGCAAAGAAGCCTATTCAAACAATCCAACGCAAATAACAGTTTGGTGAAAGCAACACACCAAAAACTCTCAAAGCATCTCTGAGCACGTTCGGATTATTAACATATAAACTACATTCAAAACTATTTTAACAAGCATCTTAGTTCAGGCAATTAAATGCCTGCTACGGTAAATACATTAACTCTGTCAATATATGGAAATTTGGAAGCAGATAACTAATGAAAACCAAACAAGACCCCCCCACAACAAATAACTAGCAAAATAAGGAATCACCCTTTAATCTTTCCAGCAGATGTACTCTCTTGCCATTTAAAGGCCCTATTATAGCATAATATATGTATCTTAATTTGTCAAAGAGCTCTGCAGTCTGCAACAGGTGGCTTCACAATATGCTCTACAAATGGAAAAAGCAGACTCCCTTTTTGGTCTTCCTTGCTTTTGAAAAGATGATGCTATTAATGCACTTTTGCAAAATTCAACAGCTGGCATCCAGAACTTCCTGGGAAGATCTGGGCTGTTTCCAACAGACATAAGGCCAAGGCACATGCCAGTGAACAAGATGGAGGTTTCTACTGAAAAATAAGATTAGCTATCCCAATTATTTGGCTCGTCTTACACCACAAAAGGTTCTGGTTCTCAAAACCAGGTTCAGTCCTGAAGAGTAAGATGTAGGCACATTATAAATAAGGTCTGGTATCCAGCTCAAATGAATAATCTCCAGCCCTGAGGAACATCCAAGATATTTTTGCACAATACTCAGTAAAAGCAGCACCAAGGAGAATGGCACAAAGACACCTAAGTGGCTCTGCAGAGTCAGCTAGTTTTGTTCAGTTCAGTTCAGCCCCAGAAGAGCCAACACTGGCAATAATGTAGGAAGAGGCGGCAGCAGCCGCTTTCCAAGGTAGGAAAGGAGTAAGACAGAAGCAACAAAAGGGAGTGAAGGAATAAGGAAGGTAGCGTAATGGGGAAAGAAGAGATAAAAGAACTTTATTTTATCAGGATTGGCACAGAACACTACTTCAGCTGAGATGAGGCCACAAAAAATAATAATAATTCTAAATTAGGTGCCTAAAGTTACAGGAATACTTTCTTTAGAGATACAGGGTCCACGATAATGTGCCAAGACTAACTGAAAAGAATTATTATCTATAATAAATTACTTCACTGAGCTTAACACAATATAAACCAATAAAAGTCAAGCTTGGAAGTCTAGTGCTTTTACTGAAAGAAATGTTTCTGAAACATTTCTCTGTAAGTATGCATATAATTTAGGTTCATATACAACAGAAATAACCTGTAAGTCTGCATCATTGCCAAAACGTTTATGTCCAACAACGGTAAAGTTCTGTTTCAATTAAGGATGGTGAAAGACCTCCACAGGCGCACACGCTGTATGCAGTCAATCCTCTTAAGATACACAGATTCTCAAGTTTACCTCTCATTAAACTTTCTAATTTTACAATATTTCCATTAATATCATCCTGTAAAAATCTCCTCCCAAACACATTCTATGTAGCTATTTCTCCTTTCCTTCTTCCTTAATGAAGGACAGTGTTGAGTTCCAAAGTCCAGAAAAGAACCTCTAAATGCAAAGATTTATCACAACAGCTTCTGGTGCTCCAGCACAGTAACTGAATACTGCACTATTCCATGTACACATTAATTGTCACATACCTATTTTAGTGTCGAGAAAATTCTCAAAATTTGGTTTTGCTGAAATGACTATAGGAATCTCCTGATTGGTAAGCAAATTCACAGCTGTCACTGAAGTAAGGCAGTCTGAAAACATATGTAAAGATAACAATAAGTAAACTATGACAGCAGATAGGTTAAGAATATTACTTAATATTAAAAGAAAATCTCAGTTTATCTAACTCATTAAATTTAAATTACAATTTTTTTCAAATAAGAAAGAAAATGGAAAACAATCACATTTTTAAGAAGTTGAGAGGTATTAAAAGCTTCAGTAAGTCTGACTGAAAAATATTTGTAACTAAAAAAAATAAGTAACAAATACCTGAATAAAAACAGAGTGAGATTTGGATTAATAATAATAATGTAATAAAAACATTGCAGTCCTTGACCAAAATGAAGGACTGCTATAAAGTGAACTGGTTCTAATAAGGCTACAAGAGAAGCAGCCCTGATTTATATACTAAGAGACACTATCACAGAATTAAGCAAAACAAAAAACAAAAAAACCCCAAGGATTCACACAGAACTGAAAGGGAGCATATATACTATGCTTATGACGTGCTTTCTTACAGAAGAACAAAAAGCATGAGAAATCCTGGCTTGTGTGAAAACATCTACACAACTGATTGATTTCTGAATAAAATACTAATATTCACATTAGAGCTAGGCCTGCGTCACTATCCTGGAAACCAATGTCCACAGAGAAGGCAAGAGAGAAGGGAGAATCAAGAGTAAGGACTGTGCTAAACTGAGATGGATTTATATGTTGTAGCTTTGGGAGTGTGGGAAGAAGAAAGCCCAACCCGAACACTCACAAGTTTTGAAGACTGAAAACCCAGGTCTCAATTCGGAGCTGCTTCTAACTTTTTAGCACCTTTAAGCTCAAAGCAGCTTCAAAACCACTAGGTAAACTGATGACGCTTTTGAAAATCAGTCATGTGCATAGCCACTGCACATCCTACTATGCAACAGTAAAGAGAGCAAGCTTCTCCAGTCAAAGACTCTGCGGTAAGATATCTACCCTTGCCAAATAGGGTGTCAGGATCTGTAGTGGTCAGTCAAAATATAATAGGCCGCAATTTTAAAGATAATTTCAGAGACTCATGCATAGTGGACTAAATCTATCCTGTTTTGCAAGGATGAGGGACAAAGATGGCGTTTCTCGTATCTGACTCTCTACATTATCTTAATTATTATAATGTAGCGTATTTTAATTATTATATAGACCACTAAGAGCTTCCTTCTCCCTATCTTAATAGATAAGCTGAGTAGAGCCTCAGGCTTGTACTGTTATGCACATAAAGTCTGCTTGAAATAAAATAAAAACATTTCGGAGAATAGGGTTACTATATCTCATCTGTCTTGTTAACATAAATGATATATTTATTTATTTCTGATTACTACTTTTCAGGTTTCAGCACCTTCAGATGCCCATTTTGATGCTGTATTATCAATGACCTGGAGGAAATTTCTTCTGTTCAAACCATTGCACGTTAGCTTTCCTCCTCTGTTTAAAAAAGTAGAAAAGGAATCATTTCACTCTTTGAAAGCAACTAAGCAAAAAGCCTCATGAACAGGAAGCTGAGTAGGTAGGACAGTCTGCTTTTAAAAATAACTTCTCTCTTCCCCCAGCAATAACACCAATTTTATGCTGCAACCTGGAATAACAGCTCTTCAGTTTATGAAGGCACTCTTCCCTTTGCTCATACCACTATTATAACTGTAAAGAGATAATATTATAATTACAAACACAAAAGAAAGGGTAGGCACAGTATTCTAATGAGCTAATGAACAATGTAAGGGTCACACTCTTATCTCAGATATGTCACTGGCAAAACTGGGAGACTTACTAGATTCAAAATAAATCTATTGAATTTTGCTAAGTTAAAAATTGAATGTTTGAAAACTGATTACTTACCTTTATTTAAATGATAACAGCTTAAAATACAGAGCTGTACTCCAAGAGTACAGGTATTAGAACTTTTAAGTTACTTTGCCATATTAGTACTTTCCTCTCTGCTACAAAACATATAAACATACCCTCCTAATCATTTAAATGAGAACAGACAACATAGGAGTTATGAGATTATCCGAGCTGAAAAGAGAATAATTAACAAGTAAAATAAATTAACATGTTCATGTTACTTGGGAATTAAAAAGAGTCTGGTTAACGGTGAAACTGTGGTCTATTCAAGGCAATCCTAAACATCTTTTGACTTGAATGTCATTGTTCATGGCATTCATACGTACCATGGCTGAAACGGAAATGTGAAAGTCCATGTAGGACTTTTATTCCTATAGGTCCTCTTATTTGGAAAATACTAGTCTGTGCCTTTGAAATGCTTGAATAACACACTACCAGATAACAGCCTACCTCAGCTGCAGACTATATGTAAATACATTCACAGATAGCAGGAGTACACAGCTGTAATAGAGTTAATATTCTGCAACTGTTTCCACTTGGAAGTTTCCATTTTGTTTCCACTTGAAAAGTTTCTATTTTTTCAATATATTCTGGCCATCATCGCCCCGGTTGAAAGTTTCTTGATTTTGCTCAATCAAAAGGTAAAGTGTGTTGTAAACAGAAACAAAAAAGCTCTCAAGTATTTCCATGTGAAAAAAATATGTAAAATAATAAACCATTGTCCTTTGCAAAGGACGAGATTTGATTTGGCTGAACTGTAGGAGCTGTAATTTGTTCCTTTGTTCCTCAGTAAAAATTCTCCAAGCCATTGCTGTCTCTCCCTCTGGGACAAGGGCTCTACATACGCAACACATTCAAGCTCCATTTTTTTCTGCTACCAAGCAAAAATTATCAAGATTATAGAAATGAATCACTCAAAAATAAAGCAGGTTCTGTGCAATCAGAATATTTTCCCTCAACATTCCTCCTTTTTGCTGTTGGCATGGGATGGTATATACACAATGAAATCACATTTTTAGTAGTGAAGAGAAGAATAAACATTGAATAGCATAAATATTGAACCATAATGGCCATATGGGCTACTTTGAATTTACTCCATTAAAACCATATATAAACTGAGGATTTGTACAGCAGAGTATTACTTCGCTATACATCAACGATCTACTTTACCGGGTATCAATGATCTCTTCCCTTCTCTATATGCCCTATGATGGGAAGAGATCACTGCCAGGACAAGAGCTGGTTCTGCTGTCTCTGTTCTAATGACATACTACCATACAGTGGAGACATCTTCCAGGGGGGTCTGGCATAGTCACAGTTTGACCATTCACTTCCATTACATAAGGCAACGAAAATCCAGTCCGTTACTCTTACAAACTGTAAAGTTTTACAACCGTTACAAAAGTAAGAATTCTAACGTAGCTACCGTTACTCTGCTCTGAAGGAGGACGAGCTGATGTGGTACGATTTGACATGCACAAAGGAATCAAAAGGAACTGTTTCCTCTCAGGAGGAACTGTTCATGCTCAGCTGGGCACACATTTTTTGAAGATTATTCTCTAAAATTGTTACACTTTTAGAAGAAAATGCAGTCTTGAGAAAAATATCACCTTTCCCTTGGATGAACTCCCTCTGAAAGACTTCCTTCAGACTGCTATTCCCGTGCAGTAGTCTGTGAGCTGGTAAGATATATAAATGGGAAGCTCCATAAATGGCTTCAGGTGTATAGGTGTAAGCTGATACCTTCTCTCCTGTTATTTTACCGTTAACCTAATAAAGAACAAAAAATATCCCACATGAGTTTATTTTTTTTCTCCATTAGAAGTGCAGTCCTTCTCTTAGAAGGAGATTTTTCCATACAGATTTTCTGAAGCAATTGATAAAAACAATTTAACTAACAAAATACAACTTCCAGCAGTGCGGTATTCAGAGGAATTACAAAAGATTAAGCTGTCTCAATTTCAGGTTCCCAGAAATTCAGATTTAAAATAAGAAAGCACTTTTCATATATCAGACCAGAGCAAACGAGCACTGTAAAGCTCTGAAGCACGAGGGCTCAACGGCCATTAAGGACTCTGAAAATCTCTTCTGTCACTATCATATCTCAGAAGCCTTTTGCATCTCTTCAGAAGAACTTCAGACTTTCCCATTGTTTTCTAGATAATTATAATTTTCTTAAGGTTTCTCTTTCCTTCCTCTCTTTTCTCCTTCCTTCCTTTCCATTAGGACTTCCCTGTAGTTCCATCACTACTTACTTCTCTATTTTTCATTATCTTAATTATTGTAGTGTAATAAATGAAATAATGGACAAACCTAAATAAAACAGATATTGGAAAGCACAGTGGAGAGATATAAAGTGGCCTGCCTGAAGTCAGCCTGGGTCTGCTGTGCAGAGAAAAGCTAAAGCCCAGCTAGAACCCAGCTGATGGGCCCTGCGCCACTTGATATCTCTCAGCACTGCTCCCCCAAATGTCCTGGTTTTCAGGAATTCTCATTCGTTGGCACGTATTTTGGCACAAACGCACATAGCCAACTTGCGTCCAATGTTGCACTGGAACACACACACCCTTTCCTAAACAGGACAGCAGGGATTATCATTTCAACACACACATGTGGTTCTTCAGGAATCGGTGTGGGTTTGGCTGTGAATGCATAATATTATCTTTTACTAGGTTTCAAGCTCTTTAAGATGTGAAAAGTGATCCCATCATGCTTTTCAAGGGTTGTGTTTAGCCCAGCCAAGACAGCAACACTGAAACTTCTGACTTACCTTTAGCAAGAAGTCAAGAGAGCATCCAGCACAGTCACCTATCCAATTTGCTTGCATTTCCTTTATACCATACCACTCAGGGAGATCAGACAGAGCATCAAACATAGCCTAATACAATAAAAGAAAGAATTGGGACATTTATCTTTTGTAAACATACAAATGGAGGTTAGAGGTTCAATTATAACCGGCAGCAAAATGATGAGGTGCTGGGGAAAAACAGAGGAAGAGGCGTTTTATACTGCTGCTGCCTCACATTCATCTCTGAGAACAGAATTAACACAGCACAAGCCACAGGTATGAATGTGTCTAATAGAGACCCTATGGTTATTAAAAGAGACCTTCCTTCTGAATGGACTAAACCTTAAACAAAGAACAAAACCATTAGGTGAACACAAACACAAAAACATTAGGAATATGTACATTGCAGGAACTGTTAGTGACCTAATGAGCTGAACAAGACTACAAGAGATGTGCTTGCAGGAGTGAAACGTACATTTGGATTAGTCCTTTCTAGACGACAGCCTGGAAATGGCTTTCAGACTAACGACATTTGCATGTCCTAAATTTTTCAAGCTCTGTCTTAAAATGGCAAAACATAGCTTCCAGCTGCCTATCCATTTATTGTACTTCATATTTATATTTTACTAAGTACAGTCGGCTCCAAAATTGAGTGACATCTTCAGCTGACATCATCCTGCACAAATTTAAAAAACCTCATAGCAATAATGGTTCATATTAAATTCAAAATGTGAATTTATTACATGAGCTTTTAAAAACACAGCAGAGAAGAAATTAAGTGTTGGCTCCCTCATTATCCATGTCTTACTCTGCACTATAGCCAACCTGTAACTTTATTTATATAGTTACACTCAGCAAGGGAAATATCTACATATTAATGCACTTTCTAATGTATGGCACGGCAGTACACTGAAGGACTATTCCAAGCAGTTTGTCTAAACAATCTGAACAATATATTTTTAATGAAAGAAAATATAAAAATTAAAGGAGAAGAGGTACAAAGAAATGGATAACTCAAAGCTAATCTCAATTTTCACTTCAAACACTTCATATTTTCATTATGAATACTCCATGACTGTCCAAACTCTTTACTTTGGCAGAAATACAACCCGAGGCATGAGTCACTCAGACAGATGGTGGATAGGCTGAACAATTACACTTAAAATCTAAGAATAAGGCAACACGTTGAATGATTTTTCCTTTAGCTGTATGACTCCAACATCAAACGTGCAAGCTGTTTATCATCTCAGTAACTTCTAACAACCTGCAAGGACGGACAGCACCTATTAGGCTCCGGTCCTAAATTAAATAGTTGGAAGCTGGAAATCTACTGAACACACAGCTCTTTTTCAACTTTCATATTTTAACTGCATTTTAAAACATTTTCAAAATGAGATCCATAACAGATGTTACAAGGATTAAATGCTGGTTACTGCTCTGTTGTGAATCTGTCATTCAAAATATAATAAATGGCATGCCATTCATAAATCACAACATTACATCATTTGAGATTCTTATTGCTTTCTTACATCCGTAAGAAACAAATTCCTTTTCTGATGATTTATAATACAAGAATGCTAAGGTTTTGGAAGGTTCTTAATAACATTGTAACTCTGATCAATTTTAGTCCACAATTGCAAGTGCACTACACCACAGAGAATTCCAAATTCTCATTATTCTCATCAATTTTAGTGCCCCAGAGACTACCGAGGTTTATCTGCCTACATGAATAATCCATGTACACATATATCTACCAAAAAATAAGGAATAACTGAATATATATCCAATACCTATATATATATTCTCTGGACAAATTTTATGCATTATAAAAGTATGAAATTGTGTCAATAAACACAGACTGGCTGGACACATTAGTAAACTTTTATAAAACCTCCGGCTCGGATACTCATTCTAATCTACATTACACTTTGCTGGAAGAAGCATTTAAACGTGCATGTGCTGTACTGACATTGCAAAGTCTACAGCTGCTTGCCAAAACTGTCTTTGCAAAACTTTCTAGAGAGTCTTCACTACAGGATTAATATATGAAGTTCCCTAATACCAGTGTAACAATGGTTTTCATAGGCTATAGTTTGACGTAGCTCAGTGCTTCTGTTGATAACGCAATTGCTTCATGCAGCTAAACACATTATATAAGGCCCAACTTAGTTTCACCTGAGTGAGGATAACGAAAGTAATCCTGAGTGACAACAGAGCCTAGCACAGTTTGCAAACACAAACACTTCACATCTTACTGAGCACATGAACAGTAGACCGTGATAAACAAACAAAAACCCTTAAAAATTCCAACATGGAATTGTGATTCTCTACTCTTTGTGCTCAACATGCTGCTCTGGTTTCTTGTCAGGGCTACAGATGGCAAATGAAGTAGAAAATCAACAACATGCAAAACAAAATTTTTGTATGGTACTACAGAGTCAAAAAGCATACAGCATATATATCGCCAACATGCTAATAAATGTTACTGGATGGTAAATTAACCTATGCGATCCACTAACAGGAAAGTAGAGATGCTCATTAATGCACACACTAATGCACTGTACGTTCAAAATTCATCTGAGCACATGAAGAATTTTTAAAAAATGTTTAAGGGAAAGTGTTTTAAAAGACTTTTCATCTTCAAATCCAACTGCACTACATCCTGCAAAAACATGCATATATAAATACACGTTAAAAATATTTATTACTTTTAGTTTTAAAAGGGAATACTTAACCTACTTAGGTATAAGAAATTCTATGCATGGAAGCTCACCTAAGTTAGCAGAGAGATTCCTATATATTATGAACTTTTTTGAAATATTAATTCCACAAATTTTGCTTCTACATTCCTTTTTTTTTTTAAATCACTGCTGTGTTTGGTAAAGCAACTTTTGAAAACGTTAAATTAGTTCCATGAACTCTGCTGCCAGGTATTATTACTATTTTACAATCACTGCCTTGTGTGATATGTTTCTTAAACAAAAATTCCGACCCTCAAAGGCAAGTACCTAACTCCTAGTCAACCGTGCCATAAAATCTGTTAACTAGGTAACATGGAAAAGACAGTCAACAGGAGACACGAGGATTCCCAAAAAAACTAACATTGTGGTAGATTCTGCAACACAGGAAGACCAGAAAGGCACTATTATGACGCATTAAGCAGAGAATGATAAACTTGTCAAGTAAATTCCATTTTCAAATTTATGACGATGATTTAATGGTGAGAAACTTGGAAACATTAGGCAGCAGACTGTTTCTGTAAGGAATACTTTCATTTTTCATGGCTCAAGAAGACAGAGGAAAACTTCAAACACGTACATCTAACGACAAGAGAAATGACTCCCATCTTGAGGGGAGTCTAAGAACTGAGAAGAGTTAAAAAAAGAAAAATGGGAAAACAGGTAATAAAAAGGCCACATAAAATACTGAGTTTGACTAGTTATAGAAATTCGTCGCACAATTTTAAGACCAAAGAAACTGACACAATGTTCAGATGGTCCCATTTTTGAATAGTCAAAAGTAGTTTGGGGACTGCCTTCAAGACAAAGTAGTAATTTTAGACAAATTTAAAAATGCAATGCAATGAATGAATGAAATGTAATGAATAAAAATTAAATACAAGACAGAAATAGTCAAGGTAAACGACAAATACACTTTTTACTTGTCTTCTAGATCTGAAGATAGACCTGGTGAAAGTTAAGAAAGCTAAGAATGACTTCAAGGCCATTAAACCCTTAGGAAAGTTTGACTGAAGTGCTGGAGAAGTAGGAGACAGGATAAACTAATGTTTCACAAGACTGCTTTATTCTTTCCAAATAACTAGGAAATTCTGGCATAGCTAGGAGGAGAAAGCCAGTTCAGATTATCAGAGAATCACAAAATCAAGATGAGTTTGCTGAAAGCTCTTTATAGAAAATGATGACCAGGTGTGAAACTAGAAATAAGTGTCCTGAAAGTGGCAACAGATCTCACGTACCCAGTTATTAGTCTGTTGAAGATTTATATAGAGAACTTCAGTTTAGCAATCTTTGAGCAGAGGAAACTAAGTAAAGCCAAAGAACAGAAGGGCTTTATACTTCCCCAAGACTCAGTTCCAAACTCCTCAGTTCTCAGTTCCAAAAGATCCCCCTCAATCTGCAGTGCAAAAAGGGAGATTCTGATGAGCACCGAACAAATTCAATCTCTGATTGACTTCGGGAAATACTATTTTAAATATAAGCAATGCCTGACACTACTTTCATACTGAATGAGAACAGTTTCAACATCTCTGAGAGGGTAAATGCAATAAAGTGAAAAATCTAAGCGTGAGCTATAAAGCTAAACGTTTATTCTGCTTTCAGTGACGACACTTTAATGAAGCTTGACAAGTTTGCAACAGAATAACAAGACTAAAATAAAAAGGTCAGCAAGAGGTTTCATTTCAAAAGCATCCAATTCATTAGCAAAACAAAATTTTCTTCTGCCAAATTAAAACAAAATTAAAATAAAAAGCACTGCTGTTAAGGACAAATTTTGTCAAGAGTCAAAGAAATATTCAAGATCTGTTGGGATTAAAATGAAATTCTTCACAATATTTGATCAAGCTCCCAAAAGACTAAACAAATATAAACTAAAGATTAAAGGAGATCACTTACTACAACTTAATATATTTAACTAGAGTACAATAAACTAAAACTGGTCTGCCCAATGCTTTATTTTGCATTCTACTGCACTAGCTCCAACTGTTACTATGCATTGTACCTTCTGCTGGTAGTTTTTAATCTCCTTATTTTGTTATTTCGGTATCTTCAGTAGTTTCTGCCTACACTATCATCAGTCACTTTTGACTCTTATTTCCCATGTGCCAAGTATCCTGAAAACATATGTTAAAAAGGAGCAATAATACAGATACTGTACATGCTTCAAATTCTCACACGTCTGAATTTTCAGTAGTTTTTGCCTTTCTCTATCCTATAATTTATAGTTAACAAATGTCTCTGGTTTGACTAATGTTTGAACTAGGTATAAATGAGGTAAATAAATGAAATCTTGAAAGCAAAAAGTAAATCCATTTTTTCCTCCAGATTTCTTCTCGCTGTAGCAATTACCAAAGAGAAATATTCCCTTTTGGATATACGAAGGTGCACCTCTGGGGAAAAATGAGGAATAAATTCTGTAAATACAAAAGCTCCTAAAACTTTTAGCATTGTGAATTTTACTTAGCTTTCACTATTTCGATTAACTTCATAGCAACAAGAAGTTACATTTATGTTGCTCTAGCACCATGTGTTCCACTGCATTTGTACTAAGGTGCAAAGATTAGTCTGCCCTGGATATATATAAATGATTTTCTGTGCTGCCAAGCTGACATAACAGGTGTCATTTCTTTACTAATGGAGTAGTAAGAAAGCCGTGGAGGCAGGGCTCTTGGTTCCTTTCCAGGAGCGAGCTTTCAGCATGACTCAAGAGGAAGAGTTTCAAAGCGAATCAGGCCCATTCTGCTGGAAGAAGACAGCTATGAGATAGACCCCAAGTGTAGGAAGTGAAAAATCACACATAAAGCATGAAAAACTAAAAAGCCAGCATTTCTATTCTCTTCATAATGATGAGCCATTGCTTCACGCTATGAAATCCAAAGTACCGTCAAGATCCTTAATTTACTAAGATGCAGTACTTCAGTTTTACTGCAGGGTACCAAAGTAGCCATTCTGTTTAAAATCTCAGAAATAAAGCAGAACAAAAATTCAAGAAAAGTGCCGTTAGGTAAAACAATTCCAATTATAGTCAGACCAGACGAAGGGGCTGTCAGATGCAGCGCACACCCAGAAAAAGTTGGAGAAGCACTCCAGCAACTACTACTGATGTTTCCCCTTCACGGACTCAGCACAATGCTAAACATGTAAGTTCCCTCAGTCCGCAGAACGTGAGAAAGATTTGTCTTGAAATGCCAGTCCAGAAAATAAGAAAGAGCAGTGTGGCAGAATTCTGTGTGCCTTGCCACTTTCCGCCAGTATTTAAACTAAACATACTTATACTATCTTACTGTTATGCAAAAAAGGGAGATGATTTGAGGACAAACATTGAAGTTCTAAAGTCGCTCCTGTTCTATGTTTAAGGAAAGATTCTTTTCTTGTTATTTGGATGATTTTTGAAAACTAAAATATGAAAATATATGAGTATTCTATAAAATTAAATTGGGAAGAACAGGGACTATACAATGCCTAACCGTACATATCATGATTTGAAGACTTAGTTGGCTGTGCATACAAAAAACAGTAACAGCAATTTACAGGGACACACAGAAAATACTACCATTTACAGACAGATTTTTTGCACTGAATCTGCCTAGAGATTCAGCTGGGTAACCTTAGCAACTAAAATGTTTTAGCTTAAACGTCTTAAATGCATAGACAACAATTTGAATAATAATACAATCAGTTAAGGCTTTATACTTTTATCAAAGAAACCTGTCAAAAGAAAAATGCTAATTAAAATGTTCTTGAAAAACAGATAAAAATTGCTAGGCTCTGTTTTATAGTTACTTGACAGTTTAAAAAAAAAAAAGAGTCGCGATTACTTTATACATAACCAAAATAATAAATAAAGGTTCCTGCTATGTGTTTAAATAGATTCTTATTTCTGCTCTTGGAAATAAAATATGTTGCCACTGGTAAATGGCCATGTGAGCAAACACTGCTTTGTTTGCGTTTTTATTTTATTTTAAGAAAGGACTACGCACAGGTGCAGCATAAAGTTTGAATAAAGAATTCAAAGCAAATCCACAAAAAAGATGACCCTGGACACAATACACATCGAAAGAATACTGTGTGCCTATGGATGAAACTCATGCATACACGCAACATGACTTCACAGCCCAGTGCAGCAACATGCAACTCCCTGTTGCTAGCTGATAGGTAACAAACATACAGATGAAGATTGCCCTTACTAGTATTTATTTTTAAAGTCCTGAAATACAGAAGACAACAAACAGAAAGAGATAATGGTATAAGAGAAGAACACAAATGACTAGAAAGATGATCAATATACGTTTATATCAGTATAAATGTTGTGTATGTATAGTTACAACAACATAGTTTGTGGATTCTCCAAAGAGAAAATAAATTATATACATTCATATATGTGTGTGCAGATATGCGTGCGTGCGTGTGTGTGTGTGTGTGTGTGTGTGCGCGCGTGTATAAAATCAAGAATTAAGGGATAGCAGATTCATTAAATGCATTTTAAATGGATCCTTATCTATGAAATAGATCCTTTTCCTTGAAACCACGAAAAATGGTTATGAAATGAAAAATGTCTTTTTCCTCTTAGCTGCACAGGAAAGTTACTTTCCCGAAACAGAGCTTTTTTCAACATGTTTTCCTAACGTGCCAACTTAAACAAAACTCAGGGATAACGTTCGGAAGAAATGTGAAACAGATTTGCAGGGTGCCTCACCGCAGGAAAAGTTCAAGGAAGGTGGCGCTTTCTCACATTTGATCCTCAATTTCTGCAACCTTTCCAGAAGAAAAAATAATCGCCTTTGAAGGTGCAAGAGTAAGAAGGTGGCCAGTCAGAAGACTTTCCCAGGAGATACCAAAATAAGATTAAGGCCTCAATGAGAAAAAAGGGGAGGGGAAGAAGCAGAGCATACTTACAGAGTACTAGTCCTGTTAGTCTAAAAGTAGTAAAGGCAAGAAAAAAATATAAATGTTCCCCCAAAGGTGCAAGGATTAAAATACTACCAGATAATCTTTTATTGGCTCCCATTTCAAAATTTCAAAATAAAAAGTAGTGAAACTTCGCTGGATAACAGAGATCTGCAGTTTTTTTAAAAATCTGATCCACTTGGCTCTCTACCTTTTCCCAATGCTAATAAGACCATCTCACACAAGGAAGGAATAAATGTGCTCTGTTCCCAAGAACTTCTCCAAGCTGTGACATATAGGAAACAGAGGGCCAGGTGAGTACTGATATGAATTCTGGCAGTATGGTTCAAAGACGTAATGTAAAATATTGGGTTCCTTTACTGACAGAAAACGTAGGTCTTTGGATCAGAATGACTTTGACCACATCAGTCAGGCACCATCCTGCCATATCTTTCCGGATATCCTGAGAAGCAGCAGGACTGGACAGAAGGTGCACACCACACAGCTGACAGAGAAATAAGGAATAAAGATCTCCAGGCCAGACAAGCGCTGGAAGGGAAAACTGTTTCTACTCATTTTTACAGCAAAAAAGTTAACCATGGGAAATCCCCAGTCTCATTGAAAATAATCTTTACAATGGCCTCCCAGATTTCCCGTTTACAGGAGTCCGGTCATAACTAATCAGCACTATCTAAGTCCAGCTTGGACAGACATACTTTCCACTAGAGTAGTCTGTTGAGCCTTCGGGTGCTTGAAAATAACTGCAGAGAAGACAGTGTACACATATTCACTGTGAGCCCCAAAACAAACAAAGAAAAAAGGGAGATGTTACCCATAAAGAACCCGACGTAGTTTTAGAGGGAGATACTCATTGGCCAACTGTTAGGTAAGGATAAAAAACTATCTGTACTACTCATTTACTGTCAGAAACACAAATATCCATAGTCTATGAAGAGCATAGACTTTCCAGAAAAGGAAGCTGGTACAGGTAGCGGCTCTGGCCCATGATGAAAAGCAGGTACTTTCTGCAAGATAGTCAAATCCCATTATGGAAATGAGCGTCTTGAAGAGACATGAACCCCCTGCTGAAGTGAAGGTATTATCACCGCTAATGTTACCATCCTAATTGTATTGGTGATTAAAGATGTTTAACTGTCTAAAGTCAAAGGGATGTCTCTATCCTCCACAGCTGCTATTAGGACTAGTCCTGTAAAATATGGAACCTCTAATCCAAGACAAAAGATTCTATGAACAGTACAGCTAAATGAATGGCTTTCTCCTGATAAAGCCAAGTCTCCAGGAAAGGGCTCTTGAAAAGAGCTGAGGAAGGAGGGTTGAGGGATAGGTTACGCAGAGCGATTGCTGTAAGCATGGTGTTCAACAGCAGACTGTTTAGAAAGGTAGAGGTTCAGCGAACTCTCAACAGCCTGAATCCAGAGAAATAGGATACAGAAGAAATAGATTTAGAAGAAAGGACTCGCCTCTTATTACACCTTTGAAGGTACTGCAGTGACAACTGTGAGTTGAGAATAAAGAAATGTGTGCAGACATGAGTTTTAGGGAATAATGAGTTAAGAGATTCAGAGAGAGGAACCAAAGTTGTAAATAGGGAAACCAGCATTTAAGATCTGCAAACTGGCTTCTTTAAAGATGCTATTGTGAAGCTTCCTGGTTCTGTCAGCATGGGCACAGAGCCTTTAAAAGACTGAAGTTCTTCACCAGTGTTAGCTCAGAGATGACTCCCTCAGATGGGAAATCTTCAGCGGCAGCTTGCATTCAGAGCTGATTGGCCAAAACAATCTTCTTTGGAAGGAAAGATACAACATCATCCTAACACCTAGCCTCCAGAAACTTGAAAGAAAAATTTAAATACCAAAGAGAATTTATCATCTTTATCTTCCAAAGTATGAAATCCATCAAATATCAGATATTAGATCTGGAATAGTAGAACCTTGTAATACGCTATTCTTATCTGAAGGCTTGCACCACCCTCCCCCCAAAAAAGGAAAAAAAAAGAAAAGTAATTTTTCCTCTCTACAACCAAATGTTTAAAGCCCTTGCCAAAAGGAGCAGAGTGAGACTGTTTAAAATGTGCCAGAACCACAGCAGCAAAAAGGGGAGTCAGTGGAGGGTGAGTAAAAAGGAAAATCCAAACCACCTGCTAATACTTGGTAGCATCTGTCATTATACTGAGAAATGGGAGCACATTAAGGCAACACTTGCCAAAACACTTGAGCTGGAAGCAATATGGCATCATTCATCGGCCTTGCTGTATGAGCTAGCACAGATCCTACAGAATATCAGTCAAGCTCAGAACAAATATTTGGGAAACCTTCTTAGAGATTTGTCGAGCTCGTTATAGAGATCTGTAGAGTAGCCACTACTAATTCTTACAAGGTTTTGTAGATGTTGTTATAAATTGTTGTCTCGTTCATGACACCACTAAGATGATAAGGAGCAAAGATTCACTTGCACTTTTTTCCTTCCTGTAAGTAGAGGACATGGCAGTCTCTTGAGGTGACATCTTTGTTGGGGACATGAGGGAATGCTAGGGAGACACCAGCTCCTTCTGAGCAACAGTTCAGCTCTGAACGGAAAACAACTGCTAAACAAGGACCATCTGATGCTTCAGAGCAATAAGCCTACTTACTAAGGAATGACATTTTGATCATCCCACGAGCCGATGCCTTTCTTGTAATTCCTCACACTTCTTAGGCCAGAGACTCTAGAGATAAAAGATATATCCTCCTCCTTAAAGGAGATGGACAGATATTGAGCAAGTGGTAATAATCCTGTAACCTAATTGTGTTTTTGAGTCTACTGAAAAGCTCCTGTGTCTTGTCTCTTGGTCTTCAAGGGTAGGAATTTAATTTATCCCCCTCTCACTGGGGAATGGATAAGCAGTGATTTGGTGTCTGCATGGATGCAGCCTGGAAATATGAGAAATTGATTCCTACAGCCTCTATAAAAACAACAGACAAAAGATGTAAAAGTAACGGTAGAAACTCTAGTGAAGCTCCAGCCTCTAACAGAGGGAAAGAGGGAGTTGGGGCAGACTCTGAAATATCACAAGGGTAATCATGAAACTTGATGTGGTCCCTGCTATTCAGAGGAACCTCGACAGGCTGGAGAAATGGGCAGAGAGAAACCTCATGAAGTTCAACAAAGGGAAGTGTAAAGTCCCACACCTGGCAGGAATAACCCCATGAACCAGTACAGGCTGGGAGATGACCCACTGGAGAGCAGCTTTGCAGAGAAGAACCTGGGGGTCCTGGTGGACAAGTCAATCATGGGCCAGCAGTGCACCCTCATGGAATCTGTGTAATCCCACAGCAACTAAAATTTGAGCTCTTAAAAAAAGATGCTCAAATATTTTTATAATACTTCAAAGCTTACAGATAATCAGAGCAGAATACGAAATAAAGTAAAATAGAAGGTCCAGAGGAATCCTGAATAAAAAATAGTTAATCTTAAAGAACTACTGGCTCACACACATGTTGAACTCTAGATGACAGGCTGCATTCCACTGCTTATACTGTGAACATAAATCCTATGGGGTGACTAGACTAATAAGTTTCTATTTCAAAAGACTGCACAGCTGCACACTCACAATAGGATACAGATAACCAGCTGAAGGTAAATATGAGATGACAATGAGTGAATGCAGAAGTCATTCATTCATCTCTAATTTTGCTTTCAATTTCTTCAAACCTAATCCCACATCAATTACTCAGAAAGATAAATGAACAGAAAGACTAAGGGGTTAACATTTTCTCTATATATTTACATATGTACACATGCAGAGATAGGACATATATTACTATATATTACACATAAACATGCATGTATATGTATATATAAAAAGACCGCATTCAGCTTGATGAATATTTCCAGATGAGTCACCTCTTTTAACTGTTACCATAATCTCCAAAAATTGTATCCTCCTACCTTTGCATAGGCAGTAGTTTTGATAAACCACTGCTTGAGGTACTTCTGTTCCACTTTTGCTCCTGAGCGCCATGAGCAACCATTGTCATCCACCTGTTCATTAGCTAGAACAGTCTGGTCCACTGGATCCCAATTAACCAAGGCCTAAAAAAGTTGCAAGAAGAAAAAATATTTTCAGCAGCTATTTCAAAAACAATCTTACTTTTCAGGCACTGACAGAACTATTCCTCGGGCCCCCAGGTTTTCTACATTTTGTTAACATCCATTTTAATCAGCAACACGGACTCATCTGAAGATGTTTTGAATGTTTATCTCCTCAGAACTCAAAAAAATAAAAATGCAGTTGACAGCATTTGCCTGGATTGATCACATTAGCAGGACAGACTGACACTTTTATATTCAGTGGTAAGTGAAAACATCCCTGAACGTTGTTCCCATTAACTATACTGCATAACTACATAGACTGATAATTTGTTGTTGTCCATCACTGATCCAAAAGCATTGAGAGTTAGATTAAAAGGCACATATGACTGAGGATCACCAACCCCAATGGACAGAATCACATAAAAGTAATGATAGTGTCAACTATCTTCCAAGTGAAAAAGTTAACATTTTCTGTACATTGTTTTTGACAACACTATGAATTACTTTTGGAATCATGTTTCCTATCAATTAGCAATATACATACATAAAAAAAATTAAATATATGTTGGTGCTCAGCTTTATAAACTTTGTATTTTGAGGGGGTAACTGAAATACCCGACATACCATACTGTGGGAAGGGGGAAAGGCAAAAGTCAAACCCACCTTCACACAATATTGACAAATTTAGCTCATCATTTATCATAAAGGATGCAAGGCCACAGAAGAACCCTAAGGGTAGTGAAATAGTCATTCCAGAAGGGGTACTCATCAGTGAATGATATTAACTTGAAAAAATGAACAGAAGGCAAAAAAAAAAAATCACAGCAAAGATGACCAATTCATTATATTGAGTGCTATTTAGCACTTGAGCTAAGTCAAAGAGATATCAGATAGACTGAAAACAGCAGCTCCAGCTCCATAACATGCTAACACTTTAAACATTATTTGAAAGATATTAAATAAATTCTTTGGGAGCGGGGAGGATTTAGCATCTCAGTCTAAAAACTAATCATGGTCCCTGGGTTATTCCCATTTCATACATTTATCTGTTGCTGATCAGCTTCTGAAATGCCCCAGTTTCTAAACAACTGTTTCGCCTAGTTTTAAATACACTGCTTGTTCTTAGAAGTAGTAGATACCATGATTATTTTATCTAATAGTGAGGACAGCAGAAAATACAGCTGCATGAATCCACTTTAAGAATGCTGTTGCTGTTTTTATCATCAGTGGTTTTTTTCCGTGTGCAAGCTGATTGCCTACATTGATTTACACAGAATTTATTAGCGTAGAAAGAATTAAAGTCATTTTTTGATAAAAACATAAACTCACCTTCAAATCAAGCTCATGTGAGTAGGTCATAGGAATTTAAACTTTATATGATTTGTCTACCTTTCATCTGTCACCTACCAATAATGTCACATTGGCTTGCATAAAAGCCTTCTGAAAATTCCTTGGGAAATTAAAAGTAATTAATATATTAAACTATTAAACTAATATTACAGATCCATTTTTAGACCTTTCAGAATATACACTCTTTTTAATAATGGTACAGCACATTATGAAGTTGGCTCTAAAAATAATAATCTTTTCATTTATAAATTCTGGAAGAATCCCACATCGCTACAAAGTTACAGTAACATCTAAACAAATATCAAGTAGATAATATTAAGAAGTAATAAAACATCAGCTATTTACATGAGGCAATATAAGCATATACTTGTATTAAACTGGCTATGACTCAAACTTGAGAAGAAATAACCGTTTTCTTTTTTGATGATATTGGGTCAAATTTATGATGAAAATTTTGGAAAGTGACTGATTTAGATGATAATAACTATTTCGCATGACATATTCACATGACTCATAACAGGAAAATTTATCTAAATAAACAATGCAAAATGTAAAGCAAATACACAGGTAAGAAATCCATAGCTGAAGGGGTCATGTCTGTGGATTTTTTAAGTTGTACTTTGTCCCTTCCATCTCCCACAGACTTTTGACTAATACCCAGAACCTAGACATTAAGAAAAAGAGAGAGGATTTTGCTGTGGCGAATAAAGATGCACCCTTTATGGAAACTGCAGTACACTACCTCCAGCTCCCAGACATACTGAATCTGTATCTCCCTACCAGGGTCATTTCTGGCCAGACATGCATATACCTGGAACAAAACCTGAACTGCACTAATGCTCTACATGTATCGTCTTTAATGCCACAGGAAGGCTATGAATTATCTTCTTGTACCTGGAATGAAAGTGTAATATAAGAGACTTCCAGCTGTGCAGCAGGACTGCTTAATGTATGCTGCAGGTATGCTGAAGACACGGGATAAATAAATGCTTTAAGCATCTATAACAATTTGAAGAGACCCAGGCTTACATGCTATCTCTCTGCCATCTCTTTCTTGCCAAGGAGCAACTGGTTAATATCCATCAGACACGACATCCCCTACAGGTTGACAGATGCTGATTTAAGTCCTCAAACTGATCCTTGATTCTTAGAGGGAAGCACATCCAATCACTGATACCCAAACGCATTCAGGATCCCACAACACTGGGAGCCTACTTGCACAGAAACGTTGCATACCGTCACTGCTTCTAATGAAACAGCAAGCCTCATGCTTTGCAGATTCACCTGGAATTACTCTTAAAGCAAATAACTCTACACAGGAAAATAAGTCTGTGATGGCAAAACTAAGGGTTAAATTCTTGATTACAATTTGGAAATCCAATTACAAAAGAAAAAAAAAACAAGCATGTCAGGGTATATCAAATACCAAATCATTCTGATAGCTGTCATTTAGGATCTATGAATATAAGTAAATAGAAGAGGGAGCTCAGTAACACTGTGCCTTCCATACACTACGTTTCAGCGTCAACATCTTTCTCTGGATTCTACATCCCTAATTACATTCTATGGGGTTTTCTGGTTTCTGTGGAATACAAATGAAACTTAAAAGCATATTTAAGAAATCTTAGTTTCCATTTTAAGTTAGGGACATTTATTAAATTGCAGCTTGGTTTATGTGCAGCTGTTTAGGTATCTGGAACTGAATTGCCTTTGCTACGCAAAGAGTTCTTCAGAACGTTAGTTTAACATCTTTGTTTTACCTCCCACTTAAGAAGTTAACTGAACTCTTCCCTTTTCAGAAAGCATGACATATGTTATTTATAAAATATAGTAAAGTGAAGAGTTTCTTAATATACCGCTAAATGAACAACTGTGCAATCTAATATTTGTGCAATATTTACAGTGCACAAATGGGGTCCAGGAATTCCATAGTTAGGCACATAATCTGCAGTTCCTGATCCTAGCAGTTTTGAAGCAGTCATAGTATTGTAACATAATTAAACAACTCACTGCTGAAGAGACTCATCATGATCATGCAAGAATCAACAGAAATCTTTCATATCTTCACTAGACTGAAGTTAAGAGCTAGAAAATCTTGATATGAAAGTCACGAAATAAATTAATAGCCACTACGTTCTTATCTAGCACATCAGTGTAAACCACTGGCACCAAACAAGTCTGATTTGACTTGTTATGATACCCGTTGATGTTAGACAGTTACATACAAAATTTAGTTATAGATAAAATTCATTATATTTTGCAGTGACATTATATTTTGCAGTGACATTATATTTTGCAGTGACATAAAACCAAATATAGCAGCATAAATATCTATCCACTTAAGGAATGTGAATAGATGATTTAGAAATACATTACTGACATAATGACTGACTTGACTCAGTGTCAAGACATCAGTGTACATGTATAGTGTAACAGGTCAAAGTTTGTACCTACCTCCTTTTGATAAACTATCCCAGCTTCAAAAAGCTTAAGAAAGAGGTATTGTGTCCATTTATAGTACTCTGGTAGGCAAGTGGTTATTTCCTGTAGAAATGAAATAAAATTAAAATATATGAAACTATTCTTACTATATTACAACTTAAATAATTAACTCAGGATTGCATAACATATGCTAGAGACAAAACAGGTGTCACAACATAAATGCATTTTTGGGTAATGTCATTTTGAGTGATATTCACACGTATACAAAAACAGAGGACTCTGGCTTTGTGCATCGTTGTCATGCAAAGCAAAGCTTCCATGTTAGAATAAAATCCCCCTCCAATATCAATGCTAGTAGATACGAAAGTACAAGAAGAACGGAAACGACCACAGCTGTTGCTCAGTAATGAAAGGCAGGAACAGAGATCGTTGACTGCTCAGAGACAGCTCAGAGCTGGCTGCAGAGGAGAGAGCAGACTGGAGGAACCTACACAGCTGAACCCCTGGATATAGAAAGACAGGAGACGAGCACTGAGAAGCTGAGGGCATTGACTGACAGTACAGGGAAGACAGGAATGGAATATGGGGTAGGACTGTAACCTTCAAGATGTAAGAGCTGCAAAGGATATCTCACAACGAGCGATTACACAAGCGACCATGTGAAAGGCAAGCCAGCTCAAGGCAGGAGAATTCTCTACATCCAAATACGGAGAAAAAGCTAAAGAGTCACCAAAGAAGTCACAAGTGTGGAGGACTGTTAAGAGGGAAACACAGGCAGATAAAAATAAAAAGACAAGATAAAACAGAGGAACAGGAGTTAGGAGAACAGCAGGCAACGACATCATAGACAGCATTTTTTTAAACTTAAAGACATTTTATAGATTTTTACTGATCTCTAATAATTAAAAAACAGCCACCTTATTATGAAGACTGAGACTTTCCTCATTTAGGATTAGTGTTCATGTTTAAAGAAATATAATTTAGAAGTTGCAGAAATGCGGGAATGTATTTCTATAGAAATGGTATTGTAAAGTGAAAATAATAAAATAATCAATTGCTTATAAAGTTCCATATTTTAAAATATTTGTTCTTAAAAAGGCCAAACCGCATTTCAAATAAACATATTAATATGTGAAGTTGACTAAAGGATTAAATGATTACAGACTCTCAGTGCTCCTCCACACAAATGCAGCGTGTTACAGGCGCAACGGAAACACATACGCTCAACCCCTACATTTTAAAGTTTGGCCAAAGTGAAAACAACTATGTAACTTGGTATTTAAACTCTGATTTTATTATAGGTAAGAATAAGCTAATCACATTTCCTTGCTCAGTAACCTTCCTGTTTAACTTGCCTTTGTTTAAAAAAGACACTTTTTTACATACTTCCTCTTTAACTACATATGCCCTTGCTGAAGTGGAAGATGACTCCTACACTGGACCTTAAATCAACAAGGACACATCTTGATTTTAGAACTACTCGGTTGACAGTCAGGCACTGATAACTATTTGCAAACTGAATAAATTTGATCAGCTCCTAGAAAGAACTTCCAAATGTGAAATGTCTTTTTCACCCAGGCTTTCCTGCCATCTAAGCTTCCCACTACAGCTACTCTGGCACACGACATCCGTAGTATCATCTGCTACTCAAAGACATCTGAAACATTTTAGCACAAAAATTTTATTCTTTTTCTACAACTTTATATTCCAGTGCTGAAACGCTGCTCTGAACAGTTAATTTGACCTTTGAATAGATATGCCTCAAAAGTTAGTATAAGAGGCTTTCAAGACCAGAGACACTTGGTAGCAATTTTTCAGCACTGCATGCAAAGATTTAGCCATGAAAAACAGTGGCTTGATTAAATCCATGTGCTCTACACTGAAAAGAACACTTGATAAAAGTCTGATTTCCATCTCTCCAACTATACATTATCCATTAACTCTAAAAATATATACATCTATATATTTTGCCTGCTGCTCCAGACAGTGACATCAGTTCTTCTGCCAGTGCAAAGCCACTAACGGCAACGGAGTCTCATCCCTGTAATATCAGAGGCACGAAAGAGCAGAGATCACTTCTGGTACAAAATAAGATTATGTGAGCAACAGGCAAATATATAGGACAGCTGAAGTGAGCTGTTGAACAAAAATAGTAAAACAGACTGAGATTTGTCCTTGCGGTCTGGAATGGCAGATGTGTGTTAACTGAAACAATAAGAGGTGATACATCACAATCTTAAACAAGCACGTTTAGGACATGGTACAAACTAATTACTCAGAACGGATTCTCATGTATGTGCTCTCTCTGAAGTTATGAATTGATGAGCTTTCTAGAAAGAAAGGCAGCAGAACATAGCACTGAAGAAAATTTGCTCTGCAGTCACTGAACTGCAAAAAAGATCACTCAAGCTCATCATTTATTTAACTTTATAATCATGAAGGCTTCAAGTTACATACGATGGTTAAACTAAAGAGAAATGACATCACTACCAAGTGAAACGAGAAAGAAATGATGTGATTTCTGAGGAGGGCAAGCCAACAACCTCTTGCCAATCTCAAATTGCTCTTTTTTTTCCTTTAGTTCTGATCTCTATTGAATAAGTAATATCCGCTAACAAATTTCCATTAGGTTGCTATCATGCTTAATTTAAGTGAATGTCGAAGTTTTCCATATACTTTACGAGCCCGACAAAGATTTGCAGTACGTTAACAGAAGTGACTTGACTCAGAAATCCTGAAAAGGGTTCATAAAGAGGTTCTGCAGAACAGCATGATGGGATCCTTCCAAAACACGTAGCATGCTGCCGCCTTGTGAGCTGAGCACTCGCGCTACAGCCCAGGTAGCACATACAACCCATAGCACAACGCAGCTCAGTGAAAACACGTAAGCAAGATTTTAGCATATTTCCGTCTAAGATAAAATGTATACTAAATACAGGAACCCTCGTTAACACATATGAAATATGCTGCCCCCGCCCTCTGCCCGTGCTCTTCAGTGCTCCGTGCCAGATTCCGTGGCAAGCCACCACCGCAGCGTTCCAGACGGCACTATGAAACAGGAGCGAAAGCACCCCTTCCCCTCAGGTTGCCCTTTTCCTTTTGTCAGCTTGCTTATAAAAAAAAAAACCCAAAAACTAT
This sequence comes from Struthio camelus, assembly GCF_040807025.1. Taxonomy (NCBI): domain Eukaryota; kingdom Metazoa; phylum Chordata; class Aves; order Struthioniformes; family Struthionidae; genus Struthio; species Struthio camelus. The sequence goes on from NC_090943.1 coordinate 50,744,741, forward strand.
TATTGTCACCAAAATGCATCTTTATCATTGATTACTGCTATTCCTCCTTACTCCTATGGAATAACACTCATTAAAACCAACTACTTTTAAAAACAGTAGAAATTGCCAAGATATAGAAGAGAAAGTTCCTTATTCATACCAAAAATTTCGTTACCTAAGCCCTTTGCCTCGGCACAGCCATCTGCTCCTACTCGGCATGATGGAGGGGTTAGCATTACAAGCCAATTACCTAAAGACCGATTAAAAGGGCTTTTTGGCAGATAAATTCTCAGTTACAAATTAAGTACTGGCATTACAACTTAGATTTGACAGTGGTGTAACTCAGGAAGTAACCGGTTCATGCTAAGATTAAACTGTACCTCAGTAAGAAACATCCGAAAAAAGAAAAACCCCAGCTACCAAAAAGAAGGGGAAACCCACACTACAGGATCCTGGATAAATACAAATACAAAGCAAATTCTGAATGGAAGATTCTGTTCATAATAGAAGAACATTAATTTTCAAATATCTTATAATTCATTATTCAATGTTCTCAATCTGCTACATTCTTACAACTTTCTATTACTTAGCTGTGAACCTAAAAGGTTGTTTTGTTTTGTTTTTTTTTTAAGATAAAGGTTATATTTGCACAGTGCTTCCATGGTTCTCATTTTTTAACATAAGTAATATTCACAGCCTGCATAAAAGCTTCTATTTGCTGTAAGATCCACTAGGTTTTGTGAATAATACATAACTAGACTAGAGGGAAGCCACTTCCTAGTTTATTAGTAATCATTTTATTTCTAGCACACTCAGGTGCTATACTGGAGAAAGTCACATTGCACTTGAAACTCATTTAAAAAGGTGAGAAGGAGAGAAAGACAGTCTGAAAGGATTCTTTTCACAACTATTTGGGAAGATTAAACAGTCTTTAATCTACTCCTTGTCTACTTTGGTATCATACGGCATGTACCACCTAACCTGGAAGTTAAAATGATCCAGTTTTCACAGAGATTTAGAGCTAGACTGAACTACATTTCTAAATTCATTTAAATATTTGTATTTCAAAGGCACTTAAGAGTTTCACGCATTATTAGCTACATATACAAACGTCATGCAGCGCTTACCCTTTAGAACATTTTTCCTGCAAAAAAGGAGCCTCATATCAATGGTTTCCTTTTTCTTTCAATTACAAGTAGTGGCTGATTATCAGTGATAAGTGGACGGAGAGGAAAATGTAATAGGTAGCGCTCTATCTAGCGTTACCTTTTTAGGATTGCTCAGACAGTGCACAAGAATAGCAACTTCAAAATAAAATATACAAGTATCTGTACGAAAAGTATCTACCGAAGATTTCACCGTTTTTAATGCACGGAGTAGAAGAGGAACACTAATCTTACGCAAAACAAAGGAAAAGCGTTACGTGCTCTCCCTCCCTTGGTGCCGATGACACCAATCTTTGCGCAAATCATATTGCCTAATTCCGCTGAAAACAATCTTTAAAAGAAGTGGTAGGCAGTTTGCCATGCTATCTAGGATAGTTTTTAGGAGAAACTTATTATCAGGAATACCCAAATTACTGACTGTTACCTTAAAAATAAAACTTAACTACAATTTTTTTTTTTTGACTTTTCAAGTGACTTAAATGTCTCAGAGACAATTTTTCCTTCCTCAGAGGGCAGCTTTTTAACCCTGGATCTGACACAGAAATGTGTGCTTGCATTTAGAGAACAGAAACATTCTACCTCTTACCTAGTACTTTTTTCAAATCCTCTCCTTTCCCCCCAAAACATGCCCCTTTCAAAGTCTTGTATAAACTCCAGTTTTACTGTTTGAGGCGCTTAAAAAAATTTAGACATTCAGGAAAAAATAGATCACTATTAGTATTCAAACCTACTCTAAAGCAAGCTACTTAGAGAGAGAGTTTATGCATTTAATTACATGTTTAGCTGGCTTACATTTTACATTTAAAGGAATAATTTTCAAGCATCTTTGTAAGCTAGCTTCCTGAAATAATCTCATTACCTTTTAATAATGCCTTATTTTTTGTGCTTTACCGGTTAAGCAATTTCACTGAGTACAACAGGCAAATCAAAATATAAATGTGTTTTTGAGACAGAACAATGAAAAAACCGCAGATAATTAAAAGAAAACTTCTAGTATCCAGATGCAACAGAATTTCTTTACAGTAATTTTACCGAGCAAAACACCTACAACCAGTCTTCGTTTTCCTCGACAGGACTTTCCTGAACACCAGAAGACTTTTCCTATTTTGCGCAACACTCGTGGTTATTTAAACTAACCCGTGACAGAAGGCCTTTTTCTACCCTTTTCCACAGGAGTCACCATCATACTGTTGGGGTAAGCGCTTACATTATCACAGTATTGAGTAAGCCACCAATTTAGTGCCATACGAGTACAGAATTAAAAAAAAAAAAACCCTCCTCACCTCTAAGAGCTCGCTGTTTAAGATGAGGACCTGCCCGGGGCAGGGTGGCACCGCGCCGGCACGCCCGAGCTCCGTGCAGCTGACAGACTAAGGTGCTCTGCCCAGCCTCATCAGCCCCGCGCAGAGGAGCTGCCTTGGCTTTATCAGCCTGGCAAATACGCTCTGCTGCAGCTTACCGCTGAGTTTCCAAAGGTGCCTCTGTCACGGCTAGCTCAAACATCTGCGCGTTCAGAGGTCATGTAAAACATTTATTTCAGGCACCATACAACTTCTGCATTAAATAAACATATCTCTATTTCTGAAGGATGCCGTTCGGGTCACTCTCACTTCAGCTAATTACCTCGCAGACCAGCAGCGCGGGCTAAATAAAATGAAACTAAACTAATGAGCCAAGAAGTGACAATCGGCCAAAATTTATTGCGTTCCAAGCAACACTTTCTAGCTGTTTTTGAAATTTACCTTTCAAAATCACAAACTAAGTGCCCTGTATACCTACGCTTCTCATCATGGTTCTCCATACTGCCAATTCTCCATCTAGTCTTCAGAACGTAAGGGTTGAAGAAAAATCCAAAGACAGAGATGAATGTTCTCAATGTTCATATTGAACATTGCACATATTTTACTATTTTGAACCATTGCTATATTACGTATAGAAAATCTCTGAGATACGAATGCTTACAAACATAAACAAATGATTGTGAAGAACGTGTGGCGTGAACCTTCCACTACAGTCCTTTTATTTTCAGGAAGAAATAAAAGGAAGAAATCCTTTTATTTCTTAATTTCAGTTATTAAGAAAACTGAAATCTTACTAAAAAGGCTTATACTGAAAAGCTTGTCATATATATCACAAGACCAAGTACAGTTTTTAGACGTTTAGACATGCATATAAACAACTCTTCCTTCAGATTAAGGAAAACAGATGGCAGATCTCATACTGCCAGAAAACTAATGCTTTTTATTTTCAGACCTACAATACTGCTATAAAAATCCAAGATAAGGATCCCAATCACTCTCGGCAGAATCATATTAAGGTGGTAAGTAATGATTATTGCTGAGAATGTAAAGGTAGGGACTGACTTTGATTCACTGATTCATGAAATAACCCTAGAGTACGACTGCTTCAGAAATTGATGTCTTTCATTTTTATCTTGAAGACTACATTGGCTTATGGCTGTCTGTGTTGGTAAAGTTTTTAAGGTGAGCAGCTGATTCTCAAGAACTTGAGTTTTAAATAAAATATCTAGTTTCCTAGTGATCATGACACAAACAATTACAAAAATGCAGTCTTGCCTTTCATATTTAAAAGAACATAACCAAACTAGCCTTTAAAGTTACTAATTTTAAACCCTGGAGTATATTATGAAGTGTACACATTGAGAAAAAGCATTCCTCAAAATATATACACCTTAACACAAAGGCACCCTGTTTCATAAACGGCTGTTGATCAGAATGCCTGAATTTTCATAGAGAAAACTGCTACTTAGGAAGAGCTGAAAAAGCAGACAGAAAAGTCCAAGTGCAAAACCAAAATTATTTTAAAGAAAGAAAGATGCTCCTAAATCTTGAAATCATCAGATGATGTCAGTATGTCAAAATTGACAGAAGTTTGATAATTACATTTCCCACTTTTTTCAAGTGTAATTTTGCAAATTAACAATTTAAATTGGTCACGTTCAAAAGCTTCTATATTGCCATAACGAAAAAGATAAAATTCCTTCTTGTTCCATCAAAGAGTAAAAGAAGATAGCATTCCTTAAAAGAGAAAATCTTACCCTTTCCCACGTAAAAGACAGACCTAGTGCATCAAACTGTTCTCTCATGTGTTGAATATTACTGTAAAATAAAAAAAATTTTGCATCATTTAAAAAGATTAACGTCATGTGATCATATTTACAATCAGGTGCTTCTAAAGTTCTCAGAAATCAAGAGCACTAGTTAACCTCTAAATCCTACTATCTCACTAACTGTCACACTCCAGGAACTCTTACAATACTTATCTTAAATACTCATTTTAAAACTCCCTCATGCATCCTGGTTTAATTCAATGGCTGTGTATTCAAGAAAATTATTTTTTTTCCCTCTTACTTCAAGCATAACTGAAAAGCAAATATAGCACTTCTGGTTGAGGGAAACGTTCCTGAAACATCACTTTTCATTATTTTTAATTACCTTTACTGCAAGAGAGCCAAAGAGCCCTAAGAACTCTTCATGATGCACTAGGATGTGCCTTCATGATCAGCTTATGACTCTATCCTGGCTGCACGTTCTCTATCCAGTCTCCAGCAATACCATCTCTCAGAGGAAACACATGAAAGATCTCTCAACGTGCAGCTCCATGAAACAACCGAGCTTTCAAAGCCAGAAGGGAGTATTAACAATTACACTTGACTTCTGCATAGCACACATCATAGAATACTGCAGCTATTTAGTAATCTGCGCATTTTTGGAAGCAGTTTTCAGATGCACTAGCGATTCCCCTGGGTACAATATGCACTCCTTCTAGTATTTCTATGACTGCACAGCTCTAGTTACACTAGGAGAGGTTTGACAGCAGAGTCATATCAATACAGGTATATCAGGAAATCCTCTTACGGAGTCATAACTTCTGCTGGAAGAAAGAGCACTTTCAGTAGAACTGCTTACACCAATTCTAGACTCCAAGTGTATCAACAAAAGCATTTCAAGTTTGAGCGTATTTTTTACAAGGCTTCTGTCACTATATATATAAAATATGCATGTGTGTGTGTGTGTGTATGTATATATATATATAAAAATCAAAAACAAATGCCAACTGGCTTTTTACCAGCAAAAACTTCGGTGCTTTGTATAAGTAACTCTGGCTTCAAAATCTTGTGGTTTTTTTCCCTAACTTTGAGAATGTAAGAAGCAGCAATCAACTAGAGCTCATTCTAAATAATCTCTTCAGAACATGACGATGATCTGAAATTTGGCTGGTGACTCCTGAACTGAGTTAGCTGGCGCTTACTAGGGGGCTGTGTGCCCCCTTTCACAAGGGTGGCTAGCTCTGCTCCAGGGATAACTACAACACGTCAGGTTGCTATCACAGCATCAAGTCCAGAATGCAGCAGCATGATACTGGTGCAGGTTTATTTTTAATTTTTGAGCTACAATTTATGTCAGCTCCACGCACAGTTCAGTCATCCCTGCTGCAGGCATGACAAACATTCAAGACAGGGTCAGAAGAGAAAATGAGAGACAGCAATTACTTCAGCGATCAGAATTTAATCTGCCTGTATGATGAGTCATCTACCTTCCTTAGCACAATCAAAAAATTGGGTACGTAAATAATTTTCCTGTTTGGATGTTACTATAATCATTCCCAATAATGATCTGCTAACTTGTCTAAAATCAGCTACGTTGTTATAATATCTAGTTTTAAGAGTTAAATAGTCTAACGATAATCCTTTTTCAGTACTAAGGAAATTTTCAAGGCAAAATTTTCTTCTACTATAAAACATCTTGTACCTTACTGTTTTAAGTGTATGAAAAAATATGCACCTATTAAAAAAAAAGGGAGGCGGGGAGAAAAATACAACAACATAGAAAGTAGCAGAAGAAAATCAGTTCAGACTGTGCCCTGCCACACACTTTTTGATATAACCCTGCAAATTGCTTAGGGTACAATTAGATGAAACAGGCTGAGCTGATCCGGCAGGATACTACTGCCCTACGTTCTCACCGCTTTTCTATGGTGAGCCAATTCAACTCATTAAATTGGCAGAACGGCTTTCTTCTGGGTTAGCAAGCTGAATCAGTTTGGCAAGACCTCATGAGTGCCAAAGCTATCCAATCGGTGCAGAGGGACCACGCAGTAGGGAGAACGACAAGAGAGTTAAATATGAGGCACTTCGATATGACAGACGCCTAGATTTGTTTTAGAAGTTAGCTACAGTAGACCTATTGAAGGAAGACAGAAATCATCAATTTACTGTCCATATTCCTTAGGAAGGAAATAATCTCCAGTAACAAAGGCAGCACTTTTGCCCAGAGCAAGACACTGGTAGGAGAATTTTTGCTAAGAGTCTGTCAAATGTTTCCACCTACCCAGAGGTTTCTAATTTCCTTTTAACTACTGTCACATACAGTATGTTTGGTCCACAATATACTGTGCACAGTGTTTTTTCTGACTGTCTCAAAAGAAAAAAACCAAGTTTTTTGTATCTTGAGGGTAACTAGTTCTCACCCATAGCCTCATCTAAATCATACAAGAAAAAAATTAAAAAAAAAAACTCTAGGATAAACAAGCAATAATTTGTGTAGAGGGCAGCACATGTATTCTCCCTAACTGAAATCATTTGTCTGCACGTTCTAGTAGGGAAAGTATAAAGTGATCCTAATACAGTATCAGAAGCATGTACAAATTTAAAAGAAACAGCACTATCAAAGGAAATGGATCAGAGTACAAAAAGTTACTACAGCTAGGTTATTTCACTCAGAGCACAGTAAACAGCATCACTTAGAAGAACGCTTTATGAGTCATTTATAGAAATTAGCATTTACTTAGGTAACTGTCTACTCATTTTAAGGAATACTAGGGGAACATAACACCTAATTTTGAGGTCTAAAGCCCAAAACTTCCACTGAAATGAGCAACAATAATGACTACTTATCATCTTCCAAGACCAGGTCTCAGATGAAAAAAAAATGTTCTTCCTCTTTCACATGCTACTGAAAACTGCTAGCAAACCTAATCACGTATCTCATCGTTTTCAACTGTGTAGTCTATCCTAAGGTTTGACTCACCATAAAAAAAAATCTGATTTATTTCTTACTCCCTTGTGCGTTTGGGAAATGTCACTTTTACAATATCCTACCCTTTTAAAAGTTAAAACTAATCAGAAAAAGTCCTACCCTTTTAAAAGTTAAAACTCATCACAAAAAGAACCTTGAAAATTACATTGATACATTAAGCTTTTGAAACTGAACTAACTGCACAGTCCCATACAACATTAGCAAACAGCACTAGTTCTTTCTGTCCTGTCTTTCTCCTGCTTCTACTGGTTTGGCTTTGTTTTCTTTTTTTATGAGGGCCAGAGTACAGATATTCACAACAGAAATGTGACATTACTTAAATCCATTAAAATTACCTTTGTGTCCAGCTTGCAGGGTGCAGACCATGCTCAACTGCAGCATTTTCCGCTGGTAACCCAAACGCATCCCATCCCATTGGATTTATCACCTGTTAGCAAAAGATAAAAAAATGATCTTATGTAACTTTCTGGAATGGCATCAGTAACACACACAAGCCTCAAAATAACGAGGAGTTTTGCATTTCAGCATCTGCTTTGCCTCATTTGAGCCTCTTCAAAGTATGCCTACTAGGGCTGGTCTGTTTTAAAGGAGGAATATGAAATACACTTGCTGTCTACAATTTGATGTGAGAGGGAGCTTAAAGTATTATGTAATAAATCCTCCTGACTCTTTCAATACTAGGTTAGCAATGACAACACCAATCCTTTGCAATTCGTGTGGTGGTCAAAGCTCGCATTTGTCACTACCGCTCAGCGGAATCAAACGTTCGCTCCCAAGGAGAAGAAAGCATACAAAACCGTTCGAACCAAGAGCTTTATAACTGTACCTGATGTGGAGCCTACTAATTTCTTTTTCCTTTTCTTTAATAAAAAAATGAAAAATACCTTCTGATTACCCTAATTCCTCCAGGTAATATGAAGAGAGTAGGGGAGAAAAGTCTTTGTCACATTTTACTGAAAATGTTTTTGTAAATTTTGGCTGAGGATCGACACAACATATTTCAGGGACATCAAATAAATGACAGAGGAAAAAATGTTTACTACAAAATACAATAGATAAACTCTGTTGAAATATATACACCTCTTTCCTATTAACATGCAACTTGCTGTGAAAAATCACATATCTAGCAACACAGTGGGTATTCAAAAGAACAATGTAATAACCAGGAAACGAATGGTCAGCCCTTAACATGCTGTCATTAAATACAACACCTATGCACTGGGTACCGGGTAGAAGTAATGCCATTTCTCAAACCTACAAATGTGCTATATACGCAGTCATTATGTTTGAAGTTTAACAATAGCAAAACATGACTGAGTAACATTTAAAAGGTTGTAAGAGATCAAAATTTTTGCCCCTTAAAAAAAAACACGTATACAAAGAACTTGTTCTCCGTTAGTAGCATGTAAGCACAGGAGCAACAAGAAAGAAGGCCCATAACATTTAGTCAACAAAGTTCAGAAGTCCAGCAATATTTATCTCATAAGCTATTTCAATGCAGAAAAATGTATTTATTTCTGAAGCATGAGCAACTTTTGTTTTGAATTATTTTTATTCTTTTTTGCCATAACCCTCCAATCCTCTGACTTCAATGGATTCTTATGCAAAAAAAATGTATAGACATATTTATAAATGTGCCTTTGGCATTAACTCGGGGTAAAAGCAACAAGGTTTAACAGATGTGACTCCTCAACGTTTTAGTTTTTAATACTGAGCTTTTTTAATACTGCTGTATTTCATCATTCTGCTGGTGCAGGAGTATAACCAAAGGCATTAAACCATGTTGCTGATCAACCGTGACTTAAGCCAGTATAGTAAGTGCCCAAGCACAGCACACTTCTGATGTGTAAATCCAACAGAAATAGGAATGCTGTTCTGTGTTACAAATTTTCCCCATTATCAGCTGGATTATTATTTTTCATATCACAGTGTCAGGAAATATAAGACTCACATTTCAATTCCCCACTTCCTCACATTATAAACATTTCATGGAAAATCTCATCTGGAACCTAAACTACTCGACAACACCCTGTTGAAGCTTGCCTCTCTCCAGCCCTTCTTCTCTCCCTTCCCCCATCAGTAGTCAAAACTATTAGTATAAAAGAGAAAAAAATGTAAGCTTTACATAAACTAAAATTCTCTTCAGAATCTTTAAGGACGCACTAAAATATTAGCTTCTGCAGCTAAACTCTTCTTGACCAGTATTTAGTGTTGACCACCTGGCTCTGGACAGAAATAATGAAATAAATCGGACTTTTTTTCCCCTGTAGAATACATATCTTCCCTTTTCCTGTTTCTTTAGACAAACAGACACATCCCTACAAATACCTTCTTTTATTACAAGCTGATGCACATTAAGTGGAATTCAAAAAATCACTCTTGGCTAATTTTTGTACATTTTGGCTTTTGAACATCTGCTGGGTAATAGCAGGGCAGCCAAAAGCAAGGCATGGTCTCATTTCCCATGCTCATGGGCAAAAGGACGTGGGACGAATAGCTCCTCTTCTGGCTACAGACTCCCAAAAGGGCAGAACGATGCACCAGTCAGCTCACGTGCAGACATTTTATCGCCGTACCCTCAGTGTTAGCAGGAGTTATCTGCTCACACAGATCTTCCCAATTCTAGCATGTCCATTAAAAATATTATAGACTAGATTTACTTAATCACATTCAGAAAACAACTCTATTTAGCAACCAATGGCATTCTTCAAGCGAAAGGGCTGAAGAAACACACGAATTCAAGCTTCAGCAAGAAACCTGAATTTAAAGAGACATATTAAAAATATCCTCAAATTAATCTCCAGGATAGATCTATTTGTGTAGTTGCCATAGAGATGAATGTAACATGCACAGTGGGTTAGAGAAAACAATTTCAAGTTCATTGTCTCCTTTACTTCTCTACTGCAAATGGATTTGAGAGGTTTGTGAAATGCAATTGTCTAATCAATAGGTCAGCTTCTTCCGGCTGGATTGTGTGCTATGTATCTACAGTTAAAATGCCATGGCCCCCACACAGCACTTGGCATTACCTCTTAAATCTACTTAGCCAACATAAAGCACAAGGCTGAGTGTAACTACATAGTTTTGAAAAAAACAGCAAAAATCTCAAGAGACATGGAAGAGCGGAAGAAAATATAAAACTAATATCAGAAGATGGCTGAAATAATACAGGAACAGTTCGTCTGTCCTGCTTAAAACAGAAAAAATAGGGAGAAAGCAATTTTGAAGAGCAAAGGGTATTCCTTGCAGTTCATTGATGGCTTGGTGATAGGCCACAGCTAGCTGAAAACACAGCTGCCTCCTCCAGCATTACAGATGAGCAAAAGAAAAGGAAAAAAAGTAATCCATCTGCTTGAATGCTGACTTGATTGCTTCTGACAACAGTCTCTAAACCTTGGATGAATGAGGCATCAATTCTGCTCACTAGAGTGACAGTTCTTCCCAGCATGGCTTCTCTGTACAGGCAATATTTGCTCTCTAAGTCACAAAGAGAAAGAAAAATTAATAATGAACATATTTTGTAACAAAGGAGGCCTGCATAAGTCTGAGGATGTCTATCCCCATTAAAAGAAGGCAGATTACAGTTTCAAAGGCAAATTAAGACAGCATAAACCAATACTGTCACCAAAGGCAGCCACGTGTGTCTGAAATCACTCCTTTCTTGCACGGAACGCTCCCACTGGATGGGCACATGAATCTGTGTGTCTTCAAAATGAACCGGAAAGGTAAACTCTTCCTGGTTAAAACTACTCAGTTTTTTTGCTAGGTTAGTCTTTAACCTAGAACACCTGGCTTAAGAGCCTTAAAAGTGCACATGATGAGGCAGGATCAACCATGAAAGACTACAGTTTTCTATCACTGAGCATGCGGTGTTTTACACAACACCATAAAGCTGCAAGGAAGCGATTCACTAGTACCTTGGGAACAAAGTGCTTGGTAACTGCCACACTGAGTGGTCTTTTCAGGAGCAGATTATTGAAAAGAGCAACAGTTGCATCTTGAAACACTTTAGATCATAAAGATTCAGACTTTGTACTAGCTCATAGCATAGCACAAAGAATTATTTCACAGCATGGTCAAAGATCTCTCACTAGTGATGGCTGGAGCTCTTTACGTGACTGTGGGACTTAGTAGAGGAAGACATGGTAACTCCATTAATTCTTTTCTGAGATCTCAGCTCTCCCCTGCAGAAGGTTTTCATCTTTTCACTGCCCTAACAACCAGCCCGTCACACTGACATTACTAGGTGAGATCAGTAAGTGCTATAAAACACAAAGCTGACAATAATCTTGTAACACTCAATTCTACAACTCCATCAACGTGACTGGAAAAAAGACAATTCAACAAGCTTTTCTTAACATTTGAGAGGAAACAAAGAACTTGTTCGCTCTGCTGATGTGCTCCGTATGCCTCAAATTATGACCAGAGATCTGACGTCTCTCTTTTATATCCAGATCTCAGTTTTCTGAAGGACAGTACAATGAGTGTCAAAGAAATGCCTGTAACTAAATATACTATTTCAGAGGAGTGTGAAAAGAGAGAACAATCGTAAATGAAAACCAAGAGGCTGGATGACAGACCAGTGATATGAACTATAGCAAAGCCTGCATTCCCGTTTCTGAACACAATCTCACGACACGCTTAACATGAACTAACCACAAAATGCTGACAAAACGGGTGATCTGTGGTCCTGAGTTCCAGCTTCTACAAAATAGCCCTGGCCCCACAGGCAACGTTCTGGCATCTTCCTCTTATTTCATCTCACAATTGTGCAACCAGACAGGTAGGGCCGGTGGCTGAAGAGGGGAAGGGAGAGTAGCGCTGCTCCTTCTGCCGGCTGCCTGAAATTAGACTGCACTGAACACGCTGAAAATCTGATCTGTAGAGCTACTGATACAACGACATTTTTAAAGCAGGACTTCCAGGTGAACGTGGCCCAGACTGCCTTGTAAGTGCAGCAGTTAATAAACACTGCTATGCAACAGGTAAAAATCCAGCAGGCAAGGCACATCTGGAAATAGATTAAAATTATCAAATTTTGACTGGTGTGAATAATTTAGCCAGCAGAACTGTTTCAATGATTCTGTGCAATGATTCTGCACTGCCTATTAGCACTCTGATAAGGCGCTTTTCAAATTAAAAAATAATCAAGCCACACAGATTTCTATCAAAACACAATAACTCTGCTTCCATAACGCTCTCATTTATTTCCTGTTCTCAGAAGACACAAAATATGAAAAATTACTCTATGTCCGCCCAGTACCACAAACGTTCAGAAAACAGGCAAGTCTCTCACCTCTTTAATCTCTCACATTCTTACCTACCTTAATTGCATTTAATATCACATTTGCTCCCTCTTTCTTTCTAAATGAAAAAAGTGAGCTGGTTAACACCTTCAGTACTTGCTTCCAGAACACTACATTCAAGTAAAACTTAGTTCACATAAGATATGTGTAAAACTTTCCGCTGAATTTGATCCATAGAAAAAATCTGGCAAACGGGCAATACATCTTCATGAAAAAATGGTAGTGATAGTTAATGATGATCAGAAACCCAGCCTGTACTGAAATAACATATCCTACTGATGAATTCATTGTAAAGTTTTAATTAAAGGCTCTTCAGGTTGTTTTGGGATATTGTGGAAATATCACTGAATATATTCCGATCCCATCTACCAGGAACAGTGTAAGTATAAATGAAGAAATTCCAATCACAACATACAGGAATTTCATCCTGAATTGTCCAATGATCATTCTTATTTCTGTACAACATGACAACCTCACTGTGCTATCAAGTTCAATCCATAATTTTACGAAAAAGATATTACAGAAACTATTGAACTGGATCACTCTGTGCTTACTGATTGCCACGAGAACTATTCTTAGTCCTCAGACAAGCATAAATCATCCACTCTAGAATTTATTAAAGACACGGTACTTCTTCCCAGAGCAGTGGCAGACAATAACTGAAAATCACCATGAATATCTCCATAATTTGTTTATGGCACTCTCAAATAATCAACAGGACATGCCTTAACTTCTTCCAAAACTTGTACATTTGCATTCACAACATGCATGTAAATTCATAAGAAGAAAACACAACCAGAAACTTCAAATTTTAGTTCCAGGTTGGTTCATTAACAGATACAAAACTGTAATTTAAGATACACAAATTACTACTTCAAATTACTTTTAAAGAAGTATGCAACAACATCAGTAACTAGAATTCTCCACAGGAAAAACTCTATTTGCCCTTCAAGAAAAATACTAGACTAAACATATTCTGGAACTGCATTCATGCTAAGAAACCTATACTGTTTACAGGTCCTATGCGAAGACTTTTTCTTCATATTTCATTTTCAGTAACTAGCATGTAAACAAGCTATCCTGTAACAGATGTACTCCTGAAGTCATTTACCCTTAATTCAAGTGCCCGATAGTTCCAATTTTCTGTACACTGTTGTCCGATATCTGAGGAATACTGGAACCACTGATAATGCTTCACTGGTCAGATCTTAAGATAACACAAACTGGACTTCATCACCAGTTTGTTCAAGGCAATGTTCTGACCCCGCATCAATACACCTCCGATGATTACCTCTGCACTGCAAACCACACATACCCGCACCTTCTACTGAAAATACTGCAAAGTTTATCACTCATCAGCACACTAAAAAATGCCACTGTGTGTTGAGAGGTTACTTGTGCATTGAATCCCATCCCCATACAACATTTAATAAATGACCAGCCTTTCATGTATTGCAGAAAAGGCTGCTGCTTATTAAGTCATGTTTGCTCATTTTCAGTGTCATTTGTCATTCACATCAACTGCAACTCCATGTTCAAAGCAATCCTTCTTCCAAAAATGTAAGAAAAGCAGGAAATATAAGGAGCAGCAAATATTTGTTTTCATATTTGAAGCGTTGCTGAAGTACAGCTTTCTCGCAAATATCAGCAGGTTTGAATGCACATTACCTCTCTAGCATATTTTAATGAAAAAAAAAAGATTCTGTACTGCTAGAAGTATGAAATACTAATGTTGCACTTTGGAAAAGCATAAAAATGCATCCAAATATTCAACCCCTTCCCAGTTAAGATATCATACTACCTCTTACATGATGGAATTAAATGAATGCATTTCAAATTATGGATCCAATTTACTAAAGGAGCTCTAATTCCCTTGTGAAGGCATGCAAGCTTATCCTTAAGTATTATATCAAATAAGCCAATTCCTTGCTTATTCAAACTAAATCAATACCAAACTAATTTACTGTTTTCTCATGAAGGCATTCTCTAAGTAAGAAAAAAACATCTCCACTTTACTCTTACTTAATATATACACTATAATGTACAAATGACCTTGCTTCCCTGACATTTTCCTTTATTGTATGTTAGATAACAAATACACTTTTCAGTCAGAGGTTCTCCCTGGGAACTGTGAGTCTGAATATTTTTGCTGTATTTTTCACCGTAAATACTTGTAATTCCTCATTGTCTAACACATATTTTCAACACCTGCCTATAGTAGTTAGGTAGCGCAGTTATATGATTTGTCAACTGCTGTCAGTTCTACATCTCTATGTAGAGATATAGCCCATAAGATTATTTTCAATGGATCTTCATTTTTGTTCATTTCAAAAGGATAGAAACAAAGCTTAAAAAGACATTATTACTTACAAATCTTTAATCCTAGATTTGTCTTGAGTATTCACATTTAACACAAACGGTCAAAGAGGTTCCTGCAGAGCACTGATGATAATTTCTTGACTCAGGTGGTGGAGACACCAACGAGGAGGGGTGCAATCCTAGACCCTGTACTAACAAAGAAGGTCTAGTTGGAGAGGTGAAGGTTGGGGGCAGCCTTGGCTGCAGTGACCGTGAGATGGTGGAGTTCAGGATCCTACAAGGAGGGAGCAGGGCAATGAGTAGGATTGCAACGCTGGACTTCAGGAGAGCTAACTTTGGCCTCTTCAGGGACCTACTTAGGGGAATCTCATGGGGTAGGGCCCTAGAAGGAAGAGAGGTCCAAGAGAGCTGGTTAATATTCAAGTATCACCTCCTCCAGGCTCAAGATCAGTGCATCCCTCTGAGGAAGAAATCTAGTAAAGCAGGCAGGAGACCTGCATGGCTGAGCAAGGAACTCCTGGCAAAACTCCAGCAGAAGAAGGAAGTGTACAGAACGTGGAAAAGGGGACAGGCCACTTGGGAGGAATACAGGGACGTTGTCAGAGTGTGCAGGGACGCGACAAGGAAGGCTAAGGCCCAGTTGGAATTAAATCTGGCAAGGGATGTCAAGGACAACAAGAAGGGCTTCTTCAAATACATCAATAGCAAAAGGAAGACTAGGGAAAATGTCGGCCCAGGCCAGGTGCCCTGGTGACGAAGGATACAGAGAAGGCAGAGTTGCTGAATGCCGCCTTTGCTTCAGTCTTCACTGCTAAGGCCAGTCCTCAGGAATTCCAGACCTTGGAGACAAGAGAGGAAGGCTGGAGAAAGGAAGACTCTCCCTTGGTCGAGGAGGATCAGGTTAGAGATCTTTTGTCCAAACTTGACATCCATAAATCCATGGGCCCCGATGGGATGCACCCACGAGTGCTGAGGGAGCTGGCGGATGTTATCGCTAGGCCACTCTCCATCCTCTTGGAAAGGTCCTGGAGATCAGGAGAGGTGCCTGAGGACTGGAAGAAAGCCAATGTCACGCCAGTCTTCCAAAAGGACAAGGAGGAAGACCCAGGGAACTACAGATGAGTCAGCCTCACCTCCATCCCTGGAAAGGTGATGGAACAGCTCATCCTGGAGGCCATCTCCGAGCATGTGGAGGACAAGAAGGTGATCAGGAGTAGTCATCACGGATTCACCCAAGGGAAATCATGCTTAACGAACCTGAGAGCCTTCTCTGATGGGCTAACTGGGTGGGTAGATGAGGGGAGAGCAGTGGATGTTGTCTCCCTGGACTTCAGCAAGGCTTTGGACACTGTCTCCCATCACATCATCCTAGGCAAGCTCAGGAGGTGCAGACTGGATCAGTGGACGGTGAGGTGGATTGAGAACTGGCTGGATGGCCGAGCTCCCAGGGTTGTGGTCAGTGGTGCAGAGTCTAGTCGGAGGCCTGTAGCCAGCGGTGTCCCCCAGGGGTCTGTACTGGGTCCAGTCTTGTTCAACGTATTCATCAGTGACCTGGAGGAAGGCACAGAGTGTCTTCTCAGCAAGTTTGCTGATGATACAAAACTGGGAGGAGTGGCTGACACACCAGAGGGCTGTGTTGCCATTCAGAGGGACCTGGACAGGCTGCAGAGCTGGGCGGTGAGGCACCTCATGAAGTTCAACACAGGCAAGTGCAGGGTCCTGCACCTGGGGAGGAATAATCCCATGCACCAGGACAGGCTGGGGGCTGACCTGCTGGAAAGCAGCTCTGCCGAGAAGGACCTGGGGGTCCTGGTGGACAAGTTGACCATGAGCCAGCAATATGTCCTTGTGGCCAAGAAGGCCAACGGTATGCTGGGCTGCATTAGGCAGAGCGTTGCCAGCAGGTCGAGGGAGGTGATCCTGCCCCTCTCCTCAGCCCTGGTGAGGCCCCACCTGGAGAACTGTGTCCAGTTCTGGGCTGCTCAGTACAAGAGAGACATGGAGCTCCTGGAGAGAGTCCAGTGAAGGAACTGGAGCATCTCTCCTCTGAAGAAAGGCTGAGAGAGTTGGGCCTGTTCAGCCTGCAGAAGAGAAGACTGAGAGGGGATCTGATCAATGTGTACAAGTATCTGAAGGGAGGGTGTCAAGAGGATGGGGCCAGTCTCTTCTCCGTGGTGCCCAGCAACAGGACAAGAGGCAACGGGCACAGACTGAAACACAGGAAGGTCCATCTGGACATGAGGAAAAACTTCTTGACTGGGAGGGTGACAGAGCGCTGGACCTGGTTGCCCAGAGAGGTTGTGGAGTCTCCTTCCTCCTGGAGATATTCAAAACCTGCCTGGACGTGATCCTGGGAAATATGCTCTAGGTGACCCTGCTTGAGCAGGGGGGTTGGACTAGATGATCTCCAGAGGTCCCTTCCAACCTAAACCATTCTTTGATTCAAAATACATTCATTTCTACCTACATTTTTCATTGGAAAAATTAGGAGTCCCTAAATTTTCAAGCATGCAAAACTAAAGCTGAATTTCCAGGGCAGGGGGAAAATTGATACAATTAACTTTAAAATGATGCGCACTGAGGGATTTAAAAGAATATTCTGTTCTTTTTTTTTTTTTTTAATGTATATAAGAATTCCAGTAAAGTTCACATGAATACAGAGAAATAATTTTTTCTTGGAGATTTCAAATGTTGTGTATAATATGACAAACATTTCACAGCCTATAACCATCACTGTAAAGAAACCTTTAATAGATTAGATAACTGTGGCCATCTCCAGAGAAAACATCAGGAGACAGATAAATTAATTGGGAGGAGAAAATCAATTATGAAGACATTAATTCTAACTGATGTAGGAATTAATATAGCTAATAAAGAAAAGCTTTTCTTAAAGTAAAAGTAAGTTTAAGCAAGTAAATGTACATCACTGACACAATAGCTCTGAGTTTGACATACTTGGAAAATCATTTGAGAGACCTTTTATATCTCCCTAATGGTACATGAATGTTGAATTCTTTGGCTGCCCACCTTTAGTCATAAATAGATGTGCAAAGTAGTTAACACAAAGGAAGATATACTTATTTATAGCAATTCAACATGTTCTACAGGCACTCTAATATCTTTTAAAGTCATTTTTACATGCAACGTAAAAAGAAGCTGGAAGGCAAGATTTAAAACTTTGTATTACAACTTGGTTAGAAAAAAAGTCTTTCTGAATTTTTCCAGAAAAAAAAAAGCAATTGTGGAAATAAAAACTTGCTTTCATAACAGCTCTTGCATCACATTGCAACTGTATTATTTTTTCATTTTCCTCAGAGGTTTCTACTGAGGGTGCTCCCTTCCCTTGTATTCAAAAGCTAACACCTGCAGTATCCTACTGGAGGTAGACAATTTATTTTCACTTTATTTATTTCAGCCAGTACAAGAGGGAACATATTTTCATCTTCCTGAACTGAAATCAAGTAGATATCTCCACTATTATTGATAGGAGCTGACCTACATGCTAAAACAACATCTCCAGTGGCCTTAACTTCAAGCAAAAATCTAAAGTCTCATCAACAACCCCGTCAGCTCAACAACCCCGTCAGCTCAATTTTTAATGGCATGTAAATTCTAGTCAATCAGAAGGGTCAGTATAGATTACTATTACTATATATGTGTGTTCTATATGTGTGTATACACTTTTAAAGAGAAAAAGCAAAATCAGTTATTCCCTTTTCTGGTAATTTTAAAAGCATGAGAATGCATTTCGGTAAAGCAGCAGCACATCTTTGGTGTATTTATGCCAATGATGAACATACCATACATAATGAGTATTTGGAAAGGCAGTACACTGAATAATTCAGGGACAATACTCTGGGACAAAAGTTTCATGGAAGGCTATACATCCAGAAAACACTATACATAGGCAGCATTTGTGGCAAAGAAATTGCACTTCCTAGCATGACCACCAACTAACATTTATTTCTCAATTTCATCATTTGCTTTCTTTTGAGGTTCTATTTCCTATATTCCTTACTGAGCTGCTCTGTTTTCCTCATACATCAGAAATAATTCTTTTTTGAGCCTCCTGCTAGATTCCTACCCATTCCTCTTTCTTTTTATTTGTTCCCTGCTCCAAAATATGGTATCCTCTTTCCACACTCCTTCCAGCTCCTTTTCAGATTCTTACTATTTCTCCCCCTACCAAATGTTCTTTTCTCCCCGTCAGCATGGTAATGACCCAGGCCACAATTCTTCTACACCTTGACTACGTCCTTCAAATTTTACCCACCACCCTCCCAAATGCAAAAAGCCAATTAGGTTCCCATTCTCAGGCAGCAGGGACATGGCTCTCCACTGTGTCTACTGGAGAGAGAGAGGGGAGCGAGGGAGGAATGAGGAGGCTTGGGGAGGACTGCGAAAAGACAGAATGCAGTAGGAAAGCAGCACTCCTTGCAGAGGCAGCCAGTAGTTAGTCCTAGCCTACCTCATAGACTTGTGCCCTCAAGAAAACAGGGTTTCACATGTATGAGCAAGGCTGAAACAGGCAAGCCAAAGGCTTATGCAAAACAGAAGCTTCTGCAGCTATACCCATGTGACATGCCCTCATTCACTTGACTTACAGCCCTCCTAACAAACAGTTCCCCTCCCTGCTGGCACAAAGGAGCAGCGAGTTCCTCCAAGTCTGACGAAAGACAGCAACAGGCTCTCCGGAGCAGCAGAGGTGAAAGGCATCTGGATCGACTTCTGAGGCATCTCAGTTTTAGGCTAGCAGCTACAGGATATTACATTTTTCTTCTGTCATATAAAAATTTCCTGCCCAGACAGTATTAGGGTCGTGAACCTCCTCTCACAGAAACAGTGTGGCACCCACCTCATTGATATTCAGGTGGTCACATTTCAGACTGTTTGTAAAGCTCTGTTAGCAACAGTGAGTTCTAAAGATCACATCTCTTAAAAAAGTCTCAACTTCTAATACCTTCACAAGCTCCACAAGCCATCGTCCTATGTATCTGCAGCATATCTTCCAATCTAAGCTTTCACTTGCACAGATTTTGAAAAATACTAATTACCTGACCAATTGTGAAATTAAAATACCAGGAAAACAATCATATTGCAGTTCTTTTCTTACCTGCATCCCTCTCATTTTCTGAAACCGAGCTACTGCATCACTGATGGTGTAGACACGAAGATGGCCCATGTGAAGTTTTCCAGAAGGATATGGGAACATAGAAAGCACGTAAAATTTTGGCCTTGATTTCTAGAAAGGAATTTTATAAAGTTATAACCACATGAGTTAGCACTTAATTTGAATATAACATGTGCACATTACAAACTCTACAGTATCGTTAGGTGAAACGAGGTTCTGCTGGAACAGATCCACATGAGCACTGAATTCCTAGGATCAAATTCTTTGGGGCGGCAAATGGAGACCTTTCACCAGATGTGGCTGCTGTCTCTTCAATCGATATTGGTATTTACATAAAATTTGAAAATTATGTTTTTAATCAACTTATTCAGCTGAAGATACATAATCGCAGCCTAACAAATCACTATTCCTTACTACAGCAGCAGTAACTGATTATCTGTGTGCTCCTTATCTGTCCCATCAATAAAGGAAAACATGGCAGATTAAAAGATCCTCTTCACAGTTTAAATAAAATGCTTTACTTCGCATTTCCAATGAACAAGGAGCTCATTCATGGCCAGCTGCTTTTTGTTAGCTGAACTTTGGTAACTCACTGAATGATAAACTCAATCACTTGTAATTACATGAACACTCACTGAAGTGAAACTGTTCAGTTCCACTACGCTGTTAGACAGAAACACACTATCTGCAGTGACAGGATCTTGCAGTGAAATCAGTGAAAAGAAAATAAAACATTTTCATTTTGGTAGGTTTGAATAAACTGATATAATTTTTCATTTCCTCTTTGTAACTTTTATTGTCCATAAAAATTACTCCTAATACGACATCTTAATTACCATTGAGTTTATCTTTGATACTTATCTTCGATACTTAAGTTCTTCCTTTATTTTTCTTTATTTATGTTAATAATGCAAAAAAAAGCTACCATAGGTAGCTTTTATTATTCTGAATCATACTCTATTCGCATTAATCAAAATTTTTTCTTTTTTTTGCTTTTGTTCAATAGCAAGCTTAGGAATAATTTGAATACTTCATTGGAGCACTCTATACAACTTGCATCCTAGTAAGAGATATTACATTTATTTCAATGGTGAGGATAAAATAATAAGCATTAGCATTAAAAATCCCTTTTGGAATTTAGCAAATGCATGATACATATATGACTAATACATACGTATGTGTTGTCGTCAGATATTAATAAGACACAGGCTTAAATTAATGCTTTTTCTGCTATGCGTGTGCATACACACAATCTTCATCTCAGTTTTCTTCTTCAGAAAAAGCAAGGCCCTTCTCTCTGACAATTTGATAGAATCCATTTTCTGTTGGAGATGGCACATTTGAGGGAAGAAGAAGAGCAAACAAGAAGAGGAAAAAAGAGATTTTATACCTAAATGACTGAGCGTAAGTATGAAGGGAAAAGAGTCAAAGACAGAGATTGCAATTGTTTTCAAGGTTCTTTATTGTATGGGAAAGCACTTTTTTCTGCAAGTCACTCGTTTTTCCTAAGATGCTGTAAAACAGAAAAAAATCTTTAAACTATCACCTTTCCTTAACACAGATTTTAGAGAGTAACACAGTGTCAAGCATAATTGATTTTGTCATAATCACTGGGAACAACCTGTTTAGAAAACTAATTATTTACAACATTTCTGAATGCAAAAGATGTTTGTTTTGTTACTTTAAATAATTAATTCCTGAAGTGTGGTACAATATTGGAAGAAATTAATGATTATTTAAACACTTTCTAAATTTCCAAGTTGATACTTTTCTGCAAAGCATGCTTTTACTTAAGAAAGCTTTTCCACCTATTTCAACTGTTTTTAATGATCTACTACCACACAAAAATATTATCCTCTGTAGTGCAGTATATAGCTCAGCACTGTAAGTCAACTGTATTAAATGTTTTCAATATTTTTCTGCTTGAGAAAACAAAAATATCAAATTTGCAACATCAATATGCAATTTCCAAATTTCTCATAATGCTTACATCAGTTTCTGAAATTCTGCAGAACTGATCCTTTATTCTTGGGAACCACCAATTTTCAACTCTTTTTCTTGTCTCCAACCCATAGCTTTTTTCCCATTTCCCCGTCTCACTGTAGATAGCTCTGACGCATGCAGGATCCAGTCGTGTCTGCCATTTAATTAATCCCAAGAAGCCATGTAGTTGTTTATTCAAACACGAGGAACAAGTGCCAACTTTCTGACAAACTGACTGCATTCTTAAGGCTATGCTGCGTGTTCTGAAAAAGACAGAAATATATATTTCAATCTACAACATGTAACTAGAATTCCGTTGTTATTATGATTATATAGTAATTTAGTAGCTGCGAAGCACATTTTACCTTGGCTTAGATTACGTAGCTGCTTTCCACAGTATCTGCATTCTATTCCCACGCGTTAGAGTTATAAAAACACTTATTTTTTAGTTGAGAGAACTAACAATGGCCCTCGCACAGGACAGTAAAACTGAGCAAGCCTATTAGATTAAGTTCAAGTTATGTTAGATTTCTTCTCTAATAAGATGCAACCCGTGTATTCAGTCTCCCAAAAGAGCAGATTAGTCAACTGAAGGTTCAAGAAATCAGGCTGACTGAACGGAAGAAGGTGGCTAACAGGGTTTTACTAACAATTTAGAGTAAAAATAGGAAGAGGAGGAAGTTGGATAAAATTATCTTGTAAAGCTACCAAATCTGTCATCGCTGTAAAGAGATGGAGGTGGATGACTATAATTAGTAGATTTCAAATGGTACCAGAGGATATTCTAAACTAAGTATTTTGCTAAGGGCTTCCCTACCAGTATACTTTCCTGCAAGAATTATAAGGCAAATTTTTAAGTATACTGCTCAGAAAAGGGTACGATATAACAGTTCAAGCAAGACCAATTCTGAAGAGATCCAATTCTCTTTCAACTAAAAAAATCAGTCAAAAAACCTCCTTGCCTGCTTCAGATTAAGTATTCTCAAGTAAAAGTACTCAAAGGTGAGAAAGATCAATTAGTCTGCAAGTTCAGGATAGGTCTCATTAAGATGTTTACTGATTTTATCAGATTTTCTTTCTTATAATAGGAAATACGACATAAAAAGAATCTACCATGAGAAGTTTTCTTTCCCCATCTCCACGTCAATTTCCCTTTTTAAAATCTTGTTTATTTACATCAATATTTCCTACCCTCTACAGGCTCCTTCTCAAATATTGACCTATATATTTCAATGCTGTCGCAAGCTAGCTACTTCAGTTAGATTCATAATTTTGCATGGAAAGAGTCACGCTAATAAAAGCCCTGTGAAGAGAAACTCTGTATAAGAGAACAGCTCTGCTACCCTTCCCATACAATAACACCACTATCAATAGAAATCATTTTTAGGTCACTTAAATTACATACCCGCTATAACTAATGGGAGTTATAGTCCTTCAGTATATACCACATATGCATACATAAGCCCTCCTTCCCTGCACCATTACGTATCTGCATCAGAGATATATTTTATCTGTTATTTATCAAGCAGGCTCTTTTAAACATTCTCCATTTACATAAGTCATGCCAGTGCCTTGAATTTTTTGTTGCTAATCTCTAAAACCTCTCTTATTTCTAATAACAAGAAATACAAAATTGAACAGAGGTTTCCGAATGCAAGTGCACAGAGTTATTCAGGAGGCACCTAATTTCTTCCCCTCCATACTCTGAGGCTTACTCATACAGCTCAGAATTACCAAGGACATTCGGGTGCTATACTGTTTTACTTTTTATTACTTACTTTCTTATTACTTATTTCTGTTACTTCTATTAGTTTTATAACAAAAACAAGTACTTTTCCTTCCTTTTGGCATTGCTAATTTGTTAGCTGCTTTAATTTGCTTGCTTGCTTGTTTGAAAACATATATGCACATGAATCCTTCGCTCAAGAGACAAAGGAAAAGCACAGGCAAAACCCCAGGGGTCTGTGTCCAGCTCCAGAGAAGCCTGCCTGTCAGTGCATCCCCAGGAAATGTTTAGATGACCTCACACCCCTATAGGTCAGACGAGCAGGAGTGACACGTATGGGAAAGGGGCTGCAGTTTGGCTCAGGTAGACTTAAAGCACAGCTCATTTAAACATAGGGACTCACCAGATGAAAAAGAGATCTAGAGTCTCTTTCTTGCTCCCACACCCGCTTATATACAAGATCCAGATGACCAGCAAGTCACACATTAAGCCAACTAGTGACACGTAGCACAGACGTTAACAAAATATGAAACGTGGTGCTAAAGAGTTTTGCCTTCCCATGGTTAGGTGTACAGGACTAGGGCGCTCAGCATGCCCTGCTTCGAGAAACCCCAGTGCAGCCTAGTGCAGGTGTCGGTAGGAGACTGCAAGGCAAGAATGTCAAATCAAGGCAAGAGGGCAGTAAGGCGCTGGACAGATGGAGGAGACATTAACCCAGGTTGAGATCTTGGTTTGGCAGGAGGTGGTAAATACACAGAAGAAGGAGGAAGCCTTAACTAAATTAAGGTATTGAAAGTTGCTTTGCATGGGCCAGTACATTTCACCACTCTTATCAAAGA
This sequence comes from Struthio camelus, assembly GCF_040807025.1. Lineage (NCBI taxonomy): Eukaryota > Metazoa > Chordata > Aves > Struthioniformes > Struthionidae > Struthio > Struthio camelus. Next base: position 50,769,249 of record NC_090943.1, read on the forward strand.
GGCCAAATGAGAAGCCTCAAAATAAGACTTTTGTAGATAGCTCACATCATAACCCCATGTGAATCAGCCATCCGAGTTTCTGAAAATATCATGAAACAAGACTTCCACTGGCTGAATACACTTCTTGGAGGTCCTGCTGTTGAGAAACGTCTCCCCATTCACTTCCTCCTTCAGTATGCCTGCCTCATCTGTTCAGATGGAGAACACCCTAGGGGCAGGACAAAATATTCTTTGACAGGTAACAAGCAGAAAACATAGCAGCTGCCCCATGTCTGAAATCCAGTGCATGACACCTAACACATCTCTGGGAAAAGCAAGTAAGGCGGGTAATTAGATTTCTTTTATTTTCTTCTTTTTCCCCTGAGAAGCTCAAACTTGAAGAGCCTCTCAAAACCCTTTTTTATTTCCTCTCCTTTTAATTATTAAGAAAAGCCCCGACGGGGTGGCACGTTGCTGGAGAAGCAGGCGCAGGAGCAGGCAACTGCCTCCAGAGCGCGGAGGAGAGAAGTGACGGTGGGGCAGAGCGCCGAGGACCGGGAGCGGGTGCTGCGGGGCAGAGGACCGCTGCGAGACCTGGCTACCGAGCGGGGCACCGACGGGGCGCTGTGAAGAGGTGGGGGGGGGGGGGCGCAGCTGCAGGCTCTGGGGGGGGGGGGGGCGAAGGCCGGCACGTGCTCGGCGGGCGGCGGTTAGAACCGTTGGGCTGAGGGGAGGCAGGCCGGCGGCTCGCGCCCGCCGACGCAGAGACCGTTACCTGCGCGCGGGGACACGCTGCTGCGCCTCACCCGCCCTCAGCTTCCGCCCCTCTCCCTGGGCGCCGCCATCTTCGTCTCTTTTCAGCGTTGCCGGCGCTGGCCTCGCCGGCTGGCACGGCGCCTGCGCGGCCTCCGCCCCGCCTCTCGCGCACGCGCAGCAGGGCGCTGTCCCAGCCGTTAAGTGGGCGGGGCGGGGCTGCCGTGGGGCGCAGCTGCCGTGGGGCTTGCGAGGCTCGGCTTCCTGCTGAGGCCCTTGAAGGGCATCTCCCTTACGTGTGTGGAGTCAGCAACTACGTGGGGAGGGCAGGGGAAGAGCAGGAGGTCGGTCTTTCCTCACGCATTGAGCCCAGGCCTAAAGGAAAGCCATTGTGTGAAGCTGTAAATCTTAAGGTTAAGTTTCGTTTTTTAAACCTTGGGCCTCAAAGTGCACAGAATGGGAGAAAACTGTAGTCCCCAGAAACGATTCATTTTGCAAATGTTACTCAGGTGAGAGAAAAACTACCCATGCTTAGATCAGGTTCACTCGGAGCCTTTGTTTAAAACGTTCCTGGAAATAAAGGGCAAAATTTGAATTTTAACAGTGATAGAAAACTACTTACTAAAGTGCTTCCTGGCTGCAGCCATTTTAATGAATGGCTTGAAGTATAATTGTACCTTTAATAAAAACAGTCCTTCTACCCGTGACAGAGTATGTACACTGCATTTATATGTTATAAGAGCTAACCAAAACTGCAGCCTTTCTCTTAGAAGCGGTGTCCTATTCAAGCTAAGGTCTTTGGCCCCAGTCTTGCAAACCTTTCAATAGGGATGAGGCTACTAGCACGAAAGCAAGTTGGTCACCTGAGTAACGTACAAGAGTGTTGGAGCAGTCCTGTCCTAGGCAACGTGAGACAGATTTTATATGTTTGTATTTGAGTTATTAAAACTGCAAACCAAGGAAATGAACAGTAAAGAGAATGAATAAATTAAGAGGGATTGAACCTCTGTGTATGTTGCTCAGTGCTTGATTAATTTTGGTCACCTTCACAGCATGTGCAAATATGCTGTGAAGCGACTTTACAGTTTAGAACTCGAGTTTGGTAGCATTTTGCCTTGAGTAATTTTGCTTCCCTTCTGCAAATTTTTTTTTTTTTTTAATTAGAGGCAGGTTCAGAAATAAAGCCAATAGTTGTTTTTGTTAGTTCTTTTTGACTAATGAGGAAAAACAAACAAAAGTCAATAAAGACAATCTAGAGCAGCATAATTAATTCTACCTCTGGCTGGAAAACAACATCTTACCCAGTTGTCAACACTATACAGTTCAGAGTTGTTTTTAATTACTGCAAGTTGTTTGTAGTAGCCTCCAAGGAACACATTTTTTTTTTTTGTGTTGATGGTGCCCTTTTGCTGCTGGCAACCATTGATTCTTTTTTTAATCTTTACCATTGTGTTTCTAGTGGACTTTAAATCAACACGTTCTGTTTATGTAATGCAATGCCTACAGTAGAGGGAACCTTTTTGTGCTCTAGAGATAGGGGCTTATTATATGAATAAAAATTATAATTTACTGAATATAAGCTTTCTGGTTGTGTATGCTTGTCATATATGTTTAAATTACAACCTTTTTGCCACAAAAATGAATTGAGAGCAGTTCTGATATTTATGCTGGTTATAAGCGACTACAGTTTCATCAGTACTATGTGCATAATTTTGATTTGCTTTCCCGACTTACCTTCTAGCTGTCAGTAAGCAATGATGACTGTAGTCTAACAGACTTTTCTATCCTGGAACAACTTCTGAATAAGGTGCTGTGTCAGTCCTCAGGCTGGGTGAAGACTGATAGGCACCATTCTGAGGTGTAGGAAGACAGGTAATGCAGTCCTTGAGTGAGACTCATCACCAGGGTAAATGCTGGGCTGTGAAGTATGGCAGCTAACAGCTCTGATTCACGATCACTGTTGGATTCAGCTCTAGCACCTGAAAGGTTCCCACTTCCAGAGAGAAAGAGCCCGACAAGAAGGAGCTGGGCATCCTTCCTTGCAACTAAAAACTTCTTTACATTTTGTGTATAGTGCTTTTCACCATAACTGGAGACAGAACATGATAGAGCAGTGTGAGTAAAGCTGGCAAAATATGACAGAGTTATTTTACATTGTCTTTAAAATGTTTTGAAAGGCCTAATTGCTGCCTCAAATTTTAATTTAGAATTATGGGTGATTTTAAAAATACTTTTCAATCTCTGCACTGTTAAAGTATCTAACCCTAGACATACTGACCTGTATTTCCCAAGCCTTGTCATCAAGATTATAGCTGATGGAGCAGTGAGACCTTTGTCTTATCTTTTTAATATGTTCATTTCACTAAAAATTGCTTTCTCTTCCTGACAATCTACTTACATATTTCATTTGCTTGAAGCTGTGGATAATCTGTTTGGAATAATATGAAATTAATCAGAATTTTAAGCATCTCCAAGGAAGTTAGATGGACGCCATACACAAATGCAGATTGGCCATACCTTCACCAAATTATGCAACATCTCAATCTGGGCTCGAGTCAAGGTCAGAGCGCAAATCTAGCCTTTGATAACTGCTGAAACAGGAGCTGCTAGAGAGGTTTATAAAGGGGTGGAAGTTCTCTTAGCACCACAGGATTCAGCCAAATCTTGGTTATATGTGCCACTCGGCACCCACTATTTCAAAAAAATAACCCAGAAATGAGGAATATTGCTTTTCATTACTTATTATTTTCTTTTGGGAGAGTTTGGTGGTGTGATTCTGATTAGCTGTTAATAAAAACAAGTCAAAAACATTCAACACGGGTTTGTAATATTTGAAGGTGTTGCTTCTGTCAATAGAAGATACTCCTGTGAAATTCTTCTAAGAATATAGTGACCTCTTCATTAGTGTTACTTTTCTCGTTGATTTTACTGAAGTTCAATCTGCTGTCTGTGGATTCTGATAAGAAAGAAAGGTAGCTAATATCAGATGAAGCTAAGCAAGATGCAAGATCATTTGTAAACAGAAATTAAAGCTACGTGAGAAGAATTGAGACTAACCAGAAACAGACGCAGAAAGAAAGAAGAGCAATGGTAGTTTTCAGTGCCTTGCTGAGTAGTGTGCTAATTCATGAAGATCAAAATAACATGCAGGTATACGCTGCTGTTTGATATTTGGACTTGTTCATTAGTTTATTCATGCTAAGACGAGTAGTGTGTTCCCCGTCTATTAAGCACTTCAATTGTTTGGTATCGCCATTTGAAAATGTTTCTGCCAAGATCCATTGTCAGCAATAAGTCTAAGAGATAACAATGGGTGATTGTCCTCTGGTCTGAAGTGAAAGGCCAAAAGCACACCAAAGCTTTCCTCCAAGATCTGACGTTAACTTTTGCTGTAGTCTTGCCCAAATCTTTTAGCCTATCTGCCTGCCGTATTTTCCCCATCTGGCAACAAGAGGCCAGATTTTTCTGTCTGCTGTGCCCCATGTGCATGTTCTGATGGATGGAAAGTTGGCTAAGTTATGAAAAGCAGATAATTCATCTGCTATATGACAAACAATAAAAATCAGGGAAAATGATGAAATGCAGTTATGCTTTTTTAAGTGAAAGGGAGCTTGGATATCACTGAAAGTTATAGAGCGCTTAGAGACTACTATGTTTCTGCTTTATTCTTTAATTTCTGTGTGAATGAGTTGAATAAATGAAGTAGCAGAGCTTATACCAAATTTATTGCTACATTCAAGACCATCCAGATGTCCTAGGGGCTCAAGCTACAATGAAACTATGAACCCCTCGCATAGTGGGGTGTACTGTAATGGAACAAATAGAAGTCCTCAGACTTTTCCAAACACGGGACCTACCTTGCTCTCCCATTATTCCCCCCTTCCCCATGTTGTTCTTTTCTGGTTAATCTGGGCTGTTTGTGTGATTTTATTTTGTTATAAGAAATTAATTATATAATGACTTCGCTATTTGCCTTAATACTAACTTTGGTAGTAAACTGTTTTCCATTCGGCCAATATTCTCCTGTTTTCTTTTTTCTCTGAAATTGCGTAGACTTTACCCTAATTTGTTTTTTTGCATTTTGTTAATAAACACAAGGCTTGGAGGTAATTCAGTAGTTGGATAATTCATTAGTTCCTCTTTGAAGAATCTGCAGAAGTGCCCCAGTTGTCTGTCACTTAAATAGTCATGCTTCCAAGATTTCTGTACAAGTATAATTTTGCCTTTGCTGATAGTTACCAGAATTGGTGCCTGGGTTTCCTGGCATGCTCTTTTGCTCCTATATCAAAACCAGTATTGTTTTTTTTTTACAGCCTCCTACAAAAAATAGGATTAAAAAGCAGCATTTGGAACGCCACATAATTTTTATTGCCTGCATACTTCAAATTCCAGCCCAATTTCATGTAACTAAAGAGTTTACTCCCCCCTCCCCCCAGCCATTAAACTCTTTTGGAGTAGCTTTTGCTTCTGGGTTTTATTTTCCCATGCACATTTGCTTAGTGTTTTAGCTTCAAAACACAAGGTCAAACAAAAAATGCAGGTGATTGGACTGCAGTCATGTAAAGAGTAGCTCTTGAGAATATAACAAAGAGCAAGAAATTAATAAATTAACAAGAAAAAACCCTTAAAAAGCCCCATCCCGCAGCTGAGCCTAGATCTCAAAAGGAAGAATTTTGACTGACTTTATGAGGATCAATAAGAGCTTCATCTTTGCAATAGATTTTATTTTAAAAGCACTCTCATATTATGGCAATGCAAGAATAAAATCTTGAAACAGATAGAAGTAAAAGTTAAACTTTTGGGATAGCAGGGAATGGATCTAGGCAAGAGCAGTCACATTATTAGGAATGGAGCATGATCTGTTCATAAAAAGGATTAGATGGTATGATTGGTTCCCCTCCAGCAGGAGACTGGCCTTGAGGACAGAGGAGGTTTTTGTTATCCAGATCATTTAAATTGACACAGATTTGTCATTTCCTGGTTTTGCAAAATGAAGGAAAACTTACACACCGAGGAAATGGAAGAAGAGAGCAGCTGAAAAAGAAGAAAATACCACCCTCCCATCCAGGAGCCCATGTTAGGTGACCAGAACGGCCCCATCTGGTGGGAAAATCCATGAACTTGTCCTGATCAGAGTGTCTCTCATTAAGCCACTGAATGATACAGAGGCGCTTTGAAAATGTTCAAGAAGGAGACCTGGAGGGATTGTATTTACCAACATTATTTTAACAGGCTGACACTGGCCTCTATGCAGAGAGCTGGGACAGGGCTCTGGCTTCTCTCTTAAGTCCTAGGTCAGCTTCATTCTGAGGGGATTTTATGTAGCACCTTTGTTGTGGTGGGTGTTTGCAGGGGGGTGCATTTAACCCAAAATGAACGTACTTGTTGTTCCAGACAAAGGCATCAGAGCAATATCAATGACAGGTAACAGCTTCTTACTGATTCAGACTAAAATCTGTGTGTAGGTGTGTGTATGTAGGGGAGAAGATGGCAAAATCAAGAGTGAAATCAAATTCACTCTTTCGCCCTTCTTGAACAATCCAGTTGATGAAATTTTCAAGCAAAGCAGTCCATGCTGTTTTTTCATCTAGGCCATCTTCCTCTAACTCACTAGCACAATTCTGTTGTTGATCAGAGCTGGTTATAGACAAATTACATCTCTGCAGCATTCAGAGCTCTACATTTTTTGCAGTAATCTGGAAAAAAAAGTTAAGGTGTTTTTACGATTGTTTAAAGTTATGAATTTACAATCATGGGGCTAAGAGCTCCTTACTTGCAGATGGGTGGACTCTGGTTGTGTTTACATCATATTGTCATTAAGTTATCCACATTTCAAAAGCATCCGGGAATGTTACGTCTCTTTATTATATATAGGAATGCTAATTTTAGACACCTGGGTTTTCATTCTCCTCTCTTTTTTGAAGCCTGTCATTTGACGTGGCAAATCATATGTGTGCCAAGAGGCAGATGACTCCAGGTGTTTGAAGTCAGTAGCAAAGGCTACTATGGTAATATCACATATGCCCTCTATGATTAGGGGGTGGGGGGAGGAGGATCTCCTATCTAGATAGCCCTTGAGAGAAGCACTGCGCCCCTCTTCCCCCCCACCCCCCGCCTTCCTCCCCTCCCAACCTCTGCTCTGCTCTCAGCCGGGAGCTCCTCGCAAACGCCAGCTCCCAGGCTCATTTGACCCTGTGCTGAGTTGACTGTACTCATGAAACGGACAGAGGAGTAACCCAGCAAGACAAGGAAATGGTCATCTGTCAGACTAGTGAGGTGAATTGGCTCTGTGGAGGGTTCGATGGGCACCAGAGGCAGCGCAAAGGAAGGAGGGGATCACTCATCTGAGAGCGGTGGAGGGAGATGCTTGGGGTCGAAGGAGAGTTGACATTTGCCCCTTTTGGTGTCCCTTCTGGAGAACGGTTAAATTGTCCCTGCCCCATCACATGCTTTCACAGTAAATCAGGTATTACAAAAGCATATGCTACTGTGTCAGAAAAGAAAGAATAATGAGAAACACACTTGTTAATTAAACCACTAGCATATGTTGATGTTTCTTTCATTAAGGACCAGGCCAAAAGAGGTGGTGAATACACTTCTTCCATTCAATGTGACTATTAAAATAGCAAAGGCCAAACGTCATCATAGCAATTATGCAACAGCTTGATTGCACTTAAACCTTTCTAATGATATCTGACTGCAGGAAACGGTTTGAGTGCTGGGTAAGACCATCCTGCACCCTGGGTCTATCTTGCTGGCTGTCAGTTGCATAGCCCTATATTATCTAATCCACGAAACAGAATAGAAGAAGAACTGGAATAGGATAGGAGGAAAATATTTGCGAGCTTTGAAATGAATTAACAAACCATGATCTTTATGATATGGGAAAAGTTATGATGCTAATATTTACTGAAAAGCTGTGTGCAGATTGGAAACTGTTGTAAATGTGTATATATATGTATATATATGCATATGTATATATATGTATATTTGTATATGCATATTTTGTAAGTATGTACATATAAATATGGCTCAGATGGAAGTAAGGGATATATCTCAATTTTTGTTCTGTATTTCTACATACAGTATAATTACTAAAGGAGAAAGATTGGTTAAATTATTCTTTCTAGTTAAACAGAAAGAAAGATGAAAGGAGCCTGGGTTTATCAAGGGAACATTGTGCCAGAATAACCTGAAAGCTTTCCTTAAATGTGATAATGGATTTTCCGAAATAGAAAATGTGGTAAATCTCATTTGGACTTGATACAGTGCTAAATGGAAAAACATTAATGAAGTAAAGAAGATGGAGATTAACAGAGGGCATGGAAGATGGGGAAGAACTGGCTAATGGAAGAGGGCAGAAGAAAAGGAAGAAAAGAGAACAGTCAAGAGGCAGATTACTGGAAGAGGTCCTGAAGGGTCAATTTTAGGACCAGTGCTGGTAATATTTTCATTAACCACATTAACATAAGAAGGAGATGTGCTGTTGAAATCTGAAGGTGAAGGGACACTGCTAGTACAGAAGAAGACTATAATATAGGAAAACCTGTTTGACTCTGACAGGTACAGAAATGGGATGAAATGTTTGATTAGAACTGAATATAAGGGCATGCACTTCAGGATTAAAAAGAAATATCCTCTGCAAGCAAGAAGAGAGATGAGTCAGGCAGAGAGAATTCTGGGTGTCCTAGCTGATCACAGGGTGACTATGAATCGATCATGGGATGAAGCCATGAAAAAGGTGTATGTGCTCATAGCATACATCAGACAATGTACTTCCAGCAGAAAGAAAAAGTTTCATTGTAGAAGGCATGGATGAATCCACATCTGAAAGACAGCATATAACTCCTGTCAGCCTTCTGCAGGAAAGGTGAATTAATCTGCAAGGAGTGCAGAGAGGCACCACAAAGCATGTCATATGAAAGATGATATAAAGTGTTGCTTAGTCTAAAAAATAAAGGCTATGGTAGGAAACTGATTTCTTTTTGGGAATATGTTCGTGGGTTAATGTCATAATTAAGAATAAAAAGCCGAGTAGCCATAATACACTTAGACTGGAAAGCAAGACTGAGTTCTCACTCGTGGATCAGAGAGGCTCTGTAACAACCTTCTAAAATAGTGGAGACAGCCTCCCCCTCCAATAACCCTAGCAATTTTTAGCACGAAATTCAGTCCATTAACAGAAAAGATCACATGGCAAGATCTCTGTGGAGAGCAAGGGTCTGGTCTAGGTAGTGCATGTGGTCCCCTGAAATACTGTAACTAGTCGCTCAGGACACCTGGACAATTTCACCTGGACAAATGCTAAATTATCTAGTGAAGTGGCATTTAAAATGGGAGCCTTGCACTTTAGCAATTAGCTTTGAATCGCAAAGCAAGGCAGATAGAGCTGTGCTGTAAATCCCACAATACATTCTTAAGTGTGAAACTTGAATGTCTCATAGATGTAACGCAAAGCTGACGTTTCTGTAAATCATTTTCATCTCTCCCTTCAAAATGTATTATGCTTAAATAAAAATGAAAATTTACCTTCAGACAAGTGGAAGGTTCTTGTGCACATTTTTCAACAAAACTACCTGCACACCTTGCTAAAGAAGTACCAGATAAGCACATTCAGCGTTCCTTACTCCCATTGAAATGACTTCCTGGAGACCGGTCACAGAGGCTGTTCCATGCCTTGCTGTCCTAAAAAGGAGATTCAAGCAAAGCATTTGCAATTTCAGTGGAGGATATACCTTGATTCATACTTCATTGACATAAGAAGATCATTTGTTCATGCAAGAATTACTAAGTCCCAGGAACAATGGTCATGAACAGGGACTCAGCCCCTTTCCCTATCTGCATTTTGTTAACGATAGAACCATGGCAGCTCCTTGCTGTCGTGGTGGTATGGCAGGTAGTATGGCAGCAAAGGAAAAGTGGACTGTTCTGTTGTGCCAGGACATCGTGCCCGTTTTATGACTAAGGTAGCCAGATTGTGTGGGTCAAAGTGAAGAGCTGCATGTGCAAAGAACTCCGTGTTCCTCACAGAGCTCTCCTTATGTCCCTGAGGAGCCCATCCTGGTGAAGAGGCTGGAGACAATGTTCAGCAGGGCCAATTTTTGCTGAGGAAGGCTTTCCTCTAAGGAGAAAGGTTCATCCAGTGGCAATGCAGGGTACCTAGGTCAGACTAGTGGTCTCTCCATAGACTACAAAAGGAGCAATTAAGGCCTCCCTAAAGATAGTTTTTGTGAACACCTTGCTAAGTTATGCCCTCTGGGCATGATGGATTGTTATAACGATGTGAAAGCTGTGGGACATCTCTGCATTTTAAAATCAATATTTTATGTTCCTTTACCAAACTGCTGCCTCTTGTGATGCCAGAGGGGAAGATAAATCTGCAGGAAGGTCAACAGTGCATAAGAACAGCCTGATACTTCATTAAAAATAAAAACAGAGCATGGAGTTTTGTCCAAATGTGTGCCACACGCTGCTGACACGATAAGGCTGCTATAACAAACATGGAGACGAAAAATTGGAAAGTCCTAGGAGGAATGAAGTTGCTAAGAGTCTGCTGTTAAAAAGTTACTCTCAACCCAGATAGCAGAGCACTGAGGGGAAATGAATGGCAGGCTGGAAGCCCCAAGACCTAGAAAGGGTTTGGACCAGCAGTGGAGTCTCTGCGGCTTTCAAAAGCTTGAAAGCCTCAAGGATCCCAGATTTGGGAATGGTGAGGGCAATTTAAATGGGGGAGCCCAAGCAGGAGTACCACAGGAGGAGCTAGATGCTGGACTCAGGAAAACGTTATGTCAGGGTTGGTATGCACAGAGCAGAGAGGACTCCAGCTCCCTGTCCGGCAAAGAGATTGTCGTACTGCTTTAACATATTGCATATATTACAGCTGAGAAAGCTGTGATGCTAATACGATCTCCTGCTGTCTCATGCAATTACAGATACCTTATGTTCTTCATTAGCATTATTTGCAGGTCTGAATCCTGTTAAAGGATTTTTTTAAATTTAATTTTCTTTGGAAAGGGAGCAAAAAAGATTGGTAAAGCATTGTGGGTGTTGTTTGAAACGTGGAAGTCTCTGCTAATGATCATCTACTATGAATTAACTTTTGCCAATTATTTTTTGCTACTGTTATTAGTTTATTAATATTATTACCAAACAGATATATTTTAATAGCACATAGACTAGGGGGATATTAAGTCCATTACATAGAACGATCTTGGGTGTTAGCTATAATGCATATGCTATTAAAATCCTTGGTACTAGATAGAAACCCTCTTGCTTCCCAATAGTTAGATAACTAATAGGAGGATTAAATGCTCTGGACTGCAATTCCTAAATACCAATTAACACCTCATTTTCAGGATTTGATGCTATAAAGCCTGCCACTCATCTTCTCTTTGTAGCTTGAAATGTAGAAAAAGATGGCACAAATATTGTATAAGAAAGTGGAGTAAACTGCTGCTTTATAGAAAATGTTCAGGTTTTATATGATGTATCTAATCAAGAAAATTTATTTTAAATGTTAAGTCATTATATTTCAACAATATAAGACTTCTTACATGAGTGCCACTCTTACCAGTTGAGCACTTCTCTGGAGAGTAAGGCTCATCTACGATTCTGTTATCATAAATAAACTCAATAACGCCAAATATATTCTGGCCAATGAATAGCCCAATTTAACCCAATACTTATATTGTGTCTTACGCTAACTTAAATATTGTTTTGTATTCTTTAACATACTAAAGCCCACTAAATGAGTTAAGACTAGAAGGCAGCTTGACACCTAGAACCCTCAGTTCACATTAGCACTGCATCACATGGAATTTATGCTAAGATATCTTGAGGCCTATCAAGGATTTTTAGAGCCTATGCTCTATGAAGTGTTTTGCTGCAAGTGGAGAAAGAACTGGCCCATTATTTTTATGAAGAAGTACAGAAAAGTTGAGCAATATTTTTTATTCACTTTCAGGCTGCCATTGATTTCTCACTTCTGTTTGTTCCAAACCAAGGACTTTTCCCATGTTGCTGAGGTGTTAATCCAGCATAGGGTACATTGTGCAAGATGCTGGACAACCATTCAAAAGCCTTTTCGGGACCACAGAAGGCACTGGGATTCACGGCACACTGAGTAGAAACAACGCTTTCTACACCAGTGAGATCCACATACATCCAATGTCACAAACATTTGTGTACTGAGCGTATTTCACGGTGGGGATCCCATCATGATGCCAGTGCAGGATGACTAATGATATCTCCAAAACTTCTTCCTAATGCAGTGGAGTTTCGGGGACTGTCTCTGTGTGCCAAGGCAGCCCGGAGCTAGGGAGGAAGGTGGAAGGTCATAGTACTACAGGCACTGGCTTCACAGACCTGTTGGGAGATGGTTACCATAGGCTGGTGTAAGTCTGTGGCTTACCAATTTGCTGGTGGGAAATCAAGTGTCAGTGCTTTGCTGACAGAAGTCTACCAAGTGACGGCTACTACAGCTTATTCACAGGTTGAAAGCTGATTAGGCTGTCTCCCTATCTGTCAGAGCTTAGATGAAACTGGAGAAGACCAAGTGGAAAGAGAAACTTACATACCAGCAACTTTACATAAATCTAGAGGGAGTGATAGAGAAATAGGAAGAAAGGTACACGGGAATTCTGCAGCATGCCTTTAAACATGCTACTAGAGAGAAGAAAAGTAATTCAACTTATGATAAAAGTTTAGAAACTGTAAAATGGTCTGCAGTGCATATGCAAAAGCTAATTCTGGGGCAGTGTTAAGGCTCAACACCTTGTAAAGTACCACTTGCAGACTGAATGCTTTATATCCCATAGGAAAGTAGAAAGTCTGGGCTCTCTAATGATGTAAGACAATCCATTCCTGCTTTACTGCCTTCAGGGATTCCATATTTTAAACAAGACTCTGTTTCAGGTTTGTAGATGTGCTATTTGTGAGGTGCAGGCAAGTGTAGTTTTCAAGACAAAATTTACCTTTTTGGGAAAGAGAAAGATTTGTATGTCTGGCATGTTGTTTTGTGTTTTAAAATTGTAGTTGCTGTTTGGGAAATGCTGGTGTGAGAGGCAGCACTTGTTGGCACTCAGTGGTTTCCCAGGACAAGTAAGGAGGCCAAAGGTACATGATAAATGGAGTTCATGCATGTAGCTGATTGACTAATGATCTGCTTACTGAACTGAGAGTAATAGCACCTTTTGTTCCAGTCTGCTGGATGCTGCATGGTTAAAACTGACCACCAGGCTCTGTGAACAATTAGTCATGAAATTTCTGTTGTGGAGGATGTTGTTTTCTTCATCACTACAAATTTATTTTGTATATCCCTTCTTCTCTTCCAAAATGTGGGAGAAGCAGCAGATTTTCCTTACCTGAGATCAAGCAATTTAGCAGTACTCCAGAAACTAGTAGGAACGGTAGGAACTAGTGTGGAAATCAAAATGCCAGCCAGTCTCCTCTGGAAGTCTGGGTCCTCACAAAAATGAACATGGAATGTTCATTTTGCTCTTGCCCAAACCTGGCAGAGTTTCTTTCTTGTTGTTCCTACGCTGCCCAGCCCTCGGACTGCTGCAGTGAAAACTGTTCTCCTCTCAAGTCATTTTGACAACTCTTTCCTTCTTATGTTCATGATTAAAAAATGACAGGAACATGCTACCTTACAACAGAACGTGCCCCCCGTGAGTTACCTTCTCTAGCCATAAACAAGCAGTGATGGTTTCTTCCCCAGAGATCATAACTAGACAAGACAGACCAAAGGGAGCAGTGGTAACAATTTTCCCATTAACAAATCTGCATCTGCAAGAGAGAGGCTTTACAAAGTTTGCCCAAAGTTTGCACAGAGGAAATATCTAGCAGACCTCAGAACTGAACCCAGTTCCCTTGAAGTCTAGCCCAGTAATATAACTATAAAAGCACCTCCACAGTCCACTATTTCTTTACAATTATTTGCAAACATAGGGGTCTAAATCCAAGTAAGTAGTGCTGAGCGCTGGAGCACTTTCAACTCCTGCTGAAGTAAATAGGACTCAAAGGTGCTCAGCACTTCACAGGACTGTGCCATCAGACCTCCCTGTGCCAGCCCTGCTCTAGGTAAATATTGATGCAACCCCCATCACCTTCCGGCTTTGTTACCTGCCTTCATCTGCCTTCATTTCTTATTTCTAATATGTCTAATCTACCAAACACACGCGTAGGAGTAACTATATTAAAAATAGAAACCCAGAAAAAATGCTGTGCAGTTGGAGAGCTGATTTGCAGCTGAATTATTCATCCCCATGTATCCCTCTCATCCTAGGATGATAGTACTGAGGCTGCGCAGGTGCAACCTGGCTCAGGGAATGGTGATGCCAGTGAGAGATTACAGCCTTGCGGCTGTCTGTTCCCTGGGTCCCTTGTCAACAAGCAGAATTCCCCTCTGGTTAGCTCATCTTTTTTTTTCTACCAAATATCATGAAAACACCTTAAAACGCTGCCCTGCTCCCTTCTACAGCAGCTCCCTTTGCTTATCACCCACTTGTGGGAGGATGCGTGGACTAGCGCAGATCACCTCTTGCAGACCCAAACAGCTGAATTAGTCTAACCTTTTAAAAGGTTATTGGAACACCTTGTCCCATTAACACCAAACCTTAGTGGAGAAATACAGGAAAAGTGCTCCAGTTTTACTGGGCAGGCTGTGAGCAAGGGTGCTTTGGTATTTCACTGGCACACTGAATTACCATTTACAAGAGACCATGAGTGATTTTCCCTGTGTATCTGCAGGGGTAGTCCTTGGTTTTAATCAGCGCTCTGGTAGCTGTGATTGCAGTGAGCATTAGAAAATTTGCTAGCAGTTAATTGACGCTTTTTTGCAAAGAGTTTTTGTAAACAACATTTTCGTTCCCACAGAGAATTATTAAATTACTAGAGCAACCATAAAACCCTCAGAACTTTGAACACCCTGAGACATGAAAGAAGGACAAAAACACAGAACCTAACTTCAAAGTAGTCTTCGCAGCTCCTGGCTGAAATCCTGGTTCCCTTATGCAGCGGGCTATACTTGGTGGTACGGCGTGGCCTCCCTCACTGCCATGGTGCTGCACTCGAACCCCTCTCTGTCCCCACTCAGTCATGCTGGGCCCTGCTGAGAAACTCACTTATGGGTACATTAAATCTGAAGGAAATACTAATAAAAAATATTGGGGATGTGGTAGTACCTCTTTGCTTTTGGCAGATGAAAGCTGATTTAACTGGTAACATGGGCCAAGATTTTAAAACCTTATATCATGCAAAATACAGCTCAAATCCACACTCCCCAGGATTCCCACTGATGGATGATTTCCAAGTCTGTGTGCTTCTTTCATGCCTTTCCTTGGGCTCTCCTGTCCATGTGATCCCAGCCCCTGGCTTTCCTCTTCCCCCCTTTCCAGAAGATACCTCCATGGGGGCCACATTGCCTTTCCAGATGTTCCTCCCCTCCTTTCCTTCCAGGCTCTCTGGCTGCTCCAGGCTCCTGGGAGAGATCCCAGCTGCTCCCAAGTTGCTTCCAGGCTGGCTTCTCCTCACTGGCAGGTATTATCTGAGAAACAGGTATTTTCTAGGTGCATCTGGTCCAGCAAGCACTGCAGAGGCAGTCAGCTCTTTGCAGATGGCTGCCCAGTAATTCCCAGTCTGTAGCAGGGAAGCTGCTGTTGGGACTCCTTGGGCTTTGGCTTTTCTCCAGACTGTCTCGTGCCCAAAATCTGACGTTGCACACCACCAACTCATTGACAGTCCAGCCGTGACTGTCCTGGAGGTGCGCTAGCTACTTAGCATGCTAACATACCCACAGAAAACCGCAATAACTTTATTCTGGATTACAGTAAATTGTAGTCCTCAGAAACACAGAGATGAGAGCTGGAACTGTGGAAGGCTGATCCTACCTCACTTGGCTACTCCAGCCATTCAGAAAGGAAGTTAGCAATGGCTACAACAGCATCTTCCTTTCCTCCCGGAAAAGATGTCCAGTATGTCTTTTCAGCTTCCACCTCAGTCAGTGGTGTTAATACAGGTGCAGCAGAAGGCCAAATTTGGGTTTGGGTGTTAGCCCGGGTGACCGAGAGATGGCAGCGACCGAGACAAATGGAAAAACGTTCTTGCTCAGCAGCTGTAAGTCCAGGGTTGTTCAAAGAAGCCCCTCCTATTTTGATAGAAATGCTATAGACTCTGGCATAAGTTTCTGACCTATTCCTGGAGCTCAGGAGTACAGGACACTGTGCCTAGATATCAATTTGGGTGTTTGTCTCAGGGCTTCAGCTTCGTTTTTTTCCCCCCAGTTTTCAGCAGCATCAGCCCTTTGCTGCAGGGACCCGTTTCCTCACTGGTGGGAGCTGCTGAGACCCTCTGTATTTCCTGCAGGGCTGCTAGTCCTGGGCAGGGCTACTTATCCCAGGCATCCCTGACCATAAATGCCCAGGCTCAGGCACTTCCAGAATACAGCCAGAAAGAAGTCTTCTGGTTTTCACAGCTCTCTATCCCTTTCACTAGATTTGGTATCGCCTTGTCTTTAGCTGGTAAATCTCAGCTGGGAGGCAGCTGTTCACGAACCACTGAAATGGGGCCAGTTTCTCCAAAAAGGGCCATTCAGCGACAGTCCTGCTATTTTTTGTATTCAGGCACATCCTCCATACACTTTATTTTTGCAGCTAAACATTAACTTCATGGGAAGATTTGCTGAGCAGTGAAAGATGACACAGGCTATGAGGGAGGAGAAGAGAGTCAGAGAATGCTATTTGTTTGAGGCCAAAAGAGGACCAGATTTTACTGTTATCTCATGACATGCTGAAAGGCAAGGTGAAAAAATGTAAATTTGTTAGAACTGATCTTAGTTCCTCCCTGGCTGGACTCACAAAACAGCAAGGACTGTGGAGAAGAGAGAATTCTGAGTAGCACTCTGCTGTATATTTAAGCATGAATCATCCTCTATCTATTACAAATCCTCTTTTTTTTTTAATGTAGTTGAATTTTCATGAAGAAATATATGAACTTTGGCTACAGCAGATGTCATCCTGTACATGACATCTTTTTTTTTTTTTTTTTTAATATCTGGCTGCAGCCTCAGTATAATAGGCAATACTGGGCTTTCAGCTTTCACCACTATTAGCTATAAAATCCAGAACAGATGATCATTAGCATGCATTACTTAAGAGAGGTACTGCACTCTGTGAGTCAGGATACAGACCAAGAATTATTTGCTGAAAAAATTCAAAAATAATCCATTGAAGAACAGACACATTTGAGAACGTCACAGTCTGTTCAAACTCAAAAGAGCCAATGCACAGTGAAGATAGCTATGATAATTTGTTCACCTAGGCTTAACTGGAATGATGCAGGAAGAATTGGTCTGTATTGGTATAATATAGATGGCGAATGGGAACATGGCAGGGCTCAGAAAAGGAAGTTCTCGTAAATTACTGGGACAAGATGATACTGTGAGGGTAAGGTTGGACAGTGGCAAAACCCAGCTCCAAGCCTGAATTAATTGCAATAGAATGAGGAGCCACACAGCGAGCCAAAAGTGGTGGAGATGGCTACTGGAGAAGGTTGCTGGAGGTTGCTGGAGGCACCTTTTACTGGTTGCTTAGCAGCTGGCTTCAGTTTTGACAGCCTACCCAAGTGCGCTGAACCACCTGCAGCAAGGTTGTCAACTATGGGACTTGCTTAAAGCATATTTGGAAACGCAGTTCAAATGGAAAAGTGCTGTAAAGGCAGTATGGTCCGTAGCAGCACCCTTAGCCAGGCAGCTGGCACCTCAAAGGGCTGGGACTGCAACAGAGTTTTTAGTAACTCTCTGCCCGATGGCACCACTGAGCTTTCCTTCAAAACATTTAAAACTCTGCTGAACAACTGTCTTCATGGCTGAGTCTAAACTCTGCTGCGCTTTCTGGAGGCTAGAAGTTCTCTGTTGCTATTATTATTCCCCCTGCCCTCTATGCAATGCCAGCACTGCCGCTGATTTGTTAGCTATGTTTCAAGGGCCTGTTTTGAGACCCCAGTTTGCCACGAGACTAGTTCTCACTGGTTTACGTGGGCTGTAGCATATCAGGCCATTAGAGACAGAAATGGCCACACAACTGCCCTCAACTGCAGGCTGCATAGCAAATTGCATCGTTAAATATTTATGAAAGAGCTGCCCCAGAGTTCTGGTTTTTGGGGGGGATGGAGACTGTTTCTCTGGTGCATGCTGAGTAATTGTAGATAGTCCAAGTGGCTGGGATTTCTTGCCACTTTCTTTTAAAGCCTTTTTCACAGATTAGATCATCAATTTGTAACAGGAAATTCTTTTTGACAATCTATGGTCATTTCTTCTGTTAAATTTCCACAAATAATTCCCAAATCTCTCCTGTTCTGCATCATGCATGTACTCTCCAGATGTGCAGGCAGTGAAGTTTCTTTTGCTTTCATCCTTTTCGTAGCTTGTGCAAACCATAAAAACCAAACCAAACCAAAACTATCTGTGACTATGCTGATTTAAAGCATGTGCCGTTCAGATTCTGCCATCTCGTGCTCGTACCTTCAAAAATCCCCCCCGTCCCCCCGAAGCTGGTCAAACAGGCTGCACATAAGACAAGCTCATGAGCAGATCACGTGCTAGAAGAGCCAGCTGGGGTCAGAGTTTGCCTTCCCTTAGAAGACTCCCCGCTGCATTGCTCGTAGTCCACATGTGAAAACTTTCCCCTCTTTTGTTTAGTAGCTTGGCACTAAAAGATGCAGGCGGGTAAGAACGACAACTTGGAAAATGGGGATTGATTTGGTCAATATGCTTCCTGCATTCAGAAAGCGGAGAAATACTTCACATTGTGTTCTTCTGGGAGCACGGCCAGTTAGCTGAGACAGAAAGAGGACTATATTTCTTCCATGGACTTTGTGAAGCACAGGATAGAAGTTACTGGAAATACTTGAATGACTCTTGACTTCTTGACAGAAGTAGGATGTTAAACGGTGAACTGTTTCTGGGTTATCATTTTCAAAAATTATAATTAGTCTCCCTTTTTACTAGCTTTTTAAGAGGTTCCTGCCCCATTTCTGCCCTGTTCCTCCTGGCCACAGGTCTCGGCCTTCGTGGTTGTGCCAAACATTGAAGGAACAGTCTTTTTATGTCTCTACCTGGGGAGACACAAAACTCCACCGCTTGCGCGGCTGTGGGAAGGAACAATAACTGGTAGTTACTGTTTGCGTGTTGCCTAATGTATTACTGCTTGAGCAGCATGTACAAAGCTAACACCCCTGTCTAAAGCTAAAACAGCAAGAATCCCATTGCACTGCATTGCATTGCATTGGTAGCAGGGGACAGGTGCAGCTGTGAGCTTGCTGAAACACACTGGAAATCATCCCTCGAATCGGTGATGGCTGGTCAAGCTTTTCTAGCAGCTTTTTCTTCACTCCCATCAGTTTCTTTCCTGTGAGCTAGGGAGGGATTATCTTAGATGAAAGTGCAGATCGAGTGCAGAACAGAAACAGAAGTGACAATTCTCTTTTGTGCCCTGCAGCATTTGTGACATGAGTGGTCTGGACAATAGCGACAAAACCCCTGTCATCAGAGCAAGCGTATTAAGAAGTTGGTGTCACTTTAATTATCCCTTGGCAGCGAGAAGACCTATTGCTAAGAGGGAGACAAGAAGAGCTGTCATATGTTATTTCACTGATGATAAGCTCTGATTTACTCCCCTGGTTAACAGTTTACTGCAGACTGAAAGTCTGCTGCATTATTTGCAGGAAGGATGGAGGCTTCGTCACTTGCCCGGCTTGGTCCTGCAGAATAATGAGAAGGTCTGATCTTGCCTTCCCCATCAACTGCTCCATGCTGCCGTTCCTCTCCCCATCTCCGTAGCTTGCATCTCTGCACTGTTCCCTACCCTTTGCTGTCACAGATGAAGGATTTGATGAAGCCAATGAAGCCCTGCCATGGCCCCAGCACTGTTGTGGGACCAAGTAACAAAAGCTGCGTTTGGGCCGTGAGGGGATTAGCACCCTGCTCCTGCACCATGGTATTTGCCTTACAGAATAGACACAGATGCGGGTTATTTTCTGCTACTAACTAGAAGGATTGTTTTAAAGCTACATGTCACTCTCCCATTTCACTTTTAAGAGACAGTGCTTATTTTTAGAAGCAATTACTCACAAACAGTAGGTTTTCCTGGTCATATCCGCTGATAGAAATGTCTGTATTGCAGATGGCAGCATTTCTAATCCTCTTGAGACAAATTTCCTGGAACTGAACAGAAGACAAAGTGTGAATATCACAGTGTCATTTAAGTAACTATGCCTGTTTAGAGGAAAATCAGTCAGCAATACAAAACAATTTAAAAAAAATGTCTAAGACATCTATTTTAAGTTACATGTAAACAGCTCAATTTTTCTTAAGCCAGTTGTGGCTGCAAAAGCTAACTAGGGTAATGAAAACAGTATTTTGAACTTAGAATTAATGAACAAGTTACTCACTAATCATGGACATGTTCCTTCACTGTCAAATCTCGATACCCTCTGATTTCTTTCCTTTCTTGAACCCACTATGGTAACGAGACAAAATGAGAGCTGTTGTTTTCCCAGGAATCATTAGTTTGGAACTAGCTTGCAAGCCAGAGAATAGAAGAAAAACAAGGTTCTGAGGGGCCTTCTGTCAACCTTCTCCTTGTTTAGGCTGAGCGGACTGGCTACGAGCTTTCATTGATGGGCAATCAAACAACCAGAGGAAAAAACTACAGCTCTAATACGACATGCTTATCAGAGAAAGGTAATGCCTGCTGAACTACATTCCTCCAGATGATTAGTCTTTCCTGTATAAGTATACTGTTAAAAAAAAATTGTACAAACAAGTTGAGAAAAAAAGTAGCAGAGAAATGAAATTAATTTTTTGACTATCGTGAACCTTAATGCTGCTCTGAAGGACTTTCATATTTACCTTTTAATGTTGCTTGATAACTACAAACTCATGAAGAGTGGGAACCAGGAGTACCCAAGCATGACCAGTGCATTTGAAATCCAAGTAACAGCCCAGGCGATGCTTTTCAACATGATCTACTTTCCAGAGGGAGGTGTGTGTGTGTGTGGGGGGGGGGTTACTAATGCAATAAAAGGGGAACATTGTAAAAATTATGGCTTAAGAAAGTATTGTTCATATCTCTAAAGATCCTTGTTTCTAAAGCCATTCTAGAATATAGATAAGCCCATGAAGAAAGAAAATAAAAATTGTTTAATTTTTTTTCACCTTCTTTCTTTATTTCTTCCTCTTCTGCCCTTCTCACCTTCCCTCCCTGGCTAAGTCCAAAGAAAAATAATCTGCCCATACTGATAAAACTCAGGTCAAGGCAAAAGCCTTCAAACAGTGTTGGACCCACCAGCAACCACCAACCAAGGTTGAAGGAGCTTTTATACAACATAGCTCAGCACAGGATGATGGAGTGAAAGCTTCACTTCTTTTCCTACCTTTACCTCAGGCAGGTTGGGAAGCTGCCCTTTTATCCAGCCTGAATCTAATGGAAGGGGGCTCATATATTTCTTCCTCACTCATTCTTCTTTGTGTCCTTTCTCATCCTGGAAAGCAAAAGGTATTTGGGATACCATAAATGAGCAGGACCTCTCACAAGCCATGTATGAGAACATGCTGAAAATTTAGAATGTGGCAGCATGATCTGCCAGCAGCAAAAATAAAATTAATATGTTTATGCAAATTAATATAGTCAGCACAAATACATGTATGAGCTACAGACACTTTTAGCTCTTCTAGGTTTAGCGTAGGTAGGTGGAAGGTTCCTCTGTGCTTGTGATAGAGCAGAAGAAAGACTAATGAATCTGAGAGAGAAGGGAGGTAGGATGGACTGAACACAGAGGATGAATCACTGTAGCGTGGCCATGACGAAAACCTGCTAGTGGTGCGGCAGAGACCTGCTTATACCTGGGACAGAAGCTGCTATTGTTTCTGTTACCTACCTTGATAAAGGAGCTTAAGGACTTTGTATCACTTTTTAAAAATTATTTGTGTTGGAAGTCACTAAACAACAACTGGACCCCTGTGGAATATGCAGGAATTGTACAAGGCTGAAGTTACTGCACCTTTATATGAAAAATAATTTCAACAAGCCTTTGAGAACAACAGTTTGAGTTATTTCCTCTGCCACTACAGCGGACTGGAAATGTAGGTATATATCTCTCTGTGTATATCTCTGCATAAATATATATTTTTTTCATGTAGAGAATCCATCTTCTGTCACTCAAAGTGAATTGGTGACATTCAACAATTCTGGCTATGGACTCAGACTAGAAAGCTGGTGAATGTAAGTCAGGAGAAGAATTCATACTTATAAGTATGAATCCATCTTCTGGCTGTTTTCTTGCAACCCGAACTCAGGAGTTAGTTCTCTATCACAGGAATATCTCACATTTTAACATCTTGTATTCTCAGTTAGGTGAAGGCTGGGCAAGGGGACGCAAGAGAATAACCCCTTCTGTGTTTGAACAAGTCACAGCACCAGTAACACAAAGGATGTCTGTTTTTCATTCTGCATGCTGGTTTTCCTGGAAGAAGAATATGAAGTCAGCAAACCAGTGTCTCTGAAGGCACGCTGTCAGCCCACACCCCTAGCATTACTCCAGACACTTTAACAGAAAATATTCCATTCAACCCTTCTGTATTTCAGATACAGAAAAGGATCTCTTCTCTCTTCACAGTCTTCCCAGCGCAATTCATCGCCATCAGAAAAAAAACCATATGAAGTCTTGCCTGGATACAAGCGCCAACTGTGTAGCCCTTTGTAAAACTTTTCTTTGTGGCAAAAAGAACAAATAACCTCTTGCCAGTCCCTTGTCTCACACTAGCTCTGTTCTTTCCACCTGCCTCTTTCCCTGTCCGTCCTCCAGCAGGAGCTGGCGTAACACAGCGACGCCTGCACTGGCCCACACAGAGCTCTGCGGTGGGCAAGTTCTCGGAAGGAATTCCTCACTTTGGTAAAAGTGATTAGTGAAAAGAAGGGGGAAACAACTCTTCATACTATCTAGGAGTCTCCGGGTAGACTGAAATCATATTTGCCCCTGCATTTAGCTCTTCATCTATCTACACAGTAGACCCATTTCCATGTTATTCTAGTTATTTTAAATTAAGCTCCCTCCTTTACTTTCCAAAGGGCTTATGTATGCAAATAGGCTGATGTGTGTGGAGAATAATTTCTATTCCAGCTCAGAAAAAAGTCTATTCTGGAAGGCTGCTTTCCTGCAGCCTCACCTCTGCTCTGCATGACTCCTCGTCTTCAGGGTGAAGGGCTCTGCTTTGCCCACCCTGCTGAGAAGCCTTATGTCCCCTCTCTTCACAATTTTTAATGAGAATGGTGAACTCAAACAAGGGCACTTCTGAGGCCAAAGTGTTTCACTGGTGCTGTATAAATGAAGTATAACCAGGCACTCTTTCCAAGGGAATAGCAACGCAGCTCGTCCAAGGGTTACCTTACTATGCATTAATCATCAGTGCTTAAAATCCCCTGGGCACTTTATATCACTATGCGGCAGCCTCTGGGAATGAATCCTTTAGTGCCAAAGCAGCTCTGAGCAAACCTCTGCGCTCCTTCGCTGCATGAATCTGAATGCTTAGCAAGAAAAGTGACTGCAGAATCGTTCCCAGGCCCCACCTGCTACTGCAAAAATTAAATAGGCAGCAAAAAGACCCAAGACTAATGCCGCACATAGTTGCCATAAAGATAATAGTTGGCATTTAAGTCTCATTGGCCAGTTAAGGATCGCACCCAGGGAGGGGTGCCATACCAGGCCTAGCATCTGAAAGCAAGATTAAAAGCAGCTGTTCCTTTATCAGTGTAAAGATGAATACAAATGAAGCTCACAGCATAAAAATAAAATGTGACTGATTATCACTTTCCTCAGAGGCCATAACTGACTTTGGTGGCAGCTCCAGCTTCGAGACGTGGTGTTATGCGCCTGAGCTGTGTTTGCAGAGGGATCTTGCAAGCAAGTCCTCCAGGCCATGGCAGCAGCCGCCAGATGCAGCACATGCAGCAGATGTGGGGGAGCCTCTCCTCACCGCTGCCCGTGGCTCCTGGGGGAGCGAGTGCTGGATATTGGGTGGCTGCGTGTGGGGCAGCTGCCCCTGCAGCACGGCTTTGCTCGGCGGAACTGCTCTTCTCCATCAACAGCTGCCCACCATGGCTGGAGCTGGGGGGAAGTTCACTCGGTTGTGTTTTATTCTCCCAGTGTCAATTTTGTATTGGAAAAAATCCATCTAGCTTGCCGTTTGGGGGGAAGCAACTCTAACCTTGCTTCTAGCCTCCTCTTTGGAGGTTGTCAGAGTGGTGCCAAGCCGCTCTGCACCCGTGGTGATCTCCCTGCTGTCATGAGCCTCACGGGAGTCCCCAGCACCGCCTCTGCGATGCCCTCTGTACTGCTGAAGATCAGGCCGTATGGGCCAGCCCAGCCAGAGCTGCTTTCTAGAAAAACAGAAATACAACTGTCCCAATGGAAACACAAATTGAACTATTAAAAAATAGCAGAATTTAATGTGCCTTCATACAGGTGAGCTATTTTCTGTAGAGCATAATAAACCGTTAACTGTTTCTACAAGCCGTCTCTGTATGAAAAGATGAGAATAGAATAGAAAACTCAGGGAAAATTTTTTGAACACTTAGTCCTGTTGCCCCAAACAGGATATTATTAAATGCTATTAATAATTTCTGCAAGATTTATTAACATATTATCTGCTTAGAAAAATCAGATTGTTCAAACCAACATTATATAAACGTTGCTCTTCAATGAAAAATGTTTTCCATCTGCAAATATATCAGATTACCATAATCAAATTGCACAGTGGAGCACTTATTGTTGGCCCTCAAAATTTGAAATCTTGAGTTGAATGTACGGTCTTACTTCTATGCCTTAGCCTGTATTGCCATAATTGTTGCATTAGCCAATACCATTGTTAATCCTATAAAACAGTATGCTGTTACAATGCTTGCTACAAACACATGAAACTAGACATGAAACTAGAATGATTATATATATCTAAAAGGAATCAGCTTCAGGAGAAGACCAAGCAATGAAAGTTTCATCCCCAAAAGTGATTGTATCAGAAAGTTTTGAGCCTGTCAAAACTATGGATTTTAATGGAAACTTCCTAAACTACAGGTGCCTAATTTGTTTTATATACAATTTGATCATCTGCCTTGAGAATGTACCACTGCTAGTCATAAGTCATAAATATTTAATTATATAACTGGCGAGTGCTGTTTTTTAGAGAACTCAATTAATTATTACCAGATTTCTAGGTAATTGACTTTCTTTTAGCTGGCACTTAGGTAATTTATTAAAACAAAAACGGCAGGATTATGTCAGGTAATTAAGAGCACGATACTTAAATTCTCATTTTGGTTCAGTTCTTATACTGGCCTTCATTTACTTTACTTCTCTTGAAACGTCATCTAGTCTTGAGTTCACAATTTTGAATATACGTGAACTGACATGGCTAAAGTTACATATATGGCCGTTGTGTAAAACTTTGGAGTGCTCCGCTCTGCCACTGTTGGACAACCACACACAAAAAAAGAAGTATTTTCTATAAAATAATGGAAAGCTGTATGGAGTGTTTGTTAAATCTGTGGTTCCGACCATCAAATCGGGCAGAGAATCAAGCAGAAAACAAAATGAGTGAGGAATCTCAGTCACTTAATGCTTCACAGGCCCTTTCTTGCTTGTAATTTAGATTTATCAGAGTGTCTTGGTACATAAAATACAGCTGAAAGAAGTCTCACAGCTGGATCAGTCATTGATTCCCCCCCTGCCTGCATGGGGGCACGCTGTCTTCTAGAAAAATTCATGGTGCTACTGGAGAGAGTCCAGTGGAGGGCTACAAAGATTATTAGGGGACTGGAGTATCTCTCCTATGAAGAAAGACTGCGAGCTGGGCCTGTTTAGCCTGGAGAAGAGAAGACTGAGAGGCGATCTCATCTGAAGGGGGGGTGTCAAGAGGATGAGGCCAGCCTCTTCTCCGTGGTGCCCAGCAACAGGACAAGAGGCAACGGGCACAAACTGATGATACACAGGAAGTTCCATCTGAACCTGAGAAAAAACTTCTTCACTGTGAGGGTGACTGAGCATTGGAACAGGTTACCCAGAGAGGTTGTGGAGTCTCCTTCCCTGGAGATATTCAAAACCCGTCTGGATGCGATCCTGGGAAATATGCTCTAGAGGACCCTGCTTGAGCAGGAAGGTTGGACTAGATGATCTCCAGAGGTCCCTTCCAACCTAAACCATTCTGTGATTCTGTGATTGTAATCTTCCTTACTTTCTTATTGCTTTCAACTAGTTATAAAATCCCAACCAGAAGAACAGGACCATTACTGAAGGAGCAGCACATCTGCTGCGCTCTTTTCAGCCATTATAGTAACTGTGTTTGTTTATAAGTGCCTGTAGAGGTATCATAACAAGAAAGAGAGCGCCAAATTTTGCCTGCCACTACTCAATTCAGTGACCTTGTGCAGTTTAAACAAAATGAAAATTTATTCGTTTTGTATGCACAGCATGTTCAAAAAAACGTATCACAAACCAGTTGAACTGCTGAGGTTTGATTACCACTTGCATATTCATGCAGATCACCCTGATGGTTTTGGTGGAGGTGACACAAAGCAGAAAGGTTTCTTATAGTTCATCTTGGAGGGAGAGGGATTCTGGGCTAAGCAGGCTAAGTCAGGGAAGGTATCGAGGCCCTGGCTGACCCAGGAGCATATAATCTTTCCCATAGGACTGTGCCCTTCATAAACAGCCCCTGCGTGCTCTTTATGTGGAGAGACTGGATTTCCCTGTCCTAAACAGCACATTTAACACCAGCGTTTGTTTGGAGTCGAGGGACCGCCAACTCTATTCTCTGCTTTAGCTCCTTTCCTGCTAGGTAGACCTGTATATATGAGTGACACTTTATATCTTAAAATAGTGTGGGGGAGATAGTGCCGCGCAGCACTCTCCAAACATTAGCTAATTGCCCAAGCAGCCCAACACAGCACATGCCTGAGATTGGCACTCTGCACTGGTTAGAAACACTCACATCTGGGGAAGAGTTGTGGGGAGAAAGACAGCAAGAGGCAGCGGCAAAGAAGATCAAATCAGACAGGCAAACAGAGAGAGCACAAGCGGCAGATACAGTTAGGAGCATCAGGGATGAAGGCATTTGCTCCCAGAGGATGCAGGAGTGTTACAAGCTGGAGGACAGCAGATAGGGGTTGATCTCTCAGTCCAGAGCACTGCCTACACCAGCTGCAGTGTGGTGCTCCAGCCTGTCTCAATGTGCATGGTGGCCACTGAAGCAAAAGGCCAGAAGAGAACAAGGCCAGTGTGTTCTGAGACGATAGCCCACCCTCAACCCCAAAAGAGGACCTCTAAGCATATGAAGACTCTGCAGGACCTCAGAGAGAAACAGATTACCCAGCTTGGGGGAAGAAAGCAGGAAAAATGACAAATACACCTGGACAACTGCAGCGGCAGTCTAACCTGGACACAGAGCCATGGCCAGTCACCTGCCTTCATGCTCTGCCCTCCGCTGCGGGCAGAGACCCATCGAGGAAGCCTTCAGACACGCCACACTTCGCGTGTACCTCCTCTCCAGGCTCAGGAGTTGTGGCACACACGCAACAGGTTTTCTTTGGCCCAGATTTAGGGCTGACGTTTGTAGAGTACAGGGTTGCCAGATCTCCCACAAATCAGTTTGCTGCACATCCATCCCACACCCGCTGCAGCATGTTCCAAGCACCTTGTTTGAGACTCTCCTCTCATCTGCCTTGCCTAAGATGTGCCATGCTGGGCCTGGAAGTGAGGCACAGCTACATATACTCCTAGTGTTACATACTGGAGTAACCAGACTTGCACTAATAAATATATTAAAGTTAGGTAAGCAGTTAGCATTGAACAGGGGCGCAACTCTCAGCCTCTAGGCCTGTGTTTGGTCTATTTCTGGTACCTAATACTTGGATTTTTATTTTCTTGAAAAGCATGATCACAAACTCTTTGTTATCTTTTTACTGAGTAAGCCATCATTTTGTTCAGGTACAGGCACTGGTACAGACATCAAGTAGATGTCTGTGTTTCCAAGCAGCTTGTCCTTTAATCAGCGTCTAGAAGAGATAAGAGGCCTGAACGCCTAGTTCTCCTCTAACATCACATTTTTTGAGGAGCCCTGGTCAATTCTGCCTTATTACAGTGTTTTGCAAGAGTGACATTAGATCGCATATGCACGGTGGAGCAAGGAAGTTCTAGCTTATTAAAGAACTCCCTCTCACACCTCTTGTAGAAATTGAGAGAAAAAAGTCTTGTAAGAAATGAAATCTGAAGCATGACATCATCAAAATACTCTTGCTCACTCACATCAGCTGTGAGCAGGTTATAGTTACCTAGCAACTACTGGGAGCAGCTTATTTCAGTCGCGGAGCATTAGGGTTTAAGTGGTAGCTGTGTACCTGGCTCTAAAGCCTGGCTCTACTTACCAGCAGAATCTGGTGTTCAGGGGCAGAAATCAGTAAGAAATTAGAAATATTAAAGACTTCCATTATAGCCTCCAAAGCCAACCTCTTTGGAGTCCCAGCCTGTGATAGTACTGCATGGTGAATGACAGGCTTTTTCGCCAACAAAATCAACTCTGAAAGGCAAGCTGTGACAAGCTGATGGGACAAACAGGTAAGCGAGAGCAATGCAAATGATTCCTAATGTAAGAGTCTCACAGACTTTCAAGGGTTGCTTTTAGATTAGACTGGATGTTGCTATCCTTAAATCTCTCTCAGCTACTCTGTATTGATCCTCCTTGCTTGCGTTCAGCTAAAGCATGCGTTCTGGGAAGGCAGTTAGTTTTGATCTGAAGCCATCAAGAACGGAGGAGTCAACCATTTCCTGCGTTCTGTACCGGCAGTTTCCCTGGGAGTGACTGCGCTGAACGACCTGCCACCTACAACCATGGCAGAGGCAGTGACAAAACCAGTGTGGAAAGGGCTGAATGGATGCACTAGCAGCGTAAGCAAATAGTGTCCCGTTGACTTCAAAGCTGCCTCCACTGACTCTGTCAAGCGAGTTCTGTACTTCACCTTTGCTCACCCAGAGAAGAGCTGAATCTACAGCTTCCTTTTCCAGCCCATTTTGGCATCTCCTAAGCAATTTGTCTAGGCTGCTCAGACCTAGTCTTTCTCCTTGGTACCCAGGAGAAAATCCTGAACCATTCACAGAGTCACGATTTCACCCAGATTTGCCACATGTGTTGGTATCCTCAGAGAAATAAGACACATCCGATTTCTACTTGTCAGTGTCCAAACTGTCTCATATACAAGAAAACTAAAGGATAGTCAATGGTCTGCAGCAGATAAGCGGTGAACTGACAGCAGCCTATAGCAAGTAGCAGAGGAAACATGAATTGTATGACCATGGTGTAATGCAATATATAATATTATTTAAAATCTCATCAGGCTTTCATGCTTTCAACTGCTTCCTCTTCAGATAGATTGTCATAGATTGCTACATGGCAGGCACAGCTTCTATTCAATGTTAAGATGCTTTTGGTTTTTCCATTTCAAACACTGCCACTATTAAAAAAAACTCATCTGTCACTTAGGTGTCCAGTCCTTTTGATGGGCTGATCTCAGCCAATCCTTTCATTAAAAAAGAGGTGTGATGTGATATTCCTTCTATGCAATATTTTCATCACACACTCCTGTCCTACAAGCTTATCCTTTGCTACCGGATATTGCAGCCTCAAAAAAGATAGGGCCACAATGGAGTGATAAGTACAAAGACAGGTAAATTCCCGTGTTTGATATTGTAGGCCAGGCAGCCCCAAGGAGGTGCGGTAGGGTCTGAGTGCTGTACAAGAGGTCAGTGGAGTCTTGGAGGAGGGTGTTAGTGGCATTTCTGGATGCTGAAGGGAGATGTAGTGGGGGCCTGAGGATTGACAGGCTCGACTGGCAGTGGGAGGAGGTGCAAGGGGTCTTCATAATCGCAGGGATCTGACAGGGTGGGCTCACCTATGGGTGCAGAGCTGAACGCCCAGCCCAAGGAGACCAGGGGCAATGCTGGCTGGACTGCCAGCCCCTTCCCAGGCCAGGTCCCAGAGCAGGGCACAGCAGGAGCCCTGTGCACAAGGCCTGCAGCTGCTGGGGCACCCGCTGACACCACTCCTACTTCTCCACAGGCCTCCAGGGCTGCAGAACCTGTTTGAAGATGTGGTATATCATTAAGGGGCTTTGGTGGACAAGTTTGAGGTCATGTAAAAGATGTGGATGATGAGGAAGGAAATCATCCCCAGATCATGAGACCCAGCAGACTGTACATCCCTTTCACCACAGTCAACTCACACCTGCATTGCTGCTATTCCAATGTCTCTTTCAGGAAAAAAGCAGTTCATCTATAGAGGTTATTCCTCCAACTACTGCTTTGGCATTAGTGCATCTAAAAAAGCTTAGACTCAAAAAAAAAAAAAAAGTTACAGGTGTATATGAACAGTCTGAGGTTCCCTGAGCCAGCTGAGCTATTCATGAACATATTGGCTAAACTTTACTGATTTCTTCTAGTTAATAGCTACATATATGAGAACGCAGGAACCACTGTCATGGGCCAGGTGAACCACTACCTTGCCACTGACTGGTTTCATTTCCCAATATTGTAGAGGAAAGTGTTGAAAAACCCAATAGTAAACAAAATATGAGAATCGCCTGCTAGCAGGGAAGGGAGATGTCTTCTTACCCAGATGCTAGCAGTTTGCTTTCTCTAGAGTCACAGAAGCTTATAAGCTTACAGAAAGAAAATATTAAACATATACTTTCACCATTTATACAAATGTCTAATCCTTTTCAGAATCTTGCTAAGTTCTTGACCTCTGTAATTATTGTAGTAGGTTAATTGTACTCTTTGTAAAACTGATTTCTTTTATTCTGATTTCAGTCTGTTGCCTTTTACTTAACTTCTTGTTCTTGTGTTATATGAAAGACTAGAGACTATCACCCAGTTAATCTTCTCCATGCTATACAATCGTGGGGAGAGGAATGGACAACTCTGTCATGTCCTTCTTGTCCTTGCCCTCTCCAAATTCAGTTTTGCTAATTGTTCCAGCCTCTTTTTCCTGCAAACACCAATTCCTGTCTACCAATGTAGTCTATCAAGACATAAGATTCCCTTTCATCTGCTATGGCTTTTTTCAGCACAGTGATCAGAGCTACAGGGCACTGAGGGAGGACATGCGGAGACAGGCCTCATGCTGTTCAAGCGCTGCAGCTCATTGCCATTGGGGTGGCCATTGGGGTGGCTGTTTTCCCATTGCCCTCACCTGGTGATGCTGGCCAAAACCATGCTCTGTGGAAGAGCCTAAGACTAGGCTCCCCTAACACAGAACGAAGTCAAAATGAATGCCGGTGAGCTGTCTAAAACCTTCGGCAGTCCTGGTGCGGGAAGGGACTGATTGTTCTTTAGCCTTCCCTTCTCAACAAACTGTTTCAAAAGAGTAGGAGCTGCAAGAGAGAGAACAAGAATAACAAAAATCCCTGCAGCACAAGATGTGTGGAGGCTCGGCGAGTTGTGGTACCATCTGTGCCTGTCTATTTACAGCCAGAACAACTAACGCCCAACTAATGGTGAAGAGAAGCGAAGCATCATGTCATGGAGACAGCTCTCTAATCTTACATAAAAGCAGCTTTCTGAAAAGCCTCAAGTGTTCATATGGAGAGTGGTACGGTCACAATTTACACTTAGGAGGGTTTATTTATGGAATTGCATATACCTCTTTGTTACAGAGATATCCTTTGAATGATCTTCATCTGAGACTCACAGGCGAGTTTGTTCAGAGATTTTTCAGCAACACAAAGTTTAATAGACACAAAACTTGGCATTACAGATAGATCCGTGGTTACAGCCAAAGATCAGTAATGAGGGGGAAGCGAGTTAAATGTGAAAAATAGTCTGGTTGTTTTGATTTAAAAAAAAAAAGTTTTTGTATTTAGTGCAGTTGCTGTGTGAAAAGCATAGGTATTAATCAAAGGGAATGAAAGAGCTCTTCTGGTCATACTTTCAAGTAAAATATGTTTTGAAAACATATGCTTTTTTTAAGCTGAAATTTTTTTAAAAAATCATCTTTGAAATATAAGGAAAACGCAGAGTTAAATCTACTGTGTTTACCTCAGCGGAGCTGTCCTCAGGGATGATTTTAGACCCTATTGACTCAATTTAACTCCAACAGGGATAAGAGATTGGCCTGTAAGGAGGGATGATGTTCAGGTGAAATGGGTCCAGGCGGTTATCCACCTAAGGAAAGAGCCTGGGACACGGCCTGTGCTGAAGTAGGATATACACCCAGGGGAAAGGAGAACCTCGGGACAAGAGAAAGTCCCAGATGAAGAGGACAAAAAAGCAAAACAGAAGGGAAAAAAAGAATTCTAACTGGAAAAATCCCTTCATGAAGGAAGAAAAGTTCTCTTGTCTTTGATTTAAAAAAAAAAAAAAAAGTAGACAGAAAAATAAATTAGGTTTCACTGAAAGCTCTTCTTCAGAACTGATACATGTAAAGAAGATCCTGCAAAGCAAAGACTTCTTGGATTCATGAAATGTATGAATTTAAGCACTCAGCTTTTCCCATGGAAAATTTTAGATGATAATGATAAATAAAAATCCATCCAAATGACATCTGAACGGAGAAACAATAACAGAAAATGTGCTAAATTTGCTCCTCTTGTCAGGAGACATTCATTGACTTCAGCAGAGCAGGGAATTTCTCTCTCTTTCCCTCTACATATTTTTTATTTATTTACTTCCAGATATCTAGACCTCTAAACATACACAAAGCTGAAATAAAAAACACAATACAAGAAAGAACAAATAGCCACAGCTGGGACTAGGTACGCTCAGATATAGTCTCACCCCAGTGAAGAGAGGGAGCATGCCATCACCATTGTCTTATCAAAAGTTCTGGAAGAAAAGGTGAGCTTTTCAAGTGCTATGTTTGCTTAGAGATATAGGCTCCTGCAAGATGCTGATCTTTTTCCCTTTTGACTGTCAAATTTCCAGTGATGAAGGAAAAATAACTCATTTTGCTGATAAATTGTGAGGATAAAAACATGTTCTGTGGCCATCCAAATTGCTGCCTAGAAACATCTCTGGAGGCTTCCACCAGTCTCTCACTACCTTTACATGTACAGCCCAAACCTGCTAATTAACAAAAGTGCCTCTAAAGATTATACCATCAAATAGATGCAAATTACTCTTCTAATTTCTTTCTTCATTACATTCCTTGTTTCCTTTGATGCTCTAACACCTTTTTCTTCCTATCACAACACACCAGTGATGACTGAAAGCATCTTGAAAATAATTGCATTGAAACTAAAATAATAGCATTTGAAACTTTGTTATTTATCAACTTTGGTCTTGCAGGAAATTTTCATTGACCATGTCTGGGGTTGCTTCCTATTCCTTCTTCTTTCGCTTTCTCCAGTCCTCCAAGAATTTTTTCCTCTTTTCTCTGCATTCCAGGACTTTGCTCTCATAGTCTCCTCCCTGCCTCCCACACCCCCCTTTTTTTTTTTGGTTTTGGCCAGCCATGACAAATAGTTGTCAGACCAAATTATGCTATCTGTAAATGATGGAATGCCACCAAATTTAGTGGAGTTAAAGCATGGCTTAGGGTCTCATTCCATATGTTCTGTGAGGAGTTCATACCCAGCTCCTCTGTGATATTTTAGGTACCAAATTCCTATTGATCTCAAAGTTGCCCAAATACCTTTGAAGAACTGGACCTCTGGCAAGGATGTCAGTGGAGCTAGGCTGGACTGAATCTTAAGAAAACTTCTGTTTGTTAGAAAAAGAAATGGAAAAACAATGAAATGCCCCAGCAGTTTGTCAAATATTAGCTTTTCTCTCTGTATTAGGAGATACATAAATATTTGCAAATATATATGCATATAGATATGGATATTACAAATTCCTATCGCAATAATATCTCTTATATCGTAATATGTGTCCTAAAGTTGTTATGTAACAACAGCATTCTTTTCTCTCATACCATTTTACTCAATCCAAACTCTTCTTAATAGAGGAATTAAGACACCTGGAATAATTTGCTTACATAAGCTATGATAAGTTCTGATGTCTTTAACTGTTCAAGTGTCCACATTTTACATACGTGGGTTCTTGGCAGTAATACATTTGGCATCCAGCAAATTTTATCTGCTTTTGGCATTTCTTGGTTGTTTCTCCTATTGCAAGTCCCAGATAATGATAGTAAGCAAAGGAAAAGATTTGTTCTTGTCATTTGTTAAAGTTCAAAATTAAGCTTTTTCCATGAAAACAAGCACCAGATGAACTGTTCTGGCATAGTTACCCAAATCCAACATGGGATTTTGATCAGTGGAACTGAACATCCTACGTTTGTGGCTACGTGGGCCAGAGCTAAGTAACGTGTTTCAAATACAGACAATCAAACAGTGCTATAATTTGCCTGCGGAAGAGGATGCAAAGGCACTCCTTTGTTTATAGACCAGAACATATCAAGGATATGTTATAAATCAGGTAACACTGATTTTGGTTCCAGTGTACTGCCAAAAATAAATATGCCAAGTACTCTTACAACTGAGAATAAAAATAGAAGCTAAACTTAATCTGATGATAAAATGAGATATTACTGAATCCATCCAACTTAACTATTTAATCATTGAATAAAAGCAAAAAGTAATTAGTAATGTGCACCATAAATAAGTGTTTAGGCACACAGAAAGGGAGAAGTCTTGTTACAGCAATGCTCATAAAAAGCGATATTTGGACTCCAGAAAAGCATCATGAAATTGTAAAACGGATCCATTCAGCAAATCCCTTTAAATATTGGCAAACAATTCTGGGATCTGCAAGTTTTCTGAGTAGAGTCATAAACATGTAATATGACATAAGCATAAATCTCTCTCTTCTGGAGAACTATAGAAAACTAGTTACCCTACAGCACTGAAATCACAAAGGAAGGTTTTCAACTCAGCACAGCCAGAGGAAATGGGTAGGCTAAAAATAATAACCAAATCCTCCTTTCATTCTTCAGACATCCTGTAAGAAAGACATTGAGGGCGAAGATCTTTGTCTTTGGTTAGAAAAACAAAATAAGCTCCTTAACCCTTCTGCACAGTCATGGTGGACTGAGTTTAAAGGGGTCTTCTTTAGAAAAAGGATCATTGTTTTCCTCTGACTGTGGCAGAAGTAACCACTTTATTAGGAAACTGAGATGAGCCTGCTCACTGTAGACTGCAGTTCATTTATATTCTAAAGGAGAAATACACAAGCTGTAAATACATATATGTATCTATTTATAAGTATACAGGCATTCACTTTGCAAACAGCTATACCATCTGGAGACAGTACCATTCCTAGCTGCCATCACCACATCTGTGCTGGAGGTTACTGCTGCCACAGATCTGCCAGCAGAAGGGGCCTTGTGAATGCTCCCTCATCTTCTTCAGGAAATAATAATAATAATAATAAAAGAGCTGGTTCATCGTAACCTGCCTTCCTTTTAAAGATGAATATGAGTCAATGTGATTCACAACACAGGTGAG
This sequence comes from Struthio camelus, assembly GCF_040807025.1. NCBI lineage: Eukaryota > Metazoa > Chordata > Aves > Struthioniformes > Struthionidae > Struthio > Struthio camelus. The sequence goes on from NC_090943.1 coordinate 50,804,525, forward strand.
GGAGTGCTGTGGGCAGATGAAGAGATACCTCCAGGTGGTAGGCAGTCAAGAGCCCCAAGAGAGCCCTGAGCTGAAACAATGCTGTGTCAGGTGGCACAGCTGGAGCCAGGGGAGAACATCTGCCCAGAGCCACTGTGAGGATCACTTCTTGGCACAGGAGACTGCAAGCTCCCTATACAGCTGGATGCAGCTTGACCACCCGGCAGTAATGACCCTCTCCAGAAATCTTCTCCAGGCCAACAGTACCTGTAGTATCTGCTGAATGAAGCTCCTGATCTGTCTGTGAACAGAGACAGAGAACTTGCTTTCACTTCACCAACGATTCTGAATAAAAAGAGGCAATATCTAATATGATACTTCACCCAGGGGGAAAAAAAGGATGTTATATAATTATTGACATGTTTTTTTCAAAACCAAGGTCTCTACAGCCTCTCTCATTGATTTGCAATTCTTTCATATTTTCCCTTCAAGCAAAATCAATGTAACTTTAGATTGGATTTCTCCGCTGGATTTCTCTGTTTGTTTGGGTTTTTTTTTTTAAATCCACTGTTGAATCACAACATGTGTTACCACTATAAATAGAAAGATTTCCTTGCTGTGTCCTGTGCGGTTACTGTAACAGCTCCAGGTCTAACGCTTGTTACTGTTACTTGTCTAACGTTGTTACTGTGAACTTTGATGTAAATACACAACAGGAGAATTGCAGTGTAGGAAAAATCTAGTTATGCCCATAAATAAATGCACAAATATAGGCATGTTCAGAATTAGACTATTTCATCACTTGTCATTCAGACGGGATACAAGCAGGTGTGCCCAAGGGCAGATCTGACTCTGTGTGTGGTATACATATTGTTTCTCTGCTGAAGAAGTAGATGAAAGTTTAGGAGTGGGGCTAGAAAAAAGAATAATCAAAGAATGGGAATGAGAGCCTGAATTCAATGAGAGGTTTGACACTAATTTCAGTAAAGTGAAGATTTTCTTAGGTTTCCCCTACTCTTCCCAGATTCCAAGACTAAAAGTAGAGACTTCATAAAGCCACTTGCTTGTGAAAGTCCTGCAAACATCTGTATGTCTTTGATCACATCCCTTTACGAGCTTTACAAGAAGTTTCAGTTTCAGAAGTGCTCAAGTCTAAAAAGTGGAACTAAATTGATCACAGATGACACCTGCTGTTTGCTCCCACCCCTCGAGTTTCACATACCTTCAGGTAACACTATGAAATTCTTAACCAGTAAAAACAGCACAGTTTTAGAACAGGTTTTCCTTAAAAGATCTGCCTGCATGGAAATTCCCCCTATGCTAGACTCAGATCAGCAGAAAGCCTCCCTGCTCTCTGTAAATCTGGAGCGTGAATACATCCTAAACTTGAAATGACTTTCTGAGGAAACAGATTTCAAACTAGCTCAGCTACAAGAATAATTTCAAGCAAAGCTGATCTGGGATGAGGTTACAGCCTCCACCCTACGAGAGGTTATTTCCATCCCCTTTCCTTTGCTCACGACCTGCCAAGCCTCATGCGATTGCAGAGTGGAGCTGCCTCGCACTTCACCTTCTCCGCTGAGGGCTCAGGTAATGCCGCACCTCCACAGCCTTTTTGCATCTTTGTGATACCCCACACAACATGCCCAGGTTTGGCTCTGCAGAGCTGTTGGCTATGAAAACCCCATGCTGGCTCCCGGCCAGGCCAGGGCTGAGCTGCGACTGTGGGCTCAGCAAACTGAAAGCCGAGCTCACTCGTGGGAGCGGCAGAACATCAGAAATGCAGCAGGAGCCCACAAGTATTTAAACAATCCTCAGAAATCAGCTACTAGAGAGATGTAGGTCTTTTATTTGCAGCGGGGATAGGGTTATGCTCTATCATCTTCTTCCTCCTCTCATGCTGACAGCGTGACATGAGGGTGCCTCGTGGTGTCACACCTGACTCATGCTGGCAGAAGTGGCACAGAGCTATGCCAAGCATATATAGTAACTGGTAGTCGTGTGAGCGGCTTTACTGCCACTCAGCCGCTTCGGTTTTCCTGTTCCTTTTATGATTCCCCCTTCCTCAAAGCGGGAAGCAGCCACAGCCCAAAGCCTGCAGGTCTCGGACCTCGAATAACTCCCTCTTGACAGACAGAGGTGTAGGGGGCTCTTCAGCTCCCCAGCCTTTTCTGTCTGACCCCTCTGCAGCAGTGAAGCAATCAAAGAAAATGAGGCAACAGGAACTCATTTAGCTTGTGAGAGCTGATTAGGAAGTTTAGGAATAATTTGACAAGGGAAACAATTTGATTGGATTTAAAACTCTGCACCATAATGGGCTGCGTGGAGGTGATAATTGCTCCTGAACAGTGGGGAAGCAGCCAAGTGTGGAGAAAGAGTCCAGCACAGACACAGGTATTTCTGCTTCCCGTGTCTCCTGGGAGGTGCTCAGTAAGGAAACCTGTTCAGCGCCTCACGCAGAGCACACACATGCTGCACGTCACTGCTGCTTTGACAAGGAGCTCCTGTTGCAGAAAGGAGGGAGCAAACACCATGCTGACTGCACATGCCACAGCTGCACTTGCACATTTTCCATCCAGTTATGGAAACATTCAACATATAATGACTAAATGCCATCCTGATGTCTTTCTTTCTGCCCAAGAACTAAATAGCTGGAGAAAAACAAACTCGCCAGGCCAGCCAGCTCAAATTATTCTGTCATTTCTAGGAGACCTCCTGCTTGTCTGAACTAACTGCAAAATAAAACAAATAAAATAGCTCATGGTGACCACTTTTTTGACATGACTAGTTCGTTATCCACCTGCCTAGGGCAGAGGAATGATGAAAGAAAGAAGAGATCCAGATATTTTCTGGATCCTTCCTTGAGATAAATTACAGCTTTAATTAAAAATGCTGCCTGGGAAGAGGGCTGAAGTGCAAAGGCTGCAGTTATGTTGGTGCCCAGAACTGAGAAGTCTTTCTCCCTCAAAGGAGAGCTGTGTGCTCGTAGTCTACATGTTGTCTTCTCTGTCTTTACTGGAAACAGTAAACTGGATTCTTATTTATTTATTTATTTATTTTTAGGGAGGAATTTAGGACTGTGCCTCCCATTCAGAAGAAATGCTGCTTGCGTTTGTTCATTGTTGGTCAGCCATGGTGGATATTTCAGGTGCTGGGAGGAAGCAGCACTATTCCACAAACAGCACCTATGTCACCAGCTGCTTTTGGCAAGGCCGCAAGTCGAGGCTGTACATCTTCCCTCCCCCTGCATATTCACCAGTCCCTCCTGCTCCACCGCTCTGCTTGCGGCTGGAGCAAAGGCCTCATGCCGACAGGTAGTCTAAATCATCCTTTAGAGAGGTCACCTTGAGCAAAGAAAGCAACACCTAGTTTGGGGACGAACTAGCCACTTGGGCAGATTGTACACAGGGTGCAAGGAGCACCCAGTGATTTCATTTCAGTGCAACTCCCCGTTTAAGCAGTGTGCAATATATGTATTGTGTTAGGGTTTTTTTTTTATTTGAGGGTCATTTTCTTTGCTTATACATGATATTTCTGGGTAATATGGGAATTCCTGGCTGGGAATGGAGAAGGGGGAGCACAGTCCTGTTCACTTTGACTGCTGGTTTCAAAGACTCAAACACCACTGTCATCCAAACGACATCTGAAGAAATGCAGGGCATTCAAGATGTGACACCCTAGATTGATTCCCTCTGCCTGTACTAAAAAGTTTGCTCATCCCAGGCAGTAGTGACAATCTTTGCAATAAGAATGCTTTTTGCATTTGTTTCTTTTGCCTAGGAATGTACATGCCCAGTCACTGCAATACATGCCTGCAAATCCTCCTTTGTGAGGAACCACTCATGTTCACTAGCCCTCCCATCTCTTGAGGCTCACAGAATCCACATCCAGCAAAACATTGCTATTATAGATGGTCCCAACTACAAAGACTGACACCATTTCTCAAGCAACTTGGTTGACTAAAATGAAAGTTTAAAAAATAGGAATTAAAATGTTGAGCTCACCTCCTGTCTCCTGAGGTGCCAGGAGCAAGTGCAGCATTGCACTGTATTCAATTGCTTGGTCTGACAAGTAAGTGATATTTAACCTGCTGGATCTTCAAAAAGCTCAGCAGTTTCATTCATATTCAGTTCACTATGCTAAACATGCCAGGAGGACACAAATACGTGACTTACGACCAAATCCAGGAGGCTCTGATACTGAAGGCTGTTCCCCACTGTTGCAATTGCTTGTGTATCAGCATAGAGGAGGCTCCAGCAAGGAATCTCTTCTGAAGGCCATTTCAGCAAGCGGAGGACAGATACCTCTGAAGAAGCAACAGTGACATTAGGATTCATACATTTCTGACACATTATATCCAAATTGTCAACAGATCTGCTTTATTGGGATGTCTTACAGAAAACTGACCCAGCCTTCTTACGTTTACTGGTACAAACTACAGCTTAAGTGGGTCATTATCAGCACCTTAATGAGGATGCATTAAGTCACTCAGGTGGCATTAGATTATCTAGCCTTCAGTGTTTAATTAAGTACAAAATCCCAAGTTTTTTATTTTAAATACAGAAGGTGCCACAGATTAGAAAGGGTAGAGTGGGGAAAATCTCAGTTCAGCAAAATGTGACTTTCCAAGAACAGAATTTCATCTTGCATCTTAATCAGTACGCTATTTCCACTTCATTTTCTGGCTTTTTATGCTACTTAAGACAAAGAACTGGCATTTACTCATCTTTGAGGTATCAGGTTATCCATAAGGTGATTCAAGCTAACAGAGTCTTTTATACTCCATCAGGCATAGCTATTCCAGTGAAATATTGCTCTATCCTGTTCTGTAAATCAATAGCTCTCTGAAAATTCAACAGCCAAATATTACATATTCTCTGCCCTCTTTTCAAAACACTGACTACTACTACTACTGCTACTACTGCTACTACTACTACTACTACCACTACATACTTCCTTTAGACAATAAAAAGTGAAAATAAGAGGAGGCCAAAAATCTTGAATTAGGTAAATTGACTCGGGCTGAGAAAGTTTTAAAGCCTTTCGGTGCCCTGGATCACTAGCTAATACCAAATTAGAGATAGGGAACAAATACAAAACTCAGAGCAGAGTTTGGGTTCAGATTCTCAAAAACACTTCATTCAGCCTCCAGAGTTCAACTCTAATAAGCTCAGCCAGGAAGGGGGCTGACTGACTGAAGTGTTATGGAATAACATAAAGAGCTCTGCCCTTAACCACCCCTTTGTATTTTGCTGACAGTTTTAATTTGGCATAAGACACAGATGACCCTGCAGAGTGGTGGGAACAGATACTGGAAAAATTCAAGCCTAAAGGGCCAAAGTCTTTTCTTGGGATACAACTCTGATCATGCCAAAAACCCTTTACAATGGTAGAGCTCTAAGATGTAAATATAGACCATATACCTTGAATTGTAGTTTTAATTGACTTTTGGTGAAGAAAAGTCAAAAAGCACAGAGCAGAGAGTTCTTATTGCATGGGAAGAGATTCCTCCCTTCCTAATTGCTGCCTGCAAAGAGGCTCTTCCCCTTTTCAGTCAGATACCTTCAGCCTCACTGAGAGATGCGAGTGTTAAAGGCCCCTCCATTCCTTCCCATCAGACTCAGACCTTTGAACAAAGCATCATGTGACATCATGCTTTGAAAGGGCAATAAATGCCACTTGACACATCTGAGTGACTCTAAAAACAGCGTCATCTTCCTTAGTTGATTAAATGCAGTTTTCAAAATGTACACTGAACAATGCTGTTCCTAGCTCTGCCACGCCACTTCAGTGCTTGCCCTTCATATTCTGCATTCTTGAGGTAAAAGTAAGTAAGAATAAGTCTGTTGTGGTTTGTCCATATGATAATTACATGAGCCACAGGCGAAGGGTGCAAAAAATACAATTTCGGGAAAGTATTTAAATCCAGAAGAAATGGGACAGCTTAGATCATGTTTCTGGATGACCTGGGAACCATTTTGCAGCCTCCACTGGGATAACAGCTCAGTTGCCAGCTGCATAATTCATTTTTATCCTGCCCAGATGTATGCAAAGGTTAAAAAAGAGATAATTAGTCTCCTTCTGTGTTCCCACCTCTGGCCCACACAAACCCTCTCTCTTATTCAACCTGTCATTGTTAGCAGCGTTATCCGGGTCTTCTGAAAAGAGACAGCAATGAAAAAAATATATATGGTAATTTAATTCAGAATGATCTTTCTTTTGTAGTTTGCACATTACTTTTGCAGATATGTCTATTAATAACCTGTGGGAATCAGCTTCTATTTACGTAGCACTTTTCTTCCCAAAGGATCTCTGAGCACTTTGCTAACCCTTGGGATCATTTTATCTGTTCCTGACAAGAAAGGCTGTTTCGCCTGTACGGCAAACTTCAGGCAAAGGACAGGGAGCAAGGAGTACTGAGTCAATGTACTCCTGCGGGGTCCCCCATGCCCAGAGTGGGCTGCTAGGCTCCAGCAGTCTCCTGCCCCACACAGGGGTCCTTGCTCCAGCACCTGAGGCACGCTCTGCCCCTCTCTCCCTGCCTTTTTGTCCTTTGGGTGCACACAAGGAGTGTAGGTACTGAGGGGGCTCCTGCTGTGCCTGCTCCCGTGTGCTGATATTCCTGGCTCCCCCTCCATCTGTCCCTTGAGCACCCTTTTGATCAGTGTCCATGGTGTTAAATGAATCATTTATTCCATTTAACAAAGAAGTACTGGAAGCCTCTGGGAATGCTGGGGAGAGAGATCCTGTGTGACTCCTGTTATCCCTCTATATATTTTGGACTATAGGGGCACCTACAGGCACCAAGATGAGTTCCTATTGTGCCAGGCACTGCAGTGGTATCTCAGAGGTATCCAGTGAAAGGACAAGAGGAAATGGACACACATTGCTATAGAGGTAATTCCATTTAACCATAGGAAAAAACTTATTTTACTATGAGGGTGGTCAAACACTGGATCAGGTTGCCCAGAGAAGTTGTGAGTCTCCATCCTTGGAGCTATTCAAAACTCAATGGGATGAGTCCCTGAACAACCTGCTGTTGTTGACCAGCTCTGAGCAGGGGTTGGAGTAAATGATCGCCAGAGGTCCTTCCAGCTTCAGCTGTTTTGTGACTCCATACACTCACACACAACAAAATTCAGGACATTCCCAGGAGCCTGCAGTCACATATCGAAGTTAGAGAAGCAGTGGCAGAGTGAAGTGGCCTGTTTCGTCCACAGTTATATGGCAAACTAATCAAAGAATTAGGATTCACTCCAGGGCCTATTTTGATGGTCCATCCACTAGACCATGCTGGGAACAGAATATGAAGGGCCAACAATTGCCTCCCTTTTCAGAGCTCTGTTGTTATAATAGCTTGAACATTGCTTGGTGCATGTCTGACTTTTATAGAAAACTCCACTGCGACATAAAAAGGAAGGTTTCTTATGAACATAAGAATATTTGTGATGGATTGAACCCACCTCGCGTAATTTCCTGTTTCTGACAGCGCTCCATAACCAGTACTGATCATTTACAGGACATATACATGTATATATGTAGAAGAGCACAGACAAGAGTTATCATCCAGGAGTTTTTCTAGTGCCTTTTGGATCTCGTTTGCAGTGAGCTGGATGGATCCAGATGCAGTAACTCTAGAGGTATAACATCTGTGGAAACAATGATCTTCGGTGATGAGGTCCTGGAGCAGTTCATTTATTGCTCACAATCCCTGTGAGATGAAGCAACAATTATTGTCTGTGATTCAGTGGATTTGATTTCAAAAGCAGTTTCTAGTGGCTGAAAAAGCTGGCTCAATAAACTACTACTGAGATTACAGAGAACACCTTTATTTCAGCAGGTGTCTGGCCGAATTTACGGTCTCAAAGACTCTCCACTCTCATATGCCTTCATCAGAAGCAACGCTGTCAAAATCAACAAGATGATGTCGGTGTAAATTCTGGATTAAGAGGAAAAGCTAGCCTTCTGAATCAATCGTTTATCATTCATATCCATATCCCTTTGTAGGCTTGGCACGCTGGAAACAGTGTATTAGGAAGGCTGGAAGAATTTGAGCATCGGTGAATGACTGAGAGTAAAATTTCTACAAAGGATTTTTCTAACAATGCTAGTAATCAGGACAGTGGGAGGTGTGTAAATGAGCCAAAGGCATAGTCTGTAAAGTCAGTACACATTTGTACCACAAATGTGGTTTTGTTGAGATCAAACCATTCTGTATGAAACTGTCACTTTCTAATTCAGTTTTCAATTGCAGAACCCTCTCACCCTTTTAGTTTTGTTGTGATCTTGCAGAATGCTTATTTTAACAAAATATAAACATTTTTGATGTTATTGTTTGATATTGGCTTTCATATATATTCTATATTTTGTGTTAAATAATACTAGATAATATACAAAACAGTTTTGCAGATATATGAAATTTGAGACATTAATTTGATATAAAATCTAAGCAAAATCAATCATATAATACAGCTGCAAAAAGTAGTTTTTGTTATTGACATAATAGCTGACTCTTTGAAATCCACACCATAATAGTTTGGAAACAAATTTCTTTAGAATTTTATTTTCCTGAGGAATTTTACTTTTCAGCCTGTGGAAGAGGCCCAGGGCCAGGCCACCTCTCATTATAGTAAATAAGAATTTTCACTTAAGAAGCTCCACTGCCTAGAAACCATTTTGGACACCACCTTTGAAGATGCCATTTTCAAGCATACTGAAGGATATCTCAAGCTCCTCTCTGTTGTGAGTAGTGACAGAAGAAATCTCAGTTCTGCTCTCATGTCAAATTTCCTTGTAGTACAAAGGACTGTCACAAGGTCTTCCCTGTCAGTTAAGCCTCAGATTTGAGTTACATGGGGAATCTTGTTTAAGTTAAACCATTAGCTTTTCCACTAGAGAAATCTTTAGAAAATGTCTTGTAAATGTTTGATGCTAAAGACAGTACTTTGAATAATAAAATAATGCTAAATAATTAACCATATTCATCTTCACTGATCAGCAGAGCTTCAATAAGTCCTGTTTATTAAACTCATTTTTGTTCCTTACATGTGCTCAAGGGTATAACATTATGAAACAAAAATAGCATTAGCATTTGTAACATCTCTAGAGAAAACCAGCTACCGGTCTACTTGACAACAGGGAGAACAGCTGGAGAGTCTACTACCCACCTCCTCTAACATGCTAAACCCAAAATTTTGGCAGACTGCGTAAAGCTCCTGTTCCATCCTTCTTCCTAATTTTGTTCTAAAATGTGATTTTTCCTGTATGACACATATATCTTGATGTTTTTTATTTCTTTGGTTAACAGGTAACAGTAAGCTCTGTATTTTCCCTCAATGCAATTACCAGTATAACAAGCATCTACCTTCACTCAACGTTTCTCAGGCTTCTTTCTTAACCACCACAACCACCATCAACATCCCAAACCTCTCTTCCTATTTGTGGGCTAGAAGCAGGGAGAATAGAAGTGAGCTAAAATTTTCCCTAAGCTGAAACGGTGCTCCTTGTCTCCTGGGACCAGCCATCCAGTGTTTCTGTTTAAGCGGAGCTGCTGGCAGTAAATTAAATTAAACTACACTGGTCATTTTACAGATAAGAGACATCTCACTTGAAGTCCCAGTTACGCTGTTCTGGAACTAGCAGTAGACATCAGAGAAGAGGAGGACTGGCAATACTGGCTCAGATACTGCAGGCAGAACATTCCTGCAGCCTGAGGAAAGCTTTGTAACCTCTAAGCATGTGAGTCAAGGTCTTGCCCTCTGAGCAAGGATTTAACATCAGGGCAGTGGAAAACCAAAAAATGTATTGGGATGATAACTGACAGAAGTAGAAAACAGAGATGGAAGTCCAAGATCAATTATGTTTTCCTGGAAAGCTTCATTACTATATTTTATGTATTACATGGTGCTGTACATAAAACTCAAGGCTCTGACATCCATTTAAAGAAACCACACAACAAGCCATGATCAATGGATTAGTATCTATCACTTTGTAGCACAGAGAAGCCATCTGATTAACTGTAGGTAGGAATATGCATATCAGCAGACATCAGTGTGAAGAGATATAAAACAAAATGAAACAGCAAAAGCATGAAAAAAAGTTACAAAGGAAAGGAAAGGAAAAAAGAAAGACCTAAACCAGGAAATTCATGTAATCCTGCAGACTTCTGAGTAAGCTGCTTCCCTGCACTGAGAGAGAACGATGCTCCTTTCTCCTCTGGCATTGCACTTACATAAATTTAGTAAAGCTGGGAAAAAAAGATTCTGATCTAACCTGCCTGCAGTCACTATTGATCTGGCATGAGAAGGAAAACGTAGCCAGTGAGTATTACATGGCAATGATAAAAGCTAATTCAGTATTCACATAGACAGACAATAGCAGCAACATTCTTGTAAGGCATTAATCTAATTAAAATACTATAATCTCTTCATCAGATTATCCTCTTTATTCCAGTGCTCCACTTATGTCAGCATCCCTGACTGTCATTGCACAGGGAAATCCCACAGAGACTAATTAAATTTTACTGACTTGCAATAAGAATACAGGGGATTATTTTTAAATCCTATTTTTACCTCTGTGGTTTATCTAGCCACAACAGATGTGACCAAAAGCACAGACATGCCTACTGTCACCTTCTTATAACTGAGTCTTCCTGTAAGGGTTGGGAAGTGTACGCCAGAACCTGGAAACCAGGGGACCATGGCACTTCTACCAGCACAGTTTGTGGATTGCAGCAGGATTAGTCTGGATATACCACAGCATATGGCTACAAGAGAGAAGAGAAACAAAGACTTCATTCATAGCTAGGACTCAGAGAAGATCCGAGTCTGAATATGGTTATGACAGACTACCGCCTACCAGTCTTTCTGAGAAGGTGAAAAGGCAGTTGTCAGCTCTAAATGCTCCATAATGACATGGTAAAAAGAGCCAAAAACAAATGCAATGATGTGGGTGATGGTTTCACATATAATATTAGAAACAGTAACATTTGATGCAATAGCTTGTGCAAGAGATCCCACAGACACGCAGCTTAGGGCTGATACGTAGCCCTCTTTAATTTGCGGAATCAGGATACAGTAAAACGCAGGCATGCCTTTTAAACCCGGTCAGTTGAGTGAAGAACCAGGCACGTAACGTCAGAAGTTACACTCTTACTTGCTTTATGGTTATTAGCTCATGGAAAGAGTAGGTAATGCTGACTGAAAATCAATCTGTTAGAGAGCAAGCTGTTCGTACAGCATGTATTTTCTAAGCATCTCCTTCTGCTTTAGAACATTGGGAACATTTGCATGAAAATAGAAAATCTTTGTTTCTGAAGAGGCTGTGTGCTCGCTCTGCTGCTTGTTCCGTGCATCAGGTTTCAGGGCTGAAATCCACATTCATTTATACTTGTGTAACCCCACATTAAGGATTCAGTTCTTGGTATCATACAGGAAAGCACTGATGAGTGCAATGCTCCTGCTGAAAGCAATCAGTGGCCTTGTTCATATACTGATTTTGCTCAATTAGGACAAGGGTGTATCGCAACTTGGAAACTGAAGCTCTGATTCCCTTGACTTCCAATGAAGTTACTGCAGTTAACAAAGGTGTAACATAGATTAAATCCTGGCTTCAGTGTTGCGTTTGTGAGCTCCTCATTATCGTACAGGCAATTGCTGCAATGTCCTATCGACTGTGGCCGTTGCCGGGAAAATTAGTAGTGTGAACTGGTGAGGCCCCCTAGAAATGAAGAACATGTTTTTTTCCTTTTAATTCTGGATCTCATCTAACCTAGATAAAGCTGACAGTTTTTTCGGATCTGCCAGTTTAAACTCAAACTGTCTGCTGTTTTGCACATTCTGATGCCGGACTGATCAGTGGAATGGGAAATGTAACCACCTTCTCTTTGGCATGTTAGGACTACTTCCCAGTTCAAGGAGCAGGTGGGCATCAGGCTGGTTGCATGAGCTTGAATGACTCAGCCACTCTCACTGGCACTGATGAGACCAGAGTTGCAGCAGTTCTCCTGACTCACTGAAGCCCATGGATGGGCTGTCCCAAATAGATATATGGCAAAAGTGTATCACAGGAGGAGGGACAGCAGGCAAGGATTCCCAAGAGGGACATGCATGATTATGAGTATGCAGACCAGCAGAACTGGTACCTGAGCAGTGCCTGAAGACACAACGGCCTCTGCTTGTGCACACCAGCAGGAAGAAATAAGACCCAAAGAGCTCCAATCTAAGGTGTGGCTGCACAGTGCACAGGGCAGGGAGGAGTTCAGCATTTATTTCTAATTTTTACTGATCATATTGATACTGCTGTGCTTTAAATCTCACTGATTTGTCTCATGAAGCCTCTCCAGTATATTACAATTCCTCTCAGATCACTACACCAAAACTCTTTGCCAAGGCCTGTGCATCTTCCCTATTGTAATCTCCTCTCTGGCCAGAGCACCTTGGAACTGTCCCAAGCTCATTCATTTGGGCACATCACTCTGAGTTTTCCACAGTCCTCTGTCATTTCTCCTCTTCCACTGCTCCAAATACAAACTCCTCTTTCTCACTTTCAAAGCCCTTCACGATCCCACCCTGCCTCATCCCAGTCCTGCCATCTGAGCTGTTACCTTAGCACAGGGCCACATCATACCCTCTCTTTTTGGCTCTGCTTCTCATCTTGGCCACTTGTTTTCTGGAAAAGTTATTTGGGATACAGACCATCATTCATACTGTTTTGTGTTTGTGTTATCTTCCGTGCAACGGCAATACAACTCTTTCCTGACCTATGAAGTACTTAGTCTTCCTCTCGTGTCGAACAGGAGTGCATCACAGTCCAAGCACCTCGTAACTTCCTAGGGAAGCAGAGTTTTATATTTTGTAGATGGGTATTAAAGCCACAGAGAGACTTAGGCCATACTAGAAGCACATAGGAGTGCCAAACCCACGTCTCCTTAGTGCAGACCAATACCAGACTTCTGCACCTGTCTCCCTTTGCTGTAGAGTGCTAAATAATATTATAGGCAAGCCCTGGGACCATATTCAGAGAAGCTGGGAAACACTCAATGTATTTGCAGAACGAAATGCTTTCCAGGGAGCTATTTTTCAGTGTATTGTTACAGTAAATGTTTAGATTTTCTGAAGACAAACTCAAAAAAGAGTCAGTAAGAAATGCTGTTTTATGTACAAATATTTTGCAGAACTTAATATATAACCACATTAAATGTCCTTGCACGCCTAGTATCCTCGCAGCATCAACACTGAACAACTGCTTTAGTTAACATCTCTTCAAGAAAGATTGTGACATGTCAGGGTTTGCCCAGAACCACAGGGGGTCATGCAGATGTTCATACTTAACGGGGAGGTATAGGTTTGTGCCTCATGAACGCACAAAATTTGTCAGTCAGTGAAAATCACCCTCCAGCAGGCTTTAGCAGCCTGGTAGAAAGTAGTCCCTAGTCCTGCAGGCTGTACATTCAGGTGGCAACAACGCTGTTATATTACCCTGAAACCCTATCTGAGGTGGCTTAAAAATGACTGAGGCCACAGGTCTCTCCAGCCTGCCTGTATAGATCTTTTCATTTGGATTCACTGTCTTTATAGACACAGTGGATCCTAAATTTGCCAGTTTCACCCCGAGCTCCAACACTAGATAGGTTTGCTGACGAAAGAAATAAGAGGCGTAATAGGGTAGATTTATATGCAGGGTCCCAGCAATAAAATTTAAGACGAACAAGAATTGATAGTTACAAGCAAAAATAAATGTTGTCGCAACTATAGTCTAGGGCTGAATCTTGCCTAAACTTCAGAAGTTCAGGCTGAGGCCTTCTCCTTCAACCTCTAAGTGGGAACTAGGCAAGAGCACGAGTCCAGTCCTAGTGGAACACTGCTTCAGAGCAAATCCCATCTTAAAAACCTGCATTAGTATAAAATCGAAAAAAAATCTGCATTTGTCACTCCTTGTAGGCAGACTAGATCTAACCAAACTATAGTCTATTTTTCCTATTTTGTGATTACCTCAATGAGATTACCTTCAGCTGTGGAGGTGAAAAGTCTCTTCTTTGGGCCACTTCTCTCCTACACTCATTTCCACTAATCCTTCTTCCCTCGTCATTTCTTTTTGACCTAACTTTGGCTAAAAGCCTTAGTCTATAAAGCATGCTACAAAAAAAAGCTATGAAAGCTTAATACTATTAATACATTCCTTCTAGCATTCTCTGCATGTATTTCACACTTACCTTTAGATTTTAAGCAGTTTTTTTAGTTTGTGCTAGCATAACGTGTATTCTAACACAGTTTTGGACTTGAGCTCTAGGTACCACTCAAAGCCTACAAAGACCTCATCCTGCAATCCCTCTATCTTATCGATGCCACCTGATGTTCTGAACAATGTTTTCCTGATTTCTAGTAAATGTATTTGCAGCTGGATTAGACTATAAAGGCAATTGACCTTGACAACTCTTTTTCACTACTACTCGTTTTGGATTCCTGATGGCAGTTGCCTTCTCTTGGTCCACAACCACTGTGTGGCCTGCACAGGGTGAGAGCCCCACTAGAGCATGTTTTGACATGTGCTGACTAAAATAGCCCCAGTTATGCCCTCACTGCTGAAATTGCTTTCTTACCTTCCCTGCCATCTTGTCTCTTTCCTTCAGTTATGCAGGTACAGCTTTTTACAAGGGTGTGTGGTGATCTCAGTAAGGGAAGTGATTGGGGTTAAAAAAGTTTATGATATTTTAATGACAGGTAGCATGTATATCAGATACACTTCAGAATAGCACTGTTATCTGCCCCAGCTCTTTGACACTGGTCATTTTATGGCTTCAGGTACAACCTGAGAGGGTGGTGTGGAGGTAAATGAGGAAAACTGCTGCTGATAGAAATGCATGTCAAATGATGCGCTTAGTGTCTTTGCTGAGATTGGACGTGTTGGCTTCTGGAGAGATTACACCCTTGTTCTCAGCCTGCTTGCCAACTGGCTGTTCCCTTTGTCTGGCCTACTGATACTCATATAAAGTGTGGTACAAAACCCTGGCTTGTTCTGGGCAGCGCATGATCTCTGTTTCCTGCAGATAAATCTTTCTGACAAAAGCTGTAACAAACCACTTTGTCCAACCAGCTTCCCTCACACCTATTATCAGTTTCAGGGGCTTCAGTGGCTTTTAACTGTTCCATCACAAATAATTTCTGACAAATCCACAAGAATACCAAGAGAGAAGAAAGTGAAGGTTCTGATATACTGTGCTCCCAATCAAAGTAGCACCCCACCGGGCAATAAGAAAATATCTCAGCTCCCTGGTCAACCAGCAAACTACTGACTATCAACCACTGTTCAAAGAGTGTATTCCACAGCCATTACAAGACTAGCTCACTTAATTTGTCTATGAGATTCTCCCCCCACATCTGATCTGAAACCATTAGCAAGCCCTTCTAATTTATATCACACATACACTTTTTTCTCAGCTGGGAATACATAGCTCACTTAGAACAATCCCCAGGATGCTTGGATCTTGCTCCTTTCACAGAACTGAAACTGCTCTTTTCTGAGAGGAGTCAAGTACCAACTTCTTTCTCTTGACCCTGCCTCCCTCTTCAGCTGTTGACTGTGAAATTCTCCTTATTTACCTGGCACTTTCACAGAGATCAGTAATGCACGGCTGTACTTACTTGCTCCTAAAATTTTACTTTTTTGTAACTGAAAGTAGGTGTCTTTCCATATCAAAGCATTTCTGTAATGTTACAGATGGGTATCCAACCCTTTGCTCTGCTGCTTTCCTGTCTTCTCTCCCACATACAAGTTCTTTCAGAAATGACAACCTCAAAAGGGCATCCTTTATGAAGAAATGTTGCACATTGTTATTCCCTTTCCTCAGTGTAAATCAGTGTAAGTTTGGCTGACGATCACCAAGCTTTTGACTTGAACGCAATTATTGATTTGCTTCTGGAATCTATACCTGCTTAAGGTCAATTTCCACTAGCTGCAATGAGACTTCAGGCTCTAAAATAGCATCCTCATGAGATGCAATTTCAATAGCATCTGGGCAGAAATACTTACTTTTGATTTCATCTTATTTGAAGTATTTCATAAGCAGTACTTCAGTAGAAATGTCATTAAAATGACTCTCAAAGCTTCTGATTGTCCTTTACTATTAGTCTTCCTTTTCCCAACAACTCCGCACTGTCTCATGAAACTCCTACTCTGTTACTTCATTATTCCCTTCTAAAATTTTATCATTATAGCCCACTTCACACCTCCTCTACCACACTGAAAAATGCTACCGTGCCCTATGGTGCATACTGTACTTCTAGTTATATCTACAGAATCAAAACTCCAAAATCTACATCCTGATCTGCCTCTGACTTGCCAGTCACCTCTGGCCATCTCCTAATTTCCGTAGGCTTCAGCCTCCTCATCTATAAAACTACATTTGAGATTTATATGTGAAAAAAACACAGAATGGACCTATATACTGGTACTCTGTGTATGACTGACTCCATGCAGAGATTAATGACATCTGATAGACCTATCAGTGAAATATGTGTATAGTGGCTGAACAGTGGCTATCAACCAATGAGCTAACATACTTTCTTCTTCTTGTACCCACTTGCTCAATTATTCCTGGATGAATAGATGTAAGGCACCCACACATCTTCAACCTCACATAAACTGTCCCCTCTTATTTCTTTGCTTTGTTAGTCTAAATGATGTTAAATATATTTAACTTTCCCATGGCAAGTTAACCTTTCCAGGAAAAAAAAGATTAGCTCAACCTTCCCTCCTCAAACTTCTTTACAAATATCTCTGACTGTGTTCAGGGTGGCGCTGGTAGATCAGACCAAGAGAACCGAAGCTCTCCTTGAGAACATGTGTGACCCACGTATTGCCATAGTGTTCAGGAGCTAATCTTATTTATGCCATTTTGTTTGGTCTCCAGTTTTTTGTGCCAAAGATCCCAGCGGAATGCAACTTGTACACGAGTGGTCACACTGTTTTAGCATTATTTGCTATACACTCGTCCTCTCTGCATCTGTTAGTTCCATGAACACGTTACAACAGAAAAACTTATGGGTGACTGTGGGTGGAAAAAGAAATGAAAATTGTGTTCACCGTACTGTAGCATCTGAGCAAAAACCCAGAATTGTGGAACTGGACAGCTTGCTTTGAACATTTCATCAGGCCTGCTTCTCTGTAATAAGCCAAACCAAAAGCCTAGCCAAACTAAACATCTGGTAGATAATACCCTTCGGACTAATTTGGGCCCAAATAAAAGTCCATTTTGCTCAGGTCTCTCTTGAATGGAGGCAAGCAACTCGGTTTTATCAAGATATATTTAGGCAAGACTTTTGAGAGAAACCCAATTCATTACCTACATTCATACTGAATTACAGGAAATCTAAAATTCACTCCCTACCTTCATTCCCTACTCTCACTCAGCTGAAATAATTTGGAGTAATAATTGCAATAACTCATTCTCCCGAGTAAGAATGTGCACATGTGGCTTTGTTGTGACTCTGACATGGGACCAATGCCAACCTCAAAGGAGTGTCTTGCGGAGGTCAGTTCTGTCATTTACATAAACTGTCCCGTATTCTTGGGAAAGCCTAGTTTTTGTATTCATATCCCTCTTTTGTGGGTGTATTTGTCAAAAGAGGGCTGCAAAGGCAAAAGAAAGGATCTCAGTCTGGATGCTTGCCAGGGAAACGTAACTCTATCTCACCCGCTGACCAATGAAAAGACTAAGAAACTTTCATTATCAGTGTCCTTTGTCCTCTCCGTTCCGTCCCTCCCAAGGCTCTGTGTGTCAGACTGCAGCACAGTGAGCCTCAAGCTGTGTCAAGAGCAATACTATAGCCATCACAGCATCATGAAATAACCTGGGGTATCCCATTTGATTATAAAGCAGCCTTTTGAAAAATCCATATAAATCTCACTGCTAGCACAACTGGAAGGTCTATGCTCCTTGTAATCAAGTTTTCCTGTTTAAATCTTCTCTGTAGGGACCGCCTGCCCCCCAACAGCTGACCATCACTATGTATCATTCCCAGGAGGGTGCCTCAGCACAGGCCAGGCTGCAGACCCCCGCCCGTGGGAGCTCTCGGGACTGAGCCCACTGTTCCAGGGCACACATGGGAAGAGCCCTGCGAGCGTGCGGTGCCTGGCAGTTTAAAACCCCGTCCTCGCGTGTGTCTTTCTCCCCCACGCCGTCCCTTTATTTTTCCCCCCCATGAAGCCGAAAAGAAAGTGTGCCAAGTCGATTCCTAGACGATCTTCCCTTCCGCCCCCGCCCCCAACCCGAGGGGGCCGCGGGAGCGCGCCCCCCGCCGCCAGCCCGCTGCCTCCGGCGGGGGCCGAAAAGCAGCTCGCACCGCCCCGGCCGCCCCGCCCCGCCTCCCCCGGCGGCTGCCCGCCGCGGCGCTGCCAGCCCCTCTCCCCCCGCCGCGGCGACGGGGCGCCCCGCGGGCACGCAGCGCCGCGGCGGCCCTGGGCCCCGCCGCGGGGACCTCGGCTCCCGCTGTGGGCGAGGCGGGAGGAGCCGGCGCGGCAGGGCGGAGCGCTGCGCCCCGCCCTCGGGGCCGCCGCTGCCGGCCGTGTCTCGGGGGCAGGAGCCGCCGCTCGCCGCGGCCGAGGGCTCGGGGCTCCTCCCGCCGGGGGAGCGGCCGGGCCGGGGGCGGAGGGGGCGGGGAAGGGGAGCCGCTGCCGTCACCGAGGCTCCCGGCTCTCTCGCCTCGCCGCCGCGGCAGCCCCAGCCCCGCTCCCACCCCCTCGCCTGCCCCCACCCTCCTTCCCTTCCTCTCGCTCCCTCGGCGAGAGCAGTGTGCTGCCTCTTCCCAGATGGCAGCCGGCAGCGCCATGCAGCCTCCCCTTCCTCCTCCTCCTCTCCCTCCTCTCCGGCTCTAAGTCAATGCCATGCTGCCGCTGCTCCTCCCGGCACTGCTGGCCGCCTGCCTGCCACCCTGCCAGGGCTGGAGCCCCGCGGCGGCTGCCAGCGGGCAGGAGGAGCAGGAGCAAGAGCTCTTCTTGCCTCCTGTCAACTCCTCCTCCCGCTCCTTGACCAGCCTCGAGATGGACCTGGAAGGGGCAACCAGCAAGGAGGAAGGCGGCACCACCAGCCCGGGCACGCCGGCTGCCCCTAGCCAAGAGCCTTCCCCCTCCGCTCCCACTTCCTCCGGGCAACAGCAGCAGCAGCGACCCCAGCCGCAGGGGCAGCCGCAGCCCGCCGAGGACCCGCACTGCAATATCAGCGTGCAGCGGCAGATGCTGAGCTCGCTGCTGGTGCGCTGGAGCCGCCCGCTGGGCATCCAGTGCGACCTCCTGCTCTTCTCCACCAACAGCCACGGGCGGGCCTTCTTCTCCGCCGCCTTCCACCGCGTGGGGCCGCCGCTGCTCATCGAGCACCTGGGGCTGGCGGCCGGCGGCGCCCAGCAGGACTTGCGCCTCTGCGTGGGCTGCAGCTGGGTACGGGGCAGGCGGGTCGGGCGCCTGCGGGGCGCCGCGCCCCAGGCCGCCGCCGCCGCCGCCGCCTCCTCCTCCTCCTCTCTCACCTACCCGCCGGCGGCCGAGCCCGGCCAGTACTGGCTGCAAGGGGAGCCGCTGAATTTCTGCTGCCTGGATTTCAGCCTGGAAGAGCTGAAGGGCGAGCCGGGCTGGCGGATGAACCGCAAGCCCATCGAGTCCACGCTGGTGGCGTGTTTCATGACTCTGGTCATCATTGTGTGGAGCGTGGCCGCCCTCATCTGGCCGGTGCCCATCATCGCCGGCTTCCTGCCCAACGGCATGGAGCAGCGCAGGAGCACCACCACCACCGCCGCCGCCTCCGCCGCCGCCGCCAAGTAGCCCGCCGCGGCTTCTCCGGGGACCCCCCCCTTCTTCGTCGTGTGGTGTCAAGGGTGGCGGGCGGCCGCCGCCCGCCGGACTGGACTCTGTAGCGCTGCCCGTGCCGTGTTTTTTTCCTTGTTTCAAGCGTGTCAAAGGGCGTACCGCCGGGCGCTGCCCCCCGGCCCCCCCGCCCGCCCGCCCGCCCTCTCGCGCCGGCGGGCGGCCGTTGGGCGCGCGCGGGCGGCCGTTGGGCGCGCGCGGGCGGGTGACCGTTGGGCGCGCGGGCGGGGCCGGCCGGCCGAGAGGGAGGGCGAGCGCCGGCAGCCCCGGCCCCACAGCGGGAAACGACCAGATCCTGTGTGCTCGTTTTATATCTTTAATACCCGTTTTAAACGAACGTTTTGGTAAAAAAGAGAAAAGCCCCAAAAAATCAACGCAGGAAATAAAAAGACCACCCCCCTCAATCGCATTGGTTGTAGTCAGAGTAGCTTTTTGTATCTGAATACAGCTTGAGCGTTTTTTTTTTTTTTTAATTATTATTTACGGAAAGAGAAGGCTTTTTTTGGCAGGATTAAGAACTGAAACAGTATATATATTGTTATTGCTGAAGTTGAACTTTAATGAACCTTTTACACTGTATTTACCCGTTGAGATAGTGTGTATTTATTATTGTAGCTCTGCGTTCTTTGGCTTTTAATACAGAGGTTTTCTTTCTGGAGCCACCTTAGCCTTTTGTGGGTCAAGTTTCCGCCAGGGTGGAGTGAAAGGTTTGGCCAACCCCCCTGCCTGCAAGCCGGCCGCGAGGCCGTGTTCCCTGGGTCGCTGGTGGAAACGGGCATGCCAAGCCCTGTCTGAACGGTGTTTGTCCTTTCCTGGCCGTACGCTTAGGTCTAACACGAAATGCTGCCGACATCGGGGCGGGACGGGATGGAGAGCTGGTCCGTGCTGGAGATGCGCCGAGGGGATTTGGTTAGCACTGCCCCACCGGCTGCGGCTCTCGCGTCCGCGTGAGGTCGGGTGGTGGCAGACTTGGGAGGATCAGGCCCACTCTTTGAGATACTTTAACAGCGGTGCGGTGGTGGGTCCTTGACTCCCACAAAAGCGCATCCCTCAGAACCCACTCAGACGCAGTATACTTGTTGAAGACTTAGTAATATGGTGCCTCTCTTCATCTACCAGTCGGCAGGGTTGTTTGTGGAAAGGCTTTGGTGTGGCGAGAAGGGAGGAGCTGCAGGTCCAAAACTAGATCGCAGCTGCCACTTGGCAAGTGTGCAAGAAAGCAAAATTTGCCAGATTTCTACTTTCTTGCTCAAACAGACAGTTGCATAGCCTGAAATACCTTTTGTTGTATACTTCCAACTCTTTAGCCTTATTAAAAGCTGTATCGCTTGCCTTAGACGAGATGAGTCCCGCTGAAGTTACTTAAACCAAGGTGTGAGCTAAGTGAGAAAGATTTGCAGGAATGCTGATTCCTGTGTTAAAATCAATATATTTCATTTATTAGGAACACATGAACTTGCTCGGGGGCTTATTTGATGTATTTGTAATGTTGTTTTCTTCCCTATGGTTGGTGGAAATGAGTGGATAAAAAGTCTGGAAGGATTAAATTCCATTAGGAATTAGGTAGGTCAAGGGCTTTTTTCCTTTTTTTGTTGTTTTTAATTCGAGGAAAATAAAACAAGTGCTTGCTGGATGTGTATGCTGTCTGGAAGAAAGCGAAACAATGCCGAAAGAAACAGACTGGCAGCAGAAATAAATGAAATCAGGATTTTAGAATCGTACATCTTACTGCACTATCACTACATCCACAGACTCTCCCATTGACTTCAGTGGCCATG
Organism: Struthio camelus; assembly: GCF_040807025.1. Taxonomy (NCBI): domain Eukaryota; kingdom Metazoa; phylum Chordata; class Aves; order Struthioniformes; family Struthionidae; genus Struthio; species Struthio camelus. The sequence goes on from NC_090943.1 coordinate 50,826,133, forward strand.
TCACTTGAATAAACATTGCAGTAGTTTTGTTTTTAGAAAGCAGAGGAGCCAGTCACCCTGAGAAATGTTCATTTAACCTATTGATCTGAAGGGCATGTTCCTCTGAACAGTTAACGTGTGCAGTCCTATTTTGCTTTCCTTGATGTGAGGAACGTATTGTCATTTCTGCCTTGTAAGAATTCTTCTGTGCAGAAGTGAGACGTGTTCGAAAGCAGTTATTTGCTTGATGTGCCCTGTGTGACAGATAAGCTTCTTCGCGCTGAAAGGCAAGGCTACCGAGAGAACATAAAGCTAATGTTAACACCCTCCCCAAAGAGAAATGTTCTGCGTATGAAATAAAGAATCTGTGGAAGAGCTACTATGCCAGGAAAGCATTTCTTGTTAACAAGATATTTTTGGCAGAGAGCTAGCCACTTTTTTTGAAATTTTGCTGGCTTCGTAATGTACAGTACAGAGTACTTGCTTTAATCTAGCAAGCCTGTGCCTGGGCTTAAATTAAGCTTAAAACTTCATTGGATTCTTTTTCTTCTCTATGCTAGTTTTACCAGTGATGTGCCATTGATTTCTCCTGAATTGTATCAAAATAAGCAAGAGGATTAAGTTACTATCTGAAACAAGCACATTCAGTTCTTAAAGAGTTTTCATTTGCACTTCTTACAGACACCTGCCCAAAACAGTCAAACTGGTACAAAATCCTTCAGGGGTGTCTTCTAATGTCTACCAACATCGGCTTGAATACAAATGCCATGAATAGGCAGTGCCACGTACGGAGTGTTTTGCTGCTTCACTTAGAAAGTATGATAGAAGAGAGGGATTTGCATACAGATTTTCTATTAAAAGGCTTGTAAGTAGAGCAACTATTAAAGATGGGTTAAAATGTAAAATACTTAAAAAACAGGGAGGGCATAAAAAACCCAACGGGGCAACAAGGGTCTGGAACGCAAAAACCAGCCATGTGTTCAGGGAGTACTAGTCTCAGAGACAAAGTGCAAAGAGCACTTCCTAGATGGGGAAGACGTTTACTTAGATTGCAGTGATCATTAGAGGTAAGCATGTTCCCTTCGTAGAGAGGACAGCCCACATTTCTGCCCCTTGAAGACGACTTTAAAGCACAGCGCAGGGCACGCAGATTACCCCAGGTACAAGGTTTAGCCTCGAGCCTCCCAGTCTAACGACCTATCTCCCTGAACCCTGGGGTTTCGGTGAGATGGCAGCAGGATTTGTCCTGTAAAGAATACAGTTGAAAAGTTTGGCGTACTCGTGTATTCTGGATTTTCTAATCATGCTTGGCCTGAGTTAACGGGGAAGTAACTCCCAGCTCTCACAGGCTGGAGCGGTCGTGGTGGAAATGCACTATACTGACCATGAGCTTTCCTCAGTCACTCCTGCATCTGCTCTGACATCAGTAGCTCTGCTCCCCCATTGCTCTAGGTGCTGCTATAAATCTAACTAACTAACTGATAATTTTAAGTAACAAAAGGTGGTGTCCTTTATGCACAACTTCTACCAATTTCTCTGAATTAAACCCAGATGAATCAAGCCCAGAGCAATACAAAATGATACATCTCTGCATCAGCTAGTTTTAGACTCCAACTTCAAACACTAACGTGTCTGTTTATTTTCTCTTTCACTAACAGTGGCATTTTGTTGTTTCCTTACTGGGGGATTACTCTAAGCCAAATCTACTCATTTAGATTTATTTTTAAAACCAGTTGTTAGCAGGGGCAGCATGAGAGGAGATCCATCATCCATATACAATCCTTCATATACCCAGGGAGGGCATATATATATACATATATGTATGAGGACTTGTGTATAACAGAAAGTTAAAACAAAAGCAAGGGAAAGAAGGGTGATAAATAATACTGGTTTTCCTTTGCTGAATATTTTTTTGATCATGTTTCCTGGTAAGTCATCCTGACTTTATTTATGTACATGTGTTTGTTGGAAAGCTAGGAATACTTAAAAACAGAGGGTAGTTCTAATGCTAAACAGCATTAGAAGGTACCAGGCTTGTATGCTGGTGTGAGACTGGTACATTTTTTGTTCCATAGTCAGACTTCAGAATTGGATCTTCCGCACATATTTGCTTAGTTGTGCTTCGCAGATTCATTAGAAGCAAAAGTATGCAGATGAGTATACTGTCTTTAAAAGTAGTTTTAGCATGGATACAGTTTTGCTGTTCCTTGGTGCCATACTGATTCCCATAATAAAAATATACAATAATAGCACAGCACAACAGTAACTGCATACTCTGTAAGTACACTAAAGTTCAATAGGTTATCAGCAATCAAGAGCAGATTTTTGGATGTCAGGAGGAACATGGATATGTGGGGCAAAACTGTCACACTCAGATATATGTGTGAGTTGTTTTTTATTCAGGGCTCAGTTCATCAGTGCTTTCCATGATTAATATGTATGAGAGTACTGTCAGTGCAGTAAACATTACTCAGTATGAGTAAGGGCTACTGAACAAGGCCCTAAAAAAAATTCAATGCCTTACTTGGGTGAGGGAGTAGTCTTCATTGTGACCACAGCGTGCTGAATAAAACTGTCTCTAGGGCTAACATTGCATGATCCCAGGGGCTGAACAAAAAAAGCCCAGTGAAATCAAATAGTTAAGTTAATGGAAGTTTTGTATGACTAAAGATCAGAGAATCTATTTCCAAGATATATATCCGGATGTAATAGTAGATAGTGCATTGTTGTTCCTCTCTCTTTTTTATACACATAGGTTATAAATCCAAAGCCAGCATTTCTCGGTCCAATGCTGGGGCTCGCTAATTTGGAAACCAGCTTCTTTCTGAAGCTAGTTTGAAAGTGACAGTTATTTGCGATATAATTTTATTGAATAAATTAATTTTTTCAGCATATTTCAGGGAAAGATACTGATTTTTCAAGAAAAGTTTTTAGTGATTCTGGGAAAATGTGTTAATAAAAATTCCAAATATTCAGATTTCAAAAGAGAAAAACTTTTAAGAAATATTTTGGTTAAAATTTTAAAAGCCTATTTTAAAACAAAGAAATTGATTTCCATTTTCCCCTCAAAATTAGAATATTTTAACCAAGATGAAAACTATATTTGAGAGTTTTACTCTGAAAAAGTAATTTTGTGGGAAAAAAAAGTCAGCATGTTTTTTGACTAACTCCTGCTGTTTTTTGTGTGATGTGTAGCAGTATTTTAATTATAGAGTTCTTTTCCATGATTTGGAATCAGTAACAATTTGTGACCAGTAAGGAACTACATTTATTGGCCTTCCTTCGTAATAACGTTGATTAAGTAAGTTGTTCAAAACAATTGCAAATAAGAAATAAAAAGAAATACAGCTTATCCAATTTGTTCTCTTTCTGTTCTATTATGTCAAGGGAGAAGCCTGTTATAAAGTCTGGGAGATGAGAGGTGTTTACTAGAAGTATCTGGATTGTGTTTAATTAGAGTTGTAGCCAAATCAAATCTCACAATCCCGACTTCTTCCAACTTTTTATAAAGTTTGGCTTCATAACTGTGCGTAGACGTTTGATCATCTATATAGCAGTCAGAGGAGGCTCTGGACCTGAATGCTGGGAAAGGCAGGATCTAAAACATAATCTCTTATTTTAGCTTTCTTGTTATCTCAACGGGTTACTGATGTCAGAGCAAAACTGGAAGATCCAACTATCCTGCTGGACTCTGTGTGGTTCACTGTATTTGACATGTACTTATCTTTCATAGAAAAAGATCTGATTAAGGAAGCAGGAATTCTAGATCAGTGTTGTTCTGAGGAAATGAAGTCATTGGGAGTGTGAAGCTAAAATTATGTTTTTGTTCACTGTGAGGTGAGATTTGCTAGAAGCACTGGGACCTTACCTTGTTGGTGTCATTCTGGGTGTTGCTAAGCAACATGAAGTGGTTAAAATGGAGATACAGAAGAAGAACATTGAAGAATAAAAGCAATAGAGAAATAGAAAAAGCATAAGGGAAAGAGAGTAAATGTGCCAGCACATTCTACAAATAAGTTGAGAAATATCAGTTATGGAAAAAAAACAGTGATTAAGATCATAGAGAAAAAAGACAGCTGACATAAGATGAATTAAGAACTTGATTCCGTACTTCAAGCAAAATTTTCAGTGCATTGCCCGAATAACTGACTGCAATTTTGGCCCCAAAATGGCAAAAATGGAGGAGAAAGAAAATAAGAGCCTGGAAAGAAATGGGAGGACTGAGAAAAATTTGGAATGGGACTACTATACCCTAAGTAAAAAGAGAAAAGAAATCACCCTACATATTTCTGGAAAGCAATCAAGCAAATGGCAAGGCATTCTTTTGTATATACTATCCAATCTAATTTTGCTTCAAATATTCTTTGAGGTTGTAAAGAAAACATGCTAAAAGTTGTCCTTATTGAGTGGATATATGGAATGAATTCTTCCACTGAATCTGCTTTGATCCATGTCAAATATACATATTTCTCATTGTCCAGCACAATAATGTTTATCAGAATTGTATTAATTAAGCTAAAAAGTAATAATGCTGAAATAATGCTGATGTATTTCCCATTTTGGACCCCTGCTGTTGACAAGATTATGTGCTGGTATTCTGTTTACAGCCTACTGATACATATTGACAATATCTTCTCATTCCTATATTTTAAAGACTACCTACTTAATCTTCCTTTCTTATTCCTATCTTCATTGTCTCCTAAGTTTCGCTTCGTCGCTTCGCTTTTTCTTTTGTTACTGAAAATTAGTCATTCTTACGATTTGCTTCCCTTTACAGCCTCCATCTTCCCTTTTCTCTTTCCTAACATGTTTTTATCTTTCTCAACATTTTCTTGCTTCATGTTTCTCACCTCTTTCCCAGAAATACATCTTTTATTGCCACGCTATAACGAAATTGTACTATCAGTACCTTCTATTTTTTCACTCTCCTTCCCACACATTCAAACCATAACTCTCATGTCTTTGGCCTTTGACGCCTACAAGCCAAAGACCAACAGGAAAGCTTGTGTTCATGGCAAAACCCGAGTGAGAAATTGTCTCTCCTCTCTCACCAGCTAGTGGGACTCCTTCCACACTTCTGTCCTAGGCACTGTTCTCGGGCCCTAAGTTACTGTGTCTTCTGGTAAATGGCAAGCAGACCCATTTGAGGAGTTTCCTTCCACCTGAATTCTTCAAGGTCCTGTCTCTGTATAACCCTCCACTCATGCGCCTGCTCCAAACCCTTTCTGGTGAAGCGTGGGAGCCCCGACACACCGCCTTTCTCACACAGCCTTATTGCAGTGACATGGCGCGTCTCGCCTCCTCTCTGCTCTACCCGAAGGTAGTTGTCTCGCACCCTGGGGAAGCTCGGCGCAGCCGGGGAAGCAGGCGTCTCACTTGGGAAGGGAGCAGCAGGTCAAGTTGCACTCAGTGTATCCAGGTAACTGTAGGGTTAAAAGCACTACTTTTCAATTAAAGCTCTAATTCTGCAAGCATCAAAGGCCTTTGCCTGGCAGATGGCACATAAAGGAGTTGAACAAGCAGACTGGCCCGTGCGATTTTTCAAGTACTGGGCTAGTAGCATTCTGGCTTCATTAGTAAATAACTCAATGGCCAGGACAACTCACCGCAGCTCTGGTTTTATAAGATAATAAACACATACAGCGCATGCTGGAGCCTGTGAGTACTCAAGCCTTCTGAAAACACCTTATCTGCCTGTGTCTCTGCTTCTCTAGCTGCAGAGGAAATAATATTTATCCTTCTCATACTAGTAGTGAAAGGATTAATGAGCTAAATCCCATATGACATTTTGAGCATACAAAGCACAATAAAAATGCAAAACATGAACATGATTTTATTCCTTCTCTGCTCTTTTTCTCACTGAAGGGCATGGTTTGAGCCCTACATTGTTAAATTAAGATATTTCACACAATTTTGGCCAGAACTTAGCCAGGCAAAAGCTGTACTCTGAAAATGCTTTTCCCATTGAAAGGTGGTGCTGTGAGCTGATATATTAAAAACAAATTATTACTAAGAAGTGATGAATGTTACTGAAAGAGATTCTCATTAATCCAAAAGTATATGGAAGAATCCCCCAAGGTATAAGAAATGCTTTCTAGGAGGTGAATACATGAAACAATTGGTGTGGAGGTAGCTGGTGGAGATTTAATCATGGAGCTTTTTCATTTCTTTTCTTGCACTACTTGTTTCCACACAATTTCTCTGGGGAATATGAGCTGTGCCTCATTATGCCAGCAATGTAGTTGCTCCTAAATGGAAACTGGAAACTACTTTCTTCAGGCAATGCTTACTATGAATTCTTCATTTTTTTTTCACTTCCTCCAGGACATGGAAAACATTTAACAAAGTAGGGGCTCATCCTTTTCTTAACCCAGGGAAATCCACTTTTGGGGCATGTCCTATGATGTTTACCTCACTGTCTGTCCAGTGCAGCCTTGCAATACCCCATCCCTTCTCCAAGATGGGGATTTCACGTAGTGCCCCAATCCACACTGTCTAGTTGTAGGATCATCTGGGGGCTAGGAACAAAAAGGCAGAGGCTTCATGCTTCTGCGCTGTTCACCAGCCATATATGACCTTTCCCTCTATCCTGGGAGCACTGTTAACAGTGGATGTTACTGTGAATACATTTACAGCAGGCCCATGCAAGTAGCAGTTTCTCACAAAAAATAGAACAGCTGCAGTGATGGTGAGTTTCTGGAGAGGACCTCTGCCAGCCTACCTCTTGCTCCTCTCGCTCCTCCAGGTGGCTGGCAGCACTACCCCACGGGGTGCTCCAGACACAGCTGGGACTTTCCCCCAGGCCCTGGCATGGGAAGCAGGCAGCTGCCCATCCTAACTCTAGGTGGTGCAGCAAAGGGCCACCACATTTGCAATCTGGGAAACGAATGAGGCTCTAACCTGAAAGTCATTTTGAGCTGAAAAGGTCTTTAACTGATCTATTCAGGAGTGTCTGTGCACTAAAATAGCTATGGACATATGTCCATATGTCTTTAATGTATACTTAGCGTTTCCAGGCCTGTTGGGTTTACTTTATTATTTTTTCAGAGTTTAACTAGGAATTGTTATAGATACTGCCTTGGGTACTCTCCTTTGCCATGCCTATAAAATTTAACTCCAGAGGCTTTGCTCTAACCACCCTGGTGTGAGAGTGGATTGCCCATGACAAGCCTCTTTCTCCAAAATGTCACTTATTTATCTCCAGTTCTGAAATGGGGACTCATATCCTCTCCCCATGAGATTGCCATCATAGCACTTACCGGCACCAGCCCATGCTGAGTTAAGACAGAAGAAGACAACTCTCATTTCCCTCCTACGTCTGGAATGTTTCACTCCTGTGACAATTTTGAGTTCCCTGAATTCAGACAGTGGGAATGATAATGCTGCTGCCCAATGAGAATTGAAGTACCGTGGGTGGAATGGGTCATAGAGATTTACTCTCTTCCCACATGTGAAGTGCTGAAAGAAAACAACTTTGGCTAATCTGTTTTCCTACATGTGCATAACACAGTGGAGCAGAAATCAGTGGCTTTACTAGCATAAGAAAACAAAAACCCTGAAGCATAAACTCTGAACGAGCCAATTCCTTAAAAACAGGAACCATATCTGTGCGTATAGCTCCTGCCAACTGCCATGAGACCAACCCCAGTGTAACTGTATAATTGAAAGGTCTTTTACCATAGTGCCAGGAATATGATCACTTTTTTAAAATTTCCTAGTTAATTTCATCAAATTATGTATATTTCAACAGAAACGGCTTTATTTTTAGTATCTTCATGGCTATCAAATTCTCTCTCTTGCTGTCTTAGATCTTCTGTTACATATAAAAACATACCACAATGAATAATGTAGGAATTAGTGATGTTTCTCACCAGAAAATTTTTTAAAATCCCAGTTAAATCATTCTGACAAATCCAGAGAGCTAGTAAGCTGGAAAACATGAAAGAATTAATGCACTTCTGTAATATGTTTAAAATATCAACATCTTCAATGTTAAGGACTGCAGGTTGACTAGGAGCACAGCAAGTGCCCAAGCATATTGTGCCTGCTATTACTTGGCAGATAACAGTTATGCTTAGCTATTTCCTGATTTCATTCAATCCCAGATCCATGATAAAACCAATTATTAATGACAGTACACATCAAATATTTTCAATCTACTGTTCTGAGGTCCTCAATGATACAAGCACGCTTTACTTACCTATGAGCTTGCCTTGAGCATTAGGGTTAAAAAAGTCCAAAATGTTTTCTGCCTTGGATCATTTTCCTGCCTTTATTTTCTACAGCTGCCATTCTGCTTTCGCTTGGAATGCTTATAGTTGTGGTTATCTAGGAAGTAATGTAATATGTGAGCAATTCAGCAAAAACTTGCTACAGACAATACAATCCTTTAGGCCTGGAATCAGCACATGAACACAGGGTGCTTAAGTTTTCCTTAGACTGCCTGTAATAAAGGAGGGAAACACACGCCTTCAGAAGAGAATTAAATCAATGTCTTCATCAAAGATTTTAAGAAATTTATCTCTGTTCATCACTAACAAAGCACTGAGCAATGAGAGTCTGGACAAAGCGTAAGGAAAGGAGACTGCATCCGCTCCTCTGTTTTTACATAAAGCTTTTACTGTTCTTAGAATTTGATGGATTTAAATAAATGTGTTGGGGGTGTAAGTTTCTGTGTTACTCTTGCGGGGGGGGGGGTTGAAATTTCTTTTGTTTCTGAGTTACTTCATAGAACTGAAAGAAGGGATTGCAGGAAGAACGTGCCTAATGGAAAGTAGCACATGGCAGCCCAGCTTTCCATAAATACCCTGCACTCGCTCACCACACAGTACTGAGACACATGCCAGCTTACCACACCAAGCTGAAAGAGTGGAGCCATCTCTCCTGTAGGGAGGAGGGGGAAGCTCCTGAGAGAAGGCAGGCCAGCAGGCTGCGGACAGCGGGCGCTACGGCCCCTGCAAGGTGTCGCCTGTGCCCCCTTCGGAGGCGAACCCGGCAGCTGCGGGCACATGTGCCCAAAGCAAACAGCCTGGGGCGGGGGGCAAATCTGAGCAGCTGTTTTCCTTTCAGTTTCTTTTAACTGCAGGTTGGCGAGAGTTACCACATCCGTTGGGTGGGTATGGCTGTTCCGATGAGCACTGCTTCAGAAAAAAAGGCAAAATCACCATTATTTTGGACTGATCTAAAGAGGTGGTTAGAGCTAATCTGACTGGCTCCAGTTTCAAGGTACTATAGTAATGCTTTCTTCACCTTTGCCTTTCTTCACTTGTGAAAGTAGCTGCCCAGGGAGCTGCTTAGGTGTTTAATGAATATTAATCACTAAAACAGGGTCATTTAACAAAGTCATTGCTTTCGGTGTGTCAGCTAATCTTGGCAGCCAGAATTTTTGAAGCAGCTTTTCTTGTGCTGGATAGAGTTAAGATTTTCTGCAGTTGTTTGCACCTTAAGGTGCTGTGCAAATGGAATCCAAATGTAATGGCTGAAGGGCATTTGTGTTGGCGTTGTCAGTTTGAATAATCCAGGCTTCTTGCATTTTCAAGGTTTCACACTTCCTTCCATAATTTTTCCCCACTGGCTGTTTGGCTTCTAACCTTCACCACAACTCTAAAGGTTTCCTCTGTTCCCTGACCCGTATATCAGAATACACCATGCGCAATGGTCTCGAATAAGGGCATATTCATTTTGTGTATTTCATTGCATACCCTGGATTTTCTTTTCTCTGAGCTCTTGTTAGAAGAGGAAGAAAAAACAACCCAACTACCACAGTTCTTTTCACAGAATAATGCATCCCTGGCCAACACTGCAACTTAACTCTGGATATAATACTGTTATGTGAGAGTTGCTTATGCCCAAAGGTCTGAGTGATTAGTGCTAACATGGCTGGTATTTTATTTCAGCAGTGCATTTGGTTATAGTCTCTGTGCATGGGTATTTATGCTTCATGTTATTCAGAGCCAGTCATTGTGTCTAATGAGGTTATACTTACGTGTATAACATACAGAAAATGGCATTTACAAAACCAGGCTATGCCTTATCTTAAAGGTCAAAGTTGTAATCAGATAACCATGTGCATATTAACAAATGTAAAAAATAAATGCAATTTGGAGGCAGTTTTAATGAAACCTGGGTCCCTGTGATGAATTATACAATATCTAAATGGTAGCAAGATTCAGAGACAGAATTGCTCTCTGACCAACACTTTGAGAGGTTCCAGACAGCATGCAATTTTACTGCAGACTTTGCAAATGCTAGCGTGATTAGCTAGCTCTTTTTACAAACATAACATTCAGCTAGCCCATCCCGACTTGTTGCAGTCAGAAGTCAACATCTAAGGCCATGGCCACAGTGGCCGTTTGGTATCATACTTGCTCGCAGCTACTGATTAGTTCCACTGAGTTTTCAGCTATAACGCACTCTTGCAGCTCACGTACTGCAGTGCAACGTAACAGGCACCACGCCATTGCTTTGGTGGTCTGCCTGGCTGTCTCTAACTGACTGATCATCCATGTTTCTCCAAAGGATTTTGACTAGTCAAAATACTGGGGTCTTTCAGAGCCCAAACTGTGTGTCCCAGGCAGGCGCGCTGTAGTTGATCAGTGGGGCCGCAGACTGTCTCCTGGGAGAGGTCAGGCTGCCCTCTCAGCCCGACGGGAGATGGCGTCGCTCGACCCCACAGCGTGGCTCTGGGCTGCTGTTACGCTCCAGATCTTTGCTCTTGGCCATTGGTTCAGTCTCCCGCTTTTTGGTTCTGCTCCTACCTCTGCTCTTCCATTGCAGGATTTTGTTCCCGACCACTTTCCCTGATCTTGCTCTACCTCTGACCACACCCTCCCTTACCTTTTGGAAAGATTCCCTGGCTTCCTGGCCTTACCGTGCCTCTGACTTGACTCTGGGAATCCAATACATTTTTCAGATGGGAGATGTGGGGAAAATGGAAGGATTTGTTCCTTTAGTGCGGATAGCTTTTCTTTGTGCAACCTCAGAATGACTCGTCATAGTGATTCATTTTGGATGTGAATAATTGACTAACTTAAAAGGAGCAAACACAAAGTTTAGGCAGGCTATTGTAACTAAAATGAGTGAGTCTTGTAAAATAAAGTGCACCAGAGAGGAATGGGAGTGAATATAACCTGTACTCTCAGGGAACATGAAGACTCACAGACATACAGGCATTTACAGGGCACATCTATGTTTGTTTTACACATTCAGAGGTTTGCTTCAATAGCAGTGTGATTTATGATATAATCACACTGTCTAATGATGCTATCAAATACTGGCCTGTAAGATAAACAAAAATGACTCACTGGCAAGTTAAATAGCAGAAATGGAATTGAAATGCACATTCACCAACCATCCCATTAATGCACAGTGGCATAAAGCACTATTAACATCTGAGTACATCCAGGCTAAATAGACTTACCCAAATTAGTTTTATTATCTCAATATGTGTGTGCTGTAGCCTGAAGACCAAATCACAGTTGCAGCTCTTCCCTCCCTGTGAGCAGAGCTGTGTCCCACCGTGGCTGCCAGCTGCTTCCCACTTCACTCAGCCAGGCTCCTGCGGCACTGTCCTGCGTGGGGCGCTCCATGGGCGATCCATGCTGAAGGTCTTACCTACCTTACCTACCACCAGTTGCATCCCATCCCCAAGACAGTGAGAACAGTTAGGCCAGTAGGCTGGTGATTGGAAAGTATCACCTATTTGTCTTTAAAGACCCACTCCTGAATTGTGTATAGCGAGTTAGGAAATGATAAGTGTTTAAGTGTGTTACAAAGCTATTAGCCCACCAGAAAGGGTGTTAAATGGGGCCATAAATTATTTAATATGCAGTTTCTTAGCCTCTAGAACAACCCACATCAAATGCTTCTTTCTTTAGTGAAATGCCTTTCTTCTCTGAGTGACTCTTTATAACATAATTAGAATCAGATCCTCTGCGTGATCAATAAATAGTAAGGAATTGAGTCTCTTCTTATAACCAATTTGGCCCTAATGCTGTAACCTTAGTGTTTCAGCATAGTTTCTCCTGATTTACACTAGGAAAGATGAGGTCAGGACTTGTGTTTCTCAGGCAGGTAAGAGAAAGCTCTTCCAAAGAGAAAATAAAGTGCCCTCCACTGTCGCTAGCAATTGCTAAGAAACTAGGAGACAAACTGGCCTGACAGACCAGGCCTGAGAAGTTAGCAGCATGTGGCAGGCTGGGAGACAGCTCTGACCATGAAATCTGTGGGAGAGTAAGCTGGTAGGCTCCTACAGACAGATATCTGTTATCCTCCCACCCCAGGAGCTGGATGACAAAGAAATAAGGCTCCATCCACAGGCTGAAGAAGGACTAGTGACCGTATGAAATTACTCTGAGGTGCAGACACACCAAGGACCTGCCCATGGCTGTGCTATAAATTAGTCCCTGCAGCCTGCCAGCATAACATGCCTGATAACAGCTTATAAATAAGTCAGCTGTAGAGCAGGGGTAATATTTACCTACATGTCTCAGATGGGTTGCACGCTGAAGATGGAAAGTGTTACAGAAGCACTGGAGTAAGTTGTCATTAAACCTCTATGCTGGCATGTTTACTTACCTCTAATAGCTTACAGAGGTACAGAAATACAATTAAACCAGAAGACAGCTATACCTGCCTGCCTCCTGATAACACCTCATCTTCTCAGGTATTGATTTAATGCCTGTGCTGGTGTTGTAATATATGTTTACCATGCTTTACAAGTACCAATGTGCTGACCTGATTTCTGTGTACTGACCCTGCCTATTTCTTTGTTCCTTTCATTGGTATTTATTTATTGTTTTGACAAAGCATACAGAAGCTTGCCAGAGTCTCAAAGGCAGGGTGGCTTACATGTGGCTCCACGGTCAGAGTGTTTCTGTAAGTAAAATGTGCTAAGAGATTGGACTTTCTTGGGCAGTATACTCCATTGTACTTCGTCAAGAGATCATTAAAATTAGCCTTTAGCCTTTTGGGGTTCTGTGGTTTACAACAGAAGTGTGCACAGTGCTGTCATTTCCATTTGCTGTAGCTAGAGAGGTTTCTTCTTTCCTCATGGTACAGCTGTTGCAATTTACTTTTTTCTCTAAAGGCAACAAAGATGTACAAATGTGCACCTTTATTACTTTTCGCTGTTAGCCACTACAAGCATCCCTGCACTTTTGATACAGAGGTTATCAAAGGAAAAGAAACAAAGAGCAGATAAGTGTGTGTGTGTGTGTGTGTGTGTGTGTGCGCGCGCACGTGCACGTGCATGTATGTCAGCGCACTGCAAGGAATAAAATTTTGCTGATGGCCTTTCACATGGGTAATAATGGAATAAAGAATTACATAAAAGGAAAAGGAGTGTTTGTAGAACAGAGCTCAGTATGGTGGAAAGAAGGTATTACTTTGTGTGATGCAGTGATTTAATTTATTGCCCTCTGGCAGCATAAGCTATAATTTTGATGGGATTATATAAAACCTGGTCATCACACACTAATTCCCCAGATCTGCAAAACAGTGATGCAGCGCAGGCATCTGTGCCGTGCAGTCAGCTTGAATTGCAGGAGAAAACTCCTGTCTTTCACCAAAGTGGCATTCCCTCTTTCTATTCCCCCGTTCTCCTCCTGAAAAGATCCATAGGATGCATAACCCAGAGCTGATTCCCAGCACATGATGGCAGCAAGCAGGGACATTTATATTCTGCTCACATATGGAGCCTTTCTAATATAGCCATTAGGGCTCACAGTGATGTGCTGCTACCTCTAAATACAGGCCTGGGGTCACAGCACTGTTTGGAGGTAGCAGTTCACCCTGCTCATGGATCTGTTCTTTATCTTAGCAAATGAGGACAAGCGGGGTTAGCAACCCCTGGTGCAGAGTCCCACAAACACTGCAGATTCTCAGACTTTAAGCTTTAGGGATGTGAGAGCAGGGACCAGTTTGAATGCACTCCGTAGAGGAAGCAGGCTTGCATTGTTTTGGATGAGAAGCACAAGGTATTGTAAAAGCATTATTTTAGAGGTCTGTTTTAAGATGAGATGATCTGTGCTCAGTAAGTGGCTATTCCTTTTCACTGATATGTAGGAAGCCTAGGTGGGGGTATTTACATGGTAATGTTTACATGTGGTTAGATGAATCCCTCCCCTAATGCCAAATCTAAGTCTCCTCACGTGTAATTTAAACCCATTACTCCTTGTACTTCTCACAAAAACCAAACCAAAACAAACACCCCACCAAATATTCACTTCTTGCTTACTGCTGTCTTTAAGGTATGTGAAGACCCTTCCCATGTCACTCCTCCATGCTCTCTTTGACTAAACAAACACACATCCTTCAGTCTCTCATTGTTTTCTAGACTTCAGGTCTTTTAAATTTGTGTCTTCAGGGCTCTTTTCAGCAAGCTGGCCTTTCTGAGGCAGTCTGCCCTTAGGCATGGCAATACCTACATGACTTGCATTTAGCAGACCACTGCCTATTCAGACCTTCTGCAAGGCTGCACTCATTTTGGTACAACAGACGATCTTGCCACTCACTCTTTCTGTCTTGTGGCCACTGCTGGTGCTAGAGTACCTGAGGAAATCTTTCAATCTTGACTACCAATGCCCTTCTCTCTCTCTCCATGATGTTTACTTTAATATAATTCTAGGAAGAATACATTAGGAATAGAATATAATAGGAATTATGTTCTATTAAGAATAAATTGCCTGTTGCAAACTCCAGATGGAATTCAGGAGCACGTTCCATGGAAATATATCTCTTTACAACTAGAGTAGGTTCATAATCAAACCCCTAAAATGCAGAATGTTCTATTTTTGAAGCATCTAACAAAAGTGATGAACTACATTTTGACTGGCCAAACTGTATCTTTTCCATTCTAAAATAGCCTACAGCAAAGCAATAGAAAATAATTGATTCAGTAGATTCAGTTTCATGTTATATTCAATTCCAGTGTTTTCTGGAGAGTCTTCAGCTAAGAGTATCTTAAATTCATACTGATTACTCAGAAAGGAAGGAGCTAGGAAAAATGGTGTCCTACTTGAGTGACATCAGGCAAATATCAAATTACTGGACTCTAGATTTTTGGATAGCTGTTGTTTGATCCATGAAGACTTGGAAAAGTCATCCTCTCCTCTGACAGACTTCACTGGTAGAAGCAGGAGCCTTGTCCGTACCTTGGAAGTAGCACATATAACACCTTTGTTAAACTAGTTTCCATGGTAACAATTTTGTGTTCATTGAACATCATTAAAGAATGTAAGAAATACTAACTTTTCAGTCAGCTTGTCTTTAGGTTTGTATTGACCTCCCTTTCTGAGTAACTGTTCTCCTGGGAGATAAGACTCAGGGCAAAACACGGGATAAAGAAGGTGAACTATTTTTGCTGTTGCTTTATGAGCAACCCTTTCCTTTGATTTTTCATCCCAGGATTTCAGCACAAACTCCGTAAATATGAGTAGGCATGGGTGGGTGGCAGAGATATTTCTGCCTCTAACACAAAAATAAGTTAAGTGGCTTGTCCAGGAGGGGGAGAGGGGTTAAAGGAAGCATGAGGAAGCTGAGAAATGTTCTTCTGCAGTGACCTGACTCCCCCACTCAGCATTTTTGCCAGAACACTATTGTTCCACTTACTGTTAAAGCTGGATGAAATCACTGTCAGACCCTTCTGCCACTGGCCCATCTGGCACAGCAGAAAAGATCAAAACCCTGGCAAATCTTGACATCCCTAAGTAGCTGAACTGTTCATACTGGAAGCTGTAGCAGTAAAAAGGATTGATATGTAGTAGCAGGAGATTTCAGTTGTCTGTGATTTTCTATATGCACTGGATTTCTTTAGCTTACCTAGTTAACATCTGTTTTCTTATCCAACTATTTTTCATGTGCTACAGTTTCTTCTCACAGGCAGTGTGTGTCACTAGTCCTAGGGCAGGACTGCAGCCCCAGAAATGTCTTGGTTCTGGTTTTAAAATCACGCTGGCTTATATTTAAGGCTTTTCCAGCAGCCTGAAGGTCTTTTTATGGCATGTCACCCGTAGAGACTTTCACAGCACTCAGGAAAGACCCTTGAAAACTACTGTTGAGAAAGTAAGTTAATAAGGAGTACTCTGGGGCAATGCTCCTGTGGTTTTCCAGGCACTGGGCCTGGTTGAAAGAATTCGTAAGTGCCTTCTCCTCTCTATGACACAGCTGCAGCAAACTGGGAAAGGTCCTTCAGGCTGGGAGGAGGGCTGGGGAAAAATAACTATGGGCCAGAACCAAAAGCACACATCCAAATATTTTGCATTTTGAGAAATGCAGATACGGCTGCAGCCAGCCACTGTTACTCTAGTGTGTTAGGCTGGGGCGTCAACTATATCCAGAGAGCGCATAATGTAGATTTCAGAAGATGAATGGTCAACAAGTCAGGATACACATTCAGGACGCTAACATCCTACAACAAATAGTGAATTGCTTGCTACTGTCAGCAGGATGCGTGCACAGAAGTCAAAGGGTTTCATTTGTTTCTGGTGAAAAGCTATTCCAGGGGGGACTCAAATAATGCACTGTATATTATATGATTGTAACACAATAAAGAGAAATCCAGTTTGGAGTGACCTGAAATCAAATATTGTTTTTCACATCAAAGGAAAGGCTGTGAAACTGTGTTTCAGGTTAAATGAAAATTGTTATAAGAACATTTCACAGAAGCCTTCAGCAGCTTCTGATGCAACCTTAGAAGAAGGAGGTGAAGCACAGCTGGCAGGGAGCAAGAGGAAAGGTGACTTTGCTGTTTCTTTAAAAATTTCCAGAATGATTCACATCCAGGCACAGCATTGCACATTTTGTTCTGAGTACTGAAGACAGATGTGGTCATGATATTCCTTCCCTCCCTCCCACAACAGCCTAGCATTTTGGGTACGCAGTCAAGACATGGGAGAGCAAAGTTGGACTTCCTCATCTCTGAAGTGAATGCTCCACAATACAATTCATTAAATATATATTAAGAGGCTTAAAACTACACTGAGCCTGCAACTCTGTAACCTGATGATCACATGCTCAGTAGGAAAAGGACATGTAAGTTCTAGTTTCTCACTCATTGAATAGTAAGATGTGGATTTTCCCATACCACTGCCCAATATGGTGAAGGAACTGACACCACCACGTTTTCCTTTGTTTTCTTTCACCTTTACAATGCGTCAGCAGAATGAAACACCTCAAAAACTCAGAATAAAATGATTTGACATTTCCTAAATATTTGTTTCTGCCCAAACTATTCAATTAATATAGTGGCTCCCAAAATGCCTCTCTGACACAAACACTATTTGTTGCAAAAATTCATATAGGCACCCACTAACACTGAATGAGACATGAAAAATCTGTTGCATTAATATTATGAAACTGGAATTTCTCCCAAAAAGGAAATTTAAAAAGTAATTAAGCATTGGATGTTAACATTTTTAAATGAAATTCTGCCTGCTGGGCTGAAAGGAAATCCAGGAGCAGTGAAATAATGGAAACCTCCGCCACAATCTCCCTTGCAGCTTTAGCTGAGCCCTGTGTATTCATGCAGTCATAGGGCAAGTAGTTGCCCAGGATATTCCACTGTTTTGGGCAGTCCCAAGGTCCTTCCCTGGCTGAGGCTGCCTGATGGAGTTGTCCCAGAGCTGCATGCAGCAGGGGCCCTGGGGTCCTGGCTCTGAGACAGGCTCCCAAACTGGTTAGTTGGCTGAGCTGATAGAAATCCAAGGTGAAACAGTATACATAGAAAACTTTTAGATTTCAATTAGAAAAACATTTTTCATCTGACTCCTTCCAATGACCTTTAATAACGAATGCAGCCTTCTCGTCACATTGACTGTCAGTGAGAAAATGTCCTCACCTTTAAACCTACCCTGATCTTTTTCTTGCACTTTCTTTCTCTGTGTCACTCCTGCTTTCAGACCTTAGCAACCTTCCAGTCTTTCTCCTTCTCTTGCAGTAAATCCCAAATCTGAGCAAATATATGCCTCATTCCATCGGAATGACTGGGGGACACTGTCATTAATGTGGACATGAACTACTGTGTCATTCAACAGTCCTTTCAGATGAAGAAGGTGATGCGAGGGGGGTCAGACTTTCTGTGTTGTTATTTCAAGTGATGTACATTATGTTGGATGCATTTTATTGGTGCTTAAAACATTCAATGTCTCTACATAGGCCTAAAAATTACAATTCAAACTTCTTTTCTACTTTGAGGAAATTAAAAGCTGTGACTCAGGCTTGTCTCTATCAGCATCTCAAATCATCCTTTAATGAAGAGAACAATGATCTTGCCTCTGTGTTTTTACACAGGCTTCAGTTCAAAGCAGCTTGCTTGAGGATAGCATTTAATTGACCTCTGCGATGGAGCACTTCCAGTATACCTTCTGCCTAGCAACAACAGCCAGGTAGGAAAGCTTTAATAACTTCTCGGATTTGGAAACTGGAAAACACTATCATGCAGCAGTGGTGGCTTCTGAGCAGCCCAAAAGTGAGTCACCCTAATACAACTGAGGCTGGTTCCCTTAGACTGGGAAGGCTGGCTCGTGGGTCATGCACCCCCATGTTTTGCTAGCTACCCAAACACGGTTCCACTTCTTGGGCTGTTGTGTGTGTGGCAGCAGGGCTGTTGCGGTGCAGGGGCACATGGCATTGCTGGTTGCATGGAGGAAAATTGACGCAAGAGGTTGCCCTCGGATCCAAAGGCATGCCTCGCCTGGCTCTGTCCTGCAAGCCCTGAGTAACACAGTTAGCCTTCATTTGCAAATCACTGCCGGGGCTCTTTAGCTCTCTGAGGGATGTAGTACAGGTGTTGTGGCTTTCAGCTTTTTATAGACAGCTTCTAGGTCATGAAAGTTGGCTACTTTACCCATATAGTTTGCAAAGCAGTATGAGGAAGCTTGAAATTTTAGGTGGTAAATAGAACCATACCTCTTTGGCACCCTGCCCTATAATGTATGCTGAGTGACAGACCAACTGAGGCAAAAAAGCAAATGGAAAAAACAGACTGGTACTTAAATTAAGTGTATCCAAACAGAGTGTTTTCTCTGAATCTTAAGCATTTTTGGTTCCTAACAGGAGAAAGAATTTCCCAAGTTTCTTCCTTGGCTAGTCCCTCCTGGCACAAGGGCAACATGCTCCCACTGTGTCCAAAACCAGTCTTCTCCTGACTGGCTTTTCTGGCAATCCTTGCAGAGAGGGCAGATGTCTTGTGATACAAATTATACTTCAGGAATGGAAGAGGCAGGAGCATCAACTTTATCCCTGCCAGCTAACAGACAAGGTCTTAACTCCAGTAAGCTAATGTCCTTCAGTTCCTTGCACGGGGGGAACTTTGGGAAATGCAGCTGACAAATAGAACGCAAGAGAACAGTCAGTGTTTCCATTTCTCCTCATTCCAGGTACAAGCTTAATTTTGGGCTTTGCAGAGAATGCGCTGCAAGCAGTCTGAGCGCAGCCAACAGAGGCAGCGAACAGACGCAGCAGTTCGCGCAGCAGTTCGCGCAGAAGGGTGCCAGAAGGCAAAGAAGGCACCTCTCCATTTTGCACAGTGGTGTGTCCTTCCCCGGGGCATGGTGATGACACGCCGCAGAGCACGTTCCCCAGTGGCTGCTGGAGGTGCTGCATCGGCTGTGTCTGAGGCTTCAACCCAGACAGACCCTCAGACAGCAGATGCAGCTCTGCAGGTGTCAGGCTGCAGGGAGTGCCTGGGGCCTCTCCGTGATGCCTGGGCTGACAGTCAGCTCTCCTGTGTGAGGTGTGCTGTGGTTGACCAGTTGCGTCACCAGATCAAGGAGTTACGGGAGGAGGTTAGTAGGCTGCGTAGCATCCGAGAGGATGAGCGGGAGATTGACAGGGCGTTCTCGGAGACTGTTCAGCTTTGGGAGTCCCCTACCCCCACTGCAGCGGAGTTGTCAGAGGGCTCAGCACCGTGTGTAAAGGTGCATCATAACGCTGTGGAAGAGGGCTGGAAGCTGGTGACCTCTCGTAGAAGGAGAAAGGCTCTTGCTCCTCCTCAAGACTTACCCTTGAAGAACAAGTTTAGCGCCCTCCAAGCTGAGGAGAGGTTGGGCATGGCTCCAAGGGAGGCAACTGGCCTGGCAGACCCTGTGCCATGCAGGAACCCCCGGAAGAAGCGGCGAGTGATTGTTGTGGGTGACTCCCTGCTGCAGGGGACAGAGGCACCTATCTGCCGACCTGATCTCTTGTCCAGAGAGGTTTGCTGCCTGCCAGGGGCTCGAATAAGAGATGTCGTGGAAAGACTGCCAAGGCTTGTCCACGCATCGGACTACTACCCTCTGCTGATCTTCCATGTGGGCGCAAACGACATGAAAGGCAAACTGGAAACCATCAAACAGGACTTCAGAGCTCTGGGAATGGTGGTGAAGGGTCTGGGAGCCCAGGTCGTTTTCTCCTCAATCTTGCCTGTGAGGGGAAAGGACGGGAGGAAGAGTAGAAGAGTTTTCCAAGTTAACAGCTGGCTGCGCCGCTGGTGTTGGCAACAGGGCTTTGGTTTCTATGACCATGGGACCCTGTTTGAAGATCAACAGCTGATGGGGAGCGATGGGATCCACCTTACCAAGCGGGGCACGCGTGTCTTTGCCAACAGATTGGCCAGCCTGGTACGGAGGGCTTTAAACTAGGCAAGATGGGGGAAGGGGAGTGGTATAGTGGCAGGAGAGTCAGTAAAACACCGCTCAAGTCAGGATGCCTCCAGCGGGTGCATACAGCCAGGGGAGACAGCCTGGAACATGGCTATGGAGGCTCCTCTTGCACCTCTCCTGGGAAGCCTGCATGCTTGACTGGCTCTCTGAAATGCCTGTATACCAATGCACGCAGCATGGGGAATAAACAGGAAGAGTTAGAGATCTGTGTGTGGTCGCAGGGCCATGATCTCATTGCAGTGACAGAGACATGGTGAGATAGTTCACGTGACTGGGATGCTGTCATGGATGGCTACGTGCTTTTCAGGAAAGACAGGCCAGGAAGGCGAGGTGGTGGAGTTGCTCTTTATGTGAGGGAGCAACTAGAATGTATGGAGCTCTGCCTCGGGGTGGATGAAGAGCAAGTTGAGAGCCTATGGGTAAGGATTAAAGGGCAGGGTAACATGGGTGACACTGTTGTGGGGGTTTACTACAGGCCACCTGACCAGGAGGAAGTCATCGATGAGGCCTTCTACCGACAGCTGGAAGCAGCCTCACGATCACAGGCCCTGGTTCTCCTGGGGGACTTCAACCACCCTGACATCTGCTGGGAAGGCAGCACAGCTAGGCACAAACAGTCAAAGAGGTTCCTGCAAAGCATTGATGATGATTTCTTGACTCAGGTGGTGGAGACACCAACGAGGAGGGGTGCAATCCTAGACCTTGTACTAACGAACAAAGAAGGCCTAGTTGGAGATGTGAAGGTTGGGGGCAGCCTTGGCTGCAGTGACCATGAGATGGTGGAGTTCAGGATCCTACAAGGAGGGAGCAGGGCAATGAGTAGGATTGCAACGCTGGACTTCAGGAGAGCTAACTTTGGCCTCTTCAGGGACCTACTTAGGGGAATCTCATGGGGTAGGGCCCTGGAGGGAAGAGGGGTCCAAGAAAGCTGGTTAATATTCAAGCATCACCTCCTCCAGGCTCAAGATCAGTGCATCCCTCTGAGGAAGAAGTCGAGCAAAGCGGGCAGGAGACCTGCATGGATGAGCAAGGAACTGCTGGCAAAGCTCCAGCAGAAGAAGGAAGTCTATAGAACGTGGAGAAGGGGACAGGCCACTTGGGAGGAATACAGGGACGTTGTCAGAGTGTGCAGGGACGCGACAAGGAAGGCTAAGGCCCAGTTGGAATTAAATCTGGCAAGAGATGTCAAGGACAAGAAGGCCTTCTTCAAATACATCAATAGCAAAAGGAAGACTAGGGAAAATGTCGGCACCATCGCCAGGTGCCCTGGCGGCAAAGGATACAGAGAAGGCAGAGTTGCTGAATGCCGCCTTTGCTTCAGTCTTCACTGCTAAGGCCAGTCCTCAGGAATTCCAGACCCTGGGGACAAGAGAGGAAGGCTGGAGAAAGGAAGACTCTCCCTTGGTGGAGGAGGATCAGGTTAGAGATCTTTTGTCCAAACTTGACATCCATAAATCCATGGGCCCCGATGGGATGCACCCACGAGTGCTGAGGGAGCTGGCGGATGTTATTGCTAGGCCACTCTCCATCCTCTTGGAAAGGTCCTGGAGATCAGGAGAGGTGCCTGAAGACTGGAAGAAAGCCAATGTCACGCCAGTCTTCAAAAAGGACAAGGAGGAGGACCCAGGGAACTACAGATGAGTCAGCCTCACCTCCATCCCTGGAAAGGCGATGGAACAGCTCCTCCTGGAGGTCCTCACTAAGCATGTGGAGGACAATCTCATCAACGTGTACAAGTATCTGAAGGGGGAGTGTCAAGAGGATGAGGCCAGCCTCTTCTCCGTGGTGCCCAGCAACAGGACAAGAGGCAATGGGCAGAAACTGAACCACAGGAAGTTCCATATGAACCTGAGAAAAAACTTCTTCACTGTGAGGGTGACTGAGCATTGGAACAGGTTGCCCAGAGAGGTAGTGGAGTCTCCTTCGCTGGAGATATTCAAAACCCGTCTGGATGTGATTGTGGGAAATATGCTCTAGGTGACCCTGCTTGAGCAGGGAGGTTGGACTAGATGATCTCCAGAGGTCCCTTCCAACCTAAACGATTCTGTGATTCTGTGATTCTGTATGCTAATAACTATGCAATTCCTGCATTTGTCTCTTTCCTTTCAAAAATGTCCTTCTGTTAATTTTCAGTAGTTTTTAATTATAAAATCCAAAGCAGTCAAAAATGAATATTACATATGTGTGTGCACACACCTGTGTGTTTGTATGTGTATACATTATATGTGTTGCGTGTATTAGCCCCCCCACCCAGTTTGATATCATAGGCACATGCATCTTTTTGATAGACTTTGCAGTCTCATCCTCTTTCTACACTTTCTTCCCCCAAATCCACTGCTTTTCTTGGTGTAAATCTTCAAAGCAGCTGTGATACCTGGCAGCGTAACCAGAGTCTAGCAAATCTGATGGTTACTTTTGTACTCCTAGTCCTATTTCTTTCTTTCCCTTTTCCTGAGCATCAGCATCCACTGCCATAGCAAGGATGAGATGAAAGGCAAGGGAGAGTCCACTTGAGAGGCAAATAGAGCCAAGCCCGGCTAGCTGCTACTGGTCAAGAGGAGGGGATGCAGATCTACACCAGCAAGGACTAAAATGATCTTTTGGGGTGGGCAAAACAGGCGGAAAAGGGAATCGTTTGGACAAAGAGCAGCAAAACCAGAGGGTCTCCTCAAGTGCTGAAATATCTCACTTGGGCTCTGTTTGCCCCCCTTGCTGTTTTCCAGCTAGCACCTTGCAGCAAAACCTGTGTAGGCCAGGAGTCTGCCCATTTCTTCCTTGCCATAGTCAAAGTCTTAGACTATAAATGCCTCAGGACCAAGATTTATTTCATGTTGTTAGTCAAGCATCATCCATGCCTGGAGTTTTGTACTTGCAAAATAACCATACTGGATATCTGCTTTAGTGTTGAAGCCACAGGCCCCAAGAACAGGGACACATGCCTCAAACCTGCCTTATCTGTTGAGGAGTTATATCCCACAGCTAGCTGTACCTTTGTGTTCTCAGACAGTGGAGTCTCACTAAGCCCAAGCACACTTTGTTTTATCTTGGGTCGGGATAATCTTATGGGGAAAAATTAAATCCTGACTCTCTAATGTCTTGCTCTGTGCCCTTTTCCTGACTTGTGTAAAACTAGCAGGAAGTATCACTCTTCTGGTCTGCACTCATTTGGTCCGTTTCCTCTGGTTGAGCTGCACTTTCGCACTGACAAGTCCTGAAGGGGAGGAGGGAGAGATTGCTGAACCCATCTTACTCCCTGGGGCACAACAAAGGTTTCCTAGCTTCTTGTCTTTTTCTTTGTTGTGCTTTTGTCTGTGAATGTATCTACCCAGTCCTTTTCAGCCTCACCTGAGTGAGCTTGGCCCACGCTCCGAGAGTCCTCTCTGAGGCAGAAAATGGAGACCTGCGGTCAGTGCAGAGCTGAGTCCAGTGCAGAAGCACTATGAGGGGCTGTAACTAGCTCAGGTCCAGCACCGCACTAACCCACCTACATTATTTCTGCCTGGCTCAAAGCACTACCAGAGCAAGCTGACTTTTCTGTGCAAAAAAGCACATAGACATACCCCTGCTTTGTTAGCCCAAGCCAGTTATGGAACACATATTTTTCAGGAATGTCTAGGTTAAATCTGGAGTAGCTCCCCATGAGATGACATTAGTTTCTTGAAGCATGTTCCTTTTAACTTGACTCTGAGGAAAAAACAGAGGAGCAGATTTTGACCTCTGCTGCCTGAGAAGGAGTTGCAGTAACATCATGGACAAAAGTTGAGTTACTCTCCATTTACACCAGCATAACTGAGACTTGAACCTGGCTTCCAGTCAGACCACTAGGTCTCATGGGATCTTATCTACACTATTTTTAAAACCTATTTCTTAGGGAAAACAAAGGCAGTTCCCTTAATCTGTAGTTCATAATGTTTTCAGTAATCAGCTACCCAAAAACAAACAAAAAAAATTTCCATTATAAAGACAGCAAATAAAATACAATCTTTTCCTGATGCCTTGCAGCTCTATGAGAAGGACCAGCCCTATTTTCTTCAGGAAAGGGCAATCCTTCATGAGAATAGCTTGTACAGTGCTTGGACATTTTGTGCAGTTTTAGACTCATGAACTGGACCTGCACCTTTCAGCCATTTTTTGTGGGTAACTCAGCAATACAACTGCTGTGCTATTTTGTGATAATAAAAAGTTGGCGCCTAACTGGCTACATGTGGAATCCATAACAGGCTGCATGTTATAAATGTCCAAACAGTCCATTTTCCTAGTAAATAAAGCTGTGATACTGGTTGTTGAATGTTGTCAAATAAAAGTCCTGTAATGACAACCCTGTAACCTCGGGTGCTTGGTTGTATCCGTACAGCAGGTATCTGCACAGAGGATACAGTGCAGGCTCAGTGCATTCTACATCATCAGGATATACCTCACCAAGAAGGGATGACTGAAAGGAAAGCTGGACTTGTGTTCAGCAGATTCAATCCCTGCTCTCGCACAGACTGCCTGGTCAAACTTGGGCAAGCTGATCAGCATCACTTTGCCTTCATTCCCCATCTGTCAGAC
The DNA here is from genome assembly GCF_040807025.1 of Struthio camelus. Lineage (NCBI taxonomy): Eukaryota > Metazoa > Chordata > Aves > Struthioniformes > Struthionidae > Struthio > Struthio camelus. The sequence continues at coordinate 50,851,302 of NC_090943.1, forward strand.
GGGATTGTAACTCTGCTCAGGCGCTACAGAGGTGGGGGCTAGACAAGAGCCTGTAGCAAGGGGAAGGCTCTCTGATCTTGCAGCTCCTGACATCTGTGCCTACACTGGTAACAAAAAGGCCAGTGGTGTAGGTGGCTTTCTGATGTAGAAACTGAAAAAAGACCTGAAATGAACTGAGACCACCTGCTTCTTTGTCTTAACAAAAGGCAATTGAACAAAAGGAAGAGCCTTCTTATTTCTAACAGGTCTGATCTGTGAACACAAATCCTGGTCCCTGTGGGGTTTGGATAATCGCTTCTCATTAACATTCATGCTACTCCTCCAGAATACCTTCCCTTGCTTTTCTCTTGCTTGTCTCCTTTCGTCTCCTCTCCCCTCACTTCCCTATTTCTCCCCCCACTGCTCCTGCTTTTCTTTTCTTCCATTCTTCAGTTCCCTAAGTTTTTTCAGAGTAAGGCTAACTTAGTAAATTCACAGTCTTCTTTTACAAACGGTGGTTTGTGCTCTGTGCTCACACTTTAACCCAAATTTATTTTTCCCCTCTCACCTCCAGCTGGTTGAAATAAGCAGAACACATAAACACGTTGAACACATTTCCAATGCATAAGAAAGAGGAATTAAGGAAAACCAATGGCGCAGAGACTCCTAGGATGCTGACAGGGTACTGCTTCTTTCCCAGGGTGCTGCTGGTTCTGAGCCATCTATTCTCTAATCAGGTGCCTGGGCTTACACTGATGTAATGGTGGCTATACTCACACTGTAATCAACATCCACTTCCTGGCTACATTTAAATTAGAGTAAGGCATGAGTTTCCTTCTCACTTTACAATCAACATTACCATGAGCAATGCTTTGTTAGTCAAAGCAGTCTGAGCGATGCAGAATAGAAAGCACTGGATCTATCTGGAACCATTAAAACAGTGGAATAGGTGCATTGCGGTAACAGGAAATCTGTTTTGCTAAAAACTTCCTGCAGAATCATTATCTGGAGACCTGCTAATGCTGTAAGCTTTCCCTCAGCATGAGGACCCTCTCCCTCTTCAGAAATAACTAAAGGTCACAGTGTCCTGGTTCCGAGTATGAACAACCTCTCTTGTTGGTGCTCTGATGCATGCAAATCCCCATATAAGCACGACCCTTCTCTGTCTGAAATGAGAAAATGCAGACTGAGCATTTTGCACAGAAGTTCCCTACTAGGGCAAATTCTCATTTAAAAACCTCAGGGGAAAAGATCAGCTACGTGTTTGATAGCCTCCTTAATTTTTTTTTAACTAAAGAGTTTTATCTAAGTCAACCCCAAACATTCCACAGAGTGAGAGACTGAAGTATACGCATAAATCAATAGTACCTCTTTGCACAAAGTTGAAGTTTTACTACGATATTTTCACATGATTTTCAGAAGGAGTTATTTCTTCTCAAGGAGGGTGAGCTTACTTATTTTGATACATGTGCATGAACTAATGAATTTCTGCTAAACTCATCAAATGATTCCCCCATAGCAACTTTTACAGTGTCTACTACTGGGCTGTGATCATTCTTTATTATATTGACTAGTCTTGATATTTAGAGAATAATTTAGGTAAACACACTTTATCCTGGAACTTCTTCATAAACTTGTTGCTATGGCTATCATTATGGGCATCATAAACTAGACCCTTAAAGTCTAGGAGCAGATACGTCTTGATATGAATGAGTGAGGGACTAAGCTGTAGCTTTGCTTCCAGATATTTAGACAGTTTGTCTTGGGTCAAGCATATCTAGGCTACCAAGAAGGATTGTCCTGACTGCATACTGGATCACTCCTGGTGATCTTGTCTGCCACGTGGAGTACTGAAACAGAATCAAGAATCACAGAATGGTTGAGGTTGGAAGGGACCTCTGGAGATCATCTAGTCCAACCCCCCTGCTCAAGCAGGGTCCTCTAGAGCACACTACCCAGGATTGTGTCCAGACAGCTTTTGGAGGAGGAGACTCCACAACTTTCTTCTCTGGACAACCTGTTCCAGTGCTCTGTCACCCTCACAGTAAAGATGCATGTCCTCATGTTCAGATGGACCTTCCTGTGTTTCAGTTTGTGCCCATTGCCTCTCATGTGATGGCTGGGCACCACTGAGAAGAGTCTGGCTCCATCCTCTTGACACCCTCCCTTCAGATACTTGTACACATTGATCAGATCCCCCCTGAGCCTTCTCTTCTCCAAACTGAACAGCTGATACCTGAATGTTATCACAGAAACCTCATTTAGTTTACCTACCTTTCTTGACAGAGCCTTGGCACTAAAAACAAATAGAAAAATAATAAATAAAAATGCAAAAATGGGCAAAGAACTGTTGGACAGTCAGACTTGCAAAGTAGATAATGAAGAGCCTTGCAACACTGTGCTGCTTATCATGATTAATCCCAGGAGACATGTCAGTTAAATTGGATACTTTTGATGAAGCGGCATTTAGTAAATAACAGTTGGAGGAGGTGGAATCAGAATGGAAACGCTTTATCAAGTGGATATTTGAGCGTGTTAAGCAATAGAAGGGAAAACAAAAGCCAGGCAAGTGAGTAATATCTGTGGCAAAGCAATAATCTGCAGAAAATGAAAACTCTCTAAGGGGAAAGGCAGGGATGAAGCTGGGACTGCACTCTGCAATAATGGGGAAGGAGAACCTGAAGTCAGGGTTTTAGTTTAGCACTCTGCTGATCTTACTTAACATCACAGCTCTAACACAAACTGCCTACATGATACTGAGTTTGTCATTTTGGGCAGTAGATTGCACTAACCATGGCAAAAAATATCTTGATTTTTAAAAAGTGTGAGTGTACAATTCAAGACTAAAGAGCACTTTAACACTACTTAAGAGGGAAAAATGAGCCCCTGAGTTAATCAGGGCTAAAACTGTCACACTTTTCATACCTGCTTATCAGTGTAGCGCCCTTTTATATATCACTCCTCTGATAGAACCTGTTTCAGGTGTTCTCAGTCCTTCACCTGTAAATTAAGGGCAGTAACACTTCTGTAGCTATCCTGTCTCTTTTGGTACAGCAGTAGCTTCCCACTACATTACTACTACCCAATGTTCAAAATGGGGTGATATGCAGCATTACTATGGACATGTTTCTGAGGAGATATTCCTCAGGCAAAGGGTTTTTTGGTGTGTTTGTGGGAAGACTTCCCCCATCCAAAGTACATGTAACAATACCAGGAAATCACCGCTCAGGCTGCAACCCTGCGGGTTGGTTTGGGCACCTTTTCATCTCCTAGCGGCTGGGTGGCCTCTCACAGTTGTGCAAGGCAGCACCGGCTGGATTGCAGCCTTGCTGAAGTCCCAGCTCAGCAAGAGCCACACTTCACGCCCCACAGCTCTTACTGGACACACCATTCACCCCACTCCAGCCACCCTGCAGAAAATGGCACGGACTCCTGGTGCACAGCACTATCTGCCAAGGGAGAGAGACCCTGGAACTCCCAAAAGCAGGAGCTCACCTTGGTGAGCAGCAGGGCCTGCTGGAGCACAGCTGAGGACTTCAGAGACCAGATGGAGCTGGGAATCCTTCAACCTAAAAAACCAAGGTTGTCTTCACCAGCTCCCGGCCAGCCCTGCCCACCTACCCCTCACTAGAGATAGTGTCTTTCCTCCAGAGCAGGCAGCTTTTCCAGGCTCCAGAGCCTAAAACCCAGAGTCCTGACTCATTTTCAGTCATTTGAGAACTATATACACACAAACTTAATGTAACAGGGCCCTGGTCTTCATTTCAGTCTTTAGATGCTACTATAATATATTATCTTAAAAGTAGTGTTGCTGCAAACCCAGGTCAGTTTTAGTATTTTGGATATTGGATGTAACTTGTTATCTTTAGATTTATTCATACCATATTTACCAAAAGAGAGAACAACTGTTGTCACAGATACCAGACTAAGTAGAATGCTCATCTATTATTAAAATGTCAGGGTAGAAGCATTACAGGTAGTGAAATATTTGAGAAGGTTTCGGTATTAAAAGAAGTGGAAGTAAAAGTTCTCTGCACCATGAGATGTTATTTGAAACGCAGTCTTTCAGGATTCTCCTTCCCAAAACTTGCAAGCAATCCTGTCAAACAGGACAATGAAGCACATCTCTGACTGATAAATGACGGGCACTGTCTCTCATTTACTTTATATGAATTATATAGATAATACTTTTCACTTGCCACTAAAAAGCCTACCGGCTCCTAACAAAATATTTATTTTGAAAAAAAAAAAGCTATCTATTAAAGACACGTCCTTAAATTTTCTTCTCAAAGGACATAGTGTCTTTAAATAATAAGCAAAGGGCTTTTTTGCAGGAAAGGAATGATTTCATACCAAATTAGTTCTGAAGTGCCAGTGCTTTTTGTGGTATAGTTCTTTAGTATCATTAGGCATCTAACAGATGAAGAATCATTCTTCCGATCCTGCTGAAGAACAGGGTTAGTTGTAACAATTATACTTCTGTAAAGTTCAGCTTTTATAAAACCCTAACCCTGAGGTTTTGAGGTGCTCTTGCTGCTATGACATTGTCAGGAGCTTTGTGCCACAATGAAAGGCATTTAGCTGAGGACTGATACAGTACCAGAATGACACCATCTCATAAAGACAACTGAGACCTTGGGAATACAGACAGGCACACTTCTCTCCTGACAAAGGATGCATGCTGCTGCTAGAGAAATTCTGATTTTCAGAGCAAAGTAAGCACCTGTTAAAAGGACCAAGGACTAGCTCTATCTGCCACTGAAGTCAAAAGAAAAGCTTTTTTTCTTTTCACATTAAAGCATGTGTTCTGGCCACACAGGAAAAAGTCATTTTTACATCTATTACATACTTTTTGCTAGTGTGAACTGGCTAAAGAAGCTCTTAAATGCCTATCAGCAATACAAATGCATGCTCTTTATCTTTTGGGAATAAGTAAGAGAAAGAAGGATGCTAGAATTTGAAGGGAATAGTGTCTTTTATATAACAGCCTGATGTAGAGGCCTGCATGTATCAGCTGCACCTGAAGAACTGGAGAAATATGTACAAATAAAAAATCCTCAGCCCAATATCCGTTTGAATTTTGAATAAATTCACTCTAGATGTGCTTTTACATCTTTTGTGCTCGTTTGCTTACAAACGTGGGAAATCACGGTTTTCAAGTTCAAATAAACTCAGAAGAGAATTTTCAAAGTTTGTATGCCTGACTACTCCAAAAAATAAGCATTATATTCACATTTAGGAATGTCTGTGCTGGAAGCAACTGCAGGCTTAGTCAGCCAGAGAATGAAAATGACAACACTTCATCTACTTGACCAGCCATTAGAAAACAATCTGCATATTAATGAATGTGAATAATTAATTAAATTTAACATTCAATCTACAGAGTAGTAGAATCACTAAGATGTATCAAATAAACTTAACTAAGGATAAATTCAAAATAAATTTGTGATCTGGCAGTTATATAAATGGGAGAAAAGAATTCATTAATTTTATAAATTATTCATTTTTAATTATTTGCTCAGCTGTAGTTAAGTATTGATAATTTTCTGTCTCAGAGAGGGAAAAAAGTCAAACAAATCACTTGTCTATTCTACTTATCATGGCAAAATAAACAAAATGAGGAAATAAACTGAAAAGTCTGGGAGCTTTTATAAGTACACTATGGTTGTTCATCATTTTTTCTTCTTTCGGTATCCTTTTTATGCTCCTAAAAAGCATTAGTGAGCCTTTCTAACAGACATATTTTTGAAAATTTGACTGATTACATGTTGCTTAGAAGAAGAATTATGTAAAATAAAGCAAGCTTTGATTCATTGAATGGTTAGATGATAAATGGCAAACATTTCATTCCCTACAGAAAGTACATGTATGCATGGCTTCAAATAAAACTTGCACTAGATTCATTAGCCATTTTGACCCTCTGCAATATGAAAGTAGAAACACTGTATGCTTGAAGGATAAAAGAACACACAGTAAAAATGAATTAAGATTCTTCTACTTTACTTCTCAATGTGTAACTAGTTGCCGATATGCAGCTGTGATCCCTAAGCTTCTGAGACCTCTTTTCTGGAAAAGTTACTCAACTAAGGGGACAGGATGGAGGGTGCTCATTCAAATAACAGCCATTCATTCTCCTGCTTTCTCCATGTTGTTCAGTGTGAAGCTTCATGCCTTCCTTACTGCACGTTATTCTGAAAACAGAGCTCCTGATCTCTTCATGGGATTTTCTATGGTACTTGTTTTGGGATCTGGTTTGTGGAAATTTTCAGATAAAGCAAAGATTAGTCAAAAAATATTGGTTCTTTTACCTGAAAGACTGCTAGAAACATTATATCTTTCCTTAACACTGTTGCCTTGTCTCCTCTCTTCTTCCCTTTCTTGTGTCACCTCTAGAGCTTGTCAGCCATCAGCTGTGTTGGTTCAGCTTTTTCTGTTTTTTTTTTTTTTTTTTGAAGGGTCAATTTTGCAGTCAGATTTGTGAGCTGACTGTGAAACTAGAACCTCAGAGGTGATGTCCTGCTGCTGAGGACAAAGCAGCAATCTGAAGAAACCACATTAGCCTGCCTTCAACCAAAGGGCAATGGAAACTATAGATCTCAAACCCCTTGCAGTCACCTTCCTGGGAGCATGAAGCAACTGTACTAAGGAACTGGCAGCCTTATAATGGCCTTCTGGTATCACTAGTGAAACCAGTAAGGACATTGATTTCACTACACAGAATCAGCAACAGGAAACTGTTGGACTGCTGGAAATTTTGGAAAATCGTAGACAGACAAACACTCCTGCACACAATTTCAGTCTGGGCTCCAAACCATGTGAAAAGCAGAGTTCTTCAGAAAAAAAGGTCACTACATATTTTTTAATGAGCTTAGCATGTGTAATAAAATCAGTTTTCCCTCACAGGTGTTAAACACAGTTGAATCAGTTTGGCTAGAATTTCCTTAAAAAATCAGCTCGAGGTAGATAGTTGACATGAAAAATTTCAGCACAAAGAGTAATGATAAACTTGCAAACAATCAAAAACAATTTTAGAGTGGGAAGCATCAGACAATCTTAGGCAGAGTTGCCATTCCCAATCTACAATGCATGAACACCATATATCCCACTGCATGCTGCATACGACATTATGGGTCTCTCCTGTGGTGCAGAGCTGTTTCCTTGGATTATCTCTGTGCCGTACAGTTCTCAGGACTGGCTATACATATGTAGTATGAACTTCAGATATTCGGAAAGACTTTTATTGAAGAAGCACTATTCCTCCATGCAAGAAGTACACCCTTGGCAAACCCAGCTTTAGTTTGTACAACCTGTGTAAGGTTGTTTGTTTACTTCTGCAAAGGAACATATATCCCTGTGAACTGTCAGGCACTAATAATTTTTTCTGTTGCAACTGTTGTATAGCAAGAAATGAGAAACTGGACTTCCATTTAGCATATTCTTCTTCCAAAATGAAGTAGCCATCACTTTATGTAAGTTCCCTCTCTGCCAAAATGACCTGAAGGACACTCAAACTCCACAGTGAAGGCAGTATTCAGGAGAGCAGTAAGTCTGAATCACCCACAGTCACAGATCCCCTCCAAAAAAACCTGCAGGCTTAACTGATTTCCTGGGGATGTTGTAGAAGGAATCACAGAATGGTTGAGGTTGGAAGGGACTTCTGGAGATCATCTAGTCCAACTCCTGCTCAGAGCTGGTCAACAGCAACAGGTTGTCAGGGACTCGTCCTGTGTTTGAATAGCTTCACTGGGTTTTGAATAGCTCCAAGGATGGAGACTCACAACTTCTCTGGGCAACCTGGTCCAGTGTTTGACCACCCTCATAGTAAAATAAGTTTTTTCCTATGGTTAAATGGAATCACCTCTATAGCAATGTGTGTCCATTTCCTCTTGTCCTTTCACTGGATACCAGTGAGATACAACTCAGCAGATACCACTACAGCACCTGGCACAATAGGAACTAGCTCAAGCAGGTTCACCTGGAGTGTGTTGCCTAGGATCGTGTCCAGGAGGGTTTTGAATATCTCCAGGGAAGGAGACTCCACTACCTCTCTGGGCAACCTGTTCCAATGCTCAGTCACCCTCACAGTGAAGGAGTTTTTTCTCAGGTTCAGATGGACCTTCCTGTGTTTCAGTCTGTGCCCGTTGCCTCTTGTCCTATCGCTGGGCACCACGGAGAAGAGGCTGGCCCCATCCTCTTGACACCTTCCCTTCAGATACTTGTACACATTGATCAGATCAACTCTCAGTCTTCTCTTCTCCAGGCTGAACAGGCCCAACTCTCTCAGCCTTTCTTCAGAGGAGAGATGCCCCAGACCCCTCATCATCTTTGTAGCCCTCCGCTGGACTCTCTCCAGGAGCTCCATGTCTCTCTTGTACTGAGCAGCCCAGAACTGGACACAGTTCTCCAGGTGGGGCCTCACCAGGGCTGAGGAGAGGGGCAGGATCACCTCCCTCCACCTGCTGGCAACGCTCTGCCTAATGCAGCCCAGCATACCATTGGCCTTCTTGGCCACAAGGGCACACTGCTGGCTCATGGTCAACTTGTTGTCCACCAGGACCCCCAGGTCCTTCTCTGCAGAGCTGCTTTCCAGCAGGTCAACCCCCAGCCTGTCCTGCTGCATGGGGTTATTCCTCCCCAGGTGCAGGACCCTGCACTTGCCTGTGTTGAACTTCATGAGGTGCCTCACCGCCCAGCTCTGCAGCCTGTCCAGGTCCCTCTGAATGGCAACACAGCCCTCTGGTGTGTCAGCCACTCCTCCCAGTTTTGTATCATCAGCAAACTTGCTGAGGAGGCACTCTGTGCCTTCCTCCAGGTCACTGATGAATACGTTGAACAAGACTGGACCCAGGACTGACCCCTGGGGGACACCGCTGGCTACAGGCCTCCGACTAGACTCTGCGCCACTGACCACAACCCTCTGAGCTCAGACATCAGTTCTCAGTCCTCCAGAACAAAAATCACTATTACATCTGCTTTAATTTTATCAGAAAAATCAAGCTCTATTAATACAGCATATCCATCATAGCACTCATGGGACACCTGTCTGCTGTCTAGGGTGGCTGAGAGAAGAAGAAAAAGTTGAAATCTCATGACTGCCTCAAAAAACATGAAAGGATGTGGGATTTTTGTTGCCTGCTCGGCATACAGCCCCGCACAGTTTTCTGCACATTTGTGAGAATGCTAGCCATATGATCACATATGAGCTGGTTGTGTTTTACAAAACATAATTCAGTTGCATGGTTAGAAGCTGGGAATGAGATAAAATAAGTTGTATTTGATGGGACCCCAACCCATTGAAGGCTAACCCCACTGTGAGACAAAACTAATTCCACCCGATATGTCCTGACCAGTTCCGGTGAGTCACTTCTTGAGGGAAGCAACTGACTCAAAAGGAGCAAGGGAAAGGAGCATATATAAATGCCAAGGTTCACTAAAGTCAGGGCCCTGCTTATTAATTTAAGTATGCACTTAGATAATTTCATAATCACCATTATCGATGTTGTCCTGACACTGGCCCTAGTTCAGTAAAGCCTCTGAACACCTGATTAAGTCTATCCTTCTAGGATAGATTATTATTTCCCAGAATAAAGTATAATTGTTTGCTCATACTTAAATTCCACTACTCTCAAGTTGCACATTTGTTTAAGGTTATCCTTGAAAGAAGAGTTTCCTGCATTTAACTGTATCTGTGCTGCAGCTGTAAAACACATTTGTTTTATTTGGGAATTACTCTATTGCAATGATTAGTGAGTACACATATGATGCTAAATAAGGAATGCAGATCTGCATGATCTGTCCTAATATACACATTATTGATCATAAAAAATGGAGGAAAGAATAAGGCCTAGTTATAATAATGATGCATGGAATATTTTCAAGTCAACAAAGTAGTCTGTCATAGATTTAAGTCATCCGGCATATAATTTTGGTCAAAAGCTTAATTATTTCTATGTTGTTCATGGTGGCTAGATGAATTGTAGCAAGCATAGGGACTGCTTATGGCACTTGAATAGAGATACAATTAGTTTTGGAAGACAAGTGAAATTCAGCAAAGCTTGAATGCAGGGCTTGTTACCTGAACATACACACACAAAGGATCTGAATACCTTAAAAACTTTTCTCCAGGCAAACCATTTTAAATGCTTTTGGTGATGTCTCTGATTTGATTTGGCAGATATATTATACAGTGACTGCAGAAACATTTGTTACAGCTTGTTCATGATCTTATGCCACCATGAAAGAAACAATCCCAAGGGGACTCAAGTTAGCCTTTGGTCAATTAGTTAGTATGGGGCTTTTTTATCATCGCAGCACCGTAAGGAAATGCTGAATTATACCCTTGTTATTAGACAGTCATGCTTATCTTAAAGATCACAAGTTTTATGCGAGGATCTTATCCTGCAGTCTTTTGTCTTTTGCTTGAGATTTCACAAGATGGGCTGGATGGAGCCGCAAAGTGGACAGGAGATCTGAACAGCTGCTCCCCATTACACTTTGCATTGAGCAAAGAGGTGAATCACAGACTGCTTGGTAATTTTGACCTTGGTCAAACTACTCATTCAAATAAGGGTTACTCATTTATGTAAAAAATATGAGCAGGATTTATCCACAAGCATGCTTCAATAAATAGATAGCTTGCAATTTTCTTGTGAAACTGGGTGTGAATAATGTGTTGTTGTTATAGTAGCATGGGAGATAGATTGCTGCCTCCAATATGTTTCATTTGTCTTTGGCTTATACTTATTATCTTCTTCTTGCTTACATTTTAAAGGGAGCCTATCCAGGAAAATAAATAGAATCTGTACTTCACGAGGGAGTGCCCCCCTTCCCTTTTGTGCTATGCAAAAGGCAGAAGGAAAAAAAAAAAAGTATTAGCAAGCAAGAGTGGATTTTTGGCTGTTATATATCAGTCACTGCTTCTAGGTGGTGATCAGACCCAGCAGTGGTTCAGCATAAGATGTACTGCCTTACAACATGAGAGATTGTAGCTTGAAAGGAATAACCCGCCTGTTAGTAAGGAAACGGTTATCATAAATCACAGAGATAGGCAAAGCAGAGAGCAGAACCATTCTTGAGACTTGGACACTTGTGAGTCTCTGGGAAGACACCCAATTTTTTGTCAGAGATAAGTTATATTCCATCATCTTTATCCTTTCTCTAAGTGAAATCATAACAAACCAGCTTACCAGAAAAAACATTCCTAGATGCTTAAGGACTGGTTATTTACTGCATACATTGTTGTCTGATTGTCAGTTTATACAGACATCTCTGGTACAGATGTTCAAATACTAATAACAAAAGATATAAATAGTATGCTTGGTAAACAGCTTGAAGAGTAGAATAAGCTACTACCAAATAGCATATATGCCTATATATATATACTCTGCTTCCACAGAGACCGTATGAGTCATGTAGTGGACCCCATGGACAGACCAACACTTCCTCATGGCTCTCACAGTGATAAGTATGTAATAGGTCCTTTATGTACTGGAGCTATTAGTGATGTGCCTGTATTTATTCTGATAAAAAGATATTAAATTTGGAATGCGCTCGAGACTTTGAGGTTCCCTCCTTAGCTGTGCATATTGTCTAACATTCCCTGCCTTCAGAAATGTCTACAGCTTTATTAGAAAAGCAAATCATGTACATACTGCATAATGTTTTGTCTTTAAAAGCAGGTCATGGTAGATACTGAAACGATGCAATTCACAAAGACACTGATTGTCTCTGGCACTGACATTGACAGTCTTTCCACTGCAGATTCATAGCTCTCAAGAAGGAGGGGTTGCATTCGAGGATTTCCCGTTTTCATTCATACCCAGTAGTGTTCTGGCAAAATATTTGACATTTGTGATCGACATGTGACAAAAGGTCTACGTCAGTGATTAAAGACAGTTGTGGACTTTTATGGGATTTTGGGGTGATGTGTAAGTTAGGTGCAGTTATAACAGGCTGTCCAGGAAACTGAAGCTAAAGTTCTTATTCCACATGTAAAACTTCTAAGACTTTCCTGGAAACGCTTAACAAGTAAGAAGCAAGCATATGCTGAAGCTATTTTAAGCCATAGAGAATGTAGCAAAAAAGAGATATTCTCCCTAAGAGGATAATGTGAAGTGTTACAGGCTTTTTGTTTTAACTGGAAAATTTGCAGTTAGATCCAGTGTTCACCAAAGTCTAGGAGACTTGGACATGATGCTCTGATTGTGTTGCGTTTACATTTTGATTGCTCAAATAGCTCCATGGCAATGGCTCCCATGCTGTTGCAGTGATTCCTGGGGATTCCAGGATGCTAAGCCAGGGAGCTTTCATCTAGATTTGAATTCATCTTTCCAGAAATCTGAGGTATTTATGTCTAGCAACCTAACTCAGTTTTTAAGGAACAAAATGTGATATTAGAAAGCCTGTTTAGGAATGGGAGCAAATTGTCAGTCCTGACACTTGGCAGAAATTAGTCATCTGCCCTTCGTTTCTGTTATGTCCTCCCCTATGTATCTCACTAGCTTTGCTTCACAAAGCTTTCCAGCAAGGCTAGTTAGCCAGGCAGAGAACTACGCTCACCGGGCTGTATTTGTCCTTGCATTACCTTTTTTACATCCTGCTGGTCCAGAGCTGCATTGTGTCATACAGATGTACTTTTAGCCTCTGTGTACCTCAGTTACCTAATACTTAACAAGGAAGAATAACAATACCTTTCTTTATCAGTGCTAAAAAGATTAAACCCATTCAGAACTGGAGTGTGCTCAGATGCTCTGGTAATGGAGATTGTATAAGTGCAAGAAATTTTACTTTCAGTTGAAGTTACGGACTTCAATATGTCTCTTGTTTTCAAAAGAAGCTGGAGAAGAGGCCTCTTTGTCCTTTGGTGAGAGGAGCCGAGTTTCAGAAGAGGTGAACCCCTCAGAAGAACCCCCCTCATAAGAGAGATGGATGTTCGAAGGCACAGATCAGCAGAAAACAGACAGGGAAACTTCCTGTAAAACCTTTTAGTGTGGAGAATGTAGAGTCCTGGGGCAGGGTCTAGTTCTACTGTGCATCTGCAGATCATGTCTTTGGGTACTAACTTAGTAATGCTACAGATGCAATAAATTAATGAACCCCGAGCTTACACATCAAAGGACAAAACCCAAGTGAAAGGCACGGCAGTGGTCATTATTAGAAAATCAGTGTTTCTCAAAAGATATTGGGCATAGATTTCCTATGGTGATTATAAAAATACAGTGACATATGCGAATCAGAAAGCATTTAATTGGCATAGATGCTGGCTTTTCCAAGGGCAAATAATGTTTCCAGTACAGTTTCTCAGAGGCCTTAGAATCCTAGGATTTTAAAGCTAAACTTCAGAGAACATCTACTTTATACTGAGAAGGCTTATCAAACTCCTAGAAGGAATAGAGTCTAGGTAAAACATTACTTTACAAATATCCAATTATTGGACAAGGAGAAAGTGCTGGGGAAGGCAGGAAATATGAGATCCTTCTATATGAAAAGGTTCAACATCTGTTTCTTTCCTGGTTCCTGTCTGTGCATTCAAGCTCAGCAGAGGGCACCGAGCCCTCTCAAATGAGGCTTTACAGCCTGCTACCTTCTTCCTGACAAAGTTGTACATAGAACAGGAGGCAAGAGAGTATACTGTCTAGGACAGTACATCTGCACAAAGAAGTAATTGTAAAAATCAGTTGGCTCATGTTCCACATTTAACAAAACATAACAGATCTTCCATCTGAGAGAAATATTCTGCAAAAAGTAGATGCATCATGTCTCCATTCAGTTCTGTAACAGGATATAGTGTAAGTATTTGGCATATGGTTTAAATTATATTATTTTACCTGCTTGATTTCATTTTGGCTTTTTCCTTTGTGCTATCATATATTCTTGCTGTTTTAAACAGGTAGAGTCAGCTGAACATAAATGTCACCACTGCAGAGAGCTCATACACAAATCTATTCCCTGCTGGAATCTCAAGCCTCTCTGAGCTTTTTACATCAGTGAATTTCACGTTCATTGAAGTGAGTAGGGGCCGATCCTGGCACAGTATTTACAGCCTATCCCCTGCTTAGGTGCTTAAACCTTCTTGACTTCAAGTTCTGCACATTTGATTCTGAAACACATTCAAAAGAGAGGTTACAGGCAACATGAGCCAACATGGCTAACAGGTGCCAAATTCTGTAAGCAGTAGGACACAAGGAGCTGCTGCATCTCTGACTCCTCAGAGAGAACAACAGAGTAGCCAGGTACGTACAGGTCAATTCAGGAGAGACGTTCCATGCAAGTTTGTGGGGACAAACATAGAAGTGAGACACCTTTGCTGGCTTGTTTTTGCAGTGCCCTCCCTCCCAGCAGTATGCATCAAATGTAAAAAACCTCCCTAGGTTTAGAGCTGGGAAGAGCAAATTCAGCTGAAAATCCTAGTGAATCTTCCTGAAGATTAGCCATTTGGGAGCATTCAGTACATAAATACTAATTGTCTCCTGAAATAGTCTCCAATATCTTTGTGCTATCAAATGGCTTTTTTGTGAGCTACATAAGAAATCACAGCTTACAGCATCCTTTTATGTCAGGTGTCGTGACTATACAGTGAAAGGACATAAAGAACAGGAGAGGTGCCTGAGGACTGGAAGAAAGCCAATGTCACGCCAGTCTTCAAAAAGGACAAGGAGGAGGACCCAGGGAACTACAGATGAGTCAGCCTCACCTCCATCCCTGGAAAGGTGATGGAACAGCTCATCCTGGAGGCCATCTCCGAGCATGTGGAGGACAGGAAGGTGATCAGGAGTAGTCATCACGGATTCACCAAAGGGAAATCATGCTTAACGAACCTGAGAGCCTTCTCTGATGGGCTAACTGGGTGGGTAGATGAGGGGAGAGCAGTGGATGTTGTCTACCTGGACTTGAGCAAGGCTTTTGACACTGTCTCCCATCACATCCTCCTAGGCAAGCTCAGGAGGTGCGGACTGGATCAGTGGACGGTGAGGTGGATTGAGAACTGGCTGGATGGCCGAGCTCAGAGGGTTGTGGTCAGTAGCGCAGAGTCTAGTCGGAGGCCTGTAGCCAGCGGTGTCCCCCAGGGGTCAGTCCTGGGTCCAGTCTTGTTCAACGTATTCATCAGTGACCTGGAGGAAGGCACAGAGTGCCTCCTCAGCAAGTTTGCTGATGATACAAAACTGGGAGGAGTGGCTGACACACCAGAGGGCTGTGTTGCCATTCAGAGGGACCTGGACAGGCTGCAGAGCTGGGCGGTGAGGCACCTCATGAAGTTCAACACAGGCAAGTGCAGGGTCCTGCACCTGGGGAGGAATAACCCCATGCCCAGGACAGGCTGGGGGTTGACCTGCTGGAAAGCAGCTCTGCAGAGAAGGACCTGGGGGTCCTGGTGGACAACAAGTTGACCATGAGCCAGCAGTGTGCCCTTGTGGCCAAGAAGGCCAATGGTATGCTGGGCTGCATTAGGCAGAGCGTTGCCAGCAGGTGGAGGGAGGTGATCCTGCCCCTCTCCTCAGCCCTGGTGAGGCCCCACCTGGAGAACTGTGTCCAGTTCTGGGCTGCTCAGTACAAGAGAGACATGGAGCTCCTGGAGAGAGTCCAGCGGAGGGCTACAAAGATGATGAGGGGTCTGGGGCATCTCTCCTCTGAAGAAAGGCTGAGAGAGTTGGGCCTGTTCAGCCTGGAGAAGAGAAGACTGAGAGTTGATCTGATCAATGTGTACAAGTATCTGAAGGGAGGGTGTCAAGAGGATGGGGCCAGTTTCTTCTCCGTGGTGCCCAGCGATAGGACAAGAGGCAACGGGCACAGACTGAAACACAGGAAGGTCCATCTGGACATGAGGAAAAACTTCTTGACTGGGAGGGTGACAGAGCGCTGGACCTGGTTGCCCAGAGAGGCTGTGGAGTCTCCTTCCCTGGAGATATTCAAAACCCGCCTGGACACAATCCTGGGCAATGTGCTCTAGAGGACCCTGCTTGAGCAGGGGGGTTGGACTAGATGATCTCCAGAAGTCCCTTCCAACCTCAACCATTCTGTGATTCTGTGATTCTGTGATTCTGTGATTCGTTCTCTTGAACAGAGATAAAGGAACATAGAAAGTTCATCTTTACTCAATATTAACCTGCTCTCTCTTAATATCTACTAGGATGATGCAACTACCATACAATAGAAACACATCACTTTTATGAAACAGAGTAAGTAAAAATAGCTTACAAATAATTGTGATATTACATATATCCATGCATACCTCAGTAAAGAGCTAGCATATTCAGTATACTCCAGCAATAGGCTTCAGATAGTGAAAAAATTATGCCTGAAATTTGCTAGGGTTCCAAAAACATGGTATTTCCTGTGCTCCTGCAAGAGATATTGTGCTTCGCACCATTATCGTAAAATCCTAAACCAAACTTACAGCATGGGTAGGCAGATGTTGTGTGTCATCACTTATCCTCAACCACAGACGACAGCGTCTTGCTGAACAGCAGAACCTGAGAGTCAGCGCAGAACAGAAACTCTGGCACATCACATCACAGTAAAGCACAGCTGCATAAAGCCTAGTTCAGCACCTACAGAATTGGCTAAGACATCGAAAGCCCTGGGTTCTATTCCCTGTACTATATCCTTAATAAGCCTCTTTTGCTTTACGCACTTCTGCCACCCTTTGCCTGTGTATTTTTAAGCTCTTCAGAGCAAAGCTCTCTCTCACTGCTGGCGCGAGTGAGTTGTGCATATTAAGTATGGCCTTTCTGCATTACTTAGTGCTAGCAATGTCATCATAAAGCAGCTGCTCAATCCAATCATTTTCAATAACAGAGCAGATAGAATATTTACAAATTCCACTAAAATACTCAGTGAGTATCCACCTTCTCAGAAGTGTAGGCTCCTGGTCCAATGCTCTTTGGACAGCTGCATCAGTGCTACACAGCTGGCTGAAAGCTGGTTTGGTTTACACAACAAAAGCAAATGCTATCTTACAGCAGGTGTGTTTCAAGCACAGTGAACTGCATCTTGATTCCTCTCTTCAATGCTACATTGGCCTTTCCACCACCGGCCTCATAGACAACTGCATTAAGTACACATCCGATCATTTCTGGATATGCTGGTTTTGTTTTGCTGTTTAGAGTTAGAGCATGGTAGAAACCACCAGCTTAAAAATTACTCAAGTGAACTTTCTCTCATTAGTACATTTAAATTGCATGTCTCTCAGTGTGAGGATATTGGAATATTTTCTCAGCAGAATTTTCCCAAGGGTGACTGTAGGGGTCTGTGCCTATGTACTGTATATGGTTATTGCTTTAACAATTTCACTACAGAAGAAAGGAGTAGAGAACGGACTCTCATTAGCAACTTTATTGGTAGGAACAGCGCTGGCTCATTCTTAGGCTGGTTCATTTAGCTGTTAAACACAGTGAGTGTGCAGATAAGGAAGCTGAAGTGAGAGACGTGTCCCTCAAAAATATTCTGATTTATAATTCATGTACTTTCATTTACAGCTGTTCAGTGTTTTATTGTAACTTGCTCTGCGGAATTAATACTGCATTTCCAGGCAAAGGATTTGATTCCTATAGGCAGAGAGAAGTTATGTTGACTAACCCACTCACAAATGTTTTTTCATTTTATCCCATTATTTATCTCTTCCATGTCTTCCCTTGCTAAATGTACATTTTCAAGAGGATTAATTCTAGTTCTTTTTCAGAAGTGTATTAACATTACTGTGGTCATCAGGTTAGTGAAGGTCACTACTGAACAACAATACATGGCCCATTGGAAACTGCTTCTACAAAGCACTTTAAGTTTTGTGGAAGAAGGATACTACAAAAATGACAAAAAATGTTAATGATGATTAAACCTTCTGGCTTTCCACACTGTTCCTAGCTGTACTACGGCACTGTGCATTAAGCTAATGAGAGGTGAAAAACAAATTAGCTAGTTTTGATGGAAGTTTCATTGCATGCAGGCACATTCTTATTGCAGATGCAATTATTTCACAATTACTGTGAAGTCTGACTTTCTACCCATGCACTTGCATGCCACATTAAGCTAACACAATAAGACTGGCCCAGATCTGATCTAGCTGACTCTTGTTCTCTTCTGAGAAAATCACTGTAGAATATGGAGGAGGAAAGTAAAATGACACGCACTCTTTTTCTCGCCTCTACTCTAAGCTCAAAGCTAGAGCTGCCTGCAGGATGGTAGTTCTGTTTCACAGACACTTTCAAATTTAGGAAAACTGGTTTTACTCCACATTACAACCAAATCAGGATCCTTCCCATCACTGTCAATATATAAGCATAACCAAAAAAGAGGAAAAAACAGAACTCTCAAGCATAAAGAATGAAGAGAGAGCCAATTAAAAAAAATATTTTTTGTCTTCAATTAAAAGACTGAATTAGGGAATCACTTATCAGCTGCCATTAGCCAAAATGGACATGTGGACAAATTCTCAGCATCACAAGAAGGTTCACCTTCTTGAAAAAATACTCTTAAGCAGAAGTCAATAGCTATTTCAAAGGAAATTTTAGGTGAATGATGTATGAAAGGAAGAGGGTCGTTTATTTTCCCCTCTATTTTCCTTCTTTCTTCATTTTAAAAACAGAGCTGAAACAATTTAAGCAATAGCAATGCTGAGTAAGTTGCTGTTGTGCTTAGCAGATCAACTCATGTAACCAGAGTGACGATTCTTTACCTCTGATCCTCACTCTTCGCTGACAGACAGAGAAAAGGTTGATGTTAAAAGGGTACCTAATTAATAGAATTCACCTTCAGAGCACTCTTTATCACTTCCTGGATGCTGGAGCATCATTACAGAGAATGATACACTTCCATCATTTGTGCTGTATTCTGCCGTCAGGACATTTTGGGGTAGACACTTGGAAGAGCTTGTTAACTTTAAAGCTGCCAGTCTCCCAGAAGTCCACTATAGAGTACTGGCATATCTAGTCAAAGGTACTGATGGAGATTGACTCCTTTTTCATCTACAGCAACCAGGATTGTGACTATCATAAAAAAGTACATTAGCTGAACATGTCTTAGTAAAGTCAACAGAAAATGTCTTCCTTTTTTTTTGTTTTTTTTTTGCAGAGTCAAGTCTACAGAGGGTCAATGTTTTTTGATTTGGGGTAGTTATTTCTGCGTGCTTTCCCATGCTAAATATTTTAAACATTTTAATCCAGCTAACTACACTGTTTATGAAACAGTAAGCATGCAAATCCGGTAGGAAGCCACCCTCCTAACTAGCCAGTCTAGCTATCCTTATTCAGCCCCCTCAACGCTACAGAGAAACACTCGCTCCCTTGTCACCTTGGGAAAGTCATTAGAACTGTTTGTCCCTCAATCCACCATCTCTAAATCAGAAGGAACTTAACTTAGCTGTTTCACAGAGATGTCATAAGACTGATTATTAGCTAATGTTTATAGAGTTTACAAATTATATGATGTGCTTACTTGGAAATGCGGGAGACTAGAGGAGATGACTGAGAGAATATAAGAATAGCAAGACTGAAGGTGATTTCCAGTCCTATATATGTTCCTGCATTACAATTACAAATGATATAAGAGTGTTAAGAATTGTAATGAATTACAAGCAAAGGGACAAAGCAACATCCATTACAAAGCAACATCCATTTTAAGAAGTCTACCACGTTTGGGGTTTTGAAATGAAAAAAAAAAGAAACTGTAGAGTAACATAAAGCTGACAAATTGAAGCCGAATTAACTTCAGTAGGAACGTATTGGCCTTTCTCAAGATCTGAAATATGAAAGAGTACAACTAACATAAGCTAAAATTTGTGACTTGGCCAAAAGTCTTCCTGTTTCTGCAACCAAGTTATATTTGTTTTGCTTCATAGAAAATTAAAAGCATAGTGCTTTCCTCTTTTCTTATGTCAATGAAGTGGCATCAGAACTGATCTAAGACATTATTCTGTTCCTTCTCATGACGGCTGTGAACACTCCTATCCATTCATTTCAATGCAGTCATATAACCAGCCAATTTCTTTCTTATTAACAATGTCCATTTCTAGTGACTGATTTTTTTTCTCTAAGCATTTCCTTTTAGTTGCATATCATTCATTATGATGAACTGAGTAAAAAGCCTCACTATACAGACGACTACTGGACAAAAATTTATGAAAGAGGTGTGAAAATTTCCTGGAATAGCCAAGTGCTGTTATTGCCAGTTGAAATCAGTAAGAGCAAAGGGCATTCAGAATTTTCTAAAGCTTGGTCTTAAATCCGTAAAAGTTCTTGAACTTCTGACATGATTTTGATTTTTCTCCTTCTTTGAACATGAATATTCCTATGTATATGTCCATGCTAACCAAGTGCCACTGTAAGCCAATACAAGGGAACATAGCTGGTTGGTGCAACAGTACTGCCAAAGAAACAAGTCTTCCAAAGCAATTGCATGAAATTATTTAGAAGATGAACTATCCCAACTTTCAGTGCTAGAAGTAGTAAGGTATTTACTCACCAGGCAAACACCTACTCCTGACTATCTCAGGATATACTGGTTTCTGCTTAGACATTTTAGTTGCAAAATCCCCAAACATTTAACAAGCAGAATACAAATCGCTGCTCACTGAAAGGACTCTACCTCTGTGTGAAATGCGGCGGCTTGAAATAGCACCTGTATGCTACCACAGAAATGTCAGATAAGAAAGGAGAGTTTCAGCTGAAACTAAGGGATGCTTTGGTAAGCAAGGTGCGTTTACCCAACAGTAGTAACAGATTTGGCACTCAACAGAAGTGCCGCGGGGGGTTTACTGACCAAAAGCATTCAGAACTCTTTTGGTAGGTATTAATAATATTAGATGTGGGTATAGAAAAATATTAGTTAGGCTAATAGCGCTAGAAATAACGGTATCTACAGCTGCACTTTCTCTGCTCTTGACTTATTAACAGAGGGCAGCTTGCTGAACACACTGACACCCCTACCAACCCGGACTTCACAAATGACTGGGATTTTGTGAGAAAAACGTCGGGGGAATACCCCGGTCCGCGCAAAGTCACCACGTCGGATTGCCGCAACGCTTTGGGTTGCCAAGAAATCCTCATAAAGAGTTTTTTTTTCCCCCCTTTAAGTTTGTCACGTCCATTTGGCGCTTTGCGTGCGAGTCCCGAAAGACAGCGGACTACCCGAAAGGAGCACGCTGGGGGGCGGTGTCTCGGGGGTGGCCTCACTTCCCAGGAATTTCGGGCTCACCCGCTAATCCCTTTGGCGGTCTAAACACTCCTCTCGCCGCGAAGAGGAGGAGGAGGAAGAGGCGGGACCTCACCTGCGCCCGGCCGGGCGGCGCCAGCCCGCCTCTCGCCTCCTCCCGGCCAGGTGCGAGGTGGAGCAGGAAGCGGCGGCGCTGAGGGGAGTCCGAGCCCGCGCCCGCCTCGGCGCTGGGCCCATGCGGGGAGATGGCGGCGGGCTGGGCGCTGCTGCTCGCCGCCGCGCTCCTCTCGGCCTCGGCGCAGCTCCTCCGGCGGGAAGGTAGGGCCGGGCCGGGCGGGGCGAGGCGGGGAGGAGAGGGGGCGCTGCGCTGCCGCTGCCCGGCGGGTCCCTCCCGGGGAGGGGGCGCCGCGCTGCGGCGCGAGCCCCCAACGGTCGCGGGTCCTTAACGGTCGCCTCGAGGCGCGGCCCCCGCGGGAGGGGGAGGGGCGCGCCGCTGGGGTCTCGGCGGGAAGGACACCCCCCTTCCCCCTCCCCGCGGCGGCTTGCCGCGCCGACTAGTCGTCAGTGTAATTATTATTAATTATTATTTTGCTAAAGCGTACGGTAGACGAGCGTGAAAGGTCCTTGTACCCGTGGGGAAGGTGCCCCCCGCGGCGGGGCGGCCGGGCTCGGGCCGGGCTGGCGCCGCGGGGAGCCTCTCCGGCCGAGCCGCCTTCCTCCTCACAGCCCCGCTTCTGCTGCTTTCCCCTCTTCCCCCTTGGAAGATGGTTAAATTTGCGCTTCCTCCGTATTGTATTCTGTGCTAGTTTTAAAAATAAGTTATTAAAACGCTGTATGAATGCTAGAGGTGTAGTTCTAACCCATTCCTTTCCTTATTTATTTTATTTATTTTTTTATTGTAGCCACTCCACAGAAAGGAACATGCGTTGGGTGTCTTTTCTCTTACGCACGTAGACGGCAGTAAATGCAGAAAGCTTTGTAGGTCCTAGTAATCCTTGTCTGCTTCCCAGAATGAAAGTTTGCTTTGCCGTAAATGACTTATTGTTTGGAGAGAAACAAGACATTGCTTAAGTATCTCTTTATGTTCCGGGATTCTTGGACACAATTTCACACGTGTTGAATTAAGGACCTTCTGCCAGAACCTCTCATCTATAAATTCCTTTTTCTTTCCTTTTTTAAATAAATACTACCAAGATAACTTACTTGATCTTTCCGTTTTCCCTTACTAGAGTATTGGTTGTGCAACTAACTTCCCAAAGTCTTTTTCCCCCCGGACACAAGGAGAGGGGGCAGAATTATTTATTTGTGGGGCAAGAGCTCACAGGGTTGTGCTGCTTGTTGGGCTTCTGGTGAGAGGGTCACTGCAGTGCTGATGGCCTACGCTTTTAGGCAGAGAAAATGGTTTTTATTAGACAAACTGATAAATTGTACGCGCAGGGAATCAGAAAGGCTGGAATGCCCAGGTACTGTAATGAGAGATTGCTGCTCCCTTCCAACTCTGTCTCTCTTGAGCTTCCTTGACGCTTGATGCAATCCTGTGTGTACAACTCTCAGAAAAAAAGTATTAAGTCCTATCCGCAACCATGAAGGAATTCAGAGTACATACGTAAAGACAGCGTGTGAGATTTTACTCAATTTCAAAATCTTTTTCAAATCTTTCAAAAATGGAAGCATAGGAAGTTCAAGTATATCTTCAAACCTGAACAGGCCATTTTGTAGCTGTTATTCCTGACAAAGAGTCTTGAAATATGAGTCCTTCTATACAAAATGACTGCTAAGTTATTTACAGTGATTATAAAAAAGCTAGAGAGTCTGAAGTGAAGTCATGCCTTTTTAACGTTTCTGTTCCTTTGACTGAGCTGGTTATGTTTACGTGTGGCTTACAGGCATCATTACTCTAACTT
This sequence comes from Struthio camelus, assembly GCF_040807025.1. Classification (NCBI taxonomy): domain Eukaryota; kingdom Metazoa; phylum Chordata; class Aves; order Struthioniformes; family Struthionidae; genus Struthio; species Struthio camelus. Next base: position 50,874,326 of record NC_090943.1, read on the forward strand.
TGTGGTCTAAATGTTGTTTGTGAAATCTGGCAGCACTGAAGTTTAAGTTTCAAGCTATTTTGTCTAGAACTTTTAAATAAAATATTTTTATTTATGCATAGCCTGTAGGAATCAAATTAATGATGGCTATTTCCCTCTTTGAGCCCCTTCAAAGGATAAGGAATACTATATTGTGGTTGTTTTTCTCTTTTTAAAGAAAGCAAACTTGAAAAACCTTAAGACTGTTTTTTGCAAGAAGGAGAGGAGCTAGAGTTTCCAAAGATCTTTTATCACTGAGGTAGCTAATCAAAAAACTTCTCAATTGCATCTTTTTTTCCTGTATGAGTCTAGATCTTTGCTAGGATATATAGCAGCCTGTTAATCATGTTCTTCATACGAACCACCCTTAAAGTGTCTACTTGCACATTCTTTCTCAGACTACATCATCAAAATCTTCTGTACCTTTTTTTTCCATGAATCTTGTTGATGCCCCCCAGGAAGCTCAACAGGCTTTGCTCTTGAGGTGCAGTATGGCTCTGTCAGAGCCAAAGTCCTTGATTTTTTGCTTGTTGCCATCATCTACTCCAGCTCCTTCCCCTCTATTGCATTTAAAACATCCAAATTGGAATTACGCATTCACCCATGCTATTGGCATTAAAAAAATGATTACACCTGCTTTATGCAAAAACACAAGACTCTGCTCCAAGGCAGGAGTGAATTGAGCCCACGCTATTAATTTTTGGTTGGACCTAATAGTGGGCAGGATATTGGCTGTGTGGTTGTTCAGGGAGCTCTGGGTGCAGAATCTGTCCCTGGAAAGCCAAGGGACAGATTGCTAGCATGGCAAAACAAAATCGGATGGAAAGGTGCAGGAGAGTTGGAGTGAGATGGTGAGTCAGATGAAGAAAGTCTAGTTTATTCTTATTTTTGCAAAACCCCTTTAAAAACAAAACTCTTGTGCGATCTGTGTCTTTCCTTGCTCCCTGTTTCCTCTAATTTAAGCTAAGGAAAGAGAAACAGTTGTCTTCCTTCACAACCAGCGACTTTATCTTTGGGCAAGCCATGAAGTTGCTCTGTAAAGCAAAGCTACGAAAAGTGAAGTTGTACAAAACGCTGCTGGTAGCTAATGGTTGGCTAATGGTTGGCTGCTACTAACAGAGGTCCCTCTTCCTGCCTCCTTCCTCCCTCCTCTCTAGCCATACGCTTTCTCCTCACTTGCCACTCTCCTGCACAAGCCCCAGAGCTTGTGCATGCTAGGCTTCTCTGATCCTCTAGTATTCACTAACCCAGTGTCTTCCCTCCCCACAAAAGTAAAGGTGGCTCCCTCTCTGCTGGATTAGTGAGACAGACTGGCCTGTTCAAGGGATACTCGCTGAGAGTCAGTGAGGTTATGGTGCAAGTGGGATGAGAAAGGAGGGAGAGGGGAGCAGTGCCTTTGCAGGTATGGTAGCAAATCTTGTGCATCTGGTGTATGCTTGATTGTAACGGGAGTTACTGACGTTATGCTCAGTCAGAATGATAACTAGAAGATTTCCCTTAGCAAGGTTTTGAAAAACATAAGATACTTCAAGTTAAGGAGTTTTTTTTTCTTTTTTCAATTCCTCACACAGTATATTTGTAATTTTTAAGGAGTTCCCTTTGCACTGGTGGTTGATCTTTGGTACTGGCTCAGTTGTTGCCATGTTTTGACTGCAAATCACAATGATCTTCCTTTCAGTTGGATTAGGTACAGATTCAGGCTGTGTGTGCAGAACCACGCACAAGGCAGTTATGAGGAGTGTCCCTTTTCTGGGACTAGTGGGGCAGCTGCAGATCCTGATGTACCTTTCTTTAGAACTGTTACCTGTCATCCTTAGAGAAGTCCTTTCTTTTTTCCCCTCCTCCCTCCATTCCCTTGCTGACACACAGCGGTATTACAGTCTTGTCTTTTCCTGTAGGAGCCTTTCCATCTGTATGTCAAACGTGACTAGTCAAAGTAGTTTGTCTTTTGGTTTTTTTTTTTTTTTAAATGCATTGTTATACATAGCATAAATCATTAACTGAAACCTTGGTTAACTTATAGTTGGAAAATTGCATAAAGAAGTAATTGGCAGTATAGCTGTGCATAGGTGTGGGAGTGTGGATGAAGTATTACGTATCTGACCTTTTAAATGGGATTTCCAACTCAAGTCTGTCTCTTTAAAGCACTAATAATGATGTTAATCAGACTTTTATAAAATCTATAACACATAAGGTTGTTCTAAACATGAAATATTTGTAATAAAATCTGCATATGTATATTTAAATTTGTTTTTTTAAAATATCATTGTTGGTGAATTAACAGATAATGCTACTTTGTTTCATGCTCTACCTTTCAGTTAAATTTTCTTCTCAATTGAATGATCTGAGTCACATGTGACTCTTAATACGCAAAGCTGTTTCTTTTCAAAAAGCAAGCTATTATCAGCTTCTTTCTGGTGTTCCAAGGTAGCACTGACAGAATATAAATAGTAGGCCTGTTTTTGTTCCTTTAAAAGTCAGTGGAAGCTGGATTATTTCCATTCTGAATCACTATTTTGTTCACTTGATCAAGACCTCTCCTTTTAAGACCACAACTGATGTGCATGAGTATTCAGCTTAACTTTTTTTTTTTCGCTTGCCTCATACCATTATCAGTCTAGAGGGCTTACTGTTTTCTCTCTAGAAATTGAGGTGTGTATAGTAAGTTACCTGCTCTTTGTTTGTCATAGTTCTGGTCTTACTAGCTTAAATTTTTCACCAGGAAATAAAGAAGAAATCTAGACTCGAGGGAAAAAATGTTTTATTTTTTTTGAGGGAAGGAGATTTTTTTTTTAACCAGTGAGTCTTGTTGGCTGTTGTGATTTTTTTTTTATTTGTATTTTTTTAAGTAAGATCTGAAAGGAGGCAGAGGTAACATGAAGGCCCAAGTGGGGACATAAGGTGGTGGGAGAATGAAAATATTTGAGTACTAATCCACTGTATTGAATTTATCATCAGTAGCAGCACAAACAACCATCAGTTTGTGTGCCATCACCAGTGATCCTGAATAGGTAATGGTCTGTGATATTCTTCAACAACTGCATTCCTGGTCACGGAGTTACTTGTACACAAAACTGAAAACAATACTTTTTTTTTTTTTTTTGAAAGGGTGATCGTTTAGTTAAGAAATAACCCAGGAGGGAAGAATCTGGTGTAGTGGGCCAGTACTTGAGGCTGGCTTGTGACGTGGTTGGTGGCAGCTCTTTTGGGTCTGAGGTGGTCATTAGAGCTGCAGAGGCTGGAGTAGTTGCTCCTGGTGGCGGCTGCTTCCTTTCCCTGCTCCTGCACTAGCTCTCGTGTTTGCACGGCTGCATTGTGAACTGCACTGAGGAAACTAACACGGCCGAAAAATAACTCGGGTAGGGGAGAGCGGGCCAAGAACGCTTATATTGCTGCTCGCTCAGTCAGTGCTGTGCAGCGCTTTGCATGGGCACAGAAGTGCTCCCTATCATGCAGCGAAGGGCACAAGGGAAGAGCAAAGGGGTGGCGGGGGAGAAATGGGGTGGCAATGCAGAGGCTGCCGAAGCTCGTGCCTGTAGTACTGCCATCAGCCGTGGACCTGTGGCATGGAGGAAGTAAGTTCTTCAGCTGGAGGATTGCCCTCCTCTCATTTTCCTTCTGCCTTGTGTTCATTGTCTCGTACAAATCCTTGCAGTATAACAGGAATTTCTAGACGGAAGTCAGGGCTTGCTTTATGAAATAAGGGAAAAACCTTTCCCTTACCTGGTAGCAGGTATCTGTTGTAGCAGTTGTGTTCTAACTTGTCAATGACTTAAATGAACATCTTTTCCTCTCTCAGTATGATAGATAAGCAAGTAAGAGGAGAGCTACTGAAAAACTAAATTCTGGCTTGAAATATGTAGCAGCAATATTTAGGCAAAAGACAGGGCTTGGTTTATTGAAATGGTACTTATCACCTTACTTGATTGAGATTATATATATACTTTTTTAATAATAAAAAAACTTTAGAATTCACATTCACTGGGACCACAGTCTTAGATAATGACTGAACAGCTTTGTACTTGGTTCATGATAGAAATATTTCATACTGGAAAAAGCATGAGGAGCAGTTCTTTGTGAACAAAGTCAGACACTTGTATTTTTGCCTGTATTGGCTGCTACAGTTAGGAACTAAAGGTTACTTCCTGCAGGAGCATACCAATGGGGTATTTGACAACAGTAAACATTGGCCTGTGTGACAGGGATAGTGTATTTGCAAATTAGTGTAGGTCATAGATGAATAGCTCTTATACTTCTTCCTTCTGAATTTCTCCTTACTGATTTGATTTTAGTTTTTTTTTTTTTTTACTGTTTTGTTCTTCATTCTTGGGCCTGGTTTTCGTATTCCTGTGCTCTCTGCTGTTTAAGGTGGCCTGCCTTGAAATGATTGCAAATAAATTTTATGACTCTCTGTTTATCTCTATGAGAACAAGCTGCTGCTATCACCTGACAAGCAATGTGTGTGTGTGTATTCCTGCGGATCACTGTCAAGCTATGTGCTGCACTTTGTCATGTGAGGAAGATTTCTATATATTCTCTATGTTCTATTCTTCCTACATGTTGGCAGATGAACTGGTTCTGTTGTATACGGGTGTATTAGATACAGCTGTAATACAAGTCACTATAAATAATACTGAAAGGTGAGAGCAATTGGGGAAAAAATTGCTTGCCTCTTGAAAGTGCTTATGGCTAAACATGGCTTTCTTCAGTTGCTGGGAAGTGATACAGACAAAAGCAATCTGCGAACAGTAAACACCTCTGAGGTTGTACTCATTTATGTTCTGACTGGTGCAGTGTAGTTTGTAGTACTGTGTTATTGCTGAGGCTGTTATTTGGAAAGCTACCTATCGGTTACTGCTTTCACAAACAGTTTGTTAAAATGAACTAAATTGATCGTTGCTTTTCTTGCTACCTCTGCAAGGCCCTCCCACTGTCTCCCGGACACCCCTTTGCGCTCTCCATTTGGAGACTTTCAGGCCTTAGTCCCCGCTGAGGAACTCTTAGAAAGGTTCAGCTTCAGCAAAGCGTGTGCCAGGCTTGACGATACAGAAAAATGAATATTGAATATTGATTTTGATCTAACAGGGCTCTTCTTGGATAACAGTCTATCCTCTCCCCTCACTTTTAAGTTTCTATTACAATATTCTCATTTAGTTTCATTGTCCTTCCTAACTGATGAAGGGCAAAGGGAAATCTAGCTATCGGCTAACAATGGGTGCTGATGTTTGCCTAGGGATTCATGAGAGGGCTACAAGTGACTCAGAGGAGCTATTGGGAGATGACTGCTGATAGAGCAAACCCAGAGTCAACAGCCTAAGCCACTACTGGCAAACATGTGGCTATGTAGCCAGATGTGAACTTTGCATAGGTGGAGAATTCCACCCAGGTCAAACATGTTGCATGGACCAGCAGTAGGACTATGCTAGTATGAAGGCCACATCAGCCAAAAAGCCTGATACTGCTAGGTGTCCCTAGCAGATTAATTCCTGTCCCAGCCCCTCACTGTTAGGACCCGTTGCCATTCTGCACCTGTGAACTATGCCCAGAACTTGCCAAATCTTGGCTCTTTGGGTATTGTATTTTAGGCCTATGGGACACAGACTTTAATATATGACTTGTCAAGTCAGGAAGTGCAACTACTACAAATCCGTACTTATCAACCTTTACCCTGCTGTGGGTAAGATTAAAGACGTTATCTTAACAAAGCAATTTCAGCAGTTTCTGGAGCGTTAGCTGTCTCACCGAGGCTGTTTTGGCATCATTATCAAACCTTAGTTCTGGAACAGAAAGCATACCAACTGTGACATTAGTTGATTTGCTAGCACAGTTTGGAGCCAAACCATTTCTAATTCCTTGAAATCAGCTGGTAGCTTTTGATAGTCTCTCAGTAGGATTCAGCCAACAGAGCCTGGCCTTGTCCCTCTAGGTGAAGGCTTATCTCCTCTAATGTGATAGAGGTGTGACAGTACAGATTCCTTTTGTTCAATATCTGCTTGTGCCACTAGGGAGTGAGTAAAAAGACATGGGTTGTGCTGCAATTAGTATGCTATTGATTGCTGTCTGATCAAATCAGGGCAAGTCTTCTGTGTCTGTGTTATTTGGTGACAGAGGCAAGACTTAGCTGATTGCAACTAAAGCTGGCCAGTGTAGACGGTATTAGTGGAAACCGTCTAGAAAACCTTAGAGAAGTGCCAGTTGAAGAGACATCCCATAATCTGTGATAGATGTGCATTTCATATATATTAGCAAGATCTTGTTGGCTTCTGAATGCCCAGGAAGCCAGAACTGTAGGACATCAGTGTTTTTTGTGTTTTTTTTTTTTTTTTGACTTATCTCGTGGGGGAGGGAGAAGAGAGTTTTGCCTCACTTGTGTCCATCCCATTGGATACCTTTTTACAATTGTCCTCCCTATGGCACCTCAGGAGAGCCATGCAACAGCCTGCTTCAAGCTGTGCCTTGTGGTTGCTTGGTGAACAAAGTAAGCAGGGTTTCTTGCTGTCAGAGAGAAATCTTATTATGAGACGCAATCACACCAGCACTTGAGGGTCAGCACTGGCTGTTCTGCAACTTTGGGTGGAAAGACAGGCAAGCTGCAATCAGTGAAAACAGGTGATCTGAAGTTTAAGAAGTGAGAGGCAAAAAGCTGTTGGCAGGATGTTTGGCATGGGAGGGACCTCTGATTGTGAAATGTGCTCTTCCACACTTGTTAACCAGAGCCAAGACCAATGAACTGCACAGTCGTGCTCCAAGATGCTGTTGGCTTAGGCCAAGGTAGGGATAAACAGTGTCATCAGGCATTCCTTTGATCAAAGGAGGCTCCTGCAGTGACTTGCGTAGAGTTTCAGTGTTCCTCATACCAGTCTGACGTTTTCTGGTCAGGTGGTGCAAACCTGTGTATCTTAGGTTTGTATGTTGTATGTGAGTTGGCAGCCAGCTTACAAATAGAAATTGCTGAGCTACTGCTTCCTACCTCTACAAAAGCAACAAAACTTCATATCTGCAAGAAGATGAATGCTAGAGTTAATATTCTCCCTTCCATAATTACAGCTAAGTTTGCCAAGTCCCAAAGTGTATTTTTCCCCACTTTTGGTGAAAAAATTGTCTTTTAAAAAAATCTGTCTTTTACACACAAAGTATCATGAGTACACATGAGTATCTTAATTATCCTTCTGAAAAGATTCTAGAGAAAGGAGTGAAAGTACTGAAATTTGAGGAATTACTTAAATTTTTTAAAAGTTGTTATTAAACTGAATGGACTCTATTCTTGTAAAGCCTTATGAATGTTAGTTGACTTTTGAATGAGTAGCTTTGTTGGCCTTGGGTGCTGAAGGATCTTCTCCTGTGAACTGTGTTGGGATGGCTTGTAACATCACTCTCCTTCCTGGTCACCTGCCCCTTTTCCGCCACGAAGAGAGGAGACCAAGATGTGTGACACCATCTGTTTCACGTCATCGTCCTGGATATTGGGGTGAAGCTTGCAGGACTGTACTGTGGTGGCTGAGGAACAGACACTCCCTCCAGGCTGCTGTCTCCTGAGATGAGGATGGTCACAATGGCACAGTAGTCAGTGGCAGCATCTATCTGTCAGCAAGCTTTGCAGATTTTAAGCTTTCGTTTTCTGAATGATTCCCTGAAAGCAATCAGTTCACAAAATGTGAACCTCATATCCTGAGCAAGCGTGGTGATGGAAGATAGGTCCAAGCAAAAAAACAAACAAACAAAAAAACGTAAAACAAAAATCTATTTGCTGTAGAAAGTACAACAGGATTTCAACAGCTTGCAGAAAGGAGGGTTTGCTATAATTTGAGAAAGGATTATTGTAGCTTTCCAGTGATTGTGCTAGTGTTCTCCATTTGCTGCTTACAGGGCTGATTGGTAGGTGAAAAGAAAGTAAACAGTATATGGGTTCCTGACTAACTTTGTCAATAGCTTGAAGAATGTAAAGATAAGTACATGATGAATGTCACAGATGAAATTCAGGGAAGTGGCTAATTCTTAGGCAATAGCGTGCTATAGATAAACTGGAGAACTAAAATCAGCAAATATTCCAAAAATACAGGTATAAAACGGTTCAGGTCAGCAAAGCAGGGAGACGTTTACTCCTTAAAATAGTTTTGCCAACATCAGGTCAAAGCATAAGTCAACTGTATGGTGAATTGTGTTGAAGATGATGGGGGGGAAATGAATGAATGATTGGGTGCAACTGGCCCACTTAGCTGGGCCATTAGGATGCACATTTGGGATAAAGGAGCTGGGACCTGTGACCCGCATTGTGCGGGAGACAGCCTTGAGGTCGTCTCGCCAGGCTTAAGGTGTTTGGGGTGGATCGCTCTGAACTTTTCCTACTGATGCTGTTCTGTTCTGCACTAAGGTCATCTGCTAGATTGGAGACGGGAATTCTTGGGACTTGAAATGGAAATCGCATAGCTTATGACTGGGTCACTGGGTTACTGAGCCGTATGCCCTGCTACCCTCTGTCTTGCAGGGACATTGGCGGTAGATGTTGAGGCTGTTCTGCTGTGCATAAAGTTAAGGGTATACCTGCCTGAGAACATCCCTGGAGCCTGTAAGAGGCAGTAAGCTTTTCAGGACGGTTTACCAAGCTGCCTCTTTCTTTCCCAGCACTAGGGAATATGCACATTAAGGCTCTGTGGGAGCTAGGCTCCTGCTGTGTAGTTTAGGTGATGGTTAAAGCACTTGATCTCCCAGCTACCAGCCCTAGTGCTGCTGAGTGTCATGCAGAAGTTGCCTCTATCCCTGTACTGATGCTGTGGTATAAGGCACTTGGGATTAGGGCGTTTTCCAGAGAGGTGAGACGTGGGGTTTCAAATCCCCCTCAGGCAGAACAGGAATATGAATCCGGATACTTCATATCCGGAGTGAGCATTGCAGCTACTCGTCTTCTGCTGTAGCCTGTCTCCTCCAGCTCCCTCGGGTTTTGTGAGTGGTATCTGAGTCAGCCCAACCCAACTGTTTTTTATTAAAAAAATGCCTGAAGTGGAACAAATCCACCATTTAACCAGAACAAGCAAACTAACAATTTTTATGCATTATTTTGGGGGAGGTTAGCATCTGGGATTTTTTTATTGTCATTTTTGACTTGTTCTGTCTTCTGGTTTAGGGGCTGGGTGTCTGAGGTTGGTTTGTTTGTTTGTTTTGAATTGCTTTAATCCATTTGGTGAAGTCTCAGGAAGCAATTATCCGTAGATGCTTATGGATAAATGGTGCTATAAAATGCAGCCCTTTAGCCAACACAGGTGAATGCTAGCTGGGGCTCTGTTCTCGCTCCGTTTTGTTTAGCAAGGTACTAAACACAGCCATAAAAATTGATGTCCTGCCCAAGACCTTTCCTTGTTTATATGTATGCTTTCTCTCTGTGGGTGCCGCTGGCTCCTCTACCTTCCAACTCTCTTTTTACATTGCCTCTCCCTCTTGTACAGGAAAAAAGTCCTGTTTGAATATACTTAGATACTAGGATATTAGTGTCAGTTGCAACAATAGCAGAATTTAGTCTAAATTCTGCAGAATAATCTCACTTGTTTTACGCTATGTAGTTAGTTTCCAGATCTAGTCGGAGAGTTTTCAGCGCAATAAAAGCAATGAAATGTTTGGAAGATTGTCCTGTTGAGAAAAGGCTAGCCAAGGTGTGTCTGTGCAGGAAAAAGCATTACTGAGTAATAAAGGGATGTTGTGACAAGACAACTATTGTGAAGGTGCTGTATTAAACCAGGATGAACAGTAATGAACTTCAATTGCTGCAAGAAAAATGTAGGTTAGGATAGGACAGTTGAATAAATATTTAAGAAAGATTGCAGAACTACAATCACTTAGAGGGGAAAAAAAAAATAGGATGAGATCAGATGTCGACGTTAGCCTGTGAACCACTTCCATCCAGGCCAGCTTATGACTGGAGAGGTCACCTCTGACATCTTCTGGCCCAGTGATTTCATTGTTGTGTAGATGGAGGGTAAATCCAGCTTTAGTAATGCTTCTTTTTGCTTGCTTGAATATCCTGTTTGTCATCACTGTGCAGCATTAATGATGCACACAAATTCCTTCTTTACAAGAAGTCTGTATAGTTACTGGTAATCCTAATAAAGGCATGCGGTGGGAAGCACAGACAAAGATGGATCAGTGTGAGTCATGAAGAGACTGAGTGGTTCTTATAAAAGCACTGCAATAAAGGTAATTTTAAGTAGTCTCCCTATACTGTTGCATAGGTATGTGTGGTGTTTTTTTAGCCATCTAGTTATTTGTTTAATGACTTTGGGATCACTGGATGTACCTTCTTTTTGTATGATTCTTTTTTCGTTTTCCTACAGAAAATGAGACTTGATAGATTAGTATGGTTTAGCACATCTCTAGCGGCTGACTGTTATTGAAGTTATGGCACTGCGCTCTTATTTCTGTGTCCAAAATGATTATTTACAGAATTTTATTTTAGCTAGATGCTTATGCAATGAACCAGCTTAATTCCTGTTCTTATGTGTGTTTCTAGCAGACACCTTTTTGAGTGTAGCTGAGTATATGATCTGCATCTTTGTTGCCCAATATGATGAACTGGGATACTGATCATCATGGCACCTCTGTGTTTTTTGGGCAGTCCCTGTTTTGCAGGTGGAAGGCTGAGGCCCAGTCCGTATCCGTGCTGGAAACTGCTACTGAGTTGACCCTATTCAAGCCACTCTTGAATCTTGAAGCACGAGGCTGGCCTCTTGCAAGCTTGAACCAGCGTTGTTTTATTTTGCCCCTGTCTTTGCCTTTCCCCTTGAACATCCCTAAGCTGAGAGTACAGCTAGCTTCTCTTGCGTGCTATGCTGTGTGTGTGTACCACCTCAGGAATCTTGTCTCGTGGTCATTGCCCAATGTAGTCTTACCTGCATAGAAGTCAAACAGTATATGGTCTGAAAATAACAACAACAAAAACTCCTCAGTACTGCCCCCAAAACCGGGGAACTGAGTTCAGGTCTTCCAAGGATGGGAAAAGTTTATACTTTAATCTTTCCACAATGGCTAAAGCAATGTAGTTGATTCAAAATGTTAAAAGGCTTAAGGCTATACTCAAACTTAATCTTCATCCTCCCGCTAAACAGAGATGACCTGAGCAGTGCGCGAGCACTTAGTGCATAATTGCTTTCCGTCGGTGGCCCTTGTGTGCTTTCCAGTTCTGCCTGGTTGGCTAGTTAGTTGTGCTGTTTCAGAGGGAACAAGGAAGAGTGAAAAGTTTACATGTTTCCCATGAAAATGGGGAACAGTCTTTTCAGTAATAGTCACAAACAGTAGGTGGATGTAACAGTTACCACATACAATAAAGAAACTTCTTTAGTAGTTATTAATTATCAATGTTAAACTATTAACAAGTCATATCTGGATGACATAAACGTCAGGAAAACTATGACACTTTTGAGCATTATGAGTATTAAAAGCACACAGTGGTGTGGAGAACAACCTCGACTAGGCTAAAAGTAGTTGTTTCACTTCTGAAAACTGCTTTGTTTTGAAGAACCAAGAGGAGCAGCTCTTATTGCTAGCTTTGCTTTGCTGTTTTGTTCTCCCCATCCCTAGAAGTTACCCTGTGTCTGTCTTGTTTGTGTTTGGAACATCATTGCATTAGAGAAAGAAACGTACATGTGTTTTCTTGCGTGCACTCCTATGGATTTGCTTTAATAGACCTTGCAGAAGTACTTTGTGGATATCCCCCCCCAGTATCCACACATCACAAGATGAAGAGCATTGCAGAGAAGTTTGCAAGCATAACCTGTGTCCCAGTAAACTTAGCAGGCTTCTTCTCCATTGACTTTAGTGAGGCTTGAGTTGTGCCCAAGTGAGGAATTAATTCAGTACTTCATGTCCATCTTCATGTCTTTCTGGTAAGGTCCTGTATTCCTTTAATTTCAGGGGTAGGAAAAAAGGGATTGAGCCGGGACTTCAATTCTGCTGTTGTCAGTAGTCCCTTGTAGCACTGTCTCTGCCCGTCAGCTTCCTGTGCTCTCAGGCAGGTACGTGACTGTCGCAGCTAAAGTGCAAAGCGGCACGCGTGAAGTTGGCCTCGTGTTGTGATGGAGTGACTTTGTAAGATGCTTCTTCAAAATCTCGTATTGGAAACGCTTGACTGACACGCATCAGACTTTCTACTAGGTCCTGGATGGTTTTCCTTCTCTGGAGAACGTTGTCTTCCTTTCCTAGACACGCACAACTGTGACCTGCAGTGGTATATCTGGTGGCTGAGGCAAAACCTGCTTGACAGGATGACCTGCCTCCCTCATTGCCCAGAAGGGGTGACTTTGTCCTCCTGTGCGAGTGGACTAAACCTGTTGTTTCAGCTGCTGCGTCCCAGGGCTGTGGTTTAGATTCGGAAGCGCAAGCATTCTTGTAGTTAGACCAACATATCAAAGCAGTCTTCTGCATGAACTGTTCTGTTTCCTTCCCTGTGGTAACTCTTAGCCTGTATTGTGTCCTTATTTCCTGGGAAAACCATAACACAGATTAAAAACTGTGTGAAAGTGTTTTTAAAGCAGAAATGGAAGCATTACTGGTTGTTATTTTTCATCAGTGCTAGCTGTTAGAAAGGGATGAGGAGTCCAATATAAGCTGTCAGGTCAGAGGACTGTCCTGTTACTTAAAAGCTGTAAGAAAGTTACTCACTGACCACATTTACTAATGGTATGGAAGGTGGGTAAACTTTTTGTTACAAGTATCTGTAGAAATTTTCACAGTATTTGAGGTTTTCCTTTAAAGCCTTTGATCCCAGAGGCAAATAAATAAGGCAATTTCAGGGGCTTATTAAGTCACTAGACTTCAAGATTATGTAGAAAAGCCTAGAAGTCTGGGAAAGGCTCGAGACTAACAAAGCCAGGTATCTCTTAGACCACCCTCTCCTGCTGTGCTGTCCCCAGCAGTGAGGTTTTGATATCTGATCTTTGAAATCCTGGAGCTGGAGTCTTTTTGGTGGCAGCAAAGGATAACCTGTGCTGATTGATAGACCTTCAAAGCTTTTGCAAAACAGTACAGGGAAAGTTGGGCCCTGCAAAACTATGATATTGCTGCAAAATCAGGAGTTTTTAAATTGAAATTTTTTAAAAAAAGAGAGGGAACTTGAATCACTAATGATTTAGGCTTATTTCTGCATTTATGAGGGCTAAAATTTTGAGGTGGGTAGGTTGGTTTTGCTGGGCTGAGAAGTGGGGCTCTGACCGTAATCCTCTGCCACGAGAGGGCTCTGCCGAACAAGGGTTCCCTTGCTTCGCTGCCGAACCCCTACTCGTGCTGAGCCCTCCCAGAGCCTCTGGCCAATTTGTCGATAAACCGTTACCTGTTCAGTATGACAAGGTTATTTAACAACCAGTTTATTCTGTGGCTCCCGTACTTAGTGTGAGAGCTGCTGCCACTTCAGTAGTGCTTGAGGATGGCTTGAAATGTGTGAAGATTGCTCAGGCCTCCACTGCCTTTCCCCAGGGCTTGAAGGCTGGGGCTGGCCACATCAGGGATGCAGAGGAGGGACCCAGGGACAAACAGTCTGTCCCAAGCCCCAGACGCCTTCTGTGCTGCGTTGGGGTGTTGCTTGTATGTGTGCCTTCAGGGAATGAGTTATGAAAGGTCATGGTTGGGGGTGGGTAGGAAGCCATGACCACATACCTATCAGCCAACCTACTCTTTTTCAAAGCTGTTTTGTGCAGGAAGATATTCCTCGCTTGTTTGTCACTTCCTTATGTTAAGGACTGGAAAGCTTTCTCTTAGAGCAAACTAAACTGTGCGGTAGCTAACAATGCATTGTTAACCCAGAATAGTTTTAGCCCTTAAAACAAGTCTGTAGGTTTGTGCTCTTCATCTTTTTCTGGTATCACCCGAGCACCTTGTCTGGTCTGTAACTGTTGAGGTTGAGCTGTTAACTCGGGGGTCTGGGTTGACTCAGAGGTTGACCTGTTACTGTAGTGTACAGTTGTTCAAATTGAGGCTTACTTTGTTGTTTAACTGCTGAATACGTTTCCTGAGTCACAGCTTTGCAGGTGTCTTCAGACATGAAGCAGGTTGTGTGATGGAGATAATAGCCTGAAAGCTAATGTCCGAACAGCAGAAATTTGAAAGAAATAGTTGAATTTTTTTTTTTTTGGTTGGTTTTAATGTGAAATGAATAGCACTGGTAAAGGTAAACTGAAGCAGAACTGACCCTGCTCAAGTTCCATTTAGTACCTCTCCCCTGACAAATGCAGCATGCAGATTTCTCTCCTCTCCTGCGCTCTGTGCTGAATTGAAACCACTGCAAGAATTGTGTGTAGGTTCAGCGCTCAAGACTTGAGAACTTGGATGCAAACGTTGCTTCTGACAACATGGCATCTCTGGGCGTGTGTGGACAGGCAGCTGGTAAAGGTACACGCTAGTAACAAAACACTTTTTTTTTTTTTTCCCCTTCCTTCCCCTTAGCTTCTTTTACGATCTCTCTTCGTACTGTGGACAACATCATAGTTACGATTAAACTGAGACCTGGTGTTTCACAGGGCTGTCAAATTCGTGTAAAATCTTTACCCAGATCTGACCTCAAGATAAAGCCTGGGGAGAATGTAACTTTTACCTTCACTTGTAAAACGCCGGAGGAATATTTCATCATGGAAATTCAGAAAAATATTGGTAAGATTTATGTTTTCAGATTTTTTTTCACCTATGACAGTTTTCTTCTAGTAAAACTACATACCTGTTTTTTCTTCGGGGAGGGGAAGCAGGGGGCCTGTTACTATAGTAAGGTAGCTCCTATAATCTTGGGTAAGAAGAAATCTTTGAATTTTGATAAATAGCCTGAAGTACTGAAGTTACAGAAGTTTAAAAAAAACTCTGCATTTTTATGGCCTGCAGAGTGAAAGTTAACTCAATTGTTTCAGAAACGGTTAAATGATAGTTTGTTCCATCAATTGCTTTCTCTCTTCCCTTCTCCCCCTGGTTATGAACCTACCAAAGGAACTTATTTCCTTTCAAAAGCCTCTGAACATTTTTAACGACATATCACCAATGTTATACATTGAACATCTTGATGCAGTCTGAGGGCAACAGAAATACTGAAGATACACACATTTGCCTTATATTAATTGATCATTATTAAAGCCAAGAACTTGAAAATTTTGAAAGCGTTGGAACTAAACCTTCATTTGACTTGAATGTAATCCCCAATGTGTGCAAGTGTGGCAACGTACTCCTTAATGACATGAACACATACTACTTATCAGCAATATCTCAGACTTCATTTGGCACTCAGCCTTGGGCTGTATCCTCATTGTTTGAGGTTGTATTTAAACTCTGATCTTAAAGATAGTTCTCTTCATGCTTTGGAGTTTTGTTTATATAGTTCATTCAAATAGTAATACTCACAATACTTCATGATTATTTGTTGGATAGAGTTGTATTTTTTTTTTTGTCTTAAATCTATGCCTAGTCTCCCCTTTTATAAAGTGAGTTTATTTTGGCGGTCCAGTTTGAAATACCAATAATCTGGCTTTTTTCTAAGAAAACTTCTGTAGGTTCTCCCCCAGAATACTTAATTGGCAGCTGTGATTATTCATCGCTTCAGCAAATCCTGGGCCTCAGGATATGTGTCAAGGTATCAAGAAAGCGAAGATACAGTTCATGACAAGCAGTGGAAAGTTTAAAGATAAATGATTTGATTGGCATCAAATCAGAATTCTCTGACTGAGATGGGGTAAAATCGGAACCTTCTGTTCTTTCACTTCCCTATCCTATTCTGTAAATACCTTCTAACTTCTGCAGCAAACAAGGCAGGAATACTACAGACAATGGCTCCCTTTTGTTAGTCAGCCTGACTCATCCCTAGAGCCGGTTTATCCTGCCTACTCTATGGGATAGGAGTCCTGTTTAAAGATGGCGTCTGACCACATTACAGCGGCGTTTTCTAATGCGTATAGAATGAGAGAAATTAAGTACAACCTCAGAACTGTAAAAATAGCAACAAAGAGGAAAGTAGTAAATTCCTCATTTAGTTGATGACCTTCCATAGTGTATTATGGCTGTTCTCTCTCTGCGTTTAGACTGTGTATCGGGTCCGTGTCCCTTTGGAGATGTCCACCTTTACCCACCAGGACTACCTCGTCTTAATAGGACTTTCATCTGGGATGTGAAAGCCAGTACAAAGGCTGGGCTTGAACTGCAGTTTGCTACCCCATGGTTAAGACAGATTGAACCAGGAGGCACATGTCCAGATTTCATTAGTTACAACATCAACAGCTGTATTGATACAGCCACGGTCGACATTGGCACCTTCTGCAGAAATGGCTCAGTGTCTCGGGTTAAACTGCAAGGAGGAGTCATCATGGCCCTGCATCTCCCGTGGAACTCATCTCTCACCACCTCGGGCTTTAACATAGCAAATAGGTCTTCCATAAAAAGTAAGTACAGAATACTTTTTCCTCCCTCTTTTTTTCCACGATGTAATTGCTTCATGCAGATTGCAGCAGAATTCTTTAAACCTTTGTTTTCAGCTAACCTGCAGTAGCTAGATATTTCCGAAGTTATGCCTGCCTGCACCTTTTTTGGTTTTATCATGTGTATGCTCCTGCTTATCTGTCCCTACATACTGGCACCATCTTATTACTATATGCGCAGAAGCCTTGAGAACTGTCACTTCCTTGCTCCACTGACTTGTAGTGTCTAGTTTCTGTACTGCTATCCCTAATTTTCTTCTACTTCCTTTTTTCCAAAATGCTTTGTTGTGGTGGTGGTTTGTTGTTTAAGTGATTTTATGCTTACATTTGGTATCTATTGCTCTTCTAGGGTCAAAATATCACAGCTCAATTGTTTAACCTAATAATTATGAGCATTATTTTGTTGCTGCTTTTGGTGCACTTTTACACATTTTCAACCTCTTTAAACTTCTTAAAACATAAACATATCTGGTTTATGATTTTTAAATGTTTTCTACTAGGTAAGATTTGGCAGCATAAGCAGAATGAGCTGTGGGAGTTGTTTGCTGCTTCCAGTGTGTAAAATGGTTTGTTTATTTTTAAACAAAGCTTCCTTAACTTACTCAAGTCCTCAAATCTCCCCTCCTCTTCAGGAGGGCAAGGGAGGGGAAGGGGAAACGGTGCCTGGAAGGCACATGAGTCTGTTTGCTTACATATAGCTGTCTGTTTCAGCGTGCACAGTAACATAAAATATTGTGTAATGGACTTCTCAAAATTCCTGAGACATGTACGACAGTTAACGGTCACTTTGTGATCTCAAGACAAGCCTGTCTTGGAGATCTGCTTACGCGCTCTATGTGAATTTGGCAATTTTTGCCATCAGGTGTAGCTAGAAACTGATCCAGATCCATGTTTTCGAAAGGCTTCCACAGTGGTAAAACCAGTTTTAAAAAAAAAAACTACAAAAATTACAAAATTTTTAACTCCTCCCCCAGTGTAGCACTACTGAAACATTCAGACAAGTAAGGGGCATGGCAGCCCCTCACACTCATCATTCTTGGAGTCTTAAAATGGGCCTGTAATCTTTGTGCACGTAACCTCACTTTCTGTTAAGTGCTTGAGATTCGTTCAAGCACAAAGCATGTTACGTGGTCTCTGTGGCTCACATTAATGTTCTGTCACGCGTATTTGAGGCTCTTTGCTGCTGTGCTCTTGTTAGACCTCTGAAGGTCTTTGGACTGAGAACTCCACACTGGTTTAAAAGCTCACATCCTCTTTCTGTTTCATGTAATCCAATGAAGCAGTACTAGCAGAAGCGGTTGTCAAGTTGTATGTTTGCTCCTGTGAAGTAGGATCATACCAGCAGTAGGATCTATCCTTTCCGAAAATATAGGACTGTGTGTCCATGTGCTTGGAAGATAAACCCACTAAGTTGAAAATACAGCATTAATATATTCCTTACCTTTTGTGTAACTGAGGATAATAGCATTAACTCAAGTATATGTGTTAGTCTGAGGATGTTTTTGTGTGTGTGTGTGGTTTTTTTTTTTGTTTGTTTTTTTTAAATAACCTAGCCCGTAGCTGAGGTGGGTGATCTCACTGTCATATAAAAACACTCTACTGCTGCAGTGCTGCATGTGTCTGCCAGTCAGCCTTCTTTAATTGGTACTTGTTTTGTATGTTTTTTCCTCCATCACAGGATTATGCATTATTGAATCCACTTTGAAGGGGGAGTCTTCAGTCACCCTGATGTCCCCCAACTATCCACGGGGCTTTCCAGAGGATGAGCTCATGACATGGCAATTTCATGTTCCATCTAACATGAGAGCAAGTGTTTTTTTCCACAACTACAGCCTCTCCAACTGCGAAAGGAAAGAGGAGAGGGTGGAGTACTACATACCTGGCTCAGTCAGTAATCCAGAGGTGTTTAAGCTGAGCGACAGCCAGCCTGCCAATATTGCTGGCAGTTTCAACCTGTCCCTGCAGGGCTGTGATCAGGATGCCCAGAACCCCGGCATCCTCCGTTTGCTCTTCCAAGTCATCGTTCAGCATCCTCAGATTGATGAGAGTACGTAGCTGTTTACCCATTACGTCTCTTTATGCCTGCTGTTTCACTTGCTTATCTCTTTCCTTCTACAGATATAAACTAGCTCTACTGCTTTTGTTTATAAACATCTAGGCCAAGCACCACAAGGAAGAGAATAATATGTATGTGTGAATATATACATTTAAGAAATATATATATTTATATAGTATATATATGTACACCTATATATATATATTTATTTATTTTGAACTTTGGACCTTCCTTGACTTTAAGGAAGTGGGTTGCCAGGCAACACTGAGAGGCCTGTATTACTACTGTGCTGAGTGCCAGTGGCTGTCATGACAGCGAGGTGAATGATGATGCTGAAATTGCAAGGCAGAGTAAAAACTCCATTGTAGATATACTGTATCTTGTAAATGAAGGTTCCTTTCCTGTTCCAGTGTACACATTGTATAATTGCATTTAACATCTGCAGTATCAGATCTTGCATGTTATATAAACAAAACTAAGCAACAGGTAGCTTTTCCTTGAGAATACGTTCCCTGTGTGGGGATTTGATCCAGTTATAAGAACCTTAACTGCTTGATTGGGAATGTTTAGCTTACGCACCACTGCATATTTTCCAATACAGAAATCAAGTTCAAGCTTATTCAGATGATTTTATTTTCAGCTGTAAGAGTCAACATTTTAAAGACCATTCCTAAAGTGCAGCAGGTCAAGATCGGGAGTATGAACTGGTGAAATGGGAGATTTAGAATTATTTCTTTCTACTACTAAGGACATCAATACATGCTCTCTCCTTCCTTCCTTTCCTTCCTCTGAGTTTTATTTTGTTCCAAAGGGAAACCTGAACACCTTCTAGTGTGTGACTTTTATGTCAATATGATACTTCAATAACAGCATCCCTTACCTATTCAAACCTTCTTGTGAGTTCTTGCTACTTCTTACTACACTGAAAAAACTGAATTTTGTTTTCTAACCCTCAAACTCAGCCTGGCTTAACACATTCTTCAGTGTTTAATATTTAGCACTGATTAAAATGTTTAAACTCTTGCTAAAATAAAATGCAAGATGAAATGGGCTATATCTTTGATGGGTTCTAGTGGTTCTATCTTAAAATCAGTATGCAGTAACTTGTAATGCCACAGCACCTATTTAAAAACAGGAATAAAAGGCCTCGGAAGAGTAGCTAGGTAAAGAGATACGCAGTGATTTATTATCTGGCTTTTTAGCTCTGACCTGAATTCCTGATGGAGAGGAGTAACCAAGGCCCTTCTCTCGCTGAAGGGAGAGGTGAATACAAGTCCATGCTGCAGGCTGCCGCTGCAGCAGGAGCTAGGTACGGGCTTTCTGAGTGCTCCTAGAGGGAATGAAGTTTGCATGACCTGTGCCTTGAAGTCACATATCCAGAAGGGGCAGGTAGCATCTCAGCAGCCTCATCCACAGTTCTTTGCATGGAGTGCTTTGCTGTGTAGTCTGGCTCCATTCGTGAAGAGCAAATCCTCCTGAATCCTCAGAGGAAAACCTTGTTAACACAATAAATGTAAGCAAACATGATTTTGTGTTGCATCTTGGAAGGCAGACAGAGAGAAAACATTGTATTTGGTTAGTCAGCTTTATCTCCCTTCTACTTTGGAAAGCAAAGAGGAATTTTAATATATGATGGTCAGTAGACAAGATGATAATCTTCTTTAAAAATAAATGAATAAACAGGTTGTCTTTTATTTAATGAAATGAAAGTAATGAACCACTTGGATTTAAGAGAACAGCGGTTTCCCTAGGGATTTTAGAGGAATTCAGTAGTGATATTTAGTTATAAAATTTCCATCAAAGATTCAAATATACCTCAGTCGTCAGGACAGTATTGAGACTTTAATTAAAAAACAAACAAAAATATGCTGTCTCTAGTGTGGAAGTTGAACATAATTCTTATTAAAAATGAATTGATATCTACATATTCTTAAAGCTTCCCAAACGTCTGTGTATTTCACAGCTGTCTTTATCCCCTTGTCTAAGGACAAGCACAATATAGCTCTTTACAGTCAAAATTACTCCCTTCATCTAACGCCGTCCATGTTTAGCTGCTGGAAAAAATCTCTTGAGAATGAGTCTTATGCAGTAGAAAATCGAGATTCTGTGCCTGGCTGTGACACTGACTTAGAGATTTCTGCCTGATCTCTTGCTTTTTTTGTGTCTGTAGTTTCCCATGCAGGAGAGAGCTGTGTTGTTCATCTTTTGTTTATGCCTTTGAGCTCCATAGCTGAAAAAAGAAACCAAGGAGTGTGAGGTTTTTTTAATACTGCCCTTTTTTTCCTGCATCAGACACACATGTGCCTCCTTGATTGCATAAAATACTGTGTAGATCTGTTAATTTTTCCACATGATGGATACACTTTCTGAACTAGACTACTGCCACAGCCTTGGATTTTTTTCCTCTGGCCCTACACTGGGCTCACTCCAGTAGCTCCATGTCTCTCTTGTACTGGGGAGCCTAGCCCTGGATGCAGCGCTCCAGATATGGCCTCAGCAGTGCTAAGCAGAGGAGAAAGATCACCTCCTTCAACCTGCTGCCAATGCTCTGCCTAATGCAGCCCAGGACACCACTGGCCTTTGCTGCAGGGGCACGTTGCTGGCTCATGGTCAGCTGGGTGTTGACCAGGACCGCCAGGTTGTTTTGTGCAAAGGGGCTTTCCAGCACATCAACCCCCAGCCTGTACTGGTGCATGGGGTTATTCCTGCCCAGAGGCAGGAGCCTGCACTTGCCTTTATTGAACTTCATGAGGTTCCTCCCTGCCCTTCTCTCCAGCCTGTCAAGGTCCCTCTGAGTGGCAGCACAGCCCTCTGGGGTATCAGCCACTCCTCCCAGTTGTGTAAATGTGCTGAGGATGTGTTCTGTCCCACCATCCATGTCATTAATGAAGATGTTAAACAGTTTTGGCCCCAGGATCAACGCCTGGGATATACCGCTAGTGACTGTTTTCATTGAAAGAAGCTGGACTTCATGCTGCTGATCACAACCCTTTGAGCCCAGCAGTTCAGCCAATTTCCAGTCTACCTCACTGTCTGCTTACCTGGGCTGTATTTCATCAGTTTGTCTGTGAGGATGTTACGGGACAGTGTCAAAAGCCTTACTGAAGTCAAGGTACCCAACGTCCACTGCTGTCCCCTCCTCCACCAAGCCAGTCATCTCAGCCTAGAGGGCTGTCAGGTCTGTTGAGCGTGGTTTCCCCTTCATAAATCCATGCTGACTACTCCCAGTCACTTTGTCGTTCGTGCTTTTCCTGGAAATGGTTTCCAGGATGATCTGTTCCATTGCCTGCTCAGGGATTGAGGTGATGCAGCAAGACAATTTCTGAGCTGAAGAAGGGCCTTTTCTTTACCTGTTCTGTTGCCTGTGGAAGTACAGCCAAATACCTCCCTAGAGCTTTTGCCACTTTGTAAAGGCATCAGCATCCTGCTATTAATTCATTATTTTTAAAGCCTAAGGGAAACACTTTCCATAAATGTCCTATATTCCTTCCAGGTGTTGGAGAAGCTCCAGTGGCTGGAGACATGCCTCCTTCACAAAGATCTTCCTGAGCTGAATCTCTCTGTTTGAGAGCAGGTGCCAGGCAGGACGTTGTCTATGTGAGCCTGGGCACTCTGAACTTTTTGGGTACCTTAAATCCAGTGAGCTCAGACAGTAGTTGCAAGGCTTCCTGCAGCAACCAGCCTATGTGCAGTGGGGTACTTGGAAAGGAATGGACTGCAAGAGAAATCAGTATTAAGGACGGGGAAGACATTCTTTTATTTATTTATTTTTTTTTTTAAGGTTAACTCTACCAGCTCCCAGGTTTGTAGGTTTTCTTACAGCTAGTCAGAAAAAATGTCTGGAAGAACGCTTCTGGACAATTAAATGGAAGGGCAATGCGTTAGTTCAGTCGTGCTGTTGAGGGAAACCAAGTAGACAAGCTAGGCCTGATCCTCAGGCTTCCCACCTGCCTGATGATAGGCTTTCTAGTTGGCTAGAGTAGAGTCTTTAAAAAATTTCTTTCTGTTTCTTAAAACAGATTTGTCTTTTTCTTCTTACAGTTCTGTTTTATGGGAGTCTTCAGTTTGGTTTCCAAGAACTTTTTTTTTAATTTTCATTACACAAAATGTCCCATGGAAACAAATGCTAGCGCTTGTAGGGTTTCGCTGACCGTTCTTAGAAGTGGTGCGTGTTCATTTCTGGCATCTTTGTTTTTAAATACCAAACAAAAATGTTTTTTGGGAAGCCTCTTTGAAAGCTATAGTCATAATGACCTTCACTGCTTTTGCCAATGGAGAATACTTGGCATTTTTCCCCCTTTTGGACCATCCTGGTGCTTGCATTTAAATTAGCTTAATCTTTAACTGACTCCAGACAACCAGATGTGCTTAATTACTGACTTCAGGCAACTCTGTTCAGTTTGGCTATAAAAAACCTAATGCAATGAAAAATTATCTGAGATGGAAATTTTGCAATGAGTACAAAATTTGAGAACTGAGAAACTTCTTTCTTTGATCAAGTGTTACGGGATCAATA
This sequence comes from Struthio camelus, assembly GCF_040807025.1. NCBI lineage: Eukaryota > Metazoa > Chordata > Aves > Struthioniformes > Struthionidae > Struthio > Struthio camelus. The sequence continues at coordinate 50,897,340 of NC_090943.1, forward strand.
GAACTCACTTTAAAAGAAATATAAGAAACCTCTTAGGGAAAACAAATTCAAACATGGTGATCTGAACCCTTTAATGAGTTCCTTACATTATAACCTAACCTGTTCAAAAGAGACTAGCATACATGTTACCCCACTGTAGCTGAAAAGAGGTAGTGAAATGGGGTGTGTATGCAAAAAGTCTTGAAACTTTGTATTAGAAGAATAGGACATCTCCTGGGTTTATGTCACACTGATGGAAATAAGAACTAAATAATGTTTTCTTAGCTAGTATAAAAATAGCTATAACCACTGCTTATTGAATGTGATGAGACGAGAGAGGGGAAGTTCCACTTCTTTCCGCAGTTCTTGCTAGTGATTGCTCTGTCTAAGCTATTAACATTTTTTTGTTGCAGATATCACCCATTTGGTTGATCTTAGCAGAGAATGGGATATGACTGTAACAATATACTCTGAAGGGTGGCCCAGCTGGAGCCCATTCATATCTGAACCGATATGCCTGATCTGTAAGGATCCTCGCACCTGTGACCGTGCTTTGACTTTAGCGTCTGGGGCCATCTACAAGATTTCCTTTCTGTGCAATGACTTGGCCCGTCTGAGGATCACAGCTGAAAAAAATATAAGTATGGCAAGAGTGCTTTTATGCTGTTTCCTAGAGAATGCTTTTGTATGCTTTTCCCTAGAGAATGCTTTTGTATGCTTTTCCCTGATGATCAGCTAAACCTTGTCTCTTGCTTTTCCTTAAAGTAGATTTTGGTTGGAAATCACGCCTTATTGTTCACTACGTTGTTGCACCTTTGCAAGAGAAATGGTGTAGTTGTCCTTAGAAAGGCAATGATAGCATGCCTGTAAGAATCTTCTTACTGAAAACTGCAAAATATGGAAACAGAACAGGAGAGCCATAAATCTGCCTATTAAAACATGGGATCAGGGCTGCCATTAGGAAAGTGTCTTATGGCATTTGTGTGTCTGTTTGGCATAGGTTTTTCCCAAATGTTTTCAAATACTTGTAGAGGAAGAGTTTTAAATTATATTTCTGGGCCTTGACCGTGTTTTCTAACTGGTCTGCAATGGTGTCCCAATAAGCAACTGATACAAAGTGGGGAATTTTGCATACATTTATATTTGTAGTTTTCTTTGTCCTGCCCCATTTTAAGGAAAGCTCTTAAACTCTAGGTAATATCTATTTTAGTAATGATCACTACAAGAGGGGGGAGGGAAAAAGGTCTATGGCAGTGTCTTCGGGTGAACGTATTCTTTCTCAGGTAAATGTTTATCTGGACCTGACACGCACAAGTAACAGAACTCTCTGTGTACACTCTGGTACACAGGAAGACTTGGTTTTCCTAGATATTTCCTCTGCAAGAAAAAAAAAAAAAACTATATGGCTTATTTTTGTGATTGCAGGCTGTGTTGATTTTTGGCGATGTCGGAGGAAGATCTATGCCCTTTCAGTGCCCAAGGCTATTACGCAATTGCCAATTCGACTGCATAAGTTTATTTGGAAGCTTTTGGCGCCAGAACTGATCAATGTAGAAATTATGTCTCCGTCCTTGAAACTTCAGCAACATGTCCCAGAGCAGAGGTGCAACACAAGCTACAGTTACAGCATTGTTAGTGCCACCCCAGAGGGAGATTTAAATGTTGGTTTATTCTGTCCTGGGGGATCCATTGAAAAGATTCAGATGAGGAACAACATTACCATATCCTTAAAAACGTTTGGTAAAGGATTCTTCAATGAGTCTAATCATCAGGATCTGAAAATGTCTTTTGTGCAACATATTGAAGGTAAGGTAGTGCTTTGTACCCCTTTCCTAATTGTTGTATCTTTCAATGCAATTATTAATACGTATGTGAATAAACAGAAATAAGAGTTCAATTCTTTAGCTTCTAGTCCTGCTGTGATTACTGGACAAATCTTTATTTGAATCGGTGGCGTTATTTAATTCTTGAAAAATGAAAAAACTTTGTACTCCAGAAGGTAGGTAGGTGCTTGTGGGAAATTCTGCAGATAAATCTGTGCTAATTGTGAAAATTACTGATGTGAAAGAGGTGATAAATGACTTGTGTTCCTGGTACTGAGATGTCATTGATCGTATAAATTTGCTGATTGCATGTGTAAGCAGTGCATTTTTGTTACAGAGAAGAAAGGCTAGATAATTTTGCATACTGAAAGAGAAAGCCTTCAAAAAAAAAAAAAAAGGATTGAAACTAAGTAAACTTTCATTCCTGTATTTCTTTCCTTCTTTCCTTTGCTACAGATGAATGTACTTTCACTGTGAGTCCAGACCCAAAAGCTAAACTTTACTTAGAGACTCCCAACTGGCCTTATGGTCTACCTCCTTATGTCTCTATATCATGGTACATCAAAGTGCCCAGTAAGCAAGTTGCTCGCCTGGGATTCTCAAAGGACCGCATGGGCATTGCTTGTGAGACAGGACGTGCTTATCTCAACATACAGGAACAGAAATTCAGGGCAGAAGAAACCGTGCGTCGGGAGGATGAACTTCTGCCTGAGCCCCTAGATATGTACCACAACTTCTGGGTAAACATCTCTAACTGTAAACCTGTGGATAAGACACATTTGACCTTACAGTTCTGGGTGACTTTTGCTGAAAAAAAGATAGGTGAGTCCTGTAAGATTATAGTCATTTGTTTTCCACTTGATTCCTTTCTTTCCGTTCATGAGAGCAATAATATGTGCTGGTCCGCTGCATGCGTTGGGATTTTATATCTTCATGTGCGTGTTTTATGAGATCCCTGCTTTCTGAAATACTTGTTTCTCAAAAACCTCCTTGAGTTACAGATGAGTACTTTTAGAGTCTGGGAAGAAAGATTTTTTTTTTTTTTCTTTTTCATATATCTTTTAAATTTGGGGAAGGGGGAATTCTGGTTTGTGAGATTATATATATTTATTTATTTATTTTATTTTGCTTTTTTTTTGTGTGGCTTTTGTAATCTGTGTGTATCTTTTAGACATGCAGCATTTTTTTCTTTGCTCGCACATGAACTTTTCTGATGAATTTTATGACTCCTAGTTATGTTGGCTTGGGGTTTTCTTTTATACTTCAGAGAAAAGAATTATACTGGTGAAAAGTTGGTGAAATGTAACTACTTTCTATGCTGAATCCTTTTCTGTCTCTCCCCACACTTTCTCCTACTTCCTGCCTATCCAGCCAGAGGCATGTGAGACATCTGAGGTAAGTTTAAATGTATTGAATTCTTACACCAAGGGCTCATAGCTTTTTATTATTTATTTATTTAGTTTTCTTGACTGTGTTCCTCCTCTAGCAACAGCAGTTCCTCCTCAGGCAGTAAGCAGCCTGTCTTTGCTTGGCCCTAAACTACTTAAGTGGCTTGTGTACCCTTAGGTGAGCACAGTCTGGGAACTCCTGCTTTGCACACAGCTAATACTCTTAGAAACGTTGAAATGATTCAAATCCAACTTTTGGATTGGTTTTTAGGAGAAAGCTCAATGTTTTCTACATCTCACTCAGTGTTCCTGTACCTTCTTGTCTGCTTGTAGATCTAGCAGTGATAATTGCTGTGGTGTCTGGGACTGGACTTCTTGTGGCTATCGGACTCACCGTGTGCTGTGTTAGGAAGAAGTAAGTTCATAATTCAGCATCTGTAACTTAGCAGTTCAGTAAGACGTTTCTGGAGAGCCACTGGGCCATCTTTATTTCAAATGTTGGTATAGTTCCTTAGAACAAGGATCTGAAGCATAAGGTAGGCAATGCACTGAGGGCTGAAGTCAAGTGACTTCAGGAATGCTGCTCTACTCCAAATTGCTTGGCTTTAGTAATGAGCTTTTGCATTAGCGTGGGCTTCTCGTACTGAAAGTAAGATATTGGTTGGATTTCATCAGTGATTGCTATGAAATGAAATTGCAAAGAATGTGGTTGCTCTGCCTATAACTACACAAGACTCTGTTCAAACAAGCTTTAAACTCACTTTACTAGCGTCTCAAAATTAGCCAAGCTTTTGCATCGCTGCCTTGAGACAGAGTTCCTAAATTGATTCCAAGTCATTAAACGAAGACTTTTTCTAAAGAGTGTGTCATGTTTTATTTCTCATGGTCAGAGGAATTCTACTTTCTGAGGATGGACTAAAGTGAGAACTTCTTTATTACGTGCCTATAGAATGGTACAGAGAAAGGTCAGATACAACAAAAGCTATTTTTCTTCAACACAACCTGTAGCAGTTTATTCTGGGGCTTATACACCAAATAAGAGCACTTTTTTAAAGACTGATGAGCTCTTGGAGGGAAAACTAGACTGAGCAAAACAAACATGCATAGCATTACTCATGCAAGCAGAGTTAGAAGCCATTGATAGCTTGGAGCTTCTGATACTTAGATGCTCAGTGCTGGCAGGGTGATTGGGTCCAGGAGCTATAAAACACGGACTAAGTTGTCCAATATGATGACTAGAACATTATGAGCACTCATCTCCGCTACTCAGGAAAGACTTTGGAATCATGGGCTTATTCTTCAGCTGAGCCCTCACTGTTTCCACCTTTGGACAGTCACACCAGAGACAGAAAAAGTTCATTTGACTTTCATAAGTGGATCCAGGTTACTTTACTTGTCTTGAGCCACAGTCAGCCTCATAAAATGAGTGAGGGTCTGATGGCCTTTAGGTCCAGATCTGTGGATGTTAAGAGGCTCAGGGCACAGCACAGTTGGGACCCCTGAACTTGGGAGATTGCTGGAGTTAATCTTGCAAACTCCAAAGTCAGTAGAACAGAAATAGGGAACTGAATACTGGAAAGTTATTTTCTGTTTCCTTTAAAAAAAGGTGCTATATTTGAAAAGCATGTCTAGACTGGAGAGGTATTTTTCCTAAGATTGCAAGTGCAGCCTTCAATTCAAGTAGACTGTCTAATACTGAGAGCTGGAATGGGTAAATAAAAGTTGTCTTTATCTAGTTTAAATGCTCCAGCCATGTTTTCTTTCTGACCTGTTAATTTCAACTTTATAACAGGAAGAAGAAAAGCCAGAATCCTATGGTGGGAGTATACAACGCTAACGTGAATACCCAGATGCCTGGAAAACAAGGTTTATTTAAAAAAGGGAGGAGAAACAATGAGTCTCATGTCTATGCAGTGATTGATGATGCTATGGTCTATGGGCACTTACTGAAGGAATCCAATGGCTCAGTCACTCCAGAAGTTGATGTGTATCGGCCTTTTGATGGCCCCGTTGGTAGCTTGCCGCCTTCTCCACCTCCTTTGTCTTTCAGAAAAGATATTAAACTCTCTCCTGGCGTAGAGGAGCCTCCACCTCTGACAGAAACAGACCATGATGCTTATACGTTTGCTCATCAGAAATCGGGGGAATCGCAGAACAATGGAGATGCAAATGAAAAGAATAATGGAGATACGAGCACATCCTTGCTGGAAAAAAAGGAAAGGGATAGTTTAGAGGAGTAATTTTATACTGAGTATAGCAGTTTTCTTTGGAAATACAGGTGACCTGTATGGACAAGGGTCTAGGAGTGGGGAGAGGAAAAAAAAACAAAAAAAAAACCCCAAAAAACAGAAGAGGAGTATTATTTTTTAAGTGTGTTTTTGATATTAATTTTGTTGTGTTTTTTTTTAAACTTCAGCTGCTGGTAGGTTCCAATTTTAGAGTGAATATCTAGCAAACTCAAAAACAGTAGATGCTCTCCGGGAATGTATGCACTTTCAATTGTGAAAGAAATGGCAAAGGTACACTCCTTTTAAATTATCAAGACATCAGGAAAACGGCAATAAATAGACGGGGAAGAGTATTTCGTCCAGGATTTCCTCCTCTCTCAGAAGTGATTTGTCCTGTGTGTAGGCTGGTGACCTTTTGAAGACATAGGCACATCTCTGGTTCAGGGCAGCTCCAGACTGCACAGATGTTGGCTCCTTTTCCTAGTGTCTGAGCATAGGAAGGGGACATTGAATGCCATTTCCACCACTTGCTTCTTGAAAATTCACCATATTTCTCATGCTGGTTGCTATGGAAATGTAGTGAAAGATCCTGTCTGCTGCCTGAAAGAGTCCAGTTAATGTAAATCAGTGTGAATACTTGAGCTTGTGCCCTTCTAGTTCAGAAGTAAAGTTATGGGTGTTTTTCTCTCTTTTCCAGCTGATGTTAAAACACTTCTGTAGCTCTGTGTGAACCTATACCAAAGACTATTTGCCTTGCTTTTTTACACAAACAATTTGGAAAGCCTAAAACAATTTGCACTTTTATTCAGATGCCCGTAGTGTTCACAATTTACTAATATCGCCCTTTTTGGTCCCAGATAAGAGTGAGGATGCAGTGAAGAAATAATGATGTGATGATCCAGCTGCTTAGTAATGCTTTGCACTTGACCTGTAAAAGATGCTGGCTTATTAAGTAAAGGATTAAAAAAAGAGGCAAAGAAAATGCATTTGGTTTTCAGCAAGCAGTTTCTCTGGAGCGCAAGGTATAAGAGTGAATCCATAAGGAAGGCCTAGGTTTTTTTTTTTTTTGGTGTGTGTGGTTTTTTTTTGTTTTTAACAGGATGACTTTAACAACCATATTGAAATGAAGGTGGAGATCAACTCTTGATTTTTTTTTTTTAATTTTTTTTGTGCGACTTCTACTTTTCCATCATCTAGTTGCCTTTAAAAACCATATCTTAAAAACAGAAAAATAATAGGATTCACTTTTAAGTGCTGTAGTTCGAATGTCCCTCAATTTTTGTGCCTTTTAAAACCTGAGAGTCAGATCTTCATGCCTCAGAGGACTAAGGATATGTGAATTAAATTACCTTTTATATACAAACATCTGGCTTGTCTAGGTGTGCAGTTAGTGAGGATGTTTGCAGTTTTGTGTGCAGCACTAGACTTGACCTGGGAAGTTCACTCTGAATGTCATAACCTCACCGTTTCTTGCCTAATGATAGAGTGCCTTATAGTTTATAGACAATACTGTGTATCTTGCATGCAGTAATGTTAAACAGGTATAGTAATGTCTAAAACGAAAATGTCTTTACTGAAACATTACTGTTTGCATCAAAAAAAAATGTGGATTTCACTCTGTTAACTGTTAGCATTGAAAACTATTTATACACGCGATTTTGTATGTATAATAGTATATACCATTATCACACTGATTGTTATATTGGATCGAAGCAGTATGTCATAACTGACTCAGTTTCCTGTAGCATATAGTAAGACGTGTGCCAGGTAAAAGTGTCTTTTAACTGTTTTGTGTATTTTTCTGCTTACATTTAGCACTTTAATATACAAATGTGTGTTCCTAGATCTCTGGCTAGTCATTGAGATCACATATTTCAAAGTGTACCGGAGTAATTTAATGCCATTTTAGCACTCAGATTTCTGTAGTACTGATGACTATTTTTCTCAGGTAACTGAACTGCCACAGTACATTTTATCAGGGTTAGTCCAGTTGTGCATTCATCTGGCCAATGTTTCTCTCTTTTCTTTTCTTGCAAAGGAATGAGAAGCTTATAAGAGAAATTCAAAGCTGTTTCATCCCTCTAGCTCAGTTTCTCCAATTGCTTTTCTGCTAAGTCTTTTCGTTCGTGTTCTTTCTAACTAACTGAAGAGAACGAAATAGAGGTCAGGCTTTTGCTCACAGCCTCTTGATTTCTGAAGGAAAGATATGATGCTTGTTGATTGTTTATTTGTTTTAACTCATTTTTTGATATGGCAATATAAGCCTTGTTTACAGTTGTTTCCTATCTGAGGTTGACTTTCACTATGCTTGCTCGGGTATGTTTAGAATAAGGGTTCAGGCGAAAATTCCAGTTTTCATTAAGAGAAAGTTGCGACTTAAATTTTTTTTTTTTTAATAAAATGTAACTGTAGTACCAGCTGGAGTAATTACTGTACATCTTTCTCATAAATGTGTGTTTGTGTGTATAAATGTGTGCATTATGTGAATGGAGTTAAATATTGAGAACCTCAACATCTTCTAATCATCTTGGAATGATACCTCAAGCATTTCCCAGTGAATGGTCTATGCAGTCCTGCCAGCTTGTGGATTTAGCTTTCTGCATGAAAACATGATCGAAGGAATCTAGTAAAGATCTGGTGCTTCACAATATGCTGGTGGCACTCAGAAATCCTGTGAAGCAGGGAAGCTTCCTATAGAATTTCCAGAACAAGTCTCCTTTTAGACAAAAGAGGGAGGGATAATTCTATCAGCTAATATATAAATGTCCAACTCGGTAGACCTCATGCTGGGAAAACTTGTACCGATTTTAATGAGAGCCTTGCTTCCCTATGGAATACAGGGTCAGCTTCAAGTATTGTGATGCCTGACTGGCCGTAGCAATGGCAGCACCCTAGACAACAGGAATGTGTTCCTGGAGGACCTAGTTCAAGGTGAGACCGTACTGCAGACTGTGCATGTCGTGGTTTGCTGCGTAGTCAACGATGTGCTATTAATTGCTGTTTTCAGAGGAGCGTGTTTAGATTGTTGGGGAGAAGGGCTGTAAAATATCTAGCTTCCTAAATAACAATGAATGGTCTTGCGGCCTCTTGGTAGGATCATAATGCTTGTAATTTAGTCAAGCCTGACTGACGTACAAAATTGAATTCCAAATTAATTTCTTTTCAGGGATAATAGCACAAAAGTACACTTTATTACTAGTCTTTCAGGCCAGAAGAGAGCTTTATGAAAATATATGAAGCCTTTCTTTGTTTCTAAATTAAAGTGCAGGGAATCTGTATGTATAGCTGCTTGCTTTTTTGTTTCTTTTATAATCTTGAAGCAAATTTCATGCACAAAAAGTAGCGCTTGAAATCCCCACTACTTTTGAGGATTTCAGTGATCTTTGGGAATGCATCTTAGGCCGAAGTAGTCGGATCAGCTCTTGGAAGGCATCAGAAATTGAGCAAGGATTGGTCAGTCTCTGGGCCCCTTCCAAAACTGCCACTTAATATAAATGTAAATGAAGATACTCAGTCGTTTGGATCTTGACTGATATTGTGCCATCCTGGAGCAGCCTCCTATGCAATGATCTTTATCTAACGATGAAAATGGCTAATTTCAGTTAATTCACTGAGAGGTAGGTGTCCATAGAAGGACAGCATTTCATAACCTCCTGGCCAGACTATAATTTCCTTTTGAAGAGCGAAGAGAAACAGAGACTTCTGTTCCTAAAAGCAGCAAAGCTGGAGGGATAACACTTTTTGAGTTTGATACTGTGAGGTGCTTGAAAATCCTTATGTAGCAAAACACTCAAATTGCTTTATTTTAAGCATGTGAATAGTCCTAGTGCAATCTTGAGATAAATCAAGAGCCAAGTTACTCTACTTTGGATTAGAGTGAAAGTTGCAGAGCACCATTAAGAAATGAAAAAGGGTTTTTGTTTTTGACATCAGAATAACTTTGAGACCTCAGCTCCCTGACGAAAGAAAAAAAATGCATGCTACTGTGAAGAAACTGTATCCTGGGATACTTGTAGATCTGACAATTTTTAGTATATGAATGTTGGGGGGGGAGAGGGATAGGGACAGGGAGGAAGCAAAATGCTGAACAACCTCATCTATGTATGCATCTTCACCACCTGGTGTCTAAAGGCAAGCTGTAGTATACAGAAAGGTGGGAACAAAACTATCCTCCAGAAAACTCTGAGGCTGGAAACTTAAAAATTGATAGGGATTCATTCCTTTAGTGTTAATGGTTTTGTACATTCAGCTTAATGATGGTTTGATTTCTGATAAAGTATAGCTTCCCAACAATTCAGTGAGGGTTACCTGTTTTTCTTTGAAACAGGATTTCTGGTGCGAACTAGTGATTCACCTTGGAAGAAGGGACAATCCTGTTACAGACAGGGATTACAAACTTTTAATGTGTTGTTCCATCAGTGTAAATGAGGCATGGCAAATTATTTCAATTTGCAACTATCTTAATATATTAAAAGTTGTTTTCGTAGCTGGGACTACATCCATCTGTTGTATTGAAGAATGGCCACCCAACCATGTACAAGAAACCTCAAAGAAGGAAGGAACTCTTTGGTTTCTTTTAATACTTCTTTTTCTTAATTATCCTGGTACAACAAATCCCTACAGTCTCTCACAGTAGAGGAATACCATGATGCATCCTGTGAAAGATGCTTTAACAGAGCAATATTCTATCATCTTTTTAGACAAGAGACCAGAAAAATGGCATCATTTCTCTGAAAGGTTTTTTTCACAAGAAAATGTGGGGGAAAGCTCTGGCAGTGTTCTGGCATCTTTGTGGCAAAACAATTTTATTTTTTCTATTCGGGAATAATTTGATCTCAGAATGTATTATTATAAAAGTTACTCAATGTTCAATGTAAAGCACATTCTCCCCTGCTCTTTTTATTATTATTATTTTTAGTTTTGTTTCAGAACAAAGCTGAACTTTGAAGTTATTCACCAAAGAAAACATCTGTCCAATGCACACAGATGCAAATTCATGACGAAGCAAGTAGGGGCCTGCCAGAGGAGCAGAGGCGAGTGCCCCATGCCTCTTCCTGAAAGCACCTTTCTGAATATCCCACCAAGGGAAGGGTGAAAAGGAGGGTGAGAGGGACATGGTCTGTTACATGTGACTGATGTTGTGGGGAGCTGGGCCCTAGCGAGCAAAAGGCATTTACAGGCCTCCTGGATACGTTTCATATCTCCTTCTGGAGGCTTTTCGTTCTGAAGTTCATATATTTTGGAGTCCAGAAAGCAAGAGGAAAAGCTTGTGAAAGACACAAAAATGGATTCAGGATACATTAGAGAGACTGTAAAGCTTTGACCTTCCTGCTGTTTTTTTTAGCAAGGGTTGAGTGTTAGTTTTTATCCCAATGTGTGCACAGTTGTGGCCTCTCCACAGAAGGAGCCGAAAGCTGTGGATGGCCTGGGGCTGCACAAGGCCTCGTTGCTCAGCCCTGAAACACTTCTCCAGCTGAGACATGTTCTGCCTGGCATGTCTCCATCAGCCAGCTAAGGCAGTGCCTCCACTGGAAAATGCAAATTTTTCCTTCTGAAAGGTAAATCACGTGAAGGTTTGACTGGCCTTAGGCCTCCTGACAAATGGGAACGTTGGCGCTCTACTTGAGGCTTTCGTCACTGCTGTAGCTGTGACTGATTACCCTTTTTTCTGATATTTATCAAAGGCCTTTGGAGAGATGGGGGCTAATTTCCGAATGTTGTTTGAGACCACCGCAAGCTCTGCCCTAGATGCTTGCTGCGAAATGCTATGTCCTTCAGTGGAGACCTGTTTGCTGTTTGGGTAGATATTGGGAGAGCTGAGATGAAGTTTCTGTTTTAGGATAATATCTCTCGAATAAAATAGCAACCAGCTTAGGTATACCCTTCTCTTAAGAACCCTGGGCATGTTTTTGCCTGATGATGGTCTTAGGAGACACTGAACCTTTGCTACTTGCCACTGCAGTAGAAGTATTGTTCCCTTCAATCTTTATTTTAAGGACTGAAAACACAACAGGTAGAACCTATACAGACAGATTCCTCATTCAATAGGATTTAACTGCTGCAAGACAGCTAAGTACTTGGATATAAATCTATTTTTCTCTAAGGAAGACCTTGGCCTTAAGTTAGATTCACCTCATGGTCTCAAGAGTATGAACAGCAGATCCCTGAGCCAAATTGTTTTAGCATCTGCTTCAAATCCGTCACTACAAATGCGGAAAAAGTATAAAAGTATCTTCTTAAGGAAAAAGAGAAGCAAATTAATGGTATGTTTCTCTTCTTAAAGCGCTACTTGTATTTAATTGCTGGATCTTGGTAGGGGGGGAAGAAATGAAAACAAATATGCATAAATTTTGTACTGTAACATGCAGTTAACTAAGAGGCTAAATAGTCGTTTTTATCTAGATTAAAATGACTGCTGTACAGATTAAGCAGAAAAGTACAGTTTTGTTCATACCAGACTGCACACTCGTGCTCCAGGGTGTGATTGCATGAGACTTGAAACTTCAGAGACCTGCAGCGTCCACTAGTGCATTTAGAAACTTTTGAAGTTCTGCTACTGAAAAATAATGCAACTTCTGGTCTCTCCAAAAGTGAAGAGTTGAAAGATAAATGCTGGGATGTTCTCGTATAAGAAGAATGCCTGTATTAAAATTTGTGCAAGCCCAAGAGCTTGAATCTTTATGATTTTGCATTTCCAAAGTAAATTAAAACTATTTCACTTCCTGTAAAATCAGGCCTGTTTAGATATTTGGTAATTATGTTCGCAGCTTAATTCTTTCTGTTTAAAAGATTGACAAGGTTCATACTCTTTCCTTTCCTTCATTTCCTGAAGTTAATGAGAATAGGTCTGGCTCTTTATTTTATAAAGTGGCAAACTTTTTTAAAAGTGAGCAAAGACAGGATGAAATCTTCTAGTGTGATTGCCGTTTTAGCATTTTGTAACCAATTAGGCTTTCAGAGCAATTTAAAAAAAAATAAGCAGCAAGCCACTATGTTTTCCTTTGGAATTTCTATTCTGTGTGTTAATGGAGAAAAGTTTCCAAACATCTTAAACCAGCCTAGCAGACGTCACAGGTTCATGCACATATCCAATATCCCAGAAGACAAAATCTAATTTTTTTGTCTGTCTTAGCTCATTTTCCTCAGGTGTTTGATATTTACTATGTATTTACATATTTTGATTTTAGATTTTTGGCTGATCAGTTCTGCAGATGGAACTCCTACATGTTTTTCTTAGGTTTTCTTGGTCACCATACTGAGTCAAAGGATCAAATGCAGCTTCAGCTGAAAGGAGATGCTGAATTTCTGTGATAATGCTGCCTGCTACTACTCCTGGGAACTTAAAAACTAGAGGAATCTGTGTCTAGCTGGAAATAAGAAACTGAAATAAGACAACTGAACCTGGAGATGTTGAACTGTATGTCAGATAAGTTTCTCCAAACACTCAGTTATTGACTGCAAGGCGAGTTTTTGTCACCATCCCCCATTCTGTTGCTACTCCTTCTGTCCTGTAGTTTCACATCTTCTCTTCCTCTCCTCCCACGCTCCCTAATCAGCAGAATTCAAGCTGAAAGTCAACAGAAACCACGTTTTTGGCAAATTTTGTTCTCTGAGAGATTTACGCTCAGATAGAAATCCTGGAGTGAAATAACTTTTAACCTCTGGCTACAGCATATTTCTTACCCCAGCCACACCTAAACCTGCTTGGTTTAACTCAATTAAGCGTCTCTGCTGACTCCCTCCCTTCCTTCTGGCTGGAGGGTTTACAGCAAGCAAGTTGGGTGAGATTTTCAACAGCGGGCTTCCCACGTTTTGCTGACACAAATCCACTTTAGAGTTGAATGAGGTGACAGTGCTTGAAGTAATTGCCTTTAATTTCAAGTAGCTGCAGAATTCTTTGGGAAAACATTAATATAGGTAAGAAAGACTCAAATTATTCTGGAAACTCTCACTTCTCTTTACTTGAATGACCTCCTCTATGAGTAATACCCAATTAGACACCAAATTAGACGGAAACATGCAGAACAATAACCGAGGCCCATGAATGGTGCTATGAATCATGTAACCTCTTTCCAAGATGAGCTTTACAAAATTTGTAACTGCTTCACTAACATTTAGAATAGCAAAAATGTCTCCACAATTCACACTTTGCCTTGAGTGGGGCAGTGGTGATGACTTGTGACTTTTCTATTCACCAACGAACAAAACAGAAGATCTGTTCCCCTTCCTGCTACCTTAAAGTACAAAAAGATCGTGAGAATAGCGCATCGCTATCCTTTTGAACTGTTACGTTTTGAGGCTCCAATACCAATTTTAACATCTAATCATTAAGGTGAAACTTACCCTGTATTCTGAGGGTGGATATTTTCCTGTATCCTGCTGACATCTAAGCCTAGGCTGGGCTTTAAACTTGTCCTCACCCTGCAGGCGCTGCCCTGTTCCCACTGAAGTCAGGGGGAAGACGACCGCTGCCTGTAAAGCGAGTGCGATGTGTCCGTAGGCCCTCAGGCTCCTTCCCACAACACGGAGGCTGTTTGCAGGAGTTAATTTTCTTGATTTATTTCTAATAGCGGGAGTGAGGTGCGAGTGCCCTTCAGGTGGGAGCTGCCTGACTGGCGTGGAAGGAGTGAGCGGCTGTCAAACTTTGAAACTCCCCATAGGGTGTGTGCGGGGGTGGGATTGCTCCTCTGAAAGCGAAGCTCCTGGAGGGGCTGAACTTCCAAATAATCTCCTCTGTGCCCTGGGCAGTTTCTGATCAATATGCTCGGACAACCCGGTTTCAAAGAGGTGCCGCAAAAATAAAAGTGCAAAGGGAGATCGGTTATTGAACGTGGCAAGCTGTCAGTGCTAGCGGGTGTTTGTTTTCCTGACACTCAGTGGTAATGGCTTGGATCCAGTTCAGATATTTTTTGGTAACTTCAACTCATATTTAATTATTTATTATTGTTAATTAATAATCAATGCAAAAATTTGCTTTGGCTCATGTGACCATGGAGATGCAGAGACACAGAGGAAGACTCCCTTTCTGAGCAGCCCTTGCTGCAGCGGGAGCTGTGTGCAAATCTTTTCCGGTTGGTGGATTGCAACCACCCCTCTTCCCTGCCCGCGTCCTGGAGACGCAGTGGGTGGGTAGGCAGGGTGTGCTGAGCTTTTGGGGGTGATAAATGCTGAGCGTGCTGCCCCCAGGCCCTCCGAAGCCAGCTCATGTGCACACACTGTCTCTGCGAGACATCGGTCAGCTGTGACCTTTTGCACAGGGACTCTGCAAGGAGCTGCTTCTGCCGTTGCTTTTGATGATATCGGTTTAAGCTGCCACCCCTCTGACCGTTGGGTCTGCACATTCAGTCATGACATTCAGTAAAATCGCTTTCAGCACCAACCTCTTCCAGCAAAATGTCTTTAGATATCTTTATGCGATGGGGAGATAAACAAGATTTTACCTTTGTAGGCATTGATTGTGGACCCTACCCAAAAAAAGAAAAAGAACCAGCCTTTTCCCTAGCAAAAGGGAAGCGTTTTGCCACTTGTTCTGAACTGCAGTGTGTTTTCATTGACAAGTGATTACTCATCGTGAATACGCTTATCCGTGCTCAGCGCTTATTTATAACCAGCTTTAGGGTGGATTGTTTCAGACGGGAGGGTTGCTTGTCCGTTTTGTGACTAATAACTCTTTGTGCTGAATAGCTGCCGTCACGCAGCCGTGTCGGTAAGACTTGGCCCTCCTTGGCAGCGGCGCGATGGGGGTCGGGCACTGCGCGGCTGCGACAGCCCCGGGAGCCGACCTGCGGGGCGGCGGCCACGTTGCCCAAGCAAGTCCCTGGACGACGCCTTCCCTCCCCTTAGCACTGGCCCCCAAATTTGGGGTCTGGGTTGGAGGCCACCATGTGAATTGCAGCCAAGATATTGGTGAAATCTAGGTCGCAACCCGAGAAAGTGTGGGAGGGAGAAGGAGCTCCCCTGCTAATGGTTGCGTAGGGAGGGTGTGCTTGTGCCTGGGTACTTACCTTTCACCTTCTTCCCCAAAACTGCTGCTATAATAGCACTTGCTGCTGTTTTACTGCACGCATAACAGCAGCAATGTGTACTAAGCCTGCTGTGAAATTACTGGAATCGCTAACGCGTGATGATATAATGCAAGAAGGGTGTTGAATCGGGGTTTCCAGGCGAGCTTAATTTTTGCATTTTCCTGATTTTTACATGCCTGGGCTTTACAGCCTTAGTGTCTTGACCTGTGCGTACGTGCACCTCTAATTGTGCAGGATTTGAAGCTGAAGCCCTACAACTATAACGTTCATAATACTTGAGTGCCTTCTGCATTACAAACACAGCCATAACAGAAAGGTGGAGGGAGGAAGGCAGGACTGCGCCAGCTGCCGGGGTTATTGTGGCTGCTCTCCGGACCGACGTGCGCCTGAGCGTGGGTGCCGAGCACGGAGGAGCCTTCTCTTATCTGAGCCTGGGCCTTTAAACCAGCCTCTCAGCGCTGCTCACACAGGGCGTTTGACTTTCCTGACAGATGAACAAAATAGCATTGGAGTTTCTGGGACGTTACCATGGCAAAGGGCTGGAAAGGAGTTGTTGTGACTCGCAGCCTTTAAAATTTCCGCGCGCTGGCTTTACGCAGCAGCAGAAGCCTGTTCTGTGTCTACATGGTGTCAGAGTGGTTGGTCTTATATAATGCATTAATAATTCCCCAGCCAGCGGCCGAGAGCTTGTATGTGAGAGGAGCAGGGGTGAGAGGGAGGCACCCAGCCCCTTTTCCCTACCTGCGGAGGACTTGGCTCTTGGTGCACAGATCTCCTGAGACTCTAGACGGGTGCAGTTCCTGTTATCTGAAATCCCAGTGCTGTTTTCGTACACCTCAGTGCTACACTAAATATCACAGCTTGCGACATGCCATGGAGATGCAGCTGAGGAAGTAGTGGGAGAGCTGCAAAATATGACACAAGCAGATAAGATTTGACATGATGCAGCTCCTGTGGAAGGAGAGCTGATAAACAGACTGGGAAGCTGCTGGATTCTGGGGGTTTTGATAGAAAATTTTAATGCAACTTTAAGTCTCTCTGCCTGGAACAACCAACTTTAATATCCAAGGTGCCTGCATTCAGGGCATTGAGAAAGAGGAAGGAGGCCAGGAAGTGTTATCCTTGGCCCAAAGACTGACACTGGTTCTTCAGGTCCTTGAGCGCAGGGGATGGGAGAGAGAAAGGGTGATGACAAGATGACGTCTCGGGACCCCAAGCACTTTCTTGAGCTCTGCCTCTGACCTTTGTATGAGCTAGGGCAAAAATAACTACCTTCTGCCTGTGTCTTTCTGCCCCAGGAGCAGAGGGAAGGAAGTGGATTGAATTTTTTTTGTGTCATAAGGCCACATCTCTGCAGCAGGGTTTTCTGCAGTGGCCGGCTTGCTCTACCACACAAGAACTGGTAAAGGAAGAAACAAACTGGCAGATGTCCCGAGAGGTCCTGGCAGTACATGGATGCCTCCCTTGTTCCACAAGATAGAGATGGAACAAGAAAACAGTCTTGCCCTTGATATAGCCAGTTCCTGAAGTGCAAGGTTATGAATTTCTGTAGACCTCCAGGGTCATTCAGATCCCCTGATTATTGCATGAAAAGAGGCTGCAGCTTTGCATGCTCACTGCAATTTGGCATCATGAGCTATATGCTCTTTTTTTGATGTGCGTTCAGCGCTTAATAAAGGCCACATGCCCGCCGTGGTTTTAAATCTGGCTCTGGACACTACCTACGCCTGCAATTCCAGCAGGCTTAAAAATAGACTACTTGTATAGGCTGACATAACAATTCCTATAAATGTTTGTCAAGAGAAGGAAAAATTCTCATTAATGATTTTTGTTTGTTTTGAAGCTTTCTGTGTTGTATACTTTTTTTTCCCCCCAAATGCCATGCTTTCAGGTTGGCTTACGTTTCCGTAGTGATACACTCCTACTACTCACTTTGTTTGCATCCCTCTTTTGTGTGTGTGTATATTTTAATATAGGAGTGAAAAGTGCTGGTGGTTGCTCTACTTCACTTTTCGAAGCACATTCCATTTCTAGGCCGTGCAGGAAAGTGTCAGTCATAGACCGCAGGTACATAGTACCCCACCCACATCAGTCTCTCCCAGTCCGTGCTGGTCAATGGAACCATTGTTTAGCTGTTCACAAGCAGCAGGGCTATTTCTGGAGTATTTCCTAAAAGCTGACTGTTTTAAAGTCCACCTTCCTGAGGTTTTGGCTTTCTGTTCTGACATATTATAGAATAAAATACAAAAGCCAAGAGCTACTGGAGTGGTTTTCAGAAACTCTGCACTGACACACAGGCTGGTAGGACCTGTAGCATCTCTTACAGGCTGAAGTCTGGATCCCGTGCGTCGGGGTGGCTCGGAGTGCCTGGGGATTGGATTTGGATCCAGGCAGTCCCAGTGGTGGAGACTGCATCCAGGCTGCATGTGAATCCAGATGAAATTAAATCTGCCTATGGACCATGCTGATTTAACAGTAAAGCAATACCTCACTGTGATTATGCTGTATCACAGCTGGATCTACCCAATCATGAATAGTGTTTTGGTACTGATCATTTAATATACAACGATGTGCCTTGTTTCCTTTTTGGTGTTCTAGTGGAATTTTTTCAGTTGCTTTGGGCTGAATCACTGTATCGACTTTCAGCTCTTGTATTTAATCACTCTTGACAAAGCTCTAAAAAAAAAAAGTTGTCTAAAACTCTAGGGCTGTCACAATTGTGTCTCATGAGAGAGAGTTTTCTCAACTTCCCTGATAGCCTTCCTTTATAGGAAGACTTTCCATGTGACAGCTCATTTATTGGGTGTCTGAGTCATGAGTGCCCCTGGACTGCCTGTTCCTCTCCTGTAACTGTAGCAGAGGAGCCAGATAGGTAGGTAGGATCCCCTGCTCAGTGTCTGTGTCTGCTCAGAGCCGCTGAGGCTGGAAGACACCTCTGGAGATCAGCTGGTCCAACCCTCCTGCTCAGTCAGGGTCACCTAGAGCACATTGCACAGGACCATGTCCAGTTGGGTTTGAATATCTCCAAGGAAGGAGACTCCACACCCTCTCTGGGCAACCTGGTCCAGGGTTCGACCACCCTCATGGTAAAAAGTTTTTCTTAAGTTTAAATGAAATTTCTCGTGCTTCAGTTTGTGCCCATTGCCTCTTGTCCTGTCAGTGGGCATCACTGAGAAGAGTCTGGCTTTGTCATCTTTATCCCCCCCCAGCCCTTCCCTCAGATATTCATACATACTGATCAGATCCCCCTGAGCCTTCTCTTCTCCAGGCTGAACAGTGCCAGCTCTCTCAGCCTCTCTTCATATGAGAGATGCTCCAGCCCCCTATTCATCTTTGAGGCCCTTTGCTGGACCTGCTCCAGTATGTCCGTGTCTCCCTTGTGCTCTTGGGGAGCCTAGCACCAGGCACAGCACTCCAGATGTGGTCTCACCAGTGCTGAGAAACATAGAAACAGGGTACAATATTCAATGACAGAGACCTTGCTTTTGAGATCCCTGTGATTCACCGTTGATGGCTGTCACAAAAATAAAAAGCATTACTCTTATTGCAGTGGGGCTTCAGGGTATTTCTGCAAAGCAGGATGCAGTGTAGGCTTTATTTCCCCTATTGCATTTACTGTTATAAGATGCAGTGCTTCCAAAACGGTGTTTTCTAAAGATAGCTTATTGAAACATGTTCTTCATTATCAGCGCGTAAGGTTGCTAAGTGGTTTCTTTGTTTTGTTTTCTTTTCTTTTCTTGTTTATAGGATCAGGGTTAGCTTTCTAACAGGACTTAAGTGAAAGCAAATATTTCCTGTGATTAACTCTCTGGTTTGTTATATTCTTTAGTTCAAGTCTACGTGCTAATGTTGCCTGCCCACGTGTGTATACACAGGCGCATGCAGCAACTGTGGTGTTACCTGTGTGAGAAATCATGCCCTGCTGCAGAGGCTCTTAACTACAGATTTTGCCCAAAACGTGCAAGCAATACAGCAACCTCCTGGTGTCCAAAGTCTAGCCTGTGTCTAGCAGCCCTCACATGAAGGGGTTTAGGTGAAGCTGTGGTGGCTGTACCCAAGCTCATTTGAGAGTTTGAGGAACAAGTTCCCTTTGAGCAGTTGGCCTCAGATCTTAGCCGTGCAGTCATCTTTGCGTTTCTTTCTTGTTTTGCTGCGGGCAAGACTGCATGTTCACAATACAGCATTGGTTAGAAAAGGCCAAGGCTGTAGACACTGGATATGTTACAGCAGTTGCCAGCAGCGATGGCCCAGACTTTTAGTGAAACATCTGTGTTGGAGGTTACAGGGAGCTAACACAGCCGCCATCCTGTTTTTAAACAGCAGACCAGAACGGTAAGGCTGCTGGACGGGGATCACAGCTAAGACTCTTGTGCTTTTCCTTTTAGCTGTATTAACAGCAGTCCCCATCTGTTACCTTTAGACTCCCTGGAGACACTTCTGGCTGCTTCAAGGTGGAGATAGCATTTTTAACTTGTTCTGCACACCGTGCTCTGATATCCTCTCTTCTCCTGCTTTTTCGTACACCCTAAGAGTGATGATTTTTGCCCTCTCCATCAGTGCATTGAGCCCTATTCTTTCCTAAATTTATGCTCCTGTCAGTTTGGCTTATTGACCTTTGCTGAGCCTCACAGATCTGTGTTTCCTCTGTGTGTGTGTGCCAGCCGCTGAGGAAGATACCTGTAACTTCTGCGCAACCTTATTTGTGAAAGGACAGACTAGGAGGTCAGGTACTTAAACAGGGCGCTCAGTGCTTAAGTAGGAGCTGGACCAAAGAGCAAATCCTACAGCAAGAACAAGATGTGGTGGTGCAAGGGGGAGGCGCTCCTTCCCTTTGGAGAGTTGCCAGTGCATCTTACAGCTGGTGTTATACTTTGGTCAGAGTGACAGGCGGGGATGGAGGCCGGCGGGAGCTGTTCCTTGAGAAGATCACGGGGAGAGAGGACACCTGTGTGGCGAGAGACGCCAGCCTGCCTAGCCTCCAGGGATGAACAGATGCAGAGAGCTTGGGCTTGGGTGCTCGTTCTCAACGTCAGTTTGTCTTCCTATCAGAGCTTGTGGTCCTGGTCCTTCTTCCGTGTCACTGAGCTTGTTGTTCTGGATTTTCCCCAGGCTGGTTAGGACTGAATTCCACAAAACTGCTCACTCTCAGGACCCAAAGCATTGCTGTAGGCTTGTGGCTCCCAGGCTCTTGCCCACCTTTGCTGCTGCTGCACTAATCCCCGACCAGTGGCTTAAGCCAGGAGCCATCTGGCTGCTGGGCTGGGTGCTAATGTACATTAATAACGGGCCCTTGATTCTGGCCCTTGCTCAATGAGATATTTAAAAGTGTTATTAACCATCTCATGGTTAACCATGCCACCTTTAACCAGTTGGTCCTTTAGCTGTCCTTAAGGACCTTGGCGAACTGGGGTCAGGGCAATAAGTTGTGTAAATTAGCCTAGCTCTATCAAAGTCAGATGTAGGCAGGGTGGTGCTGGCTTAACACTGCCTGACAATCTCACCCAGTCACTTTTTTTCTTTTGTTTATATAAATATATGTGCCTTTGGTGCTTCGTCTTTCCACTGCTCTGTTAAGAGTCACAGGCAGCTGAGCAGCATAGTCAGTGGCACAAGATCTGACACCGTACCTATCTGTTTTAATAACGTGAGATGTGTTTCAGATTTCAGGCATCACAATATATTGGTTCCAATATGATCACTTCCGCATTTCTTCTTCTTGTGGAAGAGCTGAGGTTTCTCTCCGTTCGTCTGCGTTGCAGACGTTAGCGCCTTTGGTGGAGACTGCACTTTGTGGGTGGCAGATTTTTCCCTCTGGCTTGCCACAAACGCCAAAAAGAGTTAAAGAAAGATCAAAAAGGTGATGCTGGTGCCAGCCCCCAGCAGATGGGGCCCATGTGGAGGTAACCAGGGCTCCTAGTTCAAACTCATCCCATGGTGTTTGCTGTGAGCACAAGTGTCTGGACTGGCCACAGAAACGCCGTACATAGTGCCAGGGGTGCCTTTCCTCTTCCTGCTTGTCCTCTTCCCCTCCATCCACTGCTTCTGCCTCGCTCTGCTATTGCAGACATTAGCACAGTCTATGGTAGGCTATGCTAAAAAAAAATCCTGCAATAGGAGGAGGTGGAACAAGGACAGAGGAAATATTTGCAAGCTGGACTTCAGAAGACCAGAAAAAGAAAAAAAGTACTGTCATAGGCAACGATGAGAGATCTTTGAGAATTTCCCTGCCACCGAGAAACTGAATACACAAATGGTCAGCTCATCTGTCTGTTCTGAACTGGCCTTTTTTTTCCTTGGCCTTCTTAAAACAATTCATAGTTCATAATGTACAATCAATAGGAAATGTACAGAAAAATATTTATTAAACTCATAAATCTAGCCCCAAAACTGCATGGTCATTTTTGGCATCCTACATCCAACAGAGGGTGCTTCAGCCATGGAGACCTGAAGCATGCATGCTGGGACAGAGTGAAGCTGGCACGTAGAGTGCAACCTTGATCTATGGGCAAAGAGCCCGGAAACCCTCAGGATTGGGCTGGGGGAGCGAAGTTCAGCATGCGGCTGCCCACTTGTGCAAAAGGGGCTGAATTTCCCACGAAATTTGGCAGCAGTTGAAACCTTCCCGGCTGGTGCCAAGTATTTTCTTCTAAGGGGAAGCATGAGCTCCTCTCCTCCACGGGAAGCCGAGGAGGAGGAGGAAGAAGCTGCCACCACGTTGAGGAAGGACAGATGTGGCTGCTCCAGCTGTGCTCATTGCGGAGGAGCTGGGAGGCAGCCTGGGAAATGCTGGCGCTGCCCTGGTAGCACAAGGTGCCGCCATCGCTGGAGCGGCCACACTTGGCTGCTGCTACCAAACGCAGGGCGAGACTCCTCAGGGCCAGGAAGGACCTATCTGCTGGGCTGGCTCCTATTTTGGAGTTAATTTTCCCAGCAGCAAGGGGGAAGTAAATCTTATTTGCCTATAAAAGGGTTCCCTGCCTGTCTCTCTCTCTCTCATGTGGCATGCAAATGTGATGATAACATGAGGGAAAATCCTGTAAACGATATCATAGAGCAGGAGGCTCCTGCTTTCTGCTTTTCCTCTCTGCCTCTGTGGTCTCTGATCCTCTGACAGGTCCCTGGCATCGCTCTGAAGAAAAATATAAGGAGCGAGAAAAGAAAGCAGTCCAATCAAATTGACTCAACTTTATTCTTTCAGCAAGCTATATATATTTTTATTTTATAGTCATTTGAACAGCGGAGAGTTTGGCAATAATGACAGCCTCAGAAGTATGCACTCTGTGTGTGTGTGTGTGTGTGTGTGTGTGTGTGTATTTCGATTCCTCCAACTTGGCTCTCCCGCTCAGCATTTTGGAAGACACATAATTGTGCTGTTTTTAAACCAAGCGGCACATTGAAATACTTCTTCTGTGGGCTCCCCAAGAGCGCGTGTTACATCCTGACACCCTCTACTTGATAGCACAAGGGGCATATAACTTACACTGGATGAGTTATTCTCAAGCACTGAAATTCAAAGAACCGCTGATACGTTTCGGCCAACAGTAAGCAAATCAACGTTAGCACAGCCTCACTGAGCTGTCAGAGTGGCCTGCAACTCGTTTTTTTCCCATCATTGCTGCTCATTTAAATTTTTTTGCAGTAACCCTTTTCTCAGCAAATATATACTGCAGCCAGATCTTCGGTGGGGCATGACTTTATCAGCCCAAACACAGCTCAGCAGAATTATTTTAGCTGAGGACTGAGCCTTGACCAACAAGGACTGGCACATTTCAGCTGAGTTTCTATCACTAAAACAGATCCTGTGATTCCTAAGACGGCTAAAATCACTTTTCTTGGGATTTGTTTTCAATAGACAGCTGTCTTTTGTATGACAGCCTATTTCATAATTGCCTTAAATTTCTGTCATTTACCTAATACTTTCATCTTCTATTTCCAAGAATATATTTGACTGAGTAAGCTGTAGAAGAATCGCAGCTTCCTCCCTGATGCTGGAGCACAAATAAAGCTTCTGGTGGGATTTGTAAGAGATCTGGCACTGGGGGTAGCTCTCACTGAAATCAGTGGAACATTTGCCGCTGACTGATGAGAAATGAAGCAACACAATAGGAAGTGCTTCTGAAAAGGTCACCCTTCTTCTCAGCAAATTGACCCGTGACTCTCATTTGCTAATCCATTCATACATGTAGCTGGACTAGTCTGACCACCTATTGAGTTGTAGGGTACTCAGCCAGTAAGCCCAATTATATCTCTCAACGTAAAGCAGAAGTAACTATCCCTGCTCTTTGAGACAGGACCTTGATCAGGAGGATCAGGAAGATCAGGAGAGTGGATCTGGGCACTGCGAGTGACTAAAGCTCAGTTCTGCGCTCCTTATGCCCGGCTCCCATGGACTGCTGTCAGGGTTTATGAGGAAGAAGAACAGAAGAAAAAAGCACAAACTAGCTTTGCTGGTCTTGCAACAAATTCAGCAAGAACGGAAAAGAAACTGCAGAGCGGCCGCCCCAGACAACCAAAGCGGCTGGTTTGCAAGGCTGGAACGTTGCACCGGTTCTTTGCTGAAATGATCACGCCATCCTAATAAGTTTCCCATGTAAAAAAATATATCTATAAATCATGCTTTAGTAAGAACAGTGCAGCTGCTAACAGAGCTGGATGTAGCCACATGCAATGCAGCTCAGGTCTAACTCTCCCTAATCCGTTACCAAGCCACGACAACTTTCTTTGCAGAGTGACTCTATTTGAATGTGTGTGTGTGTGTGTGTGTGTGTGCGTGTGTGTGTGTGTGCGTGTGTGTGTGTGTGTGTGTGCGTGCGTGTGTGTATATGTACACATACACATACCTATAGCTTTATAAACCTGTTGCCAAATGGGATAACGTGGTCGGCAGGAGGAGCCCTGGTATTACACGATCATGAACTGGCAAACGTAGGGCAGCTGGTCTTTGCACCTCTTGTCAAACCACTTGCCAACCGCAGCCCCCGACAAGGCCGCGCAGTTTTCCGACTTGCCACCGTCCGGCTGGGTGGTGATCTCAGTCTCCCAGTTCTTGTAGCGGATGCCGGTGCCCGTCATGTCGACCCACTTGCCCTCAGCTGCCAGGTCGTTGAGGCCGAGCCAGATCTCTGACTCTGAGCCGATGCTTTTCCGCATGTAGTCGTAGAGTGCATCGTTTTCCTCTCCGTTTTGGGGAGTGCTGAGGGTGCCTCCCTGAGAGATGCAGTTTTCGCTGGCCTCATGGTATGTCTTCGTCTCAGAAAACGCAAGAAAGCATTTTAGGTGGATTTTGGTGCCTTTCAGACAAACTAAGAAATTACCACACAAACAAAAACAGAAAAGGAATCTGCTTTAAAAACTGCACCCAGGAATAGTCGGCAGCAGCAAACACAGCAGTTAAATTACAAAGTTCATTTTTCCAAGCCTATAGCAATTCATAATGTCATTTCCAACAGTATGAGCATCCCTAGGGGCCATCTCTCTCCTACCTGGGGTAAGCTGCACGGTATGGCTGTAGGGATATGTGCTTCCTATTGCTAAATAGTTAGGAAAAAGGGACCTCAGGGTGTCCAAACGACTGTCCTGTGCTCTTGTGTTCCCAGAGCAAAGCTACAATGTGATTCTCATTCTCCTTTCCCTGACTTCTCTATTTTCCAGCTGCTGTTACACTTTCTCAGACAAATTCCTGTGGAGGCAAGATTTTTTATTGTCTCTGCTGGGTGCTGAAGAATTTTGGAAAAAGTGTACAAATCTAATTCAATCATCTTAATTATGCACACATGAAAAATGTGTTTTTCATAGAGTTTGATTGGAAGTGTTGTGCTTGCATAGCTTGAGGTCTTCAGAGGAAGTTTCTACTTGCATCTGATTTTATTGTTAAGAATAGCAACTTTTTTTTTTTAAGCTTTAAACCCCAAGAGCTCAGGGTACTCCATCCAAACAATAACTAATTAGAGCCATGCATTAATATCCAAACCAATTACATCTCAAGGAATGTGACTTGGCTCTAAAGCCTTAATTGTGCTTGTGTTCCTTTTCTTTCAGAGAGAAAATGCTCCTTAGCCTGCATTTCTCTCGCACCCCTATTTCATGTTCTGCAGGCCCCTCGCTTATGATGTTCCACACAGAGCAGCCGTGGAGCATGTCCAGGAGATGACCATCTTGGCACTGTCCTCATATCGCACAAAGCACGGTGGGATTGACCTTCAGTGAGTTTCTCTGGGCAATACTGCAATGTATACAGCAGGTCAGGCCACCTAACCCATTTCACTGGGTTTTGGGCAAAAGCAGGTAGCAAAGAGTATATTTGATTGAAGCACACAACAATCTGTTACCCGTCCCTCTGATTCATGAAGGAAAATGAACATCTGGCTTAGTGTCATAGAAATATCAATAGCTGTAAAAACGCAAAGCTCTAGCATATGAAGAACAGGGACATGCGCTGCACAGCTCACGTCACTCACTAACCGCTGGAGGAGCTTCAGCTGCCTAGAAGCTTTGCACAAGACCCCTCTTTGCTTTGTTCTCCCAGCTCACTCCTCCCACGGAGTCCTTGTCGGATGTCTCTTGCCAAAGCATGCAGAGCAGTTGTAACCACTTTATAAGCGGCTACCCTCTCAAAGCAAAACCCATGCCTTCGTCAGTGAGCCCTTTACCTGTCTGAAGTGCTTGCTTTTCTTTCAGTAACGCAACCTCCTGGGAGATGTTGTCGATCATGGCCTTCAGGTCTTCAATCATTTTGACGCTCACGCCATCTGTTGGAAAAACCACGGGATGAGCATAAACGTCGCCTGCCTCCCTAAGGGAGGCAGCAGAAGCTATTCCTGACATCAAAACTCCTGTCTCTCTGAGAAAATACACGCTGAAAAGGATCCCTACAGTCCAGGCCTGGCCCCTAATGCACCCATCAGGGTGAGTGTTGGCTCTCCAGACTGGTCGCGCCACCTCCACGTTCCCAGTTTGGGTTTTGGGGTGCGCACCCCATGCCAAGTTGGAGGCAGGGGCCCAGCAAGGTGCAAGGTCTTCCCTGGAACCTGGGGCTAGGGCATGCGCCTGGCAACATGAACTGGGTTCATGTTCCCCAAAAGCAGGAGCTTGCAGTCTGACACCACCCTCCTAAGCAGGGGTCCAGCCGCATACAGGTGCTTTATGGAGAATTTTAAGTTGCTGCTGATGAATAGGAATTTTTCTTTTAACTACTAAAAATTATGCATTGCTGGGAAGTGTGTTGCTTACCAGGCTCAGGCTCAGCTAATGCAGGAGCTGCTAGGGGAGCAGGAAGGGCCTGAAAGGACTGTGGTACCCCTGCCAGGTCTGCCCCTACGTCAGCACAGCACCCTGCCTCCCTCGGGCCGTCACAGCCCTGAGGCCTTCAGGTGCCTCCAGCACCTGAAAACTGGCCAGTGCTGGTCTCCTGCCATGAGAAGACACCTCCTTGGCTGGGGATTTGGCTGTAGCCTATCACTAAAGTTTGAATTTTGTTAGGTTTTTCACCTCTGGTATTGCTAGTAGGAGAATAAAGAGATCACAGAGCTACTTTCTTCAAAAAATGCTACTTGTTCTTAACATATAGTAAGTTAAAGACTTTTGAAAGCGCTTTCTCCTAGGAAGTACAGACCCAAACCTTCCTTGCAAGGATGACACCTGGGGAAGGGATGACTGCACACCAGAACCAGTGCATTAAGGACAATACCACCCCCCCACAACATCACTTTTCATTTTTGCTCATTTTCCCCTCCTTTACTTTGTTTCCATCTCAGGTGGACAGCAAAGGACCACACGCGCCCCACTGAGCGTAGGATCTGCCTGCAGGGACAGACCACGGCAGTCCTCACACTGCAGGCTCGGGGCAAAGGACACAGCTGCTCTCATGGTGTACGAGTTAATACTCAGGATGTTTCCAGCAAAGCAAGAGGCGGGGACAGCACATGATGACAGCAGTGTCGCTCCAACGGGCACCGCCTCAGCATCTGCAAATGAGCATTGCACTGGCAAGACCTATTCCGAAACTCTTCTGGGAAGCATAGTGATGGGATCAGAAAGATAACGGTCGCCTGTAGTTTCCCTAGATCAGAAATGCAGCGGAGCCAAGCACGGCACCACTTTCCTCATGCCTTCCTTTGGAAAGCAGTGAATCCAGGAGAAGACATTTCCCTATATCTGGGTCCGTAACCAGCAGGCTCATGAACTTTCCTCTCCTGCAACCCTGGCCTTGTATACTATTCTCTGATGGGAAGTGATAGGAAAAAAAAGTCTCTCTTTACTAAGATTTTTCTAGCAGTCCTTGGCAGTGATGGAGTCTCTTGCCCTATGTCTCTTCTTCCCTCCCCCAGGAATTTCACCACTCCTCTTTTACGCCTTAGCATTCTGGTACAAAATTCCCTTTTTATCTGTACCTGGCTGTGATGCTGCAGCCAAAAAGATAAGCAGAACCTTTTTCAAATATTTTAGGAAAAAATTTTGTATACCCAAGTGGGGATTGTCGCTGGTCAACAACAGTGCTGTGCCGCTGCATTGCAGCCCCCATGGTGAGTCAGACCATGCAAGGAGCTGTGGCTTGCTGTAAGCTAAGGTCAGCCCCACAGAGGGCTTTCTTTAAATGGTGGGGGCAAAAACTTCAAACTGGGCATTGCTTTCAACAGGGAACGAAGAGAGAGAGTTGAGTACTCAGCTGATGTCCCCGTGCTGACCCGTGCAGACACGGTTTGCTTCTGCTGGAAGTTTTTCAGGGCTGGGAAGATTTTTTCTGCAGCGATATCTGTTTCTGCAATAAATCCTCAGGGTCATGAACCTGCGCGTCACTGTGCTCATGCCTTGTATTTGAGTACAGATGAGACTGTTTGTTTAGCTACAATCAGTGTATGATACAGCCCTTAGCGCCTTTGGGGAGCGGGAGCCATTGCTTTCATACTTACTAAGTTTTTCTTACTTACTGTATCTAAGCCAAAAGCCTGGCCCTCCTGGGCCTCCTCTACATTCAGCTGTGAGTAGCAAACAGCTCCTGCAGGTGATTTGGTGGAGACACTTGCCTGGTAGGAGAAAGCACCCACAGCAACTCCCCCTCACTTGGCACCACAGCTGTGGGCTTAAAACAAGGTGCCAAGAGCCAGGACCTCAGTCCTCCCATTCCTGCTGTGCCTGGTCAGTGCACCAGGGCCCAGGTGCTCCACGGTGCCCTGCCGACTCCCTTGCTGCACCGTTTCCACCCCTGGACCTACAGGCCAGGTACCAAGCCCGACCTAGGGAGCCCTGGGCAACCGGTTGGGGTAACAGGTGCTTTGGCTGAACAGGGAGAGGAGGCTGCAGCTTTGAAAATGAGTACTGACTCCTCTGCATTATAACCCATTAGGTGTTAACCAGGAGATAGCACTAACAATATAATGTAAGGAAACAGCCAAATTTTGGCAGAGAGAGCCAGAGAGGGCGCTGAAAGATATTGGTGTCACTTTGAGGGAGATGTGTTGCAGTTGAGTTTGCTGCAATGGGAGGAGGGCTTCCCAGCAGGAGGTGACATTTGCCATCGAGGGGATGCGGATTTTCAGGCTGGTGGCTCCCTAGAGCTGCAGGTGGTTTCATACATTACTCAGTAGCAAAAGTGCTCATCTGGATCATCTGCTCTGGCCTCCTGTACCGCATGGGCCGCAGGAAGTACACTGGCACATCCTGTGCTGAGGCCAATACGGTCCTCCCAACAGGAAAGACATCACTTCAGAGAAAAGGCTTCAAGGTTGGACAACTTGGCCTGTTTGCTTTTCGGACTCTCCCAGCAACCAGCTCCTTGGAAGAAGCCGTAGTCTTCTTGGGGCAATCAAAGCCTCCAGTCTTTGGTAAGCTTGGGTAAGGTAGGGACCACCTTCCTGCCGATGGAGACAGAGTGGAAACTCCCCAGTATTTCCTTCAGGATTACCTATGGCTGTTGAGAGGTTTTTGTCCATGTAGGTGATGCAGCCCTTAGCAGGGACAGGAGCAGGCAGGTCTGTTCAGCATGTGTTCAGCACCCTTGTGCTGCTGGCTGAAACCATCTTCTGTCTCACTGAACACACCACCATGATATGCAGCTTAGCACAACCACAACTGCTCTAACAGCTATTAATCAGCGCTCTAATTTCTTCTACATAGGAACAAAAGAACTGTTATGCCTTG
Organism: Struthio camelus; assembly: GCF_040807025.1. Lineage (NCBI taxonomy): Eukaryota > Metazoa > Chordata > Aves > Struthioniformes > Struthionidae > Struthio > Struthio camelus. The sequence goes on from NC_090943.1 coordinate 50,926,919, forward strand.
GATGTGATGGGAAACTCAACATTAAGGAGTTTGTATTCGCTGCATTGGCCTTGCTGCTCCTTAGGTGATATTCCTTTACCTAGCTTGACCTCTGGTGGTTCTCACAGAGTGAAAGAAAATGGGGTAATTTTCATACAAAAACAGTAGAACGGGCTTCCTTCAAGATCGAGGAGATGGTGAGCTGAGTTACTAAGTGAGAGAAGCAGAAACAGCTTGGAAACTCAACAAAACCAAGATTATAGTGTGTCACGAATACGAAAGGAAAAACACATCAGGAGGAGGGTATTAAGCTGCTTTAATCATTGCTCAATTAACTTTAATGGGTTTAGTCAACACTGAGGCACTAGTTATCATTTTGGTGCCTTTGATGAAAACACTTTGTGGGGAAACAGCTAATTAATGCAGTAGTTTTTCCATGTAAGCCTCTCTTGCAATGGAATTAATGTCTTTTGGGTTTAAATAACATCCAAAGGCCATAGAGAGATGCTGTTAATGAATCTTGCTGGAGCAGCTTCTTACATTGTTCTTGTTGGACAGATGGGAAGATTCCTGTGCTAGAGGATACCTGTGAGCTGGTATCAGAGATGTCCTAGATAGCTGCGTTAGTGCCCAGTCCCTTTTTGCTTCCATTTTCCCATCTTGTGTCCAAGTCCTTAGCCACAAGATGTTCCCACAGCAGAGTTCCACCAGTCACTCTGGTGTCGCCTGGAAAAATGTGATTCCTCTGCTTTCTTATCACAATCCCCAAACTTCAAAATGACAAGTGAGATGCAATTTAAGTAACAACGTGATGAAATCTGTGACAGCTGTGATATAAGCTCACGTATGTCATCTTGAAAAAACTCAAAACAGAACAAGTCTAAGTCTAACAATAACAAGTCTTCCAAAGTCTGGTCTGAGGCAGATGACATGCTGATTTATGATACAGTACAGGACCGCCTTAATTATGTGAGCAACCCTCTGTCATGGTGCTGTTAAGTGCTCAGTACAGTTTACAGAACTGAGCCCCTACCACTTGACACACATCCAAATAGCAGATAAATCACATTCCCCAGAACAATGAAATGATATATTTTTACAAAAAGAGTTAATCTTTCCGGTAACTCCTTTTCAGTGGATCATTTGCCCTTTAACTAAAAAATAAGTACCACAGCTATGTCAACAAACAATGAGTTTTCTATTTTTTGCCATAAATTTTTGTCTGTGTGCTGTTATTTCCTCAAGGCTCATCTCCTCAAGCCTATGATCAAGGCTATTACATCTTGGTTTTGCTCCTATTGAAGTCAGTGGGGGGGTTGCCAGTGCTGTCCGTGGGAGTTGGAGCAAATCCTTGTGCAGCTAACTGGGAGTAGCAAACTTAAGTACTAGCAGAAGCAAGATGAAGGGACTCACAAAAGGAGATGGGTCACAATGTTCTGCTAGTTATGAAAGCTTCATAAATAATGTATTTGTTGCCTGCGAATGGGAGTTCTCTCCAGTTTTTCCATGTTCTAATTATATACTAAATAATAAATGATTCCCTCTGTACATTTTTTTGATCATTTAACTATCCTTATTTGATATGTGAAATCTGCATCTGGGTTGCTTAGCTTTGACTGGACAGGTTGACATCTGAGTTGTTCCTGTCTGAACAGGTTTCTGTTCCTCAGCTGGATGAACATAGCTCTGGTTTGTAATTTCTCTCATCAAACCTCACCTACCATCAGTATTTCTTTTAATATTAGGTATTTCCATAAACGTTCTAGCCAGAAAAGTCGTTTCCTGTTCCAGGCCCTGGATCGGTGGAGGAGCCTGAACACACCTGCGGCTGGTCCATGTCACTTCTGAGGCATTTTCTGAAAGCTCTGCCTTACCTAACAGAGCACCAAGGAGGCTGTGGCTGCACTTGCATTACTATGGCAGGAGAAGAACGTAGACCCCAGAGCATGTGCCTGGTCACGGAGCAGGCCGTCGGGGCTGGAAATTCAGGTCTGAGCTTCGACATCCTCTTGGTGTATCTGGGCTATGGACTCTCGTGCTCTTGCTGTCACCTTCAAGTAAGCCAGCAAGCTCCCTCCCTCTCAGTGAACATTAACACATTAGCCTGGCACCAGCACAGCGGGAAAAATAACGAGATTTTTTTTTTTCCCCAAGCTCCCCCAGAGGAGGGAGGCAGGGCTGGGGCTCCCTATGCCTGGGCACCCTGTGTCCTGCACCGTTGCGTGCTGCTGTGCCCCGACGTCCTGCCCGCCCTCCTGGCCGCAGGAAGCTTGTCGCCTGCCCTGCAGCAAGCGCACTTTCAGGGAGGCTGTGCTGAATCGCTATCTGGAAAAAAATCATTGGAGGAGCAATTTGGAGGAGGGGGGAAAAAACAGGCAAAACAAACATATGATTTCAGCATTTTCTAAATGCTATGTTTTGGCTTTTTCATTTCCAAACACTGTTTTTGTTCTGAAACAGACCTAAATACAAGCAATAATTACCTCACCTTAAAAAAAAAAAAAGAGAGAGCGAGAGAGAGAGAAAGAGAGAGAACCGAAACAGCTTGGCTTGAGGCACTGCTTTCTATTCTAACGTTTGTGGCTTGGCTTCATAGCAAAACTATGAGATGAAATGCCCTAACCCTGCAGTGGCCTGAGCCCCATGCGCGGACGTGGCTCAGGGCTTGGGGCAAAGAGGAGCCTCCCGCTCTCCTGCCCCTTTCCCCATGCCCTGTACGCTTCCAAATTTGCAAAAAGTTACCCAAGAAACGGCTACTCAGGAGAAGTGTGCAGCAAGGGCAGGGTATCTAAAGCATCATGGTTGGCAGAAGGCAGCCTGCTAAAAAAGGCTGAGGGGTTAGCAACCTCCTCCACCCCGGAAAACATGAAGTTTCCTTCGGAAGAAAGAAAACCTAAAGCACCCCCAAAGCTCTCAGTAAAAAATCACCATCAACCGTTTCACATGGCTTGATTTTCAGAAGACAAACTGAAGGCAAGAAGCCCCCGCTTTGAGAAACGTATTTAAAGTGAAAGCCAAATTGCCTGGCAAAAAGGTGCTTTTTTTTTTTTCCTGCCGCTCCCTGGAAGAGCCTGGTTATCGCCGCTCAGTTACAAGCAGAAATTCCAGTGAGATGGAGGGAGAAAGAAGATTTCTCCAGGAAACACATTTCTCCCCCCCCGGGACAACTGTGAAGTGCAAGGCACACATGTACTCCGTACCAGCCTAAGTCTGAAAATAGACACAGAACAAATGTGGAATAAGCACATATGTAGTGATTTCGCTGAAAGATCCGCTCGGAGAGAATGGGAGAAGTTCCTGAGAGAGCGAGCCAAAGGGAGAGCGGAGGGAAGAAGCCTGGCCAAGTGAATTCCTCACATGTTTCTTTTTTCTTTCAAGTTTGCTCCCAACCGCCAAGCGCACGCTAGAAGGGATCCAAAACTCACGCAATCAAATACCTCGACCAAAGGGGATCACGACCGCCTGGGCTGCAGCGCAAACCTCTGACTTCCCCGGGGTGGGGGGGGGGGGGGGTTGTCCTTCCAGTATGTGCGTTGTGCGCCAGGCAGAAAGCAAGCACTGGGTGGCAGGGAAAAAAAAACGAGAAGACAAAAAAAAACAAAAAACAAACCCACCTAGGACCTCAGGCACCTTTTTCGTGAGCCTTAGCTTTTAGTAAGCCTGAGGGGAAAACATCTCTTGCACTGCTTGAAATATACTCGGGGTGCAAACGGTTGAAAAACGAAGATCCCTGCTGATATGCGCTCAGTGACATATTGCCCCTTTGGTCTGCCCACCCTCGTCTCCACATCTGCAAGAACTGCCTGTTTTCTTCGGGGAAAAATGGACGAGTAGAAGTGGTGGTGGGGGGGAAAGGGTCAGAGAAGGAGGCGATTTTAGGCGCGGTAAAAGCCTGGGGACAAGCTGAAGGCCACGAGCCAAACGCCGCGCTCTCTCCAACGGCGAACGCACGGCCCCGTCCAAGCCAGGCGATAACCTGTGGGAAACCCTCCGGCACCCTCCCTGTTTTACCGAAGGACAACGCAACCGTTCCTACGGCTGGGGGGGGGTGGGCGGGGGAAAAGCCACTTTATTACATTTTAAGTGCTTTTTTAAAAAAATAACCATCATTACAGCAGCCTTAAGCGTACAAACGACCGTGCTAACGCCACCCGTCCCGAGCCACGTAGGGTCTCCCCTCCGCCCCGGCCGGCGCCGAGGCTCTCCTTACCTTTCTTGGAAGCGGCGGGTTTTTGCCGGATTTTGGCGTTTTGCTGCCCGGAGAGGTGGGCGAGGGACAAGAGGCAGAGGAGCAGGCAGGCTGCCCGGAGCGCCATGCCGCTGCGGAGGCGAGAGGCGCTGGTTGAGCTGCCCGCCGGCCGCCCCGTCTCCCCTTCGGGCTGTAATCAAAACCGCCTGGGCCCGGCGGGGCGCCCGTGGCCGGCCCTCGGCCCGCTCCGGCCGCCCGGCGGGGCCTCTCCGCTGCGCGCTGGCCAGACCCGGCCTCCCGGCCTCGGACGGCGCTCAAACGACTCCAGCGACTGCTGGAAACGTCCCGGCCAGCTTTTATTTCTTAAGGCCTTTTTTTTTTTTTTTTTTCTTTGGGTAAGAACATACTGACTGAAAGGCGGCTAACCTAAACATAGAGAAAGGCTAGGAACGCAGCCAGAATAATTTCCTACGTGTTTCGGGGGGAAAAAAAAAAAAAGAAAAAACAAAACACCACGGGATTGATCGCGTGTCCTACTGTGGCTAGTGAAAACTTGAAAGGGGAATTTGGGAGGTAACAGGGATACAGAGCCGGGCCGGAGCGGGTGTCCGCCACCCCCCCCCCCCACCTCGGGCCGCGAGGGGCAGCGCCTCGGGCCCAAACTCGTTGTCTGCTGCCGAGGCGAGGTCAGGAAAACGGCAGCACGGCAGCGGAGGACAGACGCCCCGCCGACGGGCTGCCCTGCCCCACGCCGGGCCTCCGGCTGCCGCGGGGCACCAAGCCACCGAAGAGCCACCGGGCCCTTCTGGGGAAGCTGCTTCTCCTTTCGATCGTAGCTGCTCTGGGCACCGAGGCGACGAGGGAAGCAGGGTCGTCCGTCTCCCTCCTCCCCCCCCCCCCGCCTCCATCCCTGAGCTTGAATGGCCGAATTTGGGCAATTCCAGCAGAAACGTCTCGCTCTACGGTCCGTCCCACCCTAGAGGGTCAGGAGAGCAGAAATTGCCCTCCCGTCCCTTATTTACGCGGCGGTTTCTTGAGGACAGGAGCGGCGATGCTCTGGGGCTGCGCGGCAGCAGCACGGAGGCCGCGGCGGCGGGGTGGCAGCGTCCAGGGCAGCGAGAACAGCTCGGAGGCAAATGTTTCCCACCTCCAGCCCACGCAGTCGCTTCACCTGCAGCTTTAAGCTAGTGATGGTCACAAGGGTCACAAAAACACACACCATCTCTAGTTTCTGAGGCTCTCGGGGCAGGCTGCGGGGTAAGAATAATTTTACCGCTTAGCTGGCAGCCGGGGGGGACAGGCTGGGTGAACAGCTCGAGAACAGTTTGCTGCCGGGGAAAGGATTTTAATGACAGTTTTGCGACATACTTAGTGACTCTTCCTGCCTTTTCCAGCTAGACCTAAAGCCAGGGAAAAGTTCTGTTCACTTTTGGAAAGAGCATCTGTATTTAGGGCTCAGCGTTCATTCCTGTGCCGTCCCGTTTGTCCGTGCACAGAGCCAGCCCCGAGGTTGCCGACTTCCCTCAGGCACAGACTGAACCATGGGAGCGCCTCCTCTCCAAAACCCGCTCACAGCCCGGCGCCTCATTCACGCGCCCAGGTGAAACCAGGACACTCGGCCGTCTCCGTTCCACCTGCTCCGCCTGGAACAGGCCCAAGCCCCCAGTTGCAAGAGGAGCTTATCTGAAATGTAATTTGCTTCCATACTTTTCACGCTCAAAACCGCTTGCAGTTCTTCAGGATGGGAAATCAAACAGTAGCTCTGGAGTTTTTAATCAAAATTGAGGGCTACTCATTAAGGTACAATACCCCGGGTAGGAACCTGGAGTCAGGGACCGAGGGAGCAGGTTGCTCTTTCACCCCTTCTGCTGCCCGAGGTCAGAGCTGGAAAAGTTACGCAGAAGGAAGGGGCCATCTTGACTCCAGGCTCTACACCCGTGTCCTTGTCTGAAAAGTGATCTGAAAAATAGGTGCATTGCTGCAGGCCCTAAAGAAACACGCTTTGAAAGCAACCCCCTGTGAAATGCTTTGCAGAGGAACAAGCGATGTGCTTCTGGAAAACGTATATCGGCTTGGCCCAGGTCCTGTTGCAGCGGTACCAAGGCAGCCTAGGCAAAAGCAGGGCTGGAAAGAGCCTGGAGGACGCTTGCCTCCTGCGGCAGAGGGGAGGCTGATGCGAGTAGGGAGGCTGCTGCATCCCTGCACCCAGCACGTTATACCTGCCTGGCTCGGCACCAGTTTCTTCCTAAGGACTGTGTCATTCATGACAACAGCGAGCACATCGCTTTGGCTCAGGTTGGTTTTTTTTGAGCCAAAATTTAAAGGTGCTCTTTGCACCTAGAAGGTCTAGCATGCAGCAGGGTGGACAAGCCAGAGCATCTCAAGGTCAGGTTTTTAAAAGCCCTGAGACACTTCATAAGGCATTGTGGCTTTGAAAATCCTGTTAGTGCTTCATGCTCACTGCAACAGAGTCCAGCTAAGTACGTGAGGGTCTTCCCAGGGGCCCACCTGAGTGATTAAGTGACCAAACGTGCTTTGAAATTTGGATCTTAATTTAGTTTTGAGAACAAGTTTAGGCTTCTAGAGCTGCAACGGGTGAGGGGGGTGAGCTTAACCTGGCATGACTGAAACGCTTCCCACAAAAGCTGCTTTCCCCTCATCTCTCCTGCAGGTTCCCAGTCTGACTTCAGAGCAGTTCAGCTGCTTGAAGAGCAGCCAGGCAGCCTAGACCAAAATCCCTGCCAACGTATGGGGTGCAGCTGCAGCACAAGTAGGGGAGTCTCTCCTGCTGCAGGAACAGGAATCTTCGAGCAAGGGGAAGAAATTTGTGCAGAGAGGAGAGAGGGAGGCCAGGCATTCGGGGGGAGCAAACTGCTCTGGACATCAGCCATTGCCCTTAAATCCTTTCTGAAAAATTAAGGAAAGATGCCACCCAACACAATGTGAACCACTGGAGTTTTATGGGCATAAAAAGTCTGAGATAAAAAGGGGTGCAGCTGGAAAAAAAGCTGCTGTTGGTTTAGTTTGGCTATAATTGTGTCACACTGCTGAGCTCTTTTGGTGAATAGGGAAAATCCTGGCCTTATACCCTACCTGAACTTAGTTCAGTTGCAGCCCAGATCTTTGAAGCCAGGGAAGAATGGGTTTGCTTTTCATTCCCCCTTTACCACATACACACAGTCCCCCACAGATTTAAGCAAAAGGATAAATATTTATTGGGATTTACTATCCTCCCTCTTGGGCCACCCCAAAAGAGGATGGTGCCCAAGAGATCCCAGACAGCTATGCACACGCCTGCATGTCCCCATCTCTCAATACTCAAGCAACATCTACTAATCCAAAGTACTTCTCGTCAGCTCAGCACCTCCTTGTTTTCCTTGGCTCCAGATTTGCTCGCTTGCCTTTTCTTTGATTAATGTTCTGCCCCACCAGGGAAAAACTGAAATTCTCTCTTTGCTGCTGTGTGCAAAATTAATTAGATGACTCTAACGTGGAGTTGGCTGACACAGCTCCTAACCACAGGGTTTCTGGGTGGCGGGGGACTAGCTCGAGCATTGTATTTCTGCACTGCCTAGACCAATTTCTGAGCTGGCAGAGGATCCTCAACATCTCTCCCAGTATGGGCCTACTACAGTGATCCTGCCCGGCTGAGACAAGCTGTTCCCGCAGTTGGCTTAGGCCACGCTTTTCCACCTAGAGCTGCCCAGGGGCCGTGTTCCTGGGGCCTCGCTTCACTTATCTTGCTCTGCGGCTCCCTGTTGTCGCTGGCTAACATGCACGCCACGCTCACCACACTAGGCACAGTCCTCCTCTACTTGAGAGCTGGTGTTTCAGGCTGAGGAAGCTTGTGGTTTCCACAAGAAGGTGTCTGCTCTCTCCACGGGTGCCACGTGGTGACCAGTCACCCAAGAGGTGTGAGCAACAGCCTGGGCAGACATGACAGGAGTGAGAGGGCTTTACTTCAGCTCTGTTCAGGGCACATGGTCCCTGCCCAGCCCGGGCGTCAAGAGGGTCTCTCCTGCCAGTCTGTGGGTCCTGCACCAGGTTCGTCTCAGGTGGGACTTCCCACCTTCCATAAGCACCAAATGCCAGAGTTTGAGCTGGGTGGAGGAGGCGGGGACAGAAGAAGAAAGAGGCTTAAAAAGCTTGTCTCTGACTGTTATACTTACATGAAAGGGGGCTTTGCTACAATTCTGTCTTAAATAGACTGAAAAAAAGAAATCCTTGACATCCTAATAGCTCATAAACCCACACAAACTCACCCAACAGCACCTCGCTGATGGGACGTGTACGGGGAAGTGCTGTGTAAAAGAGTACAAGGTTCTTGCCCATACCAAAGGACTCCCTGTCTGGGCTTCTACTGAGATCGGAGGCTATAGTTCAAGATAAATAACATGGATATCGGTGGTCTTTTGTAAGTTGGCTCTTTGGCCAGATATAATGCTTCTGAGCCCTTGATGATTCACACTTATTATGCAAGTAAGGTGTAGGGGGATAGAGGGGTAAAGTAATCCTTACCTCCTGGGTAGAAGTAATCCTTTTTACTAGATGAACTAACATAATTGGCAAAAGTAGGCGAGGTTTTAGGCACACAAACCCTTCCTTTCAGGGTTGAAACAGAAGCAGCAAACTTCAGAGCTAAAGATCAACAGCTGAGAGTTTCCTTGGATGTGAACAGCCCACCTGGGAAAACAGACAGTGGGTACCTGTGGAATGGGCGAGATACCAAAAGGGGGACAAGAGAGGAGATATTGCCTCACAGGGAAGGACAGAGGCACTTAATTTATGGAGGGATTAACGAGAGTGAGGAAGGTTATAATGTCCCAAGAAACCAGTTTGTGTCCAGGTTTATTTAAACCTGTGGAATTATGTATTTTACTTCCCAGTAAAGTAGAAGTACTTTATTTCCCTTGTTTCATGCCCAGTCTCCTGGTCAGCCAGCCAGTAACTCCCATTAGCTGAGATGAAAGAGGGCAAAAGAAAATATGCTTAGGGAAGCTGTCCCAGGCTGCAGGGAAGAACGAACAGTGAGCTGGGGGTGAAAGGAAGCAGTCAGAAAAGTTTACGTGGCTTTGGGGAACCCAATAAGTAGGCTGTGATGCTGAATTTGGAGGGATTTCGGTTAGCAAAACAGTGGCTGGAATAACACCACGAAAGGAAGCTGGATCCTTCTGGCAATGATGCAGACCTCTGATTTTTGTGCCCAGCTAGGCAAGGAAATGAGCAGCGAGATCAGAGGCTGTTTTGATTCAAATCCTAGGAAACGAGCAGGTATTGCCAAGCTAAGAAACAAGAGCATGCCTCTGCACAATGGCTGGAAAGTAGAAGGGTGGACCAGATAACAGCATTCGTGTGCTTATTATCAAGATGGGCAATTACCAGCCTTGACTTTTCACGGCTAAATTACCTGTTCAGAAGCAGCCCGAGACAATGCCAAACTGTGTTTTTTCTTTACAGGGCAGGGGAACGTGGGTGCAAAGCGAGGCTGTAGCCCCTCTCCTTTGGGATGATGCCTGTCTCTGCTGCCGGTGCTGGCACTACGAATTCAAAGGGGAGACCTGAAAGCGCCCTTAGATGTGGTCTGTGCAGCTCCGTAGCTTGACCTACCGCAGGGGCAACATGCAGTGCTTGGGGCGTCTGCTGCCATGCCTGGGTCCGCTCTATGGAGGGAGGATTTGCATCTCAGCAGCATCACAGTAACTTCAAAGAGGAATGAAGGGGACAGAAACAGCGGTGGAGAGTAAAAAGCATGCTACAAGGAAGTGGGGATAACAGATGAAAATCTCTGATATTAGCCACTGCTGGCATCCTTCCTGATTTCCACCAGCATAAACAACATCAGAACAGGTTAAAATGGAAAGAGCTGAATCTACAGATCATTGTTTTTGGGACCAATCAAGATGGAACGCGATAATAGTTGAGGAAATGGGTGGCTTTCACAAGGACAATGATGGGGAAAATGAAGGAGCCAGCACTTTGCCAAAACGTTATACTCAGCGCCAACACTAGGAAGCCAGCTCTGAACCTAGGGAGGGGGCCTTCCCATCACATCCCGCAGCAAGCATGGGCACTTCCCTACCTCATGGCTCTCTAGAGATCGCAGGACAGAAGGATCTGTGCCAAAGGAGATCCGCGGGCCTTACATTGGATCCGGTTTAAGCCAAATGTGGAGAGCTTGAGTTCAGGTGCTAGCAGCCTCTCAAAATCCTCCCGTTTCCAAAAGGAGCTTCACTAAAGGACTCACCCTCCCTTTTGCCTAGGGCATCCAGGCTCCTGTAGGCTAGGGGTAAATCTGTCTTCCTTTGCTGCTCTTCTTTCATGTGCCTGCCATCCACGTCCTCTTAAAAGTCCGACCAGCCAATGGAAACCTGTAGTCAAACGTCTAAATCTAATACTAAAACTCTGGAGAAATTCCTAATTGTGCAGCTTTGCTGAGCAGTTTAGCCAGGCCACAAGAAACTGTCTCGGCATCAGCTGAAGTAAAGTTATTGTCGAAATAAGTCAGTGTTACAGCACTAGCAAGCAGACAGCAGTACTGCCAGCTTATGATCTTACTGCAAAATCTTTCCTTTCATATAGCTGTGGTTGCTGTATTAAGGCATTGCAAGAGAATATCAACATAAGCCTTACAAATTTCTTAATTTGCTTGAGTTTGGAGAAAAGTTTGCATGATCAGAGAGCAGGAAGAACGGAACTTTTTACTGCCCTCCCAGTCTGTAGTATACTCTTGAAAAACTTAAATCAGATTAAAATTGATCTCTCTCTAGGAGGAATGAATAGGACTTAAATCATGACTTTTGAACCGATAAGGTTGCCAAGTATGGCATCATGTTTAGTGAGAGAACCCTTTTGGAAGGGAGCGCCTGCCCTGCTCGTGTGTGTGAGTACGCTCAACACCCATGCAGAACTGGCATGTCTCCAGAAGAGTTGGTCCCTGCCATGTCAACTGGCTGGAAGAGGGTCTCAGTACATCACAAAATGGCTGAGATTTCATTTCCTTTTTCCTCTCCCAAGGTATTAGCCCTCGGCCTCAGTAACTATGAACTTCTGAGTCTCAACTGGGGAGATCAAATCTGATCCACAAATGGCGTGACATGAACACTCTGGCGTGCCTGTATTGCTGATCTTATCCTAATCTTGAGAACATGATGACAATAGAAATGTTTAGCGCTCTTAAGATAACCTTGGCCTTATTAAAGTGTTCCAGTGGATTAAATTGCGCTTAAAAGCATCACTGGAGAGTCATTAACAGCAGCCCAGTTGAGAGCTTAGAATTGTTCTGCAGAAATAGAAAATAAGTCCTTGTTACTAGACAGCTAGAAACATGGCTAATTAATAAAAAAAAAAAAAAAAACACAGAAGCACTACAGTCTCTCTGTGAGAAGATGGGTACCTAACAAAGTGCCCTGCCTTCCTAGTTTGGCTTTTTTTTATTTGCAAGTCCATGAAACCAACAAGAGCTGCTGATGCTTTGAAAACTAGATATCTGTGACTTATATCCATAAATTGCAGGCTGACAGACTTAAACTCGGTACTATCATCTGAAAACACCGGCCATTATACTGACCTAGAAGGAATACTTATTTCTGCTTTTTCATGGGTTATGGGCTCCAATTACCTCACTCTCAGGAGCCAGGCACGCTCCGAAGGATGAGCGCAGTGCAATGGCTGCTGTCCGGAGTCAGCAACATCCCGCAGCGACCGCGGTCTGGGCTCCAGCCCATGGCAGTGCAAAGCTCACACGACTGTTGCTTCACTGGTGCTGTTGATGCGTGTGTAAGAGTTGCACTTGGCTGTTTCCTTGAAGACTGCAGCCAGTCAGTGCTGGTAGTGGTCACTTCTGTACCATGCCAGGGCTGTGGGGAAAAGAGGCTCCCAGTGACTTCCTTCTCTTTAAAGCATTATGCCTGGTCCTGGCAAAGTATCTGTCAAGAGCCGGAAATACTAACCATTGCGTCACATGCCTCTAGCAGCCACCCTCTGCAGAGACCTAGTTTAACCATCGTTTGTGTTTTCAGACACACTTAGCCATTCTCTGGAGCACAACTATGGCAAGCAAGACAGCAGGCATGCATGACCTGAGGCACTGCTCCCATCATCTTAACGGCAGACCTGATTCACAGTTCTTAGGTCCTCTAGGCAACATAGCTCTGTAAGTATGAAAAGTAAAGCCATATCCCATCTAGTTCTGGGATTTCCATGGGGTTATGCCTAGCCACAGCCCTGGATTTCACTCATTTCTGACTTGGTCATTGTGAAGAGAGACTTTGGTTTAGAAAGTGAGCAGCAGAAAATCCCCATTTACTTCAGTAAACACCAAGCATTCAGTGCGTGAAGTCAGGCCTGTGAATGAGCACCCTTCTGCCTGGGAGTCCCAGGCTCGACCAAAGAGAAAGGACTTGAGGGACTGGGGATTAAAAGCGCAATCCTGAAACTGGCACCAGGCACCTGCCTCCCTTACAGCACCGTGGGGAGCTAGGCCAGTGAAACCTGCCTCTGCGAGGCACAGCGAACACAAGTATCCACATATTGCCTTAGTGGGAATAGCTGGCTACAGCAGCAGGATGTACAGACAGACAGGAGCATACTAGGAGACAAGAGGTTTGGGAGCTGGAGGGAATAGCACAGAGGTTGACAACTGAAGAGTTCCAGTTCCACTTCCAGGCCTACTCTTGTGCTTTACTCAATAGACATTTTTTAAAAAGCAGCGTACAAGGCTCTGGGGCTCTCCTCCCAGCTCTCACCAGTCAGAGTCACACTGACTTTTCCCCCTCTCTGGGGCCCAGTGGTTGCTTATCACAGGCAAAGTAAACCAGTATCATGGCAGGGCTTGCAGAATATCCCACTGCTGAAGAAAGTGGTGGTGTCTGCTGAAATTTAATAGAAAAACTGGAGGCAGCCCTAAATGAAGGTATAAGTCTCAGTTAATTCCTACTTATATTACTACAGAGAAGAAGCAGAAACTCCATGAGATATTATCTATGTCAAATCAAGATGCTGAGTCCCTCCAAAAAAAAAAAAAAAAAAAAAGAGAGACTTGCACACTCAAATCCCCAGGGAGCCACAAAAGAGAGCTCTAGCTTCTACAAACTTGGCTGTAGAATAGGCTGTGGTGAAGTAAATTTTTAAAAGCCTAAACGTAGGTGGCATGAACCCTTTCTCTTCCCCCTTGCTTCAAACCCCCAGCCAGAAGCAGCTCCCCTTTTCTTCTCAAACCAAACCATTACAACGTCGAATGGCTACTGTAGCTGCCAAACGGCAGCTAACTGGGCTCTCTAGCTTGGTGAGCATCACCGTCAGTGCAAACACAGATCTAGAGAACATGAAAACAAACCACAGATCCAAGAACCCACAACACAGCCCTCTTCTGCTTCAAGGAAACCATACTTGTCAAACAGCCCTTAGCCTGGGATACACGGGGAAAAAAAAGAAGGACAAATTACAACTTGGTGCTTCCTGGGCACCACAAGCAGAAGCCCAGCAGGAGCTGCTGGACTCCTCAAGCTCTAATACACAGCTTTCAGCCACTCGACACTCCCAGCAGGAGCAATTAAACATTTCTGGGACAAACACTGAGCTATCCTGCTCCACAGATGTTTCCTCTTAGTTCTACTGGACTCGAGTCAATGAAAACGTGGCAATATCTGCACAGCAACTCATGGAACTTTCCACCAGCCCAAATGGGAACAGGAGCAGCCTTGGTTGAAGCTTCTATTAAAATCTCTAACCGCTATTTATGTTTGGATGTGGAAGGGAGGGGTTAAACAGAGCTAAGAAAATAGAAATGGGCAGCATAGTCCTTAACATGCCTGAGAACCACAGTCTCAAAGATTTCTTGGCAGATGTTATATCAACTGGGATAGCTGTAGGCCCTTTTCCCTCTATCAGAGCTTTGTTTATCCATTTGGGATATGAGTTGGTAGCAGCAAATCTCCAGGGGCAGCTGAGACCAACTGGAAGCTGTGTAATGTTTTTGGCTAGACTCGTTATTTACATCTCAGGGGTAGCAGCAGCCCCAGTGAGAATGGGGAGGGAGGTCAGCCTCCATCCCACTGCTTTTCGCTGCCATTAAATGGGAGGTGAGGGAGTGTGTGAAAGGAATAGGACCTTTAAGAGGTCCTTTACGCCCCCCACTTCATTCTGTGCCTCCTTATATACCCTACAGAAGCACAGGTGGGAGGACATGCAGGGCCAAAGGAGGCACTGCTGACATTTGCAACATGGTAATTTGCACTGACAGCTCTCCTGCTGATGGAGGAAGCTTTTTGGCCCCAGAATATTGGGACTGAGGCAACCATTTTTGTAAGCATGGCCGCTCCACAGGCTTCCCTGTGTTGAAAGCAGAGACAGATGCTCAGGTACTACAGATGCTCAGGCACTAACAGTTTGCTTTTTAGGTACCTGAGCGCATGGCCTAGGTCCCAGATGGGCTGAATATTTCCCTTCCCTACTAAGAACCATAGAGGGAATGTATGCACATTCACCTCCTCAGATATGTCGGTTAATGACTTTGAAAACAGGGTGACTTTTTTCCCCCCCAGCTCTCATAATACTACAATTTAGAAGTTAAAAAAAAAAAAACCCAAAACAAAAAACCACACACCCTGAGAGGAGACACGAATCTGTTAATGATAGAGCCACCACACCATCACTAACTTACAAAACCTCTGGAGATCCTTCAGCTGGAAAGCTATGCAGAAACACACTGATTATTAATCAACGTGTTACAATATTCACCCCAGAAACTCTGGGAAGCCTTTTGGTACCTAAGCACAAATCTACAGTAAAACAGGCAACAGCTACTCAGAGAACAGCTGTGGCTTAAGACTCGGGCTCACTTAGATTAACTATTTTCTGGATTATTAAACAATACATGAGCAAACAAAAAACTGCCTATGATAAATCTGAGCTACAGTATGTTTTTTCTTCCTTCAGCTTTCATTCTTTCTATACTCTTACAAGTAGCTTTGTGTGGCAAGGAACAGACCACAACTACTGTAAAAGTCTGTTAAGTTAGTCTTTGCCCCAAGTGAAATAACTCTGTTGCAGTGTTTAAAGATGATTATATATAATCATCGTCACTTCTTGCCTGTATTACTACAGAGCACTACCATATCCTACGTAACCCATTACTTAAAGTACTGAAAAAACCCTTTGAGACAGATATCATCTTTTCCCAACTTTATGGATTGTTATTAGTTTTTAACCTGACTGACTGTTCATCACACAGTTTAATATAGTGGCTACCCATAGCCAAGATACACAGTAGTACTGCAGTCACCTTGAACAATTATGTTAGCCAGCTGCAAGAAAAGGGCTGAAGAGATTTTGCAGTCTGAAGCACACCACATATTTCAATGTGATCACAATTATTAAGTTGTACCATGTTTTGTCCTAGATCCGCAGTTCTCCTTTGCCAGAGAACTTTTTCTTCTCCCCACCAAACATATTCCCATTGACAGAATCTTCTTCATCTGACAGTAGGAAATTAAAACAGGAAATTGAGAAAAAGCAGCTTGAGTAAGAGCTGAATGATTTCTGGATTACTGCAGTGGCTTTTGCCTTAATGCTTATTCAACTTCTTGAAAAATAACTTTCTTCAGCCTCTCCCATCCATTGTTTCTTCCGATCCCACAGAAGGAAGAGCTCTTACTCTTTGCCGCACCTGCCAACTGATGCAGGGCACCTACTGCTTTGAAAACCTGGTGATGTGGCATCTTTTCCCACCTTTCCTAGCTTTCGTGAAATCCATTTGGAATTTGCCTTTGTGAAAACGTAGCAGGAGGACAAGGGTACTCCTCTTATTCCAACCTATACAACTGTCTTCCTTTTCATTCTGGCCCCAGCCCAGCAAAGCCAACACCTGCATTCTCTCAGGTATCTCCTGTGTCATTACAGATTAGGATTTAGCAGGAGGCTGTAGCTCTGTGGCAGTGCTGTCCAGCACAGGATGTAAAAGATCATTACTAATAGCCACTATGCTTTTCCAGTTGAATTACCAAACCCTTCAGAATGAACTTATTTTCCCTTCTACCTTAGCCATGCCTCTCTTCTTGGCCATGGTGAGATTTCAGCTAGGTTACTATTGTACCCATTGGCAAAAGGGATAGATAGGGCTCTACTAGCAAAGAAATCTTGGTTTAAAATAGGAATTGGAAACTTGGGACCATGTTGTATTTATAGTGAAACCTAACCAAATTTTATTCAAAGAGAAATAAGATAATTTGAAGGAAGACTTCCACCAGACGCTATTTTCTTATCCCTGGTAGGAAGAATTATGTGGCCAGTGAACAAACAAATCCCGAGAGGCCCAAGATCTGGCTTGTGCTGCACTGAGGACACCCCCACGCATGCTCCAAAACACAGCAGCTGGTCTGGAATTTACACCAGCCACTCTTGAAAACAGACTCAAGCCTTTCCCAGGCAATTGTATCGATTGCTGGTATTGTGCTTCCTACATGCAGGCACTCATCCATGTGGAAAGCATCTCAAATTTGCTTATTCACATTTAAAATGTAGCTTTCCTTATGCTTAGTAACTTTTTAAAAGCCTCTTAGTTGGAAGGATACAGGTACTGGAATAAATAACCTTTTTCCATATACAAATGGACAAGATTGCACAATCAATTAAAAACACTTTTGAATATTTAATAAAAACTCATCCTAGAAATCCAACTTTTTGCCGTGTGGTCCCCAAACTCTCCTCTTCATCCAAAATCTTCTGTAGGGATGTGTGCAATGACTTGCCTACTCTCTTTCCCGTCTGCAATGCAAAAAAAAAAAAAAAAAAAAAAAAAAAGAAACAAATCTGAGACATATGCTTATTAACAGGAAGACAACTCAAATGGAACACTTCCTTTTGATAAATATTTTCCCCTTAATGATAAATACACACCAGCTGGTATAATTAAAAATATGCTTTTTAATTAAGAAAAATAATGGTAGAAGTCTCATCTTTATTTGATTAAGTTTTGGGAAAAAAGTGTGCATAAAAGCAGTGCTCCCATTCCTCAGAGAAGCATTCCATGATCATTAATACCAGATCCGTGCACCATTGGATTACCCAGGAGTACAAGTTAAATTCACATCAGACACAAGCACACACTCAAATTAGCCAGCACACACAACATGAAACGATATGCTAGCTGCCAGAGGACAAGAGATACCTGACCCAGCAAGAAAGCCTACTGATACCAACTTCAAACTTTTCTGAACATGCTCGAACTCTGCACCTTGTCATATTGCCAGAGGTTTTAGTCCAGTCTTAGAAGCCCAAAACGCACACCGGCTGCATCACCAAATCAGTCTCTGTGGGCCAGACTCTTCGTTATGATGAGCAATTCTGCACAGTCTGAGGGCCTTAAAGAAGGTAGCAGCATGTTTTCTTTACAGAAATAAACTCCCAGCAGTGGAAATCCACTAGGATTAGTTCTGACGACAGCCCCTACTCTTCCCACATGCACGATTGTGCTGCTGAAGCTGCAGGAAAGAGCAATGCAAGGGAATGCTGAAATAAAGATCTTAAAGCAATGGTGCCTTAGAACTCTCCTGCGGTTCCTCTGAATGACCTGAAGTACTGACTCTCTACAGAGAGGAACAGAGCCCACTTGTCCTTAAAAAACAAAGTCAGATTATATTCAATTCAGTTTATTAGCTCCTGATCTGTCCAATGAAGTCTACACCTGTCATACGGCTATAGGCCCACAAAAGCTGTCTGTCACTTTTTGATGACAATTCTCAACACTGTAGGTGCACAAACCTTAAAATAAGATACATTTCTAATCAAAAACTAGCTGACTGTCAATCCTAGACAGCATGAGTCATGCTGAGGAAGTGGGGGTGCACACAGGAACTGTTACAGCTCTGCAATGGGGCAAAGCTCACAAAAGCACTCTGGAGTCCAGAGGGGTGATGTACTTCGCTCATTCTTCTCCTCAAACGTATGACAATGTCACCCACACTCAGTCAAGGTGAGCGGGCTCTGCACAAAGCTTCAGAGTTTGACAAATTGCACAATACTCGTTACCATCTCTTACTCCTGCCTGCCTCCCTTACGAATGATACAGGCCAGTAAAATGCCCAGTTTTGGCAGCTTCCCAAAACCTTCCCATGAAGCTACTTTCTTAAGAGGCATGTCCTAGCTGGGATATCTATCCTCTCCCTGGCAGGCAAAGCTGAACGCTTTCTAACCTGCAGCCAAATCACTAGGGAATGGAGATGTCAAGCAAGGGCGATGCATCCCTTTCACTGGACATTCCCAGGTGTTGACTATGCTTCTTTTTCTTCTTGGTTCCCCAGTCAACGAGTCGAGTTTGAGGCAGGGTCTCCTGACTCCCACAAAACCTCTTTGCTTCTTCCATGCGATTTCCTCCTTTGCTCTTTCAGCAAACTACTTGCCACCCAGGAGAGAACGCATCTTCCAGAGCAGGTGAGAAACAGTACAACGCACTGGGTGATGTCCTTATTAGCTTTAACTCTTTGTATCAACAATTAGGGACAAATTCACTAAAGCTCTTAAGCACAGTAGGAAGGTTTGAAGGTTTCAGTGGTTACCTTGTACACACATCTCTGATGTGTGCTCAGATGAGCACTGTATAGTCTCAAGTGCACACTTTGGGGGTGGGCTCTACAAGTAGTTCCTGAATTCTGAAACTAAAGAAGTTTGTTTCATAGTTTGAGCTCAGTGTGGAGTGCGATGGCTGATCGAAGTAGAGGCTCTAATCAAAACTTTTCTTCACTTAGCTATCACATAATTTATATGGGAGCGAGCTTCCACCACGAACCTGTCTACCTGACTTAAGCACTCATCTCTTCACAGGAGACGTACACCCTAAACCTGAACTCCTCTCTGACACTTAGTTAGAATTAGACTCAAAAGCCATCAGGAAGACACAAATATCAGATGTCCATATCAAACAAGTTTGGTTTCTTTAGGAGATGCCAGACTGGAGATAAACTTCCTCTGCATCTACCCAGATGTTAAGTGGGGGTAAGCGACTTCTCTAGATGCAAATAAATAGCCCATTGGTAACATCAACATTAGCACTCTGGATTTACACCATGAAACAATTAAGTGCCTTATATACTCAACGTGTAATTTCATTTGAAACCAGTTGTTTTAAACTTGGCTTAAATTTCTTGGTTTAAACTTGGTTTCCAATTTCTGCATTCCTCACTAGAGCTATGCTGATATTAGTTTTGGAGCTCTAGGAAACAGACACAGTTTTAAGTATTTAATTTTCATTCTGATTCAAAGTTCAAAACTCTTTTCTGCCTGATGCTTAAGGCCAAGCCCAGGCATGAGAATTTACACTGGAATTCAGAGTTTTGAGAACAGCCTGAAGAAATGTTTAAAATTGTTCACATCCGCACGAGAATTCTAACAGCCAAATAACAGTATTTTCATGGGGTAGGAGCAAATCAAAAACCCAGTAAGGAAGCAAAGAAAAACAATAGTAAAATGAGAACAGTAAGCTTATCACAGGAAAAATGAGTTGTGCTACAACAGAATGCAACGTACTAGCACCCTGAAGTACCATCTCTAATTCTATAGGGACTTTTCCATGTTAGAGGTTTTGCTCTTCTCTTGCTTTCAGGGGAAAAAATGAGGGAGGAAACTTCCTCTAAAAAAATTCTTAAAAGTTTAACAACCGAAGCTTTATAGTTTTACAGCTGTGAGGTACTTGACCACAGTGAATGTAAATGGAGTATGATATATTTCAGGCATTTAAAAGTTTTAGGTAACTTCCTTTCCTATGAGATTCTGTTTTAAGGAACTGCCTGGGACCTTCAACAAGTCCCTTTGTGCACTAATGAAACGCCAGCAACTCTGCTCTTAAAGTCCTTATCGCAGCTTTTCCTAGAGTCAAGTTCTGACTCATTCGGTATCGTCCAAGATAGTAACTGTTCAGAACTCCTTACCTCCATCATTTCAAAGATGCTCTCTGGATCAAGACTACCTTTTCCAACTTTCTTCATACAAGTGAGATCACCTTTACTGGTCACAGAAATAAGCAGGCTGGCCAAAGAACAGGCTTCTTCCTGAAGGGTAGCATCCACCACGTGCCTATACCCGATCTGAAAGTTAGTGACAACATTGCATATTAGTCTGCAGTTGCCTAAGCTCTTTTTGAGAAGTTAAATTGTCAGCGGTAGCTCTGTTAGTTGATCTACAGCCTGCAACCTAATATCACGTGATCTTCGGTGCTGCTCAGAGACCAAGTCGACAGATAGCACAGCACTTAAAAGCAGCTTCTCACTCCAGACTGGGTGTATGTACATAACCGAAGTGAGATAAGCATGTCACTACTTCACACTATTTTCCTTTCCGGCTACCCTTTCATGAGATTCCGCGTTCCCCTTTCCTCAATCTGCAAACACGGACCTTCCTCCCCACGGGAAAAAACTATACGCCAGAAACTCGGGTGAGCCCCCACTTCAGTGACAGCCTTTCTACCATTTATGCAACTTGCTTCAAATACGTCAAACTTCCAAATGACCAAGAAAATCACTAACTGATACAACGCAAAACGCAGCATCCAGCAAAGTGACTGCTAGCTGTGTGCTATGTATGGAAACAAAAAAAAAAAAAAAAACCCACCCGTTTGAAAGGAAAAGACAGTGCTACACTCATGAAAACTGAGTTCTGTCCCCAGCAACAAATGCCCATTCCGTGACTCTAGACAGATTACTCAAGCTCTCTGTGCCTCACAACAACGCTTATTTGCAGTAATGTACTGAATTATCTGCTGCTCTGGATGTTGAGCAATGAGTGGATGAATACATAATGAACAATTCTTCTGTATGCAAAAAGAGATTTTAAGAATGCATGAAGTGGAAATCTGCAAGTCAGAATGGAAAAAACCCACATTCAGTAAAAGCTCCTTCTAATCAAAATAGCAGAAAGGATGAACAAATATATACATATTGGACACCTCTCATTTTTGGAATACAAGTTTTATCTCTAAAGAAGAATAAGCATCAGGTGGAGCTAATGGAGGCTGAAGTCTCTAGGTAGAAGGTCAAAAATTTTGTCTGGCTTACTTTGCTCAGCGTGACAATGCAGGGCACCTCATCCACGTTAAGTCGAATGCAATCATAAGGGTCATCAGAGAGCTCAATCTCTTTAGAGCCTTCTTCATCCTCCAAAACACGCACTTTTGGTATTCTATGGAAACAAAAATACATGCAAAAAATCGCTCTCAGAACAGATAATGAATACAGGCATCCTATAGTTTCAACTCCAAGAAGTGTCCTTTTCTCTAAATAAGGCTAAATGTTAGAAAAAATACCCTGGAATGTTATCAAAAGTATTAATATTTAACCCCCTGAGGCTAGGAAAAAACATCTCAAGTGGGAAGATATTCACAATGAGACCATCTATATGCATCATTCAAAGCATCAGAATTTGAACTGAATTCTATACTATGCCACAGGGAGCAAATAAACAGATTCAGTGTTATCTTTCGGAGCTTGCACATTGCAATTCTGAATATTTCTGCGTATGCTTGCCTGGCAAAACAGCAGAGAAATTACCAAAACTGAATCCTTTCATACTGTGGTTCCCAAACTTGCAGACAGCAGTGAAGTTGTCAGAATTACAGCAGTTAACGTTACTTGGCAAAGTCATGACACCATCAGCAAATAAAAGCAGTGAAGCTGTTCAGGAAGGATGACACTAACTACAGAGACTTAGGAAAAGCAGAGAGAAGACACTAGCAAAATCCTTTCTCCCTAGAGGTTGGGAAGATCAGCAGCATATTCGCATTCTTGAGATCACCAGAAGTCTCTACTGTTCTACAGCCAGACATACAAACGCAAGGACTGAGGATAAAAGCCCAGGTAAAAATCCAAGAAACTCTTTCTTGTCAATTAGCAAGAGATTTTGTCTCTCATAACAAGTTCCACAGGCTTCTTATCAGTGCCAACTATACTGCACGTTATAGCCATTGAATGGGAGTTGTACATGAGAATTTAATATAGCTTTCTTTGAAATATTTTTATTCATGATGCTAGCTATTTAACTGGAGATGGTATCTCAAGAACCAAGAACCTCAGCATCTTATAATCCCTCAATTTTTTTTTTTTTTTTTTTAAATGGTGACTTGCCTTCCCCACCCCAAGTTGTGACCTTGTCAGAGTTGCAGAGTAATCTGGGCGTCCACCAGGAAGAGTACTGACTGAGAGACTTTGCATTATTGGCCAACAAAAAAACTACACACAGAGCTCAAACTTCTCCCACTTTTACGCACTTGCACTTGAAAACATTAAACACTTCATGACATCCTTGGAAAGCTAACTTCAGTAACCACGTGGAACGTGACCGCAATCTGTTTCTATATTAGTACTTTTCAGTAGCGTTGTGTGTTATAACTAGACTCGGGAACCACATCTCTCTTAAGAGAGAGGAGAATACTGGGAGTGACTTAATGACCTTTTTCCTCACCAAAGCAAAGATTTTTGTTGTTCCCTGAAAAAGTATTTCAGTTATTCACAGCTAAGAGTCCTCGAGGCAAGCACTTCGCAACAGCTAACCTGGCTCAGTGAGAAGATACAAATTCTCTACGTAATATTGACTCAAATCAAGCTGTAAGTACAATCTTTCAGCAAGCAGAACACAACTGTATCATATACTTCAAGAAGTGAAACTCAAAATGCTTTGCAGAGCTATATAAGCACCCTAATTTTAAGCTAAAATATTCCATTAAAACTAATGGAAAAATAGCACAAGGTGACTAACCCTCAAGCTACATGAGACAATGGACAACACTGGACAACAGCCTACACAAGAAGAATATAAGCCAAAGCAGTGTTTAAACTAGGAGGAAGACCAAGAAACATAATCTGTTAGAAGCCAGAGCAACGTGTGCTCTGCAACAAGTAGTAGTGCGCTAAGTTGCCAGAATTAATACCCAAAATATCTCCGCACGGAGCTGTTTTAGCGAAGAACGGAAGAGACAGAGGTATGGATTAGTGCTACTGCACAGGGAGAAAAATAGCTGAGCAGATGCAAGTGTTGCAGTGGCATAGAAAGAGAGGGGTATATACACACACAAAAACAAAGGCTCCCACTGAGCCAAGATGACACTGTTTGTAGCATAAAGTGCACTTCCAGAAAATCTGAGAATTCTCTTCCCAGTTTGTAAAGATTTACCTTAAGAAGAAACTAGCTGTACATGTTTATTCTGCAACTTTTATTCTTCACTTTTGACTCCTGCAATGAATCAGTGTAGAAAATTTTTCAGCGGGTTTTAGTCATTTGCCAAATACTGCTCTTGGAAACCCAGAATTCACAACTGCAAAACCCGTTCTACCCCTGCAAGCATCAGCTCTGTCTCTCATCATGCCATCCAGCAAGAGCACCACATTTCAAGGCCATTGTGTTATAAACTAGATAGCTTTTGACATTTATCTACTTTCTGTTGCCTCAGTTGCAGTTAAGCACGTTCCACAAGAGTGACTTTAATGGTTAGTCCTGGCACTGTAGCTATTTGCACACTTACGCGATATCCACTTTGATCACAGATAAATGCAGCCTTAAGTACCTTGGAGACACATAGTTAAGAACAAAGCTTGGTATCTGCAACTTCCCAGATACAGTTTTGACGCAGTTTTTAGAGCATGTTAAACAATGAACAACTGTAAGGAGTAAATATTCCCCCTAAAACAACCGTATTTTGATTGTTCCATGTCTGAATGGGATACAATGAGTCAGGTCAGACACACAAAGGATTTAAATCCTGTAATTCCTACACAAAGTTCCTGAAGTTACTGTTGTGGATTTATTTAGCCCTAAGGAAGAATGTCTCCATAACTATTATAAAAGTGATAAGAGCTAGATTTTAAGGACAAAGTTGATGAAGCTGGGCTTTTCAAATGCCTGTTTGAATTCTGAAACTAAAAATTTACGACTTCAAAGAAAAATAAAACAACAAATTTCAGCAGCTTCAACTCCCTGCTCCTGGTTCTAAGGCTGCAGTCAAAGCTGAGAAAAAATGATCTGAAAACCCTTATAACAAAAACCCGGTTGTAAACAAATTACCAAAGGCAAGTAAAAGTCTGAAAGAGGGACACAGAGATCAAACTAAGTTCAAAACACTTAATCTGAAGTGATCCTCAAATTGATTATAAATCTTTAAAATGTAATTATTTTGAAAAGTCTTAACTGGACAATAATATTTTATGAAGAGTAGACAGCTACTCTAAACAACTCTGTATTAATCCAGAGAAAATTCAGCAGATACTAAGGGAAAGTGGGGTTAGTGGATAAGGACATGAGCTTTTTGCTTTGAAAGTCACTTTAAATTCTGAGCTCGTTAATTTTTCTTTTTGTTTTTGCTTTCTCCAAAGCAAAGTACTTCAGGATGAGCTATTCTCAGGGTTTTTGCAGGTCAAAACCAACAGGCTTAACATCATGTTAAATTGTACCGCATTTTGATTTGCTATCCTACTTTCACAAGACTGAGGACGTCTGCCCACAAATTGAAGATTATATGGAGGACAGTTTTCAGAAGAATCAAAATCCAAGCAGAACAATTAAAACCACCACTGTCTCCATGCTGTTTGTCTTCCAGCAGCAACATTTTCCAATTTTCATTTACTCTTTCATTTTTATTCAAAATTAGGATCCTGGTTAAAGTAAGAAAAGAGGTCCAATTACCTTGTAAATAAAGTATGTGTCTTGGATCTGCAAAACAACCCATGTGGGAACACCTGTTTTAACTATGACTTTTGCATCCTGGCAGCTTGCACACAAAGATGTAAGCATTTCTTCCCTCTTTAGCGTATTGTCAAATCTTTGGGAACTATTGCATGTGTGAGAATATTTAATGTTACAGAAAAAAAAATCCTGTTAAAAGGTACTGTTGAGAACTTGACTAACATGGGAATTTTCTCAGCAATATACACAAGTTTTAGTCTCAGAGGGATTCCCTCCTCATTTATTTAAATGTTTATAACCTGACATACTGCCTGTGTCTTCAAAAGTGTATTTTCCTCTTCCTTCTGGCATGCTGTTTCCCAGTTCCAGTGCTGTGCACTGATTCCCTGATGAGTAAGTCAGAACTATGCCAGTGACTTCAGCAGAGCTCTATTTACAGCTGCAGAACAATCTGAGATCCATTTTAGAACATTTGTGCTTGTAACAGTCTAATTTTTGCAGCTCTTCCAGCTATTTTTCCTACATTAGATTTTTCAAAGCCGTTCACTAGTTCCTTTCTCAAAGATGCTGCAAAACTCTGAACTTTTTCATCTATAATGAAGATAAAAACATCAGAAAAATAGTTCATTGAATGCTAGCCTTGAAACGCACACAGAGCACTTGCTTCAATGATTCCACCAGATTTTGTTCTTCCATTCTCTGAACCAAAAACACATGGACTTCAGTTAGTTTAAAGGCACATCACTTCCCCCTCCCCACAACCTCCCACCATCGTTTTTTTGCCCTTAGTTTTACAAAGAACGGTGGACTAACAGTTACAGAGAAAGAACATCGGAAGTGGGAAGTAAGGGCTAGTTATACATTGGTAGTTGTATTGACAGAGGGCTTCTGATTCAGGAGCATGACATAAAGAATTCGGCATTAAAAATGCTTGGCTCACAGAAAACAATACAAGAGAGACATGGAGCTACTGGAGGGAGTCCAACAAAGGGCTACAAAGATGATTAAGGGACCGGAGCATCTCTCCTCTGAAGAAAGGCTGCGAGAGTTGGGCCTGTTCAGCCTGCAGAAGAGAAGACTGAGAGGGGATCTGATCAATGTGTACAAGTATCTGAAGGGAGGGTGTCAAGAGGATGGAGCCAGATTCTCCTCAGTGGTGCCCAGCGACAGAACAAGAGGCAACGGGCACAGACTGAAACACAGGAAGGTCCATCTGGACATGAGGAAAAACTTCTTGACTGGGAGGGTGACAGAGCGCTGGACCTGGTTGCCCAGAGAGGTTGTGGAGTCTCCTTCCCTGGAGATATGCCAAAGCTATCTGTATACAATCCCAGTTAGTGTGCTCTAGGTGACCCTGCTTGAGCAGGGGGGTTGGACTAGATGATCTCCAGAGGTCTCTTCCAACCTCAACCATTCTGTGATTCTGTGAAAACACTGCTCTCATCTTCTCTATGCCACTTCCACCCAAATGAAACAAGATATGCGCTTTACCTTGTGTTAAAAAGGGCTGCTTTCACTGCGATAGAGATTGCATCAAAGAGGTTCCCACCACATTCCAGTAACTGGGGAGGAGAAAAAAAAATAATCTTTCGAAAAGAAGGTTAGAGCACTTAAATCAAATCTTTTATTTTACTTAATTTATTCCTTTTCAAGTAAGTTTAAGAACCAGAAAATGCATATAGCGATATTTTTTTAAAGTTGTCTTTAAAACCTATCTATGAAAATAAATGCCACACGTGTCAGTTTCAGCTAACTGCATTATACATGCAAAATAGAAGGGTGAAAGCACTTATTCATGATAAAACTTAACAGAGGCTGAAATGAAACTGCCAGTGTTCTCATTTTTCTTGTGCTGAGGCTCTGCGCTAGGCTATGACCAGAATCTTTTTTGATAATCTTGATATTAGTTTGTTAACTTCAAATCAAGAAAATCAGCTTTCTGTACTTTATTTCAAAGAGAAACCTTCTCAAACATCACCTGGACAAGCCCAACGAATACCTCTGTTCTCAAAGAAACAATTCAAATTCTCAACCGGTAAACAGCATGGAATTATTACATAAAGCGTTAAAGGAAGCTACTTATACAAGGTATGGTTTTGAAGGCACATCCACATTTATTCTCTATTCTTTTTTGGAAAAGGATTCATCAGCAAGTTTCTCTTGTAACTGAAAAAAGTCTAAGGAAATCTTATTTCGTAGTCCACTTGTGGTAGCAATGTCTTTTGGATCGAGCCTGAGGAGGGAGTCTAGCTTGTTCCTCGCTCCCACCTTAACATCAGGAGAAGAACAGAGAAAAAGGACTAGCACTGCATACCATATAGAGAGGCAGGACTCACATAACGATCAGTACCTTCTACAAGATGGATGACTCAGAAACGTATTTGGCCATAGTCAAGTGATAGTTGTCTGACAAGCCCCACTCTGAGCTGCCGGTACTGTTCAACGAACACGCACATCCCCAGCAAGCACTTGAACCTATTGCAGTAAAAATATATGGATGCTTCTCCGTTACATCTATCTACTCTACACGATGAGAGCAAAATACGTTTTGCAACACTGATTGCATTGATTCTTCTTCAAAATCTATTTAGGAAATGAGATAAACTGTCTTCCTGGAATATCTGATTTATGGTTTACTCGCAGTGGGGGAGTTTACTTTCACCAAGATGGACTGACTTGTGTAAGAAGTATGACAACAAGTTGGGATAGAAAGCTAAATACAAAGGTGATCAAATTATTCTGCAAACAGCTGCTGGATACAGAAAGGTTAACTTGTCCCTTTCAGTAGTTATTGGATTTTACTGGATAATGCAATAAACCCACAATATCTTTGTTATTAAAACACAATAATGGGATGTGCCTGTACTGTTGGGGTTATATGCAGGCTGCTATTCCAAAAGCTTATCTATATTGCAGTGGCGCCAACAGGCTAGGGAGCTATTGTATGAAGCATGGTACAACAATTCCTCCAAAAATAAATGAACAATCTCTTCTCAGCTGAAGCACACTGTACTTGGGGGTTCCCCTCCCCATTTTTTTAAAGGAATGAAGAAAGTCTACACAGCTATTTCAGCTGTGGGAATAAAGGCAGTCTTTTTTAAAGACTCATTTTTAATCTACAGATATAAAAAATATTGGAGGTAAAGAAAATAACATTCTAGACATCTTGTTTAATAAAGTTTTTCCTCAAAAAAGAGGGCTTTCTCTGAGATTTTTTTCAAACTGGGGGGAACAGAAAAGATTCAGAAACCCTCTGCGGGATGCTCAGCAGGGAACTGCTAAAATTTCAGCAGAACCTGACAGATCCTCCTCACACAAACAGGGTGCTGTAAGGGGGTGGAGGAACGAAAAGAGACTGCACAACTTTTATTCTCCTTGCTCAACATGGCAGGCTGCTGGGGCAATTTATGTGAACAAGGCTATGCTTCTGTCAAACACATGATGAAAAAAACTCCCAAAAGCTATTTATGAAATCAGTAACTATAAAAGGGGGGGGGGGAAGAGTGAAGAAGGAGACAGTGGATGATAACAGACTATAGTTTTGCAGTATGAGATACTCCACGTTCATGAGCTACTCTTATGAGAGTGACCCCTCTTCTATTATTTAAAAAAAAAGTATTTTGAAAGCACAAGGTACTTTGCAGAATACTAGCCTAGAGCCCAAGAACCCATGCATTTATGCACAGTTGAAGTCATCTTCTTTCCATTCTGAGTAGTTCCAGTATGACTATACACAATTAAGACCTTTCAATTACACTAACCACTAAAAGAGTATTTGAGAAATGTTTTTAATTTATAAGCTGTCTGACTGCTTAGAATATATTATTTTTTCTTTTGAGGTTGCAGATCTTAAGTTTTGTTTACACACAGGAGCTGAATATGGATACTTCTGTGAAACTGCATGGTTAAAATACATAGCAATGGAATACATCCAGGTTCACAGCACTCTTTCGGGCTCTTTGTCTTTCAGAATAAGAGATTTGAAAACAATTATCTTTCTATCCGAATACAAGATACCAGTATTTTCAGCCTTAGGACAGAGATTTAAGGCCTAATTTTCCTTTCAACTTGACTATGCACACAAGCACTCATGTGAGGTATCTCCAGGAATTTTGAAGGAAAACCTCATCCAAAGGACTCCCATTAAGCTTCACTGTAACCTTTAGAACCTTCCTCCCTCAAAAGATGGAGGAGGTCGTTTAAAATATATATATTTTTTTATTAGCACAAGTGTCATACTTCCACCATGTGCTATTAAAATAGAGCAAGTATTTAGGAAGAGCAGATTCAGGAAAACCTGCAGGTATCAAGAATCTATACCATCTATAGCATAAACATCCTGTATCTTGTGTATATGTAATGTGTCTTCAATCTAGGAAAGCACACAGTACAAATATCTTAAAACATGAAAATAAAGACCTAGGGAAAAAGAAAAGATAAAAAAAAAAACAAACAGTAAGAGACAGATACCAAGTGTCTCGTTCTAACTACACCAGCAGCTCCTCAACGGCTCATGTGCAAAATCATTGCAAAACGTTACATTAAAAAGACTCACCAAGTTTAGAGTCTTAGTTATAAACCTACAATAGATTTTTCACTGGTACTGTAAATAAAGCTATATGTAAATCAAGACCAAAGGTATTTCATGCATGTTCATAATTCTGATACAGCTAGCAACGTAAAAAGACCAAGGCTGCTCCTCTGTATCTGTGGATACCAACACGTTGTCCAAGAAGAATCCAAGAGCTCCAAATTAGCGGTACTCTGTCATGCAAAAGTTATATACAACTACGTCTACAGTCAATTTTATGAAATTGTTTGTTTACACTGCGGAAGCAGTACACTGCCTAAATAAGCACAGCACTTAATATTCTGTACCTCTGCTCACAATTACCTAGTAACTAAAGGTCCCAATGCAATTTCTCAGAACTAGCACTTCATTCCCTATTAAACTATGCCAGGCTCCAGTAAGCTGGTCGCTAGAACTGTTAAAGCACTCAGCAGTAGTATATATTTGATCATTCTGTATGCAGACTATGTCACAGTATGTGCCAGTCTACTATTAGGCTAACGCTACTGCTTTTTAAAAAAAAACCTAATGGACTCATATTTTCAAATTTATTTAGGCCTCAGTCCGAATGTTCTTGTTTTAACAAATCCTGTATTTAATGTTTTTGGCAATGCAGCTTAACATTTTACAAATCACTTCAGGAGACATTACTTGATTCTACTGAGTAAGATCCCTCAACATATTTTCATTTACACGTTTGACAAGTGGGGAGTCAGCTTTGGACCAGTAAAAGCTGGAAAGAAAGCTCAGGAGAGCCTGACTCCCAAACTTCTGTTTTAAATTCCTGTGCCAGAAAGCTTTAAAATCAGCACTGCTTGGAAACTGAGCTGCTGCATACCCAAAGTCTGCACGCATGAAATTTACTTTCCATTTTTTAACAGGAATAAACATTCAGTTTCTCTTGTACATTCAATACTTGCAGGTAACTTCCATCAAAAAGTGCGTAAGCCAAATAAACTTCTTGTCAGAAAAGTTTATGTTTTATTTCATTGAGTTAGTGCTGATAACAGTGCCAAGAGGTAGACCTGATGGACAGTTATGTTACTCTAATACATATACATGTTCACTTACATGCAACAGAATGAGATAGTCACTCATGGCATCTATCTAGCTTGGAACAGTTTAGCCTTCTTCAGTGGTAATTTCTTCATCAGTCTAAATTCACCAATTTTGATCTGAGGTAGATCTGGAATATTCAGCGTTTTAATCAGCTCTGCAGCAGAGCAGCGACCTCCAGCAGAAGAGCAAAAGAACAAGCTGGAAGCAGCAACTAACTGTATTAGGCAAATTCACAAGAGGATGGCTGTGCTGTGAAGTATTACGTTGCGTTACATGAGAAGCACTTTTAATATGAAAATACACATGGTTGTGCGAAGTCAGTCAGTCCCTTGAAGACTTCCTTAAGTCTCATTAGTTTTTATTTCCTTACTTACCAAAACATCAACATAGAGAATCCAGCAGTGCTCTCGGGGATTAATACAAAGTGATTTCAAGTCTACACAGCTCTCACTGCTAAATATTCTGTAGAGCGTATTTGCTATCTCTGTGCCAAGCTCTTCTCCTCCCCGGCCTTCAAATTCAGGAGTAGCATTTGCAGAACTAGATAAAGAAAAAAAATACTCTCACTTCTGAAGCAGCCGCTATCCAAAGAACATTTTATATATATTAAGAATATCCAAGAATTCATACAAGCATAAGCACACCACCTGTGAAGAAGTTATTCTACCTAACAAAAATCATAATGCATATAATTAGTATCAAAGCTGGTAACAGACCATAGGTATATTAAATTCCACTACTATCTTTAGTAGTATTTCCCAAGTTAAAATTCACTGAGTATTGTCTCAGGGATTATTTTTTTTAGCACTATCATCTTCAACAACCACCTCAACACTTCCCCCTCATATATACAAAACAAAAAAAACACACACACCAAGAGAAAACTGCTCTAAGTTCAGAACAACTAACACGGCAGCCTGTTAAAGGTGAATGCTAATAAGATAAGAGAGTGGGTAAGAAGAGGAAGATGCGACAATACGACATGGAGAAAATTTTTTTTTTTTTTTAAAGTGACATGACTGCCTGACCTTAATTGGTAATTTTTTTTTAGTGAGTGTATTCTCTGCTCTCAAGCCGCTTACTGACAGCATCTCATTATCTTCAGCAACTGCAGTTTATGGAGAGCACCAATTAAAGGACATCTTTTTTCCCAAAAGGGATCCGACAAAAGCATGCAGCCTTCACTTCCCCGATTCCAACATAGCAAACTTTGCTTACGAGCAGCCATGCAAGAAAACCCTTGGGTGCCAGGGCCCTGTACACAGCTAAGAACAAAATTCTATCAACAAAAGACAACAGGCTTATTAAAAAAAAAAAAAAAACCCTCCAAATCCCAGTGAAGTAAAACTGAAATGCCCAGAGAAAAACACACCAAAATAACAAATAAATATTCTGAACCTCTGTGGTTTACAGAGGGGGCAAGAGCATTCTCAAGCTGTGGATCTTTGGAAGAGGTCCTGCAGCTCTTGTTATCAAATAAACTAGTCTGACCTCTCCAAACTTACTTTCCGACTATAGGATGGCGGAAAGCAGATGGTTCCTGAGAAGTAGGCTGATGTGTTTCTAATAGGAAAACGTTGAATTCCACTGGCTGGGCACCACACAGTGCCAATTTCTCATGCATATTTTGTCCCCTGCTCTTCCAACAAGAGCTCCACGGGAATGCAAACATACAGCAGGGAACAAACTGTGGGAATATAGCCCTTCACCTAAAACAAATAAGCAAACATCCCTCATAATACCAAAGATCCACATTAGCTATGTATGCCTTATACCAGTCAAATGAGTCGTATTAACCACACCGCAGAGTCTGTACGGGAAATTCTTATATCAGTAGTTCTCCCAAGGTATTCCTTGGCAGAATTGATGAAGATTCAGGATGCCAGAAAGATTTCCTGGATTTTCTAAGAATTAGTTTGCCCCTTCTATAAACAGATTGCACTAAATATGATGGGGGGAGAGAACCAAACAAAGACCAGTCAAGCACTGATCTATGCTTTCAAATTGTATTTGCCATCTGAGAGATAACTACAAGCGTGACACTAATAACAATATTTGGCAGTTGTGCAAGGTTAGATTCCAATCCTATAAGATAAGTTTTATTTAGATATGATCCTAATAATTCTAGCAACACGGCTGAGTTAGGCCTTTAGATTACATTAAACGAGCACTTGTCCGTGGAAGCAGTTTGCATGCAAGTCAGCAAGACTATTCTGTTTAAACTGTTTTGTTTGAAGTATTGGTTATGCAAGCGTTATGCTTCCAAACAATTATTTAAGTTAAGAAGAATTATACAAACCTCAGTCTACACCACATTATTATCAAATGCTGTTGTTTTTGATACATATAGCCAGTTTCTTTGGCAGCAAGTAAGGAAGAAAGAATAAGACTTGCTCAGGACACCAGTGCAAGTTTTACTGCATCTTAATTCCATTACTGTTTTAATGTATCTGGTTCCTTTCAAAGAGAAATAAAAAAATAACGTTGGCAGGGTAGTATTATAACAACTACGTGGTAAATACTGCCACCCTATGCTCACAGAATATTACAGTGATTGATACTGGGTAAATTTTGAAAAAAGGGTTATCTAGCACACTAATAGAAGAAAATGCCAGAAAGCTTGCTTTCTGCAACACAGAAAGAACCTAGTAGTGTCAAGTGGAGGACAAGATTTCTATTCTCAAACAGAACATAATTCTAAAAGACTTTCAAACAGTTTTCAATGTCCCATCACCTAACAATCTAAGCTCCTGCTAAAGAAGAAGGATGCTTCTACCACAGAAGATCTCTCCTTTCAAAACCCTTGCTGTTATCAGGTCATATGTTTCTTTCAAAGTAGCTCAGTACTTTCCATCTGTTGCTCCAGCCATTGTCATATCATCACCTATGAGGTAAATAATCATAACCGAGAGAAAACATTAAATAGAAGAGTCTCTGAGGCCAATCTACTTCGAGATTACAGAAAGCTGTGATACCTAGGGCTTGTTGCCAGGGCTTTGCTACCCAAAGGATATTCTTCACATAAAGCTGTACTTACTTCAGGTAACCAATACTAGGTTTCTTTTCTCATACCCAAAGAAAGATACAATCATTTACAACAAGACGACAATTGCATCATTTTAGGATCAACAGTAAGTTAGCCACCTCACTAATAATCTACCCTTGCAGAAAGCAGCCAGAATGTACCACACTTACGACATACTGAGATTGCCAGGGCAGACATATAGGCTCACTTCATCCAGGCTACAGAGAGAAGCAAAAAGGAAGAGGGCACACAGACCCCTCAGAGATGGATAAACCCGAATTCAGGTCCAGATGATGTCTGCTTGTGTTAGCACGACTGATATTCAAGTTCTAAAAACTCTGCTCCACAAAGAATCGGGCTAACATGGGTTTGGACTCAGTCTAGTCAAACCAGTAACTCCACCAACATGGATTTCCTGACTCAGGTCTCTGACCAGGCTACCTGTCACCACACTTCACATCAGATGCAAACATCTGCTTATAGAGTTTTAAACAGTTTTACTCAAAAGCAACCAAGCATCAGACGGTGTTTCTCTCTCTGCAAACTGAGCCAAATCCGATCCAAGTACCAACTGTCTTTAATGGAAGAAGTACATTAAAAACTATAAAAGACATTTGATTCCTTCAACACTCATTAGTCTGCCTGCTGCCTTTGTAAGAGACAGTTCCCACCATATCAGGTTGCAGACTGAAGGCAGGGGGAAGGTTTCTTTACTACAGCCACCATTCAAGTGACATATCCTTAGGCAGCTGCACTGAAACTTGTTTGAAGTCATTCCTTTCCCACAAAGCCCCCAAAAAAACAGTATTTGAGGATGTGATTATCTAAGAGCATTCTCATGCGGTGGTTCTGCAATACTGTGATCGCTTACAATCTGGAGAACTATTTGCCATCTATAATATTTAAGATCATATCTGATCCAGTGTTCTGTGCATGCACCAGTGGAACAGGCCCACTGTCCCAGCAGGAACAAAAGCACATCTGGCCTTCAAAGTGGAGAAGCAGATGGTCAGACTTGGACAAATATATTTCTTGCTTCCCTCACTCCAAAAATCAATATCCCTGGCATTCAAGGAATTTAGAGTCATCTTTCTTGTTTTGTTGTTGTTCTTCTTTAAGGCTGTTTCTTATACTCTGAAAGTTATAAATCTTTGCCTCAGTTAAAAAATTAACGAGTCAGTATTTGAACAACCCCAAAATACAAACACGAGAAAAAAAGACACAGCAGCATTCCAACACCAGTGACAAAGATGATCGTCTTCCCCGTGTTGATGGAGAGTACGGACATTGCATAGGACGTGGATTTTTTTTTAAATAATTAATTTCTAGTATCACCAGCTAGTTCTCCAAAAGTCATCTCTTCCAAAGACTAGCAATTAAGTCTGTCTTGAAAGGGGTCTAAATGCACTTCTCAGATTTCAAGAGACAAAATAAGGTCTCAGAGCACAATGATGAGAAATAGAATTTTGGGGTAGAGAATTATACATTGATCCAGCAAGTAATGATTTTTGAAGAGTACAAGAGGCCAACAAAGTTTCAGGAAGTAAGCGTTTTAAGACAGCACACACTGCAATGTGGATTTTCATTATTAGTTTGAACAATATAAAAGCTAAGTACAGCGTACAGGAACTCCAAAAACAGATGTAGTATACCAACTTATGCTCAGTTACTACCACCCAGTGGCAGCCTGGAAAAGCATCAGCAGTCACAGTATTGGCAGCATCTCATTTGCTTTTACAGAAAGCAAGCAATTCTGACAAGGCAATGTCACATTTCACCTACAGGATCTTTCTGGAAGCTAGAAATGACCTTTCCCTGGTGGCACAAGCATTATATATGGGTAACCACTCCTCCCAAACTTAGGCTTTGCTCTGCGTTGTTACAGAAAGTGAGGACTGCTTTACACATTTATAGACCTGACAAGACCCATGGTGCACAATATTCCTGCACATCTCCCTTACCACCATCTTAGGAAGCAGAGACTACCAATCACAAAATGCAACCTAACACTAACGAGTTAAAGTTTTTCTAATATTCATTTGTATATGAAATTGGCATCACAGAAATGACATAACGCCACAAACCAGTTGTTTGAGCGTCCCTGCTGACCAATAACAGTACTACTTGCATGCCAAACCGAGAGAGATTATTGCCGGCACCTAGCTCAAACAAGCACTGCTGAGTAACAGAATGATACTAACACAAGGTAGAGGAGCAGTGCTAAAACTTTCCGCCTTGGACTTTCTTCACATAGAATCCATCATGACCAAGAAAGTACTATATAGAATGTTCCATAAACAAGTTTTCTAATGCACAGTCAAACTGAGCTCCCCTCTAACAACAGCGCCACATTTGAGAAGAGTATCTTGTCCAATGTTTCTCTAACAGTAGTCATAGACAAAGTATTAATTCACAGGTAACTTCTTACCTCCATGAACCACAAGGTTCCACAGTTAGTCAGCATCTTGCAATGCACAGAGGCACTCTTTGATCGGTTTGCATAATGATAGAGACATACAAACATTAAGATAGATGTAGTCACCTAGATCAGGAATACTACCAGATATTTGCTAACTTAGTAGCTCTTACACCTGAGGTT
The DNA here is from genome assembly GCF_040807025.1 of Struthio camelus. Taxonomy (NCBI): domain Eukaryota; kingdom Metazoa; phylum Chordata; class Aves; order Struthioniformes; family Struthionidae; genus Struthio; species Struthio camelus. Next base: position 50,962,998 of record NC_090943.1, read on the forward strand.
TACTATCTGTATATTGGTCTAATGTCAGAGTTAAAAAGTTTTTTTTTTTTTTTTTAAAATCACACGCAGAACAGCTAACATGTCAGCACTAAGACTTTCATACGCAGGTTCCCAAAGCACATTACTTCACAAAGGAGAGCTTTAGGAAGTCTGCAAGAGCTGGATGCTGTGGTTTCAGGCAGGAAACCGTCTGTAATCACATTAAGGCGTTACCATGCTATCTCAAAGCAACTTGAAAACAGATGTTTTCAGTTTTCCTCTAACTTCCTTCATAATTCAAGCACTATAAAGACTAAGGATAACCAGCAGTCCATTTACAGCACAAAGCCATGAGCAGGATTAAAAACACATTTGTTTTTAGTTCATGAAACTGATTCACTGAGAAACGTGATCACTAAATTAGTTTTCTAATTAACTTTTGCATCTGAAATATATAGCAAGGATTAAACTGTTACTATATGCCCAACAAAATGCAATTCTAACTATTTTTACATTGCTTTCAGAGCAAAAGCAAGCAAAATCCTTTATACAGTTTTAAGTACAATCTGTATTGAAGTACATTCCATATCTGGAATACTTCATTTTTGAAAAATATTTTCTCTACTCTATCATCGCAATAGAGACTACTAGCATTATAATCATCAAGTCAAGTTAAATAGATCTGTAACTGAGTCATTAATCTTTTCCAGCTGTAGCGATGCTACACGATTCATGGTGGTTTTATTTAACCTCGTATCATCCTTTAATTCCTACTGTTTTGCTCACTTTTTGCAGAAGTTGAAGTAATTTTCTGATCACTTTCCACTAATAAGAGCAGTAAAATAACACATTTCTATTACTCAGATCCTTACAGCAGGCTGGTGGAATTGAAATGCAAACTTGAGAAGAATGGTAAGGTCTGATCAGCCACTTTTTCCAAATATTAGATATATTTCCTTCTCTTTTAGCATACTAACCAGTCAACAAAGAATTCCAGGTAGCCTTCATCTGGTTTCTCCAACTTTGGTGTTCCCATTTCAGCTTTTACACCTACCAAAATATCAGTGTGTCCCTGTTAAAACAAAAACACAACATACAACCGAAAATATAGTCCAAATTGCAAAAGATGCTAAAGAAGTAATTACAAAATTACTTCTTTAATTTGGACATCTAGAGCCAGCTCACAATTTTACCTTCCAGTTATCTGTGCTGATCATTCTATCACAGCAAACTTAAAGTTACATTAGTTCTTACAATAAACACTTTAAGAGAACAATGTTAAGCCTGAGTAAGTTTCTTCGAATATTTTTTATTATACATATAAGCTTCTTTATGTTAAGACGACGCTCTGAATATCCGCAATCTTTTATTATTCCGGTTCTGGGCATAGTTACATCTGCAGAACCATTGTAACATTGCAAAGGATATTTTCTTCCAAGTCAAAACATGCTGGAAGTAGCCTTGCTTCACTCTAAAAGAAGAGAATTATTTTTCTAGTGATTAGGCACAACAGTGATTTCATTTCTTCCAAGATTAAATTGTAGATTATTTCACATGGAAGGCTTTCCTGATGTACTTTACAAAAAGTTAGTTCAAGTCAATGAAGCAGTCCGAATTAATAAATTACATATCCCTTCAATATTACCTTAACGGTCCATAGTTTCAGATAGTGGTGGGTGGGTGCACACTCCTCCCCCTCCCCCAATAGCTTCAGCTTAATTTAAAACCACAATCACATAACCCAGAAGTCTTCATTGGCAACATGCAGGATCCCTAATGTATTTACGTACCAGCTTCACTCTTGCAGATCCACTTGTGTTTGATACAACATCTGTTTCTACTTCAGCGCACCTGTAGTCTTCACAGCCACGACCATCTACACGAAGGTCCTCCTAATAATGACAATCAATGTGTTTCAGTTAAAAGGAATTCATAATCAAGCAAAAGTAAAAACTAAAATCTGTGATTTTGAAGTTTCCTTTTCCTGTCAAACACAGTAGTAAACATGAAGGTGAAAGCAACAGTTCCCAGCTTGCTCACCAACTTCCAGTGAAAACTACAGAGCAGAATCTATTGTACTTTTCCATTCACCTCATTTGCCTACAACTTACATCAAGCTCTTTGTAGGCAGAACTGAAATCCAGCTCTAAATCCCTTCAGTTTCAACAGAAGGCTTCAGACTACAAAAATACACAGGTTCTGGCTTTAAAAGTTATTTTACCCAACACAACACAGCTCTTTCTTGGGACACCCCAAGTCCTCTTTATATACATATATATATAATTAGGACCAAGTGAACAAAAAGCCCCATCAGCCTTCAAAGTACTTTTGTTCATTCATGTTTTGAAAACATACAGATAATTTGCACCCTCAGAAAAGCTACGGTTCATCCCCATGAAAATACAGTTTTCTCTGCAATAACATACAGTTTCTGCACTTTGTAGAAGGTATAATCCTTTTTCTCTTGGCACTTCTCCCCACGTGTCTTTCACTCTTCCTCCCTGCTCCACGCACTACTCTCCAGCTTAGTAACAGGCTAAAGCGCTATACGACTGCAAAAACTTGGGAAAGAGCAAGGGAAGAGGGGGGAGAGGACGAGAAAAAAAGTACAGAACCACAGAATCACAGAATGGTTGAGGTTGGAAGGAACTTCTGGAGATCATCTAGTCCAACCCCCCTGCTCAAGCAGGGTCCTCTAGAGCACATTGCCCAGGATTGTGTCCAGGCGGGTTTTGAATATCTCCAGGGAAGGAGACTCCACAGCCTCTCTGGGCAACCAGGTCCAGCGCTCTGTCACCCTCCCAGTCAAGAAGTTTTTCCTCATGTCCAGATGGACCTTCCTGTGTTTCAGTCTGTGCCCGTTGCCTCTTGTCCTATCGCTGGGCACCACGGAGAAGAGACTGGCCCCATCCTCTTGACACTCTCCCTTCAGATACTTGTACACATTGATCAGATCACCTCTCAGTCTTCTCTTCTCCAGGCTGAACAGGCCCAGCTCTCTCAGCCTTTCTTCAGAGGAGAGATGCCCCAGACCCCTCATCATCTTTGTAGCCCTTTGTTGGACTCCCTCCAGTAGCTCCATGTCTCTCTTGTACTGAGCAGCCCAGAACTGGACACAGTTCTCCAGGTGGGGCCTCCCCAGGGCTGAGGAGAGGGGCAGGATCACCTCCCTCGACCTGCTGGCAACGCTCTGCCTAATGCACCCCAGCATACCGTTGGCCTTCTTGGCCACAAGGGCACACTGCTGGCTCATGGTCAACTTGTTGTCCACCAGGACCCCCAGGTCCTTCTCGGCAGAGCTACTTTCCAGCAGGGTCAGCCCCCAGCCTGTCCTGGTGCATGGGGTTATTCCTCCCCAGGTGCAGGACCTTGCACTTGCCTTTGTTGAACTTCATGAGGTTCCTCTCTGCCCACCTCTCCAGCCTGTCCAGGTCCCTCTGAATGGCAACACAGCCCTCTGGTGTGTTAGCCTCTCCTCCCAGTTTAGTATCATCAGCAAACTTGCTGAGGGTGCACTCTGTCCCTTCCTCCAGGTCATTGAGGAATACATTGAACAAGACTGGACCCAGGACTGACCCCTGGGGGACACCACTAGCCACAGGCCTCCAACTTGACTCTGCGCCATTCACCACAACCCTCTGAGCTCGGCCATCCAGCCAGTTCTCAATCCACCTCACTGTCCACTCATCTCGCCCACACTTCCTGAGCTTACCTAGGAGGATGTGATGGGAGACAGTGTCAAAAGCCTTGCTCAAGTCCAGGGAGACAACATCCACTGCTCTGCCCTCATCTACCCAGCCAGTCATTCCGTCATAGAAGGCTATCAGATTGGTCAAGCATGATTTCCCTTGGGTGAATCCATGCTGACTACCCCTGATCACCTTCCTGTCCTCCACATGCTTAGTGAGGACCTCCAGGATGAGCTGTTCCATCACCTTTCCAGGGATGGAGGTGAGGCTGACTCATCTGTAGTTCCCTGGGTCCTCCTTCTTGCCCTTTTTGAAGACTGGCGTGACATTGGCTTTCTTCCAGTCCTCAGGCACCTCTCCTGATCTCCAGGACCTTTCCAAGAGGATGGAGAGTGGCCTAGCGATAACATCCGCCAGCTCCCTCAGCACTCGTGGACGTATCCCATCGGGATCCATGGATTTATGGATGTCAAGTTTGGACAAAAGATCTCTAACCCGATTCTCCTCAACCAAGGGAGAGTCTTCCTTTCTCCAGCCTTCCTCTCTTGTCCCCAGGGTCTGGAATTCCCGAGGACTGGCCTTAGCAGTGAAGACTGAAGCAAAGAAGGCATTCAGCAACTCTGCCTTCTCTGTATCCTTCGTCACCAGGGCACCCGCCCCATTCAGCAGCGGGCCCATGTTTTCCCTAGTCTTCCTTTTGCTATTGATGTATTTGAAGAAGCCCTTCTTGTTGTCCTTGACATCCCTTGCCAGATTTAATTCCAACTGGGCCTTAGCCTTCCTTGTCGCATCCCTGCACACTCTGACAACGTCCCTGTATTCCTCCCAAGTGGCCTGTCCCCTTTTCCACATTCTGTACACTTCCTTCTTCTTTTTGAGTTTTGCCAGACAACCATGTCCTGCTGCCAATCTTCTCCCTGCTCTGATGGTCTGCTCTCCGTATGTTTAGTGACAGCTCTGGTAGAGTGACACAAATGGGTGATTATCCCAGAGCTTTCTCTCCTAGACCCAAGATAATGGAAAGCTTCCCCCCACCCACAAAATCTACACTGTAACTCATTTCCCCACAAATGATTAGTGAGCTACAGGGCTGAAAACATTGTTGATATCACAGAAGTAAACAATAAAGAGCCTGAAACATCAGATTATACTAGTGAGGCTTTCATGCATAATAAGCATTCCCCAGCTTGCATTCCACAGTGAGCACACCTGTCAGGATGATTACTGCAGTACACTCTGCTGAAAATTTGTATTTTCAGTAACACCTGCACAGTTTCCTTAAGCAGACTATCACACATAAGTCATAACAATAAAAAGCCCCTCGACAACGTAGCCCCATCTCTACCCAGGCTTTCTTTCCCAGCATAAACAAACCACCCCCCGGAGAAAAAGGGAAGGGAGAAACAAGGCAGGACACCTACAGCCTGCCGCTGTCCCGGAGCGCCCCGCACGCCCGCTCACGCAGACCAGGCCTGGAGTGGGGGGGGACGGACGGTCCTGCCCTCGCCCCTCACCGGGCAGCGCTACCACCGGCCACCCTCCCCGCCGCCGCTACCTGAACGCCGTGCACGATGTACAGCTTCTCCGCCTCGCTCAGCACCACCGACGCCATCGCTCCCGCCGCCGCGGACGCCGCGCGCTTCCGCTTCCGCCGCGGCCGTTGCGGGCGGAAGCGAGGGAGCGCGCGCGCCGCTCCGCTCCGCTCCCACGTGACGCCGGGGAGCGCGGCCGCCGTCGGAGCGGGGAGGCGGGCGCCGCGCCTGCGCACTGCCTTCGGCGCGCGCCCCGGCCGTTGGGGCGGCTGGGCCGCCGTCGTGGCCCCGTGGCAGGCCGTGCGCGCCCCTGATGGCGGGGACTTTGCGCCGCCCCGCCTGCCTCCCCCTCGCCCCGCTTGCCTGCAGGCAAGGTCGGGAGCGCAGTCGTTATTTTTTCCTCGGAAGCTTTTCCTGGGGGACAGGCGATGGGGGGCGTTTCTCCCGGCTTTAGGCGCCTGTCTCGTTGGGGTGCAGTGAGCTCCAGCCCCACCTGGGCAGTCGCGGGCACTGCTCTGGACACGGTGCCTGCTGAGCAGCCAGTGCGCCGGAAAATTTCCCGTCCGAGAAGCTCAAATTCGTCATAGGCCAAGGGGGTTGTTCATCGTTCTCTGCCTGCCCTTTGCCAAGGTAAAAGTTACTCATAGAAGCTGTGAAAATACACGAGCGTTTGGGAAGGGCCTGCACAGTGATAAGTACCCTAAGAAGAATGAGAAAATAAACAGGTTTTTTTACCTCGGAGAAGGGTCTGCGTGAGCTGCAGCATGCTGGGCAGGTTGGTGCAGGAGCGGGGAAAAAACAAGGCGTTCTCATTAGGAGAGTGCTCTTGGTTCTGTGCCATATATCCCTGGGAAAGTAGTATGGGAAATGCAATTAAAAACCCATACTATATATTAACCCAATAATTAAATTAAGGGGTTTTGACAGCCCTAATTGAGTGTTTCATAACAACAAGTGGTTAATGTTGTAAGTTGCATGTTCTTAGCACAGCTCTTGTGTATAGTTTTTGAATTATTTTTAATATTGCTATCTGGCAATATTAAATATCTTCACATTGACATATCTGTCAATATCTTCATGTTGACAGATAGCTGGGTAAAAAAGACCCGTGGCTTACAAGGATGACTAGTGACTTGCATGACACGCTACAAAGCCAGAGCTTCTGTAGAAGTTTCCTGTGCTCTTTCCCTAAACTCCTTGGTCAGTCAGATGTGCGAAGCGTTTCTGGCTGTGCCTACTTCAGCAGGCAATCTGAAGCATGCAATGGCAGCTATCCTGTAGTGAAGCACATTTTGGGAATTTTACTTTGGATTAGCTCTGGTCTGGTCCCTTTAGTGGGCTGAACGTTCATTTAGCATAGTAGGTACATTTCTAGAATGCTTCCCATTGCTTATCTGCATCCAGAAAGAATCACGTTCCTGCATGCCACGGTTATTTAGTTGGGATTACTGATCACTTTTGAGCAGAAAGGGTCAGCAGTGGGGTCTCACTCAGGGAAGTTTGGAGGCTGCTGGGTGGGTGTAGTGCATCATTGCTCTGCATGCATGGGGGTTGGAAGACGGGGGCATGAGGGATGGGGGAGCCCCATGTCAGGGGGCCCCGGGCACCATGGCAAATTTGGCACTGGCAGCCTTGCGTCTGGAAGATCTTCATTAGTCTCTAAGGTTGTGGGGCTCCAGGGCCCCATGGATGCTGGCCCAGGAAGTTGGGTCCTGGCAGACAGGGACAGGGGGGTGAGTCAGCCATCCCAGGGCAGGGGCTCTTGGGAAGCAGGGAGAGGAGGGAGCGCCAGGGTTGCCTCTGTGCTTTACTCAGGGCCTGCCTGTCGGGGCTCATCCTCTCCTTGCTTGGACCCAGGGCCACAAGCTCCTCCAGGATGGCGAGCAGGCACCCAGTCTTTTCATTTTTAGCAAAATAGCAGGAGGGGGGCAAGACAGGGAGGAAAGAGGCAGCAGTAGGCCTGTGGCAGTAGGCGGTGTTGTGGGTACATTGCCCTGTTCCTGAGCACCCTCCCCCTGACCCTGAGGAGATGAGCAGGGCCAGGCCTCCTCCTGGGGCTGGTCCCTGCCAACAGCTGTGAGGCTGGGGAGTAGGAGGGAAAGGGAATGACCCTGAAGAAAAGGGGCCAGGCTCACGTGCTCTTCCTAAATAGCATCTGCTAATGCTGCTGTCCAACACAGATGGACCTTTTGTGTCACCCAGCAGTGCATTTCTTACATTGTAGTACTTGACAGTGTAAACCACACTACAGTAAGGGGAAGTGATTGAGAGAGTCCCTTCAAAAAGTGAATTCCTGTTCTGAACTAAAGGGCTAACGCAGATGCATCCTGTGCTTTCTGTTGGGAGCACAGGGAAGACTGTATGCTGGCTCCTAGCTCTGTCTTTCTCTTGGCTTCATCCACAGCAGCTGACTGCAGTAGCAAGGAAACTGCTTTTTCTTCCCCTCTGCCATCCCAGCTTGGAGTCTGCCTAAAGTGAGTCAAATACTTGCATAGTTCAGATGCCTAGCTAGCAAATCTTCCTTGTTCACATGAGAACAGCAATTTTCCAGAGGCGTAAGTCTGTATCTGGTTTGTTTTTCTCAGGGATGGCAAAAGGCATCTGCTTGACATGAAGGCCACATCCTAGTACACTTGAATACCCTTATCCAAGGCAAAGCAACAACGAAGGTATATCAGAGAAAAAGGCTGCCAGATTTGTTAACAAGGGCAAAGCAATGTCTTTTTCTCTAACCTCATTATGGTAAATGGATGACATGTGTTGGCTGAAATGGAAAAATTAAATCTGCCTGAGGGAACCACCTGGAATGTAAAAATTCACACTGCATGATTAATGCTTGGTGAAGTTGTAAACATCGGAAACAGTGGCTTAAAATGGAGAGTGTCAAGCAAACTTAACAACTGCCCTATCTATAACAAGCAGGTGCCTGGGAGTGATTACACCTGCAGTTATATGCTCTGTCCTGTTTGATGTTTCAGTGTTTTGGACATTTGCAAACCATCTGTCTTGTGCTCAAGAGTGAACATGGAAGTGCATCAGTTGTGACATACATATGCATGTATATACATGCTTACCCTTCAGCATACAGACAGTGGATATCGCACAGAAGCATATGACGAAGAAACGTTAGCACCCCCACTCTTGTATGTCCAGCATGACTCCTGACGTGCCCGGTATTGCGGGATCAGAGGGCAGCCCCTATCCTGAAGCCTTACAAGCCCACAAGGCTGGTGGGAGGGTGCGCAAGGCAGAAGCAGGAGCCTTGTTCTGGCTGCTGTGTACGTTGGTGCCCTTCATTTTTCAGTACTTTTTTATTATACAAGAAGTGGGGTTTTTTTCCTTACACAAACCATTTTTTATTCCGTATACAAAATGTATTTGTCTTCCAAGACCTGCATTTTCCTTCTGAAAAACGTATTTTTCCTTCTAACAAACATACTTCTTATATAGACGGTCTTTTTTCCCCCCTTGCTAAAACCTGTTTTTTTCCTCACGAGCCCCGCATTTTTCCCTCCCCAGGGCCGCCCGCCCGGGCCAGCAGCGGGCGGAGGGGCCGAGCCCGGCGGCCGGGGCCCGCGCGTGGGCCGGGGCGCCCGGCGGGGGGGAGGGGGCTGCGCCCTGCCGGGCGGCGCCGCTCACTTCCTGGTTCCTCCCGGCCGCCCGCCCCACCTCCTCGCCGAGCCAGCGTAAGGGGCGGCGGGGGAGGGCAGCGCCGCGCCGGGTCGGGGGGGGGGGGGGCAGCGCGCCGCCGGCTCCTGGCGGCCGATGGGGCGTCGCGCCGGGGGCGCGTTGGCCCGCGCGGCGTTGGCGGCGTGCGCTCGGGCGCGCGCGGCGTGGGGGCGGCGGGGCGCGCGCCGGACCGGCGGCGGCGGCGGCCTGTGGGGTAGGTGGTGGGGAGTGGCAGCGGGGGCCGCGCCCGCGTGGGCGGGTGTGGGCTGGTGGGGGGGCGTGTGTGAGGCCCCGCCGCCGAGGGGGGGGCCGCCCGTTGCCGCGGTGGGGCCCGGGCAGGCCGGCAGGGCCAGCCGGGGGCCGCCCTGTGCCCGCGCTGCGCCAGGGGCAGGGGCAGGGGCAGGGGCGAGGGCTCGGCGCGGGTGGCGTCCCGAGAGGTTGTTTACTGGAGCCGTTCGCCTCGGTCGCGAGATGGGAACGCGTCGGGCGGTTTCACGCTCGCCTTGCTCAGGAGAAATCCTGCGCTGTGCCCACTCGCTGGGCTCCTGTCTGCATTGCACTGGCTTGCAGCGTTTTGTTTTAAAGAACGTTAGCTTCAGTATGTTGTTTAGGTCCGCTTCAGTGCTTGCGTTACTAAAGGCTAGCGTTCGGGGCTGCGTAATGTCTCTTCGGCAGGAAATTTAAATTCTGAGGCCTCAGCAGTTTCATCGGGGTCTTACGATCCGCTAGTGAGCTGTAGCGATGAAACGCGGTTATTGGTGCGGTATCGAAGGGAGCAGCCAGACAGCTAAACAGAAGTGCTGACTTCAAAGGTGGCTCTGCATGTCACCTGAGGTTTCACTGCGGCTTTGCAATGGGATCGGAGGACAGTGATGCACTTCAAGGCTGGGAGTAAGCTGTGCTGAAACTAGGATGCTATGCTCTGGCTGCTTTAGTTGAAATGGACAGTGAGTTGTATTTTAATTGTAAATCTGTTGTTAAACAACAACTTCTGAATATTTCTGGAGTACTTCTCAAAAGTAATTTTTAAAAACAGTATGACCTTTTAGGAAACCTTAAGCTTTGAGAAAGCATACGAATGGAGGAGGCAAAATTCTGGTCTTTTACGTGCTCTCCCTCTGACTGTGTGCCAGGAAGGGATGCCTGGTGGACACCAGAACTCTGTAGCATGTTTTCCTTTGCTCCAGATTCAGAAAAGATAAAGTATATTTTTCGGTATGGAAGAGGGAGATTGCGTGCCAGACTCTTGATGCAGCAAGGATGCAAACTGTTAAGACTTATAGGAAAGGCAGCTTTTACTCAAATTGAGATGATTGTTCTGTTACAATGGTATCACAGAGAAGGGATTTATAGTGTGGAGTAAGTGACTGCTTCCAATCCTTGCTGTTGTAGGCAGCAAGCCTTTAGTGAGTACCATGTTTTTTCTTTGCTTAATGAAAACAGCAAGTCTTCTGTATAAGCTTATAGACGTTTTAGTCATTATAAGTTGAGCCACACGTTAATTCATGTGTGTCTTTAAGAATATAATTCCACGTGCAATAAAGACCCAGCCCTTCCAATACTACAGCTGTGTCAATATAGCTCTTACTATTCCACCAGTGAGATAGCACTACTTGTCACATCAATGGGAGCTGCTCGTGGTGGTAAGTTGTATTTGGACTGAATATTCGTTGGAATTTAGAGGATGCAACCAGAAGCTCTGTGCATTTATAGGTTTATGGAAGGACAAATTTAAGATCTGCCTAAAAACTAAAGATGTTTTTAGGAACATGTAACATAAACTGAGTATTTGTATTTATGTTTCTGTTCCATGTTTTTGGTTTTCATTTTAAGTAGTATAGTTGCAGGCAAGGTGTGTATACTAATCTGAAATTGCTTATTCAGTAGTGAGTGGGCCCTTAAAATGACACGTAATGTAATCCAACCATTGGATGTCAGTTGTAATCTTCATTCAGCAGATACAGGATTGCTATGCCCAAGTAGTTACGTCTCTTTTTCTGGGAAGTTCACTTTGCCTCGGCAAAGGGGAGCAACTGATGGCCTGAGGAGGTATGTTTGTAGCTTGAGCAATGGTAACCCAGCTTTGGTGAATCTCTTGCTTACCTAATTTGAACCTAGTCTTCTTGATGGGTGGGTTACTGTGCGTTTCCCACAGAGCAGGAGCCAGCAGTGTCACGTAAGCGATGTACTCTCAAGCTACGTGTTACGTTATCTCGTGGTAACTTGCTCAGGCAGCCATGCTCTAAGTATACATCCATAAAGGGTTATGCCTCCTGCAGAGGGGACCGCAGTGTAGGTGATGGGTATCAAACCTAGCTTGGGTATGGAAATGGCCTGGCAGGATCTCAGCCAGTCGTTAGTGCAGATGTTAATTGACTGAGCTTACTGTTATCTCTGGTCTTTGCACAGTGTAGGCATGACCTTATGCTTAGACTCATATCCTGGAATAGAATTTTTCTGCCTTTCTGCCAGAAGAGAGCAGGTCATGTAAAATATGACAAGATATAAAAGCATATTGTCAATTTTTGGTTTCTCTGTCCTATGTTTAGCTGTTTAATGCAAATCAAGTGGGAATGATTGTATCCAGAACATCCTACTTGACTTATGCATGCAACTAATCTGAACCTTAAGTTTGCTTTACAGAAAAAGAGAAATCAAAGCTTTCCTACTTAGACTTGCATATTTCCTAGGATCTGCAGACAATAAGAGAAAAGATGGCCTGTAGCTTCATTGGAGCTGCAGTGCAGCAAGTCTGACAGCGATGCTTTGCATGTCGCCCTATTGATAGGGAGTCTGAAAGAAAGAGCCAACTTGCATCCACAGGCTATGGATGACAGAGGCCTCTTGCAGCAGTAGTTCCCAGCTAAGGAGGTGCTAGGCATTACAGGCAAGGTGCAGCTGTGTGCTGGCTCTTAATGCATGGGAGCTCAGGCACGTTAACTCCTTTGGCCTGGTTCTGGCTGTGCTTCTGGAGTGGGAGGTGCATGGTGCTTGGGAGCCTCTGGTGAGTGGAGAAAGGTCTGTCTAGATTTGCTTGAATAGATCTTCACCCCATCGGGTTACGAGGTGGCCACACAGAATCGGTCCTGTTAGGGGAGAGGGAGTAGGAAGGAAATGAGGGGAGGAAAAAAAAAAAAAAACACCTGATGGTAGGGGTGGGGAAGTAAGGAAGTGAGAAAGAAGGCTGCAGCAGCAGGGTTCAGCTAAAAAAAAGAAAAAAAAAATAGTCGGGAATTGCTGCTTGGGAACCTTAGTAGGAAATAAAAACATGGAAAATCCAGTGTTAATACCCCTTTGAACAATGGAAAATTGTTGAACAGGAGGAAAGGCAAGGCCCTTGTTGATGTTTTTGCTGTTAGCCTGGTGGACGGTGCATTTGTGAAGTTCAGCTACAAGTTTTGCAGTGAGAACTGACAGGGACTGAAGCCTTTAAAGTGATGCAGTGTTCAGAAGTTACAGTGAATGGACTGAAATTGAAACAAATAGAGTGAATAAAGGGAAATAAAATACTGTGCCCTGAAAAAAAAGGGGAGGGAGGGGCAATGAAACATCCACGCAATCTAGTGGGAAGACAGTAGTACCATACCATAGATCCAGGGAGATGAGAAGATTATAGCAGGAGATAAAGGGAGATAGAAATGCAATATGCGTTTGCTTGAATCACTGGCGTCCAATATAACGTAGATATGCAGTGTATTCTATACTGTAGTTGGTCTGGTCCCCAAGCCTCGATATTTCAAAGGGTAACAAAATTACTATGTATGTATATGTATATTTACACACACACACACACACACACACACACACACACTTTTTTTTTAAACAGAGGCAGGGGTCACTTGTACTTGCTACCACAACTGTGAACGGAACAAGGAAAGCTAAGTTTGCTAACCAAGAAATTCTTTACAAAATTTTAAAAAGTTCATACACATTGAGAATTTAAAATCCCTTCAGCCAGTGCCTTGCTGTTTTAAGTCCTGAATCAGCATCAAAATTGGAAAGAGGACCAGGAAGGCTTCTTCTGTCTATTATCGCATAACGCTGTCTAGTTAGAATAACTCAAGTCTTGTGGGAAAGCATGATGTCTGCATTTGTTTTGTTACCTAGTGCACTCCCTTCTGCAAGATTGTTCTGTGCTTCTAATCCTTGTTCCAAATAGTCAGCAATGCCACAAAGCTAGTTTCTATTTATGTTTTCAGAATTGATATTTCTCTTTTTTACCTGGATTGAGTAGCTCCTATTTAAGTAACAGAATTCCTCTAATGCTCTCGCTGCTCTGAGAGTTAAGATATTATGGTAGTTGTTATTTTGTAATGGTTCATACTTAATGACAGTTTTGTAAACTACTTCAGATCTCTGCAGATCTCTGGTCAAAAGCTTATTAAGATCACCAAGCTTGGGATTAGACCCTTAGTCTTTACTGCCCTTTTGACTTGTATCCTGTTCCTAGATGATGAACCAGTTTTGCCACTGGTCTTTACTAGTTTGGTGTTTCTGTACCTTGAACAGTAACTGCATTGTTTAGGCTAGCAGGCCTTATAGATGGGGGAGCAATCATTTATCAAATATCTCCATCCTTTTACATTATGATTTATTTATACACTGCATTTCCGTTGATAAAACAGAACTGGTATAGACATTAACCAAGAAGCTGTTACCATCTGAGAGATTGTATACCACAGATATTAGGATAGGAAATAAACACGTTTTTAATTGAGAAAACATGGCCTTATTCTCCTGGCAATTATGCTGATGGAATTCCACTGACACAGTTGAAGTTGCTTCTTGTTTACAGTCATGTAAATGAGAGGAGAACTAAGGTTTGTGCCTTATGTGGCTATGTCTTGTTTAAGCCTGTCAGTCTCGGCCTGATCTGGGCCCTCGGAATATCGGAGTTTCTAGACCTGACAGATCTCTTTGAGGTTATTCCCAGCTACCCCTGTTCTCCTCAGGGAAAAGTTCCCTCTGTGTATACATATCCCTGTTCAAATGTATTCTTCAGAAATGCAAGACTACAATTAAATCTTCACCTCTAGCAAGGTGCTTCCAAGAAAAACAATAAAAATCTCTCGCCTCTTAAGTGTACATTTTCACTTAGCTCTTGATCATGGCCCTATCAAAATAAGGAAATAAACGTGTAAAACGTTAACAATTTTCTAAACTGTGACTATGACTCGGAGTTGTAATGTAGTCACTTACTCCTCTCATGTACAGAAAACATTTAACAGGGTTACTGTTTGGCGTTGTGTCCCCACCCTCGACAGATTTCTGAACTTGTGCATTTAGCCTCAAAAATTATAGGTTTGTTTTACGTCTTGTGATATTTTATTTTAAGAATATTTTTGAGGGATTTATTATAATTCACAATCCAATTTCTTTATGCCACTTTTCTTTGCTATGAAAATTGAAACTGGTGTAGCGGCGTGTCTCGAGTAGCCAAAGGCTTCTGGAGAATCTGAGATCTTAGGAGCCTCTTGCTAAAAGCACGAGGGTAGCTGCACATACCCATACCCACATACAGCACAATCCTTCTGTTGCCCTGCTCCTGGGGTAGTTGGAATAGTTAGCGGTACTCGCTTTCCACTGTGACATTTTGATGTGGGTCATCAGCTGACTGGTCAGTGCAGTGATAAGATCCCTGTGCCTGATCCTTCCCCGTTGCTTTTGCCATTTTAACCAGTGAAGTAGTTTTCAACTTTTTCTTGAAAATATTCCACTGGAAATATGGATCTCTGGATAGCAAATTTCAGCCTGCTAATAATAGGCTTGCTTTTTTAGCTGCCTTTCACAGACCAGTTAGAAGTGTTCTGTTGACCCTCCATGGTTCTGTAAATTGGGGTGAAAATTGCCATGCTGATAGGTATCTGGATCAATCTGCAGGAGACTGCCAAAAATTCTCTGCATAGCTGGGTTATTTTGTTTCCTTCCTGTTGATCAGATAAAGCTTTTCAGGCCTTGCAGAAACCATTAGGAAATGTATACAGAATATTGATATTTCCTTGATATTCCTGCTAGAACTTGCTTTGGCAATTTTTGACAGACTTCTTGTTAGATTTGAACTGTGTGAAAGTGTGGCAGGAGAAGCACCGGTTCGTAGCCTATTCATTAGAAAACAGCACATGTTCTCTCATTTCTGTTGTGAAGGAAGATTGAATATGTGATGTTATAATCAATTAAGCTTTACACATAGAAAATGGAAATGAACTTCCAAATGGTCTCTCTCATGGTTTCAATCTATATCCCCTATGTTTTTTTTGTTTAAATACATTTCTTATCCTATGTTACCTAGTTTAGCGGTCATGAGTATAACATAACTGGCAATGGATGTTTCCTTCCCTTTGATAACAATAAACAGTTAATTTTAAGTATTGTCTGTCAGCTATTAACATGCTGTAGTTAACATACTGTAGTTCTGAGCATGTCATAAAGTCTTCCAAAGTGTCTTTGCAAAGGGTGTAAAAAGCAAACTGAAAACCCTGAGAAGCTGCAGTACTTGCCCATGGCCTTGTTCTTGTTTTCAAAATTGTTTTAATATAACTGCCAAAATTTGAAGTTTGTTGAGTTGATATGACAAAATGTAAGCTCTTCCTGAAGTTGAATGTGAGTAGACCTCTAGCAGAGGAAATGGTTGCAATGCCTAATAGTAATACTGTTGCTTCGCAAGTCATACCCATGTGCTTGACAATTATAGCATGAGTAATTATATGGAAGTAAGTGGGATGATGATGTTGGTGTTAAGCTTAGTGTAAGTTTTATAGCATCAGAACCACAGGTACCCTACAGCTACCAGTAGGATGAAGGCCCAAATCATTTGTTAGCTCATTGTTAACACGTTCTTCAGGAGTTGCAGGCCAGGCTGTTTAAAACAAAACAAAACCCTTGGACATGGCTTATGTCATGTCAAAAACAAGTTACTCAATTTATATAGGGTGTAAAAGCGTATTTTAAGTGTTCATTGCAGCAGGAAATTGATTTTAATTTATTTATATCTCTAGTGCATATGTTATGTATTTTTTGATTATGCCTGCAATGCCAAATGCCTTCCAGATGCAAAAGAAAAGATCTTTGCTCTGACATGTCCTTAAGCTAAACTGATGCGTTTATTGTCATTGTGTCTCACGCTTACTAAGTGGCCTCTCTTGTAGTCTTACGCTGTGATTAAGTCCTTTACCTTTAGTGTTTAAATACTGGGTTCCCTGCAGAGCAGGAAGGGCTGACATGTTCTGTCAGTGTGTTGTAAATTAAGTTCACATGTAGTATGATTCAAAAGCGGATCAGTTAGGGTGAGTTATTCCCCTTACGCCTCCCTCCCCCCCTTTTTGGAGGGGGATATTGTTTATATGAGAATAGTAGGTTGGCCATTGTAAACAAAAACAGATGTTTGTATATATAAGAACGAGGAATTAAAAAAAATTGACCAGACCACATAGAAGAGAACCTGAGACTTTGTGCTCCTATAACATGACTCTAAGATAATATACACGGAAATACCTATGTATTTCTCAAGTAATGAATGGTGTTTATGTACTGAGTCCTGATTTTTCATTCTGTCTCCTGAAGATCTCTCTCTTAAGCAAGTATTGACTAACAAAGCGTATTTAATAACAGATTTGTCCTCCAGCCAGAAGTCTTGAGTTGAACACCTGCGCTGTGTCCACTTACCCACTTCTTTTCTGCACTGTGGAAATTAGTCTCCAGACTTTCAGGCTGAGATAGGTCAGTGGTGTCCCATTCCTCTTTAGGCGGTTCCGCAGCAATAGCGCTCTCGCTCTCTCTCCTCCCACCCCAATGATATTTATGAGAGAGAGTTGTAGATATTTCACTGGAGCAAAACCACTTCCAGCGTTTGCAAGAGATCTGAATTTTTAGTTGACTCTTGGTAGTGTGCTATTCAAGAATGGAACCACAGTTTTAATCGCTGTGTATTTGCCTAGGTATCAGTCTCCACTAAAAAAGCGTAGTGACTTTTGTCAGACTAATTCCCCTTTTAAATAGGATTTTACTTTTCATGTGACCCTTTCCATGCTTTGCTTTGGAAAACAGAACCAAACCTTTTAATATAAGTGAAGCAGAGTCTAGGTTAAAAAAAATTTATGACTGTCTATATTCAGGACTATCCCAGCTTGTTACTGCATCTGATGTCAGATCTAGAACTTTAGTAATTTAGGTGTTTAAATTTTAAAACTAGTTTTTTCTTCATTTTAATTTAATATGATCTTACTGCCAATTAAAACTTTATTGTCAGGCATGAGTCTTTAATCTTGTTAGCTCTACTTTGAGTCGGCAAACCAACTTAATTTGTAATAAGATTATGAAATGATGTAATGAAGTTTAAATTGTTAACCTATGTGTGTGGTGGGAGAGAGTAAGTCTGTGAAACATTTTTAAGCTGTATAAACGTATGAATAAGTGATTGTCCTTACAGAGATAGTGAAAAATGGGGGAAATTATATGGACTTACTTGTAGGAATTGATTTATTTGACCTTATGCTAGCAGATTGTATGGATAATGGCTGTTTCTGAAAATTATATAGCATCTTTCTCTGAGTATCAGGAGTGCTGAAGCTAAATTGTAGCTATGGTTAAAACTGAAAACAAATTACAATGTGGTATGTGAATTTTGTGAATGAGGAGAGGAGATTCTCCCTCGGCAAAGTAAATAAGATATGCATATGCACATTTTTAATCTTGATTTTCTGTTCTGTATGTTACATGCATAAATATACAAGCTGGTATGCTTTAACATTAATTCATGCAACTTTTTCAGTTTCATAAAACTCCTTAAACTATCTCACTGGACAACATACTAAATGTTAAAAGCAGAAAGATAAGAAAGTACCTTAATTCTCTTAATTCATTTATCAGTGTTATGTTAGAAAAAAAAAATTGCTGTGATTAGCACTTGCTGATCAGGTACTTGCTTTCATAGCCTGTGTGATTCATCCACTTCTGTGCACCGGCAGCTTCGCTTTCTTGAGTTTTGCCTCTGTGTGGCAATACCAGCTCCGTTTAAGTATCCAGTGACCTTTCTTGCATGTCACTTACCTTAACAAGCGCAAGGTCATCCCTTCTATGTTTAGATTTAATTATCCTGATAATATAGCCTTAACCTTTGACTGCAAGAAACTAATTTTCCTCTTATGAATTTGATCCTCTTGAAATAACAACCAGAAAGCAAGCTATCGAATCCTTTGCTGTCTAGATAGGGGCAGTAGCATCTCCTTTCAGGTCAACATTACTCATTACAGCCAAATAGAGCTCTTGCCTTGTAAATGACAGAACTTCACCATAAATGTTTTGAGAAACTGCAATATTTGTTAAATAACAAATAAATAAGTATTTGTTATTATTTGTGATCTCAGCATGTTTTCTGTGTAGTTTATCCATTTTGTCTGGGCAACAGTGTCAGTTTTGAACAATTAAACACAAACATAACTACAGCATGAACTTCTTTGGCAGAAGACATAGTTGATATTGCATATACAGTCTCCCTTTCTCTGAATTAAAATGGAAAAATGCACTGTACTTTTCTCAGTGGCTTCCAGAAATATGAACGTTCCTTATGAATGATCCTTACGTGTTGAAATAGGAGGAGGCTGAACCATTCTGTTTAGGTATATGGAATACAGTGTATTTGGTAGCAAAACTGTTGTATCTGATTTTCTAGAAGGTAGATCTTTAAATATGAAGATTGAGTTTTGAGCACTAGGAGCATTGTGTAAGTATGAATTTTGGCACTTTTAAAGAAGCGTCCTTGGAAGAAGTTCCTAGGTGTGTAAAGAGTTGCTTTCAGAGTGTTACGTTTCGGGTGTGTGCTAACATTCGGAGTGGTGTAAGTTCTCAGCACAGGTTGATTGATTCCTTGCCAAAGTTTTATGGGCGCTGCTGGTTTTTGTTTGTTTTGGGGTTTTTGTTTGTTTTGGGGTTTTTGTTTGTTTTTCCTTCCCCAAACGCCTAAACTTGGTGGGAGTAAATTAACACTGTGTACGCCTGGAGTAGTGCAGTCTTTGCCTCAGAGATGTCCCTTACCCTCTGGATAGATGAGGTGCTTGGAGAGGCAGAGAGGACATGGCAATGGCAACAAATGTCATGTTATCGCCCTGATTATAGTGGATTGGATGTAGCTAGGAGTGCTAAAGGGGAGGTAAAGCAAATGCCATTGGGGTGTGGAGCAGAGGTGGCAGGAGAAGGAAAGCAGAGTAAAAGACTTGAGAGAGATATAAAGCTAGAAGAAGCGGTGAGAGTGGGAGACAGCTGTCATTCAGGACAGGTATGCTCCAGAGAAGACTAGAAATTCCTGAAAAGATCTCTGTGCAGATGGTTTCTTCAGTAGTTCCTGTCACTGTGACTCCTCAGTGGTTTGGTTTTGCACTTCTTCCCCAAAGCTGTGAGTCCATGGATAAGGAAGGGAAAAAGGAAACCTCTCCCACTTGCTAAACTTGCCATGTCTGTAGGAGACCCTTCCTGAGGTCTGATCCAGAGATCAGGGATCTTGCCAGCTGTGTCAAGTCTTTAGTCCTCTCCCACACACCAGTGTCCAGTTCTTGCTTCAACCCCTGCTGTGGCTGTTCTGGTTGGCACCTGTGTAATCACGGTACTCTTCCTTAAACGCTTGTTGCCTTTTCTCCACAGGGGCGGAGGTGGCCAGCTCATGGATTTAATGTGTAATTAAGCGAGTCTTAAAAGCACTTTTGCATTCTTCTGAGTAAGAAGTGTTTTCCTAAGCATGAGAGTCTGGTTTCCAAATCCATTATTTCTTGATTGATTTATTTATCTTTTTTGCTTTTTCAACTCTTTCTGCAACTTGTAATTTTCCACACGATCCTCATACCATTGTGTGAAAGAAGCTCTGCATTTCTCGCAAAGCAGTGAAAAACTGTTTCTGATCCTTTTTCAGATGCAAGTATGGACATTATAGCCTATGATGATTACTCCAGTCCACCGCTCCAGAGATATTGAAAGGAAACCTGAATACCTCCAGCCAGACAAGTGTGTTCCACCTCCCAGCCGCAGTTCCCTGGGAACGATGTGGTTTATTCGGGATGGCTGTGGTATTGCGTGTGCTGTCGTTACCTGGATGCTGGTGTTCTATGCTGACTTTGTAGTCCTTCTTGTCATGTTAGTTCCATCAAGAGATTATGTTTATAGCGTGATCAATGGCACACTGTTCAACACCTTGGCTTTCCTCGCTTTGGCTTCACATTTTCGTGCTATGCTGACAGATCCAGTAAGTATATTTCTTTCTGTATGTCTCAGCAAGAAACGGGCAGTGTTTTTCTTGTCTGCTAGATGCTGAGTAACTCATTTGTTGAGTGAGTGGCAGTTTTAAATAACTTTTGGGTGTCAGCTGCTGATGTGGTATGCTAATTTGTCATCCGGCTCAAGTCAGAGGTAGAGTCAGGGACCGAGGTTTAGACTCGCATTGTGTGAACAGCTCTTCTTTTCACACTGACAAAGACTGTTTCTCTCTGACACTGTTTTCTCACCAATGCCAGATCTGTGTTTGGGGCTTGTCATGTCTTGGCAAACAGGAAAGCTAGGCAAAACTGGTTTTGGTTGTCTGCTTTGGCAAGTATTGCTTCAGCAGAATTGAAAAGCTGTGTTGCATCTCTCATACTGATGATTTCATCAAGTTTATCAGGCCACGTTAAATATTACCTGGGCATGCTTTTTCATTAAATCCCTTTACGAAAGTGAGGTTGTGTTTCTACGTCTGCAGTAAGCTGCCGGATTCCTGAATCAGAGCGCCGAAAGTTCCTAGGCAGGCAGGAAGCTTAAGGATTGTAAGACGCCCACCCGCCCGCTTTCTCAGATCGTGAGAGATCTGATCTGTTGCTTCCTCATCTTTCAGCTAGTGAAAAGCTATGTTTTCATACCATGCTGCTCATTCTGAATGCCCTGTGATGGTTTATTTTGCTTATCAACCTCTGGACAGTCAATTCAATGTAAAGCCTCTTCTCCCCTCGTCAGTGGGAGAAGAAACAAGCTTAGCCTCCTCTACTCCCCTCTTCTTGAGTCTACGTGTTGCTGCTGGGGATGGCAGGGGGTCTCTGATACTCTAATTATTCCTTCTAAATGCCACTTCCTATATAGAACTTTGTCACATGCCATTGAAACTTCAGTGTAGTCTTTATTGCTTGGCTTCCAGCTCTCCCAGAAGCCACAGCACTGCAGAAGTGTCTTGATTTTGGGTAGTTTCACTGTTAAAGACAAGACTGATTCTTTGCATGCTACCGCTGCTTGGCAAAACTGTGAGCAGCAGTTGAGGCGCTGAAACTTCTAGCCATTGGAGTCAGGAACAGGGGGTGGCAGCGATTTGTTACATAGCTTATATCCTGAGAGACATAAACCTTTGCTGTTTTTAATTATTATATGTTTTGTGGCTTTAACTCCTAGGGATCTTTGAGTCTCCAGAATTATTTTGCCGAGTTAGCTATAGCTCTTTTGAAACAAAAGCTATATTATAAAGCTGACTGGGCAAAATAATTGTAGGAGAAACAGATAGAATCGCAAAGCAGAGTAATCAGGAAAAAGAGATGTTAGTGCCAAGTATGTTGTGGGGTTTTTTGTGCATGGATGGAGAGAGCCAGTAGGATTTTGTTTTATTCTTTGGAGGTATTTTTATGAGAAAATCAACGAAACAAAATGGAGGAGGTAAAGATAAGAGGCAAGATGGGATGCAGCAATGTAGTGCATGCAGTGTGAGTCTGGGATGAAGAGGATGCTGGGACATGGAGAACGAGGGATACATCTAGAATCAGAATGTAAAAGAAAGCACTATTGAGGCAAACAGAAATAGGATTCTTTTTACGGATAAATGAAAACCTGAATCCTTTAGAAGTTGATAGCGTGTGTCATGCTCTTCAGAATCAGCTTCCTGGGTGTCCTTGCTAAATACGTCCCGAAGGTCTTGAGCTTTCCTGTGCACCGAAGAGAGGGAACGTCAATCAGACATGAGTTGTAGCGTTTTGTGGAAATTGGTCTTGGTTGATTTTTAAATTGGTCAGGCCTGTTGGGAAGTTTTATGGAAAAAAAAAAAAAAAACCAAAGACTGCTCAAGAAAGTTTTGAAATAGTGACTTAAGGTGTAGTTCTTTTATTAATGTGTACTATTCCAGTTTATTGCTGTTGGGATTGTATAAATATGTCAGGAGGAGACTGTTCCTTCAGAAATCTGTTTATAATGTTACATTCCTGTTTATTTTGATGTAAAAGCCTGCGTCTTTGGAGATGCATTTGTGCCTATGTAGCAGCAGTGACTTCATGCAGTGTGTTTCATGACTGTCTTTATTTTATTTTATTTTTTGAGTTAATGCGTGGTCCTAGAAAGGCTGGAGAGTGTAGACTTGGTATCTTTTGAAAGTTCATGCTCCTGCAGGAACAGTGCTTTGCCCACTTAAAGATATGTATTTATAGTGGAAATTGCATAATTAAGAATGTTTTTCTAGTCTTATTTTGGGAAGGGGGAATCCTTAGAAAGTGTGCACTGTTTGAATGTTAAACCCTCACTTAAATAACAAATACACAGATGGAAGCGTGGCTATAAATACCTGAGATGTTTATCAGCAACTCTTAATGTACACACTGATACTTCAGAAGTTGCTGCTTCTACTGGAATGAAACATTTGTAGCCTCCAGTTTGTGATAAGAAACACTGGGATGATAAATTCACTGATAGATGTCAAGAAAGGGATAAGGATTTTTAAATATTGTAAAGGTAATTGTACTATAGGATTACAGAAGACTAATCCCTTAAATGAGGATTAATCGCTGCTTCTGATTTAAAAAAAAAAAAAAAGGTAGATAAATGCAAAATTAGGTTTTAGTACCTGGTTCCATATATTAGGACCTCATTTTAATTTCTTTCCTGAATCTTCTTGCCTTAATGTCAACAGAGTTTTAGGAAGTTTTTGTCTTTCTTCTCCCTCCCCTCTCATAGTTTTGAGTTAGGTCTTTTGTTCTTAGCGCTGGTTGTGTCCACAGATTAATCTTCTGTTTTTTTTTTTTTTTTTTTTCTCTCTGCAGGGTGCTGTACCCAAAGGTAATGCCACCAAGGAGTTCATTGAGAGTTTACAGCTAAAGCCAGGACAGGTGGTTTATAAGTGCCCAAAATGCTGTAGCATCAAACCAGACAGAGCACATCACTGCAGGTAATGTGTTTTTTGAGGAACTGCTCTTGTACCACATGCGACTGGAGCTCAGGGATTATCCAGTGTGCCTTGATCTAATGTATTATTGGAGCGTGAGACTTCAGTGGTTCAATTAAAGAGTTTTGCATCCAAATTCTGTTACTGGTAGTGCCAAACGCATTTAAGCTACTCTGAAAAAAAAATCTTGGCCTTTTTTTGTGCAGTTTTAATCTACAGCAGTCTGGGGCCACTTCTCACAAAGTGAGAAACGCTTCAATTTAGTACTGCCTTGACTTCAGACTTTAATTGGCATTCCATAAGTTTTCTTAGCACGTATCATCATGTAGCCATGGCTTGAAAGGGGACGTTTGATATGAGAATGCATAGAAATTCATAAAATGTAATCACTCTCAAAGGGCAAGTGTCCCTTTTAGTTTTGATTTTACTCGTTACTCAAGGATCCATTTGTCTAACTGTAGATTCTGTTTAGAAGTGATATTTAAATTCTAAACTAAAGTTCAAGTAACTACTTTTTTTTAGGTTCTGACTTCCATGTTGTCATTAAATAGTGTAACTTTGTGCCTTGTGATAGATCAGTATGCCTACTGATCTGTCATGTCCTTTCTTTTTCTAGTATGATAAACTTCTGTGAAGAGAGTTACTGATAGTGAGCTCTTTAGTGCTAAAGACAGTGAGTAAAAAACAAAACAAAACCCTACTTCCTAAAATTCTCTTCAGCTTTTAAAAGAAGTGAATCTTCTTTCCAGTAAGTAGTTAAAGGGTTTGCACAGATATCCCTTTCTTAGCTACTCAAGTCCAATGCATACTGAGAAAGCTTGTATCATTGCTGCTGATTCATGCAGGGGTTTTGTGGGAAGGGGAGCACATGGTACTGAGCTGAACAAACTTGTTCTACTGTCTGCATTTTTCAAATTTCTCTTCAAAGCTGCAGTTTGTCAGTGGTGTGAGCTTTTTTGATTGTTTGTTTATTTTAGTCAAAACCAGGAATTGGTTAGTCAGCAGGAGCAATGTGATCGTGCCTGTCACTTATTAGTGCTACTGTAAAATCTCCTCTGACACTTATTCAATTATGAATGAAAATTTGCATCTAAAATGCTATCTTGCTGATGACTCGCAGTGTAGGAAAATGGATAAGACTATTTAGCTGAACTCAAAACCTCCTCTCCAGGCACCTCTTTGTTTGCTTCAAGATAGTTGTATAGATGTTAAGATTTGGGAAGCTGATCCACTGAGCACTGCTGCTGTAGAGCATCTTCAGTTGATCTTCTGTGTGTGGATTTTTTTTGTGCTGGACTTTGACACAGCAAGATTGTGCGCGTGCTTCGGCAGGAGGTACTGCTAGCTGTGTGCCTGAGGGGGAGAGGGCTTTTTGATTCATGCTATTAAGCGAGTCCCCCATGCCCAGCCAACTACTCCTTCCAGGTTTTGGAAGCTGGGTGGTTTGGTGGGGGTGTCTTACGTGGACAATCCCTACTGCCTACTGTTCTTAATCTTAGTTTCTGTTTCGTTTTTCACTGGCTAGTTTCGCGGACTGCCTCTAACTGCTTTTGGAAAGTGTGTGTGGAATGAAAAGTCCCCTCTCCACCTTAGCTACCTCCTTCGCAGAGGTCGTCTTTGGCTTGGCTGCTTCAGGTTGCCCCTCTGGGGGGGGGGAGGGGAGGGGAGGGGGGACTAAGACCTAGGAGCAATTGAAGGGTCACTTTGGTACTTACCATTTAAGAGCCCAAGGGACGCGTGTGTGCATGTGCTGAAAAATGTACAAAGTAAATTAGACCACAGGGAGGCATCCTCCTTCTTTACAGTCTCTCCCCTCACCCTGCCCTTTATTTTTTTTCTTTAATACCAATAGCTGATGCTTGTCCAATGGAGTATGGCATTACTGGGCAGATAACTTATTATTTTTACCATGCCAGCTGATTTCAGCCCCCATGCAGCTTCAAACTCATTTCAAGCTGCTTCTCCCGACGAGACCAGGCTTTTCCTGCTGACCACTGTACCTGGGGCTTGCGGGAAATAGGCTACCTGTGCCTACCTGGGGAAAAGTGGCTCTGGATCTAGCCAAGTGCTGAGAAGCTGGGCCTGCCTGGCCAGCCTTTCCTGTAGGATCAGGGCTCTCCCAGTTCATTTGTTTTTCAGGCATGGCGTGTATCCTTGGGGATTATCTCCTAGATTGATTGCAAGGCTGTTCTGAGAGAGGTTTTCTATTATTTATTCATATGTGTTCACAGGACCACATTTACATTTCTATTTGAGAGTGTTTCTGGTCTCTCTTAAGTGTTTGGATGTTGTTATATGTTTCCCTTAAGGTCAAAATGTTTTTCTTTACAAGAAGAAAAATGCAAATGAAATTAGCAGAGCCCTCAATGCTTTTTGTTTCCCTGCGGCCAGAATTGTTCTGAAATGGCTATTTCCTTTGGTTCTCCGCTTGTTTTGGGGTTTGGGGTTTTTTCATATTTGATTTTCGTACTTGTTTGTGCAATGTGGTGTCAGGAGACTGCCTTTCCTCTCCTATCATATGAGAAAGCAGCAGAGAAAAAGACTTCTTTTATGCTGTGAGTAGAAGCAGTTACTAGCCAAGAGTGTGATGTTTAGACAAAGTAGTAATCTTTTAGTTGTTTGACTCCTAGCCAGTCTGCACTCTAGCAGGATTTGAATTTTGTATTTTATTAGTCTGGTTTTGTGAAGTGCTTTAACATGTAATTTTACCTTGAATGGATATTGTGGAACTGTATTCCTGACTGACTCCCACTGCTGGTTTATGCTAGTGTGTGCCTTACCTTGATGTCAAGAATCTTTTCTAACGTTTTATGTTTCTTTCCTGTGAGCACCTGCTGCTGGTTAGTGTTAATAACAAATTAAGGCTTATTTACTAGTAACTGTAGAAGTTATTTGTTACTGTTTTTCATACCTTTGTTGTTATTTTTCTAACCTGCGGGTATTTTCATAGACCAAGTAGGTTAAACCTAGACTGAAACATACATATTCGAATATCATCTGCTTAAATGTATTGTTCAAACCACGTTTTGGCATAACCACTGATGAGAATGTTATGCTAATGTGTTTTACTTGGTGTTATTTTTTTTACAACAGTGATTTGGCATTTTATGGTTCATTTTGAACAGAAATAGTCAAGTGAGCAAACCAGAAACGTGAACGTAGTGACCAGTGAATTTATTTAGGTTCAGATTTCATCTCTGATTCCTCCCTTTTATTTCTCCACGTCCCCAAAATGCATGTGAACTCTTGCTGTGTTTCTGGAATTAAATGTACTATAAAGATCTGTATTCTTTCAGTGTTTGCAAGAGGTGTATTCGGAAAATGGACCATCACTGCCCGTGGGTCAATAACTGTGTAGGAGAGAATAACCAGAAGTACTTTGTACTGTTTACAGTAAGTATTTTGCAAGCGGTGGTTGCAGTTGTCCAGTCGGCAGCAGTGCAATGCCGCGTGTAGTTTGCGAAGCAGCTCTGGAGGCTGGCTTTCTTTTCTTTCCTGTTAACCATCAAACTTCATAGGGAAGTATTGCAGACTTCTGTTTTGCTAATTAGGGAACACATATGATACAGCAAAAGGGAAAAGGCCTCACAAGAAGTATTTGCCAGGATTTTGTGAGGTTTCTAAAATCAGTTGCTTAGCGTGTTGTTTAGTAATGCACGTAGATTATTATTGCATTGAGATCTTTGAGGCATGGGCCGTCTTGTTCTGCTTTATGGTATGTCATGTCCAGTAGGGTCCTGGTCCATATCTAGGATTCTTAAATGTTGTAGTTGCATGAATGCCTGTGCGGGACCGTAAAATCAAGAGTTGCTGCTGCTGCTTTGATGAGAAGGAGTAGGAAGTCTCCATCCCTTTTGGCAAGGATTATCTGCCTTCTACTTGCAAATAGTTTATTTTCATCCTCAAAAATCAAGGAGGTGTTTAACTTGTTATACCTTATCTATCTTATAATGAATAAGAAAATGGGAGCACAAATTCTAATACCGCATATTTATGGAATGGTTGGAATCTGTTTCACCAAAGCCAACTGCATATATGCTGTGGGAGTAGTGTGAGCATTACAAGGCTGAGTTTCAGTTTTATTAATAATATTATTCAGTTTCTGTTTTATTAATAAATCTTATGGGAAATTTTAAGTTCAGAGAAGAATGTTCTCATTACCAGGTAAAAAGGGGGGAACATTTTCAGTTAGATGGAGAGGCTTACTCCTAAACTTGCATTCTACAGTGTGAGGTGTTGGGATGTGAATTACAGAACAAAACGATTGCCATTTCATTTCCCCTGAGCAGAGGTCCTTTCACTGCAAAGAGTGAGCTGGTGGCTTCAATCCTATCAGAAGGATTTCTGTTTCTGTTAAAACTAACATCTGTTTTGAAATGGGCTGTGTTTAAATGCTTAATCTGGCTGAGAGAGAAGCAAAATAAAGATTACCGGTTTTATTTTTGTTTACTCTTTCTAAGACCTGGGGAGGTGAAAAAATGGCTGCACACTAAAGCTTCAAGGAAAAGCAAAACAGTTTCCTATCCTTTTCCTGCTTCCCCAGGGAGCACTCTCTCCCAGTAACACAATCTCTCTCATTTCCAGCATCAACGGGCTCTCTTGTTGCAGTCTGTACATTCAGGGGAGTCTTCCTGTTAGTTCTGTGTCTGTAAATTGTAGAGTGTGCATGTAGCACTATGCATAATTTAAAGCTTTTGTTACAAAGCGAAGACATAATTTAAAAAATAGGTTAAGTACAAACTGTTAAATCTTGACAAAAATTTTCCATGCCAATGTCTACCTCAGAAGAAATACTTTTTTTTTTTTTTAAAGAAATCGTATTTCTCAAACTTATTCTAGAAAACAGAGAAAGTGCTTATTGTGATTAACACAAATTAGTTGTTGTTTCTTTGGGAAAGTACAGTGCTCTCATGCTTGAGAGCAAGGACTGAAGCTCTGCAATGATACCTTGATGTCAGAGTGATGCTGTTCTCTGAAAGCTGTGCTGTACCCAGCAGAGACGAAGGTAGTAGGCTATGTGGAAGACCACGCTGGGGCGTGGGTGACTGGGTTCTGCGTCCAGCTGGCTTTGGATAAAACAGTCCCTTTCCTGTGCCTTTGTAAAATGGCACTGAGAGCTATTAGCAATGCCAGAATGCGCATATGTGGTTTTGGCATTTCTGGGCTCGATTTTATTTTCTTTCTTTTTCTTTTCTTTTCTTTTCTTTTCTTTTTTAGTATATGTAAATCATAATGCTTTCTGATTGCTTTCTTTGCAGTGGTTATGAGATTTAGAATTTTCATTTTAAGCTTTGCCTGATAGCTGTGTTGCATCCTTTGTTTTTCAGATGTATATAGCACTGATTTCCCTGCATGCTCTAATCATGGTGGGATTTCACTTCTTATATTGCTTTGAAGAGGACTGGACAAGTGAGTACAAACAAAGTATCTCTTCCAAATATCAGATTAGCCTATGAAGCAGACCTTACAATGCGCTTTGCTTGTAAGGCAACCCCTTTTAATGCTGCTGTCAGAGGAATGCTTTCAGGGCTGTGTTGTGCTATCTCTATTTTTAAGATCAATCCTGGAACTTAATAATTCTGTCTAATGTGCTAGGATCTCTGTCCTCAAGAGAGAAGTCCTGTTTCAACTTTAGCCTGAGACTGCCGAGGTCCTGAGATGTAAAAACTCCTAGACAGTATGTGTGCAGTAATTTACTGTTTATGCAAGTGTTGCATGGGGTAATTTCCTGAATGTCAAAGCAAGATAAGAAGAACGTGTATGCTCTTTTTAAGAGTAATGTGAATCATTCTTTCATTCTTGCAAGACTGCCAGGAAAACATGTCAGCGTAGAACCAAAAAATCCACCCTCACAAGAACAAACAATTCCTCTCCATTTAAAACAAACAAACAAACAAACCCCCCCCAAAACAAGCAAAACTACCAGCCCTGGCTCTGGAGTGTCCAACGAGTACATTTTTCACAAAACTGTTTCAAATGTATGGGTTTTCTTGTTTTTGTTTTGTTTGCTTGTCTTTTAAAGAAAAGAATATAAGACATAGGAAATCACCTAGATAATGCTGAGGCAAACAGCTAGCTGATGAAAGATCTGTGTGAAGATGCATTTTTGCTGCTTGAAGATTTTTTGGAAGAGCTCTAGCTTCATTCTTACCGGCATTTAATTTTGTCATTCAATATAATGTCAAGTTTTAGTAAATAATGCTGCAGAGGATGTGTGCACTTACACATATGAACTGAACTTGACAAGCTTATTCTGCAGGAATTTGTCAGGTGCCAAATGACACTGATCGAGTCTGGATTTGACTATGGTGGCCAGGGCCTCGTGGGAGGGATATATCAAAGGAAGCAGTTTCCTCTGCACCTTTTCTCAGAGCCTGGTCTCTGTAGGTGAAGCACTTTCCCAATTGCCCCGAATTCAGGTGGCAGAACAGAGGTGGATGTGCTGGTCCTTCTGTCAGGGATCTGTATTGATGGTGTTGGCCCCTGATTAATGCATGTCTGCTAAAGATGAGCATCTTCTCACAGGGGGAAAAATACTTTTTTTTTTTTTTTTTTTTTAAGTGTTACTAGTTGATTTCAGAGAAGCCTGGAAATGTTCTGATGAACCAACCCCACCTTGTGATTTTTGCCCTATAACATTTTCTTCCCTCTTCCTTTCTTCTGCTCCTCCTTTATAATGACCTTTTCTGCCTTTTTCAGCTCTCACTAAACTTTGCTATGAGGTTGCAGTATAGGTAGAGTATGAGAAAAAACAAGAATTTGACTTAATGTACGCTTCTTTGGTTTATGACTTCAAGGAGTTATGAAAGAAAGCATGCTCTATTTTTATATTGGTGCAGAAGCAATCTTCCTTGCATCCTGACTACCAGCTTGAGATTTCTGGTGGACTTTATCATTATGGAAAATATTGCACTGGCACTTTACAGGAGTGATCAATTCATTGTTGCATATCTTCAAGAATGTCAGAACTTCCTCATATGCCTTTTTGAGCATGGTCACTCTTTTAGCTTATTTTTACAATTTTAGTGTGGAAAACTTGTAGATTAGCGGACATTTTGCAGCTGCTGCATTACCTGATCTTTCCCCTCCCAACTCCATTGTTTTGTCTTTGCAGAATGCAGCTCCTTCTCTCCGCCAACTACAGTGATTCTTCTCATCCTCTTGTGTTTTGAGGCTCTCCTATTCCTCATCTTCACCTCAGTAATGTTTGGGACCCAAGTTCACTCCATCTGCACTGATGAAACGGTGGGTGTCTCATGCTGTCCTTCACCCTGTCTCTCTCGCCATTTGTAGAAACAGTGAAATGTTACAGGGCTCTACCTCAATGTGCAGGGACTTTGTGTATGTGTACCCTTTGAGGAAAAATCTGATGTAACAAACTGAGCTAGCACAGTCCTGGGTTGTACTCTCTGAAGTTCTCTTACTGTGAGAACTAGTGTGCACTTGTGTATTTGTAGGCTGGGATGTTGTGTTGACGGTGCCTTTGATAAGGTAGCATTGGTCAGTGCGATTACTCTCTATAGAGCGTTTGTCCCTGTGGATTGGAGGACCTTATTCCTTTTCTGGAGTGCTGTTACACTGGTGTCATTTTAAATTTGAAATGCTGTGGATGCCATGACATCACTGTGTGCAGTGAGTTGTGGTGATGTTTTCACACTTGTGAATACTGGCTGACCTTCACCAAGCATGCTCAGAAATCTGTGATAGCTCACCCTAGGAGATTGAAATGAACTGGAGAGGCTGAAGAGAAGCAATTATCTTAAGAGTAACAACTCTATTTGCTTCTCCCCCGCCCCCTGTTAAGTTTTCCTTCCCCTTCATTTGTTTGCGCATGGCCAGTTGAAGCTGGCATATGTATACTTGATGCCATAAGAGAGCTAGAACTGGCACCATGGAGTGTAAGAACCCATCGCTCCTCTGACTTTTTATGACTGTTTTTGTGCTGGGCTTCTACAAGAAGCTGATGATCACACTGTGCAGCTGCTCTGTGTCCAGAGGAAGATTTCAACTATTTTTTCTGATGGGGAGATTCTCAGGAGGAAGTACAGTATAATACAGAACAACAGGATCCTCCCAAGCTTGAATTTTTTTGTTACCACATAAATTAATAATGCTATCTGTGAAATCATCATCTGAATTTCTCAGTGTTTGAGAGCTTGGCAAGAGTATTTAGAACCTGTTTCCTACAGCCAGGCACCCAAATGAGTCCCTTGATTTTTTTCCCCTTCTCTCAAATGCTGGGTACCCATAGAGGTTATTGCCTATGTCACAATCTAAAATTAAAATGAAATATAGGCTACCCCGTGTGTGTATGTGGTGGATTTTTTTTGTTTGTTTAGTGATTTTTTTCTTTTTTGGTTTGCTTGTTTTGTTTTGTTTTTAATACTTACAGGTAGGGATTTTGCTCTTTGGAAACTTCTGTGTTGTCCATGATATCTCTCATTGTTGATTTTTTTGCTAGCGTTGGGCTAGCTATGTCTGGTATGCAATGTGCTTTGAGTGGAGGAATATTTCCCAATGAAATTTCTCCTGATGTGGTCTCTTTTTCTGTTGTACCTCACATTTTAGAGACAGGGCTTTGTCTTGCCCTTTCTCACCTCCCTCTTCCAACCATTGGGAAAGTTCACCTCACCATCTGGTGTACACTGTCCCACAGTGATGGTTCCTTTCTGCCAGAAGAGACCCAGAACCCTAGTATTTGGCTGTTATCTCTGGACGTGACATTACCAGTAGTCAGTGCAACTCTTGCAATTGACTGTGTTGTTCCTGCAGAGCTCTGAGAATCAGGAATTTGAGACACACAGATACATTACAGTGCATTAATCTGTAGCACAGAAGAGAGATGTAGGTCAGGAGAAGCTTACCTTTCAAAAGATCCTAAGTTAAAGAGCAGAATCATCTGTCTGCTGCTCATACCTGTTGAAGTGTAATGCTCTCCAGTGTCTGCACTGGTTAATTTTGCTTCTGTGGCAGCTAGGCATAGCTTTCCTGGAAGGCCCAATTAACTTTGTGGGTTTTAGATATGATATATTTTGTTGTTGTTGTGGGGTTTGTTTGTTTTTTTTTTGTTATTTTTTAAGTGAGTGACTAGTGAATATTTCAGCTGATTTTGCTTGGTGGCTTATTTTTGTTCTCCCTCTAACCTTTACTAAACAATGCCAATGATTTCTCTCAAATCAGTGTACTTATTTAACCCTTTCTCCCTGCTGTCAGCCCATGCATGTTTTGGCAGTGATTTTAATGAAACATGAAGAGGCACCAGGTAGACTCAGCCACACTGAACCATGGGCACTTCCTGAACTTGCTTGGTGAATCTGGGAGCATTATAGAGATTATCTTGGTTTTTTTTGTCTGCAAGCTTATAATGGTTTCCTCTACAACTCTTCCATCTGGTTAGCACATAATGCTTTCAGCCATTAAAACACATACTTTTTCTTTGGTTTTAATTGGTGGGCTTTTTTTAATTGACATCTGTGGCAATTGGAGGGCCGGTCTTAAAGTTTGATGAACTTTCCAGGCTTGAAAAAAACAAGAGTAATTTTATTTCCAGTGAATATTTTCTGTCCTTAATTTTTTTTAGTATAATACAATGAGGAAATAAAGGAGAGGCTTTACAGCATCCCTTGGATAAGGGGTAACTGAGGGTAGACTTCCCCCAAATCCAGAACCCAAATTAAGTATTTGACTGAAAATGTGATATTTCTGTTTTCAGGGAATAGAACAGTTGAAAAAGGAAGAGAGAAGATGGGCTAAAAAAACAAAATGGATGAACATGAAAGCAGTATTTGGCCATCCGTTCTCTATAGCATGGCTTAGCCCATTCGCAACACCAGATCAAGGAAAAGCAGACCCGTACCAATATGTGGTCTGAGGAATTCTTGACCAGCATTTCCACTAAAACAGAAACATAATACAGCACTACTGTTATAAATTTTCCATGAATGTTTAAAACAAAAAGCAAAACAAACTTTTTTTATGTCTATTAAATGGCTGATAATTGCAGAGAAAAAAAAGCCCTGTATTCCACAACTTTAGATAATTCTATATCTCTGGCTGAAACTGCTGCTGCTTCTTTTCCTTTTTTTCTTTTTCTTTTTCTTTTTCTTTTTTTTTTAATCTTGTTAACTTTACTGGCCTTTGTTTCTATCTGCTTTCTGTATGGCGTAACTAATGTGAAGGGGATCCTCTTTCTCTGTTGTGACCCACCACTTCTGAGTCGATTCTTGTGCTGTCTCCTAACCGTGAGGAGCTCTGTGGAAGACGAATGAGTGCCAAGTCCTACACAGACACCTTTGGACTTCCTGAAGGAGCATGTTGCTCTTTCATAAATGAACTTGAACTGGGAAGTAGATACTTCATTTACCAAAAGGTGCAAGACAACAGTGCGACACAGCAAGAGAGCCAATTGACCTGGTGATCACGTGCAGTTAAAGTATTTAAAACAAATGTTGCCAACACCACTTTCTCCGTACTCCCACCCCACCCTGGCCTTTTTCCTTCCACCCTTTCCTTCCAGCCACAGAACTGAATTCATCTTTCTGGCATTATTTTGTCTGTTTCCTCCCTTGTGTGCAGAAAACTGTTGCCCTCCTAGGGTAACTGTGGCAGACTTAGAAGACCTTCTGGATTTTAAATGCCTTACATGTGCAGGAAAAAAAGAAATCTAATTTTCAAGTGTTTAGGATAGCAGGAATATCTGTTTGTGTGTGTTTGTCTTGATAAATGAGTTGTTAGAGCAATGCCTGGTAAAAAATTATTAATGTGAAAAACTGATATGAATGCCTAGAGGCAGACAGATTGAAATAAAAACTGATATTGATGGGATGTGTAGGTACACCAGGGTGATTGACTCTGTATTCTTAGCATTGCCCTGGTTTAGAGCTTTGTAAATCTGTTATTTATGCATACATGTGTTATGTGTATAAATACACGCACATATATGTGTATGTATTTTAAATTGGGAAATACTGATGGTAAGGAGCATGCATGCTGTCGTGAACTGTGTGGTTAATAAAGTATGGGCTGTCGAAAGTGGGAGGGACAGAAGGCATTCCAAAAACCGGTAAAGCTAAACTATTCATGACCACAGCCGACATCTGGTGTTCAGGCAGGAATTTTATTATATTTTTGCATCATGACTCCCATGGGCTCACCAAATGATCATAAACAAAGGAAAAACGTAAATCCACTGTGTCCGTGAGTCCCGAGGAATCTTTTCTTTCGTTGGTTTAAGATAAAATCATATTTTTGGAAAATGACCTGTTTAGACTTATTCAAAGCCGTGGGGGAAGGGAGGGAAATCAGGGAAGGAGAAATTAATGGCTGTCTCACTTTGGAAGTAATGTGAATGCTGCATCTTTTCAATCTGTCAATGCTTCCATATGGAAAACAAATGCAATAAAACTTTTCCAAAAAATGGTTTGCTGTTCTTATTTTCTTTCTTCGCTCTAAACATTGGCAAAATCTGTAATGGTACTCTCTTAACTTTCACTTTTTTATGCAAGCTGGCAGAAGCAAATGAAGGTTAACTAGCTTAGTGCTCAACTTTTAAGTTTGAATATGAGTTAATCAGTAATGTACTGATCTGTTAATCAGCAGTGTTACTTCCGCATTGGGAAGTGGCTGTCAGTAACTGCATCAGCTGTGCAAATTGACTGTTTCTGCCATAGCCTGTGTTCTCCTGCTTGTTCAGGTTTTGATCTGCACAACCATGTTGTCACCTCTCTGTTACAAGACTGTGCGTAAGGATTCGCGTTATCCCCACTTGTGCTTCAGTGGGCAGGAAAATACCGTGAAGGAAATGTGGCTTTTGTGGTCACAATTTTTCCTCGTGGAGAAAAGTTAAAAAGTTTAGTTGTTTTTATGGTCTGCTGATAGTGGAAAGCTATTATAAATAAATATGTAGCTCTGATTTTAGTATGTATATAATATGGTTTTCTTCAGGTAATGCTGCCAGCTTAACAGTTAAGGGATGGCTCTTAGGGCAGTATGAGTTCAGCTGGTGAGGTGTGTGCAGGTGGTAACTTGAGTTGGTGGAGCATCTGGCCCTAAAACAGTCTTGACACAAACTCAAATGACTTTTTTTTTTTTTTTTTGCCTTTAGTTACCTAGACAAGAAAAAAACAAATGAATGTCTCCATATATTTCACAGATGGATGTCTCCATACATTTCACAGCTTTAAAAACGGTTTTGATTATGAATTTGACTGGTGCACATTCCAGTTTTGCTTTATTTTAGTTACCCTTACTGCCTGCGTGTTTTGGAGGAAGATCGGTTACACTGTTCTGGTGTTCAGACCATTGTGGAAAAAATGCGTTGTTACTCCATTTTTCTTGTTTCTAGCAAATTCAAGTTATTAAACAGTGTTATATAATACTGATACTTTCAGTCAAACTGGTTTTGTTTTATATGACATCCTCACAGCTTGTAGAAATACCCATTGCTGTCTGTCACTTATTTGCCTGTCTGTCTCGGTTGCCGGGGTCATCCGGTTTACTTGCACCAACCAATTTGGTGGTGCAATTTGATGCAATTCGAATGATACCAAATGTGGGCCAGCATTAATGTGTTAGGGGCAGGTTACAGATTTTCTTCAAGAAAAGTCTTTTCTTGAACAGGATTACCTGATTGCAGGTGCTTGTTCTGTTTTAGCGTGGCCAAGAGAAATGGAACGACAAACTTGATCACAGGCAGAGTGCCGTTGTGGCAAACACAGCTTTGCCTTTTCGTTATGGCAGGCAAATCTGGAAGTTGAAGCTAGGCAAATTCAGATTGGAATTAAGGTGATTAATTGATTATTTGCTATTGGAACAGCTTGGCATAAGTTGTGGCAGATTCTGCATCGAAGTGGCAATTCTCACACCATGGTCATGCCTTTCTTTTCTGAAAAATTAAGCAGTGCTTAAGCAGGAATGATTTCAAGGAACTTCGACATCCGGTGTTTCATGGGGCCAGGAGGATCTCCTGTGAAAGTCTACCTTAATTGTGATTTCAAATAGTAAGCAATACTTCCTGTGCCTTAACCTTAATTTACAAACCATTACAATGCCTGCTTGTTCTCTTTGCTCTGGGGTTTGAAGTGTGTTAAAAGAACCTCCTATAACTCTTCTAACGTGTGAGAGCTGTCCAGCAGATCACCTCTCCTGGGTCAGACCATCCAGCTCAGCCTCCTCTTTCCAGCGGTACGCAGGAGCAGGTACCAAGGGAAAGAGCGTAAGAAACGGGGCAATTGTCTCTGTTCTGATATATCCTTAAGCATCACAGTGATAGCAAAGGTTAATCTTATCCTACTATCCCTGCTTTTGCAGAGTTCCACCTTTTAGTGAAATGGAAGTGGCCAATATCTATTTCTGTGTGTTTGGTTTTTCTCTTGAGTATTTGTTCAAAAATTAAATAGTTTGGAACAGTTAAGGATTTTTTTCTTTTCCTGAGGTGAAGTAGGTACGTTATGGGAAAGAGAAACAGGTGTTGGCTTGATTTGAAATACAACATCCTCACTTTCTAAAATAATGGGGGAGGTACTTGGTAAAGATTTAAAAAGTTTCTTTAAACAGCAATGCAGTGTCTGCAACATTACAGGCAATTCTGCATTTCTTCCTTCCCCCTTATATTTTTTGAAAGGCAAAAGGGGGTTACAATTTTGTGGATTCCATATTTTTTTAGGTAACGTTTTAAGTAAAACAGTAAGTTACTGATTACTGTTTTTTTTCCCCATTGGTCTCTCTTTTCTAATTCTGCATCACTAAAACCCAGATTTCCTGGAAACTCTTTTTTGTTTGTTTTCTTAATCCTTTCCTCCCTTTCCATAATCCTCCTCAGACCCTACTGCCCATGGGGCAGGTAGACAAAATTAGGACAGGATGCAATTTTTAAAAGTTCTTGCTTTGAATACATGCATTAAAGGGATTGGTGAGGTCAGGCCAGGAGAGAGAAAGTATGCCCCATCCAGTCTGATTAACGGCACTCTAATCTGGCATTAGTACAGCCTCCAGTTGACCTTGCTGATCGCCTTGATTAGCAGATTACTGTTCAGAGCGAGGTGAACGATGTTGGGTTTTGGCAGGGAGGAGCAGGGTCGCTCCCCAGAAACTAAGTTAAAGGTTCTTATTCCCGGCTTAGATGGCAACGTCGGCTGAATTGGATTACGCGCGAGAGCGAGGGCGGGCTTTGAGCTTGTGCTGCCTGGGAAGAGTTTAAATGCGTGATGCGTTTCTCCTCCTGCCCCATGCTACTTGTTTTTCTTCTCTCTAAATACTCACACAACCAATGCTACAGCCATGATGACGATTTGGTTCTAATACAGAAGATGTTTTCCAACTGGTTAAAGAACAGCTGAGAGCGAGCCTAAGTTGCTTCTGTGCTTTTAGCTGCGAAAGAGCCTTCCCGCTCGCAGCTGCCCGGCCGCAGGACTCTGCAACGAGAGTTCTTCATTGCTGCGGAGGAAAAAAACAAGCTAAAGCAGCCTGCAAAGGTTCAGCTCCGCTGTGCGTGAGTGCTGCCTGTCTCCAGGCCTGCCCGGGAGGTAAGGGCAGGCACTGGGCACCGTGGTGCACAGCACCACGTGCCTCCTCCGAAGGGGGCTGCAGGTGGCAAGGGCTTTTTCCCGGAGCACGTGGACGTGGTCCAAACCATGCGCTTGCAAGCTTGGGACCAGCACAAAAGCACACCCCTCTGTGCTTAACATTGCAAGGTGAGCACTTGTGCTCCAGGGGCTGAGTTTTTCTCAGAACTGCCAACCTCGAAGACTTGAGTCTTGATATCATGTCATTTCTCATTCTGCAAATTCACCGCTGAATTACTCTAGAGTCAGCATGAGAAATGTGGCGTGAATGAAGTTCACAAAAGCTTTGCATTTAATTCCTCTGTTTATGGTGTGATGTTTTTTTTTTTTTTTCTTTTCTCCTGGGCCTGCTTATGCTCACTTGGTATCATTGCAAAACCACATTGCTGTTCATTAAAATGTTATGTTATTTATACGGCCTATTGTGAGTGCAGTTGGGATGCTGCTGAAATATTGCATGTATTTACTTTTCCCTGCAAAGTTTTGAAATGATTTGTGGGTAATTAGAGAAAATTTCCAGAACTGGAACATAACAAGAGGCGTAATTTTTTAATCTAGCCATTATAAAACTGCTGTTTTAAATGGTTTAAACTGAACATGCTTGTTTTTCCTTTTCTCAAGTGTCTAAAAACTTTGATCCCCAGTATCCCTGCTTTATTAAGAACAGAGCTGCTACACTGTCACTGGTATTATTATGAGCATATAACGTTCAGCTATAGCTCTGACTCCTCTCCTATACAATGCGGAAGACGTGCATAAAAAATTGTGCCCTATTTCAGGTAGCAGTAACCTTAAAAGTGTTCTTAGTCCCATATTCCTACATGGAGGAGACTACCAGAAAAACATCCCTGCCAAAATTCAATGGACCTGATCAAAATACAGTCAAAATATTTGTTTTAGTAAGGGGATGCTCTTAGAGAAGAAGTGAGAATACTGACTGACCAAGGCCTCTTAGAAAATGATGGGTCCCGCTTTGAGGCCTGCACTTCAGTCCGTATAGATTTCTTCGCACCCCAGTGGGTATCAAGCTTGCGTTTTGATTTTGTCTTTAAGAATGTGTTCAATGGGATTTTTGTTCTTCAATATTTGCTGTTAATTGGTGCAAAGTAAACTTGCTCTTACGTCAACTTCTAGGCTACATACGGCTACAGTAAACCAGTGGTGACTGGAAAACATTGCAGTATTTTGCCTGTGTCTGAACTACTAAAAATGAGCAAATAAGATACGATGCCAACTTAAAATTTCATTACTTGTTGCGGGGGGACTCAGCATCGGGAGGAGAGAGCCAAGTCCCAAAGGGGATGGCTTTTTAGAAGCCATCTTTCTACCATTAAAATCGATGGGAATTCATACTGAAATAGCTGCATTAAGATTCAGACTGTGCATGAGTTTTGTCATGTTTTAGAGGTGTTTATTAAATTTGGAGATGAAACATCAGTAAAACAGGTTGCTAACTAAAACTTGAGCGACAGCCCAGCTGTAGAGGCATAGTTTCGCACATGTTTGTGCAGCAGCCGCTGTAGCACCTACTTTTAATGTGAAACAACCCCAAACTCTTCTCTTCTTGCAGGGTATTGAGCGTCTTAAAAATCAGAAGCCAACTTGGGAAAAGATCAGCGGCTGGGAAGGAATGAAAGTGGCGTTCGGTGGTGCTTTCTCCTTGGGTTGGTTCAGTCCTTTTTCGAATCTGGACTGTAAAAAACCACCATCGCCTGAAGCAGCAGCAGCAGCAGCTCCTGCGTCTGCAATTATGACCCAAGAAGAAATTGAGCAATTTCTAGCTCAAGATGTTGCAGTCCAAGTGTTACATGAATAACCAAAACATCCTCCAAGATGTCGAGAGAAGCTTTCCGTTTTGTTTTTTTTTTTTAATAACTATTTGTGCTGAAGATTTAGGGGATTTTTAAATGGACTGTTGAGGTGAAAAATATTCAGGAGTATTTATCCAGAGGTCGGGTACAACACTAGCAGAAGCAATGCAAATTTCCAGAGAAAGTTTTATAGATGATGTGTGATTCCTAAGCTCCTTTCCCTACCCCTGTCAATTGCTTTACTGAACTTTTTTTTCTTGGCCTCTAAGGAAAGTTTGTAATGGTTGGACAGGTTGGTTCCAGCTGCCAGAAACGTGCAATCATAAAGGACTTGTTTATCTTTTGTTCTTGTCACCTTTCGGAAGGCTAAAAGATAAGCACCTGGCAATGGCCAGATTAGCCCCGCTCTTCAGGTTTTTTTGACGTGTCTCCTTTTTATTTATTTATTTTTTTAACTCTTCCTATAGATGCTGTCTCCGGTTTACAAGAGCAGGGGGAATTCAAGCCCGGGCAGATGGGTGAGCTTAGCCCAGGTGCGATTCTCTTGTTTGGGCTCTGAAATATCCCGAGGGGTAAATTTAACCCACTGTGCTCCTGGGGCTGCCTGAGACCCATGGTGCTTGGCTGAGCCGTGCTGGTGGCGGTGCCGGGTGGGGGCACGGGCGCGTGGCCACGGGGTCGGAGAGGCATCCGTGGAGGTGCTGCATGGCCAGCTCTTCCCTCTGGAGGGAAACGGGAGAGGTGGACCGCGGCACCTGCAGTTCCTTAGCAGGTACTATTGGTGCGGGAGGCATCTGGCTGAACTTTGTAACCCCAAAAGTAGGCAGCTGCTCTAAGCCAGCCATGCAGGCTGCATTTTGCAGATGTTAGTTACTGTAGTTTTGACTTAGACTGTATTTCAGTATTTTTTTTCCATGTTGTCTTCCACCTTATCTTAATTATCAGGAAAATTTGCAGGATCTTAGAAACACATGTTGCTGGTTTTCCACCACAGGCTGTTTGATTTTTGTCTGGCCCCCACCTGGTAACACGGCACAAAGATAATTGCTTCTTATAGGAAGTAAGAAAAAGGATTTGAGGGATGAAGGGCTGGAGCTGGGGAAAGGCCTAGATGAAGTTTTTATTATGGATTGAAGCAATAGTAAATGGAATAATTGTACACCTCCCCCCTCCCCAAAAGCATCTTGATGTATATTAACGGTGTGAGCTTCAGATATAACACTAAGGGGCAGGAGTCGTCCTCTGCCACCGCAGTCCCTTTTTCCTATGAGGGGACTGTTACACAGAGTCCAGTGACTGGTGCGAGCACAGCTTGGCTAGAAAACAGGGGCTCTTTCCAAACTGTAGCCCCCGCTGCGTGTCACCTCTTTTTAAATGAAAAACAGATGGAAAAAAAAAAACCTGCAGGAATTGTGTAGTGTTAGATACGTTTTAGTTAAAGGAAACCCCTTCCGTATTTTGGGGGAATTGAGGTGTCCTCTCTTGTCGTTTAGACGTGAGGTCTTGGATTTGTGTGCTCCGTAGCGGTGAGATGCGAGGCAAGAGGCCGTCGTGGTGCACTGCCCGGCGCCTGCCGGTCGGGCATCCCGGCAAAGGGACGTCCGGGCACAAGCAGATCTGCGAGGGCTTTCGTACAGGGAGAAATAAGGATGTGTAAGGAGAAAACTTAGACTGCCCTTTCAACTCATGTGTTCTGGTTTTGGTTTGCTGTTCAGCCTCAGCATCCAGTCAGCCTCTCTGCCTCTGTTGCCGTATCGGTAAAGTGGGAATGGTTGTTACAGGGTCCTGGAGGGAAAAGTAGTTATTAGTTGAAAAGTAATGCGTGAAATGCAGACAGCTTTGCAAACAGAGCGTTTTGAGGCAATGCGATAGTCGTATCTGCAGTGATGATTGTTCGAGTGACCTATTACTGTTGCTGTTTTTCTCAGACGGGTCGGGACCGCTCCACCAGGGACTGGAGCGAGGATCAGTCACGTGTCCCTTGTGTGCCGCTGGGAAATAGCTGTGGTGCTGGCTCTGCGAGCAGAGCTTCGTGCAAGCGTCCGCTCGTTCGAATAAGCCGCTCCGACAGCAGTCTGGCTCTCAAGCGGCCTCTGGAAAATAGTTTCCAAAGGGCCAAAAAATACAGGGAAGGCGCGCGTTGCCATGAGCGTGCTGAAGGCCGGCTCGGCGGAGACTGCGCCGCGTTTGACAACGCTTCTCGGGACGTCAGCACCACTTAGGTTGCTTTGGGTACGCGTGGATGGAGGCGGCACGTTTCCTCCTCCACTCTCAGACCTGGTTTACCTCGTGGGGAGTCATGTCCTTCACTTCTGCTTCCCACCTCTCGCGTTGCTCCGCATGCACCGGCCTTCCTAGGCTTTTTCCTTTCTTTTAGCCGTGAAGAAGAGCAGGAAAGCGAGAAGAGCTGTTTTCCCTCCTCTCCTTCCCCCAGAGCACTCCCCGGTTTGCAGACCTGGCTGACAGCCAAGAGCAGGAGAAAACACCAGAATAGGAAAATTGCCTCTGATCATTTTTCTTCATAGTTGACAAGAAAGGGAAAAGTGACTGGTTTATCTGGGGTTGCTCAAAAACCTGTTTCACAAAACTTCTGTCAGGAAGCAAGTCGACTTCTTGAGAGCGAAGAGGTTTTGGTTTTCTTTTTCCAGCTGAACGTGTAGGTAGTGATTTAAATTTCCATGAAGAAATGGGTTCTCCACTCCATGGAGAAATTAGAGTCAAAATGAGAGTCAAGGGCCATGCCCCTGTACCATACGCAGAGCTGTGGGGAACCAAGTCCAGCCCCCTGCTTGCTGTCCCCCAAGCCCCAGCCGGGGCCCCCTGGTCACCACAGTTTGGTGACTTCTCAGGTCCAGCGAATTGGCTCTTCTGGGGTCTCTCTCGGCTGTCGGTCGCCTCCTTCCCTCCCCTTCCTGCTGTCCCCAACGGCCCTCGGGATCTCTCCTGCTCTGCTTTGTCTCAGTGTAGCGTGGCAAAAAGTCTGAAATTGCAGCAGGCTTCATGAGATGCAAAAAATGTCTTATTCCTAGGTTGAGCGTAAACCTCTCTGATATGTAGCTGGTAGCTTGAGACCAAACGTGATTTGTGTGAAACTGAAGCCAAGCCCACCATTTTTCTCACCTTCCACCCATGTGCTTGTTGCCCTTTCTTAAATCGTGCCTTAGTCTCCGGACCAGATTACTTGTTTGCTGCTATGAATTTTCTTGTTGTCAGCAGAGCTGCGGATCACTGGAAAGGCCGGTGCCTCGTGTCCCGTCTGGCTTGTAAGGGACGGGGACCCTTGGTGAATGCCTAACTGCACTCATGGTGCGTTATAAACGTGGGACGCCCTGGGATAACGCTCTGCCCCACCACGGTGTGCTCCAAACGAAGGAACCGTAAAGCTTTCTGGACACCCGATCTGCTTGAGATCAGCTCCCTGCTTCAAGTATGAGTTGTTGATGATGGAGAGGGGTATGACAGATGTGGAAAGTACTCCTGTGCTTTATAGCCGGTGTCTTCTAAAGCAGCTTTTCTATGCAAGTGAAGAATTTACATCTCTTACAAAGATATATATATTTTGCTACTTGTAACTCATTTTATGCGTCCGGTTGCTACTGTACTTATTAAAGATTTAATACTTCCATCCACTAAGAACTGCGTGCTCCTCCGTCCCCTGCAATGGCTACACGCACGGCCCTTGTGCCCGCTCTGCGTGGAGGGAGGGAGGGAGAGAAGGCGTCCCCGGTCCCGGCGTCTCCGTGCCGTGGGAGGAGGTGGCCTTGCGGTGACCGAGGGGCACCGGGGCAGCTTAGCCGCGGGGGCCAAGCGGTGAGAGGGAGCGTGAGCACATTTTGTGGCCAAATGGCTGCCTCCTCTTGGTGTTCCCCAGATCTTAGAAGGGCGAGGGAGTGGTAAAAATTACCTTTTTTTGTTTATGGTGGGGCATTTTTTTTTTCCTCCTCTGCACTGGCAGAACTTCACTTTTGCGTGCTGGATTGTGCATTTCTGCAGGACGAGCCAGGGCAAGAGCCGGGCAAAGGAGGGCTGCTGGAGGACATTGTGTGGCGCCTTTTCCTCAGCAGGAGCTGGGCAGCGTTGCATGGTGCTTCGTGGATGGAGTCTGGCCTAGTGACTGCAGGTGACATTGCATGGATAGGTGACCCCAGTTTCTCTGTTGGAAATATCCATCCTAGACTTGCTCCCTGCTGGGAGACTTTTGGTGGTGGATATGGGCAACCTGAGTTGGATGCAACCACTGGAAAGCCTCCATCAGACTTTTTTTTTTTTTTTTATTTTTTTTGCTATTGTAACTGGCACTTCAGGATGTGATCCTGTCTCCTCCCATGTGGCTCAGTGACTCTTTTTAGTAAGTGAATGGTGGAGCCCTGGAAAAAATTGAGACGCTGAAGGAAAGTCACTCCTGCAGTGGTTCCCTGCAACCCACCTGCATTGAGCAAACCGTGCAGGTGAGGCAGGACCTCCTGAATCGTTTTGTTGGACGCTGAGTTGGTACTTTGCAGACTTGTGGCCCACTGAGAGGGACAGGAACTGCAGAAATCCAAGCTGCTGGGGGCCAGGTTGGCAGTAATAAGCCCAACTAACTCGCAGCATAAAGGGAGAAAGTCACATCCTGGTCCAGGCTCCCTCTTGGCTCGTGTAACCTGGGAGCAGGAGCACAGCTGCGTGTTTTTTGGTTTTGGTTTTTTTTTGTGTTTTTTGGTTTTGGTTTTTTCTCCATAAACTTCCATGGCCTTGCAAGTAACTGATGTGAATAAAGGCATTAAAGGGGTTTCCTCTTATTAGAGCTTAGCCTACCTTGTCCTCTTGGAGGTATTTACTCTCCCCGTTGCTGATGGGATGATTTAGGAGCCGCAGCAGCCTTGAATGGCAGGGGCTCATCTACCAACCGGTGGCTCCTAGTGCACCGCCTGGCGTGTTGGAAATGGGTTTGAACTGCCTTAAGTCAGGAAGACTGCAGCGTTAGTCACTGTCGCTGCAGTAGATGCTGGGCGATGACAGCGCCCAAGAAACCCTCGCAGCCTGCCACAGATGTTGGTCATGAACTGGAGAGGTTTGGGCTCCTACCCGTCCCCACCTCTGGCTGCATGCAGCTCCTGCTCGCCGTTTGAAAGCTGACTGATTTACTCAATTAAATTAGGAAATTTCAAAGCAGAGAATGAAGAGGCCCAGCGGGAAAATTAGATCTTAATGCAAAAACTATTTCAAGGCGTTACAAGGCTGGGAAGGACTTAGCGGAGCTGGCACTGCGCTCGTGCCGCTGATGGCAGCCACCGGCACCACTGTGTCAGGGCACCCGGAGCAGGGGCCGAGTGAACTTGTGCCTCCAAACATTTACTTTAAAAATAAACAAATAACAAAATTACAATCGCAGTGAAACATATATTGCTGTGTGGCTCAAACTGCTCTTTTCTTGGGGGAACGCTGGAAAACCCTAACTACCTGACGGTGGAGAGGGAGGAAAGCGTAAGCCTACAGCCATTACGGTGGTCCCGTAGCACTGAGCCATCTT
This sequence comes from Struthio camelus, assembly GCF_040807025.1. NCBI lineage: Eukaryota > Metazoa > Chordata > Aves > Struthioniformes > Struthionidae > Struthio > Struthio camelus. The sequence goes on from NC_090943.1 coordinate 51,007,897, forward strand.
CAGCCCGATGAGCGTGGGCCGGCAGGGTGGAGCTGCGGGTGATCCAGCTGTGCACAGCTGGCCTTCTCCTGCCCGGCGCCGCGTGCCTGGTGCCTCCTGCTCACACCTGACATAGCTATTGCTGGAAGGGCTCCAGAAAGGCACCACAGTCGCAGGCTTGCTCTTTTCGCTGTCTAAAGAGTTACAAAAAAAAAAAAAGGGAGAGCAGATGGCTCCCGTGAGGTTTGCTTCAAGCGTTTCTCGCGCTGCAGCGTGGGTCCGCGCAGGGGGAGGCGAGGGCTCTGCGCGGTGGCCTTGCGGCTGCCCCACAGCCCAGCCAGGTCCGGGCAGCCTCCCGCCCACGACAGGACCGCGGCTCCGCCAGCCCCAAAAAAACACCTCCTGGGCCTGGCCGGCCAAACCTGCGCAAAGCTGGGACCAGCCCAGCCAGGACGAGCCAGCCCCAGCCCGCGATCCTGGTCCCGCTGCCCGGCCCCGGGGGGGCGACGATAGCACAGCACGCAGTCACGCCGTGGGTTTTTAACTGTCTTTATTAAATCATCGTTAACTGCAATCAAAGCAACTATGCCCTTTAAGTCACTTACATTCCCTTAGCTTAATGGGAGGGGTTTTTTTTGCTTTTAGGAACTATTATCCAGCAATCAAGGAGGCAAAAAGCGCCAGTGGCGCACAGCTGTGACAGGCGTTTAGGGAGGTCGCCGCTCGCACCCTGCGGCGGCGCAGCCCTACTCGCTGACGGTGATGGCCTTCTCCACGGATATCCCTTTGACCTGGGTTGAGGTCAGCGTGGCTACTATTTTCTTCTCTCCTGCTCTCTTTGGAGTGCAGATTATCTGAGACTTAAAGATCCCACCAGGCTGTACGTCCCTAAGGAGAAGAAAGAAACCAAACAGTCTCGGCATGAGCTTGCAAGCATTTCACTTAATCACTTAAGCGTTTCACTTCAATGCTTTCTACTCGTTCCACTTAGGCCATCAGGTCTGTTTAGCGCTGCGGTTTCCCTCGTCCTGTAACCCACGCGGGACTCGAGCCCGCTCGGCGCCGTGGGGCCGGCTGGTGGTCCCAGCGCTCTCTGGGGAAGGAGCCCCCGAGCCCGTCCCGTGCTGCTGAAACGCTAAATTTGGAGCTGAAAGGAGCAGCTGAATTTGGATCTGAAGGAAAAGCGCTGAGAAAGCCCTCGCGTCGTCTGAACGCCAGGCCGAATGCGCCAACCTCCGGGCAGAAGCGTCTGCCGCCCGGACTGTGCCCGAGCGCAGCACGAGCCCGGACACGGCTTTCGAAGAGGTGCGTGGCTCTAGGTCCCCTCTCCCCTTCTTTAAGGGGAATTTAAAAAGTACAGTTCTGCCGTGCTGTTTTAATACAGGGCCTGGGCTCGCTCAAAGTTTCGCCTTACCCTTCGTCAAACGACGTCATCTTGAACATGCCCAGGCCCTCCACGAACAGCTTGCAGTCGTCCAGGGGGATGCTCAGCGTGTTCTTGAAGATGAAGGCGCAGGTGAACTCCTCGTCCACTTTCGCGGTTTCTGGCATCTGACAAGGGAGGGGAGACAGAAGCAGGCGCGAACGCCGGGGGTCAGGGAGGCAACGAAGACCGTCGGTGCCGGACCTGCTACCGTTTTGCTCTGAACCCCCGCGCGTTTGGAGCACCCATACAGAGGAGGCCGGACCAGGCGAGACGCGGGAGCCCCTCCGGACGGTCTCTGCATGCCGTAAACCCTCCTGGCCGTGCCGTAAACTCTCCTGGGGAAGACTTCCCACCTCCAGCGTGGGGTCCCCCAAAATCCTGGGCACAAACCCTTGTGGGCCCTGCCTTGCACCAGCCCACTCGGCTATTCATGCTAAATAACGCGGCCACACCGGCATGCTTTGAGCTGAGCGTGCTTCCTACTTTTGGAAACTTTTGCTGGGAAACCTCGGCGTTAAGGGTAGTAGGGCTTTCCACCCTCGTCCTGGAGGACGCCTGGCTGGGTGCTGCCTCACCTTGACGGTGATGGGGGGGTACTGGAAGACCAGCGTCGTCTCCTTGGTGACTTTTTCATCTGTTCCCTCAGTCTCGGCAATGACAGTGACTTTGATGAGATCTTCATCTCCCACTGAGGCCAGCACCTCCATGTATTTGTCAGCTGCTATTTTCAGAGGGATCTGGGTCTCTGCGGGGAGAGAAAACGCGACAGAGCGGCTCTATCACGCACCGAGGAACTGGGCAGCAAAGCCAGCTCTGCCAGCAAATGCCTGAGGTGCCTGTGGGACGTGGGATGAGGGGCCACCACCACTGCGAAGGGCTGGCTGGGCTCACGCCATCTCCTCTCCAAGCACCAGCTCGGCCTCGTGTGTGGCATCTCCATAGCCCAGCTCAGTCCATCCTCATCCTTAGCTGCCCCCAAGGTGGCTGAGAAGCATCTGCCTGCATGCTTTTAAGCGCACTTCCCCTGGGGTTTCTCTAAGGCACTGGCTGGAAGACAGTGAGTGCTGCTATATAATTAGCTGCTCGCCTTTCACTTCAGATTTCCTTATCTCCAAATGTAGGTAGCTAACCTTGTGTCCTACCCTGCTGCATTTTGACAGCCACAGTACATATGTGAAAACACTCAGAAAGCACCAGAAGCGACGATTTTTTTGCATGAGTGACTCATTCTTGGGATGAGCAAGTGCTGCTAATTAGTCATCACTTACTATTTTCTTATTTAGCAAACTTCAGTCACAATATTGGGGATCAGAAATGCAACCGAGGTAGCTCAGAGATGCGCAGCGAGCAGCAAACAGCTCTAGGAATCAGCTACGCTGGCAGCCCACAGGCTGAAATTTTTTTGGCAAAGAACTCAGAAAAGAATTCCACAATCCGTTCATCAGCACTACAGCAGCAAGAACAAGAAAGAAAAGGCTGACATTTTTCAGCCCATCTAAATCCTGTGAGGGATCTGACCGATATGGACGATCCACATCTTGAGGCTGTGGTGCCATCTTTGGAGCGCTTACGCTTATGCAGTGCTTTGCAGGGCCGTGCTGCGCGTGATGCTCATGAGCGAGACACACAGGCACACCTCACCCACACAGTGAAAATGTCTGTCAGCTCAAAGAGCTATATTTCTAACCAGCTCCCTGACATTGCAGCGGGGCAGGGACTGTTTCCATGTTTTGATCCCTGCCACAGCACAGGGATCCCAATCAATGACTAAGACTCTCTGATGCAGTCACAAGAGAGGAAGGTAGCAGGTAGCCAATTTCTTTTCTTTCTGCTATGCAGAGCCATAGACTGATCTATAGTGGAGCCACTACACCTTGGCTTCCGGAAAATCAAAGATTGTCACAACAAATAGTCTACAGAACGTAGCTGAGATCTCTGTGCCTACCAGATTTGCCTTCAAGCTTGACGATTTGCTTGATGGATCCAAGATTGGCCTTAATTTGACCAATATAGGACTGCAGCTGGCAGGAGGCGGCAAGATTGATGGTCCAGCTCCTAGGAGCAGAGGTCTTCACTATGAGGCCCAGATCAATAGGATTACCAGGATACAAAGGTGTTTTGCTGGTTATCTCAAGCTGAACATCAGGCTTGGCGACCACCTTGTGCTGGTCCTCTGTGCTAGGGAGCACCTCATGCGGGCTCCTAGACCTGGGGTGCACATCAGGGTGGACCCCAGCCATGGGGAGCGTGGCTGAAGCAAAGCGTGCTAGAAACCCATTTCCTGAGATGAAGGAGGAAGCTCGCTGCATGGACATCCTTTCCTCTGGCGAGCCTGGATGGAGAAAAACGTGGGTGATCAGGTGTATCTCAGTCTTCTTGCCTAGAGCCACCTTCCCTTTATTTATCCTGCTGCTGCTGGGCAGAGAGGATATTGGGGCCCCAATTGCCTCCTGTCTTAGCTCAGGAGCCTTAAGTAGTTTTACACTACCACTGAATCTAACTGCAGCTTTTTGGACTGATGAGGGTCTGGGGGACTTATCTGAGGAGACACTTTTAGCGGATGGATGCTCCTAAGCTTTCTAGCCTGCGAACATCCCACGCCTCGCTGGGAAGGGTCTAATACTCTAGCACAACACCTCTGGGGCTGAGGCAGGGAGAACCAGGGAGAGGGAGGGTTTTTTTTAGGAATTTTTCCTAATGTGGTGTGAGGATTGGAAAGACTAAAAGGAAAGAAGTTAAGCAACTGTGAGTCAGACCACACTAGGTTTGTTGCTTGGCCCATTCCTTTCACTGCCTGTAGGCTTGCTTGCACCTCTCCTTGGAAAGCAGCCCATAGGTGTCACTGCAGGCACAAAGGTACCCGGGCTTTACAGCACTTGCCATTGCACCTGCCCCTGTGCTTTCCTCCTGGGAATAACACGCTGTGGGATGACTTAGGTGGCCAAGGTTCTCCTCTTTGACACTGTTTTATAGGAGGGGGGAAGTCACCTTCAGGGTACTTGTACTGCGCTGTGATGTCTTCCCGCTTGTTTTGCCCCACGGCTTTCGTGCTGATGTTCTTGCCAGCAGCTCTGGTATCCACGGCAATTTTGATGTACTTCTGCTTGCCATTCACGTTCTTCACGTACCAGTAGACTTTGTCGGCATTCACTTCCGCATACACAAACTTGCAGTCAAAGTTCAAATACACATTCCCTTCTCGGACAGCCGTCAGTGGAGATGGACCACACTGGAAAACACCTAGAAAGCGCAGTGAGCATCATCCACTTTTTCAAATGTGAGCAGAGCCTCCAACTTTTATTCCACCCACGAACCCCTCTCCCCCAAAGCAGGAACTTGTTGCCATGGTAGTTGACTTTTAGTAGTAAATACTCCTCCAATTCAGTTAGGTACTCCAAAAGCCCTCATTCCAACAATAGCTGTTTGTTGGTCTTTTTGCATGACCAACTGTGTTTTGTATCAAAGGTACACACTGCAAAGGTCTCGTAAGAGCCTTTATGTGTTTTTTCTCCTCATAACCATCTTAGGGTTCGAAAAAGTCACAGCTCTGTGATGGAGTCCACCAAGTCTGGGCACCAACATCGACCTCTTGGCAATAGCTGACCTTCTGCATGGCCTTGAGGAGTCATGCTCCTCTTTCTGCCTCTAGATTCCCTCTGTGTGCAGGGAGGGTGGTGGCCAATTTTGGCAGGATTTCCTCTCATTTAGAAATGAATGGACTAATGACGCCCTTGGGAAAGCTTTATAGAAAGTGTCATTATGCAGGAAAGCTGCAGCTCCTCTCCGTAGGGTAGTCCCGAGCCCTCAGCAAAAATACACAGAAATACACAGAATCGTTTAGGTTGGAAGGGACCTCTGGAGATCATCTAGTCCAACCTCCCTGTTCAAGCAGGGTCACCTAGAACATATTGCCCAGGATCACATCCAGACGGCTTTTGAATATCTCCAGGGAAGGAGACTCCACTACCTCTCTGGGCAACCTGTTCCAATGCTCAGTCACCCTCACAGTGAAGAAGTTTTTCCTCAGGTTCAAATGCCTGCAGCGACTAATGATGCTGCTGCACTTCTCCTTGCATCCTGGCTTTGTGCGGGTGCCCCAGGCTGGGGGGTGGCAAGACAATGAATGAGCCTTGCTCAGGCCCTGAGAGCCCTCTGCCCGGGCTGCGACGCAGCGCCCTCAATGCACGGAGAAGTGTCTGTGTGACCACTAAACACTAAAGTAAAAAAGAGAAGGAAAACCTGCTTTGCCCTTCAGTTGTGCACCGCGTTTGAGGCCCTTAAAAATATGTTTCCGGCGTGAATCCATGTGTCTTAACTCCATTCTCTGAGTGATAATGAAGGACAGGGAAACTGAGCGATGGGGACAGGACTTTGCCTGCGCTCAGGTTCACCAAACAGATCAGGGGATGGTGGGGACAGAAATTAGCTCTGATTTCCAGCTGTGGGCTCTCACCTCTGAAATGATATTCACTTCCCCACAGCATCCTGCAGGCTTGGTTTTCTGCCTGCCAAGAAATGTTGTTCCCTCCGTCCCCTGATCTGTTTGGTGGATGGCACTGCCCAAGTGCTTGGAGAGGCACAGAGGACCTCCGGGTTTTGCTGACCAGGGACCCTAATTTTCATGTGAAATGTCCCTCCCTCCCCCAGGAGCACAGAAGGACCCTCCTAGGCAAATCTTACCTTGACTTTGCTCCTGAGGGGTCGAATCGATCGTCTGCCAGCCGTCAAACCCCGCTGGCAAGTCCGGCCGTTTCATCCACACATCATTCCACACGTGGAAGTTCCTGGGTGCGTTTAGGGTACAAAGGAAAGGGGAAAAAAAGGATTATTGGTTCACTGTGGTATAATATACACCTCCAGCACCTACACCTCTGCTTAATCCTCCTAGAGGGCTGGTTTAATGGGGATTTGTGTGCAGAAAACCCCAGGCTTTCTGCCTCTGCTGGACAGCAAACCCCAAGCAATACGGAAATCCTCAAAGGAAAGCCTGCCGGGGCCGGGACATGCAGCGTGTGCAGTGCAACCCGCAGGGAGGCTGGCAAGTATTAGCTGTCTTTGGCACTACCAGATGGAGTCTTGTGACAGGTTGTTCAGTTGTTCTCCATTTTCATTCAGGTAAACGTCAACTCTCAGGTCTTCCTGCGTGTCATGGGCCGAGTCGAAGTTACTCACGCTCCGGGCTGGGATTCCCAAGCAGCGCATGACTGTGACAGACAGACAAAACATGGATTCACAGAGCTGCTGAGGCTGGAAGATCCCTCCAGAGATCATCCTGTCCAACCCCCCTGCTCAGCAGGGTCACTTAGAGCACGTTGCCCAGGACTATGTTCAGACAGCTTTGGAGTATCTCCAAGGATGGAGACCCCACATCCTCTCTGGGCAACCTGGTCCAGTGCTCAGCCACCCTCACAGTAAAAAAGTGTTTTTTTACATTGAGATGGACCTATCTGGGGTTTCAATTTGCACCCAGTGCCTCTCATCCTGTCACTGGGCACCACCGAGAGGAGTCTGGCTCTGTCATCTTTATTTCCCACCCATCAGACATTTATACACATTGATAAGATCCCTCTGGGCCTTCTCTTCTCCAGGCTGAACAGTGCCAGCTCTCTCAGCCTTTCCTCCTATGAGAGATGCTCCAGTCCTGCAATCAAAACATCATGCCCAAAGAGCATACAGAGGCTCCCCTGTCCCCCCAGTGCTCTGGGAGGGTGCGGTAATTAGGTTTATTTGCATGGGAATTAGGATAATTACAAGGGAGACAACTGACTGTTTACCTGTAGTGAGGACTCCTGAGAAGACCCAACACTGACCATAACGTACTGACTTCTTCTTTTTGTAATATTGCTGCAGAATTGAGACACTCCCGATCCATGTCACAGGGGAGGTCCCGCCGGTGTACACCCCTGACCAGTTCCCGAACAGGACACCTCTGTCATCATTGGCATTAACCTGTGGCACACGGACGCACACACGCGCAGAGGAGACAAATTCAGCAATGAGGTTGAAAGGGGCTTAAACCTCAAGGTCCCTCCGCAGCCTGCATTTCCCCATGTGCCCTCCCGCCCTGTGGCCCCCGGCAAGGTTGCCAGGGCTGGTTGCCCTGTGAAATCCAGAGTGGGAGACAGCATTGCTGCTCAGGGCAGTGCTGGTGCAGCCTGCATTTCGCATCCTAAACCCCACAGCCCCAGAAACGGTGCCACGGCACAGAGCAGCTGCTTCCCTCACGAAACGCAGCCCTTGCGTTGGTCCCGCAGGCGAGCTTCCTGGAGGAGGGCAGCCCTCGGGGCTGTGAGCTGTGTTGCTGGGGAGACGCTTTATTTTGCTTGTTCCTTCCCTGTACTCAAAACTGCCTCTGCCTCTTCCCTTGCAGTTTCCCAGAGGAACCCATTTCAGATTCATCCCGAAATACTGTTCAAAGCCCCAGGGAAAGGAGAACAAATAAGAAGGGGGAGGGGAAGGTGGGGTGGCAAAGTACTTCCCCAAGGGAGCCATACCAAAGCAGACATGGCTCTGGACACAGCCACAGGATCCCTTCGAGTGCCTAGCTTGAGTTTGCTCTGGTCCAGCAGATACATGCAGGCATCCAAGATGAATTCCTCAAACTATTTTGGAGAGAAAGTGGAGACATTTTTACATACTGCTCTAAAATAGAATTTGCTCCATCAGTACGACGTCTGTTTAGGTACTTGGAGGAAACCATCCAACTAGTCCTAACTTCTAAACTTGTTTTATGATACTGAATGAACCTCGTTCTCTAGCCTCTGGGGCTCTCCAAGGCTGTTCTCTTCTAGGAAGGACTTTCTTAGATGAAAAACCACCTCGGAGGGAAACTGTGCAAGACACACCGTGTCACATGTCTTCAAACGTAGCTGGGACCGGGCCCAACGCTCTTTACCTCTATGAGTAGTCCTAAGTTACCTGCGTCATCTCCCTGAAGGCTCACAGGTTACTCACTCATATGAATGACGAAAATTTGAGAGACCGAGAGGTACCCAGTCTATTGACACAGGTAAAAAATACACTCTGAGAAAAAAAGGGTACACAAATGCAGATTATTACAGCAGGAGATTCCTCATTAGCAATTGCTGATAAAGTTCCTCAGGCCCAATTCATAGGGATGTCAAACACCCTAGGTCAGGAAGCTTGAGAGGATATCTATATCGACTCTCATTGCTTAAGGGAAGAATAAATATTAGGATAGGAACAGCCCTACACACAATGCCCGTCTGCCAATTGTGGCAAGGTGTTAAAGGTATTAAAAGGGTGTTAGCATGGGGACCTTTGCTGGGCTTTGCTTTATTTTGCAACTTTGAAAACATAGATTTGTAAAACAAAACAAAACAAAAAAAGAAATCTGATAAGGCATCCCTCCCCCAGCATTTTTGGAGTCTGCCTAGAGAGTGTGCCGGATGCTCTGTTTGCGCTCCTGTGAGGTCTTTATGGGTGCAATTAGTCCTGCTCCAGCATCTACCTCTTAGCTCTAACCCAAGCGAGTTTCCCATTCCACTCTACTGAAGTCATTCTGGAGGGATCATGAAGGAGCAACCTTTCGGAGAGGGAGGACATGTGGTGTCATGTACCTATCATTCCACCAAGCTGTTAGTGAAGGTATCCGTTAGAGAATAACAACCTCCAATAGCGCTTTTTCCTCTATTTTTTTTGATAATGATGCAACAGGTAGAGAATTAGACTTTTTGTTTGTTAGCACTCTCCAAAGCTCCTTACTTTGATAACAACAATTGGTTTACTGCAATCAATAATCAGTAGCATTAGAGGAGAGAGGCTTCCTTAAGAGACTCTTTTCAGCCAGAAATGCTCTGTTCCTAATTTCCATATCCTTCAAGAGGGTCTCGTGGTGTAATTATAAACATATCATTAAACTCTACTCCCAAGCCATGGCTAAGGGAAACACTTAAGTACAAGGATTACGCCAAGCAGGTGAGCCTTCCCAGTGAAACTGGAAGGATTATTCAAGGGCTTTGAGCTCCTCCTGAGCTTAAACTATTCATTGGTTTGATTCACTTACTTAAACAAATGCCTATGAGAGAAAGAGAGGATGATGGTAATAACACAGACAAAGTAGCTATGTTTTACCTGCCCAAAATTCCAAGGTCTACTGTATATGTAGTTTGCTGATCCAACATACATGTATCCCGTGTCGTTGAGCACATATTCGTTCTTCTCAGCATCACCGGCCATGAATACAGTATCCGCTTGAGCAAAAAACACAAGATATTATTCGATTTTCACATGCATACTCTAGGAAGCTTTCCTTGGCAAGTAAAACTTGGGAGCTGGTGGGTGGTAACCTTCACATCAGATGATGGCCATACCAATACTCATACCTTTCTTCCTATTGCGGAGGAATGTCCTATAAGACTACTCTTTATTTTATTCCTATAAGACTACCATTTTATAGCAGAAAAATGCTTCATTTTGAATAAACGTTTATGCATAGTGGACTGCAGAGAGAAGTGGAGCTTGCTGCTGTTGCCACCTTACTGCTGGCTCCATGAGGACAGTGCTTGCAGTGTTTTAAGGAGAAAAAGAGTTGTACCAGGGAAAGAGAGGAAGAAAAATGTGAGGAAAAGTTCCCCTCAGCATGATCTCTGGTAACAGTAATTATAGTCTGCGGTTGCCACATCCATCTCCTTACCTTGACACCATGGGTTGAACAAAAGGTAGACAGCATCATTTTCAGGCTTATAGGTGTTTGACTCCGTCATGACCTCCAGGCAGTATTTTCCTACGATGGCATCAGCCGGACTGGTCACAGCCACCTGGCACTAGGGAGAGGACAAGGTGGGGATGGCAGATCCTTCACGGTAGCAACAGGCACGGCGCAAGCAAACCTGTGTGATGCTGGCACAAGCACAGGCTAGTAAAGGGCCAAGATAGGGGAAAGGGCCAAGGATGGGACAGCTCTTGTGTACGCAGTGGCAGAGCAGTGAATCAAATAGATAATGCTGCTCATGGAAAATTACCAGGACAGCAGGATGGAAACATGAGAATTTGTTCTGCCATTCCCAGCAGAGACGGCATTATTTCCCCTTGCCGTCGACCCGCGGGGAGCAGTGTGTCTGTCTACGGGCTCTACCTCATTGCTGGAGGACTTGATGATGGTGGCACGCCACCCCTTGTAGTCCTTCCCAGACCTCACGTTCAGGCACATCAGGGTCCCCAAGGTCTTCATCGGCTTATCCCCTGGAAACAAATCCAACAAAAAACTCAAGACAGCCGCATGAGCTGACAGCACCGCAGTGTCTAATGGCAAAAGTGAGCAGACGGGCAGCGAGGCGGTACCTCGTGCCACTGGGTGTGCCCAAATCACTTGGGGGCTCGTCTGCTTGGCCTGGTGTCCCCTCGCCGGGGGCGAGCGACTCACTTACCGATGGTGAACTGCAGCTTCACCTTGTCGGTGGTGCTCAGGTCCCTGTTGAAGGTCAGCTTCAGCTGAAAGCCCTGCCCGCGCCTCACCACCAGGCTTTTGTTGTCGTACGCATCGGTGTGGTGCAGACGCGTGTTCTGGCTTTTGAGGAAATCAACCCCAGTGACCTTCAGCTGCGTCCCTAGAAAGCCATCAGCAGAGAGGGAGACAAATGTCGGACATGAAATTGCACAGTAAAGACAATTTTATTCTTTTTAATGGAGCTTTGTGGGTCACAGAAATGTCTGTGAGCGTCCAGCGATCGCGTAAGAAACCACGTCAAGGATCTCTGCAGGCAATGGGTGGTGTAACACAGCCAGCAATGCCCTCTCTGCTCCTGCCCTAAGCACCAAGCACCGGACACCGCGGTCCGGGCACCAGCAGAGCGGGAGGCCACGTTGGCCAGAAACGATCCTCCGAAACCACAGCCTTTTGAGAAAGCTGGTAGGGATGGAAACGAGCAACACGAAAACTCCACGGGCACAGATCAAGCAGATATTTTAAATCCCTCTGGGTTTGTTAATCTGAAATATTGGTAGCTAACCTATACATACGCAGGTACACACAACCCTATACAGTAGACAAGTGTCTGCACTGCCTTGACCAGCCCTGTCCCTGCAGAAACGGATGAGTTTCAGCATCCGGCCGCCACCGCGGCCCGGGGGCTCCTCTCCCCGCCGGCGCCCGGCCCCAGGGCTGCAGCGAGGCCGCCGTGCTGCAGGCTGCGTCATGCCGCGCGCAAGCAGGGTCCGCTCTTGGGGTATTTCCAACAACTCCTCGTTATCCCAGGCATTAAAATAACAACAGCAGCTACCGTGCTAATAACAACACCCGTGTCAAGCTCCCCATGGAGACTCCTAGGGAAGGGTGGGTTTTTTTTTTTTTTTTCCTGCCCCCAGGTCGCCCCCTGGCTACCTTGGTGCAATTTTGCAGGTTTAGTCCCCCCCACCCTGGTCGACGTCTCCCTAATCCTGGTTTCCGGCTGGTCGGTGGACGGGAGCCTCTTGTCCGCGCCGTCAGTCTGGTCCGCGCAGCCGCTGGCGGCGACTCGCTCGGAGGGACGGCGGGAGAGGCTGCTGCTGGCCGAGGCACGCTGGGCAGCCCCAGCGGCCCGCCGCTAGCCCCGGGCGGCCTGGAAATTAGTCCCCACTGCTGGGATTTTATTTCCCTCCGGCCAAGGACTGGCCCTATATTAGCATGGCACACGTCCTTAGTAATCATCAAATAATAATTAACAGTAGCTTTAATTGCTCCTTTCCAAATGCAGCATGTGCAGTCGAGAGGGAATCGAACCGAATGTGCTGAAATGCAGGTCCCTCCCCCCCGAAATTGCTGAGACCCCCCCCAAAGCCTCAGGGATGCCGAAGGACTGGGAAAGGGGACTTTTCAAGACACTGAGGCTGATTCAACATACTTCCCCTCAAATATTAGTCCTAAATGACGTTACAACTGTCTTTAATCAGCCTTTTACGGGTGTCTGCATTTGTGAACCGCTGCAAAAGGTTTTTCCAATAATTCGTTTTTCCCATACAAAGCAAAGGCCAAGGGAAGGTTTCGGGCAAGGAGCCAGCTCTGCCTGCAGAGCTGCCACCCGCCTTGGGGACATTTTGAACTCGAGGGGGGCGACGCTCTGGCCCTCTGCAAGCCAACAGCTGCTTTTGCCATTTGACTTCGGCACAATTTTGGGCCCCGGCGAGGCTCCCCGCCAGGCGCACCGCGCCAGAAGTTGGCGAGCTAGTACCTGTGCGGCAGCGTGTCCAGCCTGTCGTATGTCTACAGTCGTCGTTATCTGCCAATTAACCTTAAGGGATAAGTTCTGTGTAAACAGTGGGGAGTAGCAATACCTCACAGGGCACTCGCACTCGGCTCATGAGTGATTCAGATAAAGACATGGGCGAGTCAGGACATTAAAAAGCACTTACGGTAGCTTAGAGGCAGCCAAGCCAAAGGCGTAATGGTTAATGGGGAAGCGATTAGTTCCTAAAACAGCTCGACAGGTTTGCGCGGCACCAGGCGGCCGTGCTTAACTCGAAAACACGAACGAGCGAGCGGCCGCGGGAATATCAAAGAGGCTGAAATGTGCCCGTAACTGTTTCAACCGTGTTTATATTAAATGCATAACCGTTAACAGCAGTGCGGTAAACAGACTTAAAGTTACGCAGCACTTTCAGTTCACTGACTGCATCTCTGAGTGCTTTTTGTCGACCTGCTTTCACTGGGGCTGAAATGCCCCATGCCCGACACCCACCCCCAGCCGACACTTTGCACAACAACGTGTGTACGTGTCAACATTTTCCACCGAACTTGCTTTACCAACCTAAGAAAGAGGAAGGGGAAGCATGCTTTTCTCTAAATTAGTAGATGTCCTTATGTAAACGCTGTTTATCCTCGTTCCTCACAAACACTTGGGGTCTCTCTGGCTTTGGAGCTGGGCTGCAGAGCTACCAGCAAACAGGCCTGGTGGCAGGAGGTTGCCCACCGAGGCCCGTGGGAGCCAGGGGCAGCCTCCTGCTGCGTGCGCACGCCATGCCGAAAGGCGGGTGCACCCACGGATCCGCCATTTCTAACTTAGGGAGCGGACTCATTTTTTTGTTTGACAGTGATGTTCTTGGACGTAATCGGAATTGTGGACACACACAGAGAAAAACTAAAAAAACAGAAATCTTGGAATATGTCCTCAGTTTCCAGAACACCGTCCCAAGATCCTGTGCCTGTGCAGCGCTGCGGGTCCACGCCGCTGCACTTACTCATCTGCGCACGCGCGCAGGGTTGCTTTCCTCTGATCTGGCCGGCTGTGCTTCTCGCGCCCAGGAGCGCAGCGCAGCGAGCTGGCCGCTCGCCCCTCGCCGCTTTTCCCCCAGCCCCGGCCACCTCCTGCCGCCTCTCCTCCCCAGGCTCGGTCCTGCCGGGCGCTGAGCACCCGCAGCCCTCAGGCCGTGCAGCCGGCCGGCACCCTGATCGCGGAGCACGGGGACGTCAGGCTCCTCCGTCAGCGACGGTTTATAGCAGGGCCGAGCACGCCGAGAGTGCGCCGGCTCGGGGTTTTGGGTGCCCCGTGGTCATGCTGGCCCCATGGGCACCGCTAGCCATTGCGGTCCAGTGGCTGCAGCGGGGGTGGCTGAAGCACCCTTCCAAGCAGGCGCGGGATCTCCTGGCCATAGGGAAGGAAGGACCACCCTGGGGGAGAGCTCAATGCCAAAGCAATCACTCCTCATTTGTTTTGAAACATTTGTCGGGTGATGTCAGCCATCACTAACGAACAATAACCTACCCGGTTAAGGAGCCTGAAAGAAAGAAAATCCTTTCAGCCAGACACAGAGCTTTTCTAAAGACTGCATCTCTTTTCTGCTATAACACTGAGGGAGCCAGGTTTCTCCAGGGTGAAAAATGACGCAAATTAGGCTGCATTTTTCAGTCTGGTTTACCAGTCCAACACAGCCACCATGTGCACATGTAGAACAAGCCCATCCCCGAGAAGGAGCTATTCCCCAGCTGCACAGAAACACTTTCCTTCAAGGTCTCCTCCGCAGCACCCAGCGCAATGGGAAAGCCTGCAACTTCTCCTGGAGCGCCAGTCCTGGCTGCCAAGCCACAAATCTAACGCACGTTATCTTTAAGTCATATTGATCATTAAAAACTCACCAGCTTGCTGGCTCATGTTTCTTGCTGGTGTTTGAGTCGAAGCGTCTGCGATGCCAGTGGTTTCTTAGGCCACTTGCTGCTGAACGTGCAGAAGGAAGACAGCTGCCCTTTTTATCTGTGCCTAGCTATGAGGTGTCAGCAGGTCCACTGCCAAGGGGTGGTGTTTAGCGAAAGGAAGTTCCCGTGAAAAAAATGACTACAAAACTCCCTCTGCACATACTCGGACCCTGAAGAGCAGTGAAACTTAAATCTCAACTCACATGAAAGATGACTGTACAATTGGATAACAACAAGTGGACGGGCCCTTCACTGACAGAGCAGTCAGAGCACGGGTTGGATGGCACTTGTGCCATAAAATCCAGACTATGGGAACTGTAATTCAAGGGCTACCTGTAAAAGTCAGCCTATGAACATTTAACTCTTAAGGAAACAGGTTTGCCATCAGGGCAGCTAGAGGCAGAAGTGACTTTCTTTGAATCAATGAGATCCTTGTTGTCAGGTTTAGGACTAAAGTGGCTGAGGCTGTGGGGTAAAACGCAGTATTTGTACTCGTTGGTTGGAAAGCCGGAGGAGCCTGGTGCTGGCTGCCCCTTCCCGAGGGACCACACAGTGGTGGGAGAGAAAGTCTGGCTGTCGCAGTGGGCTGGGAAAGAGGAGAAACTGAAGGAGCAAGGGAGCTGGTGGATCAGGAGCTGTTTGCGGGCTGCTGTGTGCTGACAGCCATCCCGAGGGTCCCAGGCCAGGAGGGGGCGGGTCGCTGGGCCCCAGGTGCCCATCGTCTCCCCGGGGTGCCTTGGGGTGAGCTAGCAGCACAGGCGAAAGCCTGCATGGGGCACAGCAGCCAGCGGCAGAAGGAGATGCAACCACATCCCCAAATGCTCAAAAGCAGAGGAGAGGCTCAGCTGGGGACCAGGTCCAGCAATGCCATTGTGGAGCCTCCCTCCCAATGCCCCCCACGTTACAGCAGCCCCCGGTGCAATCTGGCTACCGAGGCCGAGTGCCGCGTGGCACATTTTGGCCACTGAAGTAGGGCTCAGTCTGCAGGACTCGCACATCTAAACCTAAGAGTGCCCTAAACATGATCTCCCCGTGGAAGCCTCCAAAGGCACCAACTTGTCTCCATCAGTTCCGGAATTTGGGTATTTGCTTTAGGAAAGCTCCATTTGGTGCTTGAAATGTAAGGGCAAGCTGGGTGCTGAGTTGGCAGATGCCACGCTTCGTGCATGTCGTTGCTTGCTCGATGTCCCTACTCGAGAGTGTGACTCTACCACATCGCAGGGGATGGGCTCGGCCACGGGCTCGGCATGCAGCTGTGACCCTGCAGTGCATCCATATGAAGGTCCGCACTGCCAACCCTGCTAACAGAGCAAGCATCACTTACCTTTCAGAATTAGACAACATGCTGGCAGCTACATATCTCCTTATTGAAAAAAAAAAACCACTAAAACCCCAATTTACTTTCCCGCGTTGTTTTTGTTTTGCATTTCTTTTATGCTAGAAGGTGAAAGAAATTTTTATTCCAAACTAGCTTGGGATTAAGCTTGGTTGAAGTCAGCTTAAATTGTGCTGGCGTAATAGTCCTACAGCAAAAAAATATAGATTTTTGTGAACAGGACAGGCTGCTTTCAATTAACTTTGCTCCTGAAAAGGTTTTAGGTAGGTGTTTGCTGGAGGGTCAGTGATGGAGGCAGGGAGTGTGTTCACCAGCTATAGACACATTTCTAGCCATACAGGGTTTTGCAAAAGGCTGGTTTCAACAATATGCGTGCTCTGATCCTCGGTTTGAACCTCAGAGTTTAAGCAAGGATTGACGAAATTAGATGGGGCGCATTCTGCCCTGCAACGAGCCTGCTTAATCTTGGAAGATAGTTGACCTTTTCACCGGCTGCAGGAATTTTTGGCTTGTGCCAGCAGAAAGCAGGCAGGATCTAGCTTTAATTTCTCCTTCTATTTTCTGCAGCTGCTGTTCTTCCTTGTTCCCATTACCTTTTCTGATAAATTGATGGTATCTCTAATGTTGTGTGTATGACACAACGCTTCCACATAAGACCTTCCTCCCTTAGCTCGCACAAGGTTGCCCTGCCAGGTAAGGTAACACCCTCCGAGACAGCTGTTGGCAAGGTTGGAGAAAGGGGATTTCAAGTTAAACAACTGCACGAATTTTTTTTCAAGGACATAATTTTGGCTTGTTCTGTGTTGTTAGCAGGTGATCTCTGTCCTTCCTATATACAAATCTCTTTCTGGCTTTGCTAAATCAACTAAACGTAACTACACAGAGCGGCTGGCTGTGGTTAGGCACTTTGGTTTTTTTTTTTTTTCCTTGTTAGTTCCAGGCAATGAAAGGTATCTGTCGTTTTGAATTTGTTTTTTCCCTGAACAGTCACAACAATTAATCACTTCAAATGGACTCATAAAAAAGCCTATAGTCTCCTCTGATAAACAGAAGAAAGGAATCTCCTGGGCAGACTCCAGCCTGTGTTACCGATCAGTTTAGCAACGCTCTTGGCAGACTCCAACAATTCGCTTCCCAGCTTGCAACAATCAGACACCAGAGGCTGGATCCGCTAGTCCTATCTGCATCATCGCCCTCGAGCAGAGGGACAGTCGCCTCCTTAGGCAGTGCAGGAGGTGACAGAGCGCAAACAAGCAAAATTGGAATTCCCCAGGGGCTGCTCCCCTGATTATGGGCTTGTCTTTTGTCCTTTTGGTTTCTTCTGTGCGTTGAAGATGACTGGAGTAAGCGCGGCCGCAAATATTGATCGCATTTAAGAGAATGAAATGCAGCCCCTCCACCCACTCCTTAGCTTTATGTTTTCATTCTCCTCCAGCCTCATGTTTAGCTATGGAGCAACCGCCTTTCATAAAAGTAACATGCGGATCTACATTTTTTAGAAATGTGTAAGTCTTTGAGTTGCTTCCGTATTGTCCTTTTTTAAACATGTCCAGTCAGAGTAACTCTCAAAATAAATCAGTGCTGTTGAAAAAAACAGCTCTTAAGTACCACAGTTTCCCTTTTTCAGCACTTTGGAAATCCTCCCAGCCTCCGTGTAAAGTAGATGCTCATCCAGTTTTACAGCGAAACAGGGAAGGGCAGCTGCGACGTGCCAAGCGGCGAGTGACGCATCAGCTCCAAAAGGCTCAGCTAAAGCATCCGTCCGGCGCCCCTCGTTCAGCAGGGTACCACCGCCTGCTCCCGAGTGCTGCCGGAGAGGGCACCTTCCCCGGACCAGCATGGGGTGACTCTCATACCGAAAGTCTAGTAGGGGGCGAGTCCTCGCTGAATCCTGGCCTAAAGGACTATAAGTAATGAGAAGTCTTGCAGAAAAAAAAAAGAAGAAGAAGTGGCACAGACTGAGAACAGTTAAGGCTCTTGCTCATCTTTTTTAAGCTGGATCTTATTCGAGGTGCTACTTTGCCCCCCACTAGCACTTTACCTCTCTTTTAAGCTTTTATCTCTGTCATGAGGAATTTCCTAATAGTAAGACACATCCCTGTCTGCATAATGGGTCTGACATGCTTTCTCTGCTGCTGTTGTCAGAGGAGCATTAATCTGCTTGCTTCTCGCTCATGTACATTAAACATGGGCCATGACAGTGGCCTGTCAGCTGCTCCCCGAGGGCATCCCACGTCCCCGGCGGGCAGAGGCGGTCGCTCTTGCATGAGCCAATGTATGATGGGCGGTGGGACGCCAGGGCTGGACGGGGGCTTGCCAAGCTTGACTCTCAACTGGCTCCAAAACGACCGGCCCCGGCTCTCTGGTGATGGGTTTCCCACGGGCAAACACCAGCAAAGCAAGAGATATCAGTAAGCTTATTACGGAAATCTCATTGTTGGCTTCTCCTGGGACCTTGAGAGAGGGATTTTGGATCTAAGGTTATGGATTTAGGTGCCTAGCTTTGGGCACTTACATCCAGAATGAATGGCAACCATATCAATCACTTTGGGCCAAACCCAGCACCATCCAGGGAGTCTGGCCCTGGAGAAGGCAAAGAAGCCCTTTTAGCTTAAAATGGAGACCGAAACTGCATATATACTAAATGTAAGTTTAGTAAGCCTTGTAAGAGGTAAGCCTTGTAACTCTTACTCAGGCAAAATTCCCTTGTATAGCATTTTCTCTGAAAGCAAAGCCCCTGTGGTCACCACAGAAAATCGAGGTTTTTGGGCCATGCCATGCAAATACAGACCTGCTGTAATAGCAAACTAAAATGCCATAATGTTAAAATATCTTTTCCGATCATTTCTCAAGACTGCTTTCCCCTTCCCTGGCTGAGATGGAAGAGAGAAAATTTCAAAATCTGTCCCCACACAGGGAGCATCCATGTGTGAAAGTTAAACTTGATTTTTTCATTATTATGCCAACTTGAGCCTTAACTGCGGTACAACTACTGTTTCACTGGAAACGCTGAAATAATTATGCTGAGTGCTGAGATGATTACATGATACGTCAGACTAAGTGGCTCAGGATAAGGTACTTGTGCTTCTCAGCAAAGCACTTCTTTAGACTTGTGTGCAAAAACGACAAAAAGAAGGTCCATAATGTCACCTCTCCTTCCCATCAGTGGTTTGCGGCCCAGCAGCCTCCCCAGTCAGAGGTGCCATCTGTATGCCGTGACCTTCAGCATCTTTCTCTTTCATGACGTTATCCCTTCTTGAACCCGTGCAAACCTCTAGTGTCTGCAATGTCTGGCAGCGAGGGACTTCAGGGCTGAATTATGATGGAGAGCATTGTATGACGAGACAGCTCCTTTGGTTTTGAAGTTGCTGCTTGCCAGCTTCACTCGAGACCCCTTGTCCATGTAGCAGAGACATCAGTGAACAGTTATCCCAATTTGTCTTCTCCATGTACCTCATGATCTTATCGACCTCTGTTACATACCACCATTGTCTCTTTATCACACTGAATAGTACTGGTCTGCTAATTTGTACCTCATACCTTTCTTCTACCCCACGAAGTGACCCGATGTGGGGAGAAGGACTCCCATCGTGTGATGTGAAGAAGGGCTCTGCCATCCCGCAGCACATGATGTGTGCTTGGAAAAGGTTCAACGGGGTGGATGCGGTTACTGCAGGGCTGCATCCACCCTAGGGCCACTGACCCCTGCACTAGCTTCAAGTATGCATGTACGACCACACGTACTGATTGCAGTGTGGACACGTACCCATAGACTACACCTAAAGCAAACAATATGAAAAGGTACGAGGAAAAATAAAGCAAGAAAGGTTTGCAGAAAATAAATGGTAAGGGCAAGGAAATCAATAGCGTAAATATTGAAACAGGGATAAAATAGTTTACATATATATTAAAAACAGCTTCAGAGAACAAGGAAAATACTGACTGAATACCTTCCCACCTACAGGATATGAGATCTATTTGGTCGCACATGTGTGTAAGTGAGAAAACAGAAACTCACATGCCAGTATTTTCAAGTAACGTCCCTTTTTTGCAGGGGTAGTGTGATAGCTTCCTTCACCTGTCTCTCTGTCTGCACGTATGGCGTCTATAGACTCTAGGTCAGTGTATGCCATACAGCATCCCTGCAAACTACCAGTGAAACCGGCATGAGAAGGTGAGAAGGAAAAATCTCTCTAGATCAGAAAAGTCTGGAGGCAGAAGCCCGTCCCTGGGCAGCACCAGACGCCTGGGCCATGCCGTGTATGGGAGCGGGCCCAAAACATCGCAGGACGCTGCAGGCGCAAAGGCTTTGGCCCATCCTGGAGATGCACGTGTCCCATGGGACTGCATGGCTGGGGTCAGCCTGTTTAGTACGGTGGGACCGACTGACAACAGCCGATTTTATCCAAGGATCCATGGCTATCTGTCCCGAAAAGCAACCCAGCTGGCAGCACTGCTGCCTGTGAGGGAAATGCACAGTACCGCAGCACCCTGGGGAAAAGTTTTGGAGCCCACGACTCAAACGAAGTTTAAAACTGCCACTGTGGTGCATGAGGTTAGTCCAGCTCACCCGTCTTCGCAGGAGCCAGGACACCACAAGCTCTCGTCCTGGAGGGCAGCTGGTGCAACAGCTGCCAGTGTTTCCTAGTGAGCATTTTCCTGCAGCTCCAGCTCCTGGCATATCCACGCGTCCAAGTTACGTAATCAAGAGTGTCCTGAAGGGAAAGAAATTCATTCAGACTATCTCATCTCTGGATTAAGAAATAGTCATTCAGCACCAGGAAAGATGGGATTCACAAAGGATTGATTTTCCCCCAGGGCTTTGCTTGTTATTCTCTTTGCTTGCTCTTAAAGCCAGGGCCCTGCTCCTGCAGGCATTAAGAAACCGCAGCCCATCGTGGCCTCTAAGGCAGCTGAAACTCTTCCACTTTTGAGCGAAGGGTTCAAAAATGCATGTGCGCGCTTCAGAAAGCGGTGGCACCCTCTGGCATTGCACCCTGCTTGCTACTGCTCTTTGCAGTCCTCCCCTCCCAGCTGTGGCTGTTGTGGTGGCTTTATCTCCATGGAGCACAGCAAGTGCCCGCGCAGGGGGTGAGCGCTGAGCGTGCACGATCTCCCCTTGGCAAACCCGGGGTTTTCTGTGCATGCCCAATCTAGCCATTCACCAGCCACTTTTCCCTAAACTCTAAGAAAAAATCAAAGTAACTAACAGGGTTATTAAACAATTAGAAAACAAAAGGAAATTGTACCCTTCCTGGAGAGTGAGCAGACTGGTTGGTTGGCTGCTCAGGAGAGCAAAAAGCAAGTTCCCCATATAGTCTTGTGTTACTATAGCTATGGATTAATGTGGTGCCGCACGCAGCGCTGGGAATGAGCGCTGGAAGGGGAATGCCCACAGACGCTTCTGTCACCTCATGCTGGGTTGCTGCAGTTTGCTCTGTGATACCCTGCCCAGAAAGTCACGACCAGTCTGTCTCTTGAACTGGGCAGAGATTCAAACATACAAAGCATGCCGGCAGCTGCATGTGGTGTGGTCTTTTCCTTTGATAGCAGTGCTTTCGTTTTCAGGCTGTGAATGTCTACACAAGTACATGTTAAGGTTTCTGCAGTTGGCTGTCAAGCCTCCAGTAGCCCACGACTGCATGGTATCTCAAGAAGATACTTCCTTTCTGTAGCACAGCAGCATTTAATAGGAACAGTCAGACCTGGAAGAAAACAGGCAAGCCAGCTGTACATGGTATTGCTCACAAAATCTGCCTAAAGGTCATAGGAAGTCCAACCTCCTGCACAAAGTGGGATGATCACCAACACTAGTGCAGGTCAGATGAGGTTATGTCTATCTGGGTCTTGAAAAACCTCCAAAGAGGGACACGCCACCATCCCTCTGGGCAACTAAACCCTCCTGGTGAAAATTTTCTCCTAGTGTCCAACTTGAGCCTCCTAAGACACCATCTGTGGTTGTTGCCTCTTCTTCTAGTGTCTGTTTCTACTGCAAAGAGTCTCTGCTCTCTCTGTAACTCCCCCTCAAGTAGTTGTTGGCTGATACCGCTTCACCCCTGCGCCTCCTTGCCTCCACCTAAACAAGCCCGGGTCCCTCAACCTCTCCTTGTGGGCCCTTGGCCATCTTGTATCCCTCTCCTGGACCAGTTTCCCAGCACCTCTCTTGAACTGGAGGGGGTCCAGCATTGGACACAAGACCCCAGATACAGCCCTGTCAGAGCGGAAGGAAGGGAGGCAAAAGGTCTGCTCCCCTGCTGGCCCCACTGCTGCTGCTATGCCCAGCATGCAGTTACCTCTTTCCTGAGAGTGCACTGTTAGCTTGTTCAGCCTGGCACCCCCTGTAATGCGCAGGTCCCTTTTGGCATGGTTGAACACCCTGCCTGTGCTGGTCACAGGGTATTGCACCCCAAGCACAGGACACTGTCCTTCTCCTTGCCGAACCTCACAGGGTCTCTGTTGGCCCCATCCTCGAAGTCCCCCTCCATCAGAGCTCTACCATTGGCCTCATCAGCCGCTCCTGATGACTCAGTATCATCCTCAGATTTGCTGAAGGTGCAGAGCTCTATCACTGTTCCAGTCATTGATGAAGACACTGAATACTGATGGTGTGCCATTTGTTATCGGCTGGCAGCCTGACATTGAGCCGTTGGCTGTGTCTGGGCCCTGGGGGCACTGACAGCCCTTACTGTCCCTACTGCTGCCCGGCCACGGGCCCTCTAAACTGTGGGTGACCGGCCAGCCCGGCCTTGGCTCGGCCCTGGCCCTGGCCCCGGTCCTGCGGCAGCGCCCGAAGTGTGAGGTTTTTGTGGGCAAGTTGCCGCTCTGCATGGCTCACCTCAGCAGCTCACAAACCTTCAAAATTGAGGCTTAGTGCTTCTCTTCTGTAGTAACTGAGTGGAGCATCTGGCTGTGTGATTGCTACCACAAAGATATTGGGATTACTGCCAATTTGTTCCTAACTTCATTTTTTTTGTCTCACAGCCAAGGTCAGATCCATGACAGCACTTTTCTTGTTGTGGGTTGAGTCATCAAGATTTCCTTCTCAGAAGACACACCAAAGCTGCAATGCTCTAGCGCAATTAAGTGCATACCTGACACCCTTGCAGAGTCATCAGTATTTAAGCTCTCTGAAGCAACTTCTTAAACTGGCTCTGAATAGAATTCCTTGGAAAGATAGGGCTTATTTTAAATATTCCAGACTCAGCAGAATAATCTAACAATCTTATTTATCATATCTACTTTTGCTACTTATCAGCCATGCAACTTTGATAAAACATAGTATGGATTAAGTTCTTTTGATATGAGCTGTGGCCGATCTACCATACGCTCCTTCCAAGTTTCAGTGGCTCATTGTCAATGACAACAGGGGCATTTCAAAGGTTTGCTGTAAAGTTCCTTATCTAATCAAGTTAAACTATGCTTTAAGGTTCAGTTCAACTCTAATTTGGTTTGGCTTTGTTCCTTGTAAATGTGTATCAGGTATTATTTAACTTAGGATAGAATATTCTTGGACCTTGTTTATACAACAGATTTTTCAAACACTTCCCACCATTAGCTCAAATATATTTATTTCAACCTTTGTGACATTGTGAGCCTCACTGTTAACAATGCACCAGCTTAAAAAATTAGGGTTGTGTTTAAGAATGAGGGGAAGGCTTAGGAGAGACTTATTACGGCTGAGGCCTGGGAGATGTACTCTGCAGATGCGTAAACAGAAGCGGTATTTCACTGGCGTTTCAGGGTAAATGATTTGGTGAGACTCTTCTCTATAAACACCTCGGCTTAAGTGTGGAGAAACTCCATGCAAACATACTATGGTAGCTCCAGCATAAGGGCAACCCACCTTCTGGCCTTGTAAGCCAAGGTCCTACGGTTGGCCAGGATCTTCAGGCAGCTTACTTGGCCAAGTCTACCGCATTTGAACTGTGCACTAATCAGGCACAGCTCGCTCATTAGCCTCACACCACTTTTCATGTGTGTGTACGTGGTCTAAAGTATGTACAAATACGAAATTCCAGCTACTGAGCTTTGGATAGGGTTTTAGTTTGGAAATGCCACTGCTGCTTTCAGAAATCATCCCAGCTGCATTTGGAGTGACCACACACAAAGTATTTACCAGAAGGGCAACATTTTGCTGTTCAGCCATCGCAGCCTTCCTTGCAACCCTGGCCTTGCACTGACAGGTACCGCTGGCAGAGATGGGCCAAACCCTGTAAACTCAGAGGAGGGGAATTCTGCTGAAAAACGCACCCTGCTTAACAACCCTTCCCTCCCACAGAGGCTGGAGCCCGATTTCAGTTCCCAGCCCCAAGTATTCATGAAGTCTTGTCCAGCCCATTTACAGCCTCGTTTATGTTCTCGTCTTCTACTTTAAATGCCAATGTCACAAAGGTGAAGCAGCTGTACTTCCTGCACATGTACAAACATCTCTAGGCCTTTACCAGCAATGTTGTAAGGGAATGGCAGTTTTGAAACAGTCTATGCTAAAAATCTTTTCAAAGGTATGTTAGGAAGAGGGGAAATGGCCAACAACTAATCAATCAGCACAAACTAGAATGGGAAGAACAAATTTCTCGTTTTTCTGGGCTCCAGCTATGGACTCGGCAGTGAGCTCAACTCCCATTTGGTAGAAATCCTCCAGCATTTTGTTCACGGACAATCCCAATGACCATATGGACTACGGTGCAAGGCAGGATACGGTACAAACTCCTCATTTTGCATTTTGCTATATGTGTAGGCTGAGTACATGCTGAGCCAAGAAGGAAGCCACCCAGACACGAGTGGCCACCACTGCCGCCGTGTTGATGCTGTTGCGCAGCAGGTCCTAGAGGCCTGGGGCAAGCTGGGGATCACCGCTCGGCAAAGCCAGAAATCCTGCTAGCCTCAACAGTCGGGCCCTTCTCCAGCCTTTCTCTGCCGCAGCTTATCGCTGACCGAGTCAATAAGGCTTGTAAAGTCCCATCCAAGGGCAAGCAAATCAGGTTTGGGGCCTTCGTTATGTCTCCGCAACGTACAAAGGCTACGGAGACTTTATTGCCTTTGCAATGGAAAAATGTAACTCGGGATTGTCATTTTCTCGGATGTATGAGAGATGCTGCATCTTAATTTCCCAGTTTTCCCAGCTGCTGCCCTCGGTCCTCGCAGGGGGCATTTGCAGCCGCTGGCTGAAGCATCCAGGTGCTGTGGCTCTTCCCGGCTCGCTGGTGCCTCTGCCACTGACTGAAGGACTCACCTCCATCTGCCCTGAGTCACTCTGCGTTAGATGGCCCATGTCAGACCAAGCGTGGCAAATGTTTGTGTTTCTGCTTGTACTTGAATTAAACCAATCCATCATCAGGTATCAGTCAGCTAGTCAAACAAAAAGCACTTCCTTCTCTGTCACTCTGTCAGCACTTCAGGTTTCTACTTTCTAGGCGGCTGAGTGTGCCACGCTCGTTCTATCTCTGCAGGCGCCAGAAGAGTCCTCCTAGCCCCCAAGACCCACGTTTCTAACGAGAAAAAGCACTCGGAGCACTTTGCTCGCTCTGCTGTCATATGTGCCAATTCTTCTTTTTGGAGGGAAAGATTTATGGGCATATATAGAGGGGGAGAAGTAAAGAGCTTGCCTCTCTTGAGACGCGGGCGCCAGATGTGATGAACTGGGGCATCCTCTTCAGGTAGGGACCTAGAGCAAACAGCCTCTTCTGGGGAGCACAGGCTTTACGCTTTTCTGACATAAAGAAGGAAAAGGCACAAACCCAGCTCCAGCGGCATCTCCTTCTGCAAGTCTATTTTTAATCTCCTGTTGGACACCGAGCAGCTCTGCCAGTCACGACAGACCTCACAGGTTCTGGTACTGAGGCTCCCAAATGCGTCCTCAGCTTTTACGCACATGCCACAGTCATGATTCACTTGCTGCCGTTGCAAGAAGACACAGAGCAAGCTCAGGGAGAACCAGTGATATAACGTCAGCGTGATACACACATTTTTAGGCATCATTATGTTTCTCAATCAGGATTGCCATTAAAAACTTTCTAAGTAAAACAAGGATGTGAGGGCTGGGGAAAGAAGCCAATACCTTAGGAATGGTATTTCCTAATGTGTAATGTATAGACATGCATCTCATCCTGACAAGCACTCCTAACCCAAAATTTAGCACGTGTGTGGGTACCAGCGAGCTGGTTAATTACATTGTGCAAACAGAAAACAGCATCATCCACAGATGTGGGGGAAAAAAAAATGTTTCTTGCGAAACTCCAGTTCACCAAAAGTTAAAAGGATTGCCAGCTCAAGCGAGGGGGAGTGATGCTGTTCGGTAAGGAGGCTGAACTTGGCAGCCCAGTGGGGCAAGACTGCCACCCCTCCGTGCCCCCAGGTCCACCCAGGAGCAGGGCTGAGTGTGCATTCCCAGCAGGCACCCACGCCAACGCCTATGTACGTTAAATACAGAGCTGAACACACGCATCAACATGGGCAGACACACACATATGTATATATATACGTGGATCCTCCAGAAGCTGGGCTGAGATCCCCAGCCCACCAGCAACAGGCCCAGGGTCCCCGCTCTTCCCAGTTGCTGGCACCTGGATGTAGGTGCTCCAGTGGCCCCACGCCAGCTGCTGGTGCAGACCCCCTCACGCTCACGCACGCAGAACAGAGAGATCCTCACCCAGGAAAATAGTTAGAAAGGGATTTAATAAGAAGACAGGACAGACTGCTCTGGCCAAGTGCAGCATGTGGCCAGACACGTGCACCTATCAGCCACATTTCCACACGACCAGTCCCCTTTTTGCCCCCTTATCCCCCTAGTTTCTCTTGCTTGTTCCTCCCCAAATCACCTAGACCCTTCCCTTTCTCTGCCTTTGGTTCCTCCCCTAAGCACCCCATAATAAGCCTCATGCAGTCCCCGAATGCTCTTCCCCTGCATCCCACAATGCGTCCTACACTGCAAGGCAGGGACCCCCCCCCCAAGTCCAAACGGTGCTCAGGACAGCTGTCCCTGTTGCCTCATCACGCTGGGTGTCACCACAGGGCTGATGCTCCCCTGGGACAGCTCTGGGGTGCCCGGATGCGGTGTTGCTCCTCCAAACAGGTGATTTGGGTGCCCTGGCTGCTCTTCTCTGCTTGCAGGGTTGAGTGCACTCCTGTGATGGGCCTGGCAGCAGCCAGGCAGGGGATTATTTGGGTTCCCCCACCTGCCACGGTCTTGCTGTGCCCTTTCTGCTTGTGGAGACCTTCTTATCACATAACTCGCACTGAACATGCACGCCCTTAATGAAAACTGCTAACTGTTCACATGTACTCTCTTCTTTTCTCCTCAAAACCACAGTTTGACCTACATGAAACCAGTGATGGTGATCAAAAATCCATCTGGGCTAAGTTTAAGGAAAAAGCCTTAACCTTATTAACCTTACATCAAAATGAGCACTATGTCAGGAATGGCAAAGCGGGAAGTGTAGGCAGCAGATGGAGATGGCAAGTGTATGCGACTGATTGGGGAGGCTGAAGGAATTAAGTGCTCCACAGCTTCCCAAACCATGAAAACTTATGACGAGCACAGGGACATTTCCAGAGGCAGAGAGGGAAACCATAGGTATGTCAGAAGTCTTCAACAGCTATTTCTGTTTGCTTTTCTACTTCAGGCCAGTTCCTCCTATGGAAAAGCCCAGCCACCTTCCATAGCCACCATGTTTACTTTCAATTTTCTACCCCCAAATTGAGAAAGCTCCACAGCAAAAGAGTGTGAAGAGGAGGAGCAGCTGATAAGCCTCTGGTCTCCATTTCCAGGACGTTGACTCAGAAGAGGCCGGAGCAGTCATTAATGACACACCGTAGGAGCTCACCACTACCACGCATCTGGAAACGCTGGTGCTCGCCTACCAGGAAAGATTTAGCGTGTGTGCCTTTGCTAATCAACAGATAAGCACGCAAACAGGGTAATGGGTCTGAATGTGTGCGACTGGCTCTTCCTCTTAACCCAATGCCATCAGCCCAGCGGTGCTAAGCACTCCATGTCCATGCGGGACAGCATCGCCTGTCAGCACCCTCCGGAGACGCGAGGCAGGTCCAGCAGCTAACTTCTCATGAGGGTTGGTGTCGCTCCAGGCACCCTCCTGTCCTCCTCACTTCTCCTTCTTCTCCGGCAGCAGCCACGCTGCCCGGGGTGCAGTGGTGTGCAGCAGCACGAGGCCGCCCAGCGTCACAGCGAGGCCGAGCCACCACAGAAGCGTCCACGTCTCCCCAAAGAGCAGCTTGCCCAGGATGGCCTGAAGGACAAGAAAGGGACACAGCTTTGCTGGGCCAGCCTGCCGCAAAGCCCGCGGCACTGCAAGGCAGTGGGGCAGGCTGGCCGCAGCAAATGGCTCAACTCCTTCTCAGAGATGTCAGGATTTATACTGCTGGGAGAGCCAAGCTAAGAAAAACCTGCATAAGAAAACTCCTGCTAGGACTACCAACAGAAACGCTGCTGCTGCTGCTTCGAAGTGTCGCTGAGCAAGACCTCCTCCAGCATCCAGGCTGGGAAGCGCAGCTGCACTGGGGCCCCAAAACAGGATTTTGGCAGGTGTGCGCTTGTTTCGTTGCCTTCTCAGCAACTCTGGGGAACCGAGACTCTACTCAAGTCAATAAAAAAGAGGTCCCACCGATTTCAAAGTGTTTTGAACAACTCTGCACACTGACTGAGAATTACCAGAGCGGAGAAACAAGAATAACAGTGTGAAAAGGAAGGATAAAAAATGTGCAGGTCCAAAATGCTCTCGCAGTGAATATTCACACCCAGCTAAGGTAGCTTTGGCTTGCCACAAGTGAGGTTTTGCTAAAGTAAAAGCAACACAAGGAAAAGTTTCTAGCTCCAGTTCTCACCGTGCCATTTTATTTCAGGCAATTAGAAAAGCTCAGTAAACACTGCAGCCACCACAAGACTGCTTGGCAGCAATGCTCTTCCTGCATTGCCCTGCAAACCTACAGCCTCTGCCGCAAAGAGGTCAGACCTGGTGATACCTGACACAACTATCTCACGTCTGCCTACGCAGAGGTACTTAAATCTCCCCTTGCAGCCACAGATGTCCCTGCTCTCGCTGGGAGATGAGCTTGGACCAGTCTCGCCCAGCGGGACCGTTCGCATGTCACTGCACTTCTGCAGGCTCCAGCACCTCTGGGACGAATTTACTCACCGAGGAGATGAAATTGGAGGCCGTTGTTGTCACCGAGGCAGCAGCTGAGGAGGAGAGCCGCAGGGCTTTTGCGAAGACCGTCCACATGACCGCATTGCATGCAAACACCAAGCCAAAGCAGCCTCCTCGAAGCAGCACATGCAGCTGTAGAACAAAAGGGAAAAACCCACGTATTTTCACTGGCCGTTCTCTCACCCACACTCTTTCACGGGCACCTGGAGCAAAACCAAACGGCATGGGCTTGAAACTGAAGTACGAATGTTATTAAATGATGATGAATATGAGTTGTGCATATATTATTAAATCACAGAAGGCAACAGAGGCAAGAAAGGACCTCTGGACCTGTGGCTCTGACATGTCCCGCAATGACTCCAGTCTCAGACTACAAGTGGAAAAGCGCCAGGGCAACGTATAGCAGCTGTAATGTCAGAAGCCAAAGTCCAGAAAGCTCTCGGACTCAGGACTTGCTGCAGCTGTCATCCAGTGAAATGAAATTCACTTATTTCTAGGTTTATGAAAAAGCCCTGATGGAGAACGCAGAAGCTGCATGTGCAGGCACTGTATGTGGTCCAGGGTCTGTCCATCACACAGCATGAATTCAGCCCGAAATCGCTGCAGTCCCAAAACGCAGCTTGTCATTGGCCTCCCGTGACCTGGCCTGCCCTACGGCTGCAGCAAAGGCACATCAGGTTCCTCTGGGAAAAAAAAGGAGCTGGAGGGGGGTTGTGAATTGTTGTCCATGGACATTTGACAGCGACAAAGCCACCTCTGAATTCAAGGTCTTCAAAGACAACGATGTTCCCAAGAGAAATCGTCCCCCTTAGATGATATGACACAGCCCTCGCGCTGACAATGAGCTCTGCGTGGAGAGAGCCCTACATCTGCATCCAGCTGCATTTTAGTCTGTAAAAAGGGCACTCTCCCTTAAAAGGTCTTCCCCCCCACCCCAGGTTTAGCTGCTGCAGCCACTGCCCTAGTCCCTGGGCATTGGGTACCTGATGTGAAAACCCCATTTGAGGAGACCACGGACAGACAAACTCTTGCAAATATGCAGTGAGCACGTGAAAGTGAGAAAAAGCAAGGCTGTGCCAAAGCTTGCAATGGTCATGCCTTCTTGGTCTGCCACCTCTCTCCGCCAGCGAAAGCCCATTGGGGATTAGCCTTGGAGCAGATACAAATGTAGGTACGAGCCTGCAAGCAAACACACCTGAGACGTGTCACCTGCCCCGTGGGGACGGCGACACGTGGCCCTCTGCCAGTTCGCCCAACAACCGGGGCCACCACGCTTTTTTTTGTTCTCACTCAGAAGGAGAAATTACTATCTGTAAGCGAGGGGAGCCCACAGGATTTTCCCAAGCAGGTGACGTAGCAAGAACAAAGTTAAAAAGCCCTAGAGCAAAATCCTCCCCGGTGGATTGCGCAAGCTCGCCAGGGCTAATCCCCCCCAGGGAGGGCTCAGGCAGGGGCGCGCAGCCGTGTTTTACCCCGCTCGTGGCAAAGGCCTCCAACTTTACCAGGGCAACTGTAAACCTTCCTCCCAAATTCCCGCTTGTCAAGGGCCCTGGGGTGCGAAGCCTTTCTCAGAGACATGCCGCCTCCCCGGAGGCAGCCTCCTCCTCCTGCGGAGAGCGACAAACGTGCTCTCGTGCTGCCCTTTTTCGGAGGAAGACGTCTGCTGCCACGTTACAGCCCGCTGTGGGACACTTGTAATACGGGAGCAAGCGGCATTTGCCTCCCTGTCTGGCTGCTCCTTATCCCGTGTTTCACCCTCTGTGTTTTAACTACATTCAGTACGTCCTTTCCAGGATCAGAAACAGCCTACCAAGACACACTGTTCAGAAAAAGCGCCTGAACAAAAGAAGACCTCATTACTGACT
Source organism: Struthio camelus (assembly GCF_040807025.1). Lineage (NCBI taxonomy): Eukaryota > Metazoa > Chordata > Aves > Struthioniformes > Struthionidae > Struthio > Struthio camelus. Next base: position 51,038,792 of record NC_090943.1, read on the forward strand.
TCAACTACCCACCAGAGGGTGTAGAGAAGATGGAGCCGGACTCTTCCCAGCGGTGTGCCGGGATACGACAAGGGGCAGCCAGCACAGTTCAGAACAACAGAAATTTGGATGAAATACAAGGAAAAATGAATGTGGTCAAACACTGGAACAGAGCTGGTGAGACCTTCACCCTTGGAGACGTTCAAAGCTTGGCCAGAGATAGCAGTGAGCAACCTGGGGCAGGCAGCCCCATGCTGGGTAAGGGCTGGGCTAGAGACCTCCGGAGGTCCTGTCCGGCCGCGGTTCCTCTGCAGGACGATCTGTGGTGGAACAAAGCCGGTTCCCATCACTGCAGCATCTCCGCTTGCAGTTCGGAGGCCTGTCTCCAGAAGCAACGTCGGACCCGTTGCTAAACGGCTTTCCACAGGGAGCCAAGAAAAGGGCCAGAGCGCAGCGGGGAGGTGGCACATGCCCAGGAGGAAGGCTGCTCCGAGCCAGGATGCACCCCTCGGCACCCTGGCCCGGGGAGCACTCACCCCAATGGCATGCACAGGTGGAGACAGGCACATCTTCCGGCCTTGCACCACCAGGAAGAACAGAGGTGTAATTCCTCCCCTTGGCTGAGCCAGCCTGGTGAGTCAAGGATTACTGTGCTGATTGTTTTCCTAAGAGGAGATTAATTTCAGTGTACGTTTCAGATAACCCAGAATCACTCCTGGAAGGGCAGAAGTAAATTTAAATGGAGTTTGGCAGGCAACAGGAGAAAGAAAAGGAGAAGAAAGCTTTTGTTCAAGTGAAATGACCCCTCATGGTCGGGCTGCTCTCAGGCTGGGCCATCACATCACACCCTCCTGGCTCGGAAACCTATCTTTGTGCGGCCGTGAAGCATCCTGCTGTCCTACGTCACCACCTCTCCGAAGGATTAATACACTTTTAACTTCTGCTGCCGCTTTCCAGCCTGTGCGAGTGACTGCTGGTCCCTTACACTTGTTTTTAGATTCCTGTAGTTCCCTCTCAAACACAGAGCACCTTGAATCTCTGTTTCCTTGCGGCTGCTCTGTAGAAATGCCTTTGCAGCAAGCACGCAGGATTAAAACAGTGAGCCCTCCAAAACCGTTACATGTAAGGTCCTGTAGTGTTTAAGCTACTACAAAGATCGTTGCTGCATTTACTTAAAACTGGTATTTTCAGCACTAAAAAGATTAATTATGTTCATAACTATCACCTGAAATGGATCTGAAAGAAGCAATTGGGGGAACCAACCTGTTTAGAAAAAAGAAACAAAACGTTTTGCTTCAAATAGCTTCAAACAATTGACAAATGGCCAAGAGCTCGGCAAGTTCTGAAGGAGCAACACACTCTGAAAAGATGTTGTCAACATTTTCAGTAATCCCACACTGCATCTTTCTCAGCGCAGAGCAGTCTTTTTTTGAAGGGGTCAGGGAGAACGTCAGGATTTAACACGTTTGTTTCTCCTTCCCATCACCCCTTGGATACAGTGGAAAGCATTAATGGGACTGGTGAGTACTGGGTTTTTGCTCTTTTAACCATTCCTAAAATCACACACATTTTCTTTTTCCCCTTATACAGGGCTGGATATTTTCAGATCCATTTTCTTTTCTGGGCTCTCCTCTGGATTGCAAGCCCAAGTTTACATTTCCCCCCTGCGAACAACCACCCCTGCTCTGCGCCTAAGCAAGTCTCCGCGGGGCGTGTTTGCGATAAGCTGGCTACCTCAGCAGCTCTCTTACACCCCAAATCTCCTGCGTTCCCGCTCCTACGCCCTTGCCATGCCTGCGCTGTAGTTCCCCTCGGTAGGTAAGGACACGGTATCTTCTCGTTGAGGTCAATGGCCACCAACCCGATGTAGCTTCAAAGGCAGCAAGGTTTGAGCAACGCGACCCTGAGAGCCACCAGCAGACGTGGCCTACGAACGCTCAAGAAAAAGGACAACCCAGGAGGGGTACGGTGGAAATCTGCGGCCCCCGCTCATCCGACTGAGCGGGAAATGATGGAGAAGGACTGAGCTAGCAGCAGAAGGGAGAGCGGAGAACAAACGTCCGATATCCACACGTACTAACACGCAGCCCTTGCCGGAGAAATGGCATAAAGAGGCTGCAAAAGGGCTTTCAGGGCCGAGCTTCAGCCGTTGCCCCATAGCACTTTTCTCTTTTTCCTTTACGCATCAGCCGGCTGCTTTTTACTTCGCCCTGCGCTGCGGACTGCCAGCCAGGAAAGGCGCCCGCGCGCATCGTTTCAGCCATTTCGGCCGCGCAGCCAACGCAGCCGCCACCTCCCGGGCTGCAGCCCGGGCCTCAGCGCCCCGCCGCCCTCCTTACCCAGGCGCCGCCGCCCAGCGCCAGCTTCGCCGCCGCCGCCGCCGCCGCCCCCAGCAGCCCCGCCGCCGCCGCCGCCGCCGCCGCGCCGCCCGCCCCCATGGCACCGGCCCCGGTCCGGGCCCCGGCCCCGCGCAGCCGCCGCCGCCGCCGCCTTCCGGGCAGCGCCGCGCAGCGCCGCCCCGCTCCCGCCCCGCGGGGGGACGGGGCTCTCTGGCGGCGGGAGAGCCAAACCAGCCCTGCGTCCGCGCCGTCTTCCTTTGTATACCAAGGCTTTATTTAAAAAAAAAAAAAAAAAAAATATATATATATATATATATATAAATATAAAAACATATGCAGTATGCAAACAGGTAACAGCATAACGCTGGGCAGGGGCGGGTGCACGAGTAAAGCAAGGGCAGGGGCTACCCCGGGGGCAGAGGGCAAAGGCATGGTGCTCCTGGAGGGACATCTTGGGCCTAGCAGGCTTGCAGTCTTGCAGGGGAGGACAGTAAAACATAAATAATAATCATGCACTTTTTTTTTTTTTTGGCTGCAGACTCCCACAGGACGCAACAAGGGGCGCGTGGTCCAAGGCGGCCCCCAGCAGCCTGCTCTCTGCACTAGCCCTCTAACTTCTTCCAACTTCCAACGTTATTGGGCTATAAAGTGAAGTCTTTAATTTAAGCTCCGTTTTTGGACTTCGATCCTTCAGGCGAAAGTTAAAGTAGAAACAAGTCTGCAGCATGAGGTGACTTTAAAAGCCATAGATGACTGTTGAAAGAAGCAAATTTTCCCCCAGTTTAAGTACAGAACAAACTTGGGAGGTATCCTGCCCTTTAACTGCCACAGAGCTTTGCTTCCTTTTGCCCCATCAGTGAGTAAGATTGTCCAAAGGAGACAAAAAAAAAAAAAAAAAAAAAACAACCACACACACACCACACACAACACCTGCGCTGAAATCCAACTGCACGTGTTTGATAGCGATCTATATAATAGTCTGTGTTCTGATAATAAAAGTTTCAGCTACTTGCAATAAACCTCTGTATCTTCAGTGTGACTTAATGAGATTGTACTGCACTGTTAATGTTTTGCATATCTTCAGAACTGTTACAAGATATTTTGTTTGCTAAGAAAACGGTTACAAAATGTTTATAAAGTGATTTCCACAATGCTATTAGAGAAGTCTGCTGTAAATTTACAGCGGGAGGAAAAACGGATTTTGCAAAACATTTTAATTTCAACTAGAGTAAGAGAAAAATACAATGCCACAAGGTATTTATAGTACTATTTACAAATCTATTATTAAAATGACCTTCCTACTTTACTGAACAAACATCAATATGAAAATTACGTTTAAGCAACCCTTGAGTATTAATGAGTTTATAGCTTTGACAAGTTAATTTTTACCCAGTACAAACACTGTAAATTTTGTGGGGGGGGGGGGGGGAGGGAAAATCAAAGAAGCTGAATTTATAAAAGTGCAATTAAAGTGGAGGAAAAAAAGTAGCATTTCAGAACAGACATAAACCTGAACTCAGGTAGGAAAAGAAACAAGAATCCAGAGATGCTCCTGTAAGAAAGCTTTTCCTTGACAAGACAATTTTTGAGGAAGTCTCTTCTAGCACCTATACAAAAATCAGTTTGTGTAAAACTATAGGGCCCCTTCAATAAGAAAGGGGCTAAAATATCAATGAAAGCTGCCCGCTTAGCTGAAGTAGAACTCTTCACTACAAGTTCTTACCAGCAAAACATCTAGGAACTAAAATATTTAATTATTCTGAGTACAGCTGACAACATTCTGGGACTAACAGCAAAAGCCAAGTCTGACAATTGGTTTGTTCTTATTCTGTATACTTTAGAAAGGTGGTTTTGCAATTTTAGTTGTGTCACTGTAGCTGATCATGACTTCTACATACTTCACATTTTTTTGCTTCTTTCAAAAAAGCATTTTCAACACGTAGTTTTTCAGTTTCCTGTAAAACAAAAAAAAAGTATTTAGAAATACATGGGTATTAAGGAAGCTGTACTCATTTCTTTCAAATTTCAAAATAAGCGATATCTACACTTGCTCAAATGTTTGATACGCTATATACTAGAGGAAATGGAGTGGTGTGATTATTGTTTAAATGTCTGTGAGGAGGCAGACCAGCCATGAACCATGCCGTTGCATATAATCAGAGGCATCAATAACTTAGAAGAATAATTCTAGTTTCCATTATCAAAGCTTAGTTTGCTTCTACTGTTATTTAATCTGAATTCTACTCTTTGAAACCTACCTCAGTAAGTTTAGCATAATCTTTCTTCAGTTTCACAAGATACTGAATCTTCTGGTTTACATTTTGATGACCTAACAATTTCCCATTCTCCTCAGCAAGAGATTCCACTTGCTTCCTCAGCAAGTTCATTTCCTGTAATTAATAAATATATTATGAATATCTCGACTTTAACCCTCCCTTCTCCTTCTGGAAGGAAATAGTTTATTCTGAACTGATTAACACTACCATCTAAATTTGTTGTAATATATGACTTAAGAGTTGGTTCATCCAGGCAATATGTATTTGTCACTGGCCTTCTTGGGTACTAAATTAGATCTCTCCAAAGGATAAATGCATTGCTTGATTTTTATTATGAATTGCAGCAGTGATTTCTGTACCCAAAATTCCACTAGTGTTTTACCAGAACACCAGAAAATACCATTGTAAACGTAACTAAACAGTAAGACAAAACATTTTCCAAGTCAGTCTTTGACTGCTAATTATTTCACAATATCAACCAACTAGCAACAGCTCTACCTCCACTGAATATGATTCTACTGTTAACAATTAAAAAAAAATACACATTCATAACCTTTCCAGTTCTGTCTCTCTCTTCATATGTTTCCTCCAGTTTTGATCTAAGTTCTTCTTTTTCATGAAACGCTTTCAGCTCCAAAGCTCTTGTTCGTTCTATCTCCAGAGTCATTTCAAGACAGGTATTCTCTTTGATTTTGAGGGTGTTTTTCATCTCTTCCAACCTGACGATATAAAAGCAGCACAAAATATTCAAAAACATAAAACAAAAGGCATACAACTGAATTATGTCGGCCTTGGACATCGAGGCAGACTCTTAAAAAAAAAAGTCTTTTTGATACAATTTATTTCCCGTAGAATCCAGTGCTAACAGAAGAAAAACTTACATACTGCACTGCTTCCTAGCTCTTACATTTGCTACCTGTAACTAGCCAGCGTTCAGGAGCTGCTCCTCTTCTGGGAAGTATGCCGTTTCCAACCGGGGCCATCCAACTCCCACTCACGAAATGGGAAATAGAGACTTAGCCTAAAGAGATCCTTAGAGTTCTCCGCTGCTTTTACAAAGTCCCCTCCCCCCGACAGTTTTGACTGCTGGTTTATATATGGCTTTTCCCTAATAGCATTTTTGCTGAGAAATGTCTTTGAATAGCTCAGAGAGGGGCCTGAGCTTGTTTGGCCTGAGGACAGGACAAGGACCACCACTTTGAAAAAATGCCACGTCTGCTGAAAATGGTTTAATCCTATCAGGCTCACAGAATATTCAACTGTGTCATCAAATTGAGCAGCATTTCTGCTGGTAGTATGAACTTTAATAAGTTTGTCTATTCTTATGTATGGCATAAATTACAATATTTTCGTCCTCATTTTTATTTCTTTAAAGCCTGCGGTTTAAAACCAATTGTAGGAAATAATGAATATTCATTTGCTACTTATTTAAGATATTTCCTTGTTGACAAAACACACCCTCTCTGCACATTATTTGTTCATGTGAGACATTGTAATATTCCATAAGGAATGTATATTTTTAAACACCAGACATGAACACATGTCAGCATGACCAGATATGAAAATACAATGCATTAATAACAAAGTAAGCCCTAATCAGGATTAGAACTCCTGGCAAGTTTAATATGAAATCCTTTTGAAATGACCACATTTATTTAAAAAATTGTCATCCTTGAAAGGATCCTTCTTCTTTACATAGAAAGCATGCTATTACATGTAAATAGCCCAAATATTAGGGAATTCAGCCATTAGATGAATCTTTGAAGCAATACAGATTAGGGTAAGAACAACAGGAACAACATTTTCAAACTAGTTTTTATGTACTCATTATACTATTTCTTGGCTACTATCCATCCAATGTGCAGAACACTTGAATTTCTAGGACTTTTTGCACAGTAGCCCAAATACTATCTAAGGATACCCTGATACTCTAATAATAAATAATTTTCGTTATTTGAACTGGAATGAAAAAAAAAAAACAAAGAGCAAATAGCATAAAAAGCAAAGAATTAGATTTTAAGTTACTACTGCTAAGAATAATTAAATAATATAATCGTGATTAATAATAATAAAATATTTTACACTTGAAAGAAAGAACAGTATTTCTATTCAATTAGAAAAGGAACATCCTAAATAGTCACTATATATAAAAGAATTCAAAGCCTCATGCTGTAGATCATTCTACACAATCCCAAAGTCCCTTCCAAGCTAAGCTTTTCAATAGTTTCAGCTATTTCAGAGTATTTTCCTCAACCTACTACTCTTGCAGCAAATTTAGTAATAGGCACTACTACCACCTACTGATGAAAAATGGTAAAAACAGGATGTTTCTTTGGAAAGTATAAACATTATTTCCAAACTGTCTCTTATAAATTCAGATATTGAATTCTGATTACTTAAATACATCTTTTTGGTGTTAATGAGTTTAATACAAGTCTCTAATTCAATGAGAAATTTTAAACTTACTCTGCTTTGATTTTCAGCATCTCCTCCATTGCTTTATTCTGTAAAAGGTCAAAATATAAGTTACATTAACATTTAAAATAGATACATAGCCTTAAAATGATTTGTCCCTTACTTCATGCCAAGTATCTTAATTTCAGATATTACCAAAATAACCCTATTACCCAATAGCTCACAAGCCTAACATCCACTGTAAGTTAATCTCCTTGTTACACGCACATATTTCTGTTTCGTGCTGGCACAGATGACCCACATCAATGTCTCTGCCCATAAACAAACAGCCAGCCAGAGGAGCTTTAACCAGGTCGTTCTTCTGTCTGGGAGATCCATGAAACCACAACATTAACCTCCTTTTGGCAGAAGTCTTGATACTAGCAAGTGACAATCTTTGCTTTCCAACCCGTCGGTGACAGATCAGATCTACTGATCTGAATCTCATTTTGCTTATTGTTCGGTAAAGTTGATACTCAGGTCAGCAGAGTTAGACCAAGGCAGAAACCGTAAGAGCTCTGTATCTATTCACTAGAAACCAGTGCTTGTTTCATCGACACAAAACAGACAAAAACATGATGAATAATACTTCCCCCAAAAGGAAACAAAAATTGAGTAGTACGTGAGCAGTGACATACCTTAGCCAGGCGTTCTTCAGCAATCTCCTTCTCTTTGAGGAGTTGAACATCAGGATATTTTTGATCACTAGGAAATGGAAGAACATGAGGAAAGTTTTGCCCATACATAAGAAACTAGTCATAAAAGTGACAGCTTCTCCAGTTTAAACTTGTAATGCATGCAACTGTCTCGATGCATAGTAAGATTCAGAATACTGAACATCATAAAAAATAACTCTGGAAGGGTTTCAATACTCCAGAAGTACCATATTTTCCTTTGATAGAGCATAAGTATAGAGAAATTAATGTTTTAGTGAAAGGATTGATTGAAAAAAAACATGCAGCTATGTCTTAGATAACTTCAGGACTGAGGTAAATGCTTTATTAGTTGACTGTGTTCACTTGCATATAGACTGCAGAAAGCAACTCCCTCCTATGAGATCTTTGCTCAGCGGTCTCATCAAGTTAAGAGGCTAAAAAAAATATTCTTGTATTCAGAAGACTTGGAAATTATTTTGTTAATTTTTAATAAACATCACTGCAGGTAGAAGCAAGCAACAGAGCTGGCCTTCAGGGAAGAGCTACATTGATTTATAATTATTCTAATATGATGCAATTATAAAAGGTTGGTATTTTAGGTATCTTAAAAGTCTCTGTCAACCTACCCAGCTAGGGTGATATTTTCCATACCTAGTATATGCTGCCTCAGGTTGAACGTGTGGGATGGTCTTTTTTCATTTATTTTTAAAATGTTATTTAAATACCAGTTTGAACAGTCTAACCACTTCTCCCGTACGTTTGGGGGACAGATTTGAGAAGTGGTTTTGTACAAAGTCCTGTACATCATCTCACCTCCACAAAATCCACCCAAATTCAGTCAGCTTGTAAATCTTTGGAAAAGAGTACAACAAACCCTGTTTACTTATTCTTAGTAGACAGTTACGTGAACTTTAAAATCCCAAAACATAATATCACTGATTCTGCTTGAACCTTTCAAATTCTAGTACTGGTCAGCCTGTACCAACTTCAGAGGTGAACAGAGCCTGCTCCAGCTTAGCATTACAGAGATGAAGGCTGACCTTTCCTGTATGGCTGTTCTTCCCTGTGCTAAGACTAAAGCCCAAAAGGAGAGCAGGCATTTGGCCTCATCTTGTATTCTCAAGCATCCACCTAAGGCCTCCAAAGCAGCCCAAGATCTTCACATCTTATCACTTTGTCACGTGTGAGACCAATGGTCAAATCATCTTGGTCTCTAACACGGGGCCACACAAAGGATAATCACCCACTACTGCTATCAGTTGTTCCCATAATGTGTGAGGTGTGAATCTGTGTTGTGAATATCCCCACCTGAGAGAGGTGAACCTGATTTTGCAGAGGGCATGTAATATAATGTAGGCTTCAACTATAACTCTTGTCAACTTCAACAGCTGCTGGGAATTTAGAGCTGTGCAAATTATATCCCAGGATCTCAAGTTAGGCATCCAGCAAATAAGGAACATAAAATTAATGCTTTTATGTGAAAAAAATGGGTCTAAGTGACCTATTCTATAAACTATATGAAAAATGAAGCCACAGAAGCCAGTTTTCCAGGGATAAGTAACCACCACTTGTTTTTCTGCAGTTCCCACTCTTAATTCACCATACACTTGAAAATTTCTGCTGCAAACTAAGCAGAAGGCCCTAGAGACCACAGTATCATTCAGTATCCCACTTGATCTGTCCCACCAAACAGGCCTTTTGCACAGACTGTCTTCCACAGACTCAATGAATCACTCAATAACTGAAGATTATTGTATAATTTATACATACATATATACACACACACCTATATATATGCAAGGACAAACTGGCACGGCACAGACGCCTGCAATTACAGCATCTTCTAATTGGAATGGTTAACATTGTAAGTTTAATAATGTTCTACTAACTTTAAATAATTATCCTACAAAAAAAAAGCCAGTTTTAAAACTAACACTGATACTTTACTGAATAGAGATAGTCTAAAAGTTATGAAAAATATTTTTGAGCATTTAATAGGCAAAAAAAAAGATTCACCTCCTACCTAGCAGTAAGGTATCAATTTTGCTGTCCAAGTCCCTGTTTACTAAATTGCCCCTTAAAAAGGGATTTATCTTTAAACATCAACAGAAGTATTTGCTGCCAATCAATCATCTTTTTCTCAAAATATGAAGCAGCAGATTATGCAATTCTTTCGCAAAAATTTGCGATGCTTTACAAAAATAAAAAAAAATTTAAAAAAGCAGGCTGTGAAATTGAATCTTCTCTGTCCAAAACAGAGTCCAGACTACCGTTTAAATCAAAGCTCAGCATATCTCCAATCTGCGGTACACAGCAGCATGCGATCTTGTCAGAAGTTGCTTGTTCCTTCCCCTTAAACACATGAGGTGGTTGCATTCAAGTCTACATTAAAGCTTCTGTTGATTTCATGGTGACATCTCATATCTACTAAATCCATTACTGCACATGTATTGTGAAAATATACGATGCATTATAATGGCTGCACATGTAATTATTTTGCATTCTTTGTCCATTTCTTGCATAACTTTGTGTTTATTAACTTGTAAACTTAGCTTTGTCTGTGAAAATGTTTTACTGACTTGTAAATTGAAGGCAGAGAATCTCATTTAATTATATAAATAAGTTATATGCAATATTGTGTGTCAAACAAAAATTATAAATTTCAGTTTATCTTATGCAATTGCTTAAAGTTAAAACAAGTTTTTCTTGCACTGGGTTTTTTTTTTTTTTTACCTGCTTTTGTTTTGTCTCTGTGCTTCTACAAGCTGGCTCTGTAAATTCCTGTTGTTCTCTGTTAATATCTGCATTTCCAGATGCAAGTTCGCCAATTCATTTAACTGTTCCTAAATGAGTCAGATGGGAAACATTTTATTTGAAGACAGAAACATAATTCGTATTTTCATTTTCAGTGGAATCCATTTTTAAAGCAAAATTGACAAGATAAAATTCTTTGAAAGAAAACAAGCACAGTTCTGTTTTGCAACAACTTGCACAACCCTTCTATTTACGGTTTTATTAAAAATTTGTTTTGAAGAAGCCAAAACAGTAATTTTTCACCAGCAAAAGTAATATTACCATTTATATTCGTGCACAGTAATCAACTCAGCCCTTGGGAAAATGAGATATATGGACACCCCCATGCAAGTTATCACCATCTATGTAAAACTTGCATATCACCAGAGACAAAGTGATAGGAGATACTGTCACTTCCAAAAAGCTGACTAGTTACCGTACTAGGTAAGACCACCAAGAACTGCCTTCCTGCATTACTTCAGACCGCTAAGGAGAGCTCGTTAAGACAAAATACAGAATGCACATTTATTTAACTTAACAAATTGCCTATAGAGTTTAACTTACAGTACCTTAAGTCTTAGAATTTCATCATTTTTAGCTCTTCGTTCTTCATTCAGTTCACGTACAAGATGCTCTAGAGTAATTGCAGAAGCCCTCCGATCAGCTATTTCTTGCTCATGAGTTTCCAATATTTTTGCCAGATTCACATCAAAATTAGGGGGAGTTTTTGGACACTAGCAAGTTAAAAAAAAAAAAAAAAAATCAAAAACCAACAACAAAATAAAACTATTAGGAAAGAATTATTTCCCCTATTTATTAGTTACATAGTGACATGTTTTAAGAGTTAATTGGACATGTGTTAATAAATTCCTAGTAGACAAATCACCAACAACACGTTTAACTTACAAACAAGGTGAATGGGATTTCAAAGTTCTCAACATGTTCTTAGTTCTGCTTTCATTCTGAAGCCATAGTGTTAAGTTTCTGTTAAACTTTTCCAATGAGCTAAGCTCTAATACTCTTTAAGAGAAATGTTTTCATAGTAAATACCATACCTGAGGAAATGTTACTGAAGATGAGTCCACAAAGCAATCTATTTGCTTCATTTTTAGTTCATATTCATTCTTCCTTTTCTCCAGTTCTTCTGTCTTTTTCTCCAACTATTAGAAATTCCAATTAGATTAGCTCATAATACTAAAAAAAATGTTAAAAGAGTAGCCCGATCTCTATTTTGAGCATACTATCCAAATACACCCCATAGATTATTTAAAAATATTTTAGACTTCACTTTCATGGTTGTTTCCTATATTTACCCAATAAAATTGTTAATCACTCAGCAGTTGCATTTAAAAGCATATATACACTATATGTTTAAACACACACACACACCTCTATCTATCTATCCCAATATCAATACTGGTATCAACATTGATATCTCATACCAGTAGCTAATTGAATTTTTTTCTTGCTGGCATTCTATTTTTTTTTTCGCCTTGGGAATGCTTACTGTACAGTTCAAAGGGGCTGCTAACAGAGATGAAATAATAAGACCTTTGATGGCAAACCTTTCTGGTCAAAACATGATTTTGATACCCCTCCCTCCCCCCCCCCCCCAAAAAAAAAAGATTTTACTGATATAGGTTTAATTTCCTGAAAGAAGACATGCTAGCATGATCTAATGAACCCTTCTTTCCAAAATAACTCATCCTTATTAGAGTTTTTGTCAATACAGATAAGATATATTAGTTAGCACTATGACAGTTAGGACTATTAAAGTTCAGAAAAAGCTTAACATAGCTCTTTGGTCTCCAAAAGCTCCAAATCACACCCAGATGGCATCCTCTACAGGGCTCAGTAATTATCTCCATTACATAACGATACTGTTTCTTGACAAGTGTAAGGAGAGGAAAAAGTAACCCCTTCATTTACACTGCTTACACTGCAGGTTATTCTGTCATTCTGGGTACTGAAAATTCTGCTCTGCTTTCAGAGTTAACATTTTTGCCAGCTCTAGACACCTTTTTCAAAGTATTTAAAGGTCATCTAGCCTTTGTTCAAAATCCTTTGAACTACTGCTGTGCTTTTACACCAAGAAGCACTGTTCACCAAGAATACTGCATATAAGATGCTCTAAAATTACAAGTAATCCCCTACCATTTCCACAAGCTATTAATAGCCACAACTGCTCCCAAAGAGCTAATTATCAGAAGAATTTCTCGTTCTACCTGTTCCCTCAGTTCCTGGATTAGAGCTTCTTTCTTTGTTATGTCTTCCTGTGCACATTGAAGCAATGCAATATGTTTCTTGGAGGCCTCCGTCAGCCTCATCAGCTGCTCAGTGGTATGATGCAAATCTTCACACAGGAGGTCTCTCTGTTTTAAGTCGATAGATGAGTAAGGAAAGAAACATTAAACTAAGAGTTATAACTATAAAGCAGTTGTTTTAAGATGTTGTTGTCATTGCTGCTAGAGACTGCTAACTACAAGCATCTCCCTTTTCCCTTCACTTTTTCTTCCTGAAATGTGGCAAGAATTCCTCTATAAACTTATCTTGGCAAATCTTCCCAAATACATTGTCTTGGCTGCAGAATAAAAATGAGAACTTTCTTACAATATAATTACAGTTACATACTTGTGAGATATGCTTAGAATCAACCACTGTTTTCAAGTATAGCGTATACTAAAAAAAGCAATACAATTTTAAAAATAAAAAGCTAGAAAGGAAGGTCTAGATTTTAATCTACATTGAATTAGTGATTTCTACAACTTTTTTAATGCACTGCTAGATACATCTGGATTTATTCTAGCATCTAGACTCCAATCCCCGATCTGACACGGCATCATAACTCCATGAGGTATGTTAACCTAGTACTTGGCGTCGTAAATACCACCTTGGATTAGTTCCAAAAGGATCTTCTCATCCAGTCAAAAAGGTATGAAGGAAATTAGTAACTGACGAACAAACTCAAAAGAAGGGGAGACCCTATAATTTCATCAGAAGCCAGATGTACCCAAGGATAACACCACAGTAAGAGGTCACTTACTTCTGCTAAAAACCCCAAAACAAGAAAACAATTCATTCCACAGGAAATTCAGCCTTGGATTCCATAATGTCAAATTTAGGTATGGTTATAAGTGAAGTCAGTCTGTTCTTTAAGCAAAATGGAAATGTATTTAAAGGTGGTGTTTGAGAAGCACACACTCCTCTGGAGGACATCATAATTGCTATCCGATTGGACTAAGCACATGTAACACGACTGATTACCTTGTAGAACCTGAAATTAGTCATAAGGACAGGGCAGTCGTTTTGACTAAAGGACATATTTTCGAAAATAATGGGAAGGGCAATAAGAGGAAAGACCAAAATAAAAATGACAACTATAAAAGCAAAATTGTAGTTGAGTCAGCTGTGCTCCCTAAAACTGTTTCCAGCAGGTGGAGCTTTTGGTTAAAATTATGGGTAAAGAAAACACACTATCAAATACAGTAGCAGTGAGGGAAGAGATAACGTTAAACATAATATATTCTTCTACCTATTTTAGTTTCTCAGCTGTATCATCTAATGCTGCTGTTAAATTCAGCTGATGTCTCCTCAGTTACCTTAACAAGAATTAAAACAGGCTTTTAGCATAGGTTTTTATAAAGTAGTTTATATAATATTTATATCGAATAACGTGATAATTTAACAGAATTTGTCAGGTAGTTCATTAAAAATTCCTTTCAGAGCATCCTAACCAGTTATAGTTTGAACCAAAATGAGGCTAAGTTTTATACTAGCATTTTAAGAAAAAACACATCTAATTCCTCTGTTAAACAGATGATCACAATACACTGACATCAATCGTTTTACCTCTATGTTATCTGCTATTTGTTTTCTCTCCAAAGCTTCCATCAGTTCTTCAATCTTCTTTTCCTGATCCTCTATGATTCCTTTGCTTTCTTCTTTCGCAGCCAAAACAGAATTATACTTACACTAAGAAAAAGATTAAATTAAATCTTAGAATAGGAATGAAAACATGTTATCAAAAGAAAGTTGCCAAATGCAATATAAATGTGTATCAAGTCTTATGACAACTATAAACCTCACGTTTAAAAACTCATCTGCATCAGTGACACTAAAATTAGAGTGAAATGTCATACTTGCTCAATTCTACAAACTGTGGGCCATTACAAATTTGTCAGAACTAAAGAAAAACAATAATTTAATACACATTAACCACTACAATAATTCATTATCAATAAAAGAGCTATGTAGAAATTAGCCTCAGAAACACCTTGTCCTTAGGATCTTTTGGATTCATAGTTCACACATATATAGCATCTAAAACATTCCATTGGTTGCTCTATCAGCTTGCAAATAAGATCTATTTTAAGAAAATGCATCCTACTTATACATAGGTTATTCACATCTGCAGTTCTAATTCTTTATGCTTATGTTTACAGATATAAAACCTAACAGTTATTTCTCAGTTACAGTTCACATAAAGTGATTCTGAACTGATTCAAAAGTGAATTTACTGAGTTCAGCTTCAATTGCCAATGTCTTAAATCACCAATTTCCCAGAAAATCTAAACGTGACTGTCAGCCAAGTGTAGCTTACAGGATGTGAATAGGTCCCTTCAGAGACACTGCTCTTTACCCACCACGTGGAAAGAGTTCGGTTTTCAAGACAGCCTTAGGCGTAAAATGTTCAGAAGATTTCAACATGTCAAAACAAAGAAGTTTCCTTCCATAACACTACAGCAAGTTATGCTGTTTGAGACCCATGATAAGACATGTCATTGCCTTCCATTTTTGAAAAACTACACCATGTCCTTCAAAATGACAGAACATACATTTATGTCCTCCAGCTCTCTTGTCAGCCCATCTATGGACTCAGTTTTATGATTAATTGAAGACCTCAGCTCCTGGATCTGTCTCATCAAGTCAGTTACAACTTCCTGCAACATAAGAAAAGAAGTTAGTCCTGATTTTTTAAAATTTATTTATTAATAGACTTGGTTTGGTGTATAATTTGTCAATTCCAAATTTCAAACAGATATTTGAAAATGAGGCCTCAATATGCACATGTAAAGGAGTAACAGGAAACATGTAAAGGAGTAACAGGCCATTATATCAGGAGTTTTTGTCCTAAGCACTTATTTAAAGAATTAAATAAGATGCTGTGCTATTTGTAAGAGAAGACTAACCCCCCGTACAAAAGCTTTAGACTTGGGCTGTGATGCGTTTCTAATAGGAGATTAGAATTGCTATAGGTTAAGCTCAGATTTGTAAGGGAAAAAGGTACATTCAGAAACACCACTGCGCTGACAGTACCAGATTCTTCTGACTCTGCGTGTCAGATTTGTTTTTAGTGCAGAAAAAGCAACATTTGTAACAATGCATCACGTTGATCAATGAACACACTATGTGATTTCTTACACCTATTTTACATATAGCATAAATGGTTGTGCTATGGAAACTTTTGTTATTTAAGCTTTCAAAAACCTGGAGCAATCTTTGCATGTAAAACGTTTTGATTTTATTGATAAGTTACCCATAATCAAGTCAAGTTCTCACCATGCCTTATCTTTTCTATTAGCCTATTATAACGCTGACAGGAAGGTCGTGTTAATCAGCAGGGGAATTACGCATCAATTCTCTGCTGGATGTTTTGACCAACAGACAACTTAACCCTGTGCTGTCCTTTCCCCCCCGACCCCCTTCCTCTTCTCTTCTTTCTCCAGTTATCTTCTTGTGCTTTCTCTAAATGTATATCAGGTTTCTCCCATCCTGCAAACTCCATGCCAGTAAAAGGTAGAATTTATTTTACCTAGATACACAGCCAGACTTGCCTAGAATCACAGAATTACCAAGCGTCACAGAAAGGCTCTGGGCTTTCAACTGCGCTTCAGAGCATGCGGTTACCTGCAAAACCTGGATATCGGTAACAGAAATACACCCAAACCTTATCTGCATCATTTGTCTTCTTCAAAGAAGCAATAATCTCTTCAGCAGCAGCCAGCTTCTGTTCCAATTTCTGCAGCTTTGCTTCCTGCAGAAGCAAAGAAGTATTAGTTGTGAAAGACAACCTTAATTATGAAATATGTTCTATATAAGCACAAAGCTATGAAATAAATGGAAGAAACTAAGTTGCTTCCCTAACCAGAAAAAAAAGTAGTAAAAAGTAATCTGAAACTCACGAATTCTACATTTATTTTACTGCTAATCTACAGAACCGTCAGTTCACCAATAAGAATGCTATTAATGCACACAGAAATGCATAATCATATGATTTAGAGTCATTCAACTCAGCTGTTGTACCTGCTGCTCACACCGTGTCATCATTTCAGAGGATGGTTTCTCCACCTGTGCTTTTTCAAGTACTTTCAAGAGCTCTCTGGAAAAGATAATGTTTATTGTGAGAAATGTAATCAGAATGTAAGAGAGCTTTAACAAGGGTCAAGCCATATTAGTTTATTCTTAGTTACTTTTAATTTTGAAGAGTTCTTTAGCTACCAGCTTCTTAGTACCATATAAAAGACTAATAGTTCAATTACAAGTGATACCCTGCTATCAGTGTTGGAAATTTACCTTTGACATGAAGTACTACATTTGTAATGTTAATTGAATACATAAAAACGTGGCATTGTTTCTCCAGAACTGGGGAAAAACACATCTACCAGAAGGGGCCCTTGCTATATAAAAGTCTAGCATAGAACAAAACCATAGAAGCCGGGTGGAAATAAACCCCACGCATAATCAAAACTCACTTTGAATTGTTTTCTTTGTCTTCTTGTAGTTGTAATGTTAGTTTTTGATTATGTTCTTTTTCTGTTTCCAAGAGTTTCAAGAGGTTCTAGAATATGAAAACATGTGTTGCTATAACAATTCTAGGTGAAGATTACTGAGAGAACTTGAATAGGAAAGTTACAATATAAGGCTTTTAGAATAATTTAAACCAAAATAAAAATTAAAACTCCTCCTAACATGACTGAAACAGGAAAAAAAAACTTAAATGAAAACAAAGATCTTTAATTTTGTCATGGATAAGTTCAAAAATATACTGCAAACTCTTGTTTATATTAAGAAAACAGCCCGTTCAGCTACCGTTGATAACAGCGCCCTACGGCTAAATTGTGCCTCAATTACGAGGGCTTTTCAGGGAGCAATCTGAATTTTCAAAACAACTATATTAATTGGGGGGGGGGGGAAGATTTTTCAAATTTTAACAAGCAATTTAAAGTGTTAGACTATGAGGACTCTAAAAACATTATTTTCAATCTGTCAGTGTTCCTTTAAACACTAAAAGAGCAGCAAACTCGCTGAGCAGGCAAACAGTGAACACTGCAGAAAAGCAGGCAAAATCATTTGCAAAAGCCCTTGAGCAACCTTATTGCTGTTTTGCAGTCACTGCAGTCTGACAGGTTTTCAAGGACAGCATCAACTAAATTGCAGGACAGTGATCCAATACCAAAAGGCACAGATCATTTTAATAAGATTACTACCACTATACAAAGTGGTTCCTTACAGATTTTTCAGAGATAGTATAAATATGCTAGTCTTAGCTAGCACCGAGATCAAAGATAGCCAGCAATGGGATGTCAGGGTTCTTTTCCAAAGTAGTTTCTTATTCCTTTACTAATTAATCCATCTCCCTCAAAATTCCCAGAGCAATTTCTTCAGCTAAAGAAATTACTACTTCATCATGCCATTGGATATTTCTTCTAGTCTGTGGTTGCAAAAAATCTTGCACTAAATTGGAGAGGAGGGAAAAAAAAAATCTGGATGCATCTTCCAGATGAGACCATTAGGAAAACTATTATTCCTGTGGAACCTTTTATGAGTGATTTAATAACAGGAATTAAATAATCTGGCTTCATGAGAAAATACAAAATAAAGTCTTTTAGAAGCCTTAATTGTCTTACACAAAGCTCAGTTTTCATTGCTTCAGCTTCTTGCTTTCTATCCTTGAGCTGTTGCTTCAGTTGATCCATTTCAAACTTCGTTACTTCCTGCAAATTGTCATAGTCATCCTGCAGGTTTGCTTTTTCTTCAAGAATCTGTTCATGTTCTAGCCTTTATTAAAAAAGAAAAAAACACAACATTAAGAGATAAGAGTTTGTTCCATTATAAAAATGCCCTAACCAATTACATTTTACAAGCTTGAGATAATCTACAGAGTATAGTCTTATTTTAGAAAAAAGTTACTGTGACACAAGGGATAACATTTTTAATCAGAACCCTCAAATTTTTGAAGCGGACAAGAATTTTAAAAGGCACTGGCAGAGAAGACAGAGAACTCTTTTTGGCACTTAGAAATAATATACTTCTTGCCAAATTCTATACATGTAGAAATTTTAGTCACTGTCTTGATCACGGTGCACTGCCTTCTGTTATTTATTATTAAAACAAAAAACAGTCGCTCTACAAAAAACCCACCATAACTATCAGAATGATCCTTGGTACCTAGACTATCTGTTTAATTGATATTTGGGTTATCTGCCTCATATAAAAATCTTTCCACATTCTGGGCAAGTATGGGGTATCCCTCTTTAAACTGTTGCCCTGAAAACTTATTTTATTTGATCTTTCACAAAAGGGGAAAGCTAAGAGGGATAAAAGAGCTGCTAGACAAGTGTTATGAATCATGTTATTAATAGAAAGCCCACAGTAAGAATATTTACCACATAGCCTCCAAAAAATCAGTACTTTGGCTAATACATAAGACGTTGGAGACATCACAACACTGAGTTTCTATTCCAGGTTCCCAGTCTTACAACGCATCATTCAAAAGACTACTTCAGCTAAAACACGACTACAGTGCAATAACAGAGTTAGGCTTTCCAGACAAAAATCACTGTTAACTTAGGTGCACTA
Organism: Struthio camelus; assembly: GCF_040807025.1. Taxonomy (NCBI): domain Eukaryota; kingdom Metazoa; phylum Chordata; class Aves; order Struthioniformes; family Struthionidae; genus Struthio; species Struthio camelus. The sequence goes on from NC_090943.1 coordinate 51,058,148, forward strand.
ATGATTAAAAACATCACTGATCTCCGATTCCTAATAATATTTGTCAATTATCATACACAATGCAGTGACCTTTTCAGGCTTCAATTGCCAAGTTTCAGGTTTATTTTTGTGATTTCTTTCTACTTGTATTTTCAGATCAGCAACATTATGTCACCTGTTTCTTGTGAACAGCCTGAACAGTAGTAGCTGTTTTTAGGATGAAATTGGAAAAAAAAATTCATGCCTCTTTAGCCACTTTATTTGGCTTATAAAGATCAAAAAGCTTATAGGTATATCCTTTTTAATGGAAAAGTGATATAGCAAACCAATATTGAAATTAAGCAAGCCTTATTTTAGTATTTTTCTGCTAATTTCACCATGTTTCACTAAGGATCGGAACGAAGCAGAAAAGGACTTGAGCAAGAAATAAGGACATAAGCATAAAATAATAACTTAAAAAAAAAGATGGTAAAGTGCAAAGTCGCATACAGAAAAGAACTAAACCACTGGATGCATTCAGAAGGAGATTACGATATTTCACCCGGCTGCCAACATACCTAACGCTATCCAGCTGGAACTGTACATCCATATGTCTACCAGAAAGCTGACTCATTTCCTTCTCTTGCTTTTCCCTAAAAGTGCCATACTCCAGTTTTACAGCAGACAGCTCCTTATCTGCAGACTGCAGGACAATGCGCAAGTCATGGACTTCGCTTGTTAATACTGTTGAAAGAAATCAAACAAATATTTTACATTTTATTTGGAAAGCTACGCTAGATACAAGAAAAGGAAATCTCACGTGAAAGTCTCACAAAACTTTACGCATTTTCAGCGGACTTAACCTTGGAAATCAAACAAAAGGGATTTATAAAAGGAAGAGGTCAATGAAATGTAGACTTTGAAATAAAGAGTTTAGACAGAATCAAAAAGATTCTAGAGGATATTGGAAATTTTTGCATTTCCATAGACTGATAATGGATCTTCCCTTTATTTTAATTAATGTTTTCTCTTTAAATACATATTCTCTACTCCTTCACATTCACAGTCAAAGAAAAGTTATCAGTATTTTATACTGTGCAAGAGCAGGCAGAGAAAAGGCTGTTCTAACAGTATTACACATTTCTATTTTTCTTTAAATGAAACCTCTAAGACATTTATCATCTTAAACCAAGACAGCTACTCAACATGTACCATTTTTAATGCAAAACATTAAGTTTCCTCAAAACTTCACACAGAATTTCTGTGTTACATTGACTTACTATCAGTCTTGCTTTGAGCGTCTTGAAATTGCTTTTCAAGCAACTTTATCTGTTCAAGGAGCTCCTGGCGCTCTTTACTCCAGTCATTTCTTTCTGATGAAAAAAGCTTAAGAGAAGAGAAGTAAAATTTTTGAATGGAAGTCAACATAGGAATGGCTAAGTCAGACCTGTAACAATAATAATGTGTTAAAGTATTTCTTTAGCTGATTATATATAGAAGATGCATTTTCCTGTAAACTTGAGGTAGTTTCATGAATCTGAAATCCATACAAGTCCAAGAAAGATTATTTCAATATAACTGAAGAAGTGTAGTTATCTAAGCAGAAAAAGCGCTCATTTAAAAGCGATCCACAGCTTGGGAGTTGAGTGCTGCTCCAGAACTGAAATATCTGAAACAGAGCTGCTACAAGAAGAGTTCAAGCCTTATTCTTCTTTTTCTACGTTAAAATCAAAACAACTAATTAAGAAAGACTTGTAAGTATTTTATATAGTAATGACACTTGAGTTACAACTAAGACAAGCAGCATGTTTAGCTTTCCAAAGTTTTCACAATTTTTGGTAACTACTGATGTTTTTTGAGAAATCGTGAAATTGGCCAAAAATAAGCACAGATATCTTGAGTGTCTATTTGCTTATGTTCCGATTTAAAAGCAAGCTCAAAATTGCACCCTATATTTTAAACTTTATCCCTGTCTTTCTGCACAGCCCATGGTCTGTGATTCTAGAAAATTTTCCAAAATAAAATGCAAGTAACACTTCAAGACCTCACTAAAAGACACAGTAGTTCAAGTGTGATAGATATCAGCCTGTCATATATATGGATGTTACACACACATGTACATACACACGTGCACATACACTCGCATAACCCCCGCGTTATACTATTCTCTTACCTCCTGTATTTGTGCAGAATGATGCTCTAGCTTATTAATATGCTGCTGAAGTTTTATATTCTTGCTTTCCTCTTCATCCAGCTTTGTCTGCACTGCGCTCAGTTGTTCCTGTGACACAACAGACATTCAAAATTAGAACACCTGTCTTCGAGTTATTCTCACATGCCATATGGCAGTCTGTGCATACTAAATATAACAATGTCAGCTACTTTAATTTTTTATTACCTGAACCAACAGAAAACAGAACATTCAGAAATAAACTGGCATCCTACGTAGCTGATCTCTATCCTATTGCTGACTAAATCACCAGAACACAAGGACATCCAACAGACCATGTAAGGACTGAACCCACAAACACTTATGTGTGCTTAGTTTTCAGACATGTGCTTATCTTAGATTTTAAACAGAAGTTATTCAAAATATACACGAGCTAATTTTTTTAATAGATCTCTGCACTATTGTAAACAGGGATTTTGGCTGTTCTGCAAGGTTTTACACGCATTGAAGTTATTTCCATATTCTTAGCAGGAGTTCTGATAAATTTGTAGCACTCTTCTATTCAGGAAAGGTACAGACAATTAAGGTATAATGGTGGGCAAGCAATATTTGGCAGGTTTCTTCAAATAATGTAGTCATATGTTAAGCTTGGGTGTTTTTCCAAATGCATTTGTCACCATGGACTTACCTAGAAGTTTCCTCAAAAACAAGCTATCCGGCCAGAATAATAGGGTTTAAACGCCTCTGAATATCTATGCAACTACAGTTTGTTAAGAAACGTAAACAGACATTATCCAGACAGAATGCATAGCAAGTTTCAGCTCCATACATCATTAAGATATCCAGCTCCCAGTCACTATCAGTATTTCCACTGTAAATCCTCTTAAGTACAATGTATAATTAGAGAATTGTTTAGTGAAACATTAAGTGTTTGTCAAGTGCTTCAGTTCGCCAATTAAAACACATTCTTGGGGTGGGGGTAGGGGAGGGGAACGGGATGGGAAAGGACAACAAAAGATATTTCATGACAAAATCTGCTTTGAAAAAACCACATACTTCAGTTTTATTCAAAACATTCACCTGGGCCACTTTGAGTTCCTCAGCAATGGCCTCATATGCTTGTTCATTCATCTCTGGGGGAACTGGCTCTTTAAAGATGTCATCCATCATCTCTCCAGAGCACTGAAAATCTTCAGAACGATAATCTAAGATTTCTGGGCTTATTCGAGGCACTAGGCGAGACCTTAGCTGGTAGGCTTTTGTTGGAGTGGTTATGTTCTGTTACAGAAATTACAAAGCAGTCTTTATTTTAACTGTAAAACAGCATTAGACTTTGTCTAGTAACATATTTCACAGACAACACGCAGAATAATGACATAAAACACTCAGAGCTAGTCACAGGTCTATACCACTACAGTTTTTCAGATTTGTCAAACGATTACAAGTAGCAGTGATTCAGAAAATATTTCAGAAAAAAACCCCAGCATTCTTGGCTTTTCACAGAGATTACATTCCAGAAAACTAGTTAGTAAAAGATCATACTATTAAAATCTATGCTCTCACATGACACATCTGTAATTATGCATGGTTTTAAATACACTTTGTGTACCTTAAGAGTTTCTCTATGTAACTTATGCAATTGAGACACTTCTCGGCGCTTGTGCGCTTTAGTTGCCTCCAGAATGTTTTCAAGATGTTGGTTTGCTTTCCGAAGGGACTGAAGCTCTGATTCCAGTTCCATATGCTTTTTCCTGTTCAGAAAATGTTACTACTGTCAAAGAGCTAGTTTGCTCACCATCATCAATAATAAATAAGGTGCTATACTGGCAACGAGAACCATACTGAAGCTGAGCTCTTGCCCCCCCTTCCCCCTCTTCACCAAATTAAAAGGCTAGGAAACTTATTTCTGGTTGCATAATGAAGAAAATGATTGGAAAACTAAATGTTTCAGAAAAAATTCATTACACAGAAATAAGCCGAGAGCCCTGCAATTCATTTTAAAGGAAAGTAATATTACCCATACCAATTAGGCTTTAAAAGTGTTATCCAGCTATAATAGCAGAAGTCTGAACTGGTGGTAGCCAGAATTAAATAAAATCCTTTAAAGATTTTATTTTATTTTTTGAAATGCTGCTCTGTTAAAATTATTTTGCCTTGTAAGGGTTCTTAACGAAAATTCATCTATTGAACAGAAATTTGGGAATACTTTTCATAAGGTATTTTGCAGAGCTACGTGTTATTACTGTGACAGCTGGCCTTACTGATGTAATTGCAGGGTCAAAGCCTACAAACAAATTTCATCTTTTGGCAGTTTAATGCTATCGCTTTCCCTCACAATTTTAGAATCTGCAACAAAATATCATACGAAGTCTTAGTTCCTACTGCCAAGACACAGCAGAAAAACTAGCATACATTGATTTTGCAAAGTTAAATTTTACAGTATTTATTCTTCTATAGGAGCATGTGACTACTACTTGCACATAAAATTAAACGCCAAGTTGCTCTAAATACAAAACTTGTTTCCAGTTTCAGATATTCATAATGAATCCAGAGGATCAAAAGCACTTTTCTGTTTGATTACGCTCCACTAAGAAAATGCCAGTAATCGATTTCAGTGTGTCTAGAGTGTATTTCTAGGGGTACCAGGCAGAAAATACGCTTCTAATTCTGTCTCCCCACTTTTTTAGGCAAAGTAGCTTTGTAATGTGCTGCCTTTTTTTTTTTTTTTTTTTTTTTTTTTTAAAACATTGATTTGTACAACTGCATGAATAACAACTGACAGTATAGGTGCAGGCTAAAACAAACAAAAAACAGGCTCCTCTTGCCTTCCAGGTATATACTGTGTTTGCTTGAAATGCAATTATTTTTCCTCGTATCTGCAGGCACAGGACCTGAATTTTTCAAAAATGGAGCTGAATCAAATTAAGCCACATGTTTGCATGTGAATATGCATGTAAGTGAAGATATTACCCAGGCCTTTCACACTGTCTTGTGCTGGCCTCAGGGAGAACAGTGACAGCAGAGTCTCTACTACATTAGTAAGGACAAAGTTGACCCTCGCATTCAGATGGCAAAGCAAACGGACATTAATGAACTACTGACGTTGCGTCTTTGCTCTAATTTGAATTAAATATCTGTATTAATAACAAGGCTCAGAATGGGACTGTGTAGAGACTCCAACTTACAGCCTTAAAAAGATCATATTAAAAAGTATTGCACTAACAAAAACGCATGGAGATGCGTCAATTATTATTATCCAGCACTTCAATCTGTAATAGGTCAGTTACTAAAAATACTTCCAAAACATGCACAGCAAGCTAAACGCTCCCTGTTCTGTTCAGTGGGTGCCTATCAGAATTTCAGAGGATGTGTATCGCTTGCATACTGTGAAGCATTGTTTTCCATCTTAGCATAAACAGAAGCTTGTGGAAAGAAAGAAATTTGCCACAGTGCAGACATGCCTTCAGGTGGCTTCACTGTTTCCTAGCCCCTAACTGGGATGAACTGGAAACAATGTTGTGTCTACCTGCTGTTTTTCTTAACTCTCAACTGCAAAGAACATATTTAGGCCCTCTATCCAGGATCTGAGTCTAATTTTTTTTTTAGATCAATATAAGTAGTAATATAAAGACATTTAAAATATTAGAGACATTTCTATACTGCTTTGTCTCACTTGGTTAGCTCTTTAAATTCTTCATATTCTTGTTTTGAACTTGCCAGTTCACTTTGAGTATGCAGCAGGCGTGCTTTCAGCCTTTCAACAGATGCCACAGAGTTGCCTTCTACTGATATGGTGGTGGAATATAAGTGATGACCTAAAGAGCAAATACATACCCTTTTAAAACAAAGTAGCTTTAAAAAAAAAAAAAAAAAAAAAAAAAAGAGCTTCACCAAAATAAAAGCACTTGCAGGCTTTTGAACAGCACAGCAACTGAGGCTGAACAAAATGAGGATTAGCAACAGTCCACATGTTAAAAAAAAAAAAAAAAGAGTGGAATAATTAGTATTACTACAGGCTTCATGACAACTAAGGATAGCAAAATGAGATTAAGGATACTGTTCACATGACGCACTGGAATATAAGTCCCCTATAGCTGTACTTGTATGAAGGCCAACATGAATAAAATGAAGCAAATATGTTTCATCAAAGTCTTCAGATATCACTTTGAAGAAAGGAAAAGTATGTTAAGACAGACATAATCAATGCTACTTTCCACACAATAGAAGTAGATTAAGCTTATTTAGCTCATGAAAGCATTACTATGTTTTTACCTCCAGTATTTTTCTCTGTGGCTGAAGCTTCCAAAAAAGCTTTTTCTAGTTCTGCCATGGTCTGAGCATCAATTTCTTGGGCCCTTTTCACCGATTGTAAAGAACGAAGTCTTTTATTCTCCTCTCTAAGGTTATGGTTCTCCATGGCATACTTCGCAATTCGTGGGTGTTGTTCCATCTACGACGAGCAATATCTTTTTCAATAGTTTTTATTTTCCAGACAATGCTATACATTTAGCTGTTGTGCCACTACCTTTAATAAGCATTAAATTGTAATGGAAGAGGGACAAAAAGGCATTCCTTAGAGGCAGGCTCTCCTGAAGCTCCGAGTCTGTACTTGGCTACTTGCTTTCCTCCCTCACAATCTGGAGCTCCACTATTTCACAGTCACTTACCAAGGCTGTACCATTGATTACGCATCTGTGACACTTCCTCCTTGTTTATGAGTAATAAATCTAGGACAGCATCATCCCTGCTTGGCCCATCTAGCATCTGTGTTAATATCCTTCTGAAACCTGCTGTTTTATTTACATCCCACTGAACTGCCCTTTCAGCAGATGTCAGGAAGGTTAAAGCCTCCCACAAGAATGAGAATTTATGATTTGGAGACTTAAGTTGCTTAAAGGAGACTTTGTCCATGACCTCCCCAATCAGGCAGCCTGTATCAATGCACATCACCACCTCTAGAGGCCTCTCCTCTGATGCAAAATGACAGGCTCCCTGCCAGCCCATTGAACCTTTCTATAGATCCCCCCCATGCATTTGAGGTGCTCCTTTGGTTGTGTAATGGGAAACCTCCATCACCCTCTTCCTTCCCCCCACCTGCCTTTCCTAAAAAGGCTTATATCCATCCATCATAAGCTATTCTCACAAAACAAAATCATTTCGGAAAGGAGAAACAAACAAGTACCTGTTCTCTGAGCGTCTGCAATTCCTCCCTCAATTCGTTGACAAAGTCATCTTGCTCTTTTGGCAATAAGCTTCCACCAGCTTCTTTATGTAATCTCTCCAAGCGAATAATATGGTCTTCCCGGAATTTAACTATCATTTTATTGGACTGAATAAATTTCTCCTTTTTGGCACAAAGATCTTCTAGTTGAGCGACTTTTTCTAATAAAGTCTTAAAAAGCACATATATAGATTAATGGAAAAAATGATAGCGACACTATATGAATTTCTAAGGTACACATATTGCACATATATAAGCAAATCATATAGAGCTTGCAATTAACAGTAATTTACATAAATAAACAAAGACTATGTTTGCCTAGTCTGTGGTTCATTTGGTAAAGATCTATAGAGGGCAACAGCTTTTATCAAGAACTCAACTTCCACTGCAATCAACTCTATTTATTGCAGAAACTTTACTCTGAAGCAGCTCTAGCACAATCCTGGGGATCAAATATCCATGAATGGTGAAGCACATTAGAGGTACCCCTGAAGTGCATCTTTCAAATCAATTTCTTCCAAAAGAAATCCGGTTTGCATGATCCAGCACTGCTCCATGACATGAACCAAAGCACAATAAATAGGGACGACTGGGAGATTTGCTTCAAACAAAAAAAAAAAACCAAAACAAAAACAAACACAAACACATACACCCCACCCTGCTGATCCAAACACACACTTACGGACTCAAAACTAAGTAAAACAAAATCTGTTGTTCTGTTCAAATTCCTGTTAAAGAACCCCAAATCAAGCAACTAAGAAATCTCTAAAACTAAGCCTGCTAGCAAAGCTACATTATGATTTGTCTGAATTTGAGATGAAAGATTTTATCTTAAGTTTGTCATTTGACTAGTTCCTCTGTTACCAAACCTTGCTGTCTTTGGACAGAGTATTTTTATTCAAGAATGAAGAAGAAAAGTCACAAAGACAGTGGGTTTCAGGGAGTCTCTCAGGGAGTACACAGAATGCACTGCAGGAATAGTAATGCTTTCTTACCTTCTTTTCACCTTCAGATTTCTCCCAGAACAACATTGCCTCAAGGAAGTTGTTCATATAATTTACGTTTTTCTTCCCTTTTTCAACAGCACCTGAAGGGAAAGTTGAAGAACCAAATGTCATATTTATTAAGATACCAGTTAAAAACAGGTTTGTCTGCATACATAACACGACAGTTAGATATATAAAAAAATTCAATATATTCCCAGAAAAAAGTAATTCTTCTGCAAAAATCATTTGCTATATCCAGAGCAAAGAAATATTTAGACAGTAATTCTTAGCCACCTGCTAATGCCGGTAAAGAAGAGACAGACAATATAACTGTAACTGTGTAATTAAAAAAAAATTTCAAACATTAAACAGCTTTAAGACTAACTTTATTAAAATAAAACAATCAGCTTGTTCAGCTGATGATATTTATAAAATGCAAAACCCCTTCTGAAATTAATTTGATAACACTACGACAGTATTGGCATTATTATTGTATTTTGTACACATTATTAGCTGACTAACTGGTTTATAGAAAGGAAATTCAGGAAAGTAAGTGAATAAAGTGGACAATTAATGATTTATTCTAGATGAAAACGTCCACACAAAGGATTAAAACGGTTTAACTAATCCACTTTAAAAATTAATTCAAAATAATTTTTCTGAATATCCTCCTGCAGGTAAGACCATGCTAATTTATAGAATACTAATTGTCATAGTATCTAAGGGCATAACTACCCTACTGTAATTTAATATATTAAAAACACTATCATATTTTTAAAGTAGCTAGTAAGTAGATTTCACACTTTCATAACTGTGATCCAGTGTTACATACATCATGATTTAATTGCATACACTAAATAGCTCTAATGTATTAGGTATTGCATAAAATCTCTCTTCAGCATTTAAGTGTTATTGCTTGCTTTTCCTCAGAACTCTTATCCATCACAGAGTAACATAACAGTTTTGAGCCCTCTGTCAATATTCAGGGACAGTGACATAGACTCAGGGTCTCACATAATGACTTTATTTTATTTTATTTTTTAAATACACTGTTTAAATTTGTATGATCACCGAGCAGCAGACAATTTTTTCTTGGGAAAACTGACCTACAAATGCTTTACCATCAGTCAAATCTTTCCAACTTCTAGAGTTAACACTATCAAAGTCCTCTACTTCTTGGTAATGTCAGGGAAGCGCTGACTCAGGAACAAACTAAGTTACAAGACGAAGTTTACTACCTTGCAATAAAACATCAGAGCATAGCGTATTTGAGTAAGAAGTATACATAGTAGGAAACTATCCTAGGATCTGTATTGCAAATGCAGTAGTTTAGCAAAAAGCTACTGGAAGAAAAGTTTACATATTGTTAAAAAAATTACCATTTTACATTTAAATCGGTTTTTTATTTGCAGGTAAATATCCTTCCAACAATCTCACTGAAAGGGTAAAAGGGGAAGATGGGGAAAAAACCCAAAACTCAGTTCTGAGATTAAAAAGGATGTAGATTCAATAGGTGTTACCAACAACTTGGTGCTCTCACTCTTAAACCTAAATGCACAGGCAATCACATGCAAACTTTTGCTCATCAAAAGGACTGAATAGCTTAAGTCTTACAAACTGGTAGAATATTCTAAATATAATAGAAACAATAGAAGGCCAATACACAAACTTGTAAAAGGGAGAAAGAGTAAAACATCACCAGGTTAACAATTTCTACAAAAATGCTATATACAAATATAGGCAAGGCACTCTGCAAGACAAACGTGACCTCTGTAGGCCAATCTCTACAAACAGAAATATTAATTGTTCAGAAACGTAATGATTTACATAAAGCTCCAACACTCTAGGCTGCAAAAGCAGCAATTTCTCTCTCTCCGCCCCTTACCTTGTGATACAGAAGTATCATGCATAGATGGCATTGAAGTAAGTTGAGCAAGCTGCTCTTTCAACTTCTTGACCTCAGCTTGCAGCTGGCTCACATTTCCTTGTGTGTCTTCATTTACTATAGCCTTTCATATTTTAAGAGAAAATTAGGAAGAGTTACAAATAAAAATTTCACAATTTATAGGCTAATAGAAAACTCAAATACTGCAAAGCGACATGTAACTATCTACAAGTCTTTCCATCTTAGTAAAAAATAATTCATAGGAAAAACAACCTTCAGTTTTCTAAGAAGCGAGTGAATTACATGTTAGCTAAAAATCAAATTCATTTAAAAATTTAGTGCTCGTTAAAGAATTTACCCCGGAATTTTTTTTTAACAAAGGCAAGCAGCATACAGCAAAGACAGATGCCAAAAGCACTCTCAAGAACTACTTGAAAGAGAAATGATTTTCTTGCATGCTGGCATATATAAAAACTAGATGCACTGAAATACTATCAAAACTAAATTTTTTCATGACAATTCCAAATTTTAATACAGACATACTTACATTTTATACATTTTAATGGAGTGCTCAAAGAATAAGCAATGGGTTAAAAAACGCCATGTGATAACATTTTATTATCAGTCATTGTTTACTCACCAGCTGTTGTACTCTATTCATAATGAAAAGCGAACAAATCCTTTTTAAAAAAAACTACGTCATAAAAATATTTAGGAAAGAACATTTAGCATTTTAAAATAAGTTATGTTTATTTGATTTACGATAGCACAAGAGTATTTCATGGAAGCTATCTTGTTTGAAGATAAATATGTAAGTTATATGACAAAAAGAAGTTTGTTGCCACAATAAAAACATTGAGTAACTTTCTTACCTTGTTTTTAATCAACTTTGCTCGCTGAGCGAAATTAAGAGTGGACAGTGTTTCACCAAAACACCTGGATCCAGGATGAATATTTGCAATGATACAGGTTTTTGCATTACCACCAAGGGAATCCTGTTTGAAAACAAGGAATTTCACTTTTTTTGTGATTTTTCATTACAGCAGGAAGCCATCACCTCCCTCCTAACAGCTAGGTATCATTTTGAACAAACTGCAGAACAGATTTTGTATTTAGCAAATCTCTATGCTGCTTAAGTATCTGAAATTTCATTTCTAACCTGGATATAAAGAAAGAGACTAAGGAAATACTTCATTTGGGTTTTTAAAACCCCAATCTTACATTACTAATCAATAATATGAGGAATTTGTTACACCTAGCAACAAGGAGAAAAAAAGTCAGGTAATATAGTAGATATCTCACTTAGTCATTTGCAGCTTGCTATTTGTACTGTGTTGAAGGTCATCTAGCCTGCTCATTGTTCTTACCAATCTTCCAACAGTAGTTTAAACAAACAAACAAAACACCCACCCATACAAAACCACAGATGATCCATGGACAAAATAAATAAATAAATAAATATATATATAAAATGGAGAGGCTCCTTTATGTGTTTTCAAGTATCTCGGTGCAGTTTGTCAAGGAGGTCTCAAATCTGTTGAGAAGGCAGAGGTTAAATAAAAGCAATGCTTGAGACTGAGCCTAGTATTACAGTTCAGCCCACAGGCTTCCACAGCATTCTCTCCCTAGGTGAGAAGGTCCTGTGTTTGTGGACTTCTTTGCAGAACAACCACCTAAAAAAATAACCCTTTAAGAAAACAGCAGCTTATACAGTTGCAATTCTCTACCAGTTTCTATGTGTTTTGGGTTGCGCTGGAAGAAAATAATACTTTCGAGATTTGTGCTTCTAAGGTATACATAACACAGGGAAGGAACGTTCAGGAAATTCTGCCGTTATCACAATGTGTTATAAGTAACGCAATTACTATATTACCGTATTATAATACAAAGTTACGGTTATTATTCACAACTGGTCACAGAATTTTTGTTAGTGCTAGCATTCAGCATAAAAATCTTTGACGACTTCCAACTGTGTTTACTTTGTTACTCATCTCAAAAAGAGCCCATGAGCTCTCATATAGGTATCTGTAAGTTTATCTAATTATTAACATCATACCAAACCTTAGCACACATAGAATAATTCTGGAAACTTTTAAACATTTCAATACATCTCTAAATGTTACATTGTGATATACAATGCTTCCCAAACTGTAGGGGAAAAAAAGAAGCACATTTTTTCATTAACACATGCTTTTACTTAGCTTTTACATATCTGCAAAAATAAATTTCACGTCCTCAGTAAACTGCTACCAGCCTGTTCAGGTAGAAAGATATTTTTAAAGCTTTCTTTCACCCACCCTCCTACTTCAGATCTTCTTTTTAAATGGAGAGAAAAGAAATTGGAAACTGATTTGCAGAACCTCCAAAACCATCCAAGAATCCAGCTATATGCCAGAAGATTTTGAAATGTCACTGCACAGAGAAATTAATTTTGCAAGAACTATTAACACATTTTTATGGACCTGTGTTCAGCTTTTTACAGTAATCCTCCCCCCCGCCCCCAAAATATTGTTTCTGCTTCAACCTGCCTATAACATTCAGATGATATATATTACCCGTAGCAGAAAAGTAAGCTTGGAATCCCGGTAACAAATGTGTCTCTGTTTTCCATTACCCACATCAACAAGTGCTGTGATTACTTGGCCCAGGCAACTCAGTGATCGATTTATGTTACCTGCTTCCTAAAAAGAGAAAACAACAAGTGAGCAGATTCTCTTTTGGGGATGAGATAGGACAACACATCTGAAACGGGGGGAAAAAAAAGCAAACAAAAAAAACCCACGATAGATGGTACAGAGCTAACCTTCAATCTCAGTCCTTCTGCATGGGTGTCCTTTTGTCTCTCAGACCCTGCCAAGTCCACCAGGTTCAGCAGGGAAGATCGAATGTTAACAATCTCATTGTTTTTCTCCATTGATTCCACTGTGATAGTGAAAACTGCATGTGATCTTGAGGATTCTCTGTTCATTGAGGTAGATGCTACACGACGATTTCTCCAGCCCATAGTTAATACCTAAGCATGAAAAAATAAACAGTATCAAGTATCTCAGACTGTACCCAGTAGTTACATAAAAGTGAGATAAAAAAGCAAGCATATTTCAGTGCAATGGCTGTCAAGAACTCTGACAAAGACTTTTCTCCAGTAAGAAAGTATTTTAAAAGTAAAAAATATAGCAGCAAACTCTATTATAAAGACATTAATTATAACACTTGCTTCTTTCCTCTGATAGTGCAACTATGGTTTGAGTGTATGACATAGCCAACACTGGTGTATATTAACCGTACACAAGGAAAAAAGTACTTAAAATTGCAAAAGTCCTGTGTCCTCATAGTCTTGGAGGAATAAACCTGATAATTTCTGGAACTCATACACTGCCCAGCTAGCCCCAGATGCTGTTTTCTGTTGCTATTCCAGAGAAATACAGTACAAACATTAGGAAAAGACTACTGTTATTGCAATTCACATAGTCCAAACTGCAGAACTATATGATTTCTTACATCTGTGGGACAGTCAGGACACAGCTCCTAGAAACAATGGATTTTTCCCACTGTTTTTTGGAGGATAGAGGTAGTGGAAGAGGGTGTTACACAGACTATGCAAAAATATTTACTTTAATTAAATGGAAATATTAACCAAATGAGCAATGAGATACATAGCCCAAACATTAAGAAGTGACAAAAGGACTACCTGGTATGCTTCAGCAGCCGATGACAACACCTGTTCGACAGCACCATCAACAAAGACTCCCTTCTTGATGTGTTCTCTGAGAAAGAGTCCAGCCGAAGCAGAATCTAGCAAGTCAAATATCTGCTCATTGTAGATTTCAATAAATGAGCATTTGCAGAGAAAATTTTTTCCACTGCCAGCCTGAAAAAATATGGTAATTTGCACTATAAACATTTTTTTAATTAAGTGTAGCATTGTATGGCAGCGAGTTTCCTTTTATACACATAAAGTATTAGTTTGTATATATATTTTGTACATTAGATTCCTCTGATGCCCAGATGATAACCGTCATCCAGAAAGCTAGGGGCGTTTACAGACTCACAACATAAGCATACCTGTGTCCAAAGAAAGAACATCATCTTTCAGTAGAGTACTAGGAGCAAGCATTGCTCATAAATAAAATTGATGCAACACAGTCATAATTCAATAGATCTAACTGGCACATACCAGCCTTACCAAACAAATACTGACCACACTAACCCTGAATTTGAGACATTACTTTCACTGCAATGATGAATATAAAATTAAACGTACCTTTTCTTTTTCACGTTCAATTAGAAAAAATAAGTATTCAAAGCTCCGTGGAATTACACCTCTCAAACTGTGAGTGAAATTGTCAGAATCAGATGGTCCTAAAGAGATTTTTAATTAAAAAGTTTCAATTAGTTAGTACTGTTTAATAGTAATGATTGGTCTTTTCAATATACTGTTATAGAAGCCTTCAGCAACCAGATTTTATTCTATTTATAGCCAAAGCACTGAATAAACACAACAAAATCAGTTTTCAAAATCTACGATGATATTCCACAGTCAGACTTAAACGTAGTCTAAGGGATGCCTGTGAAAGGTAACGCGGACAGAGAAGATAAGTCAAGTCTAGAACAGCATAAACTACAGGGACTTCCTTAGAAAACATACACAAAAGCGCTAACACAGGTACCTCAACCTTGATCTAAACAACCAGAGAAAAGTCCTCGCACTCACTTAATTTCTGTGCGGTCCTCTAAAACATGTAGAACATACTCTTTTTGGTTATTGCAGTAACTTTCAAAAGACAATTACAATATAAAGGCATTTAAAATTAACACTATATGAACAGCAAGAATATCAGAGGCTCCCTTCATATACAGAGGGGACCTTAAATTCCTAGTTGGCTAGGGGACAGTTATATCTCACTAGGTTTCCATTCGGAAGAGGGTTACCTACTAAAATTTGTTTCTACCCACGCAAGAGATATTGGCTAAACAGGGAAGCCAGAAGAATTACTCATTTTTTGAGCCATTTTAGTGGAAGTGTTTGATTTCATTGAAAATCTTTCTGCTGCTGAAAAGCATTAAAAAAAAAAAAAAAAGAGATACATTTTCAAGAAGAGCACCTATTCTTCACTCTTCTGGTACAAGGTACGAACAATTGCATTTAGCGCTACACCATTTTTTAAATCATACATGTTATCTGCAGAAAGAAAAATACCTAAATCACCTCTTGTGTTCAAGCAAGACGACATTTCAACTCAAGACAAAACCATTAAGAAATCACTGAAAGATTAAGCTCTCATGCACTTACCCATCATAGTAAAAGTTTTTCCTGACCCTGTCTGGCCACTTAGGGGAAAAGAAAACAAGAAAAAGAAAGGTAGGTTAAAAAAGCTTCATTCTCGTTGTGAATTTTTCATTTATTTGCATATCTTGTGGTAACTGGCAGTTTAATACGAAAATATATTTTCCCCTAGACTGAAGATAGGAAAAAAAGAAAAAGACACTGCCAAGTTGAAAACTGGTTAGCTAAAAAACCCTACGAAAATATAACAGAATTCAGTGGTCAGATTTACTGTTATATAAGTCACATTGCCTCCTCCACCAACCGTTTTCTTCTCCATTTCTGCTGGAAAGGGAAATACTGAACTCAGCATTGAAATAAGACCTTTCAAATTCATACATTAGAGCTAATTTTTTGTCTCAGTACTTTGGGTTTTATGCAAGTCAGTAGAACAAACCAAAAAACAGAAAAAAATACTTCCTTCTAAGTACACTATATCCTCTTTATAAGCATAGTGATTAATCACGCTAGAGAAATTTCAGGGCAAATTCATTTAATTTTTCTGTGCTTATATATTGTAACAAAGTAGATTTCACTTTGCAGTTCTGCAAATGCTGTGCTAGGCCAAAAACCCAGGAAGGTTTTGATTATATCAGTCCTTTAAGTTAGCATTTTTGACCAAAGTGCTTACTTGGTTTTCAAAAAGAAAAAACATTGTGAAAGCTAACATAACGATATTCATGCTACTAGTCATGTATATACTCCCATCTTGAAAACATTTTGAAAGTTAAAGTTATCATTCATGCGTTCTCCCACAGGCAGCTTGGGTTAACTAAAGAACTGAGCTGGCCAAATATCAAGTCAAAACAGTTTTCATTCCATTTCATCATGGATATAATGAAAACAGCTCTCTCTAACATTACAGTAAAACTTATCTTTTTAAACAACTATAATAGTACAAATGAAATTAGTTTACAATCCACATAATTGGCTTTACGTATTAGACCAATAGATGTATTTACGCATTGGCTATAAAGAGATGCCTCAGGAAAAGGAATAAGGAGTACTCTTCAATATTGCAAAAACATTCCCTACGTCATGCTGCACTGAGTAAAGAAGCACTTTAAAGGCTTACTGCAACATTAAGCAAGGCTCTGAGACTTCAAGCCACTAGTACTTATTTACACAAACTTCTCAAATATTGTAATTGATATGAAACACTTACTACGCAAAGATGGTTCCATTATAGCCATTCATACATGACTCAACAATGCTTTTGGCCACACTTGAAAACACTGACTCCTGGAGACAAGGGGGAAAAAAAAGGTAGTTGGCACCATTGGTTCAAATCTCTCTTCTATAAAGTTATTGGATAAAGAATACTAATAATATATAAAATATGTTGCATTCTTTAAAGTCAGAAATGTATCATGGCCTGTAAGAGTTCTCTTGCAACAAAGCATCATAAGTCTTTGTGACACAAATCACACCCTCTGAAAAAACTGTATTCCTTGTTTCTATCTGAAAGAATAGTGAACCTCAGCATCATAATGAAGACTTTCAAATATATATTATACTAATTTTTGTCCAGTGTTTTGGATTGTAATTAGGCTATGTTGTTTGTACTGTCAGTAGGTGAAAATTGAGCCTATCACATTCATCAAAATTTTCTATGTTTGCCATGAATTGGCTGCACTGCGGTGCATTCCGTAATCTGCAGAACTGCTATCCTCATCTATTTTCATGTATTTCTTAAGCCTGCTATGATAGCCTAGCTCCAAATCACAGCCTAACTGGCTCAGAGTGGTTTTTTCCCCCCTTTGTTTTGTGTTAAAGGGGCACAGTATACATTACAGGTTCTTACTAAAACTTCCCAACATTTTCTGTGCCGAGTTCTCCATGAAGGTGGGTGACATGATGCAGTCCAGAGCAAACAGCTTACTTCCTCATGTAAGAGACTTACCTGAAAGATGACATTGCCCTTTTATCAGAATAAGTTTAAAATACGTATTATGAAAAAAGAACTATTCTTACTCCCTACACATGACCAAAGTTTTATGATAGAACGGAACCCATCACAGAAACAACTCAGTGTTCAAACTGTTTTTAAAACGCTTGTTACATAGATTTCTTATAATTTTCCGCAGTAAGATAACATAGCAGGAAGGAAAGGCTTCCTGAAGAGAGTGGAAATGGAAATAAGGGGCTTCGGATATTAAATGGGATTGAAGTCCGGGATGAATCAATATTATGTTCAGAATTACAAACATAATCTTACAAAAATTAAACTGTAGGATCTTCCTTCCAGAATGACCTTTTCCTAGTAAAAGCAGTATTAGTACTATGCAGTAAAATCTCAGAACAATACATCTGTTTCAAGGCAAGTGCATAACAAGCAAATATAACTAAAGAAAAATATAACTAAAGAAAAATAATATTATAAGTTCCTAATGTACAAATCACCTCTTCAACATCAGCTACTGACTGCCAGCTGTTTTTATGTGCTTATCTCAACAGCAAGGTTTATTTTTGGTCTGTGTATTACTATAAAATTGAAAATTCTGTTTGTAGATGTTAATGTAAACCTTGATAAAAGAAATTATTAAAACTCTTAAAAAATATATTAAAACTATTAGAATTTAGTGTAATGTGTGTACTATATCTAAACATCCAACCAATCTCATCACAGCAAAAAAATAAGACCCAAGAAATCACATATGAAGAAAGGTCTAATGTAGCAGTTGCCATAATTTGAGGAAAAAGTGCAACATTTATCAGTTTTTACCTGTGTTGTTTCCATATTTGCAACATAATCAAAAGTGAAGATCTTTGGCTCAGGCTTCGAATGCAGACGAATGGTGTTCGATGACAGAACAGATAGACACAAGCCTTGATCTCCATCAGCTAACGCAGTTCCCTCTGAAGGGGGACGTATCCTCACGTAAACTTTGATAGCATCACCTTCAACACTAAATGAATATTTATGCATTAGATTATTTGGAAATAGATTTACCACCTATTTGATAAAATGAAATCACAAAAATCAGAGTAAGCATGCGGAGTCATACAAAGGTCTCTCCTGAAATTATACTACTTCTAGCTATA
Source organism: Struthio camelus (assembly GCF_040807025.1). NCBI lineage: Eukaryota > Metazoa > Chordata > Aves > Struthioniformes > Struthionidae > Struthio > Struthio camelus. The sequence continues at coordinate 51,076,736 of NC_090943.1, forward strand.
GACATGAATTCATTACAAGTTGTAGATACATTGAAGCTAAAGATGTGGCAGATTTAAAAATGAAGAATGAGAAGTTAACGGTGGGATTTATTGCTGTTGCACATAACTCTAGTTCTAAAAGAGCACATATCAGAGTGAACTTGATGTATACATGGATGATAAACAACAAAGCTGTTATAATATTAAAGGCTTTGGAAGTTTCTAAGATTTCAACCTCCTTCTTACTACTGGAGGTTAGAAAAGACTTTACACATGGAGTAGATGATGATATATTCCAGCAAGAAAGTTACTAACATTTTTCGTGGCTGCTCACAGGGAGGGAAAGAATAATCAACTAAATGATCCATGAGTCTGATAAAGTATAGCAACCCCTAAATTTAAAAGCTCCCGGCCTATTTCATCACATTTCTCAGTAGATGCACCAGGAAATTTAGCTTGAATAAGCAACTGCACATGACTATTATATTAAAGCTTTGAGGAATTCTGGCATAAATAGCACTATAATGCGTAAAGCAGTACATTCTTACTTGAATTGACAGCAAGCTTGGATTTACTTAACTGCTTCATTTTTTCCCAAAAGTCCATTATAGCATGAGGATATTATAACTAGCATTTATTTTTACTTTTGATAAACCAGAGAAAGAAATAGAATAAATTTAAAAGTAGAAAATGACTTCATGACTGAAACGTGGGGTGGGGGAATGACAGAGGAAAGGGCTAAAAAAGAACAGGAAGATGGATACAATATTGGATTTGAGACAGACGACAATACCTTGCCAAATTTTTTTTCAGTACATAACATTATTTTGGGCTGGGGCAGAAACTATTTGTGTTTATTTGGAGGAGGTTTTTTTGGTTTTTCTTTTAGCTTAGGACTTCCTCATGGAATTTAAGTTTACTGTCCCTTCAGAGATATTCCAAAGTCAGCTGCAGAGTTAATAGACAAATGAGAATTTACTGCATAGCAGCATTCCAAGAGGAATCTGATGCCTCAGAACAATAGTTTTATTAAGAGCAATTTTTAAATCCCTAGAAGGAAGTTTAAAGAGAAAGGCAATAACCTTGTGCAGGAAAACATTGAACGAAAAACAGACGTTTGTATGTTTTCTGCAATGCGATTATTCATAAACAGGAACTGGCAAATACTACCTACTTACCTAGGTGAGTTCAACAAAGGTAACGTAGGGTCACGCAAATCTCCTATAAAACAGGAGTGAAAAATACACATTAAAAAAAAAAAATCAAACAACATATAGTTATCTTAAGAAAAAAGAAAAAAACATAAGTAATACTGTGGGAAATAAATGGAGAGCCTAATAAATGTTTGTTCCATACACGTAGCAGCAGAACGGCACAAAAACAGTTAGCAAGTATCTTTCTTTGACACAATGTTTCTTGCAATGGTACAGAAATCTCTATTCCTGCAATAGGAGCAAATACAAGCTTTTAACTTCGTGTGCACAAGTAGCCTGCTGAAATGAATATGTTCATTGAATATAAATATTATGTGAATACACATAAAGTTTTGCAAGTGTTTTTGACAATTAGAAACATAAACGTTAATGGCATTATACATTCCTATTACATTTAAAAATTGCTAACTCATTGCAGGTAAAATAACAACACAGTATGAAATAGCTTCACTCATGTGATTGAGAAACTTGGCATCATAGCACCTGCGCAAATCCAAGCAGTTATATTGCTTTCACTTTTATGAAGTAACGCTGGGCATCACTCTGTAACACATACAGCTTTCCTGCACATACAAGCATCGTTTTACACAGCTTAACGTTTCAGTCTGAGGGCACATGTAACTCCATAGATATGCAGGATGACTTCGTTTTTACCTAAAGATGAATCTAAGAGGAAATTATTTCACAGAGGTCAAGTAAACAAAATTATTAACATGATAAAGTACTCAAATTTAAAAACACAAATAAAACGACAACGATGATTTACCAGAATATTCCAGTAAAGACCTTGTAAGGCCTCTAAACTTGCACAGGCTTTATTACAGGAGGATTTAAACCTGCGCTTTAAGAGCAAGATTAACAATAAAGGGCCAAGCCACCGGTCTTGATTAACATTCACGCTACACGAGCATCCTTCCGGCGCTACGTGAAAAACAGTCGCAAACGCACGGTGGGGCTGGAGCCTGTTTGCTTCGACCCACACCAAAACCTTTGGGCAGCGCGCTAACTTCCCCTTCGGACGTTTATTCCCGGGACGTTTGAAGCGCACGGCCGCCCCCTCCCCCCCAAGCCCGCCTCCCCGGCGCGAAGCCCCACGGCGGCAGCCCAACCCGGCCCGGGGCGCCGCCGCGGCCCCTTCGCGGCAGCCCCTCACCTTTCGTGCCGGGAGCCATGGTCCGCGCCTCACCAGCCGGCCGGCTACCCGCCCGTCCCCCCTCGGCCGCCTGCCCCAAAATGGCGGCACGTTTGAATTTGGCGCTAAGAGCCCCGGGCGGCGCGGCCCCGCCTCCCCGCTGAAGCCGCGACGGGCGCGGCCATTCCGTGTCAAGCCCTCCTTCCCCGCGCCGGCTTCTTTCCTGCCATTGGCGAGAGGCGCCGTTTCCCACTCGCCCCTCGCCGGTCACGTGACGGCGGAAGTCGCGCAGGGGGAGGAAACGCGTTGGCTGTGTCCCGCTAGGGCCGCCGTCCCCTCGCGCCTCCTCGGAGCCGGAAGTGCGTGGCCGGGGCTGGCCGTTGGCGGCCGAAGCCGGGCAGGGGGGTGGCGGTGGTGGCCGCCGCCATGAGCAAAAAGAACCAGGTCTCCTACGTGCGGCCGGCCGAGCCCGCCTTTCTCAGCCGCTTCAAGCGGCAGGTCGGGTATCGGGAGGGGCCCACGGTGGAAACCAAGGTAACGGCCTGGCCCTGCGCCCACCCGGGGGACTCCCCCCCCCCCCGTCCTCGCTTCCCCCCCGCGCTCGGGCACCGCTGCCGCCCGCCAGCCCCAAGTAGGCCCCTGGGTGCCACCGGCCCCGTTTCCGTGTGCGCCTGTCACGGCCTTGCTTCCCCCCCCCCCCCCAGCACCGCAGTGACCTCCGCGGCGGTGGGGTGGGACGGGGCTGCTGCCCGCCCCTGGCGGCAGTGCCCCCTCGCCCCCCCTCGGGCCTCAGACCCAAAGGGAAAAGCCCTGCGGCAGGGGTAGGGAGGTAGCACTGCCAGGCTTTTGCCCCCATAGGGAAGGGGGAAACGTAGTTATCGCCTTGAAAAATAGCAGAGACTGTCTTTGTAACTTGTTTTTTGTTTCTGTGTCGGAGTTTTTTTTATTAATTTTAAAAAAAGCAGTATCCCACCCCATTTCTGTTTTTAATAATTGCAGCCGTGGTGCCTTTCATGGGAGTAGCTGGCCCAGTGGCAGCAGTGACCAGCTGGTACCATGGCCCTGTCAGTACCGGGGCTCTGCCAGTGCATTCAGCGGTCTGTGGGGGCCGTGGGAGAAAACAGTCGTGATGCCCCAAATTTAATTTGCCTAATAACACTGAAAAGGAAAAAAAATATGTTTTAATTCTTAAAAAGTGTAGTAAAAAATATCAGAAAAAGGGTAATGTATATTGAGGTCAGGTCAGCTGACACAAACATTGCTGTGATGGTGAGGTGGGCAGGGCTGAGGCAGTAGGGCTCCGAGTCAGCTGTTTAAAAGGCAGGCTTTCTTGATGGCTCTGGGGTGTGTGTGTTTCCAAACTGCAGAGTTTCTGCTAACTCTAGGGTTTTACAGGATACCTTAAGAAAAATAGTCCCATCGTTACACTAATACATTAGAGAGAAATGTATTGTTCCCTGTAGGAGACTAAGGAAATTTAATTGTGGTGCAGTTTTGGTGGTAGTCCTGTTTGTGCAGTTATGTTATCGCCTAGTTGTACTGACAGAAACGTTTGGGGGACCCTGCAAGTGTCCTATATGCAGCAACCTAGGCGGGAAAAAAAAACCAGAATGCAATAACCTACCAACAAGTGGCTGATTGTCAGTGCCTTTATTTGAACCATGCTAGTCCCACTGTGAAACAAAGCTGGTTTAGCTACTGCTAAAACCAGCTTTGCCACCCGAAAGCTGTTTGTGAAACAGCGTCATCCTTTTTGAAGTAGCTTTGAATGACACTGTCCTTAAATGGAAGTTAGCTATGGTAGTTTGTTACTTAAAAGCACAAAATATCTTATGACCGTTGTTCAAATAGTATTGTGTCATCTAGTTAGGATATGTAAGTTATTTGTGAAAATATCTTCTGTTACGAACAGTCGAAGTATTGACTTTAACTTTGTGTCTCGTTTGCCTTTACTGCCTTTTAAGTTTCAATCCTAGTATGCAGTAAGACCTTAAGCTTTATCTATATGCTCTCTCTCTTTATATATGTATATATGTGTGTGTGCTGTATATACACACCCATAAGGTATATGGCTTAAGCCAATATCATCCGCTCTCTCCAGAGTGGTCGATGAAATACTAACAGCAATGACTTGTTAGAAAATAAATGTGTAAATTAATTTGAATTTGAGATAAAGTATGCCCTTAGCATGAGCTATTTCATTTCCTGTGAAAAACTGGAACTTGCCTATTTCTGTGGTAACTTCAATAGAGTAGGGTAATGCTATCTATACTTTTTCAGTTCCTATGATCTTGCCAAACTATGTTGTTGGACTGAGATTTCCATACCAACTCTCTGCCTTAGGCCACGTTTGTTTATATAAAATTTTCATCCTAGATTATTCTTCTTTCTCGGAGCATGAGTTTGGGAGAGTGGGAATGGAAATTGTCTTCCTTATGTTAATAAGGTTTATGATTTAATTGGGTAGCTTTAATAATAAAGCCACCATGGACACCTTTTCCCTTCTCAGTGTTTTGACTACAGCACAGAGGATTCAAATTTGGTCCCAGGCATTTAAGACTATCTTAGTGTGACATGACAGACATTATTTGTATGAACAAAGGCAATGAATTTCTTACCTTCCAAGTTCATGCTGCTTTGGTCTTTGAAAGCAAACATACTGTTTTTTTCCACAGGAACCTGTGTCTCAATGATGGAATTGGACTGTTAACCTTGTGCCCAGCTGCAGCGGCTCCCCAAGAGCCTGTTTAGTTGCCAAGTACCAGCAAATCATAAAAGAATTTGGCTCTGTCTGCTGTACTGGGATGAGGGCATAAGGGAGTGTGTCTGGTGGGTCAGAGTAACATACGCTCTTTTACCGAAGGGTATGACAGTAACTGTGTTATTTGGACAATGTGTGTTGGGAGAGCCTAGCAGGTCTCCTTACCAGCTTTACAGCAGAAGGGAAACCAGAAATTGACCACAGGATCACAGAATGGTTGAAGTTGGAAGGCACCTCTCAAGATCATCTAGTTCGAACCCCCTGCTCAAGGAGGATGACCTTGAGCAGGTTGCACAGGAATGTGTCCAGACGGCTTTTGAATATCTCCCAGAATGGAGACTGCATGACCTCTGTGGGCAGCCTGTTCCAGTGCTCAGTCACCTTCACAGTAAAAGAGTTTTTCCTTAGATTCAGACAGAACTTCCTGTGTTTCAGTGTGTGCCCCTTGCATCTTGTCCTGTCACTGGGCGCTACTGAGAAGAGTCTGGCTTCATCCTCTTTACACCCTAGATTACTAGCCCACTGTTGGCCGTTAGGAGTTGTGATTTAGACTGGTGGTAAAAATTGCTTTTATTTCTCTCCTGTCTAGAGAGAACAGCTTCCACTTCCCGATGATGATAGTGAGAATGGCAGTGACAAAGAGGATGAGCAGCCTCAAGTGGTGACACTGAAAAAGGGGGACTTGACTGCAGAAGAAGCAATGAAAATTAAACAGCAAATCAAAGAGGCCCTAAAATCAAGCGAATCAGGTGAATTTCAGACTACTACTTCCTGCTTTGTATAGCCAAGGAGAGAGAAATAACTATAAAAGGAAGCTTGATGATATTAGCTCCATTTTCTACTTGTTTAATATTACCTCTGATTAATAGCTTTTAATTTCTTAGCTAAAATAATTTGCACTTGTGATTGCTAGTCTGAAGTCTTTGACTGCATGCTCGAGATCTCTGGCTTTTTATAATGTTGCAGTTACATGCTTCCTGATTGTGTATCCTACCTCCAAGTAGCAGTAATCTATTTGTTTGGTGTGGGGTTTCATTATCAGCTTGATAAACAGTCTTTTTGTCATCACCTGTGATAACTTTTGAACTCGTTAATCAGTTCGGCAAAGTTTGGTAGAGAGACAGGGAGCCTTAATCATATGAGCTGGTAAAAAAAGAGTGCCTGGGGTAGAAGGAGTAAACTCAGATTAGTGCTTCTAAGGAGAGAATGGCTGGTGTGCAAGGTCACTAGCATGTTCAGGTAATTGAATGATCCACGTATTACTTGCTCAGAATCAGCCCCAGTATGTGCTGTGACTTCCACAGCTAGTGGTTCTGGGGACTTGGGAAAGACCTAGGAGTACTGTGGGGTGATTTGAGATGTGAAAGGAAGGAGATGAGCTGAAGGTTTTCAAGAGTGCAGGGAGCGAGGTTGCAGGATGAAAAGAGAGGGAGCTGGGATTTTCAAGGCAGGTATTTTGGAACATAGACTGTAGTAAACAAGCTGTAATAAACCAGGCTTTGTTGTTTCTGCTGCTCATGAGGCAATGGTTCATCTTCTGTGCCGTTTTGTATTTATGCAAATACAGAACAAAGTTTCAAATACCTACTTCTCGGGTCATTATGCTCTAAAAATGTAAACTTTTACACTGAAAAAACGCAACATCCCTTTTACCCTGCTTAAAACAAAATGATAAAAATTATATCTTATTCTCATTGCCTAGGCCTTATGGAAATAATGAAGTCTTTAGAGCCCTGGAGGAGAGGGATACAATATGTTAAATTATTGATGCAAGAAGATGGTGCAGCTAGTGTGGCAAAACGATTGTCCTTGTGGATTGATGACAGAGGAGTGAAATATGCCATTTCAACTAATACCTAGTGCCTTGGCTCTTAATGGGAAAGGGATAATTTCATTGCATTGTTACATCCTTTTTAACAATCCGATTATAGCTTTACATTCTTAATAAAATAAATCAAAACAACTCTTGATAATTCTGGAAAGAGGTGATCTAGCTATTCTCAAAGATCTTAATGAGTTTACTTATTTTAGCTTTCTAAAAGTTAGATAAGCAGCTAAATGAACTGGAGTAATGCAAATAAGACTTCTGCGGCAAAGCGTAAGCCTTGGTCAGAGTTAGATGAAAAGCTAGGAAAGATGCAGAAGATCTCTTTTCTTCCACGCGTGGCTGAAAATCAATCTTCCATACAACTTGAGAGCCTTCTAATATTTTTTTAATGAAAATGCAGTCTCCACTGACGTCAATTTCAGCGTGACACAACATGAGCAACTTAAAGTTCTGTAAATTGTTCTGAGTGGACTTTGACAACAGCTTCAGGTGTAAACTCATGCCAGAGATATATTATGTAAAACTAAATAAATTAGTTGAATGTAACACATGATACAATAGTGGCAACAAACATATCTACAGGAAAAAAACCATTTCTTTGTAACATTGTTCTTGATTCAGAGTATACAAGGTTTGGAAGGGTTTTATCTAAGTTACTGAACAGGCTTTTCAAGAATGGAAAGATGAAGTGGTGTGGAAGAGGTTGTTGCAGTTAGGTAGTGAAGGCATGACATCTGTGAGTGTTCATCATTCAGCTATTGTTGATACAAGTGCGTTGAGCATCCAAAAACGCTTCCAACATAACACAGGATATGAAGAAGTGTACCTTTACTTTTGTGTGTGTGTGTGTATGTCAGAAGACTTGACAGGTTATAAGTCGATATTACTGTCTTTAGTGAAAATGTATTGAACCAATTAACCATTTAGATCTAGAACCTTACAAGTGTAAAATAAAAAGATAATTCGTAGAAGTTGTGGAATTTTTCCTTGGTTAGCCATTGTGGCTATTTCCAAAGGCTATAAACTGAGTTTAGAGCCGAATGGGAGGCTAGCATAGAGCTATTAGTATGACATCCATAGCTTCTTCTGTCTTTTTCTACCATTTGGATTAGAAAATTCAGATCTGTGCCACAGATCTGTCCTTGAGTAGGAGTATGGATAAAAATTGAAATGATAGACGATGGAGAAGTCAAATAACAGTAGAAGGAACAAATACACTGAGAATTTTATGTTTTTGAAAAGCACATTGATGAAAAATTCTTAGAATTTTATAACGTAGGTTAGCTTCAAACTGAATAAAACTATCTGATTTGTTTCTGCAGGTAGCTATGTAAAAGTGGTAGGCCTAAGCAATGAGGGGACCAAGGGCTGTATTTATGCAGTTCAAACTCCTCTGAGAAAACACGCTCAGCTTTCTGATTGCTCTGTGATTTCTGCTACTGAAGTGTAATGCATGTGCCTGGTGATGTTGTTTGTAAAGCTGTCACGTGTTTTCTTTTTAAAAGGGGAGTCACCTTCTAGGTGTTGGGGGAAATAGCCTACTGGAAGAAAATGGCATGATTCTTTCCGAGCAATTTCTTTTTCATGTGAGCAACTGTTATAGCAGCCACTGGAATCTTGAGTGATAACAGTAGGAGGAGAGATGATTGTATAAGGCTGCGCAGAAAGAAGCAGTTGTCCATGAGAGTCTACTGAGATGGAGCCCATGCTGTGAAAAAAGTCCAAAAGCAGCTGATCCACTAACTTGAACACACAGTGTGAAATGGAAGTGTATTTGAACAGAGTAACCGAACCTCTTCTCTGATGGAAAAATGACGTTCCTAGGACATAAATGTATGTAGTGAGCTTAGTAGTACTGAGTCCCTGTAGGGCTTTGGCACTTCTGCTTGTCACCCCTTCATCCCTTGAGTAACAGCTTGCAGGTGGAGAAAAAAATACACAGTAGGGAGTAGCAGGATTGTTGAATCACTGTACTCTGGGGACTGCTGCCCTCTGTTCTACGTTATTGTATTACTATTTGCTCGTCTGCTTTTGCTATCAATATGAGGCCTTGGCCTGCTTTCCCTTTTTTTGCTTATGGAAGTGAACAGGGTATGTGGTAGCATGCTCCTCTCCTGTGGAGAGGACCAGGTGTGAGATTTTCAATGGAAGTATAGGTGACAGTGCTCAGTTTGCTGAAGGCTTCTTTGAGACTTTGTTTATCTTTGCCGTACCAGTCTTATTTCTAGATTTAAATTCTGATTTCTTGTCAGAGGCAGATATTTAGGCAGCTGATTACTTCTAGTTTAATAGAGTTTTGAGTAACATCTTTCTTTACTCTCTTTTTTCGGATAGTTATCACATGTAAAATGGCAAGTATAATGAAGGTTTGATGTTGTATAATTTGATTACGTTTCTTGTTGCTTTGACTATTTCCCAGAGCTGACAGTGAAATGAATTCAACAGATACTAGGCCATAATATATGTCACTGAATCAGAACATCAGTGAAATTATGTGAAGATGGAAAGAGTAACAGGGAAACCAATTTCAGAACTGCTAACCTTCCTTTCCACCATGTTGAGATTAAGGCCAATGCACTTTGATAGATCATAAGTAATGTGTTTCTAACTATCTATTGTGAATAGAAACTTTCTGTTAGTTTTCCAAAACACCAGAAATAACCAGTTTTGAGGTTCTGCTCTCCCTTATCTGTGTATCTGTAGTGATTGTCTTTATCTGAAGGTCCTTGTCCTCAGGCTTTGGCTTGGGGGGATATTATTCTAGGATTTTACAAATGTCATTTACTTTCTTCTCCTTCATTTTGTTCCACAACCCATTTGACATGACTGCGCTTTTTTTATTTCAAGCACCAGCAGTTCCTGTAACTTGCTTTTTCTTTAAAAGATGAGCTTCAATCTTGCATTAATTTGGCAAAAATAGCTGATTAATGTTCTAGCCTTGCTTAGCTGTCTCCTGAGGCAGAGCAAAATTTAGTAATGCTCTTACATTGGCCTTGCAAGTATAGTAGTGGAGAACTTCTTTAGCTGGCATAACCTTTCCTATATTAAAAAACCTCCTCCTTTGCTGAAATCTTTTTATCCATGGAAGACTGACTTACAGGCTTTTTAAAAAAGAAGTTGTTTGTTTACCAACAGTCATTTTGCTTAAGATTTTTATGTAGCATTTTATAAATAGTTTCTGTCAGTTCAGAGATAAATAAAAATGGTCTTATGAGAAATTAAATTTGCACAAAAGAAAAGATGGTGATTGCTGCAAGATACTTTCCCCTAGCATTCATTATAGTCTCTGGAATTGATTTTTCTGCTGCTTTTCTAGTTCATCTGGCCTCTGGGACGTTCTGATACCTCCTGACAAATTTGGTCATCTGCATGTGTCCTTACTCATTCAAAGTCTCTTTAATATTATTCTTGTGTCATTCTATATGCTGGGGGATGGATGAGAAAAAGAGAGGAGAGCCAAGGAGAATCCACTCTGTTCTGCTTGTCCTGAGTATCAGAGTTCTTTCCTTAGCTTAAGCACTGTTTTATCATGTGAACAGTAGGAATCTAAATCAAGCCTGTTTTTATAGTATTTAAAGCCCCCCCCCCCAAAAAAAAAAAAAATCCCAAAGATCGTTTTAATTCAGAATGTCCTCAATAGTGAGTGAGGCTAATTATCTGAGGAAGATTAATGTTTTTATCTACGTGGCACCAATGTGTGGAATTCATGTAGTGAATGCTTCTGAAGACATATATAGAGAAAGGGTGGTGAGGAAGCACTACAAAAAGGAAGTATCTTCAACTGATAACCCAAACTTCTACCCATAGCAACCAGTAAGAAATTTTCCAAGTTACCATAATTTTTTTTCCCAACCTTTGCCATTAAATAGGTATGTTTTGAAATGTTTTGTGTGCTCCTCCTTCCTGACATTCCTGCCAGTTTGGTGCGTTGTGCGTTTCCTGCTGCAGCCTAATACACCCATGTGGACAGAAATCCGCCCTACTGAAAGATGGTGCTACAGACTACACAAATGAATACCACCCCCCCCAAAAAAAAAAAAAAAAGTGAAGAGCAGTATTTCTTTTTCAGTCCCTCAGTTCTACTCTTGTAAGATACAACTTGTAATTAACGGAAGAAAAAACCCCTTTCTGAATTTGTGGCTTCTTGAATTTATGTCACTCGTGAAGTGGATTTTCAACTCAACATCTGATTATATCTCTCTTAGTCTAGCAGTGTAAAAGTTTGTGATCCAGGCATAAACAGTTATGACTAAGATCATTCACAATTTGAACTGTGTAGTTTTGTCTCTCATCTTATCACTGGTGCTTTTTATTATTTCTCCTGTGATACTGGTTGGTTGGTATCTTGGTTGTCTTTTAACTGATGTGTTCTAATGCATTTATCAGGAATCCTTTGCCTGATTTGTAGTACTGATACAGTCTTTTATAAAGGCTCTGTTTTAAAAACTACCAACACTGAGATTGCTTCTTCAGTCTCTTCTTTGTCCTGCTTAATAATGATTAAAAGATCAATTTCTGGAGGTCATCAATACAGACAGTAGCTGGCACGTATCAGTCTGGTAAAATTAGAAAGGATGAGGTGAAGTTTTTTAGCAGCTTAAAAATGTCATCCTAACAAATCAACATTAAATTCTTGCATTGCTAAGTCAAATTCTTTTGAAATGCATAATCTTTCTGTTCTCCCTCTTTCCACAAGTTGCTTAGGTAAGGCCAGACCTGTGGTGTTTCCTTATCTGATTCATTCTTTGTCAAGCACTGATGACGCATCTTAGCTCTCTGAAGTTGGCCTGAGATTCCTACTGAAATTAATTTCCTTGAGCATATATATAATAAAATTCTGACAGTGTTCTACGCGTCCAAGAACTAAAATCTTTTCCTTTGTTGCAGAATGATACACAAATAATACTGAGGCCCTGGAGTTCAGAACTAAGCCAGTTGCCATTTTAGTGGTGTTTCTGAGATTTGTTCTGTTTATGCACTTTGCTTATAAAGATTTTAAATTCACGTTGCAAAGATATCGATCAGTTTCTCCATCTGGTAGACAAGGTGAAAAAGTTAATGCAGTTCACAACATGTGCAGCAGAAGAGCTGGGAGTAAAATTTGAAACTTCTGATTTCCATTTTTCCATGGAATATGAGTACGTAATTGTTTAGCTGATCTATTTTGCAGGTATGCTTTTGTTAGTTTTTTAAAGTTTTATTTTTTTAATTTACCATTCTAAGAAAGTGTAGTAACCACTCTTAAAAGAGACTCTAAAGAGACTTTTTGATACTTCTCATGCTTCTGCAACAGCTAATTGCTTTGAAGTGCTGTTTCCACAGCTGCGACTGGTACTGTATGCAGTCGGTGTGCTGACTGACAGAAGTACATAGACAGCTGGGTCTGGTCATAAGTGAAATTTCTCTTATAGATGCATCTTTGCAGGACTCAGCTTATATCATTTGCCTCAGATCTTGTTAAATTAGAAAAACTGACTCTCTGTATAAACACGAACTCCATTATTCTCTTGTAGCTGACCAACAGTCAATAGGGGAATTTTTTTACATTAAGCTTCTGAGCTGCAAAATTGAGTTTGTGATGGGAAAAATTTATTTAAATTTTTTAAGGTTAGCGCAGCTTCTGAGGAATGATATGTAGTATATCTTGATTGGCTAGATGTGGTATATTTTCAGAAATAGTTATTTTTCTCTCTCAGAATTTACTGTGGGCACTTCTTAAAACTTGTGCATGTGTAAGTTTAAACTTACATGTACAACATTTAAACACCTGTGTTTTCACATAAAATTCACAATGGAGCCATTGATAAACATGCTTATAATAACTACTATTGCTGGTTATTTCTTGTAGCTATAATGCTTTACCAATGCACAAATACTGAATTATATTCCAAAAATCTGGTTAGTTATTTTCTGCATAGTATTAGTCCCTTGTATGCTACTGCAGAAGTCTGCACTCTGCAGAAGTCATTGACAGGAACTGGTGCTTGTTAAGCTAGTGCTTTAAGCTAGGTTTCTTCCTAAGAAATCTGTGAAAATTGAGGAATTCTAGGTGAAGTTCCCTAAGCAAGGTGATGTCTTCAAAGCATTTAATACATCAGATGTAATAGTTGTATTGTGTTTTTGAAATGTTATTTGCTCTAGTACGTATGGACGACCAGAGTTAGTCAGTCTTAATGTGTTTTCAGGGCATAGTTTGGTAGCTTTGCAGATATGAAGAAACTCTGAAACATTCATCCCATATAATAATAAAAGGCAGGTTTATGGCCATGTGATCTTTTTAATTGTCTCTATAGGACAGTAAATGAAAAGCTTTGTCTTGTATATGTGACATTTAGTCATTTAAAGAGGTACCATAGTTCTGAAATAAGTGCATTTGTTATTGTGGATTTAAAAAATAGTGAAGTGGATTTAGAGGATCATATAAAGTGTATCATACAGCATAGAGGATAATATAACATTTGACAAGTGGTTGAAGCTGGATCATGTGGGAGGAGCTCTGCTACTTACAGTACCTCCTAACTTAAAGCTCTGGTTAGTGAGAACCAATTTCTATTAGTAACTGTGGCAGAAGGGCTTGCCATGAAGCAGATATGCGTGCAGGAAGGACATTAGTACAGTGGAGACTGTATGACCAAAAAATGTATTTTCACTATTGCTTTATTATTTCAGATGTCTTGCTGATCTTGGCTATGGGGAAACAGACAAGATAATAGTGAAGTTCTCTATATGTGTGTGATCTTGTGAAGATGAGTTCTGATTTTATTTGCGTTGTTATAGATGGCGAACCAGAACCTGCTGATGGAAAAATTATGTTCAGGAAGCCCACCAAACGTTCCTCAGAGAAGTTTTCGGGCCTCAATGTAAGTTCAAGTAAGAAGATGAAAGAGGCGAAGAAAGCTAAAAGAGAAGCAACTACACCTCAGAGTGCAGCTAAGCAAATAAAAAATAGCAGTCTTCTCTCATTCGATGATGAAGAAAATGATGATTAGGAGTTGTATGTATTTATATTTTATATACCATTTCAGGGATCAGAGTAATATTGACCATTTTCTTAGAAACTGAGGCTTGTTGTCCGAGTCTTCTCTTACTCTGTTATAATCCAACTAGAGCAACAGTATAAAATTAGCGATAGCAAAATCGAGCTCATTTTTTTCATTTCAGATGGAACTGTATAAGCAGTATCTATGTCTTTGTTTTTAAAAGAGAATTTAAACATGTATGTCAAAGTTATTTGAGATCACAGATGAGTAGCAAAATACACCTGTACATATCCAGCTTAAATACATTTTCAATCAGTGCATTTTAAAATGTCCTCCTTTACCAAAATAGCATTTCTTCTCTATTTAGTGGCCCTATTTGATAGTTGTGTGGTTTTACCTTGTTCATATTGACTTAACATTCAAAAGAAATGGACTGCATTCCTGTGGAGTGCGGACTGAAGTCTTTTGCCTCATATCTTAACAAAACTTTGCACTGAATTTTGCGCGTATGGTTTGGCAGATTAGCTCTTCTAAGAGCCTTTCCAGTAAAGTGAGCCTTCAGTTGCTAAAATCAGGTAGCGTTAATGCTATCTTCAGTGAATGCAGTCCAAGAAGCACCAAATTTGTTTGTGCTAGTAAGAGGTAAGGAATTTGATTCTAGTTGATTGTATCAGCTTCTGCAAAAGAAAGATGTGTAAACTTTTGGAGATTGTGCGCTTTGGTTATCACACTGATAATCAAGACGCGCATATATACATTCATATTTGAGATCTCAAACAGTTTAAAAACATGTATTTTATCATGAAGCTGTGGAAAACTGCTTTGGTTTTTGTTACAGTATGAAATTCTAAGCAGGAAATCTAAGTCGAGAAATGTTATAGCTGTGATACAAAGCTTTAAAATTCTTCACTTGACCATGTAAAGTGCATTGAAATAGACCATTTCTGCATAATTTATGTAACAGCATCTACTGAAGTTCACAATAACATTGAGAACTGATGGGACTGGGGAGAACAAGGGGTGGAAATAGGACTAGTGACTTTGACGTGATTTGAAAGTGTTATGTGTTCTGCCATCATATGTAAGCAAGACCTGAGCCTGCTGCAGAATATGAGGCAATGGAATCGATTCTTCTGCTGTGTGACAGGATATTCAAAATTATTCAGCCGTAAAGCTTCATTGCGGAGCAAATCTGAAGTTGCTGTATGAAACAGCTGTTTTTAATTTGTTAACTTGGTATTAAACAATAAATTGTTTTCTGTATGTGGTCCAAATATATTTAAATTCAGATTTCAGGGCATAAAATGGGATTTTTGGAGTAACCTGCTTTCATATGACTCCAAAGCCTCATAAGCCTCTTACGATTGCTGCCTCTCTACATAGTAACTTCCTGCAGCATAAGATCAGATGTAAATTTATGTGCTATTTCACACTAATTTCATCAGTGCATGTTACCCTAATTTTGAAAATAAATAGATACATTGTGGTTTCAGAAAATTAAAAGCAGACCTGTAAATGGATATTAAAGTTTTGAGGGAGCACTGGTCTGGTGCTAGAATTGCCAGAGGGGCAGTATGGTAACTAGACCCTCCCCATGAGGGCATTTTACATTTGTACATACATCATTTTTCTGTATTCTGCATATATAAGAAAGCAAGTCATATATAGGAAAAAGAAACATTGAGTCAAAGGTTTCCCAGGGATTAATCTTTCTGTTTATTTTCAATGGTAAAAACTTGTTTGAATACATTTTCTAAAAATGAAATATGCCCATGGGATATCCTATAGAGTTGCAGTATGCTGAAGGAATATTTTGTGGTATATCTGGGATGGAGTAAATATTCTGACTTGCTGTGGCCCATTTGAAGGAGTGAGTTAACGTATGAATGCTTACCTAAACTTTTCTGACTCTGTTTGTCAGCACAAAAATACACTTGCGCACATTTTTTCTCGCACCGCCTGAAAGCTCTTCACTTTAGCTGCAAGGCGGTTCCAGAGACGTGGTTATCAAGAGGTAAATGCTTGCCAAGGATCAGAGGGAATTTAGATTTACCTTACAATTTGCGAGGGCCCTTCAAATACACAGCTTATTTGGCACATTCAAAACGAGATTGATGTCTTGTTTGAGCTCAGTCAGAAATTGCATTTAAACAAAATTTACTCTTTTTAGTGAAAGACTTGTGAGATTGAAGGCCAGTAAAAAGGGAGTTATCTGAAAATATCGGGTAGAGTACTTTTGCTTAATCATACTTCCTGCCCTGCGACTTCATGGCAGACGTCTGGAATGCAAATAAATTAATTGGGTTTGCTTGGAAATAATATAATGGAAGGCATGTTGTTCTTCAGGCAACACAGCAGGGAAAAGAAAGGCAGATACGGAAACCCAGTTTCTTTCCTTTATTCTGTCTGTGATTTGTAGTGCTCTGACCAGGAGACCTTTGTATTCATTGTATTTCATTCTCGGTTCGCTTAACAATAACTAATTGGATATGTTTTATTAAGAGGTGTGAGTGATGCACAAACGCATTTTAGTCAGGTGGTCATGTGAAAATTCACTGTTCTTAATGTGACACACCAGGAAAATTATACACGCCATCAACTCCCCGTGAAACCTGTGACTAAAGAGAACAATTACTTGTTCATTTAGGAAAGACATGTGAAACTGTCTTAAGCAATCACCTGTCTTAAGCAATGGGCCTTGGAAAAAATAATAATCACAAGAATTTTCTGATAAAAGGGAAGCCAAAGTAGAGTGCATGGATGTGGGGCTGGGACTGGAATGGACAAATTTCTCTGCTTTTTCTCTCTTTTATTCCTTTTCCCCTTCCCTTTCCTTAGTGGGAAATACTTTGTTGTTGTTTGTTTGTTTGTTTGTTTGTTTTTTCCCTTCTGGAGCTTGCTTGGCTAAGTGTGAGAGAAGTGCTGTGGAGGAGCAAGGTGGAAATACATTAATCAGATTAGTAAGCTTAGTTGGCATAGTTAGTTTAGTCAGATGTGGCCTGTTACCTAATATGGGAATCTTGTACAGTTTTATTAATAAAAGCTTTGATAGTTCCTCGTTCATTAGGTCTCCAAAACATTTATTGATGGCAGTACTACTTCTCACTATGTGTAGCTTAGTAGTAAGCTGGAACAAACCTGGTGAACTGTTGTAGCATGGTAACCATGGATGCTTATAGTGGAGGCTGTGCTATGTTACAAAGATCACAGAGCAACTCGCCTTTCTGGGTGATACCCAAGCCACTTATTTCAGGGCAAGGCTGGTGCCTGCCATAAAAGAGTTAGATCAGTCTGTTTTTAGAAGAAATAGCATCTTTTTCTAAATGATAGGAATCAAAAATTGAGATAGAAATTGCAAAGACATGGGACAGAGTGAGCAAGAAAATGTAAGTGGAGAGAGGTGGCCCAAGAGTTCCTCCTTCCCTTGGTTATATCTTTAGCCTGTCTCATAAGGTTATTTTTCTCCTCAAATGAAAATAAATTCATGGGGATTGCAAACGTTCATTTCATTGGCCTAAACAGGAACGGATGAGTGAGAATGCTATTCTGAGAGGTTTTTTGTCCGGCACTTCTCCAAGAAACATCATTTGGAGGATCAAAGGCTGTGTTTTGCAGACACTCTGAGCACAAGAAGTCTGTATTTAGCTGTTTTAATTATACATTACACGTTTTTAAAATTTAATTTAATGTATTTTTTTTACGGTGCTTCACTATATAATCCTGTTAGGAAACTGCAGGTTTATAATGAAGCAGGAAGTAGCAATGTCATCGCTTTGGCTGATTGTTTCCCTTGTGCTGTAGTGTATTAACTAAGTAATGCTTCACTTGGCTGTGTAGAGCCCATTGCATTCTCAAGGACATCAGGCATGCCTGAAGATGAGTCATTACCTTTGGTAAACCATAAGAGGTGTGATATGCAGTCTCAGCAAGTGTTTGTCCATTGAAGTCAGTTAATATCCTATAGCCCTTTCCCCTGGCAAGATGCCATAAATCAATCCTTTATGCATTCATCAGATGGAAAGGCTGGTATATCAGCTGCCTCTCCAGTATTGTCCTGTTATTCCCATTCCTATGGGGAGGTGTTAATCTGCAAAAAGATTTTTTGTGTTGTAGAAATCCCCTTCCACCCCACTTCCTTGAGAGCTTTCCAGATGCAGCAGTGACAACGGTAGGAGAGAAACACCACAAGGTGTTGTGCAAAGGGCAGTAACCTCCTGTAGACCTCCTCAAGACTGTGAGAAGCAATAAAATCTCAGAGCCAACCCCTGGAAAGTAACTTCTTCCGGAGGAAAGTGGATGGGACCAGTATGGAAAATTACCCTAGACTGAATTTTATGGCGCTTTTCCCATCACGAGCTAAAGCAACAGCTGGCAAAGGCAGTTTTCCTCGGTAGGGAGTTGTACAAGAAAGTGGCTTTGGTGCCAATCCAGTACATACGGCAAAGGATTCCTTTCCCTTGACTCCCATGGCGTTCCTCAGTACAATGCCTGCTAATAGGTAAGGCCATGGGTAAGAGGGAGCTACCTTGTAATAGGCAGAAGTTATTAGAGGAAGTTGTTGTCAAGCCTCCATGGGGTAACCGTGATCACTGCGCACTTTTAGTTCTGATATCATAAAAGAGTTTTTCCCTTAGGGACAACATAGTAACAGCGAACTTTAAAAGGGCAGATTATAAAACTATAAGGAAAATGGTTAACAGCAGGCTGAAGGGCAAAGAGAAATACTTAAAAACCATAGAGATCTGCCTGGAGGCTATTTAAGAACATTGTATTAGAGGCACAGATGGTTTATATACCTCAGAGCAAAAACATAGCGTATGAAGAAGAATGAAACTCACAGGGTTACGTGGGAGAAAAGTGAGTATAGTAAGGCTGAAAATGCATCCCTTAAAAATGACAACTGTCTGAATGACAGACTAGGAATCGTTGTCAGGAGAGTGGAAAGAGCTAGAAAGTGACAGTACTAAGAAAAAGGCTATAGCAGCTGCTGCCTTTGGATCCCCAAGATAAAACACTGAAAACAGTGATTCTAATAAAGTGCTGAGCACTTGCCTTTGAAAACTGGGCTACTCCAGATGAGATTTCAGTAGAAAAACAGGAGAATGAAGAGAAAAGCTCTTCATCTGCCTTAGCTAGCACAAGACAAAATCTTGATAAAGACAAAGCAGTCCACAGTATTAATATGTGAGTTGGCTAAATTTAAGGGTAAGGGGGATGTAGCTGATTCAAACATAGTTTCTCTACACTAGGACTTTAATTTCGCCTTATCTTAGATTCAGTGCCAAAAATACTGTTTTTAATCTGTGCCAAAGAATCTAGAGAGAAAAAGAAATCAAATACTCTAAAAAGTCTAAGTTTAGTAGAAGAAAAAAGTCTACGTTGGTCCACTACAGCTTTGGTCTGAGAGGGATACTACCTGATCAGGATGTAATGAAGTTTGCAAAGCTTTTTTACACCAATGTGCAATGAGACAATTTAAGCATTTTGTTGTCACGTATAGGAGAACAGGGACACGCTAATTATACACTGAAGGGGGAATGAACATCTCGAGTATCTCATAGATGTCCTTGAAATCTAATGATATGTGCAAGGAAGTATCCTAGTGAAATCAGGAAAAGTTATTTTCTGGCTTATGTATAAGGAAAGGCAGGGGAAAGCTAGAACAACTGTTTTGGCAATATGAACTTGATCCACACAGTCCCAGTGGGACTAGAGTCCTGGCATGGAGGCTGTTTTATTCTGCCCTGTTAAATTGAAACAAACAATTGAGCTGCTTCAGTCCCTCCTTTTTTCTCCTCTGACATGCCAACTATCTCTAGAGAAGAGATTAAGCGTCGTTCAGATCAGCACTGCGGCGGCAGCAGCAGCAGCAGTTTTGTAATTTAAGGACTGCATAAAATTTATGGAGCACTGAACAGAGCTTAAATCAATTTTATGATTTTCATAAATTATTGCAAGCAGACCGTGTTTGTGAAAGCCAGTGATGTTTAAGCTATCTGTCCAGTGGACAACAACATTCAAAACAGGGATTTTCAGAAGCACCTATGGGAATTACGCTTTCAAGTTTGATGGGAGTTAGAATATTTGTTCCTTTGAGCTACTTAATATTCTATTGTTAATGTTTAATCATGCCAAATTTCTTTAAATATTTGGTAAAAATCAAAATCAGAGGAAGGTCAAATTCACAGCAATGTTTTAATTTCATTGCTATTCTGCTTAATGTGCTTATAAACAGGGAGTGAGTTACTTGTAATTCTAGTTCCGGTGAAATACCACTTTGGGACTTGAAGAATTAACCTTTTTCTTACCGTAGCGTCTTTTGGGGTTGTTGTTGGGGCCCTATTACTGGGATGAGCCTTGATCTCTCTGTCTGCTTGAGGCTGTACATGCAAATTACTCTAGCTGCTACAGAGAAGGATCTGGCAATAGATCACGAAGAGGATGAACAGCTGGTTCCTTGTGGCATGTTTCAAGACTAAGATAAATATTATTCTATATATTATAGGTAGGACTAGAGGTTGAACTTTACTCCTCAACTGGCAACCAAGGTGGAGCTGATAAAATACAGTTCCCATTTCATCCTATTTTGTATATAATTTGTGCTTGAAAGAGCCCTCTGCTCGCTGGGCGTTATACCCATCAGGATACGGATAGGTTGGAGACTTTCCATCATATTGGGATATTTCTGTATGTTTAATATGCCACATTTAAACTTCTCCAACTCCTCTAAAAGAAATCACTGTGTTTCAGATTATTGCAGACTGAATATGCTAAACATGGGATTAATGAGAAGAACTATTATTCAAATCCTCCATTCTGTATGGGCAGCCTGGGCTAAGTTCCTTTCTGATGTTACTTCATTGCTTTCAATGAAATGACGCCGATAGATACATTAGCTGCTTATTAGTCTTGATAAAGTTAGTCTGAGATGAATATGCTGGAGTTCAAGGAAGTTGTATTGAACTCTCCAGGACCTTGCCATTGAATTCCTGCAGTCATCAATTTATTATAAATGATGAGAGTGACTGACTCAGCAGTCATTCTTCTGCAGAAATGGATCTGTGACTACCATGACTTAAAAACTGAGCACAGGCCACTATGTGAGGAAAGCTAATGTAATTTTGGGCTCTATGAATAGATGCGTCATGGTGAAGAAATGTGTAGTAATCCTACCCTAATTGTTCTCTGCTCCAGACCTTAGCTGGAGTAATGTGTCTACCTCTGTGCACTATACTTCAAAAAAGAAAGATGTAGGCCAAATGGACAGTTCAGCGGAAAGTAGTGGTATTGATCAGAAGTCTAGAAAACATGACCTTTCAGGATAGGCTGGATGAAGTGGGACTATACATCCAGGCAAAGGAGATGCAGAGGAGGGAAGATTAATGTGATAACACTCTTCAAATATGTAAAGCTTGCTGCAAAGAGGAAAGTAATAAATTGTTCTCTGTGTCCACTGGGAATAGAAAAAGAACTAATGGATTTGAATTGCAGCAAAAGAGATTTAAGGAAGACATTAGGACAGGCTTTCTAGCTGTAACGCTGGTGAAGCACTGAAACAGATTGCCTGGGGAGGTTGTGGGATCTTCATTGCTAGAGGTTTTTAAGAACAGGTTAGACAAACACCTGTCAGGAATGATTTGGGTATAATTGATCCTGCCTGAGGGCAGAGGGCTGGACTAGATGACCTCGCAAGGTCCCTTCCAGCCCTATTTTCTGTGGTTCTCTGATTAGTAAGGCTGATGTGATATTCCTAGGACCTTACCGTTCCTTTACAAGGAAAAATGTGCGATAGTAATACCAAGAGGCAGATATAAGCTGACAATATCTGGAAAAAATCAAAGCTTAAGGTTAATATCCTACACTTAATTAACACTTGTATGCATATAATAAAAATTGCAGTTGTTCAAAGGCTGAATACTCAGAGGTTATACAACTAAGTCCTTTGTGACCAGACCCTGATCTTTTTAATAGCAGGAGAATCTGTTTCTTCTAAGACCTATTAGCTTTACATATTGCAACTTTCATTTTTTCACTTCAAAAAGTAGCGCGCATTGTTTGTTAGCATCTAACATACTCCAGGTGGGGTCACTCTCATTTTCCATGTCATCACACATTTGGCCACATGCTACGCTTTTACTCGCGTACTCCCACTCCAATTTATCATGATGCTAGTGCTCAGTTTCACAATGTGGCTGTGTTTAACTCACTGATATCCCTGTTAATGCATGCGGTACATTTCTCTCCGTTCTCAGACACTGTATATTCCTCCTGCTGCTTTCTGCTCACATGTTCTTTTATTCCTATTGATAACTTCCATTTTCATCTGTCTTTTGCTGCTTTCCCTTCAAGCTGTGCTTGCGTTACAAACCGCGGTTCAGCAGTTTAGCGGTTGGATTCCATCCAAATATTACCAAATGCCACGTCTTTTAATATCAGGCAGAGCAGCTTGAATTTTCTTCATCAGAGTATTGTAAAAGACACACTGGCATGTTTTCTGTGCAAATGCCAAAAAAAAAAAAAAGTTTAACAAAAGAAGGGGGGTGTGAAGCAAGCTGAAATGTCTGCATTCCCAGAATTTAATAATTTCCCCAGTTTCAGGTTTTAGTTCATGACCCAGCTGCTGGTTTATGTAACTCAGTGGAACTATGCCAGTTTAGAAAAGTCAAGAATTTGGCACTGTCACATTTGTGACTGGTGGTACCTTACTGTTCAGAGACTTGCACCTCACATGTTTTGGAGATAAATGAAGGACAAGCTACGCAGATATCGTGGTCTGTCCGGATAGCAGCTACCTTCCTTGTCTTTGTTGTGCATTCTTTGTGCACATTCCCCAGCTTCTGCTGTGTCTCTGTGCCGGGGGGATAAAGTACATCTCTCTTAGGAGCTTGCACTGAACCCATGTATCACTTAAGCTTCAGCTTAAGATGCATTGGCTTAGCACAGGCCTCTGCTCGAGGACAAATTTCCCTGACAATACTTGTTTCTACTTTGTACTTTGCATTGCTCAAAACATTCATTTTCTCTCCCCTGTGGGTACAGTACGTGGGAAGGGATCACTTGACCTTGAAATGTATTTTCATTTATTTTGCCTGTTGGTTAATGCTGAGATTAAGAGGAATGTAAGCCTTGTTATTCAGATACCGCAGTGGGGATCCTTTCCTGCTTCTGTCACAGATTTCCTGTGTAATACTGTTTCTTAAAGTCTTGGTTTCCCATATTGGCAGTTCACCATGTGCCATAACGTGAGGAGAATAATACTTTTTTCCTATCACTTTTGAGTCTAATTTACCTGTCTACAGTACGGTGGCAAACTTTTGGGGATTTGGAGTGCCTCTGTGCTTTTTTTGTGCTTTTTGGGCTGTTTGGTCACTAGTTCTCCCTCCCGCCTACAGCCCCAGCAGGGAGGCCAATTTTTTCCCAAGAAACCCCCCGGGGTGGGGGGGGGGGGGAAGGAAGGAGCCTGTTCCTTGCACCTCCAGTCACCACATGAGGGAAACAGAAAGACAGTGAGCCTTTGCCATGCCAACCTGTTCTCCAGCTCAGAGCGGTAACGTGTTTGCATGCTATCCCACCTCTGCAAACCTTCTGTGTTTCCCTCTTTGGCCTCCCAGCTTAGGGCTAGCACAGAGAGAGACTGGAAGCGGTTGTGAATGGCACTCACCATTCTCCCAGCTCCTTTGCACCCAGACCTTTTCCTCACAAGGAGTTTGAAGAGTTCACTTTGGCTGCATCACCAGATGCTCAAGGCTGGATTTGGGCTTTAAGTGAGTTAGGGACTTTTATGTCAGGATGCTAGCCTTTTTAAGGCAGCTTTTGGTGTTTGAGAGCGTGTGTAGACTCTAAAATGTTAGACGTTGCAAAACTTAGGCTTTTATCTCAGGTTTGGACTTCAGAGCAATCTTTCAATAACACGTACAAACACATACCGTGAATCTCTTTTAGCTATGTGGTTTAAAGACCTGTGCTGAGCAATGGTTCAGCGGGACAAGTCCTTTATTACGAGTTTACTCGGCACCAACTACAGAGAAATCCAAATGTGTGCTACAGACTCTGGGGTACTACTGTAGTACAAAAAAAAAAAATTGTTAACGAATAAGAGATCATATTTTTAAATCAGTTTTGTTCACCAAGCAGCAATTATTGAAATGGTTGCAGTTCATCACTGAGGACTAAGCATATAAAATGCTTCAAGATACAGAATTGGATTCTATAAATATATAATTCTTTTATCAATAATTCTTATAAGCAGGCTTCTTTCTACACTCTCCCTTTTGCCAAAACTCTCCTCTCTATTATATCCTGAGCTTATTTCCCTTCCGGATAGTTGTAGATTTGTTGGTATACAAATTAATTTTGTTATTGACTAGAATGAACATTTGGAGGGTAAGAATGGCATTGCTATTCATACCTAAAGCTAATCAATATAGCTACAGAGGAATAAATATTTTCTAACAGAGTATGAATCCTATCTAGCCTTAATTCATTTTTCTAAAACCCACAGGACTGTACCCCTAGCTGCTATACACATGAATAAAGCAGTGATAGGCATTTGAATCTTTCCTCCTATTGTTACCAAAGAAGGTTCATGAGAAACTTCAGTCCTAGTCTTACTTCTTGCCATGCTCCAGCTCAGAAGTCACTGAATCATAACAACCTGTGCCTACTGTTTGATCGCAGCGACAACAATCATTTGTCCATCATCCCCTTATAACACCAAACACGCTGGTGGAGAAATAAATCCCTACTTGGAAGTGGCCTGACATCTGCTTGGAAATTCCAGACTGGTTTGTGGCTATGCAGTTCAAGAGAAAGGACGTGAAGAGGTATATGGGGATGTAGGGTGATTTACAGCAGTCTGGGATTCATCTGCAAAGTGAATGTTATTAACGCACCAAAAGCACAGGAAAGGAGAGAGAGTAGCAAGAAAGGTAAGAGTAGGATGGGAGCTGAAGTGGTGGGGTTTACCTTGTTCCTAGCATATTCCACCAATGAGCTCCAGTTATTCCTGACAAACTCTTAGCATTATTCCTATCACTTCTGCCTTTCCTTGCTCAAAGGCACGCAAGAGATTTGCACTCACTTTGTAACCAGACTCTGCCTTAATTTACACTTGAAATCAGCCGGGAGCCGACAAAATGTCAGAGCAAAATTTTGCTTTGCTTCAATTGGCTGATTCTTTGACAGGGTTTGCTAAGAAAATGTTAGACTGACAGGGAGAAGACCGTCAGGGGCCCGGCCAGCGCCAACGCGCTCCCGAGATCTGAGCCGACACCTCTGCACAGCATGGAGGCGATTTGGGGACCGGGCTCCCTGGTGCCAGGCAGACGCTGCACCCTCTGCTCTTTTCGGAAAAGCAGGTGGAGCGTGGCGTGCGAGAGGCGGCGTGACGGGACACTAGGGTGCCGGTCCCTAGCAGAAGAAAACGGTGACCCTGGCGCTCCAGCGTGCTGGAGAAACGGAGCACGCACAATAAGTCCATCTCTCAACTCTTTGGGGAGAAACCCTTCACATGAAACCGAGAGCGCCGTGTCCCTGCTCGGCCGCCGGCGCCTTTGCTTTGGCCGGTTGGAAGCGTCAGTAGCGCAGCTCCGCGACGCCCGGAGGTCGCGGTCCAGGCCACGGACGGACAGACGGAGTGTGCCTTGGCGGCGCAGAGATGCACATAACAGGGCGCTGTGCCGGAGGGGGTTGGGGGGGCGTTGGGGGCCAAAACCGGGCAGGTTTTGGGAGAGGTCCGGCCTGCAGAGCGGCGTGGCGTGGCAGGCCTCGGCGGGCGGGCGGGCGGGTGGGGGGACGCGGCGCAGGTGCCCCCTCCCTCCGTGCCCGCCGGCCCCCCAACGCCAAGGGCAGGATTTGCCTTGCGGTAAAGCGCTGAGCGTGGGCCCTCTCTCAAAGCGAAACGCCCCACGGCCGGGCGGGGAGGGCAGCGCAAATAAATAACCTCGCAGGCCGTCCGCTGGCTTTTCTAGCAGAGAAAGGGCAGAAACGCCGCCGTGAACCTCTACGCAAAAACCCGCCGCGACTTTTAGGGCTTCGCTAAAGCGAGGATAAGGGCGCCGGGGGGCCGGGAGATGGCGGCGGCCAGGCGGGGGCCGCCAGGGGGCGGCAGCGCCGCGGGCAGCGCCGCCATCTCCCGGCTGCCGGCCGGGCCGGGCCGCGCCGAGCCGAGCTCGCCTCAGCGGGGCGGGGAGGGGGCTGGCGGGGCCGTGTTTGTTTTTCAAGGGATTATATATCTGTCTCTCCCTTTTCTGAAAGGCTTCTCACATCTGGCATTCAAAGAGTATCGTCGCCCCGAACGGCCCGCGCCGCTGCTGGCTCGCATTAAAGGCGGCGCTGCCGCCCCCCCCCGCCCCGCCCCGGCCCGGCCTTTCATCGCGGCGGGGGGCGGCGGCGGGGGGGGGGGGCACGGCCCGGCGCTGGGGGCTCCCCCTTCCCTTCCTGCCTTTTTTCTGTCTCTCTCTCTCTTTCCCGCTTCCCTCCCGACATATCTGCGGTCACACCTGCTGCTCGGGTTTTATTTAATTCGAGACGAGCGAGGAACGAAGTGCGGCGAGGGGCGACACGAAGTGCTGCCCGTCCGCCGCCGGGGAACGTGCCCCTGCCGCCGCCTGGGGGGGCTCGGCGGATCGGGACCCCCGGCAGCAGCCCGGCACCTGCCGCGCGCCCCGCGCCCCCCGGCGGGGGAGGAGGGCGGCGGGGGGGGGGACGAGGGCATCTGGGGGGACCAGGGCATCTGGGGGGACCAGGGCGGTGGGGGACAAGGGCATCTGGGGGGGGACGAGGGCGGTAGGGGGACAAGGGTGGTGGGAGACAAGGGTGGTGGGAGACAAGGGCATCTGGGGGGACATCTGGGGGGACGAGGATGGTGGGGGGACAAGGGCAGTGGGAGACAAGGGCGGTAGGGTGGATGAGGACGGTGGGGGGGACGAGGTCATCTGGGGGGACAAGGGCATCTGGGGGGACGATGGTAGGGGGGACGAGGGGCGGCAGGGGGACGAGGGCATTTAGCGGAATGAGGCCGGCAGGGGACAAGGGTGGCAGGGACAAGGGCGGCGGGGGGACGAAGCTGGTGGGGGACAAGCTGGGCAGGGGCATGAGGCCAGCAGGGGGATGAGGGTGGTGGGGGACGAGGCTGACAGGGGGACGAACTGGGCAGGGGGATGAGGCCAGCGGGGGGATGAGGCCGCTGGGAGATGAGGCTGGCCAGCTTTGCACCCTGCGGCCGGCCTCTCACACACATGTGAATCGAGGGAGCCTTAAAATGCAGTGACGAAAACACCTAATGGAAAAGATTCCTTCTTCCAGCATCAGCTGCCGGTTATGGGCCGTATCTTGCGATCATTATACGCGGTACTGGAAGCTTATTCATGTGAAAAGTCTCCGCTGACTTCAGTGACAACCTCCGTAACCAGGCCCCAGTGTAAAAAGGCGTAATCCAATTCTGTTTTTTTAGTGTCTAAAATTTAATACCATGAATGTCTGAATCCTGTGTGAATTCTCTTTGATTGGGCTGACTCTATTTGCAGCACCTGACCTGCCGCCTATTAATATTATTTATAACTTTCCTCCCAGCACAGATGTGCCCAGAACTTTATTAAGCAAAACAAACTGGAGTTAAATATTTAGGTTGAAGTGCAATTTGTAATGCAAAAGGAGAGGCTCTAATAAAATGTGATTTACAATATATCATAAAGAGCAGAAGAGTTCAGATCAATTCATCGATATTTGTGGAATTACAAAGAAAAATTTCCAGCTACTGGAGGTTTGATACAAAGATATTTAGTCGTTGGACCTTGTATACATAAACAAAGCCGGTATGCATGGGTAATGTCTTAGAAAGGCACTGTGGGCTGAAGAAATTAAAGTTAGCCTGGAGGGGAGTTAGGCTGCCCGGTATCTCTGAATCTGAGCTGTCACAGGAACAGGATGCATGCACACATTAAGTGATGAAACTTGCACGCTACGATGGGACAGGAGCACGTTTCAATGGACGTGCCGTTTGATAGCTGCCTGACAACCCACAGCTTCTGCTCTGAGTACCTGTCCCTTCCTTTGTGAAGTGAGGACAGTAAGATTGTTGTCCTTTATAAAACATTATAAAACCTGCTGGTGAGTATTTTGACATACTATTTTCCCTTCATTTTGTAATTGTATTTTCTTAAAGGGAAGTGGGAAGCAACTGAGCTTGTGAAACAAACAGTTGGGAACACGGGCCTGGGTGGAAAGCAAGTCTTATGTCCACGAGATGCATCTTTCTTTCTTAAACAACAAATTTCACAGTCTTGAAAGCTTTTCAAGAGACCTTCGTAGACTGAACTGAATAAAACAAATGGATGAACAAACTGTTTGGTTTCTCAAGCAAATACGTAAGTCAGTATTGACTGCTGTGGTTCTGCTGCCTCTGCTCCTTTCCTTGTTCTGTACCTGCTGCCTCCACCTTTCCTGCTTCCATCAAGACAGCATTGTGCCACATGCCAGAGAAAAGCAGAACACGGTCTGCCTCCAGACACCTTTATCTTATCCGACCTTCATTTCTCCGCTTCTGGGAAGCACAGTTTCTACCTAGCCTCTCTTCATCCGTGAGGGATAGAGACAGAGGTAAGCCAGGCACCAAGGTGGCACAGCCGTGACTGCTCATTGTTCCTCAAGAAGGACAGGACCTGTGGGAGTAGCTATGCTGTTGCCACTGAACAAGCACGGGCCAGGGATGAAGCTGTGGCCACTGCGGTGAGATCCAGAGCGTCTATCTCACTTAAAGCTGCATTTTTGCCTCTCTCCTTTCTTTGCCAGCCTCGGTGGTTGCCCACTTTGCTTAAGCCTCAAGTTGGCCCTGTTTATACCCCGCACTGATGACAAGAAGCTCCTAAGTGCTTATCTTGCTACAAATAAATGAATATTATAGTGAATAAATATCTACTAAGAATTACAACAAATTATTGTTGCTAATAATTAGATTGGGAACCCCATCTGCAGTGCAGCTGACCAGGCTTAGCTTCACTTTACTTTGGCAGCTGTCTACACTGTCCTGAGGTGAATCTTAAGTTCCCGTTTGCCTGTCAGGCAGACGGTGAGCCTGTAAGCGTAACTCTTTGAAGCCAGGCCTCTTTACATGGCTGAGCACGTCCAACATGCTCATGTGCCACCAGACTCACATGAGGAGGCAGGTCATAAATGATCTGTGAAGGCAATGGAGATCAGTGTAACTAAAACCACTCCAGAAGCTGCTCTTTCAGAGTGGTACGGATGAAACCGGAGAGGCTGTTTACTCCGTGTGAAATAAAGATTTAAAAGCTCAGGCATCCTGTTCCCATCTATAAGGAGGGAGACTGTGAGTTGTATCATGGATATTGCTCTATTTCAGGAAGTCTGCATGTGGGGCAGTTGTCCCCCCTCCCAGTGGGGGATCACAAACAGGTGCCAGGGTTTTACAACCATGACCACGGGGGCCTTCTCGGATTGCTAAGTGGGTGGGGGAATCCCTTCCCGCTCCTGCCTCGCTGGGAAGGGAATTCCAGGGGGTTCCTGGTATGGAAAAGGCTGACAACCACCGCTCTGCTCTAATTATAGCTTCACAACGAGGCAATACTAGAGGTGCAGATGATGGAGGGCACTTTCCGCCCCCCTCCTTCCTCCAGGAAGCACTGTTAGCTAATGTTCTTTGCACCCAGTTTTAGCACTCAGGCGTACTGAAAGCTCAAGAGCCCCCAGTACTTAAACCAAAAATCAAACAAAGAAAGAGTGAGAGAAGACTGATTCGGTTCCCTGTATAACAACCACCATCCTTCAAGCTCCAGGATAAGCGTTTCCAGAAGGAGACCCTTCAGTGAAACACACACTTTGAATTTCAAGCCCAAACTTCTCCCACCATATGCAAAGATGTTGTCATCACACTGATCCTTGTCATCACATCTGCTTGATCAAAGCGTTCCTGGACAGAAAGTGGGGGTCGCAATTGCCAAGCAGAAAAAAATAGTAGCTGTATGCCTTATCCAAGCCTGTTGTTGCTCTTAACGGCTGCACTCACAATAGGGGCTGCCTTTGCCTGCAGAGCCAGTATTTAACACCTTTGTTTATAAAAGCGGGAGATAGATAACCTCCTCTGCAGGAGGTGCTACAGAAAAGCAGGAGTCTCTCCTAGCTTGTTCCAACAGAGCCCCAGGGTTTCTGAAGAATGTACAGAAAGCCTTGTCCAGGAATTAATATTCCCACTGTCCCTTACCTATTTGTCAAAACCTAATTTTGTTTAATGAGGTTTTTAAATCCAGGTATTCTTCTCCACACCCCTTCTCCTCCAGCCCGTGGTAGTTCTTGCCTGGACTTTGCACTGGCCAAATGTATCAGTGGCCTTAAAACAAGGAAACAGGTATTTTACATGTAATTAGTTTAGTGATTTGCTCAACTGCTGACTCACATACATAACCTCAATTAACATCAATGGGAGTTGTGCAGGCATGTCAAGGGCAGAATAGACACCTAATAATCTAACATGGAATGTTATTACATTACTGCTGTAATTATATCCTGCACACATATCACTTCTACTTTGCTTCATGAACTGCTCTTCAAATGCAGTGGCCAGTCATCTATCACGCTGTATGCGTTACTGCTGGGGTTACAGTAAGCGTTAGCATCGGCTCTTCGTTGTTCTGCTGCCTGCCCACGAAGCACGCAGGCAACTAAGCAAGTAACCAGCCGGTTAGTGATTTGCAAAGCTGCAAGTTTAATTTTTGAAGGTGATATCGGAAGCCAGAAGAAAAATCATAAAAACAACAAACCTCAGCAGTACTGCATGTCGTCTCTCCCTCAGCATTTTATTTTTGTTTATGCTTAACTGGAATCTGAACAAGCACGGCTGGGACACCTTTAGCCTCGTGCTCCAAGAAGCTTGAGGATACATGGATCAAACCTCTCAAGGAGGTGCTGGAACAGTCCTATAATTCTGAAGGGTTTTTGGTCATTTTAAAACTCTTCTTCTTTCGGGGCACTTGGTAGGTGGTGGCGGACAGAAGGATATTACTAGAGTCTAAACAAACTGAGAAAAACCAACGTTATCTAACCTATATAAAAAGCAATTTCCAGGCAATTTAAGTTTCACACCGGTGCTCCTGACTCAGTCGGTTTTGTCTTTTGTTTTGTCTTGTGACATTGCTATATATGGACAACCACTTTCCAGCATTGGCTATGGGATCTATCCTACCTTTGCGTGCGTACCACTACCCTCTCAGCTGTCACATACGTTTGAG
The DNA here is from genome assembly GCF_040807025.1 of Struthio camelus. Taxonomy (NCBI): domain Eukaryota; kingdom Metazoa; phylum Chordata; class Aves; order Struthioniformes; family Struthionidae; genus Struthio; species Struthio camelus. Next base: position 51,107,873 of record NC_090943.1, read on the forward strand.
TTTATTTTGCATCGAGGCTCTCCCCTGCCGAAGATAAGGCCTCCTATTTCCGCCTAGATGGACTGCTGCATATTTACAGCAGCATATTGTATCCCTGCAACTAATTGTCAGCTCCCTGTGGCCGTATCGCCGTGACAGTGGTAACCAGGACCTTGGCTACGGTGCTGCTGTGAATCAGAGGTACTCACAGCACGCCTGCACCTCACGCAGCCTCGCGCAGCTAAGCCAAGTAGTTCAGATTACCTTGGCAATTAAGGGATAGCGAAGAGCGGAGCATCCCTAATGCTGACTGACAACACGGCACTACTAGATGAAAAGGGAAAAAAGGAGCGCTCGCAAAAAACTTAAAACCACTGTGAAACAGCCAAAGCCCTGAAGCGAGCACACTTTTTAAACATGACTGCCAACAGACAGGCCACGTGCTCCAGACTGAAGGTACTGACCGGCATCCACCAGTCGACTACGGGAAAATTTGCTTTTGCTACTCCTATTTGTGTAGGCCCTAATGTTTGTTAAAAGGTTTGCAAAAACAGAGCTCTGTTTCCAAGGTAACAGCTACCTAACTTTGGTACTAGGACGGTGCTAATTCCAGCCGGGAGCTGAACAAACACATTCGTGTTAATTTCAAGCTCCATTAAAAACACACGGAAAAAAAAAATCAATGTTTGCCAAATGGAAAAAGAAAAGGAATCAATACAGAAATTTTATTTTCAAGCTTTTAAATGGGATTTTGTAAACAACGGAGGTCAAAAAAGTAAAACTACCCGAGAGGTGTACACACCGTCCTTGTAAGCTGTACTGTAAGCAGGAGAGCAAAAGATTCGATGCTGACGGAAGAATGATCATTAGGGCTGCAAAACCCTGGTGCCTTGAGAAAGAGAGGCACTGCGGTGCAATGGCCTGTCTCAAGTCACGTGCAGCCAGATCTCCCCCGACACCTTGTCCCGTGCCCCCGGGCCGCGACTCCAGAGCAACGACCAAGAGCCTCACAGCAAAGCAGAGGTGTGATGGTATCGCGTCCTACTTTGTTGCAACTAGCGTGGGTGACAACAGCTGTGCATGTGTTGCAGCCGGGGCTCTAACGTCTGCTAGCAACCACCGTACAAACACCTCAGGGGTCCTGGTTATGTAGGTTGATTCCTAATATACACCAAAGCCCATGCTGCCCCCATTTTCCCTGCTGTCGTTACGCTTGCTGGCAGAAACGCAGGTATAGCAGCACGTGCTGCCGGCACAGTTGCGATCTGCTGTGTAGGCACAGCCGGAGGCCTGCTGGCACGGTGGCAGCTGTGACTATCCGGTGACATGTGCCTTTCAAAGGGGTGTTGGGGATGGCGTATCACTTGCGGTTGAGGCCCCAGTTAAGTGTTCAGGAGATCTGAGTCCACCTCCTGACTGCTCTGCTGTCCTCCCCAGCTGCAAAATGGGGTTCGGAGTTCCCCACTTCCCAATGCCTTTTTGAGGCTAAATCCATTATTGTGGACAAGCGCTTGGAAGGCAGTAACACTTGGAGGGCGCTGAGCAAGCCGTTCTGAAATCCGAACTTTCCATGGTAACTTAGCTGTTGGCTCTTCATGCTTTACATGATATTTCTTGTATCCCAGAAGCCCTGGTTCCTTTCCTTTCCAATGAAGGCTGTATTGTCATTTCCATAGGTTTTGAGAGTGTTAGGGAATGATTTTGCACAAGGTATAACAATGATTCTCCCCTTCACTGGGCCATATCTTTTCCAATTTGTCACAGTTAATAAAAACTCTCATGTCCAAAGTCTGGTTGGCAGAAAGAGAGGGATGGAGAGAGAGAGAGAGAGAGAGAGAGAGAGAGAGAATTTTTCTGAATTCTGCCTCCAGCACTAGTGTGTTCCCATAAACAAAATATTGTTCTCCTGTTTAACAAAATGAAGATAAGTAACCCTAAGCTGAAAGGGCTTTAAGTGCAGATAGTGAGGGAACCTGATAGAATTCACTTGTACAAGATCAGAGTTATTTCATGATCGCTGGCAGTGGGACGTCTCATACCTTTCTCTCAAACAGTTGCGACTGACCACCGTCATAGACAATTGCCTGGACAAATGCAACCTTAGATAGGGGTGTGATAATAGATTTTGCTTTTCTGGCTACAAGACAGTGAAGGTGATGTCATTTGCCTGCCCTTGGGCAGAGTGCTGCCATGTGAATAATATATTATCTAAGTCAACAGGGCTGTCCAGAAAAAAGGAGGTAAGGCAGAGTATGTACTTGGTGCTTGCACCCCAAGTTTCTAGTTTTTAGCCTTTACCCTCTTGGTACCTGTAAAGAAAAGTCTGAGAATGAGAAGGTGAAAGGCAAAATCTCCAGTGCACATTTGCATGGCTATAGAGTAGAGTTTGACACAGGTCTGTTGGGCGTGCACTGATAAGGCCTATCCGGTAATGAAACTGTGCAAACGAGACAGAATAATCTACTGCACAGGGCAGTAGATCATGTATAGTTATCCTTGAAAGGATAACTAATGATTGCAACCCCTTTACAACACAATAAAACATGTAGCCAAGTAAGACCTGAGTGCAGCGGTCCTCTGAAAGAAGGGACTGATGACAACACAAGTCTCTGGCAACATTTGAGATGATTTTTGTCGAGGCAGCTGGTTTCTCCAGTCATCTGTCGTTTGAAGAGGCATCCTCTGTTGAAACGGCACATGATACCTGCTTTCCTCTCCTCCTCCCCCTCTTCTCTAGCCATCTCATTGGTATTGTATTGTTTGCCCTATATTCTAAATGGTATTTACTTTAAATCTTCTTTGATTCAGTCGTTTCACCTTGGCATCCCATCAGCTGGCAAACAAAACTAATGAAGTGAAGGGACTGTAGTTAAGTTGATATCTTAAATGCACACAAATCCCACATGCTGTGGCAACAACAAAATGAATAACAAACACACTGCATGAAAATCCTCTTAAGTTCTTTTTTTCAGTTCCAGTCTTGCATACAAACAGGGGGAACATCTTTAAAAATAATCCTCTAATATTCCTGAACAAACAGCATCGGCACGAGGTACAGGAGGGTCTTCTCTGCATATCTCCAGACTATCGCAGCTGCTGCTAGTAAATGAATGGCTGCAAGGGGGTTGGGAGAGGGAGAAGAAGAAGAGAAAGGGGAAATGGAAAGACTCGTAGGTGGCCTTGTCTCCACCAAAATTAAATATTTTCTTTGGAGCTTCTTCCATTCAGCAATTGGCAGCTTTATCCAGAGGCCTTAAACACACGTAAAAATCCTTACTGTTCTAAGAGTGGTTGTTAATGGAATACAGCGCTATCTGTTAATGTACGTGAGTGAATAGCTGTTTAATAATAGAATTGTTTTCTCCCAAGGTGCCTTTCTTCTTTCTTTTCTTTTAAATTCTTGCCTGCTGGGTCTGCCTTTGCCCTAGAAATTAAACCTTGGTACTTTCTTATGCAAGATTTATGCTAGAAACTTTGGCTCGTATTTCATTGCCAGTCAGGGTGTGATTCTGCAGTGACATTTCCAGCTATATTTTTGTGTCAGCTGCAGTTATACCAACACCAGCCATGAAAACAAACGTTTTTTTCTCTGACAGAGTTCATTTACTTCAATGAACTAGAGTAAAAGGTACACTAGCCAAAGCATTTTGGCTGCTTTTACTTGCATCTGCCCTAGAGAGCTTTGCTAGAACAGATACAGCTGGATTGCCAGTAGTTCAAATGGTGTGTATGTGTGTGCACGGAGGCTAGCTGAGGTGCAAAGTGAATAGTCCCAGAACAAAGAAAGAAAAAAAAAAGAGTTCTAATATGCAATCTATTCTTCCAGTATTTGGGTAAAAAAGCCCACAGTAGTGAAGTCTGGAGAAGTCATCCAGACATGTACAAATCCACTCGAAGTGCCCTGGCTCACGTTGTCTTCTGGATTCAGCGGAGGGTGGCTGCAGAGATTGCTGACTTCTGCCTGCCCACCTCACCTCATGGCCGGAGCTGCCTGCCCTCGGAGGTGGGCCGTGCTGGAACGGGTCACTCCTCAGCTTTCCAAGATAGCAGCCCACCCTCTTCAATTTCCTTCGGAGAAGTTCTTCCCAGCAAAGGCTTTATTTGTAACACTCATATTAAAGGTCTCATTTTCATTGTCAAAGTTTCCAGCCTGCTCTGGACTTTTCAAAATTGTGTTAGAAGGGTGGACAGCACCAACAGGAAGAGTACGATTAAACCACAAAGCTATCTGACAGCCACAGTCAGGCCTGAGACCAGCAAGGGCAACTATCCATGGAGCTGAAGTCCCCAGTGCTGATAATCAATGGCCAGAGGCTCTTTTCTTCCCCTACCTCCAACCTTAATGAAGGAAGAGCCCGCAAAGCACCTGGTGAAGAAGAGTGAGGGACACAGGAGGGAAGGAGGTACAGAAGATAGGGAAAGCCCACCTGGGTCCTGTGGTGGGAGGGATCCTGGTGAAGCATAGGGAAAATAGGGGGAACGGGGGTGTGCAGAGCCTCCAGCATATGGGAGACCCTGAGAGAGGAGGGAATGGGAGCCTGTAATCATTGGGCTCCCAGCTTTGCGAACCCATAGTCTCAGCCTCCTTCATTTACTCCCTTCTTAAAAGTACCCTTTCCCCTTCTCAAAAGAGGCTGAGAAGTGATGGTGCTGCTCCAGAACTGTCCAGCTGCAATGGCTTTTCCACTGGAAACTTTAGTTTCCTGGGAACATCCTCTGTCTCCCTTTTTCCTCCCTGGCACATAGTCTGCGTTGTTAAATATGGATGCCTTCTCATGCCACAGGGTTCTCTGCCACTTGAATTTCTTTGGCCTTATATGTTGTTTTCTCTTCAGTGCTTGCTTTCAACCTCTCTGGACAGTGGAGGAGGGAGGTGTGGGGAAGGCTGATGTAAATGAACCAGCTAGTGTAAATCAGTATAGCTCCGCTGACTACAATGAAGCTGCACTGAATTACTGTAGCTGAGAACCGGCTTTGTAGTGTCTCCCTCTTGTGTGTGTTTTATGCTGCCTGCTGGAAAAAAAAACAAAAAAAAAAAAACCAAAAAAGGCCACTCCACCAAAACTCCAGTTCTTTCTGTTTTGCTCTCCTAAGAGGTGCAGCTGTATGCTAATAGTCTACTTCTCTAGCGGGAAATATAAAGGGCTATAGTGTGCCTTGATAAACCAGGAAGCAGACTCCGACGCTCGAGTGCAAGGAGAGAAACACACGGAGCTTTTCTCTCCCTCTTCTCTCCCTCGCATCAATTTCACACTCCTTTAGCTTGGTTGACCTCCGTGGAGTCCCTCCTAATTTACAGTGCCATAAACAAAATCGGAACGATGTCCTCTGAAATCTGCGGGATTGTTTTCAGCTTACACTGAAGAACGCGCTGTGTTCCAGGGATTTGCAAAGGCATCTCTGTACTTGGTGAGTGTCTTACATTATGCACCTTCTCCCGTGCTTCTGCTACTCTTGCTGCCATGCTTTATTGGGATGCCTAACAGAGATGCAAACAACAATGCAATCCTACAGCCCGCTGTTTTGAAAAGAAATCTGAGGGACTCGGATTCCGCCACGTGTTCTTCGAAATTAGCCGTTGGAAATTGCAAGGTCAAGGCTGAAGTAACAGTCGAGCCCTTGTGTGTGCCGGTACCCTGAGGGTGGGTTTGGAGTTACCGCTGTGCTGCTTAGTTTCACAACATGGGTGGACTAGAAGTGCTTCGCTTTGCCCCGTGCCTCAGTGCGTGTTCAGGTTGTGCCCTTGGTGAGCCCGACTTCATGGGCTGTTCCATCTAATCGCTTAATTAAGACTTGTCAGTAATTTACTTGAGATTAATACCTATTTATATGGAGCTGAAGTTTCATCTGTTTGGGAGATGAGTTATTGAACTGCATTAGGTGAAGTAAATCAATAAAATATTACTGGAAATGAAAATGGCTCTCTCTCCCTTGCACTTCAGTCCTTTCATAGAGCTCACAGAAAAAGCTCACCTAAGGGAGGCGTTCATGCTTACACACAGCTTCCAATTTTCCAGCTAAACATGATATCTGTTACAATCCCTGATCACCTTGTCCTCATTACCTTTATTGTATTGTAAAGTCGAGACCTGAGAGAGTGCTGCTAAAAATAAGAGGTGCCTTTATTCAGCTACAGGATAGTGGCCTTGTTAGGATATGGCCCAGAGCCCAATCTTCCCAGGGGTTACTACAAAACCAAACCCTTAAGACTGGTGTGTTGCTAGAGTGCTTCGTAACCCCACACGCATAGGTAGTATTTATGAGGAACAGCACATAGGTCATCAGTAGGTGATGTCCAGAACATGTAGCGTAATTGCAGGGTTTTGTTAAGCTAAGGTAACGTGTTTACAAAATGGGAAAAGCTTCCACCTAATGTCATCTCCTATTTCTGTTCCAGGGCTGAGGGGGATTTTTCCTGGGCCACCCAGTGGCCCGTGGTGTCTTCCCTTGGCTGGGGCTGTCTGAGCACGACACCCCTTTCATCAGGGGCGCCCTGCCAGGAAACTTCCAGGTAGTCTTGAATAACAGAGCAATCCATTCTACCTTTGCTTAGGTATCTTCTCTTCCTCTCCTAAGTCTGACCTGCCAGGGCAGATCTGACATATGTGCTCTAGCTGCATAGATGTATACTTTTACCTTGGCGGATGGCTGGTCACTTTCCACTCCCAGTTTTCCTGTTCTTCACGCAGCCTTTCACAACTGAAGATTGCAGCGCCTTTGTCCATTGCTCCATTTCTGTGGAAAGAAAGTGATACTATTTGGTTAACAACTTGACACAGCGGAGTGCTTCCGAGACACTGAAATTTTCTTTCCTTTGTCATAATCTTTCTTTTCTTTGCAATAGTCTTTCCTATCACGTGACCGGAGTCGGGCTGTGGTGACATGACAGGGTCTGACAGTCACGGACTCAAGTGGCTGCTGTAACAAGTGCTAGGAGAGGGGGAAATGCTAATGTTGAATGAGTGATGGACCTCGGTTCAGAGGTGCTCAGTGAGACAGCAGAGTTCATCTCTAGCTGGGAGCTGCTTCTGGTTCGAAAAGAAAGGCCCCTTAAAATAGCTCTACGGTTGTGGCCAAAGAAGAAGGCTTTTTTCTGTTTCTTGTGTGTAATTCAGAAGGGTCTTTCACCTAGAACCTAAAGCAAGGACAACCCACATCTCTGCTATCAGCTTCTCCCCCTGTCCCTCTTCCTCTCTGCTGCCTCTTTTAGCCTCGCTGCTGTTGTCACTAAAAAGCCTCCTGCATGCCTACGCCGTAGGGAAGGGCTCACACAATTAAGAAACAAGAGATGCTCTTTCTGCAGCAGGTGCTGCTTAACGCACGGGTTAGTGTGCTCTTCTGGCCTCGGCTGAACCCAGTTTCAGAGCGCCCCCGTGCTCCAGCTGTCCTTTTCCACCCTGCTAAACATTATCCCCCCTTCAGATGTGCCAACATAGCTGCAGGTTGGAGGTGCTCCCTAACCCAATTCTGTCACAGTAATCTGGGTCAGCCTCAACACTTCCAGGAGTACGTTTATTTTTGTAGCTCTCATCACTTCAACAGTTGGGTTAGGGAGCCCTTTCATGTGCAATTACGCTGACAAAATCGAGAGGGAAGTGAGCTCCGAGGGGGCTTAGTGCAGCAGCGTAGGGGTGCCAGCGGCCAGGACGGTGCGCTGCCCGTTCCCTACAGCACCCGGTAAACATGGCTGGTAAACAAGACAGCCCAGATCAGTTTGGCACCTTGCAATCGTATCCTCTCCTGGTAGCAAGAGTCGGGGAGAAGTGTACAGATTTAGGATTTCATTCCTAAATTGATGATGTGCCTGCAACGTTCCCAAAAGATGGGTCCCTTAGGTCAATTGTTTCCACCTTGGCACAGCCCTTCTTCTCTAGCCGAAGTTAGCAATTTGGGATTCAGCCTTGCAGTGAGTCTTGTAGGGTGCAGGCATCAAGCTGCGAAAGACTCCCAGAAATAAGAAGCCTTACATATTCTCAGGTATGCCTTCAAGTTGGCTAAAACACGTGCTGGCATCAAAATAGTACAAAAATTGAGGAGCGCAACCTCCATGGAAACAGCACAGCAGCAGACAGCTTTGCTGAGGAGTGTAATCAGTGGTGAATGCTGAGATTTTTGATTTAATATCAAATAGGAACAAGCTTGGAGCTGAACTTTCCTGAAGTTTAGTAGAGGAGCAGGGAGGGGCTGTTCAGATCACAGGTTTTGGTCCATCACTGCTTCTGGTATTTAACGGTTGGTAAAAGGCAGTGGTGAGGAGCAGAAAGAAAAGAAGCGATTGTAAATCATCTGGACACTTTGTTTTATTATTACCTAAGTCTGATATTTCCCTAGCTGCTCTTCTTCTAACCCTTCCCTCATCTACTTCCATCCTTCATTTCACTGAGATTATTCTATATGCCAGAGCTGTTTCTCTACAAAGAAGCAAACTACAAACTCTTGAGACATTTGCCCCTGGAAAAGAAATATGCTGTAAGTAATGTACAGGAATAAGAGCCTCATGAGGATCTGAGTCCAAGCAAATGTCACTGTAACTTGGAACTGAATATAATGCCTCTAATAGGCAAACCAGCCGTGCCAGTACCAGCCCGTTACCTCTTCAGTAATATCTGAGCACTGGGGCAGGCTTGACAGTTCAAGGAGACTTCTCCTTCGCCCCATGAGAAACTGGCATACGTGAGAGCGTACGCTGCCAGCTCCTTGTTGAACTGTTATGACACTGGAGTCACTCACCATTTTACGCACCGTTGGAAGCAACTTTAGTGTGATTTTCAGCTCTTCAGGCTTTTCCAGCCCTTTCTTCAGCCTCTTCCTTTATTAAACATGTGGATGTACAATGAAAATGCAAAGATTTTTCCTAAACCTACTCGCCTGGGCAAATTCACCTCCAAAATGAAAACACAGGTTTGCAACTGTGGGTGCGATATACATTTATCAAACTATGTGCATAGCTACTGATGGTTAGGTTTTCAATTCAACCTTAACTAACTCCATATCATGGTATATATGAAGCAGCCAGTGTAAATATATAGATGCTTTGTCCCTGTGGTTTAGACCACTTAAGCCGTCTCTAACGGCTGAGGTAGGAAGTTAGGAATTCACTGCATTGGAAAGTTTTACCGGCTACTTGCACCACAGTACAATTTAGATTCACACTTTGGTTTATAGGAACATAATTTTCCCAAGTCATTGGTCTTGTTTGCTGAAGAAGCCTTTTTGCTCGAGAGCAGCTTCTTGGTTGAGAATTCCCCTGGGACTGCGGACCAGGAAATCTCAACCCTAATTAGAACAAATTTATCTATTTGTAAATGAGAACACATATCTGATATTTTATACTGCAGCCAATTTATTTTAACCTTCTTCACATTGACCAACAGCAAAAATTACCTTTTCAAACACAAAATCCTGCTTCCACTCAAAATTCAGCCAGTCAATCAATCAGTCTGCTGGCTGGTTTTGCTATATGTACAATATTCAGTCCCTCAACAGTGACAGTCAGAAGAAGCAAATATCAGTATCTATCATGATTAGCCCTTGAAAAGCTTTCTTTTACTGGAAAGCGGAGAAATGCTCCTTTCCAGAAGACTATAGCGAGTGTTTCTAACCATAGCTGATTGGAAATAACAAGATTTCAGAATCGTGACGCTCACTGACAGAACCACTGTTTTAGGGGGTTGCTTAGACATTTGAAATGCACTATTTGTATTTATTTTCCCTCTTAGGTCTCTGCTAAGACAAATTAGTTAGTAGTATAGGTAGAGGGATTAAAACAGTAGATTTTAGTAAAGTCTCAGGGTTTATCTCTGTATATCCTTTGGCAAGACAAGAGAGAAACAAGAGGCAGTGGTGTGGCACAGTAGAAATCCAAGTGTCAGTCATGCCAGGGTGACTAATAAACTCACTTGTGGCCTCATTAATCATGAGTGGAGCAGGCATCCCAAATTCATGTCAATAACAGCTTTATGCCACCCCAGCAAATAAGGAATCCTCTATAGATATCTTCAGGTATAGTGAGAAAATCTGACCCCTCGCTGGTGTAAACCAACAAAGCTCCGCTGAGGACTGATGGGCAATGCCCATTTTTGTTAGCTGAGCATCTGACCCGCATTTGCTATTCATTATTACCCTGTTAGTTTTTGGGAGTCAGCAGAGTTCTTCTTGCTGTGCTGAACAGCGTGTTTACCTTGTAATCTCAAAGGACTAGAGAAGTCTCCAAATACTCTCTGGGAACTTTATAAAAATGCACCCTCTTCCCCAGTAGCAGAAAAAGTCAGATAACTTTTTTTTTCCCCCTTGAGTGGAAATTATACCATCTTTGGATACTGACGATCCCTAAATAAGGGACGCGCACAAGTAATTCTAACAAGCACATTTACCACTTGAGTGGTTAGATTGAAAAAGGGTGGCAATTAAAAAGGAAAATACTTAGGTAAAGAGGCCTAAACTTCTTTAAGAGGTCTTTGCTTCCCCTTCTTTCAAGCTATAAATGTGGAACATTATGCTTTACATTATGCTTATCTCCACGTCTCCATAACAGTATTAATTTGCGATGAGGAAGAAACAGTCCTGTCAAACTATTCACTCTAACTGCATTTCCAAGCATGTGGTGTTTCCCGTCTTGAGTGTGACGTTGAGAATGTTGCTTACGTTATAACGCATTTAACGCCAAGAGCTCAGAAACACTCGGTGCACTTTCACCAGCAGTTTCAAACAACGAAAGCCCAAACTGCCTCGAAGAAGGGTAGTGTCGTCTCCTCTGCTCCCCTTCACCGACCGCGTGTATCTGCCCCATCCTTGCGCCAGCTGTACTGCCTACATGGCTCTGCGGGCTGCTGGATGGGGAAATGATCTGATTGAAAAGCAATCACTTTTTTTTTTTTGCTTTTTTGTAGCAGTAGTTTTCAGGTGGGATTAGCGCCTCGATCCAGCCGACCTCACCACCACCCGCGCTGGCTTTGGCACACGGGGGGCAGCACAGGCACCGGGGTAAGGCGGGATCCTCCACCTCTTTTGGTGGCCATCTGAGTTTAGATCAGCTTCACCTGGGAGCAAAACCACACTGCTAGAAGGAAAAGTCTTCTCTTCCACAGAATTTGGCCAGTCCTTTGGTTAATGGCTAAAGAATCTGACAGAATTGTGCCTCTCAGCCCTCCGACAGGCCTGCCGGTGTGACCACAAGAAGAGATGGACTCTCCTGACATCTGGATTGAAAAAAACACAAGCAGAAGAAAGACTCCATGCCTCATTATTCTGAAGCAGAAGTGGGCCAAAAAATCCATTTCTTCCCTGAGTCTCCTTTACGTATATCTCTATATATTTCTTTCAAAATTCAAACTTTCATCAAAAAACTGATCGGAGGGCGGTGCTGGTTAGGAGTCCCACTGCCCGTTGCCTGCAACCGCTGTGCTGTGCTTGAAGAGCGATCTGCACACCATCTCCCTGTTAAACTCCTCTGTGCTCAGCCCGCTGCCTGGCTTGCAACTGTGAACCGCGGTCCAGGTCTCCACGTGGAGGCAGGGCCAAAGCCGCAGGCAGGTCTGCGGGGTTACGTCAGCCTTCTTGGGTCATGCCCGTAACGTCTGCTACAGCCCAAGTGGCATGTCTGGATGAAAGGCGAGTCCTGGATTTCACAGGGCGTTGTGGAGCCTGGGATAAAATGTCCCCAGTTGATGCTTGCTTTCAGCATGAGCCGCGGTGCGGGGTGACTACCGTGTGGCCCGCGGGCACCTGTGGCTCCCGAGCACTTCTGCAGAGCTCCACGCAATGCTCTGCAAAAACCTCCAGCCAACAGTTTGATATATGTTTGGTTAGAGACAAATATCTTGACCTCTCCTTCAGGCAGAGCAGCTTGCTGATGTGCTTTCCAGGGGTCGGCGCGTGGCAGTGCGAAACCTCGCTGTGGTCGGCTGGCACCGTAAGACGCTGCGTCTGCGGGCAAGCCTGCAGATTGGGTCTCGGTTTGTGCAAATGGCCAGCGAGATGCCTGGTGGATCAGTCAGGCCTGCATAGACAAGGCTGAAAAGAAGTGTCATTTTACTTTGTGTGTGCCCACGTAAATCTGAAAATAGAGCCCAACAGGAAAAAAAAAAAAAGAAAAAAAAGGAAAATGAGGTTAGTCCGGCCTTGCACTGAATTTAAACCTGTGGTGAAATATTCTTATTCATGGACAGCAATAGTTAAATTAATAGGGAAGAGAGGAAAAAAGGTACTCTTGGAGACCCTTGAAAATGGGCTAGCACTGGCTCTGCGTGAGTACAGTCACTTCTAGCGTTGCCTTTGGGTCCCACATCCCCCGGGTGCTGTTGGCAGATGCCATTCCTGTGTCTTCACAAAAGCCGTAATGATTCCCGTGCAGCTGTGCCGAGTCCTTTGGAGCCGTGCCAATTCATACAGAGTTATTCACGCTGTTCATAAGGCTTGGAGACCTGAGGCATTATTTCTAATAAAGCTGTTACGTGGAAGGCAGCAGTGTATCGATGGCGGTGGCTCTTCTCCGAGCGCTGATGGCTACTGCTCCCCCATTGGTTTTCTCTGAGTTCCCAGGGAGTTGCTCACACTCACTTTTGATGAAGTGGAGGAATGTTAAATTTCTAGCCTTTAACCAAAAACTGGTTTCACGCCTGTGGCTTGCTGGCATGCGAGCAGCTGGGCTCTGCTGGGAGGCAGCGGTGATGGGGACGCAGCACTCGGCGCCTGCCAGAGCAGATGCAGCATGGCTGTACGTCATGAATTAGCTGCTCGTCCTGTGCTGGAGCCTGCCGGACCTTCCTGGACACATCGCCGAGGGGCATCTCTGCAGAAGGAGCAAGGCTTCATCTGTTTTCTAGGTTATTTTGTTACTGGTCTTGGACAGGGAGGTTCTAAATGATGAAAGACGAGATTTTTTGCAAGCTGGATGCTCTGCCTTGAGTGTCATCGCATAAGGGATCTAGCATGGGCTGGCCCAGGCCAAACCCACTGCGCATCACTGTACGGCTAACCTCTCAAGTTACAACAGATGTGGAGTTCATTCATGCTTTACAAAAGGCTATTTTAAGGCTCTTTGTAGCCGGCTAGCCTTTTGGTGCAACATTACAACTCCAGAGTATAACTCAGTCTTGGGGGTTAATGTGGTTTTTTTCTTCTTTTTTCTTTTCCCCCCCCAGTAAGTTTTCCCCTTTGCTATTGTTATTAAGCACAATGCTCCGAGCTCTTTGGGGCTGCCAACTCCCTCATATCCCTTCTCTCCTGCGTGAGAGGTTGCTTTGCGGTAGAGACAGGCTTATCGCTCCGCGGGGAGAGAGGCGGCGGGTTTTCCCGAAGCCTCGTCGGTGGCGACCGGGGGAAAGAGGAGGAGCGCCCGACCGGCTCCGGCATTTCAGCGTGTGCAGGGAGTTCACACGGAGGCCGATTCCTGGAGCGGAGGGGCAGCCGCTCGGCTCGGTCCCCGCCAGCCGTCCGAGGCAGGCTGAAAAATCCCCGTGTAAGGTCAGCGCGTGGTCGCGAGCACTTCCAAAGCTGAGCGCTGCCGCCGCGGTAATTGGCACATCTCATCAGGCTGGTCAAAGCGGGTGCTCGTTCGCAGCAATTATTGCCTGGAGGGAAAGGGAAAAAACCTGGAGGCAGGGAATTAGAGTAAGCGCTGATGAGTTGGCAGATGCTGCCGGATCAATGGCCGTATCATGGCAGGGAAGGCAGCAACTGTGCTCTCATAGCCATCAGTCACTGTTGTCTTGGGTAAATGCCAGCAGGGAAAGGGGAAACGGGGTGGTGGGGGGGCACGGGCACGCTGGGCTATTTTTAATTACTTTGGGTCGCATTAGACGGGGAACTGCCCACGGCGACAGATCACTGCCGCGCAGGGGGCCGCCCGCACCCGGGGCGGCAAGCGGGACTTTGCGTTCGCGCAGCCCCTTTTATCCCGAAACGTCTCCAAGGGCTTCCACAGCCGAGCGACGGGCAGAGAGCGTATTGCGCGTGTGCACGAATGGCCACGCCACGCCAGGCCCCCCGGCCCCGGGGCTGCAGCGGCGAGGGGCGGCTGCCGGACAGCGCGCGCGGCGGCACGACACCACTTCCCCGGGGGGCAAGAGGGCGCGCGGGGCCGGGGGGGGGGACAACCGCGTCCCCTGGAAGTCCGCCAGAGCATTAACATATCTGAGGTAGGGCTCGTGTGTCTCCGCACGGCTCGAATGGTTTGCGGCAGCCGCCAGAAGGGGAAGCCGCCAATGCTTTGCACCTTTTCTCCCTTGCAGTCTCGCCGGTCCCTGGAGTGGCAGCAAGATTGTCTCCCGCAGGAGCTCTGCAAAGCCGAATTTATGTGGTTTTTGCACCAGCAGCAAGGTGCTGTCATGGCAGTGGTCTCGCTCTTTCTGCGCTTCGGTGCCACCACAAAGATATTCATTAGAAGCTCTTTAAAAAAAAGGGAAAAAAAAAGTAAAAAAAAAAAAAGAAAAAGGAAATATTGCCACTGTGTAAACATTTTTATGGCTGAATTCAACGCTGCCATATACAATGCTCCTGTTTGCTTTAGAGGCCTGGGCTTGCATTATTCACACTTTAAAACCTCCTACCGACTTCACTGGGAGCTACGTTTGCATGAGCGGCGCAAGGGCAGGTTGTTAATTATGCAAACTCTCCTGGTCCTCCTGAGCTCAGCACAAATTCAAATGGACGTGTCCCGATGAAAATATGCCCTGCGTTGCTCTGCAGTACGTTTCAAAATACTACTGTGCCCTGGTTGTCACCCTGCAGGCGCAAGCAACTCCCCTGGGGGGGACCACGTCTGTGCAAGGCCCCCGTGGAAACACCGCTGGGTGTTTCTGGAAGGCTCTGGTTCCTCTTATTTTTTTCTCGGTTTAAGGAGTCCCTGCTTCTGCCCACTGCTGGTGCCCTGGTCCTGCCCCTGTGCTCGTCCTTTAGTGTGGCAGCCGTGACGGCTTGCGGCTCCGTGCTTTTGACCTTATCAATGAACTGATCCAGGTTTAAATAGCAAAACCCGGCAGTGGTAGCTTTACAGTGCAAGAAATTTTACCAGAGATGAGGCAGGGATGCAAAACCTCTCAGGGAAGAGGGGTAAAAGCTGTTTAAACTGAAATTTGCCACCACGGAAAGCGGAGTGTTAAACTACAGCGGGAATTAAACTGCTCATCGGCTGAGTCAATACAGACTGGGAGAATTAGGCATTGTTTCTGTTTCGGATCAAATGCATGTGTAGTTCAGGGGGAGCCGGCTTGCCTCATACAATAGAGAGGCCTTGCTTATAAAATTGAGAGGCCACCTTAATGAGCTGGTTAAATCTGACGTAGCTCAATCAATTGTGGTGGGTTTTGCATATGGGCTGGCGAGCTGCCCTGGGGGCCGGCTGGGATAGCGTGCTCTGCCCCCCCGCCCGGCATCTGCCTGGCCCTGAGCGCGGTGGGCACATTCCCCACGCTCGCTGTAAGGACGCCTGGATTGAGACTTCTCACTTCCCCTGTTTGGCTTTGTGGTTTTAACATCTTCTCCAGTTGGCTGGCGCCAGCTAACGGCTTTGAGCAGAGGCTTTAGGAGTATGCAGCCTATTGCTGAAACACAGCAGCTCTAAATCAGTACCAACAAGATATTCCTTCGCCTGAGCTGTGGTATGATATTTATAACTTTGCCTTCTTGTGCTACTGTGTCATTAGGGGGACAGCGTTTCCATTGCAAACACACCGCTTATCCCTTCCCCCAGCCACCTTTTAACTTGTTCAAGGTTAAAGCACAGCATTCATATTCTTAGTCTGTCAGAAAGATGCAGACAGAACAATAAAAAAAGAAAATTGAAGTTTTAGTGCCATTCTAGACTTTCTGTGTAACGTCAGGATGGTTATTGTAAGGCAGAGGTGATCAAATCCAGTAAAAAGGTTGTTTGCAAATACTCATTAGCGTTCCAAATGATGATTCTACTCAACAACAAGTCATGGTACATTTACTTATTTGTTCGTTTTTCTCATCATCTACCTAAAGGGGCTTCTGCTTGCACAACTGCTAGGGAAATGGCTGTTCTTTATACAAATGCCCTGCTCACCTGCAAGCACGAGTATTTGAGAAGCAACACCAAGCACATGTTCTTCCTTGTTTGCTAACTGCTGCTCTGCACCCATTACTGCTGTTACTGACTTTGCTACAGAGGGTTTCAGTGAGGGTATGCTCGCTGTATGTCCACCCACCGAGGTGGGGGATGCTCTGATTCAGGGTCTCTAAGGCATTCTCCAACCATTTAGGAATCAGGATCTGCTATGAAGAGCTCCCAGGGGAGAGCTCTCCTGCTTATACAGGTGCCAGCATCTAACCAGGGAAGAGGTTAGATATCATATGATGGGAAAAATATTCTGTAAGGGAAGAAGAGCATTTACAAGCAATCCCAGATACAAAGGTTACAATCAAACTGATGAGTCACAATCATGAAAAAAACCCCTAAAAATCAGCAACTAATGTAAGCAGCTCCAGGGTGGAAGTGGAATATTGGACACTGCTTGCTCCAAGAGTCTTGGGGGAGGAGAGATGAAAGGTATATTGCGGGCAAAGGCTGGTGGGTGGGAGGACACTCAAAGGCTGATTGAAGAGTTTCTGATGGGATACAAATATTTTTCACTTGTGGACTAAAGGTTCACATAGGTACTGAAATCTGGAGGATGCTCACTGTTTTTATCCCAGTTTCTGGTGGCAAATGTTTGCTGCAAAAAACCCCCCCAGATTTGTCCTCCTTCTTTCACACAGCCTCTGCAAAGAGACCAGGTTTAGATATGGAGGCAGGATAGATTTTTTTCCTATTTTTATTCTCTGCCATCTCTCCTCTTCATTGCAGGTGTCTGCCCAGCCTGGGGCCGAGCTGCGTTTCAGAAGATGCACATCTCGCTCCCTGTCTGGTGCGAGACAGCATTTCCATCCTTGTGTTCTGTGCTGCCAGAGCACTAGTACTTTTTTCTAGGAGTGCTAAATTCTTTCTCTATTTAACTATTTAAAATGAATAACCAAACAATTTCTTCTTCCTAAGCACCTGCTGTATTACATAGGCCCAGTGGCAACTTTTTAATGACAAATATTTCCTAAGGACTCTGTTCACGCCTGGACTCAGTGATTGCATGCAGAAGCCACATTATGCATACATCGGACGGAGCATAACAGCACCTGCTGCTGCTCCTGCTGCTACTAAAGAGAGAGCAACTAATCTCTTTAATTATTGGAGAAGAATTAAGGCTTTGATTCATCTTGTTGCAGAAACACAGGTAATTCCCTCCTGCAGGTTGGGGAGGAGATGCTCTTTGCCTTCCTGTTCTGCTAGAAGAGGGACTTAAACCATCAGTGGGTGGCCCCTGCTGACAACACCCGAAAGAAGGACAAGGTTGTACAGCAGGGTTGTCTGGGTGCTGCTGGGGCCCGCTTGCGTGCAGGCACGTTCCCGGCATGCCGGAGGAAACCGCGGGGCAGGCAGCGCAGCAGCCGTCTCCAGTGAAGAGGAGGGCTTTTAATCAAGCGAGCACATCTGCTTCTTTAGCCCGGGAGGAAGAGGTTGTGAGTTGGGAGTAGAAAACAGTAATGGGGAGATCGTCTTCTCTGTGAGGTTTTTGTAGCGTATTACTAGGAGGACATTGCCAGCCACGTGCTCCAAAGTCACCCTCTAAGGGGCAAAGGGAGTCAGAGGATCTCCTGCATGGGCTAGGGAGGGTCTGTTGCCAGCTTCCCCCAGTTAAAGCTGGACCAGGCTATGCCATAGCGGTCTTGTCTCAAACCCCACCGACATTTGGTGAGCTTCCTTTTCTACGCCCCCCCCTCCCAGCCCCTTTTTCCTCCCTCCCAGATCCTTGCCTCCTTGTCAACGTTAAAGCAAGAGAAGCGCAGTCATGGAAAAGGGGGAAAAAAGCTCCTTTGCGTCCTTTCAGCTCCCTGCTGCCCTCACCTCCCTCCCTCGCTTCCCACAAAGCTGCCTTAGGTGCTCCTGTGCACCACGATTCGAGGACGCGCCCGCGGTTCGAGGACGGAAGGGGTTAAACTCAAACGAGCACTAGCTCCAACACAGTTAATCCATATAAAGCTCATGGATTTCTCTGCAGTGATCTTTGTGGTTGTCATTTGCATTTTTTTCCTTTTGTGAAATCTTTTCTTCTTTCCTTTTACACTCGTATGCATGCAGAAATTAGCATATTGTACCGAGAGTGGGAGATGTAAGAAGCCGACCCCCTGCTGTTCAGCGGATTGTGCAATCTGCAGGCGGCATCAATTTTTCAGCAGTTTTCTCATTTCTCATTACAGTCAGGGCACCGCACAGCTCCCGATTCAACACAATCCCTAGTGGTCCTACCGACAAGCATATGGGCTGTCGAATAGCTGTACTGATACTTTCATAGCATTCATATCCTTGTTTATGCTTCCACCGTAATTAATCCGTGTATTAATATAGTTTGGGCTTAGCTTTACTGATTATATGTGGGATAGCAGGATAATTATGTCAGCACACTGACGCTGGTACTTGACAGCAGTTTACTAACCTTAGCAGAGGCACATTAACACTTTGGCCGATCCTGCCTTGGAAACAAGAAAGGCGAGGAGACGAGGAGGAGGGTGGCTGTGGCGAATCAATGTCTAATAACTATAAATAGTATTTTTAAAAGAAGGAAATTTCACAAGCACAATAAAGTTGTCCTCGGGTATCAAACTCTGCGGTTGTCATAGTGACGTGTGCATTATTAAGAGGGTGTTGTTCACTCTGGCATCTAATCTTATAATGAGGGTGGCTCATTATCGGCCCGACAAGAGTCCGTTTCCCCCGCTGACCACCACCCCAGCTTCTCGGGTGCGTGGGGCCAAGGGCAACTTTTCCTTGCTCCTTTCCTGTCCTCCATCCAGCCCACCCCAAATCAACTCAGCAAGCTCTCTGTGCCGTGTACCCCTTCGCACGGCTAACGAATGGCCAGAGTTCAGGAAGGCTTTTCCTGATTTTTTCCAGTTTTGTGCATGCCTGTGACTTTAACGGATACGAAAAATTATACTCTGGCCACTTTAGTCTCCTTAGCTCTCCCTGGCCCTTGTGTTCATTAACATTGCAGATTGGGGAGTTTAAAACGAGCCATTGGTTTGCTTTTATTTCTGCACCTGTTTCTGCTGCCTGACCATTCCCAGCAAATATCCTTTACAGGGTCAATGATATCCTTTTGCATCAGGCACACGGCTTAATGGAACATCCTTTTCTTATCATTAGCCACTTTGCATTTTTATAGAACGCTATTAACGGGCATCCGGACTCGCTTTTAATTCTCCTCTGAGATTTGTACACACTGGTTGTTTCCCTCCCCCAGCTCCCCAAACAATCCAATTATCACAGTTTGTCACCCAGGCACTGGTGACCCACACACCACCTGCTCCACTTGCAGGCCCCATCCTTTGCGACGGGAGTGAGACACAAGAGTTAGAGTCTTGTGAGGCAGGGCTTGCCTTGGCAGGACCCTTTAAATGGCTTTTAAAATTATACATCTTTAATTTTTTTCTTCCCCTGGCAAAAACAAAACCAGAACCTGAAATAGACTGTGAAATTGCATTGTTTGAAGGTCTGGGATTTGAAAATGGCTTAAAAGATTTTCATTCCTCCCTCTCCTGCTCTCTTTTTTTTAGAAATAGATTTACGTCTAGACAGGCAACCTGTGTATTGTTCCAACCAAGTTATGATTAAAATGACCCTGACAGTATAAGGATGTGATCAACCGGAAACTGGGAAAAGTGGAAGTTAAGGGGAGCACTGTTGTTAGCCTCCTTTATAGGTATGCACGTAAGCGTAAGATCAAAATCAAGGACATGATTAAATGTCATCATCTTCAATTGGATTTACCACCTGCTCATGCATTTTCCTAAAATGGGTCCCAAATCTTGTCCAAAGACATCAGTAGAAGTACTCCCCATGTCTTCAGTCAATTTTGGAGCAGCCCCTTTGAGCTGTGCCATGAAACCCCAGATCAGAATTGCCTCAGCTCAGCTCTCACTGAGCAATTTCTATCCTTTCCCCTGCAGCTTCTGGCTCTCGGTGAAGGCAGGAGCTTCTCTACAGTGCAGCTTGTGGCATCTAGGTCTCCTGATCCTTAGCAAGGTGGTATGAACATGCTGGACTATCCCTGAGATGGTCATGGCTTTCTACCCTTTGACATGTAGCAGTGGTTGAGTGGCCCCAAGTAGCTGCACAGTTTTAAGGAGAATACTTAATCTTTGCAGTAGTAGTCACGTAAGTAGTCAAGAATACTTACATTGCCCCAAAAGAGCCTGCTTTGCGTTCTTCTGACATGTTTATTCGAGGCCAGGTCCCCATAACGAGCTTAGGCACCACAAAGTCAAATGTTTACTACACAGGGCAGAGTCTAACACCTTGTGTTAGGCACCCAGGCTCTTTGCAAAGTGGACAGGGAAGAGCCTGGAACCTCGAGAGGGGATCCAGAGCCAACAGCAAACTCTAGATGCAGGTAGCTAAAGGAGCCAGGAGACAGTGTTGATCGAGGGGAGTGCCTGAGATTTCAATTAGAGATAATAGAGTCATGTTCTCTCTTTGGCCCCCAAACTTGTAATTCCTTTTTTGTTTAGCAGCATGGTTTCAGTAGGGTAGGTAAAGATAATCAACAGCTGACTGGGTTTATCAGTCTTGTGGGAGCCAAGAAAAAGTGAGCCTGAACTTCCTCAAGCAGAGGTAGGTCCTAAGCCAAGCGTTCACATTTCTAGGAACATACGTCATCATTGAAACATGCCGGCGATGCTGCCTCACTGGATGAAATTTAAAGAAAAATGGTGACTTGGAGAGATAAATGCCCCATTTCAACAGCATTCAGGAAAAATAAAGTGCCAAGTTATGGTTAGGCTGGAAGAACACATGGACTCCGTCTTCCTCTGAGAACTTGTGGATTGATTCCTGCGGAGAGCAGTGGCTAATTGAAAAAAGCAGTGGGAAGGGCAGAGCCTCGTGCTGGCGATGTGTGCTCTGCCTCATGATTGGCATGGCCCTAGGCAGCAGATAATCCACCTACAGACAGCAGAGGGTTAGCTACGATTTCCAAATTGCCCAAAGTCACTAGACCCTTTGCCCAGAGGGCTCTAAGTAGTCCCTCCAAGTTCTCCCCTAAGCTTTAGCAAGAGAGCCCTTACTATAGAGACTTCCATATTTTTACAATACTCACCTGGATTTCTCCACTGCTTCCTTCTAGCTTTGTGTTTTGATTTTTTGTTGTGGCTATTGTAATTCTACTGAAATGAGTGGGGTTCTTCCAGTAAGAATTTCATACTGCATGTTTGCTTTCTGTCACACAAAAATAAAAGGGAATTCTGCATGTGACTACAACAGAAGCTCAAAGCAGCCCTCAGACTATTGCCAAAAGGTCCTGGATTCTTCCACCAGTCCATAGGAGAAATCCTCCTGGCGCAAAGCAGCCACCTTTAAATATCTTTGTATTTTTGGACTCTAGTGGGAGTCTGGATAGATCGTGGAGTTGTACAAACCTTTGGGCTCTTCACCAAACCCCGAACCCATGCTCTATTCAAATCTTCAGATACACATTTTCTGAAAGTTATGTGGTGTTTAAATGCAGGACATTCCCCTCAGTTCTGCATCTTTTGAAGGCTGAGAGAGTCAGTAGCAAGGAGCAAAAGGAGAGAAATGTTTTAAATATGTGTGACTAGTAAACGGATTGACATTTTGTCTTGTGTTTCAAAAAGCTTTTTCTACTGGGAAATTAGTCTCTACTCACACTGTGGTGATAATCCGCTTATAGTCCAGTTCATCAATATCTTAAGTACCCACACGCTTTTCCTCTACAACGAAGTAACTTTGTCATTTACTTGCTGGTTGTCAACATCTCAAGTAAATTGCCTAGGAGAATATGGGTGAATTTGAGCTGGCTTTACTAGCATGGACTAAGTAGTACTACCGATAATTATATTTTCCAGTTACCAGGAGCTTGGTAGACACCTCAGAGTATAACTGCATTGCTCTCAAGACCTCATAGGTTGACATCGCATGCAGTATGGAAAGGGAGTGGCATGGAGGAACACGGGCATTAGCGTGAGAACATGGCTGCTCAGCACAGGTTCGTTGGCAGAATGGAAAGGTAACAAATTGGCAGGATAAATAGCAAGCATCTTCTATTTGGCTCGTTCTTAGTAAGCCACACCAGTCAGTAAACTTGGTCTTTCCGGATTCGCTGAAATAGCTAAACAGACCTCAGCTACGTGTGTTGACAACTCACCGAGCACAGAAAGCAGTCATGGAGCTCACAGACATAGGCTGCTGAAGCAACCTTAAGTGTAAATGGGTTTGGTAAAGATTTAGATAGAAATGGGGAGAATGGATCTACTGCTAAGTAAAATATACAACCTGAGACCTAGAAAGTGTTTAAACTGCTGATTGCCAGAAGCTAAGAGGGTATATCAGGGAAAGATCTCTCTATACCCTCCCTACTTCTGTTTTTCCTTCTAAGCATTTGTTCATGGCCACTGTTAGAGAGAGGATGCTGGGCTAGACGTGTCTTTGATTCGATGCAATATGGCCTTTTTCAGGCCATTTTTTGCTGCCTTGTTGGATGTCTACTGGTGCTCCTGGCTTTGCTGACAGCACATGTGCTGCCTCAGATGTTCCCTGGGCTGCAGGTAGCATTGTAAACTCCTGGGCAAAGATCAAGGCCTTTGCTCTTGATCTCTGTGAGTCACGATGAAGAAAATTCATTTCAGCCCCCATAGGGGCAGAACTGCTAATGCAGGATGCCAGTAAGAGCTTGCTCTGTTACTCTCGGGTCTTGAAAAGGGAATCCTAGCAAACTGGTGTGGGTATTAGTTTGTTTTCCATCACTGCCCTGGGTTATTACAAAGGAGGCACAGGGGAACAGAAACATAAATGGGATTTTTTTTAGTGCATGAGCATTGAAACTATTACACTTGCAGTATAGTTTGATTCAATGCACTTTTAGATGCTGCACACGTATTAACCGTACGTGAACATCTGACAACGTTTATGTTTAATGGTATGGTTGGATATCAGAATCATATCTCTTCTGTCAGTTTATACAAGGACCTTTTCAACTTTAAGCCCCCCAATTAACCAAACAATTATTCGTACGTGCATTTTTAAGCATGTGCTTTAATCCTGGCCCAGTCCTTCTAAGTGCATGCTCAAGCTAAGCAAGTAGGGGACTCTTTTGCTCAGCTGGGCCTGACTGAATTTTTCCGAGCACAGTCATAAATTAAACAGCTGGTGGTATTTTAATACTTCCAAGACTGTAACTTCTTTGTAAGGAATCCAGATGCTGATAAAGCGCTTGGTTAATGAAATCAGTTGGAGGAGGATAATTCCAAGTTTGTGGCAGCTTCTGAGTTTGGCTATTCGTTTTCATTCTTCATGCCCAACATTTTGACAGTGGCAGTGGGAGGGGACATGCCCAGCCAGGGCTCAGAGCAGTAGTTGGGTTACTAGCCTCCGGCCAGAGCTGGGGACAACCCTGGGTTTTCCTTCCCAGTGGTGTAGCTGAAGGTAAGCAGAGCTGCTCCTCAGGGTTTGTCCTCTTCTTACGTACACTGAATAGGTGAGCTCACCCACTTTTTTACTTACCAGTACACAACAATTTTTGTCGCACACCAGCAGTTAATCTAGTCTGTGACAGCACCCAGTATTTTCTCTCTTCACAAAACTTTTCTAGTGGAAGGTAATTCGCCACAAAGCCTTTTGGCTTCAGCAAAGTAGACTAAGTCACTAAAAACGCCCCTTCAGCTATTTCTGCTTGTAGCATCTGCCCCCTTCCCCACGGATGCCAGTAAGGTTAGCTGGTGCTCAGCACCAGTTAGGCCTGGTGTTTGCGTGACACAGAAAGTTTTCCTTGACAAGGTCCCTTTTCTGCACAGTCCCAAGAGTGCCAGGGATGAGCTGAGCGATCAGGTATTTTACTGCAAATAAAGGTGGTCAGGACAGAAGGAGCAAGTCTCAGGTGAACTGCATGTAAAAGGAGATCCACATTCTGCTAGTTGCGTGACTATATGCTGGGACATGTTTTTTTAATGGAGCCTGAAAACAGACATTTTGACAGGACCGAATTTTGCTCAGGGCTATCTGTGTGCTGCTCCCACTGAAGCTTCTTGGCCAAATTCAGCTCTTGTTTGAGAAGACACAACTCTACTGAGGCATGATGGAGTTGAGTTTGATACTGCAGTACAGCTGAAGAAAAATATTCCACACTGTCTCCTGTCAGGGCAGTTTGAGGAGCCTTGTGAAAACTTAGTTATGAAATGGCATTGCTGCCCTATGCTTGTTTCGCTGGCAAGCATGCAGATTTAAAGAACAGTTCTTAATTCTCCACTTGGTCTCTAATTCCAGCTCTCTTCTTTAAGCCTGTCTTGTCGAACGCACACCTTGTGAATATCCCTTATTGGCACTGTACCTGTTCTGAGCACCAGAAATCTCAAAGGCTGTCAAACTTTCATGTATATAACATTTTCCTGAAATAAAAACAAATAAACAAATAAACAGAGACAGAAAGGAAAAAAATACTGAAAGGAATAATCTGCAATAGCATTTCATCCCCTGCAATACAAGAAGGGAAAAACTTTACATAAACCTTGCCAGGAGTGATCAAGTCAGTGCAAGCTTATGTCTTCTTCCCTTTGCTGATGGCAGTAGTGGGGCTTTGGAAAGCACCAGTGCTCTAAGTACTGCAGCATTACGGTGCTCTCATACATATACATGTGCATTTGCTTTTCTTTCTACTTATAGGTGGACTCTCTTTACTCTTTTTCAAAGGCACTTTCTTTTGAAACGCCCACTTTCTTTTGAAATGCCTACACTGGTGCTGAAACTTCTGTTTCTGGAAGACTTCAGATCAAGACTAAGACTATTTTGAAGGGTGCACTTTAGCCAGATGCAGGTGAGCTCAATTGAACTGTAAGAGGGTAAGTATCTCACGCATATTAATCCTTGGCCTGTATTAGAAGGCAGGTCAGATCAGGTGATTTCATAACCTATCTACAGAAACAACTAGCACCGTATTACTGGGAGCTAACAGGCTTGTAAGTTAATGTCAAAATGTCAACAATGACAGCTACCTCAGAAGGCCTCAAGAAATGTTGAAAAAAGGTTTTGGTTCGGCAAGCTGGTTTTCACACGCTTTACCCTCATAAGGCAACCCCATTGAAACCTTTGGATTTATTCTTGTCTTTCGGCCCAGCTAGGGTTAGCTATCTCGGGCTACAAGTTTAACACTATAATGAAGTGGGGTTTTCATTCTGTTTCAAGGAAGGAAAAACGACCAAGTCCCTTGTTACCTGGAAGAAGGCAAAGGAAGTGATTTGGAAATGCTGCAGGGGCCTCTTTCCTGTACAATGGGTACTGCATGGTGATTCAGCCTGCAATGACTCTCGCCAGCTCCTGGTAGCAATTGTGGCACTCCATCAGTGGTACCTCCTAACTGTTTCATTTACCTGGCTTAAGGTAAAGGAGTCTACAATAATAGCATTGGAGAATAAAACCCTTCATCTATCCATTAAATTTACTGATTGTTGCCAGCTTCACCTCACCCAACATTTCTTGACCTGGCTTTGGGGTGGCACTCTGCAGAGCCATGTGGGAAGCTCATTCCTCGGGGTCATTTAAGCCATTCCACCGAGAGGTTCAAAAGGCCACCAGGTAGTAGCTAGTGGTTAGCTGTCAGCTGGGGTAGTTAAGGCTAACTGAAGCACTCTGTCTTTAGCAACTCAACTGACTCTGCTGCCTCCTTCTACCTCCCCCACGTCACTAAGCAGCCAACCACTGAAAACGACTTTAAGCACTGCCTGGCTCTGCAGGGCCCAAAGCGAAGCTGTAGAAGAGAAAACTCTCCTCTATCATTACATTGAGCAGCCTGTTTCCTGCTTGTTTGTGAAAAAGTTTTTTTTTTTAGAAAAAGTAAAATATGATGACAAGATGTGGAAGAAACTGACATCGAGTTACCTACAGTGAAGGGGAAGATAATTCCCAGAAACATGGCAATTTAGATATTAAAATCTACTTTCTCCATCAGTTGAAAAAGTCATAAAGCCCTTTAAATCAGGCTAAGGTATGTTTTTGGAAACTGATTGCCAGTACAGGATCTGTTCAATGTGGAGAAGTACAAATGGGGTATTTTTAATCATGATAAATAACTTCTCTTTTATCAGATCATCTCTGTTGGAAATGGTTTCACTCCATGCGGTAATGATAATTTGTGCACTTATCATTCAGTACTTTCCCAAGACAAGCAGTCAACCATGGGATGTAATTTAACAACTTATCAACCATGGGTTCATCCAGCCCTTTCCAGTCAAAAGGGCATTTCATATTATTTAAGAGACTTTGCCATTCATTGCCATCAATTTAAAATTTTACCAGCCCCTCGTCATTAAATTGTTCCATTCAGCACTTCACTTTATAACCTGGGGACATTAATGCTGAAGTGCACTGGCAGGCCCACGGAATTATGTATCTCATGCAGGTGATGGGATAATTACCAAAAGGATTGAAATCACTAACTGACTATCAAAGGAGGCAACCATGATTAACTGAGTGTCACATACAGAAGGTGGGAAAGCTATGGTGGAAAAAAAATGCACATCTGTGGCATGCTGATCGCCCTCCTTGTGTCTTTTTAGCTGGAGACCTCTTCGGGGTTTCGTCTGTTCAGCACTTGGAGCAATAGTGCCTCGGCTCTGCCTCAGTGTTTTGAATTCTATCTCCTTTGAATCAACAGAGAGATAGGGAAGGCCTGTAAGGTGCCAAAATTCACTCTCTTGTAAACCTGCATGTCAAGTCCAGCTCTTGAAAAGTCCTAGATTCAAGGTCAGAGTGCTTCTCCCCGGCTGCTGTGAAGGTATGTGTTATGTTATCAAAAATGGGTACCTAGGAATTGCGTTCAGGAGGAATAGGTGGCTATTTTGGTCCTGGTGAATGAGACCATTAATGCACAGGCTTTTCCTTGTCTTATGCATCTCTCCAAATCCATGTAAGGATAAGACACTGAACCCAAGTCCTCTTCGCTCCCTGTTAGCCTCAGGCAGGCTTAGAGGGCTGGGTATGATGGAAAATGGTTCACCAGCCTACAGAAACTCTTGCTGCTATATAAGAGTGGCCTCGTCACAGTGGACTGGCAGCTGCCTTCTCTGCATTCAGCCAAAACCCTCCCTAACTGGGATGAAAGCACCTGATCAGTTAGAAAAAACTCAGATGGAGAGTGTGAGCTTTCCTCCTTTGCCCTTTGTTTTACTTTTTCCCAGCAACATCTGGTGTGGTTACATGAAGCAAGACAAAGACAAGAACCTTCCCTTAGGTCCTCACAAAATGGCTGAGCTAAGGCACTTGGGAAACTGTGTTTCCTGAAGAGCTGCAGTGATCCGCACTCAGATGATTTAAGAGATCCTCAGGCAGCAGGATGCCAGGATGGGTGATGTGTCTCTGCTATAGCGTCCATTGAGCCAACATGAAGCCAAGCTATTTCCTGAACATCTGCTGTGGGGGTCAACCTCGGCAGAAGCAAGCTGGGGACAGTGGCATCTTCAAGCCTCCCAGCATGAGTCACCCAGCTCATCAGACCTGCTTGCTCTGCCCCCACAAGCCAGGTACTAATCCTCCCAGCCTCTGAGGCTGAGGTCATGCTGAAACCCTGCTCTTCCAGCCAAAGGGGAGAAAATCTCCTCTTTTATTCATCTATATGCTTCACAAAACGGTCCCCAGCCATAGTACCTGGGTGGCAGGCCTCTCTAACCACTTACAGTTGTGCCCACACCCAGTTCCAGGTGCAACTTGTTACTGAGAGGGCAATGTCAAAGTCAAACGCATAGAAACAGGAGCTGAGAAGTCTGGAGGAGGAGTTGTTTGGTGGTGAGAGCTATAGGCCTACAGTTGTCTGATGAACCAGCTAAGGGCTTGCTTGCAGCTTTCCCTGCTTGTCTATTGCCAGAGGCAACTGGAGAGCTCATCTGCTATTTGGCAAGGTGAGGGGGAAAAGGCAGCGCAGGAAGGACTGGTAGGCTCCTCCTGGCTAAAGTGAGCCTTGCTGGTGCCTAGGGGCAAAGGCAAGGGTGACTGTTTGTAAGGAGAAGGGCAGATTAAGTCTCGGGAATGACAGGGGAACTGAGATCTGGTGGATCTGCTGTTGTGGCTGTAGCACATCATCTTTTTAAGAGCTGCTTGTGCTGTGTGAGAGCTGCAGATAGAGGCAGTTCTAAGCCTGGAAGAGCCTGCAGGGGATTTACTGACACAGGGGAGAAGTGAGGAAAGAGAGGTGGCAGCTCTGTGATATTGCAGCTGTTGCAAGGGGATGTCTGGGCACTGAAACTGGCTCTTACCTTTACCCCTTGGTTGAAGATGTGAAATGGGATGACTGCAGGAGATACAGTGGAAGCCTTTTAAAAGGAGAAGTTTTTAATAGGATTTTTTTTTTTCTTTGAGGTATTCTTCATTATTTGCAGCCTCTGCAAATTAGGTCTCTGGGGGTGCGGTGCTATTGGCTAGATATGCTGCTCCACTGCTTGGAACAACTGGCAGGCGGCTAATGTGTGTGCAGCAGTTATTTGTAGCTAAGAACTTCCTTTGTAGAAAGTGATGTTTGGTCCCTCCCTTATGCTTATGAAAGCAGCTGGGTTGTGTTCTCGCTCTCCTGCTCTCACGCCGTCTCCCTGGCTGGAGGATTTTGAATTAACTGGCATGGGGGAGAGAGAATTTGCAAAAGGAGTGCTGGGCGCAGGAGAGAGCTTCTCTGTATTTAGGACAAAATGCTTTGAGCTTCTTTCCTGTGCTAGCTGACCTGTGGTTTGAGATTCCCCTCTCTGATGAAAATACCTGCTTGTGGTAGTATAATTTCTTCTTGGAAAACAGGCTCAAGCAAAGAGAGGTTGGGGGAAGTACTGGGTGGGACTCATCCACCCCAATAAAGAGTTCCTCATCCTAGATACTGACCCTAGGCTTCCGGCATAATCAGCATATGCCAAATTAGGTCTTGGCCCCTTCTTGTCCTAAGGTAGGTCTTGGCACCCTAAAACTGTTGCTCTTCTCCTCTTCCTGTAAAGAGAGATGGGGTGGTCAGCTTAATGATAGACTTCTGTGTTGTAATGTGAATAGTGAGATGAAATCATGCTTGCACCTGTTTGGATAAATTTTTAATGTGAGCAAATGAGACTGGGGACCTCCTTTGGCCTCTGTAGGCACTTTCTTCGGACAGCCCTACCAGCTCTTTCTGGTCCCGTTGTTTTTATACTAAAAATATGCACCAGCACAATACTTGCTGGCCCTCCAATAGGCACAACTGGGCCCAGTGCACTCCAGCTGGCTGTCGGAGCTGTCTGATTTCAAAAAAAAGACTGTTAAAGCCTCATTGCAGCATGCTCAGATTCCTACAGTGTGCCTCCTACCTTCGGCTAGGAACAAGACTGCTCGTGGCTGCTTCTTTCCTCTTCCTCCCTGCCCAGATCTCTGCTTGGATCTGGAGGCTTGGAAAGCGGTAATGGCACTCACAGATATTAACATAGTAAACAGCTTACCTGCCAGCTTCCTCTCATCTTCCCTTGCTGTGGAAGCAGGTAGTCCGCACAGCACTGTGTACCGACCTTGGCGTATAGCAGTGTTTTTTTTGTTTTGTTTTGTTTTTTCCCCTCTCTTTCCACCTTCTCCCCAACTTATCGCTCAGCGATTGCAGGGAATGCTCAAAACTAGCATTTTTTTTTTTACCACAGTTTTTTACCATTAACTTTTTTATTTCATTGAGGAAACAGAGAAAGTGTTAAACAGCTCATACTTTTATGTCATCTTTTAAAGGGTTCTTTGCTAGGCAAACTCTCTTCCATAATCTGTCCTATGAAGCTACATGCTCTGTCCCTTACTAACCCTCCTCTCCCTGGCCCCTTTCCCTACTGCCCTCCCACATTCCCAGGCTGTTCGCTGGGGCAAGAGATAGTCTGTGCTGGGCCTGCATGAGAGAGATGCTCTCAATCCTGTCCTCTGCAATAGGTAAGGATCTGGGTAATCGCAGCCTTTCTTTCAAAGCTAACTTGAGACTTTTCCTTTCTACTGCCTGTCTCAAAGTTTGTAGGAATCTGAGGTGTCTACCCGTCTGTCAAACCTGCTCAGTCTGATCACCCAGCCCAAAAGCCATTTGGGGAATAGTTTTGTAAATCTCATTTACTTGGGAAACCATGCTTAGCATTAATATAATTTACTTAGAGATTTGCTTCATTCAAATAAAAATGTCTTTTCCCCCCATCTCCTTCAGTAACCTCTTGCTTTTAGAAGGCCCTTTGGACTGGAAAAAACAGCATATAATCCCTTCCATAAATGGTGCCACATCCGTTTAAAAACATTAAAAAAAAAATCTGAATGGGTCATCTGTCTCAGCTCCATCTGCTGCTACCGCATGGGGATTTGAACA
Organism: Struthio camelus; assembly: GCF_040807025.1. Taxonomy (NCBI): domain Eukaryota; kingdom Metazoa; phylum Chordata; class Aves; order Struthioniformes; family Struthionidae; genus Struthio; species Struthio camelus. Next base: position 51,138,232 of record NC_090943.1, read on the forward strand.
TATGACCTACAGCAGAGGAACCAAAAGTCAAAGACCTGGACCAGCCTTTTACAGGCTGCCCAGGAATAAAAGCGGAGAGGAGAGAGAGGAAAAAGTGGGGGAAGTAGAATAGAACAGAGGGGAAAATATGCCCATTAAAATAAATTCTAGATACATTTTTCTAATAATTTTTAATGTGCAGAGGTGACTTTTAAGTGGATCATTGTGCATGGTATTTCAACCAGACCAATTACAGTAAAAGTTCACAGTGTAGCACAACTTAATTATTTAAAAAAAAAAAAAGTTGCGGAATTCAGAAGCGCTTGTTAAACCTCCTACCGTCTCTGTGTCACAGGAAGCAGCACAGAACCGGGGGCTGAGCTGCCTGGTGTCATGCAGAACCCGCGTCCCTGGAGTCCCCGTTGCGTGCCTTAGTCATCAAATCAGTTTTCCTCTGCGTGCCTAACCTCTCTTAAGACTGCTGCCTCAGCTGTAGGCAATGCTTCGTGTTCTTATCCTTCGGTATAAGCTGTAGTAGTCAAGCAGAGTATGAGTAAGAGAGCTGGCCATAGTCCACCAGTCTGTCTCTGCCAGCCCTATGCTGAAAACGAGCGCAGTGTTTCCCTGCTACGCTCTGTGCACTGGAACGGCACCAACCTACTAATTTGGGGACCATCTGACCATTCCCTATAGCTTCCCTCTGTGGTGACATTTAGTGCTACATGGCGGAAGAAGTGCCAGCCAAAGCACAGTCTCAGAGTTTAATGTGTACTTGTACTTTCTTTTTTACTAGATTACAAAGTGACCTTAACATAAACTTGGTAAAATGCCATTCTACTGTTTGAGAGAGGATGAAGATCGCCCTACAATTGTACTAGCTGTAATGAATGTATTGCTGGATTTACACCTGTGTAAATGTGACGAGAATGAGACGAGACTTGCATTGCAGGAACGTTCAGGGCCAGAAGAAAAGTTATGGCCTAGAGCAGTTTAAAAGGTTGTTGAGAACGCTGTTGCAAATAGGATAACTATCTCCCACTGCCATAATTTTGGGGTAGGCTGTTTGTGTTTGCGTAGCTGTTCATCTTCCAGATGGTTTACATGTGCTATACTGAATATGCATTAAACTCTACTTGCGTAAGGTACTAAGGAGGGAACATTTACTTGGAAAAAAATTCTTCTCAAAAGGCAGGAAGAATCCGGGCTCTGAGCCTACTGCTGCTGTCAGGCCTCCTGCTTGCGTTTTGGGTTGCTGTGTCCAAGGCGGGTCGCTGGGCCAGACTTTACTAGGGTTATTTTATTTTATTTTTTTCCCCAAGTGTCCTGTAGGAAACATAAGTGAATCTTCCTGTAGCTGTCAGCCTCACAGGAGCCGCGTTAGGATTCGCGCAAGTGCTCTGCTCCTGAGCTGAGTGGGCATAAGGTACAAAATGGTCCTCGCTCAGGTGATAGTCTCTGGAGATGTGCCAGGTGCCTTGTGCTGCAGTGTGCTGTGGAGCAGTACAACGCGCTGGTGAGAAGCAGGCGCTGGACACTGCATCCCGGCAAACGGAGCCTGAACAACCCTCACTGGACTTGGCTGGGCCGTTGCCACTGCTTGTGGCTGAGTGGGCTTGCAACCACAGGAGAAAACCATCAGCCCCTCTTCTGCAATTATGGCAAATGTCAATGTCATATCTGAACAAAGAACCGCAAGTTTCGAAGGGCTTAGAAGGAAGATAAACTGGAAGTGTATCTGAGGTAAAAACCACATGAAGCAACACTGAACAGCATGTGGACAGCCTGACTGGAGATTGGTTTGTGCTTTCTGTATCTGTGTTGCTGGGAGGGTGACAATTGGTGCAGGCCTGAGCATGTCTGCAAGTGACTTAAAGACAAAGCCCTTTGATTTTTCTCCTCATTTTGCTTCCCTTGTTCTGCTACAGAACGGTATTCAAAGCTGAAAAATAGTAAGAGCCTGTCCTGAGAGTGGGGGCCAGGGGTACGAAGCTGAGAGGGGTGGTTAACAACTTTCCGTGTGACTCAGGTGAGAAGCGAGGCTCGCTTGTTCTACACGGTTCAGCCCAGCCCTGACTACAAATCCTGCCGCAAGTCCCTCTTTCCCGTTTCCTTCTTGTCTCCCTCCTGCCAGCTATGCATTTCATGTGCATTAAACACCTTTGCAAACTCATTTGATGAGATACCCCCTGTGCAGCTGGCAGTGCTGCTACACGCATTCTGGAGTAATTTAGCAGAGCAAAATCAGTGCTTATTTTCCTGTCTACCCACAGCTGTACCAGTCCACAAGCTTTTGTTGGTAGCAGCTGCAAAAGGAAAGAGTATAACAACACAGCGCAGAGAGAGAGATCCTTTTTCAATAAAACCTAGCTGTGTCTGGCAATCAGTGAATTAGGGAACTTCACAAGCCAGAGGCTGCATCCAGATCTGTCTGTTTAATAGCTACCGATGGGCCCATTCCTGACAAATTTGTCTAATCCTTTTTTTAACCCACTTGTAATTCTGGTCTTCACAACATCCTGTGGTGATGGTTGTGTCTCTATTTATTTTAAACTTGATGTCCGGGCATCTCTTGGATGGCCCTTTCCTTCAGGCCAGAGCCATTTGGCTTTGCCTCATTTCTTCAAAGAGGTCTCTGATGCAGCTCCATAAATCCTTATGACCAGAAAATATCCTTTGAAGCCCACGGTATCATTTCAAAGTTCTGGACTCTGTGTGTGGTCTCTTAAATACATGTAGGCCTAAAAATATAAGGGTATTTTTTTTTTTTCCACCCAAGTAGTCTGGAATGGAGCAGATTGAACTTGGACTGGCTACAGAATCCATAGTTCAGCAGCTATCATTTTTCTGGCTCTTCCCTACCTCCAGGACTGATGATATCCTGGAAGGCAAAAGGCAGATGGAGTTTGGAGGGACTGAGGGAAGTGGAGGGAGGTTTTAAAATTGCTAGCAGTTAGGCTTTCACATCCACAAGCTCTTTCTTCTCCCATCTCTTAAATTTATTCTGTTCATTTGTTATATCCTTTGACCAGAGGCCAACAAACAGCAAACCGCTTATATATTTTGCAGAAGAGAACTAAAAAGTAGCTACCAGTACTGGGCAGCAGCAAAGTCTTAGAGCATTACTAAAGTATTTATATTCACCCTGCGTTGTAGATGGGAGGAATCAATGCTGTAATTAGCTATTTGGAAACAATCCATTATTACCAAGGGGGGGTGGGGAAGGAAAGCCACAAACTTCCACTCTTTAAAAAAGAAAGTGAAAAAGGGTCTGGGCAGGTATAAATTTGCTGAGCTTTCTGCAGACCTGAAATTAAGTGCTACCAGGTGCTCAGAACAGAGCAAACTGATTCACTAGCTAGAGATTGTATAAGGAGTGGAAATCACCGCTGTACAAGGAGCCTATTCATCACTCGCATCTTCAAAACGTGGCTGAAGTGTAATTAAGATGGCTTGTGTGTGTGTCATGTTGATCCTCTGCATTTCTGAATGTGTTGCAAGAATAAGAGCCTGATCCTACACTGCTTGATACTATGATTTGGGACTTATGACTTGGATAAACTACATATACTATGACTTGGGACATATGTATGCCCCAAGTATATTTATCATATATAATAAGACTTGGGACTTATGACTCTGGTAAATGAGAATCAGACATAAATAAAGGGCTAAGATGCTCTAGTTGTAGTCGAGGTCCCAGGATGAGCCTGAAAATATGTACTGAGATTAGGGTTAGGGCTGGGAGAAAGAGAAAACCTGCAACGGCCATTGGAATGGGTATGGAAAAGGTCTGCCAAAGGAAGGTGTGTTCTGCCAAGACAACTGTTGTGCGATGGTTTCTCACTTGGATAAGAGACGAGGGTGTCCTAGTCCTAGTATTGGCCTGAAAATATGTATTAGTGTTAGGGTTGCAAGAAAGAGAAACCCGAGAGGTGACACTGGAGTGGGTCTGGAAGCGGCTACTACAGGAAGTTGTATCCTGCCAAAATACCTGTCCTGTGAGATGTTTCTTGCCAAAGCCAGAGGTGGTATCCTAGTCCTACTGTCAGCCTGTAAAAACATTTTTGGGTTGGAGCTGGAAGAAAGGGAAAGCCTAGAAGTGCTGTTGGAGTCAGTCTGGAAAGTGGGTGGCAAAAGGAGGTCTGCATTGCCAAGAAACAAGTCTTGTGAGGTGTTTCTCGTGTGGGCTGCAGATGGGAGCCTAGTCCTAGCGTTGGCTGGAAAATATCTTTATGGATAAGATGATGGCTGGGAGAAAGAGCAAGCCTAGAGGTTCTGTTGGAATGGGTCTGGAAAGGGGATGCAAAAGGGAGCTGTGCACTGCTGAAAGATGTGTCCTGTGAGGTGTTTCTCATCTGGGCTGAAGATGGGTGTCCTAGTCCTAACACTGTCTAGAAAATACATCTAGGGTTAGCATCGGGAGAAAGAGCAAGCCTAGAAGTGCTGTTGGAGTCGGTCTGGAAAGTGGGTGGCAAAAGGAGGTCATTGCCAAGAGATGTATCTTGTGAGGCGTTTCTCGTGTGGGCCCGAGATGGGAGTCATAGTCCAAGTGTCACCTGGAAAATACGTTTAGGGTTAGAGTTAGGGGTAGAGTTGGGAGAACGAGCAAGCCTAGAGGTGCTGTTGGAGTGGGTCCAGCAAGTGCCTAAGGAGATGTGCTGTTGAAAGATCTGTCCTGTGTTGCATTTCTTGTTTGAGCCAAAGATGGGAGTCCTACTCCTGGTGTTGGCCTGAAAATATGTTTATGGGTAGGGTTTTGAAAAAGAGGAAACCTAGAAGTGCTGCTTGAGTGGGTCTGGAAAGGGGGTGCCAAAAGAAGATCTGCACTCCCAAGAGATGTGTCTTGTGAGCCTTTTCTCATAGGGCCAAAGGTGGGCATCCTAGTACTGTCTGGAAAACACGTTTAGGGCTAGGGTTACAGCTGCAAGACAGAAAAAGCCTAGAGGTGCTGTTGGAGAAGGTCTGGAAAGGGGGTGCCAAAGGGATCTGTGCATTCTTGGAATATCTATCCTGTCAGGCATTTTTCTTCTGGGCTGGAGATGGGATTCCTAGTCCTAATGTTAGCCAGAAAATACTTTTAGGGTTAGGGTGATGGTTGCGAGAAAGAGCAACTCTAGAGGTGTTGTTGGAGTGGGTCTGGAGAGCAGGTGTCAAAGAAAGTTGTGCCTTGCTGAAAGATCTGTCTTGTGAGGGGTTTCTCATGCGGGCCAGAGATGCAGGTCCTACTATTGGCCTCAAAACATGTGCAGAGATTGGGGTTGTGAGGAAGAGAAAAATTAGAGCTGCCCTTTGAGTGGATCTGGAAAGGAGTTTCTGAAGGGAGGTTTGTGCTGCCAGAAGACCTGTACTGTTATAAACTTTTCATCTGGACTGGAGACAGGGGTCCTATTCCCTGCAGGGGCCTGAAGTAAAGGCTTAGGGTTAGGTTTGCAGGAAAGGGGTACCTGAGATGCTCCTTTGGATTGGGTCTTTAAAGGAGTAGGGAAAGGAAGTTTTGGGTTGGAAATGGGTATATCCTTCATGGGATTTTTCTTTGGGGCTGTATGGGGGTTCTTAGTCAAATCCTTAGCCAAAAGAATTTTTTTGGGAGTAAGGTTAGGGTTGAAAGAAAGAGAAAGCCTTGTGCTGCCATTGGTGTGGGCCTGAAAAGGGGCTGCCAAAGGAAGTGCCCTGCTGAAATGTCTGTCCTATGAGGAGTTTTTTTGTGTGGAATTCATATGTTAGTGCTCAACGGAGCAGGGTGTGCTGTCCTTTAAGCATGGGCAGAACACATTGTAATCCCTAGCTTGTGGCATTTAAGCATTAGCAGCATAATGAATGATGTTCAACAAATTAATAAAGCAGAAATGACAACATATGGAAGATGAGTTACAAGAAATGTTTCCAGATTGCCATTGAATTGAGCTATCAACACAGGCTCTCTCTGGCTGTCCCAGTACACTGGGATTCCCTGGCAGTGCTTCATGTTCTCTGCAAAGAACCTTGAGTTGCAGGAACCAAATGAATTGATGGTATAACACAACTGGGAAGGTGGTCTAGTCCCAGAATTTTACAGGCATATTTGCTTAATTTTTCACAGGCATATATTGAGCTTACATTTGAAAATTTGCCCTTTTTTTTTTTTTTTTTTAATCTCCAGTTTAGTATTCAGTCTGACTTGTGAGCTCCCCTCTTGCTGTGACCCAGGGAAGCATCCATGCTCGGGCTTCTACCCCCGTTGCCCTCTTTGGAGTGTATTGAGCCAAATCTGGTGTTATCTGTTAAGTGAGTGTTTACAGTGAAGCTGCCACAGACTAATCCCAGGTCTCCCCCCCACCTCCACCGGCTACTAGCTTCAGTAGCCAAGTCTGGCTTGCTTCAGGAAGGAAAATACATCTGAAACTTTCACAGTTGCTAAAGCAGATGCAATTTTTCTTAGGATATTAAAAACTGAAGAGCAGTGTTCTCAACATATCCATTTCATGCTCCACTGAAAACATCCATGGCTCTGAATTGCCTGTGGTATGGGAAACAGCTCAGGAGCCAACCCTAGGCAAATCTGGAACCAGCATCTTGCAGCTTTCTCCTGGTGTCACTGACGAGATTGCTGTGCTAAGCTGTCCAGACAAAAAGTCAGAGCTCACCTCTGCAAGGAATTGCTCTCCTAGTGCAAGAAAAGAGGTATTTCCCAGAGATGATGGCTGCCCAGGAACAGCTCTGCAGCCATGCCGAGCGCTCATTTGCAGTAGGTGTGAAAGTATTACGCTCTTGCAGTATCACAGAGGAGCTTTATATCTCCTACAAGGGTCCTAGTATAGAGAATCAGCATTTTATTTCTACCCAACTTGCCTGTTGCACAGCATTTTAACCCAATGAACAAAGACGCAGAATTTGCCCTTGTGTAAGCAGAGTACAACATAGCAAACAGCTCGGAGAAGCCAGGGAGGAGAAGGCTGTAGTTGTCTATCCTTTCCAAAAAAGGAGCAAATTCTTTTGCTCTAATATGTCACGCTGAGTCCTGACAGTAGCAGGCTATTAATAGTAGCAGGTTACTCTAAGAGAAGGCAAGCAGAAGGTGAAGCATATAGCATGTGCTCTTGTACGTTAAGGGACACAATGGTTAGCCAGAGGCTGGCTTCATCTAGGCCTTTCTTTTTGAGCTCACAGGCTTTGGCCTCATAAATGTGTGTGCTTGGAACTGTTTGTACCAGCAGTTTAAGTCACTTAGGGACTTAAACCTTGGATTGTGCAAAACTGCAGGCATGGATCGTGCAAAATTGTTTCCAGTGATTTGTTTAATAAAGAAACAAAAAAGGAATGTCGCCATCCAAACATCTAGCCTGGTGTATGAATTTGTCCTGAAAACAGCCATATGCCTCTAAATCGGAGAATATAAGTCGATTTAGCTGTTGAGCTATTTTTTATGCCAAGGCAAGAAATAGATAACTAAAGTGTTTCTCTCCCAGCACCAATTTGTATAGTGGTGTCATAAAGGTGGACCAAGTTTATAGAATCAGACCTTTATTGTGCTTGCCTCTTCTCTAGTAATATCTAGATTAACATTTGAAGTGACAAAGATGCCATATAATCCATACAAGACAAATCATACAGTCTTAATATGTAGTGTCAAAATGGACTCCACCCTGTGATGGCAGGGCATTGAAGGCATTGAAAGGGCCTCATAGAAGGGCATTGAAAGGGCTCTCTGACAGTTAGAAAATGAAGCCCCCCCCCCATTTATTTTAAAAGCAACAACTCTGAAAGTGAGGATAGTTTCACTGTTGTCTTTAAGGCTAAAGGGAGAGGCAAATGTGACTCTTTGGTGTTTCAATTAAAATGAATTTTATTGCAAAATGGTTGTTCTTTCGTTGTCTTGCCAGCTGGGTGGCTTTAGGAGCTTGAATAATACATATGCAGCATTGTACAGTAATTGTTCCCTGTCCTCAAAAATTCACAGATTATGAATTTGTAGATTGATTGTGCAGCTGGCAGTGGCTTTGAGTTTGTTCATGGTTAGAGGACTGAACCCAGTGCAGAGTGCATGCACACAGCTTCAATGAATCTAGATTTAAAAAAAAAAATTTCCTCCGCTGAGGAAGGAATATTGTTTTCTAAAATCTTGTCTTTTCTTTCATGGGCTTTTGTTTATCTTTAACCTGAGTTTAAAAAAAAAAAAAAAATCAGCTACAAGCCTACCGCAAAGGGTGTATCAGGCTGACAGGGTATGAAGCCGAGATTCATCCTGCCTACCCTTAGATTAAAGGAAATCTAACTGAGGCATCTGACTCAGGTGCATGATCTGGGCTAGAACGTCTACGGCCAGTAAGTGTGAGACCACTCCAGAAGGTAATGAGTGGGATGAATCATCCTGCAGGATCTGTTTATTTGTCTTGGGAGAAGAAAAATAGAGCTTTTAGGGTGACTAGGTCAGTAATGCAAAAGTAAAAGTAACACCAAAAAAAATGTCAGGTGAGATGCACCCAAGCCTACATGTCTGAAAGTATTTAGGTTGTGCCAGAGAAGGCTATAGAGCTGGTAACGTGCTGCTGCTGTATTGGCAGGACTGGTCAGATCTGGGGAGAAAGAGTGGCCTCCAGCTGTAGGTAGGAAGGGAAGAGGGAAAACCGTGAGGTGAAGGCAGACAAGCAATAGGGAATAATGAGGCGAGGAAAGTAAGGAGAAGACGCAAGAAAAGCTAGAGAACAGAGAAGCTGCAAAGGAAATGACGCTGTGTTAATGAGCACCTTATAATGTTGTACATACCTGCAGATCTCCTTTGAGCTATATGTTTATTCCCCTCTCAGGCAGGACGCATCGGTGCTCCAGAACCTCATCACTGAGTGAGTCTAATGAACTTGCTTGTGTACATCTCCTAAACCCCACCTACGGCTTATGCAGAGTAAGTTAACATATTGTAAAGGTTTGCTTAGCAATGAACAGATTTGCCTTAACTCCAAAATACACCAATGGCATGTAGCCTCAGGACTGCCTATATCTTAAGTGAACCCCTGGTGGCAACCCAGATTTAAGTGTACACAAGTGCTGCTATTTTCTTTTTTAGGGCACAGCCTTTACATTCAGCTACAGAAGTTGCACCATCTACAGCACGTTGCCCTGCTGTGGGCTGAAAAGCAGCAAAGGAATTCTCTCAACAGATGCATTCATCCCTGTGTATCACTGTTGCGCACACACGTTTCAGGAATGAAAAACCTTTGTATTTGATTATTTTTCCTTTAAAAGAATGCCACTCAGAGAGAATTTCAGTGCCTCAGGGCACAAGAGGAGGATTGTTCTGGTTGTTTTAAATTGAGCATCTTCTCTTTGTGTTTCAGGGTACTCTACTTCCCATTTGTGGGCTTTTTACCCTTGTGCAAGTCAAATCCCTCCTGCATCCAAGTGCTGGTGATGACCAAGGTGCGAGAGGAAGATGGTGTGGAAGGACCAGCAGCCCATCTGTTTCTAGCCAGCTGACTGCCTGTAAGGGGACCTGCATCTGGAGGGTGGTTTGGAGCGACTCCGGAGTCACATCTCAAGTGAGAGACTATAGGAATATCCTCTGCAGTTCCCTCATTTCTCTGGTGCCCAGCTCTGAATCCCTCATATTTGAGGCTTTGAAGAATCCATTGCCCATATCCAACCGTATAAATCCTTAGTATTACTCAAATTACAAAAGCTGCTAATCAGTATCCGCAATGGAAGGCGGTTACTCCAGACTGAGGATTTGCTTGTGCAAACTCACCAAAGAGCACTTAATCTGAATTAACTAGAGGTGTGAATTGAAAGTGGATTAGCAGTGCCACAGAAATGGACAGAGTCCACTTTTCAGAATTAAGATGATTCTAATCTGTTTCAGCATAGTCATGAAAAAGAACGTTATACGAGGCTTTAATAAGATATACCTTACTCACAGTAAAAGTTAGTCTGAGTTAATTTATGTGTGTCTCCCAGTAGGGGTGGGATTGGAATATAGTCCTGAAAATTTTTTAGTAGGAAACTTGTATTGCTTTACTGTGGATTTTAATAACTGATACTGATAATGTAGTAATCTGTTTTTATTATGATTATACTGTTTTTAATTTTAGAATATAAAAGCTCTGAATAAGCAGTTAATTAATCCTCACTATGTCCCTGCAACATTGGTAGAGGCTTTGTAACAACCGGTTCATTTGCTACTGAACTACATCTGCTTTTAGTGTGAAATACAGCAGGCAGAGCAGTGTTACAAGAAATGGGAGGGAAGGCAAATATCAAATCTTGTTAAATGTATAGGAGGAATTAAGTAAGGAAAAAAAATGTTATTACCCAGTTTAGAATTTGGTCAAGCCACCACGGTGGACTCGCAAGAAAATGCGACAGGACATCTGTTTTATGTCTAACCAAAACCACAGCACATACAATGGTACCACACACAGTGCACCATGGTGGGGAACTGGCTTAATAGCAGTGTGTAAATATCAAGGATTAAAAATAATTTATCTGATTTCCTTTTATTTGGAAATAGGATTTATCTACTCAAATCACATTTCTCGGGGGGGGGGGAGGGGAAGAGAAGAGAAAAGCTTGGAGATCATCACTGCTCTTTGAAGGCTGACTCTCCATTTTCATATCCTGTTCCACTGGTATTCCCGTGCAAAGTGGTGCCCCTTACAGCCCCTTCTCTGTAAGGGCAGCTTGTTTCATTTCCGCAGCAGACAGCGCTTAGCATTGAATAAAAAATAAACTATGTTTTTCTTACCTCTTTAAATGAGAGCAAGCACTGTGCTTTTGTTCTTTTCATTTTCCAGGGCCTCTTTGCTGATCTTCTCTGCATGTATCTAAAAGGTCAGGAAAACAAATCAATACGGAAAAGGACCTCCTGCCCCTTTTAACCTAACCTGTAGGAAGGAGGGAAGGGAAATAGCCAACTACATGAAAGGGAATTTTAAATCTACTTGAAAAAAGCGCAGTGGGAGTGGGGTTTTGGAAGGACAGGTGTCGACAAGCCCAGTGTCTGCGGTTCACAGGGTCCCTTTATGAACTTAGTCTTACAACAGAATATATGGGCAGATCCATATTGCTGAAAAGCATGCCATAAAAGAGGCACTATAACAGGTCTATAAAGTAGGAGGGGAAGGTCCCTCTCATTTCAGCATCGCTGACTATGAGGGTCTCTGCAAGGGAGACCTTAGTTCACTGGGAGCTGGGCTGGGACTCACCACATGATTTGAGGGCTGGTAAATACTGACCGCTGTGTTATACTGGCTGCGTTTGTCTCAGTGCTTACCAGATACCATTGTCCCACTGTCGTATCTTCAGGTGACCTGTTCCTATCTTCTATCCACAACTGTAGCCCACATTGCAGAGTATGTGGAAGCTGGAGAGAGGCTCCACATTTGCATGGCCCTGGACTGCTGCTCCAACATCACTGGCACAGCGAGGCCACTAAATAGAGTTTTTGTCTCAACTTAAGCTTGAGGACTACATCTAAGTTCATTAATTACAGGCTCTGTTCCTAACATCTAGCCTCAATCATTCAGCTGAGGGTCCTACATTAAGGAAGCACCCCTGGGGACTTCCTCAGTGGTTGATGGAGAGGGAATAGCTCTTCCAGAGGATGGTTCTAGCAGTGCCTGCTACTTTCCAATGATGAATACTGCTAGACAGCTCCTATAGGTATTTTGTGCGCATGTTTTAAGTCAGAGACTATAAATTCAGGTCTTAATCTCTTAAGTTGTTTTAGCCTTTAAACATATGCCTTTGAATTTAGCCTCAATTGATCTATCATGAGCCAGACTCTTGAATACCCCAGTAATGCACCTTCCTTCCCTCACCCTCCCACACCAGCTGCTTTCTAAGCACCGCCGTTCACTTATTACTTGTCTGACAAGACCACAGTGTGGAAAAGTGGTTGCTCGACCCTCCCTCCGGCACCAAGATTAGCAAACAGAGAAACACAGAAAGCAACATGAGTCACTACTTTAAAAACTAGGAGTTTTAAACAGTGGCCATCCATCCTAGGTAAATATCAGTACTTTGCACAGATATCAGCAGACACCTTCCACGTTCCCACCTAGCTGTCTGCTGAATTTCTGGTCTTTTCCACATTACATTTTTTCCTGCTGAATCAGTGGTAGAGATCAAACCTTCTGTTCTCAAAATCTATATATACAGCCCTCTTGTAGGGGAAAATAACAGTGACTATTTCTCAGAAAGCTCAGCATTAGTCCTGCTGAGTGCAAGATGCTAGCACTCCTCTGCTGGTAGAGTGTGTCAGCCACCAGAGCAAAGGGGGAGAAGCAGGGGACAGAAAAAATAAAGCAAATGCTTTCCTTCCTTGACGTGGTCTATTGTGCTATTGAAACTGGTTTATTAAAACTGTTTTAGGAATAAAGTTCTCATGTTATTTGCAGCAAGCAGCTGTTAAATAAACAACATTCTTTGGTAGATGCTAAACACAGAAGCCCACGTTATGGATGGTTTTTAGCCTTCACTTGTCATTTGCCTTTGTGCCCTCCCCCAAACCATTACACTTGTGTGCCTGTTATTGCTCATCAGCAGACTGATGTGGCAGTGCCTGACTAAGCTATGCCGGTGGCAGAGCCAGGGTGAAGATGGATGATGCTAGTGTGCTGCTTTCTCCATTTTGAAATGGAGAAAGCCTGCTTGAAAGATCTGTTTGGATGAGCTGGTGACATTTGCAATAATGTCTGTGTGCCTTTTGGTGCATTGTTTTCATTCAAAGAATAAACTGTAGGACTCTGAAAGAAAAAAAGCTCAAAAGGGAGGAAACTATTCAGGGTTTGAAGTTGTTGGGTGAGAATTCTTATGTTGAAATGCCCTGGGCTGTCAGAAAAGCAAGCCCAAGATTTGCATTTATGTTGATCACCAAGACTGAAAATGGAAATTGGTCCATTAGACCGAGCAAAGGGTAGTTTACCTGCAGATCTCTTTGCTCTGCCAAAGGTATGTAAAGGGGGCATTGTGTAAGTGAGAACACGGATATTTTACTAGAGAGAACCAATAGACTATAAGACAAGAAGGGACCATGAGTTTGACTTCCTGCCCAGCTCCATGGAGTTCTGATCTTGTGACAGATCTACAGATGGTTTTAAAGTACTGCTAATAATGGAGTATTAACATTAAGGCCCCTTATATTTCCTGGATCATAGAGGCCTTAATGGGCCCTCCTTATGGAGGAGGGCAAATTTTGCCCTCAGTGCTGTAAATCTGGACTAATTTAGTTGATTTTAATGGAATTACTCCAGAACAATCCATGTGTAAAAGCAGGAGATGAAGTATTTAAAAAGTAATGTACTTTTATACTGGTTAGCTGCCTCTATCCTTTACTCTCAAAATCTGTCTGAGATTCTCACGTTGGTTTGAAATGACTGTTCAGAAAGATATCTAATTAATCATTATTTATATTATGGGAATTTTCCTCTTGCTTGCATTCCCGTATACCTCAGAAAACTAGGCTGAACAGCTCAGCATCTCCCTTAGGTGCTAAGATGGCTGTGCATCTGTAACATGCCCAGGAGCATTTGGTAGGATTTTTGAGGTTCAATTTATCAAAATATCATGCAGTAATGTTTTCCATGAACTTCTGCACATCTTTATCTCTTATTATACAAAACAGTGTTGACCGACCCTCCCCCCTCCATAGGACTTCCTGGCCTAACGTGTACACTAAATGGTGAGGACTTGCTGCTTACCTTCGCCACAACCACAAAAAAGGAGTACGCCACTTAGTAAGGCTTGAGCAATGAAAATTGGAGTGATGGGCTGTAATGAAGTGGATTCCGGGCAGAAAGGCTGAGTAACTAACATGTAAAAGTTAATTGTTACAGGCTTTACCTGTGGAATGAGATGTTTTATACACAGGAAAACTTGGCCGTTTATTGAGATGGCACAATATACGGAATACGGTGGGCTTACACAGTGTACTTCTTACCCCAGTTATGCATTTATTCTGCTGATTAGATAACACAGTGGGCAGCTAATACTATCACTCTATTTTGTTTAACTTATACTTTGTGTTGAGGTACTTGTGCTGTGACAACAGGCCTGAGTATCCCACCAGTAAGTCGCAGTAGCAAGCATGAGGAAAAATTGTCTTCATCTTTCCTCCCTTGCTATTTTGATTCAGACTCTGTTGAAAATTCGGCAGCAGATTTCAGAAGGCAATCAAGCCCTTGTCTACTGTAGTTTTCTCATAAATTCCCTTTAGAAAAATGCTATCAAGAACAATCCCCCAGGTAAGGCATTGTAAAATTTTACTACAGTTATGTGTGAGGTGAGCCCACATAATTGATTTGTGATTCTGTTGCCTCTGATGTTTTGATTTAAGGTTTTAGGTTGAGCCATCAGCAGAATTTTTTATGTGTATGTGTGTGTGTATAACACAATCTAATTTTTTACTGCCCACCTACACACATGCACACACACGCATATCCTCCCCACCACACATACAAAAATACACAGGCAAGCTGCCTGTAGGTTTGGAGTCAGGAAATGGATATGTCTATAGCTAGTAATATACTCAGATCTCTAAAACAGATGAGCCACAAATATCTAGAAAAAAAATTATTTAGAAAGTGAATCTGCAGTACTCCTCTAAAAGGCATGAACAAATACAGCTGCTCTGCTTATTAGCTGTTCACCATATCCAATGAATGCTTTACATATACACTTACTCTGAAATCCTTCTACATGGTAGTTTCTAATTTGCAGTGTGAGAATTGCACTTCTATAATATAATAGCAGATGATCCTAAAATTTGATGAGGGTCCAATAAACCTAATAACTGAACCTCAATCATCTTTTTGTGTGGAATCCCTGAAACGGTGAGATCCATGCAGCATCACAGTTCCTTTGGGTTAGATGGCTTCCTAATGGAACGATTCACAAACCTGTGGATAGTTTACTGGGGGGTATGGAAAAGGCCTTTCACAGGTCTTTTAAATACCTAAGAACACCACAGATTTTGGAAACATACCTAACCATTGCTTAGATACTTGTTTGTTTATAGCCATGTATTTTGTTGTATGTGAGAGCTAAACTAAGACCTCTTTTTGGAACCCTCTTTCTCCGGCAAACTATTGGGATTCAGATATTATAGAACCTGGATTTAAGCAATCCGTGGTTTGGAGTTTAATTTTGCAGAACACAAATCTTCCCCTTGAATATCTGGAAGAGCCTTTTCCAACATTATCACATGCCAGACTTTCCCTTGTGCTGGCATGGGTGACAGCAGCTAAAAAGTGAAGAGGAAACCTGTATAACCATATGACCGCCCTCATGCCAGGTGATGAGGAACTTCTATCCTGCTTCAAGAGGAGCATGGGAGGAAAAGGAAAGATGCAGGCAGGGAGAACTGTAGCCCCATCAGCTCTCCTGCTAAATTATCACTTGAGGCTAAGCCAGTGTCCCTGAAAACCAATGAAGTCCTGAAAGGTAACTCAGGACATCTTTTACCTTCTCTAACATGTGAGAGATGTTGGGTACTATTTCCATTCTCACTCTGTGTTAATAATAACAATAGCAACAACAATAATAATAATAGGGTGGATGCCCACTTGGTGTCCTTCAGCATTCTAGGTTAGAAGTACAATAACCAACATCAGTTCCCAGGCTTGTTTTTCCCTTCCTGGGTTTTCAAGGCCTGTTTGCAAGTCTTCCTGAGGCAACAGCTCGAATTTCCAATAGGAGAGATTGTCTTTTATTGTTCTGATAAAACTCCTCTGACTAATCCAAGACCTCCCCTAAAATAGTCCTTGGCTTGTCTTCTGGACGGTGGAGTTGGAGAAAGGTTAGCACGGAGGGGAGGATGCTTTATAAAAGACAGGTACAAAAGTCTCAATGCTGTGAGCTGCTTTATACAGTTGCAGGAGTTTGTCCATCCGGAATGGCTACAGCCTAACTGCGAAGAGTATGTGTCACTCTGAATTACGCTGTCAGTGCTTCTGCTATTACTACTCAGTATAATCAGCATCACGGCATGGCCTTGTTGCTAATTTTTTGTCCTTCTTTTATTATATAGGCCCCTTTCTGTCTGCATGGAAAAATGTAAGCCCAGCAGATAGCTTTACAGAAATGGCAGCAGGAGACATTATTTAGTGAAAGAAGCAGAGCTGTCAGTTCGGGAACACATGACAAGACTGCAGGAAAAATGAGGCCAGTCTCAGTACTTACCTCAGCTTCACTCTGGCCAAGTGGAGACTACCAGTGTCTTAGAAGTCTGGGTCACAGGACTATGCAGAAAGCAGAAGATATTTTGGGATGGATTACAAGAATGAGCATAAGCACGGTCACCCGGTGGTGCTAAGGGCTGGCTAATTCCAGAAACCAAGGCCAAATGCATGGGAATGAAGTGCTAGTGTGTTTAAATTTGGGCTTACAAACTTGGATCTAACGCGTCCATCCACAGCCAGCATCCACAGGAGCAGCCATGGAAACAACCAACAGGTTCCGGCTGGACAAGATGCCTAGGATAGGAAAGTTTAGCTTTCTTACTAGCAAAAGATGACAGAGCCGGAGTGTGACATTGGCATGAAATACTGATTCAGAACAACCCAGTTCCCAGATGAAAGCCAACGTTAGCAACCCTGGACTGCTAAATCACCGGCCGTCTGTCAGATGCTGATTTCTAGCTGTGAAGGATCAGAAAGTGTGTTACTGTTGTGAGAAGCTGGATACGCAAGGACTGATTTAAAGTACCTGGGGTGCTAATTTGGGTTCTTGAGCAAAGGAAATAAACCACTGCTAAGGCCAGTATCAGGTCTTTTTATAGCTTAGCATTGGAAGGCAGCCCAGGAATTTTGTTGGTTGATGATTTCTTTAGAGCTGTGAGAATAACCTGAGTTAGGCTTAGAGATTTTGTTCTCTAACCATGACTTTGATTTGCTCTGACTTCATATTAAAAATGAAACTTGTTAAGTGTCTCACCTCATAACCTGCTTTCTTAGGGGGATCTTAGGTACAAAAAAACAGTGTCATACAACCTTTAAGGAAAAAACAGGCATTTATCAGTTAAACTGGTTTGGAGACAGGGTCAGAAGGCTCTTCACTTGGTTTTGGTATCCCACTTCTTGAAATGTGACCACACACTTTGAAATAAAGATGGTGATTCTGGCTTTTAAAATACCTGCTAGCAACTTTATTTGAACGATGCAGGTTCCTTGATCTCAGTCAAGTCAACTAACTTTGGCAACTGCTCTTCATTCACACTGGTGAGTAAATGGATCAGAATGTGATCCTGATAATTAAAATCCCTGGGCTGCATTGTTTCCCCATCTACAGCTTAAAGGAAGGCTGTAAATACTATATCCAATACCCCTTGTTATTGCTGGCTCGGAAATGAAGTTGAGGGTAGAGTATGAAAAGATTAATTTCCAACTGAGGCACTGAGAACTAAATTCTACTCTGGCACTGGAAGAATGACTTGGCTCTGGATTTACATGAGACAGGTTATATTTTGTCTGAGACTTTTGTAATACTATAAATTGGTGAGGATGTTAGAAGAAAATTTGGGGAGAATGGTATCACCTCACCTTAATTCTGAAACTACCCATTCCTAATACTGCAGAATAACCTAAGGAGAGAGGGCATTCCTGTACTGCAGAGAAAAGAAACAAATGAAGGCAGCTCCCAAGAATGCTACTTTTTATCTAAGCTTTACCCTTAAGAAAGTGGTATAATGAATTGATCAATACAAAGCAAAATTCTTTTGGAAAGAGAAAAGAGCTGGAGTTAATCACACCCTTCCCCCTGTCCCCTAAATCCTTCCAACCCTTGAACGTGCTCAGGCTGGTGTTCCTGGAACACTTGGGTTGTGGTATTTCAGCTATCAAGTTATATCATCACACTGATGTGGCATGACAGGCCTCTAATCACACAGACGTTAGGTATGTTGTCTGCATAAACACACTTATCACAAGTCTCGCTACAGATGCTGGCTCGCTGGTGGCAGTTTTTCTGTCCTTACGAGTAAAGAAATATCAGTCCCACAAAAGACCTTGCAAGAACCTCACGAGTCAGTCAAAACTGGAGTGTGGAGTAGCTGCTACTTGTTTTGTTTGACTTGTTTCGGTTTTGTTTTTAATTTTAATTCGTACTGCTTTTCCGATTTGGCTTGCAGAAGTTGCCTAGAAACCATCTCGCGTCAGCTCACTCATCCAGGACACATGGCTCCCCATATGCAGGCAGAGAGATAAGCCCAACTTTCTAATTTTTTAAAGAAATGCAATTAATCCCCCTCCCCCTTCCCATGGCTGCAATGTCTGAGAACTGGGAGGAAAAAGAAATTCACTGAGTCAGAATAGGCTGACATACATATTATGTGGGGGTGCGTGGATGGAGAAAGAAAAGGAGGAGGCGGTCTCAAGACTGTGGCAGTCAGATAGCCAGGGACCCTGCTGGAAAGTTCATTTTCAGCTCATTCCCCCAACACCTGGCGAGCTCCCCAGGAAAGAAGGGACAAGTCACTATTCTTGGTTAATCTAAGCCCCAAGAACATGGGTAGCAGAGCAGGAAGCAGAAACCAGCAGACTTGATACAACCTGCTGCTGTATTAAGTTTCTGGTGATACAAAGTGGCCATAAACTTAGTTCGACCGGATTTTATACTTTCTCCTCCATGTTCGTGGAAATATCACTTATTTCCTTTGCCATGCATCCCATCCAAAACCTGCTCTTAGCAATCCCTGTCTCCCCTAGCAGTTGTGGCTCGCTGCTCTTTTATCAAGGGTAAGTGCTGGGCAATCAGAAAACTTTCTTGTTACTTGTGCTTTTTGCGTTCTTTCAGGGCTAAAATCACCTTACTTGTGAATAAATGCAGAGAAGCTGGGAGCGCTAAGCTCATGTCTGATTATGGAAACAGACCTGGGCAAACACAGCTTGCAATATAATGGGTTTGGCTGCACAGTAGCTGAACTGAAAGGAGTTGGGGTTTTGAACCAAAACCCAAAAGTTTTATTAGGCTTGTTGAAAAAAAAAAAAACTAGAAAAAAAGAAAACATTTTGGGTTGACCTGTAATGCTTTATTTGACCTAAATTGAAAATACTTATTTTGGGCTGCCTAGTCTTTTGGCTTTTAGCTTGGGGTGCTTTTTAAATGAAAAATGCTGTGTCAGAAAAAAGCGTTGAAAGGAATTCAATACTTTTAAAGTTGAAAATGAATGCTTCAACATAAAAAAAAAAATCTTCAAATATATCCTCCCTTTGTGGAACTTGAAACGACTACATTTGGACTGAATTTCCCAATGTTTCTGTTCTTCCTAAAACTCCACTTTCTGGCCAGGTTCACTCTGCCTTGGCAAGTTTTAAGTCTACGCTAACAGTGCATGAAGGTTTTAACGATAAACACGAGCACCTGCGCGGTAGGAGGCTCTGGACTGCAAATGCCATCGGCCGGCGATCGGCCGGCTCGGTCCGAGCCACCACTTCTCCTTGAAGATCATGTCACCTCCTCCGGCACTGACGGCGCCCGCGGTTCGGCCACTGCGCCGATGCCCGTCAGGGTGACCTGGGCACCTCCGCTCCCGGCGCCCGGCCGCGGAGCGGCCTCCCTGGGCAACACCCATAAAAACATGAGAAGAAAAAGGAAATTAAAAGCACAGAGGGAGAGAGAGGGCGGTTTCTGCGGCATCTCGCCCTCCGGCACGCGGCAAGGCCCAGCCGCCGGCCGCCCACCGCCGCCTAGTACCTCCGCTTCACTACGGTGGGGGCGGCAGGGAAAAGCAGGCCGTCTGGCTAAAAAGCGTTCCCGCCCAAACGCGAGACAGCGTTTCCGTCACCTTCCTTTAGAAACACCTTTTTGTAATGAAGCAAGAGCGTGCGGCGTGGCAAGGAGCCGGCTGGGAGAGGAGAGGAGGGGCAGGCCGAGCGCCGCGGCCCAGCCCGGCTCGCCGAGGGACGCGGTGCGCCCCCGGGGCTCCCGTCCTCCGCCGAGGCTGCTCTTGCGCTCGTCCTCTTCTTTAGCCGCTCGCAGATGGCAAAACCCTGCGGCAGAGCTGAGGGGGTGCCGGTGGCCTCCTCCGGCGGCCCCCTCCGTCAGGGCCCCGTGGCGGCTGCACTTGCTCTCTCCCGATCTCGTTTTGAGCTGCATCTCCTCTCGCCTTCCTCCAAGGCCTCTCTCCGCTGCACTTCTCGGCCGGGGAGGCAAGGAAGCGGCGGACTGCGTCTGCCCGTTTTCATAGGGGACAAACGGCGACTGTCCCCGGGCAAGCGCTTATACGCAAACTTGTGTTGTCCTCTTCCCGCCTGTTTACTGCTCAATAAGGTGCTGGAATTTCTTGGCCTGTGTAATATTCATATCGCCTCGATATTCCGGGTTGCTCAGCTGTGTGTTACAAAGCAGGGAGAGCTGCTAAATTGCCTGCTGGAGTTGATGCTTTGCACAGGACGTGCTATATGCAGGACGCAGGGATATTTACATCCCAGTTAAACATCCTGAGTTTTGTTAAGGCTGCACGTTTTAAAAGAAAAAAAAAAATTAAACCCACCTGAGGCACTATGCCCAGCTCCTCTGGCCCCGAAGAGTCCAAAGTCCTTTAAGATGCAGTGTTTATTTTAGCAATTCAGGGGTAAAAGGCTTAGCGGGGCAGTCAAAAGAAATCTGCAAGAAAGATACAGGTTACATCTGCTAAAAAATCCTAACTTTGCCCTGCAAAGGATCTATAAACCTGTAAACAAATAATTTGATCTGCAGCAATAAAAGCTCAAATGCCTTCTTGTATAGTGGCATGGCTTTAGCATAAGCATGCGGTACCATCGCTGTAAGTGGCAGCTGGTAGAATATGCGGGTCCTGCTAGTTTAATGTTTAGGCAACATTTGAAAGAAATGTAATACATTTTGATCACAAACTGAGCAACTTTTTAAGGAACTCTTAACCCTCAAATTAATGGGATGAGTTGCAAATCTTTTTTCTTTTTTAATTTCGCCTGCAATAATCAGATATTTCTGATGGTCTGAAATGCTTGCTTTAGACAGTAAATTCAATAGTAAAGCATAGCAATGCAAAGCAGCCAGAGTGTGCCTGGCTTAAAACTGTTTTGAGTTGCCTGAATGTTGAATGGCTGAGGCTCATGGTGATACAGGACTCTGATATTTGGTTGATTCGTGGGGATGACTACAAGGGGCTGGCACCTTGAAAGTTCCTGTGATGCTGGTGACAATCCCAAACACATCTTGTCTAACTTGAGCTAGGTAAAAGCAAAGCCTTCAGTTTAGTTATCTTGAGTAACTCCGTGCTTAGTGGAGAGCTATGAGATGAGTTGCCTCTGCAGATGCCTATCCTAAGATAAGTAAGAAGGGATGATTTGCCTCTTGGAAGTGTCATGTTCTCCCTCCATTGCTCCTAGAGGAAACCTACACAGCTAATTTAGACTAGCTGCCTTATTGTTCATTGCTAAAACCAGGTGGACCTAATATCCCACAAGGGACTGCACTTTGGTTGTAACCGGTGCTTGTCCCTCTGCCATGCTATATTATCATCCAGTGTTGCAAGTGGTAGTCTTTCAAATATTAGCGCACAAACTATCAGGCAGCTGTGGAAATGACTGAGTTGTTGACTTGACCCTATTAGTAGTCTATATAATCATAACAGTCAAATAAATCATTACCAGCTTGGCTTAGTTACAAGCTAATGCCTTCAAATACAGCTTGGGCACAGGAATTTCATTTTTAACAGAATGGGAATGTTGAACAGAAGACTGACGGAAGTGCTAAATATCTTAAAGGCCCTGCATTTATTTCTAACCCAAAGCAGTTGATAGATATTATTGTAAATCTTCTGCAAGTGTAATCCATACTCAAAGTGCTTTAAGTTTTTAAAAGCATGACTGCATTATTCGTATGTTACAAGGCTGAGTTCCAGTCTGCAGCTGAAGGAGGTACCTGATACCTGAACATCAAGGTATGGTTGGTACTTCCATAATACAAATAACAAGTGCTGATGGCATTTTCTCCGCCTTCTTCAGTTTCCTTCCTGTTATGCCCTGTCTTTGGTTATCCAGCTTATATTAGTGTCTCCCATAGCTGTTAATCAAACTTTCAGGGTAGAGGTGAGCCCTTGTGGAACAGATTTTCCTTGAGAAGAACCAATGAACAGAAGAGCCACACAACTGAGACAGGAGGACAATTGCAGTCATTGAAATTTAGCAATCTCTGTTTATTAAAAGAGGAGGAAAAGGCATTATATTCCAGGCATGTAGTACAATAAATGCCAGTTCGTTTTACAGTATCTGGTACGTTGGGTATTATGCTATAGTATATTTGTATACCAAAAAAAAGGCTTCTACTACTGACTTTTTGCATGACAGGGCTGTTAAGCTGTACTTCTGTAGTTCTTTAATAAACGGTCAACTAATGAAGTTCTTCTGGACAACTTCATGCTTGCCCTTTGCTGTATCTTGCAGCTTCCCTCACAGTGGTAGTTAAAAGTTGTAGCTGGCGTATCCCCTTGCTTTGTTCACATGGAGCAATCTAATTACTCTCAAAGCAGTAAAGTATGGAGACACCACAGGGCAAAACTCAGGTGTAAAAATCAAATAACAGGCTAAATGCTGCCGTCACTGGGTACAATTTCCACTGAAGTCATCTGCAGTTCAGCCTCAGTTCCTGTGCTTATCTCTGTAGGAATGCTTGTATCCAGCTTACTGGTCATAAATTGTTGCCAATTGAATTTGAATTTAATAAACATTCAGGAATGTGCTTCACAAAGCTCTGATTTAACACGTCCTCCCACACTGTACTTTTTTGGCAGCTGTCTCTTATGTCTCCCAACCCCACACAAGCACCTGAGTAAGGTGTCTGCCTGTTTAGACTCGGCAACCTACCTGTAAATCCCTACCTGTCATTCCAGGGCTGAAAGCTGTCAAGGGGATGTTGGAGGAAAAATTATCCCTAGCTTCAGCCTTGCTTTCTGTCAAGACATATTCTCCTTACCTGGCATGCTGTGGAAGTGAGGAGGTACAATGGGGCATTTACTGATACTGCATCTGGAAATCATGAAAATGGCTGAGAGCTGAAACTCAGCTTGTAGCCCCTAAGTGCACAAGAGCAACACAGCACCTGCAGTTTGAAAGCTGGACTGAAAGATAAGTGGATTTTTACATATGCTATTTGAAGTTGTTACCAGCCTCCTTATTCCTGGAGATAATTTAGACAGTGAAATAAAATCCAGGCAGCCAGGCTCTAAAAAATACTGGGCCAGGTACTTGGTTGGGGTAAGCTGGGGCAGAGAGAGTGTGGCTACAGCAGCTGGGAGTAGAGGAAGAGGCAGCAAATGTATGGCCATGAACTGAACTCTGTATCGAGTGATGTGAGCGCTTAGATGAAACATATTCCTTAGCAATATCAGGGCTGCTGTTGTGGACTCTAATGGGATTCTGCGATGAACCCAATCTTTGATGGTATTGGATTAACATCACTGCTCATTCCAGCTTATTGTGTGTCCTGCGGTACCTGTCATGTCTGTCTGCCATCTGCAGCAAATAATGACTCCAGCAATTATGAAGGCTTTGTGCGCCTGCAGATCAGAAATACTATCTCACAAAGGGCAGACTTTGCCCATCTCAGCGCTGCAAATTCTTACTTAATGTAGTGATTTGGCCCTTTTCAGTCTCCCTTTCCCTCTGCATACACTAGTTCACGAAACAGCAGAAGCTTTACAGAGGAGGAAAAATGAGAGACAGCTTTTCCTACTGTCTTTCCCTTTTTCTACCCAACCCTCCTCCTCCTCTCTGCAACTGGAACAGAATTCGATATCAAACACGCAAGTTCGGCTTCTTTCAGGGCCTGATCGAAAGTCCGCTAAAATCAGCTGAAAAATTCCTGCGGGCTTTGCTGTTCTCTAGGTTATTTCCAGCTCCCTTCTGGCTACGTCTCTTTAAGCCGTGCACTGTCGACACAGCTAGTCAGTGAAGAGAGACGGCACCCGACCCTTCCTTCCTATGGGCTCCACTAAAATTGGGAGTGATGGCCAGCCTTGAGAGAGGGAGCATTACAGGGCTGGCAGCCAGTGCGACTGGAGGAACTGCAGAGGGTGCGGAGCAGCTGGTGAAGGAAGAGGGTGTTAGGACATGCAGGGAGGCTGCGGGGCCCGGGGGCTGGAGCGCTAGCTCTGAGGGAGGGCTCGGCGAAGCCACTCACAAAAAGGAGCTTCCTCTGTGTGTGAAGTGTTCAGCTCTGAGTTTTCCACTTGGTCCAAATCTGCAATTCATCTGTGTGAGCCTGCTTTCTCATGCTCGCTCTCACGTGCTGGTGTGCCACCAGCTCAGAGCGGGGGAGAGTGTGAGGCAGTTGAGAGTATGTTTTTTCTTACTCTCCCCTTTCTCACATCTTCAGTTCTTCACTGATCCTCCCACCCTCCTTGCCGCAGAGCGTGGGAATTCTCCTACGTCAGAGCAGCAGCAATCCACCGCCCCATCTCCAAAAGAGCCTTCACCTCTGCTGACATCCAAGGCTGTTCTCCGGTTCCTGTTCCCTAACACAGTTGTGAAATCCAAGTCGGAGCTTGCTTTACCGTCCTGCCCTGATATGCTTTCTAGCACGTTTGCAGTATTGCTACATGACTGCATCTTGAGGAAATAATCTCAAAACCACAGACGAATGCAGAACAATGGGGGCACATGGGAAGTGTCTGCTCAGAGACAAAGTATTTGAGGTAATGCTTTAGATTTGACACACGTGGCTTCAATATGGAAGCCATGTTGAGCAAAAATATGGAAATAATAACAGCATTTTTCATCTTCAAAGTCCTCTTCTTTCACTAACTAATGAGTGCAATGTTAGGCTTTACAAATATACATTTGGTAGCAAAGACCAAGGGTCAAGCTTTCTGCTACTGTAAGGCCTTTGAAATGTCAGTGCTAATTTCATGGTGTTAGAGTTAAGGACCAATGTCTGCTCTAAGATACGACATCTTGTTTAGTTAATGTGAATTGCATGCCAGTAAATGAGAGCAGAATCTGACCCTAATTAATTTCAGACTTGCCACATTATCCTTCCATCTTAATACACAGGACTAGTCTCAACATCTACCCTTAACATGTGAACAGACCTGAGCATTAGAACATAAGAATTGGATACTGGTCCTAACATGACACTTAATATGTCACATGTTAGCACGTCTCGTACTTGTTTCTGTGGAATCCTTTGCTGGGGGAGAGAGTACCCAATGTACAATGGAGAGATCCCAAAGCACCCAACCCATTTCTGATGTGCAATATTGTGAACTTTATAGACTCCTTTCAAAAAAATGTAACAGAGAATTGGCTTTTTGATAATCCGATTTTTAAGGTCAAAGACCTTAAAGATGTTTGTGGCAAAAAAATTAAGGAAAGACACACACACACACACTCACACACACTGGGTCAGCGGCAGCTTTGCATATGTCTTGGGGACACACGTCCAGGGAGGAGCCTATGATGTTGAGCTCTTGCTTCCCCCTTGCAGTCAGATGTCTAACAAGAGCAGGCTATCTGAGCTTTGCTGCTGCAGTGCAGTTTTTCCCCTACTTGTGGCTGCCTGCGCAGCCGTGACTCCACTCATTCCAGCAGGATGTATGGGAGGAAGGATTACAGCCTGAGGAAGGGGAGGAAGGGAAGGCATTTCTATCCAGAAGCAAGCCAGAGTCAACAGTCTTCAATGTAAATATAAAACAAGCTTATTTTGAAGATATAGCATTTTTTATTAAGGACTGAAAAATGCATATTGCTGAGTTGCCTCATTCCCATTGGGTTGTGCAGAAGTACGAGGTCCCTGTCCTGCATTAGCAATAAAGCCAGACACAAGCTGGCCTATGGCAAACAAGACCTTGATCTGCTGCATTAAAGAGTTGTAGGCACTGATTCCTCATTCTCTCTGGTGAGAGGCAGATCAGCACTGTGTTGGTGTTTTCAAGATTAAGTAACTCAAATCATAAATGTCAATAAAATTATGAAGTACATTGAATGCATCCAAGTTATTTAAAATTAAATAACAGCCCTGTAATGCAGCCAAGCCAAGAATTGCTCAGATCCATTCGACCCTTGCAGGAGGCAAAGGAGGCTTTCAATTTCTTTGTTCAATCACTTCATTAAATTCCAATTTCTCTTAAAAGCTTGGCAGTCCTTATCCTAGCCCACTTAGTTGTGATACAAGTCCCCTTTGTCTGCTCTCAGATTTCTCATGCTTTCTATGCTGATGCACCTTCTTGTATTGAATCTTACTGAGCCTCAAGGCAGTGCCCCTAGTAAGGCCAACGTATGGTTTGTTTTGCTAGAAACTTACTTGTCCTGTTTAACCACTGCATCAGTCCGGGATGTGTCTGACTGTGAGCAAGAGAAATGCTGCTCTGGCTTTTTGTGAAATTTGTGACAAACCAACCTGCCTGGAAAGGGTGCTGCATTCTGATAGTCAGTGATGCCTTTGGGGGCAATAAAAAGTGTCTTGTCCAGTCCTTGTCCTCAGCGAGGTGCTCTATTCTGTACAGCAATATCCTGAAGTGAGCAGCAGGGCAGGCATGTCAGTGGAGGTATATGGGAAAGATGAAACTTCTGACCTCTGGAGCATAATTATTGTGCAACAGAAGAAGCATGGCTAAGCCAAGAAATGGCCGGTAGGATCCAGGCGCTGCTACCTGGTAAAAGTCCCTGTGACCCTGGTCAGGCTCCCGTAATGTGTTCTCAGACTGTGAAAAACACCATTACAAAGGCCCCTCGGCTCTCCAACTTCAGGATGTACCTCTAAACCATGGCAATGCACCTTCTTTCTATATTTTTTCCCCTGAGGACAGGGCATGGTATTAGCATTTTCTGTGGTAAGAAGGAAAATACATTTTACAGGCTGCAGCTTAACCTGGGGGTGCACTTTTTTGCAAGGGATTCATTAGCTTTCCTTTCCCACTTCTCTCATAGGTACTTGGGGAAAGGCAAGAGCAGAAGATGCTACAGGATAGAGCCACTAAAACCCCTAGGTCCTGAAGGATGCAATTTTTTTCTTTATAAATGAGTACTGGTCCCAGCTGAGGTTTCCTTACGTTTTGTCTTGTGAACAGTCTGTACTGGCAGTGGGCTGTACTGCCTGTAAAGTGTTCTCATTTCTGCTGGGCCGTCCCACCAGCACATGACTGCTGTGCCTGGACTTATTTTCTTGTATAATCTCTTTCTAGGCTCTTGCTGAGATTTTTTGTCTTGGGGGATCTTGCTTAGCCTAGATGAATTTCTCAAATGTGCTTGGTCCAGTTCCAGTTCAGGCTTAATTTATCTGTAGCTGTTAGGGTTTCTGACTGGAAAAGCTACCCCCTGGATTAATGAATTCTTACTGAATGAGGTGCAGGAGTTGACAAGTGGTAAATAAGCCAGGGTTCCCATGTGCAAGGCTCACCATTAATGCCGTTGCAGAAGGAGCTTGCTCGCAGCATCTGCCTGAAGTCCTCTTGTCACCACCAGGGTGAACCACCAGAGCTGGTTCTCCTAGGAAAGAAGAGTGTGATTTTGTCCACTCCCCGCAGCAGGTGAGAGAGTGTAGGCTGTGTAGCTTTTAGCCTGTGGGCTTTCATCCTGTCACACCTAGGGGGGGAAAAGAAGGTCAGGATTATGCCTCACTTTGGACTCCGTTAGTGAAGAAAAATCAGATCTGGAGAGAGGAAGTTTTCAAATTCTCAGCATGTAACATGAGGAAAAAATCTCCTATCTGTAATTCAGGAGAGTTTACCTGTGGGTACAATTGCTAAGCAAAGAAAGACCAACAGAAGGGGCAAACAGCAGTTGCTATAGGAGAACACGTGCAGTCCACCTATAGAAATCGTGACAAAAATTGTGGAGTTACCACTTTCTTCATTAAGATAGGCATTCTCAATGGCATTGGGCAGCAGTAGCCAGTAAAGCCAGATACTTCAGAAGGGCTGGAGATAAGGCTTGCTTGGCAAGCTGCTCCAAGGACCATTGCCTGACGCACAGGTTTTGTCCAGTTCATGTCTCAGAGTAGTGCCTGGGCTTCAGTAGTTTAGTGCAAGTCGCAGCTCCCTTGATGTCTGTGCAGCTCCCAAATGCTTTTCAAAAACTGAAGCGCTATGACTTGAACACTGGAAACTAACCTCAGGTTTCTACCAAAACTTTCACCTCACGTCCATACCCTGACATCTGTGCTGGGCAAATTTAATGTTCCAGACAATCCCAGACAGAAGTTCAATATGACTTCAAGGACTGAACACATGCCCTTGGTACTCTGAAAACTTGATTTCACCAGGCCACAAGAGAACACACTTTGTTCGCTTTTAATGTATGGCCCATAACATATATTTTGACTAGTCTCAGTTTTGCCCTGCAGGGGTCAATAGTACAAACACAAACTATGCAGGTCACTGCAGTATTTTGGAGAGGTGATGTGTTAGCTCTCTTAGCACGTCTAGAGAAAGCCCTTGTGATTGCCCTGCAGGGAGATTGTGCACGAGCCATACTAACTACTGAAAGGAAAGAACTGGTCCCAGGACTGTTCCAACTGGCTGCTCAAGTGACATGAAAGTGTTGTCATTTACATGCTCTGGAAAGCTTCAGAACACAACGAAGACTGATGGCTATTCTTGTTGTGCCCACTTAAACTGGTGCTAAAATATATTTGATCCTGTCATCTGCCCGGTGTGAACTGCCTCCTTTAGAAGTCAGTATTAATGATGCAGATCAAATCTAGATACTATCACTTATCCCACTTACTTCTACAGCCTTTGTTAAAAAACTAATAATAGTCATTTTTGACCTTAAAAAGTGCAGGCAATATTACTTTTGTAAAGCTGTTAGGAGAGATTCTAAGGATTAGTGAAGGGCTTCGCTGAAAAAGTGTATTAGCAAATGCTGCTTGATCACAGGGACATCTCTATCCTTGGTAAGAGATACAGTAAACAGACCTGTGATCTGCTTATCTTTCTCAAACATTGGCATCACTTGTTCTCACAGTGATCTGTTTTTCGCTTCATGGTCTCGCCCTTATCAAAAGTACTGCCTGAACATACAATGCTTGCATCTTTAGATGATAGCACTCAACACCCATTACCACCTTCCCCCTCTTCTTCCTAGTGTCTAGGTCATCTTTACTTCCCTAAACGAATTGTCTGTTCACCAAACTTCCTCAGCTGGAATCAGAGCAGGGATCTGAATTAAGCTGCCCAACACCTCAGGCACGTTGCCTGCCCGCTGTGTCTGTCTAGGCAGGTGACAAGCACAGGAATGGCCATCTTAGCCAGATGAAGCCTTTGTATCCTGCCTTCAGCAGTGGCCAGAGGTGGGTGCCTGAAGAAGTGTTCAAACAGGGCAAGCATGCATTTCCTGCGTGCTTGCCCAACCTTCCTATCTTCAGGGATTTCCTGACTTGAACGCAGTTTCTATACATTTAGTGAAACCCAGTATATTTCTCGTCCATGTACTTGACCTTTGAATCCCTGTTCCAGCAGTTGACCTTGATGACCCATTCCAGCTGTTGATCCAGACTACCTATTCTCTCCTCTCCTTCCCCAGCTGGTTGTCATAACTTTCTTCCCACATCCTTGTCATCGGTTCCTACCACTGCTTCACACCATCTGTGTAACTTTCTGTCGATTATATAATGATGCAGGGTTTAGGCATCCTTCAAAAATATTTTTAGCAGTAGTATGCTCTTAGGCTTATTTTTTATTATTATTAAACCTGGAGAGTTTACAGATTTGAGTTAGGAGGCAATCAGACACACTTTAAACTAAGTAAAAAGGGGAACATGATAACGACTCTTAGTATGGAGAAAGGCTGGGACAGTGATGAGTGCTTGGGAGTGGTAACCTTTTCACCTCAATCAGCAGCAACTGGAACAGTTTGCCCTCAGTCTGCTTCTCTCTGGCTTGCTAAATGTTCAGCTACTCCATGCAGAGTGGAGCAGCCTGAATTTACGAATAGCTTTGGCCACCCTGAAACTGCATTTTTTCCAGCAAATAAATGATTCACCAGCCAAAAATATCATAAGCATCTATCACAACAGTGCCAGCTGCATGTCTAGGAGTTTACAGACCTGCTAACTGGTGCTTTTAAAACGGAGGAGGTGACGGATATGTACATTTGCCCAGGCAGGGCGTGCTTTCCACCAGGACTCCACGGGAAGCTTTGCTAATCAAGGCAGGGCTATCTACTTCTACCTAACCCGGAGGGAAACTCTTCATTCTGATGCAGGAATTTGGAGTCCACCACCCTGTTACAGAACTAATAATAGGAAATGGACATGGTTTGCAAACAATCAGGAGGCTGAAATCTGTATGCCTGGTGTGTTTGCCAAATAATTGTGAATATATAAGAGGTTTGTTCAAAAAGAACTTTGCTTGCAAACAAACTGCGAACAGGAAAGGCCAAAAATCTCTAAAATGATTTGTGACAAATAATTCAGTCAGTTCTGTGTGCCTCTGTCTGTTCCTGCACAGCTGGGAGTTACTCAGTTCCAGAGTAAATAGAGCAGTCCAGCGTGCTCTCTGGTTACTAGACTGGAAGAATGCAGTACGTTTTCCGTGAGTGTTTGCTCTGACTTAAAAATATGCTTGCTTTATCTGTATTCACACTTCTCTTGCGTTCATGAGCTGTGAACTTTCAAACAGTTGAGATTTACTCCTCTGAATGCCTTCAGAAAGCAAAATTAAACCTCATTATTTGCAAATAGAATAATACGTTTTAACCTGGGACCCTGTTTTCAGAAAGCCTTGCCAGGTCTCTGGAACAAAGGTTATAAAGCGAGCCAGACATGGGTGTACCAGTCTGCGGTAAATAAAAACATGCATGTACATAAGTATGTCTAACGAGTACTCAGACAAAATTAAGTATAAGATCCATATCTTGCCAACAAATCTGTAGAGCAGCCTGCATTGTATTTCTTTCCTTTCCTTCCTCCCCCCCTCCCCCCACCTTTTTCTTTTGAAGTAGCAATGCTTCAGGCAAAGGTCTATGTGGCCCAGAAAAGAAGAGCTGAAAATGATCTGTACAAAACATGGCCTATCTTTCTCCTGTCCCGTGGCAGTGAAAGCCACCAGCGGCCTTTGCAAATCCTTTTCCTGATTTTGAGATTTATGCTTATCCAGACAGGAAACTAACACTGCCATGTGACTTGTGTGGGCCATTTCTACTGTTTGCAGTCCTCCCTTAAAAGGAGGAAAAATTAACACGGATCTGTAACTTCAGATAAACCTGGGAGGTTGCAATCTGCCAGAGGTTGATCTGTGACTAGGGTCTTGTCAGGTAGAATGTTTCTGGGCAGGGCTATCCCCTCTTTAAGCATGCAGAGCAGATGGGAAAGCTCATTTCTTCATTGCTTGCTAAAAAGGGTGCATTGTCTGAGAGAACATCTCTGCTGGTCACTGGAGAAATAACTGGCCCAAACAATTCTTTTGGAAAGGCAGGCACTGGCATCAGGAAAAAGCCCTAGGGAGTTCCTGCCCTGGATGCAACTCCAGCTCAAGACAACTGAGGTATCACAGAATCACAGAATGGGCAAGATTGGAAGGGACCTCTGGAGATCATCTAGTCCAACCCCCCTGCTCAAGCAGGGTCATCTAGAACACATTGCCCAGGATCGCCAGGTTTTGAATATCTTGACTGAAGGAGACTCCACAACCCCTCTGGGCAACCTGTTCCAGTGCTCAGTCACCCTCCCAGTCAAGAAGTTTTTCTTCATGTTCAGATGGACCTTCCTGTGTTTCAGTCTGTGCCCGTTGCCTCTTGTTCTGTCGCTGGGCACCACGGAGAAGAGGCTGGCCCCATCCTCTTGACACCCTCCCTTCAGATACTTGTACACATTGATCAGATCACCTCTCAGTCTTCTCTTCTCCAGGCTGAACAGGCCCAGCTCTCTCAGCCTTTCTTCAGAGGAGAGATGCCCCAGACTCCTCATCATCTTTGTAGTCCTCCGCTGGACTCTCTCCAGGAGCGCCATGTCTCTCTTGCACTGGGGAGCCCAGAACTGGACACAGTTCTCCAGATGGGGCCTCACCAAGAGGCATGGATGGGCTTTCTGCATGCTGCTACTTTTTTGTGTCCTGCCTAAGTGTGCAACCTTTTCACAGGGCTTCTAGAAACCATACTGGAACAAAATGATTGAAATAGATGCCCCTGTACCAACCCCTGTGACTCAGCTGATGGGTGTAGCACTGCTTTACATGGAAGATGTGTTATCTGTCCCTTCTGCGAGCTTGTGTCTCAGCTTGGGCCACCTGTGTGGCTTCCCTGCTTCTGGCAGCGCTCTGCATGCTGGCGGTGGCCGAAAATCTGCCTTATGTTTGTGTGTATGGACGTGCATTTACATAATAAGCACACAAATAGTAAAAGAAGATTCCTAAAGTTATGAAGCCCATCAATCAAAAGTTAGGTAATGCTGCAAATGACTATTCAGGTATTCTTTGTTCTACTTCTCTTTGCCTCCATCTTGTGCTCAAAAGGAGGCAGGGTCTTGTGGGAAAATGCAGCCTATCCTTGCACATATAAATATGGTAGTATACTGAGTATGCGGAAGAAAAGGTGTTCTGGGAAAGCAGTAGAGCCAGTACTTCCTAAGTCCCAAGTGTTTGACTTCACACCTTTCTTGACATTCCTGCAGGGGAAGTTTTTCGCATGTAATGTCCTAATATCAAACGTGGTCCTTGTGCAGGCCCTGAGAATGGCTGCAGTGACAAAGCCCTAGTTCCTCTTCTTTTCTTTTCTTTTGTTTTCCTTCTCTCTCCCTTCCTCTTCCCTCGGTCCCCAGTGTCCCCAGTGCAATATGAGGCATTGATGTTCAGGCAGTGCACGATCCCAATGCCTCTAGAATGAACATCAGTTTGCTGTGGGGTATTTTGCCTCAGCACTATAAGGTTTCTGAGGCTTCCTGGGCGACGGGGAGAGGAAAGAGGAATGGGAGAAGGCATAAGGGAGAGTGAAAGTGGTTATTCATTTTTAATGCTTTATATACTTTAGCAAAATTGCCATAGCAGTTCACAAGGCTAAGAAAAGGCATGGCTTTAGCCTGAGGGCTCTACGTGCTGAATCCTAAGATCGCCTGCAAATCACAGTCATCTCGAAGCATTTCAAGAAACCTGCACAATTTGTTTATAATGAAAAAATGTTAGGCAGCCTAAATACAGGAGTATCGGGCCTAAATGATCATGCCTTGAGCTGCCTTTTATGTATGTCTGTTTCTTAACCAATGTTTATGTGCTCCAAGCTCCTCCCTCTGCTTTACCTTACAGTAATATGTCTGGTATATCAGATTCTGGGGATCATATTTGTCACTTGTGCACCATAAAAAATACCTAATTTGGTGGTCCTGATAAAACGTGTTTCATGTTCATGTTCTGCGGTGAGATAAAAAGGCTAGGGGCAGGAAGTTTTCTTGGAAGTCCACATTTGCTTGGCATCACTGAGCATCAGGGTAGCCATGGAAACCTGCCTCTCAAAGCTCGTGAGCAGGCTGATAGGAGCTTCAAGTGCCACTGCCTGTGTCCAGCCGGGAGAAGGTGAGCAGGAAAGGTCAGTGCTGATGGTAATCCATGAATCGCCTTGAGGAGATGGAAAGATGCATAAAATAAGGTGAGGGGCTGGTGCAGGAGGGGAAGGAAGTTGCTCTGAAGGAGCTCAGGAGGCAGACAACCCCCTTTCCGGGGAACAGTGCATGGCAGCAGAAGGTGTTCACAGAGCTTAAAATGGATATGGAGATGGAGTGAATGAAGGATGTGGCTGGCTCTTGTGCCAGTCAGAACCAGTGTTCAGCTCTCCTCCTTTCCTTGCTCTCTTTCTTCTCTCTCATCTAGTGACTTCTACTACTCCTTCTCCAGAAGTTGTGCCTTTTTCCACTTTGGTAGGCCACAGCAGGCTCCGTTAATACCCACTCACATGCTCCTATCAGCAGCTGATCTTTCACAGGCTATACCCAAGCAAGCCTGTGAAAAATCCTCGTCACAAGGATGCAGATAGCACATGTATGTTTGGAAAAGAAGTACTGGTGAGAAGAAACACCACTAAATGACATCAGAAGATTGGGGCTATCAGAAAAAAATAGTAGCATGGGACTTAGTGTATTAGGTAGGCCCAGTGGCCTCTCCAGTCCAATGTTGTATCTCACGGAAAATGCCCAGGGAGATGAGTGAAATGCCCTTGCAATAGGTAGACGAGGAGTCTGCTACAAGAGGTGAGTCTTCTCCTCATAACCATTACTGAGGTTGGTGTAATCATGGGACATGTGGTTTCTTATTCCTCCTGAAGATCTCTTTGTATTTAGTTGGGCATACGAAAAATTCATTATCTGAATCTTGAGAGATCTGTGGCTTTGATAACAAAGAGCTCCATGGTCTGTTTATGTTTTTGTGTGACTGTTCTGCTCCCTGATAGGTTCTCTGAATGGCCTCTGCATTTTGATATGAGGAGGAATTCCGCATAGCTTCTGAATAGCATTCATTTATTTTCTGTGCTCTTATTTTTTTCCTCAGTTTACTGTAATCTCTTCTATTCCTAAACATTGACAGCTATCCCTCTTCCTGCAGTCGTGCAGTTTTCTGCTTTCTAGTTTGCCTGTGCATGGGTTGTTCCAACATGTGCTTGTTGGCCTGGTATTTTGCCTGCTATCGTGCTGCCCATCTTCCTGTATGGCAAGTCCTTGTGAAGTGTCCTGTTCTCACTAGATTCTACCAGTGCTTTTTGCATCCTCTGCAAAGTTTCTCACTTTATTGCCTCTCCAGGCAAAAAATAGTCAAGCATTTTTCATATTTCTGATGACTTTTCTACATATGGAAATGAATGTATGGGAATCTAGATTGCTACTCTATGTAATAGTATGTGTGAACTTCTTGCTCCCTAGGAGGAGTTACTCTTCACAAGGCTGTCTTTGGCTCTATGAGATGACAAACAGTGGATCCCATTACTTGAGTACTTTCCATCCATGCTGCTGGCTTTTAGCCCAGCCACAGTTCAGGCTCAAAGTTTCCAAATGAGGCTTTGAAAGAGCTGGCTTTGGGATTACTGTTGGTGAACTGGTCTCCTCCCCTTCAGAGGAGAGTCCCTCCAGACCACGTGAGCAAGAGCTTGGGGCTGGACAAGGGTAGTGAGTGTCTAGGAGTGCTTCAGAGCTTGGCCTGTGTGCATGTGTGATTGTAGGTAGCAAGTATCAGTGGAATACGAGCAGTTTAGAGTTGAAAAGGGGCTTAGACTCCTGCTCGGGTGACAGAGGGCAGCCATACTGCAAGCATAGATGTAAAGAGCACACGGGATCTAGGGCAGAGTGACTGCACTATATTTTCACTCTCATTCTACATACTAAGCCTCCCCAGAAGCAGACCTTAAGTCATGTCTTGCTGCCCCTATAGTGCATGAACCATGGCCAAGCCATCCCTGCTTTTCTCAGGACACAGTTCATGTCCATTTTGAACGGACATAAATGGAAAGAATCTATGTAGGATTACAGCATATTTCTGGACCTGTGATTTAGTCCTATTATCTCAGGTCTTTTTCCATCCTTTTGTTGACAGACAGTCCCCACTTCCCATCTTGAATTCCAGCTCTCTGGAAAACAATCAGCAAATAAACATTGGAGGAAACATTGGAAAAAAAAGCCGTCCCTGGCAGTTGGGCTTGCTGCCTCCAGGCAGGTGCAGCCTGCATGTGAACAGCAGCATTTCACTCAGCAATGCTTTTGAAAGCAAGGAGCTGACGGCACTGGGAAAGCTGAGTGATGTGATGGGTCTGGGGCCAGGGAAGCATCGTGTGTGGATGCCAAGTAGACGGCTGAATTATACACCGCTAATTTTAGTTCGGCATGATTTGCTTCACTGAGCCCTCCTGGAGCTCCGAACGCTGTCATTCAGGTTAATCATAATTCTTTACAAGACTTAAAACTGCTAGGCGCACAAGCATCTGATTTGAGCTTTTTTTTCCCCTTAAGGTGAGTCTTTCCTATGTGTTCTAGTCTTAACATGAGTGCATGTTAGACCAATACCAATAATCATGAATCTGCTATTCCACATTGTGTTCTTGAACCTATTTTACATGTAAAACATTTTGTTATATGCAACCAAGTGTTTCAGCATTCAGTTCCCTTCCTTCACCCTCCCCCCTGCCATTTTTGCAGCTGGTTGCAGATCACTGCCTTGAAGCAGGCACAGAGAGCGGGGAGCAAGGTGAATTTTGTTCCTGTGAGAATAATTCCTTTCCAATAATTCTTTATCCAAGGTGACCAGGGTGTGCACTGATACCATATCTTGGCTGAGGGACTAGTAATTTATAACAGTGCAGTGATCTGCTCATACCCTTAAACAAAGCCATGCTCTCATTCCAAGGCATGAGTGCTGTAGAAAGCCAGGTGCTGTTACAATTCCACGCTTTTTCTGCGTTCTTTAAGTTCTGTAACTTTTTTCTGTACTAGTCTTCTGATCTCAGCTTCCTACATGTGTTCAGTGGTGGGTGGAGTTGGGAGGATCTGCATGAAAAATGCTCAGGTGTAAAAATGAGAGAATGGTTAAAACCTAATCCAAAAATAGACCCAGGCTAATAGAGTTTCATTTAATCTTCAGGTTGCCATTTGAAATCCAGTTTGTGTAGGTTGTGATGAAATGTGGTTACCACGAGACAAGTATTCAGCGCTTCACATAATGAAAATTGGCACTTTCCAGCAATTTCTAGCTAGATGCAACTGTAGCTGCTGCGGGGAGGGAGAGGCCATCTGCCCCTTCCCGCAGCTCCCTGCTGCGGTGGTGGTGGTCTCTTCCCACGTCCCTCCTCATCCCCAGCCACGCTCTGCCCAGCTGGGAGAGCCCAGGCATGGGAGGGATGTGGCATAAGAGGTGCTGGGGCAGCGATGAGGTTGTTCTGGGTGCTGTGTTTGTCAGAGTACAGCAGTCGGAAGGAGAACTGATTCAGGGAAGCTCAGGCTGTGGTTACATGGGTATTTCCCCTGGTAGCAAAGCCAGCTAAGCAGTTCCCATACCCTTTTTCTTTTTGTCTCAGGCTGCTTATTTCCACACACAGTACCCTCTCAGCTGTGGCAGCACCACTGCTTGTGGGGTTGTACGGCAGACTGGATCAGGAAACTGATTCCCTTTTATTTCTGGAATCTTCTTCTCCAAATTCATAAGTTTTAAGCACAAGTTGACATACAATAGCCGTGGGCTGTATAGCGTTGGTGTTCTTGCTGATCGTTGGTGCTTGCCTTTTGCTTCCATTTCTAGTTTCAATCTACCAAGTTTCCCAAGCTTCTTTTGATTCAGCCATGCCTATAGAAGGTAATAGAAGTATACAAAGCCATAATAGAAGTATACCAAGCTGTGCCTATAGAAGGTAATGTTGTATTCCTTTTTTTTCTTCCAGCAGTACCTGCTTAGCATACTGCAACCAGCAGGTTGGTGGGACTGCAACAGCAGGCCTTACCCAACAGAAGTTTGTTGTGGTCTGGTCCACACAGACCAAAATGGTTCTACAGCAGTTCCTCTATGGACACTTCTGTTCTGGAAGAGGAGCAGGAACTTTACATTCAACGCCTAGTTTATTTCATCATAATCTCCCTGCAAAAGCAAATTCTGTACTTGCAGGGAGTCCCAAGATGAATCTCCAGGATTTGATTACAGAAAAAGGTCGGGGAAGGATGATCTTGTTTATGCTGTACTTTCTACCGCCCTGGTGTGCTCATCTTGCTCTTAGGCTGATTTCTGCTTCAGGAAGAAGGCAAAAAAGGGAGCCAATTCGCCTCAGAGATATATTCCCAGCTTGCGTTAAGATCCAAGTTGCAAGTAAAGGTGTGTGGAGATCATGTGCATAAGGCTGGTACAGTTAAATAGTAATACTGATGTGGCAAATATGAGCCCTAGCCACAAAATTTTAACCACTACAGATTTCAAGTCTGGGCCGTTTATCCAAAAAATAGATATTGTCATAAGGTTCTCCTTTCGGTTATGAAAGTCTCCACATGACACAAATCATAATTCTACCTGGGCAGAGTTATGACTTGTGTCAATGAGATTTCTGGCCACACAGGGGGAGAGAGAGATCAAAGCAGAGAGCCACCATGCAGCTCGGCAAGTAGAGACTTCCTGCACTGCTTTTGTTAATGGTGTGTTTCTGGGAGCTACTCCAGGTCCATTTAAGAGTGTAAATATAATTTTATTGTTATTCCTTAGGTTGAGTTTTGATCCATGAGGCTTTATCTTTGGAAACAACCATTTCTCACAGCAGTGTCCCCATCCTTATGATGAAGGGCTCTGCAGTACTTCCTTTGGTTGTCTAAAACACGGCACGCATCACAGACCTAAAACATTTCCTAGTTGATTGATGGTAACTCATTTAATGCAACGTGTAAGTCTAAAACTATGAATACACCGAGCTGTGGAACAATATAATTCTTCTTCTCTGGGATGTTTATCCTACGCCACTGTCACTTAAAATGGAGGGAGCAATTGCATTTTTTCACTTGTTTGCAAAAAGTCATTATAGAGGCGAAAAAATTTACAGGTGGAACCTCTGAAATCTGATGTCTTGACACGTTATGTCTTTATTATTTGCTCTATGGCCCTAACTGAGACACAGTGAAAGCAGAGTCCTCTCTGGCCAGGCAAAGGTATTGTACTATCAAGGTATGGATGGAAAATAAATTAGTGTGAAGTCTCAGTAAGTTAGCACCTCTAGAGTACCTCCCTGTGTGTATACTGTCACCAATACTACATTTAAGACCGACTGCCCCTTTTCATCAGCGGGTAGTTGAAGCAGTTCATCAGAGAAAGGCTCCATCATCCAGAGAGGGCTGCGGCAAACAGGGAATGGAAAAAGATACTATGAGGAGATGTGAGTGTGCAAGAGGGGGAGATATGCCTTTAATGCTAATCTATTTAATTCCTCCAGAATATGGTACTTTCACTGGCCTTATGCTATGGCAGTGTCCGATGTTTAAGCTTATTTCTTGCAAACAACAAAAAAAAACCCTGATTATCTAATTTTCAGTAGTTTATAGGCCAAATCCACTTGTAGTGTAATCCACTTTGACTTTAGCAGGCTATATTTGGAATAGGCTTCAGTTTGTCTCTTCCATGATATTATGTGTAACAGTAACTACACATTTGGATCCTCATCATCATGCAGTCTGAAGGAATGAAGTTAGTGCTGGCTGGCACAAGAAGACTCTTTTCAAACACCACTGATATCAAAAGCTGAACTTTATTTACATTTATAGAAATTGGGCTGGGCTCAGTTTTGCCACTTTCTAGGTTTAATTCTAATATTTTTTACCAAAAGCTGACTGACTACCTGAGGGCTTTTTCTTTTGTTTATCAGTATTTATAATGAAAATGTCTTTAATAAGAATTTTTTTGCACATTGCCCCCACATATAATAAGGGGTGAATCCTTCAAATTGCAATACATCTGCATAGTTAATAGCTTAATTTATACTAATCAGATATTGCATTGTTAGCGAATAACTTTTAGCTATACAGCAACTATAAAAGAATCTGTGCAACTGAGGTTGTCATACTTTTTCTCCAGGGTTTAGGAAATGGAAATAATCAAGTAATACAGTGCGTAGTTACAGGGAATTTCTAGAAGCACCAGGATTGCTCAGGTAGCTCCCCAGCAGTCTAGACTTCAACACTGTGCATGGATTACGTTTTCAAACAGCTGACCTACTCTATTGCTATCAATGTTAAATATACACCAAACTTATGCAAAAAGGCTCAGTTCCAGCTCCTGTGGCTACCTTAATGTTTGCATTACCTTTGCTCTTTGTGACCGTAACCATGGAAGCTTCTATAACACTTGGAGAAATATAATCTTTGGCATTTAATACATTTTCTCCACCCGCATGCACGTGCACTTTTGAAGAGGCAAATAGAAAATCCATGTAGCTGGTGTCCATAGCCAGGAAAAGCTATGACCAGGGAAAAAAAAGTAATAGTTTTAGGGGAAAATATCATTAGTTTGGGGAGATACAGATCCTCGTCTGGGAGCTAGTTCTGCATTCTGCCAAGCGGCTTCCTGCCATTCTGGCAGTGCAGGTTGGCTGCTAAGGCCAAAATGGGTCAGGAAAATAGGCCCTGCCCAAAGACGTTCAAAACAGTACCCAAGCAGGGCTTCAGTAGTGCACAGGGCTTGTACTGGCCATTAAATAAGAGGTGAGTTTTAATGGAAGGGAATACAAATAGCTACTACGAATAGCCCAGGGCTAAATGGCTCAGCCAGGCTATTTTGGCAAATACTTATGAATGACAAATATATTCACCCATCAGGGCTTGCTCAGCAAACAGGCTGGATTAATGATAACTAGCACAGTGAATAATTCCACTGAATCTACTAGTAAAGGTAGTCTCAGAAAGAGTTATAGAGGCAGAGAAAATAAGGAAAATCAGATGGGTTGCTCTGGTGCCAGAGAATACCCTCCTGTGACCTGAAGGGAAATGATGCTCAGCCTTGCAATATGTGCGTGAATATGTTTCTGAGAATGAAGTAACATAAGCTGGGATGTGTCTCATTTTGTTTTAGTTGGCAAAATGTACTTTCCTCAAAGGGAGGGACTTGTGCAGTCTCACAGAAATGTGTCTGATCACTAAGGAGGTTTCCAAACAAACCAGGACAACTGGAAGGAATGGAATTTAGAAGGGAATACAATGGGGCAGAATAACACTGAGGCTTTCTGAGTGTTTTTCACAGAAAGGAAAATAGCAGCGGAAGAAAGAGAAGGAGGCATGTGACTAAGAAAAAGCCTACCTGTCACCTAGGGCACTCAGCTGGGATGCAAGAGACACAGCTTCACATTCCTGCTTGGAGCTGGACGGAGTAGCAGTCAAAGCACACAGCTGGTCTGGGGCTTTTGCAGGCAAAACCATGTGGAGAAAGAGAACGAGCAACACAAGCCTTGCTTGGACCTATGGAAACTTTTGTAGAAGCTGATACATTTCCATGGGAAGTCTCAGTTTCTATAAGGCAGACTTTTCCAAGGACAAAACATTTTGTCAAAAGGTCCTAGTGCAGCTGTTTGGTGCCATCACTTTTGTATTTCATTAAGTTTCTATAGTTGATACCCTTATGCTGTCTCAATGGGCATGACCTCAGCTGCACTTTGCAGGAATATTCTTATATATATTGCCCCTTCCAGTCCCTTCCCAACATCACTGTCCCTTCTGGACAAGAACTGTCCCCTGTGTAGCCCCAGGAAAAGCCACCCAGATCTGGTGAGGGAATCTGCCTGGAAGCAGTGATCTTCTTACGCAGAAAACATTGAAAGATTTGGGCTGAGCTTGTAACACGGGAGTGAGTGCTAGGGAGAGAGAAAGAGGCAAAGCTGTCACTGTGTTTTTGAAACTGCTCCTTCCAGCAGATGTAGCACTGGCAGCATGTCTCTTTTTCCCCAGCCCTCCTCCACTATGGCTATGAGAGAATTAAGAGTTTGTGCTCAAGTCTGGAAAAGACCTCCGTTCAACTTCCTTCTTTACTGGCACACAAGAGGCTTTTAGGTTCGTTCTGGTTAATCAGGCCCTTGTGATGCTGTTCCTGGTTGCTTAGAAATATGTGAAGGACTCAAAAAAATATGTGTAGGTCACCTTCCATGGTTTTCTCTCTTTTTTCTGCTATTTTTTTTCTGCTCTCTCTTTTGGAATCATATATTTTGGAGAGCCCTGTGTAGTGTGACTGCATAGGGCCTCTTTTAAAAAGGGTTTCTGGGTGAAGCGGTTTGGATTCCTTTTGCTCAGAGACTTCCCTGGTGGATTCTGCTAGCTAATTGGGGTATATAATGAGGACAGTATAATAGACTTATGCATAATCAAGTTACTGGTTATGTAACTTTAATCATAAGTCTTGCGCGTATGTAGAAGCTCTACGCTTCAGCATGGGCTATGGCAAGCTTTAT
Source organism: Struthio camelus (assembly GCF_040807025.1). Classification (NCBI taxonomy): domain Eukaryota; kingdom Metazoa; phylum Chordata; class Aves; order Struthioniformes; family Struthionidae; genus Struthio; species Struthio camelus. The sequence continues at coordinate 51,180,000 of NC_090943.1, forward strand.
GAATTGAGAGGGCAAACTGTGGCCATTCCTACCTGAGAAACAGAAACAAGAATGGAAAGAGGGAGCAAGCTGTTCTTTCCCTTGTAGTGCTGTGGGTCCTGCGTTCATCTGTATATGCTGTCATCACCAGGAAAAGCAGAATGAAATAGCTGGAGTGGCACATGAGTGGCCTTTTTTGGTCTGTATTCACCCCTCACGCTACAGTGTCACTACTGTGAGGTGTCCCTGGATTACTGCTGTGGAATAGGGCAATTCTCTACCAAGGAGAAGGTGGGAAGAAAATATCTAATATGGGTGTTTCTGATAGGGCAATCTGGGAAGGTCTAGGTGCTTTGTCTCTTCCCACTTAATTTGCAAGGAAAGAACAGATGCTGGTGTATCTAGTCTCCTAAGGATCGCCCCCAAATTTTCCCCGACCCTTTGTTGCTCTGATGGGATACATCTAATTCAGCTTGACTTAGCCCAGGAGACCTGTAAAATCCTACTGACCAGAATCACGCCCCAGCATTTGCCCAGGGTGTTTTAATTTTTCTCCAGTGGCACTCAGAAGAGGCAGTTTAGAGATCCTGGAGAGCTGCAGAGTGGCATACATGGCCGAGGGTTTCTCTTTCCCTTCCTGCGGTGGACAGAGCACCATGGGGACAAGGCTAGCGTGGGACAGGCTCTGGGTGTAGGACGAATGGCCTCACTGGTGGAAGGGTCCGAAACCTGCCGGTCCTGGGAACGTGTCCAGGAAGAGTGTTTCTGGAACGGGGCAGCTAGTGCACAGAAGAATGTCTGTGTGTAATGCAGAAGAACTAGAAATGAACTCTTAAAAAAATAATTAAACAGTCGGGCCTGTATTTCACATTTCTCTCTGCCCTTCCAGCAACCCTTCCTTGAAAAGTTTATGTCTACATTACTAGAAGCAGTTGCATTTTCATGCAGCCAAGTCATCTCCTTACTGTTTTCAATAGTTGAACTGGCCTTTGCATAGCCTCAGCAGTGCTGGGGCCTCTCACGGACAGAGCCGTGTTTGTCTCAGAGGCATGTTGAACTTGGCAGGTACCTTATGTCTAATTCCAATTTAAACTACCACCTTTCTGAAGGAAAGGAGTCTGCAGTACACAACAACAGCAGCCACACGGAAAATCTGCTTGCCCTGCTGGAAAACCCCAGCAGTCATTTACAACAGTTTCTCAGTCTTCTCATACAAATTTACTCTGTGGTCTTACAGACACTGACCTAGCTGCAATTTTTTTCTAATTGAAAGAGAGGGTAAAATTGGGCAGCTTGATTGCAACCAACTTGAATAGACTAATGTGCGCTAAACCAGATAGAAATGTAACCTTAAAAAAACCTGGCCAAACTTGCCCCCCTAACAAACAACCAAGTGTTGTGCATGTGGATTTACTGTTGAGCCTGCTGTTCTCCTTCATAGCCCGATAATTTCCCTTGGGTTCATAACTTCCGAGGAAGTGCTGTAAAGTCAATATTTGACAGTGTATTTCTTTGGAGTCTGGCCTGGATATTTTTTCCCCTTTGGCTAGGAGGAAGCAAAAGCTGGTTTCAAATGAAGCGAAGGTTAACAGTAGGTCTCTGTAGGTGGCAGGCCCTGTCCCAGGAGGTCTCTGTTAGCTCACTGGTGGGAAAGGGAAAAGCCTGTGATCCTGCACAGAGGAAGAGAAATCTTTCTCTGGAGAGGCAACTCTCAGGAGGAGCAATCCCAGTTGGAAATCTCTGTTGGCCAGATGGACGTGTGGTGTATGTGCGATCAGTGGGAAAGCTGACGTAGAGCATTTCCGAACACCTAAGTGCATGTGCGCTGCTCTGGAGTACAATTGTTCTCCATCCCTGTTTCCACTGCCTAATTAACCTTGCCATCAAAACTACAGTGTTTTTTGTGCTGCTGAGACAGGAAAGGGAGGTCATATGGGAGCTGAGTCACTCTGACTCATGTCCCCTGGGAACGCAGGATTAGTTGATTAATCTCAGTTTTCTGCTCACCTGGTGACCCCTAGAGAGAGTGAGGAAATCCCCTTTCTGCTGTCTGTTGTCGTGCCCTGTGTGTCACCTACAAAGCCAACTTGTCCTGAGGCAAGAAAAAGCTCTTTCTGAGGACTGGGCTGAAGCAAGGGATGAGGGAGCCTGGTCTATGTCGCTAGTTTTCCTGGTCCTGCATCAAAGCAGCAGTTCCACCCCTCTAAATGCCTGGGGCCCCGTTGCAGTGGAAGTGCTCTGGAAGATTTGGGTTAGGCAGACTGAATTGGGGAGCTAGGGTACTGTGAGACAGTGTCTAGACCAGAGCCAGACTGCTGAGCTCACTGCTCTGTTTTTTTCAGTTTTTTGAACTTGCCCTTTTGGGAACAGCAGAGACACAGGGCAAAACAGGCTCCAAGGGAACAAAGTTTAGTTTTCTACATGTTATCATTTAATGTTCTGAATTCTGAGACTGATCTTTGCTCAAACTGAGCAGAAACTGATTATGCTTAATTTCTCAAGAAAGGAGAGCTTGGGGGAAGGGGAAGCACAGCAGGGACTATCTGGCTACTTCAGAGTTAACTGTGCTGTATTGCTGCTGTATGCCTTAACGCTAGACTTCGATAGGTACAACATGGGCTGGGGGCAGCTGCCAGTAAAAGCAAATGTTTATCTTTCTGCAGCTCCTGAGATAACGCTTCAACTTGCAGGGCTCCTCACATTTCTGTTGTTTTTGCTTTAGTTTCTCTCCCAGGAGGAAAGGGTGAATACAGGAGGGTTGAGAGAGCAGAAAGGTAAAAGAACATAACCACCCTGTGATGTATTGCCATATTTCTGGCAGGTGCCACAATGCAGAGCCCATCAGATGGGCATATCTGGGGTTGGGGAAGGATGGAGGAAGAAGTAGTGTTTTCTTAAATGCTTGTCTCCAGGCAATCTAGCCCCAAATTCAAATGTTCTAGTCAAAAAACAGCTTGGGCACTGGCAGTCCGTCTAAACATGCTTTCTTTCTGGTAACTGTTAAGTTTTGGAACAGGACGGAAACTGTGATAGAGCAATAAACAAATGTTAAGCAAATGAGAATGACTGAGGTTGTCTTTGTGGTTGTGTGTTGATGATGTTTTTCAAATTCTGTTACACTTTCCTGTTAGTAGCGTGTTCCTGCCTCACCCTTTGGCCTCTCGACCTCATTTTTGTGTGTGCCCATTTCCTATTTTCCATTTGCCCGCTTCCCACTTGGTACCTTCCACCACGGGTTTGAACATTCAACCACCCCAGCTTTTCGTGATGTCCAAAGGCCCATCTAGTGCAAGTGCCCATTTTCAAAAGCCTCAAAGAGCTTTTCACGTCCTTCTCGGAGGTTGCATTTTTCTACCTTGTTTACTCTGGCAATGGAAGACCGCACATCTCCCATTTGGAAGTCAAAAAGTATGACTAGGTCCAATGGACTAGATCCAATCTAGATTTAACTGTGCTCAGGTGCGATCAGTGCTGTAGACCCTGCCAGTGACAGCTGAAGAGGGGGCTGCAAAACCATTTAGGAATGTGGGTTAACACCTTGACAGCTGGGCCAAAGTGTGTGCAGCCTGCCAGAGCTCTGATTTGCTCAGCACCCTGTGCAAAACATTACTAGGCTGAACCTCTGGACTGATAGGGAGACACATGATGGATTTACGTCTTGGTCCTGTCTCTATTTACTGAATACAGGATTATCACTTTTCATTACCCTGTCCTATTGAATTGTCAGAATCAACAGCAGCATTGATTGTATGCGGAGGGGGAGCAATAAAACCACAAGGCAGAGCAGTAACACAGTGGTGATAGCTATCTGGTGAAAGGTGTGAAGCCTCTGTCTCCCTCATCTCCAGTTCTTTAGCTGACACCTTGTTTACCTTGTGTGGTATCCAGAAAAGGTGCTGATATCAGCAGCCCTTGTGTGTCGTCATCTTGGCTGTGTGGCAAGACCCTGTTATCAAGGTCCCTTGTTCTGGATGACAACGAGGGCTCTGATGCAGAAAATTACAAATCCTGGGGCAGCTTATTTCCCATTAGGAAAAATAAAGCACACTCACAGAATTAAACATGCATATCGGTAATATAAAGTGTGGATTGGTCCTCTGTCTTATCCCTCTATCAATGTACATTTATTCTGTTTCCCTGCATTTTCAATTTCACATGTCATAGATCTTGTACGAACCATGCCTAACTGCCCTGGGAAAGCTGCTTGTGGGAAAGCTGGAGTTCATTGCCACTGAGAGATGAGGGAGGCAGTTTCAGGCTGGGTAACATGAATATAAGAAGGATGGTTCTGCTGAGTGATCAGCAGTTACATAGGTAACAGTGCTGAAAGCTGTAGGATCAAACTCGACTTTTAGGAGTAACGCTCAGGATTCTGCTCACTACAAGCCTTCAAAAAGGATGTGGTTAATCATGTTTTTATTTGCCTTTTAGTTCTTGAGCTTTTTGTGCTAGCACTTTTAAAGTTTTTTTTCTGAAACTGAGAGCAAGAAACATGATTTTCTCAATAGGCAGCTGAGCTTGTATAACAATTTTGGAAGTCAGAGCTTTGAGAGGAGCACAAAGTATTGTCATACTTGCAGTATAATTATGGCACCTTAGAACATTCATCTCATTGCTTTCTCAGCAGCCATTTCCACATTCAGGGAGATAGATGTGTATTATGTACTCTTTTAAACAGAAACAATATTTCTTCCAACTGGAAAAGCTGACTAAACTGTAAGTCTCCAAATTCCTTAGCAAAGTTTTGCAGCAGAAGCTGGATTCTATAGCAACCAAATGGCCACCAAAAAGTCACGGCTCTTTCTTTCGCTTATGGACATGTTTCTGCTCTCTGAGAATAAATATTGCTCTATCGTGTGGCAGTCTGTTAGCGGAGAGGCTGGCACTAATGCAAATGCACTGTGAAGCTATATACTTCCTGCTCACTGTGAGCATCAAATGACTCCCACCTTGGAAAAGCTGGTTTAGTTTTTATTTACAGAGCTAGTCTTATCAGCAGTAAACTTTAATGGAAACAGAGTTTCTTCCAAGAGTTAAAAATATGCATAACTACATAAAGGGTTTAAAATATATCTTAGTACCAGTCAGTGAAAGCTGCTTAATTGGAACTCCCACACAGAGCTTTGCAATTAACGGTGATGCTGCCTTTTAGAAAAAACAGGGGGAGAGAGACTCAGAGTCGGACTATGAAGTAAAATAATGCCCTACCTGAAAATGTTTTGCACAGCTACAGACACTATTAATGATGTTTTGTCTTGGTGCCTCCTGATCATGAATGAGTCTTTCTCTTCTCCCAGCCTTTTTCTGCGTGAGGGCTTCCTGGGCTGTAGCTGGAGCCTGGGGACTGTAAGACTGAACCTCAGCGTGTTCTTCTTCCCTGACCTGAATGTAAGGTGTGAGATACTGCATGCCTCCTAGGTATCTCTTAGGACTACCTTTCCAGATCATTTCAATTCTGGATTCATTGGGCAACTGCTCTCAAAGGCTCCTGAAATGAAGATGCTGCTCTGGGCAGAAGAGGTAGGAGCGGACAGACTGATGCAAAATCCCTGAGTCGTGTCCTGGATTCCCCTCTGCAGTAAGGCTGCAGGGTAACCTTGAGGTGTGCTCTCCTCAGTGCAGACGGTAGACCAGGATGCAGCCCTTAATCTCTGCACAGAAACATCTGCATGGAGACACCTAGCAATCCCCAGGTCAGGCCTAGTTAAAAGCCAACTTCACAGTGTGGTGAGAACCAGCATCTTTTATTAAATCCCATGGGAGCACAGGTGTAGGTAAAGACTTGTCCTGAAGCAACTTAGGTTTTTCTCCCTTGCCTTAACCCTCTAGTTCTCTGTCATGTTCAGGCCTGCATTTCCTCACAGACCTTCACTGGGTCTGCTTGGAATAAAGATGTTCGAGGTCAATGCAAGTGGACTGGAACCACACCTTCAGTTTAGCAAAGCCTTTATTTAATTTGTTCACATGTAACTGGCTGATGAATGACATGAAAAACAAATACCCCCAACACGTGGAGTTGTTAAACATGATGAAGAAAGGTGTGTGGGCGTTAGACACTGCTTATTCTACCCAAATCTCAGCAATGTGTTCCTAAGTGACAGTGCTTCCTTTTTGCAAGGCATAGTGGCTTATGGGAGGAGAAGGCCTGGGGGCACCAGTATTACCTTTGCTTTGTTTGTTTGCTTTGTTGTTCATGCACCTCCGCGCACTAAGGTGCACGCGGCAAAAGCCCCTTCGACAATGGGAAGGTGTGTTTAGCTTACAGCAAAACAACCAGGCCACATGCAACCGGGAGGAAGGTGCATCCACCGGCGCGTGCTGGGAACCGGGCTCCCCCGACCCTGGGCCTGTCTCCCTAGCAACAGCTGCTGGCATCACTGCAGCTGCATGAGTAAGTCTCACAAGCGAGCCGAGTCCTTTTCGTAGACCTTGCAGAGCTCATCCTACCAGGAAGGGACCATGCACAAGGCTGGATGTGATCAAAGGCCAGTCATGAGTCATCTCAAATCCACTGAGTGATTGTTAGTTGGAAGAAGAGATAATTAGACTGGCTTCACTATCTCGTTGTTATCCTGGGAGGAGTAATGGGGTGGTATCGTTGACATTGAAGACTTCATTTGTTAGGAGTGACTCATTGGGTATGCATCACAAGTTATACATGGGAAAAGCCTGTGTTCCTTGCTGATAGTTCAAAGTCCAGTGCAATGTGTCCACAAACTGCTGGCAGCCACTTGATATTGATAGGATCACCTGGGTGAGTATTCTGTTTCTTTTCATCTCACCTAGAGGAAAACTATCATAGTCAAGTCTGCTCTTGCCACCAGTAATGTCATAGGCTACATATCTGCCTCATCTCAGAAGCTGAAGGGGAAATGGCTTTCAACAAACTAGCAGAGAATCAGAAGAACCAAATGCAGGGCCCTGCTATCCTGGGCTGCAAAGATCCCACAAGGACTTTGTAGCCCTTGAGAGGGATTTTAACCTGCTGTTCTGTGTCCGAGCTTCATGACCACTCTGTTTTGGTAATAAGCCACAGTGAAGTTTGATCCGAGCAGCCATGTCATTTGGAGTACCCAAAATCTATCCTTAGATCTGAGTTTCACAGATGAGTTGGCCCATCTTTTGTTTAAAAAGAGTTGAGTGAACTTTTATTCTTCTTTGACTCATTTTTATCCCATGTATCTACAAATTTCAGTTGATCAGGTCTTCTTAGTAAACTGAAAAGATCAATTTTTTTTACTATAGTTCCTAATGTTTCTGCTTCCAGAGCAGCCTGAGGTTTGGAAAGACAGAGGCAATCACCAATAGATAGAAAGAAAATAATTGCTTGCATCTTTACATTCTTTTTGCAGTTTGGAAGCTTATTTTTAGATTGCTTAAGTTTTGTTCTTAATTTACCCACACTATTTTTCTTTCTTCCAATAAAGCAGACTTGGTCAAGTTGTGCTTACCCTTTAAAACTTCGTTTTGAGAAGGGCCCACTGTGGAGTTACTCAGTATAACGAATGTAAACAATGTGAAAGTTACTTATTTCCTTTGTGTGTGTTCTTTTAAGTTGGAATTTGATTACAGCACTAGAAGAATATCCTCTTACTATATGAAAACACAATTATGGAGACCAGATCCTCACCCTCACTTCAGTGGAGGAGTGCTGCTATGGTGTATAGCTATAAAGCAAGTATGCCACGTCTGCTAAGGGTAGTGTGCTCTGAGTCTGCTGTGATCGTTTTGTGGTGTTTACTTTGAGATGGTGCATCCTCAGCCAGGTGATTTCTGCTCTTTCATGCAAACAGCCTTTGCACAAAGGCTGATTTGAGGCTTTGAGGGCACGCTCGTGTGAGCTAGAGAAGAGCAGGGATAATTTCTGCATTCCTCCTTAAGAGTAAGTAGTTTTAGCCCAGTGCGCAATCCCTGTCCCTTTCCAGCAGGGCCTCAGACACCATTAAAAGGTAATGGAGGGCTTGATCCTCCAAAGATGCTGAGACCTGCACCATGGCTAGAAGCTGAAGGGAGCTGTAAGCATGTGATACTCCTCCGATTCCCACCCAATTGCCCCAAAGTAGAATCAGCGAAGGCGCTCCTTGACTCCGGCTCAGCCTGTGCCCTCTGGCTATCCATGCAGCCACTGCTTTCCTGCGCTCAGGCACACAAAAGCAACTTGTAGGCATCTCTACACTGAAGCTGAGGCAGCATCCAGCTTAGCAGTATCCAGCTGGCACTGAAGGTGAGCACTGCAAGCTGTCCATGTTCACCACAACCATCAGGTGTGCCTGGCAAGTGAAGCCTATGCTGTGACTGGTGCCAGAGACAGGTGAATTAAAGCTGTATGTTCTCTGACTATATGTGATATGATAACTCCCACCTCCTCACTTTGGCTAGAAATCCTGTATGCACTGCAAATATTTAACTGATGTTTAGCTTTCTCCATCCTCCCTCCCTTTTCTACCATCCTCAATATGAGCAGTTTCTCTCTCTCACACACATGCATACAAAGCCAGAAAAAAGGCCAGAACTGCAGAATATAGTGTCATGACAATGCACTCTAAAATGCTGTTCTAAGGACAGATGATCGAGGTGGGAGAACATAGAAGCCCATATCCACACAGCAAAACCCCCTGCCTGGCAGCTCAATACCTCACCTACCAATATCCTTGCATTCTGGACTCAGTGGCTAAGAAAGGGACTGGTGAGACAAGATTGGCTTGTTTTCAGAAGGCTTTGGGAGGAATAAAGGCGCTCACTTGGTTGTAGGACAGTCTGCCTGATAATTTAGGGCACTTCAGAATGGGAAAAGCTTGACATTTCTTGTAGGGCCCACATTGTTTTCAATAAATCCTGTCTTACGTTCCTTTTCCTTTTTTGGCTTTTATAAATACCGTTTGCTGAAATCAAATAAACCTGCATCTGGGTGTGTGTGCGTGAGTGTATGTTTTGTGCAGGGGGAAGATGTAACCATTTAGGCAAAATGGAGCTTTTCCAGCTTAGAAAAGTCCCTTGAGGTCACTGAGTTTTAGCTTCCACTTCCCGAAATGCATACCCCATTTCCAATTACTGGGGAAGCCAGAAGAACACACAGTTTGGCTGCAAGACGATTACCTTCTGTAAGCTGTGCCTAATACAGGTTAGCATTTTGAAAGCTCTCTTGGGAACTGACTGTCTTCTACCATGGTCTGGGTGCTATGCAAACACAACAGGACTGTGATGTTTTTTGGTTAGAGCCTCTAGGCATTTCTGTGACTTGATGAAGAATCCTGTCCTGTTTTCTGTCTACAGAATAAAAACTCATTTTCCTTCATCCTCCCCCAGCAGCCTGGGTGGCTTTATTTAGATGAAATTATTCAACTAAATAAGAGCCAGTGTGAAAGACCAAATCTTTAACTGATCTATGGGTATGACCGCACTGAGGGTGAAGTGCGGACAGGCATATCTCTGGGAGTTTAATCTCCCTAGCAGATGTGGCAATAGAGGTCTCAGACTGAACTCTAGAAGGGACACGCAGAACCAGGGACACATGCTGAATTTTCCAGCCTATGGGAAGCCCATGCCATGCTGTTGGTATCTCTGCTAATCACACCACAGCTAGGCCAGATGTGCTCCCTCATTTTGCTGTGCAGCTATGTCTCTTACTGAAGGAACTCAATGCAGATAGACAGATTCCTGTCATGTGCCATATGCCAAGTTTTCTGTATTTTATACTGCCAGTCTGTCAGCTTACCTGGACTACCCTGTTGTTTCCCAGCTCTTGGGCAGCTTCAGACCACCAGGGCTGCTGGTGAAAGAGTGCCCACCTGTGGGCCTTGATGGCTCCTCTCTGCTTTCGGCCTGGGTTTGATAAGTGGAGATTCCTTCTTGTTGGGTGATATTTCCATGAGTTCAGTTCTTATGGGGAAATAATACTTTTGATGGGGTAATCTCTCTGTGTCACAGATAGAACACACCTCTCTTCTTTATACCCTCTCTTCTCCTTTCCTTCTTCTTTTGATATATTCAAGCATAGTTCATAAAACTGCCCCCATATTGTCAGCTCGTCACGTGCCTCCTTTCTAGCAAATCATCATCAATAGTAGCTAATTCTGAGCAAGCATAAATCAAGGGATTCACATTCATAGTGTCAATGTGGAGGCATGCGGGTGCGCACTGGACACCCGCAAGGACAGTTGCTCCTGTTGGGTTGCTGCTCTGCGGACAGCAGCATTAGCTGACCCAGTTATTGTCTGAACTGAGGCAACACAGGGTGCAAAGGAAAGGAGGCCTTCCAGGCGGGAGGGGGAAGCAGAGATCAGATGCTGTGACTGCTGGATGTTTTACACTAACATCTTGCTGAAAGCTGCATCAGCTGTTGCACTTCAAATTGCTTCTTCACACCCTTTAATTTTTTCTGTCACTTTTGTCAGGACAACAGGGGTGACTTTGTAAAGCAACAAAAGGCAATTAGCAAAGGCAGGGCCAGACCCTGAGCTGGGTATATAAGACTGCAAAAGATTATGCCAGCTGAATTTCTGGCCTAGATTTCTCAGTCATGCAGGCTACAAACAGAGCAGATATTAAGTCTGAGTATGCAGAGGGTGACACTTCAGATCCCCGCTAAAGTCAGTGGAAATCTTGCTATCAATCAGAACCCGGGACAGGATTTCACTGGGAGAACTTATTTGAGAGTCAAAGATGGTAGTGACAAGTGAAATGGTATAAAGCTAAACCTTTTTGCATTTTTAAGATTGTAAATTTAGTCTTTCTTTAATCCTTTCCAAAGATTTCTTATCAACCGATTTTTTCCCTGCCACTAAATTGCTGCCACAGCGACTGTCAGTCTGTCCAACACATTTGCCAGGCCTCACATAGTTTCTCTGTAACAGAGTAGGGAAAGGTGATTGAGAGCAGCCTGATAAATATGTCAACCAGAACTCCTTCTTATAGCAGGATCACTGCTGTGCAATGAATGCAAACCCCAGTGACTGACAGACACTTGGTCTTTGGGCGTCTCCTGCAGCCTCAGTCAGCCATGGTCAAACATATCCTCCACCTCCTTTTTTGTTATTGTTGATTTTGGCCCATAAGACCAGAATGGAGAAGCAAGTGGGGCCCAGTCTGCCTTGAAGACTTAAAAAATTTCAGATGGGCTGTGGGAAGAGAGGAGGTCCATGGCAGAGCTGAAGCTAAAAGTGATACAGGAGGATCATGTTTATTATGGCCAAATTTTCTTTGCTCTCTAACTTGTAGTCTTTTGCATCAGTACAAAAGGAACATAAAAAAAAATAGCAAGTCAGAGTTTTACACTATTTATTATACCATTACCATTACCATAAGTGACTATAAAGTGCAAAAAGGATCTAGAGAATCACTTCCTCAAGTCACTTTTTTAGGTAGTTAGTTTTATGTTAGCTTGGCACTGCCTGACAGACTGTATTATTTTTAATAAGCCAGAAATCTGCTCCAGGATTTTTGTGGCTGAAGAATTAATAAAATAATGTTTCCATTTTAGGAAGTCCCCTGAAAACAAGATGAAAAAGAGCCTAAAGCCTACTAGTCTGATTTTCAGGGATCCTTACTGCCCAGGGCCCCTATCAGTTGGCGAGACTGGAGGCAGCTCAACAGCTCCCAAATGTCATCTCAACAGTGCTGAGGTGTCTAACCAGTGCAGATGGGAAGAGAATGTGACTTACAAAATGAGGCAGAATTTGCCCCAGAATTTCCCATTTCTTAATTACTCAGATCTGTCACAGTTGGACCTCTCTCTGGTTGCCTCCCTGCTAATGGAGTTCCCATGTTGCACATAAAGAAACCCCTCCATTTTTTTTGCCTAGCCCTGATACCAGAAAAGGCATTTATTTGTTTCTGTGATGAGGCAGCCATAGAGACTTGAACCTCCGATGAATGGGAGGGGAATTTATTAAGAACAAAGGAAGAGTGCAGGTGTAAAATGTTTGTCATGCTAACACCTGAACAAACATGTCACTGTGTCCTTGTTATCTCCTTACTGCTCACTGCCTTTATCGAGTTCAGTGTCTTGCTAACAGAAGATATATTAATCAGGCAGTTAGATTAGGACAAGTCACCACCTCTGTACTGTCTTATCCAGACCATATAAATGTATCATTATATAGATCTGGGACAGGCTAGAGGGTTTTTTTTTAATACCTTTTTGATGACGAAGCCTCTCACTGCTTCTTGTTTACATGACTGCCATGTGGTTTAGCAGGAAATGCAGCCACCTGGATGACTGTAAGCGAAGTCCGTTGCTACAGATTCTTTGTTGACCCACACATTTATACACATGTATAGCCTTCCATGAGTATTTTAATCCTATTCCACTTTCATTTTGTCATTTTTGGCCTTTTCCCCACAAACGTCCATTTTCTCCTTCGTAGTGTCTCTTTTCAACCCCACACCTTTTGCAGCCCACAGTTGCATTGGTGGTAGGCTTTTGCCTGGTATAAATATTCATCTGTGATTTCTGCTGCTATGCATTTGTTAGTACTTGGTTTGTGACTAGGTTTCGCTAGGTCCCTTTCTTTTGCCTCCTTCCTAGCGTTCAGGTAGGAAGAGGCGGACGCACTGAGGTGAAGCTGCCCCAGCTACGCTGCTCTGAGGGAGGCAGGAGCAAGCCTGGGGAAGAAGAAGGCTTGGCACAGGCTGACAGAGGACCCAGCTCTGTAGCCTTGGCGGGTGCTGCCACCCTGATGGCCTTTCACAGTTTGAACGAGCAAGCCAGAAAAACAAACGGAGAGGGAGCAGGAGGGTGGCACCGGGGCCAGACAGTGGGTGAGGATGGATGCGAAACCACCCAGCGCAGGCACCACCGCATTGCCTTCCCCTACAGGACTGCGTTTTGTTGATGCCTCCTTTCTGTCTCTCTTTTCTTTCCCATGCCACTGCAGGTGGACGTAGGGTGGCTGTGACACAGGTTTTTCTTTTTCTCTCAGGGCCTGGAGTTGCCCTCTGTTCATAGGGTTTTGTCTACCCTGCTCATTGCCTGGGACTCTGGAAGCTGTGGCAGATAGATAGTTTCTTCCTACATGAATAGAACAAAAACCTGTTTTCAAACATACTTGAAAAATTGAGTCTCTCCCTTTCCACTGTTTTCATTTCTGATGACAGTAGATAAAGCTCTATGCAGACAAGAGCTTGGAGAGTGTTACTCTCCGCTTGGTGTGCTAAAAGCATATCTTTTCCTTAGTGGGCATTCAAAATACCAGATGCCTCTGTGATAAAAAGAGTTAATGGGCATCTTGGCAGTAGCATATTGCTATGCTCTAGCTGGGTCTCCTATGCCCTGGCTGTCTGAGCACCTTCGTAGAAGCTGCCTTGGTTTTCAACCACCTCCTTTTTCTGTTCCAAGTTCTATTTCTGGTTCATTAAAGTTAGAGGTAGATTGAAGCTATGTCCTGGGACCTGAACACCCTTGTGCTTTGGAGATGTCTGAGTCACAGCTAAATGCAGGGGCAAATGTCATGACTAAGTAAAGGGGATGGGGTCACAAATCAGTGCAGCAAGTGTCTAACTTTTTATAAACAGCCAAGAAGAACATAGCAAAATCCTCACAGCTTAATGCATGGATTAGTACTTATGTACTACATACATGGTTATGATAGTCAAAACCAAAATAAATATATTTACCAGTTCTGTAAATACAGAGCAAATCTCTATAAAGCCTTCCTTCTCTTTTGCACGTAATATAATTCTCCAAAGGCTTAAAAATGTGCATGGCGAGCCTCTAATGCTCATTTTACTTCCTGATTTCCAGTGTCTAAGTATAGACATTTTAGCTTCGACAGAACATCTCAGCAGGAACTTTCTTATCAGGATTTCTGTGACTTGCAACCATAGTCAGAACATCCAGTAGAAAGACTCCTAAGTCTCTGGAGACATCCCTGCTTAAAATCATGTTTGCTTTCCTGGCAGTTTCCTCTGAGAGCCTTTGAGTGTGGGGAACAGTGCCATGAGTGTGAAGCTTTTCCCTCCCCATTCCTACAATGCCAGCAGACATCAAGTCTCATGTGCTTTTACTCACCATCCTGCCAGGGAATCTGGTTTGCTGTGAAAATGATTGAGATTATTATGACAAAAGGTTCCCTCCACCTTTTGTATCAGAAACCTCTTTTGCCCTAGGAAATGTCTGTGTTGCTGAAAATGGTTTAGCACTAACGTAGCTGCAAACCGTTATCTTAAAGGAAACTCTCCTGTTTTCGGCACTGTGTGCTGTTAGCGGGAGAATACTGAAACAGATGCATCGTGTCTGGCAAATTTTGTAGTGCGAATTTTTACCATCACAGTGATTTTCTTTATGTGGCTCACTGGCATAAAAAAGGATGGGAATATAGCACCTAAGTTGTTAAAGGAAAAATAAATATCTGTCCTTTCTACAGATATGGTGCAGGCTCTTTGCCCCTTGGTGTCGCTTTCTCCTCTGTACATGCACGCCTGATCACCCCTCACTGTTACGAGCATTATTACAGGCAAGGTTAGAGGTATACACCGTATGCCATATCGTATGTACAGTAGATGGCCCCCAAATGAGCAGAGAGCCAGAATGCACTAGGGAGCTGCTAATGGTGCCATAAACTTTGAGAACATTACTTTGAGTGGCTTGTAAGTGACAAGCAGGTCCCCAGAGCGATTTCGGTCCTGGTATTCGCTCCAGTGCAATGTGTTCAGTAGCTATTTTTGCTTGTTTGCGTAATAAACCTCTCACTGGTTTTTACCTTTTAAGTTCCCCCTTGAGTGACATTTATGAAGGGTAAGATTGTCACTGTTCCTATGAAGCTGGAGAGAGGGTGATACTGTCACTATTTCTCTAATGGCTGTGCTCTGAGAGCGGGTTTTAATGCCGTCAGTGCAAAGATCGCAGAGCTCTCGGTAAACGGGACACCATTTAGCCTCCGCATCTCTGAGGCAGGCAAATCTCAGCTTTATTTGCAACTGAGACAGAGCACTAAGGGAAAACCCTACCTCAATTTAGAGAGAGAGTCAAGCACTAACCAGCCCTCACTGGCATCTGTGGAACACAATTTGGGTTGCCTAGCTCAAAAGCCTGCATCACTTGACAAGAAAATCCTCCCTTTCAGGTGGATGATACCTTGCCGTTTCAAGTGCACGACTTAAACGAAAAGCTCGTATGCTGCTGTCCAAACAGCCAGCTCTCACATACTCTGCTAAGCCACGAACTAGTAAATACAAAACATACTCAAACGCAGAAAGCATTCTGTTGTCTCTTTTTAAAAGCTGATCAATATATTCTCTTTCAGCTAACGCTGCTTCAGTTAGCAGCAGACAAGCTGTTGGGTTCAGGCTTCCTGGGCAGACTTTATTTTTAGCTAGGAGTGGCATTTTTCCCTCTGGAAGCTTTCCCTGCTTCACATCATGCCGTGAAAGCTGCTTGCTGGCATTACGCTTCCTCCTCCTCGCTACTATGTTCCCTCTGCTGACTTTCTAGCCTTCAAAACATCAGTTTTCTGATTAAATTATCATGCTGCCCACAGCGAGAGAGAAAAATGACTCGGTGCATAGCGTCGTGTACCGCACCTCGGCGGCGGTCTCCCCGCCAAGCGCCCTGTTGTCACGCCGGGGAGGTGGGCAGGCTGCCGCCGGGGGCCGCAGAGCTGTGCACGGCTCCGCGCTGCAGCTTTGCACCGCCGCCGAGCTCGCCCGGGGGCAGCTGAGCGTCAAGAGCACCCGCGGGACCTCTCCGCGCTGAGCCGGGCCATGCACCAGTTGGGTACGCTGAGGAGAGGCAAAGGTACGCTATGCATGGCCGCAGGTGAAGCTTTTCTTTGTCGAATTTGCAGTGGGGGAAAAAGCAAAAGAATTTTTGCTGCTCATCTGTCTGAGGTTTTTGTCTGAGGCGCAGCACGGCCGATGTCAGGGGGAGCTCAGTCAGGTCCTGACAAGGCGGCAAGAGGAAGCGAAGGGGAAGACCCCCCCTGCCCCAGCGACCACTGCGTGGTTGGGATTTCCACCAAAGTCCTAGGTGGGAGTTAGAGCAGATCCCCAGGGCCCAAGCTGATGGAGACGGGGGAGGAGAAAGAATAATGTGATTGCCTTGCGTGTTTTGCCGTGTGTGCTGAGACCATGTGTGTTCTCTAGCAGAGCTCATGCTGTTTGCTGTCACTCCTCAGCTAGAGAGTTTGCCACAAGCTCCAGCTCTTGCAGTGAGTCATGGTTCAAAATATAAACTTCTATTTTAAAAAAAGGGGGGGAAAACCAATAGGTTATGAGGGCTATGAAGAAACATTTTAAAATATGAGGCAGTACAAACAATTTCAACACCAAATAAATCTTTAGAGAACCTTGAATCTTTGTAAGATGTGGATGAACTTACTTCCACCTCTTGAACCTGATGATAGTTTATATCTCTGTAGTGAAATGATCTGATCACTTTGTCCTAACATACATGTCCTTCAGTCTCAAAACTTCTCCCTGCTCTTAAGAGCTGTGTGTATCTCCAAACGTTCCCTACATAGCTGCCAAGACGTCCAGCTTCCACCTCTGTGATACAATTATGCGCAGTAAATATTAGCATGAGGGTATAGTGAATACACAGGTGCTGGGCAGAATTAATTGAGTTCATGTCTTTTCTGCAGTCCAGGCATGTTTCCTTGGAGCAATGGTAACATCCTGAGCAGGCAGGTAATAGCAGGCTTCATACTGAAGAGATGCACAGATGATCCTTTGTCCCTCCCTCCAAACCCTCCCAAATTAGATGTTAAAAGCTGTCTGCTGCTGTTGCTGCTGCTGCTGCTGCTGCTGCTTTCTGGAGGAGTATGCTGCAAGAGCAAAAATCTCAGCAAGCAGAGTATAAATTGTCTATGATATCTGGGCCTACTTGAACTTTGCACTTTCCTTCCCTCACGAGTTAATGTTATCAAAATCCCGGTGTTAAAGACTGGCAAGGCTGTGATGCAGAAGTATAGGGAAATAATTCTGCATATCCCTGACAGTCTCTTCTGCTAGGAAGGTCTCCAGCTTGGGTCTGTTAATATATGAGCCTGTGTGCCTGTGCTTTATAAAACCTCTGCCCGGTTGTAACCACATACACCTCTAGGTCCATAATATTTTTTGCTCCTAGTATAGTGTGTACGTGCACACTGTCCACATCCCTGTGGTTTTCCTTTATTATTTGCTTATATAAAATAGACACTCGTGGGTCTGAACTTCCTTTTCAGCTCATTTTTTTTCCTAAAGGAGCCTTTTCCCCCTGTTTTTTCTCTCTGCGACTCTTAATTCTTTAGGATTTGGAGCAATAAGAACTGTCTTCTCTGGCATGCAGGATGAATCAACATAATGGTTCATCATCTCCATGCTGAGGGCAATGTCCCCACCCTAGCTGGTGAAATAAGAGTCACCTTATATGTGAGAAACAATAGATTTGACTATGACTGTGCTTTAGCATCTGTGACAACGAATGCTACAGGTCACCAAACTCTCCGGCTTGGGCATTTGACTCAGGAAGGAGGCTTCTTGGAGAAAATATATTTCCTTTTGTGGCTTTTCACTCGCTTGCTGCTAATCTCCCCCTGTCCTATCGTCACTGATCCTCATGTCGCTTCCATGTCACTGATATTCTCAGAGTTACCTGAGAAACACGTGCTACACGTTGTGCAAACACATACTCCTGCTTACTTACAGCCGTGACGATTAGGCAGACCATAGGTAGCACAAAACCTGGACAGCCTGCTGCTGTTTGTTACATTAGTCCTGTGGGGAGAAAAAAATCCCTGCTATACGTACCCACCCCAAAATAAAAATATTAAATGATATTAATTAATTTCACTGCACAACCCATTAGGAGTGAATGCATATTGTTAGAGGGTTCCATGATGGAGTATAAATGCCTCATTAATATTGGACATATCAACCTGGGAGCACTAGCAAAGTCAGAGAGAATAGTGACTGGCAGTACAATGAGTTCACCCGACCCCATGCAGGGACATTTTCTTTAGTTCCTCCGTCTGCATTCAGATACAGACCGTTCTCTAAAGACACCATCTGTGCAGGTTTCCAGTGCCTGGGTCGTACCTCTGCAACACAGCCCTGGCTGAATTCCCTTGGCTTTTCAGCGCTTTTTGACCAGAGAAAGCAGCTGTAGGCAGGCTGAGCATAAGCCAGACCCCAGCTGACCTTGAAGCTGCCTCGCACAGACTATAAATATTGCTTCCTGATATTCCAGTCAGCTTTCTTCTTGGAGCACTGTGAGAAGAGTTTCCCAATAAGTAGCATTTCCTTGGTCTCCAGTGCTTCTGATACCCAGAAGTAACCAACAGGAAACCTGGGATGCATTGCTATGCCTACCAGCCAAGCCTGGCAAGGGGACTGTGCTGCTTCAGACTTTTTTGTCCCAGCACACAGCTGAGGTAATTCAGCTATCTCAGTACTTCCATTTAATGGCATCTTTTCCAAAGAAGGGTAGGAACTGTTGAAGGGGCAGAGGTGGATGTAGGTCACTGTGTGGGGGACAGATCCTTGGAGGCAACACAAAGACATTTCCCCTATGATGTGATAGATGTCTCCCCAGCAGTCCTTGCTCCCTCCTCCTCCACAGTGGCAGAGGCCCCTCTGCAGCTGCAGATTCTTCATACAGTCAGTGTGATGGAGGCATCTTTAAAAATTTAGAGAGACACAGAGGACGCAGCTGGATGGGGCTGAGCACAGTGGTGGTATGTGCTGCAAACATTAGGAGGACACCCCTGTGTTCACTAGGCAGAACAACAAATTCTATTCTGCCCGCATGCTAGCCTGCAGACCAAGGAGCTAAAGACCTTGCCAGCCTGGTTAGAGGGGAGAAGAGTTCTTCTCCACCGTGTAAATTACCTGGGCCAACCACCTCTAGGCTTGCCCACTAGAGATGCTTTCACCCAGCGTTCTCCTTGAAGAATTAGGCTGGTAGTGATGGAGGAGATGTGGAGCTATTGGTCATAGGGAGAGGGACCTTCCGGCTACTTTTAAAAGCTTTAAAAGCTTCTTCCAACGCCATCCTCTCTCAGTCACCTGGAGAAGCACTTCCTGTGAGTCAGATCTCTTTCTTGGGCTCGCCCCAAACTGGTACATTCAGCTTCCTCTGCTTAGAGCAGCGGAGGAAGTTATAGCTCTTCTTGACGCTCCCATGAAAGGAGAAGCTCATCTTGCAACAATTATGGTGTGCACTCAGCCTGCTCTAGCAGAAGGGGAGGTCACGTAGACTGGAGAGAGGGAAATGTAGGATCTCTGAGTTGCATTAGTGTGTTCTGTACTGAATGAAGCATCTGGGACCATTTCACTGTTTCTCTTTGAAGACCTGGATTCTTTAGTAGGGTTCTCCTTCAGGATGGGTAAATTATGATACATCCACGCTCTCTTACTCCCGCTCTCAGACAGCACAAAAATATAGCTTGCTCAAGGATGCTTGCTTCCTGCACATGTTCAGGAAGTCTGGCACACAGCAGTTGTAAGTTATGTACAAGTGGTGATAGCTCACGCAGGTGCTCACAGAGCCTGCACACCACTTGTGTTAGTAGGACTTTCACACTGGGGTGTGGGGTCTGTTCTGCCCAGGCTTTGGTCAGTTTCATCTCCTGCCACAAGTGAGCTCTTCCTGGGCACTGCTACGGCATGCAGCCCATGATTCTCCTTTATGTAAAGGAGAATTGCTCTTGTAGCAATGTCTCTGAGGGGAAATCATTATTCGCTGCAAGAAGGTTGGCCCCGTATGAATATGTAACAGGGTACATTTCCTCCTTGAATTTGATATGTCTGTCATAACTAAACTTCTATTGTATATAAATGGAAAAGTTTCAGTAGAAAATAGCATTGCTCATGTCTATCGTCCTTCTCTAATTAATAAAAATCATTTTCTGCAATGTATGTGCACGTAATTACCATTCTGAGTGATCATTAAGATGTACATAGAGTTAGCAGGAGTCCTGCTACTCATTCATCTAGTGAGGCTTTATACCATAGGGAGAGAAAGCAGTAGAGAAAAAAGTGCCTGGGAGCCCAGTATTACGGTCTGAATGAGCTTCCACCCATGAATGAAATACAGCTTGCTGTTTTACCGTGCCAAGAGGAATATAGCTGTGCGTGATCTCTGAGCTTACTTTTCAAACCAAGATATATATTACCAAGTCAGCGATGAGTGAAAGTGCACTCAGTACTTTTTGCTGAGGTGTTTACGTATGTGTTGTGCTGTTTTCTGCAGGAGTTAGCGTGATGCCCGTCAGCTCCTGCATTCTTCGTGACGCTAGAAAATTCCATTATCAGACACCCAACAACTTGGGCACAGTCTGCTTCTTCCTCTATTGAACTGACCGCAATCTGACTGTCTAGCAGTCTCGCTCTTATTAATTTAACTCTGGCAGGCAACAGAGCGCTTCTTGATATGTCTGAGGTGCTAAGCCTAGGAAAGTGAATGCATCGTGTTAACCATTACCATCTCTGACCCATGTCTGCTTTTAATATGACTACAAGATGAATGAGGAGGTGACTGCTACGCTCAGAAATGTGGAAAGCATTTGCAGCAATGAGTGAAACCATGCCAAAAAGAGTAACTGGGAATGGCCCTTTTCCAGCAGTTTGCGGTGGGTCACGGCACAAATCTAAGGTTAGGCTTTTCCAGGTACACTGCATTGGAATATCACAGCACCTTGTAAACACTGATTGACACAACACCACAGCCCTGGAGGAAGGAGAGATGGTTTCCTTCGGTTTCAGAGAGGCCTGAAGCAAGGGTCCCCAGGCAGTGCAACTTGTTCCCCTGGTGTACACCAGTGTTGGGGTATACACCCAGCACCTAAGCTGCAGAGCTACAGCTTCTCCCTAAGCCTGTGTGTAAGCAGAAACCACTGCTGTTGCCTCACCAGTGGGGCACTTGGAAAACCCTGACGTAGACAGCCTAAGGGCTGCATTTCTAGAGTTACTTAGGCAGCTAAAGATGCAGAAAACTGCTTGTGAAAATCCCACTTCATGCTTCATTCCTACTGATTTTAAGACCCTCAGCAACAGGTCTAAGCTCAGTTCTGAGTCCAGACTCACTGCCTTGATCCCAGCTCTGCAGAACAACCAAGAGCTCATTCGTGCCCCATTTGCAGCTTTTTAATTGGACCTCTGCTGAGAGTCTGGAACAGCAACCCATACAGATTAAAAGTAAAGAACATGTTTATTCAGATTCCCATGAAGCAAAACTGTTCAGTTTTACAGAAGTCTAATTAGGATAGGTACCCTGGGTGATAGAGAGCCCCTCCTATCTCTGGCCCAAGGGAAGATCTACATACCAGGCTCATTTCCCTTCCAGCAGCTTACTCTTTGGTTTATTGATGAATGAAGTGATTTTTTTTTCCTTATTTTTCCCCTATTTGTTCCTGTGAGAGAACAAAGTAAAGATTCATCACTTTTTCTCCTGTGCTGGCCAGAAACATCTGTCTCCCAGTCTATCTTTCAAACTGTGTCTCCTAGGAACAAACTCCCAGAGCACAGCCAAAGAAAACTGACTGCAAGGGTGGCCAGCACATTTGCAACATGATATTTTGGTTTTGTTTTCATTTTTTTACGAAGATGTGATGTGTCCTGGCCTAGCCTTTTTTCACAGGTTACTTTCACTTGAAAGCAGATGTTTCTGGCAGAACACAATTGCATGCAAAAGTTTAGAAAAATGTTCAGTTCATTTCTATATGAAACACAAACAGATTATACAACCTCGGAAGTCACCATGAAAGAGGATGGTAACTTTCTGTCCAGTTTTTGGCTGTTTTCTGCAGCCTTAATTGCCTTGACCAGCCTCACCTGCCCCTCCACTCTCACATCCGCTGTCCAGGAGCCCCATTTAAGCTCAGGCCTGGGCCCCTCAACCTCCCCTGAGCAGTTTGGCGGTTAGGCCTGTGCCCAGCTCCATCCCCTAAAGATCTTGACTCTCAATCTCGGTTTCTTGGATTGACCTCAGACCTGCCTCAGGGCTTTGAATTTGTCTGATAATCACAGGACTGTCCACTGGCCCTGGCCCCTGTCCCACTGGAGCTGCCCTGCTCACCATGCTTAGGTCTGTGGGGCTGAGCCCTTGCTGGCAAGGATGCTGCCCCTGACTGCCTTGCTGCCACCCTCGCACCCAGCTCACCTGCCCTCGCTGATCCCTGGCCCCTCAGGCTGTCTCCAGCCCTGCACCATGGGGCCCAGCCCATGGGCTGTGCACTGAACTCTCCTACAGCTGAGCACTGTGGGCTTGCCCCCACAGCTCCAGGTTAACCCCCAAACCAGGCAGGAGACCATGGTCAAGCCAGCAAAGGCAGGTCACAGCCCTGCAGGCATCTTTAATTTCCACACCTCTGTGGAAGCCACAGCAAGCCCAGCTCTCCTCACCCTTCAGGGGTGATCATAGGAGGGTATAGGGAGTTTTTTATTCAGATATAGCTAATCTTTACCTGATGAATATCCGGTTGCTCAGCAGTGGTAACTCCCCAGCTTTTAGAGATGGCTCTAGATTGGGCCACACCCCGATAAAACCTCACATGTTGGAACACAACCACCCTGTGCTCCAGGACCCCCAAAACCTTCTCCGCTTTCGGTCAGCTTTGGGGATACTGAAATTGTGCAGCTGGGGCTGGGGCAGCCTGGCTGCAGCTGCCAGGGAGCCAGCTGGCTGCTAACCGCATGACTTCAACTCATAAAGAGGGAAACTGGGAGATGAGTAGAGCAGGTCCAGCAATGGGGGCCAGGCTCGATTGACACTCCAGCAATTATCAGACAAGTCCAATGTGACGAGGCAGCCCCAGGGTCAGTCCAGGAAGCCCAATGAATGAGTCAGGATCAACAGGGAACAGAGCTGGGTACTGGCCTACCCGCAACACCTCTTGGGGGTGGACAGGGGCCTCAGTGGGGCAGTAGGCAAAAGGTGAGTGGGTGAAGGTCCTGCAGGAGCCTGATCAGGGCTGTGAAGGCATGTGGGTGTACTCAGGGCCCTGACAGGGAGGTGAGCAAAGGGGATGAGGTCTTGAGAACCCATCACTACATTCATGCCACCAAATCAATGAGGGTATGAGCAAATTTCCTTTCCTTGGGTGGGAACTCCCAGGATGGATCAGGCCTGGAGAGCTTCAGACCATCAACCTTATTTCTGTCTTTGCCATAAACTGAACTGTCTGAGCATCCGTCTGCTTTGTTTCACCAGTTAGTTAATTGTATTAGCTCCAGTACAATCACACAGATGCAAGGCAGGCCCTGGAGGGTTGCTGTAGACTGTGCTGCAGCGTGAGGAGAGTACTCGAGGATCAGTTGCATTTTTCTTTCCTCTTTAGTTTCTCCCGCGCAGAGTCTGGAAATAACTTTTGTCAAAATGCAGTTTAAGTGGAAATGACAGGTGTACAAGGTGTGATCTGTTTGGGACAAATCGACTCACGTGATGATTATGCCTCAAAGTATGTTTACTCAGCCACAGTAATTTGATCTGAATGGAAATGCAGACTCAATCTCTTGCATGGCTCTTCATTAATATCATTCACTATATAGAGTTATAAAGATTTCTAAAGGTAACTATACTCAGCCTCATCTTTTATTGTGAAATCACTAGTAGAAAGAAATTCTATTATTTGTTCCATAATTTCCAATATTGACAGTAAACATGAGAAGAAAGTGGGTTTGTACAGGGCAGAGGTAAAATTGGATCAAGGAAGAGAGATGCCTGAGCCATGCTCATTTGTTCAGAAACTTTGTAGGCTAGATGAATATGTTTGATGGGTATAACTCCAAGAGCAAATGAAGAAAGCATATTTGCTGACGAATAAAGTCATTAGTTATTTTCCAAAGCAAAAGAGACAAATTAACGACTTAGGTTTGCCCCGAAGCACATTGAAGTCAAGGAGAGTCTTTTCACTAATCTCAGTGGGCTTTGTATCAGGTCCCCACTGTAGACCAAGGACAAGCTGATCCCAGTTACTGCTCTATTTATTTATTCGTTCCTGTTCAGGAGGTGCTGAGGACTTTCTGCTGATAATCGGATCACAGTTTACATGTCTCACACTGTGCTTGTGAGCTGCAGTGAGTGACTCGTGAGGGTTTGCAGTTGTCTTCACACATACAAACATTGCTGCAAACCCCATTGGGAGCTGCTAGAAGAATCTCTCTCTCTCTTCCTCTCTCTCTCTTTCTCTCCCTCCCCTTCGGCAATGCACAGACCGAAAATCCCACCCTTGGTGATTCAGATCAACAGACGGCCCTGTTATTTCTCAGACTGAGAACTCTAACGTTTCCTGCCGACAGCTATTTTGGGAATATTAAGCCTGAATATTTTGTGGAAAGTGAATTCAAAGGGCCACAAGAACAGGGGAATGAGTGAATGAACCCAAGCAACTCAACATCACTAAAAAATTTGTAAAGCTTTTTTTAAACACAGAGGGAGCTTTGATACCACACATGGCAACAAAGACTTTTGTCATGTAGGCTGCTTGGAGTCAATGCGAAAGTGTCTCCATTGTGCTGGCATTCAATTGCAGGAAGCAAAGCTTGTAGTAGAGCATGAGATAAAAATATTCGTAAGGCTCATCACTTTTTGACATCTCCACTCCAACACTTCCTCCCCAAAGTGCTGTGTACAGACAGCTGCATTGTGACTGCTACTTCTGATCTTCAGACTAACCCAACAAACACACTTTGAGCACAGGTGCTGATGCAAAGTATATGAGGAGGTGAAAGAGCTTACAATGACAGTCTGAAATCAATGGGGACAGCTCATCTGTTTAAGGTGTGCAAAGATCTGGCCTCCAGTGAGCAGTCATTATCTTTCACATGAAGCACAAACGAATTGAATCCGTCTATGAAATTACATTATTCTACAGCAGTTAGAAAAATTGATATCCTGTGGTCATGATTAGGCAGGTGTTGGGCCATGCTGCAGACGACTATGTGGTTTTGTTTTGTTTGTTGTTAAAGGAGCAAATGGGCATTCAAATCATTCAATAAAATAAAATTTTTGATTTTTAGCAGAGGTAGTGCATGCAGATTAGGGTCTGTATGTCTAGTTACAAAAGTATATTTCTTTCGGATAAAAAAAAAAAAGCACCCTTAGTTCTCTCTTTTTGCTACCTTCTTCCTCAAGATCTCAAAACAAAGCACTATTTCAACAAATTACAGCTAATAGGAACATCTAGTATTTATTTATAGTATATGTTTTCCTTAGGAGAGTTCTTGGAGTATATCTGCAAATATTCTAAGGTTGCATTTTAGAACACCTTTCTGTGTTCACACTAGGTGGGCCCAGCTATGCTAAATATTTGCTCCATAGGCTGCTATTATAGCTGCAGCAATGAAAGGCTTAGTGTTGACCAGGTGCTTTAGACATGCACGCTGTCTAATAATCTTGGGATCAGTGTAGAGGACACTTTTCAAATGAGAATGTCTGTCCACACTATGTAGGATTGCACTTGTGTAGTAAAGTTACAGAGAATAAAAAGGTGGGTATCAGAACATATGGGGTAGCCCTACCAAACTGTGTAGCATGTATGCTGCATAGGCTGTGTGTAATTGCTATGCTACAGATTTCCCAAGTTCTGTTTCAGCTTCCAGGTACGTATTTGCACACCGTATAGCTGACATATACATCCATACGGTAGATAGTGTGGTTTGTGTAGGTAAGTCAGGGACTGACTTTCATGTGAGCAGACCGTGGTTTGGTGATGTGTCTGGCTGGAGTGGAGTCCTGGCTCTTGTCATGTCTTTCAGGAGTGGCAGGGAAAGCCCAGGACTGTGGGATACTGCCTCAAGTGTGCTTGGGGGCATAGTCTGCAATTCAAGTTTGAGAACGGGTGAAGCTATTCGTGTGTATGTAGCCAGGCACTACACAGTGTTAGCTGAGCAATGCTTTCAGTATGAAACTCAGCCATGCTTGGTTTCATGTCTCCACATTTGCTCTAGCCGTACCTCAGCTTTCCAAGGGGAACAGGTAGAGGGCAAAGGAGAGAAAGGGAGCTTTTCTAGGGAAGCATTGTCTAATTTCGTATTAAAATCATATAGTTTCAGCAAAAGAGGATGATTACAAGTGATCAACAACATCATGATTTCTGCTGAACTGAGCATTGAATTTGGAGATCTTTTAACCATGTAGCTGGAAAAAAAGGAGAGAAAAGTTCATGAGAACCTCCGGGACAAGAAGTTACTATGTATTGTACTCCCTTGCTACCCAGCAGAGCGGAGTGAATAGGAAAGGAGAAAAAATGTATGTAATAATTTGAATTTGCAAGAGAGTTTTGATTTGATTGAGTTCAGCAATCCTTTCGTGTTTGACTTTTGCATTTATTTGTGTATATTCAAGCTCTACAAGTATGAGGGCTTGCTGAGCGATTTTTAAACATAGATGCTCATGTACTGACCAACAGTGGATTCTGAATAGATTATTTTCTTATAAAATTTACACTGCACTGCTTAGTTAACTCCCCTTACCAGGGAATAAAAAGGGAAATAGATGGATATGGCACATATTGCAGATTATAATTTATAATGGACTGCTTTACAGAGAGGAAGTTATTTGCTGACATTACTCTTGAACATAAATAATGAATAAATTACAGAATGTTGCAATCTGTTTATACAGAATTCTCAGACAAAGGTGAAATTCATGAAAAAAATATTAGTTGTGAATGATTTGCTCAGCTCTAGTTCTTATTTCTGTGGCTTTGAGGGACTTTGGCTACTCACAAGCTGATAACCTTCAATTCCAGATTGGCAGGCTATAAATTCCTTTACGTGACTTGCAGAATCAGAAGACATTTAATTAAAAATATTTACTAGTATGCATCCCCTCCTTCATCTTTAGTGCTTCAACTAAAATAGAAGGGAGCTTTAGTTGACAAGAGCTGTAGACTGTTTCCCTCCTCCCTTTTCTGTTGCTGAATCTCCTGTGAAGGTTAATTTTGTATAGTGACAGAGTAACAGTGAGGCGTTTTGTCCATGCAGGGCCCTAGATTTTGGATGTTGAATAGGTGAAGCTTATTTGTATCTGTTGAGCCTCAGTACGACATGGGTGGGATGAGTACAATGCTGAGTTTTATGTCTAGGATCAACTAACTGTCGTTGCCACACTGGATAATGGTGACTAGACCAACAGCCAAGAGTGACCCAGCCGAGGTGTAGGAATGAAGTGGTAATCTCATATTAGTGTTCATGAGCTTGCTTCTGCTAAGAGGTTGCTGTTAGTTTAATATGTTTTGAGAAAAACCTTCTAGTTAAAGGACATGTCTACAAATCAGGAGAGCAGATCTTTATTCTCAGCTTTGTCAGAGACTTGAGAAAAAGCCCTTTTATTCAGACGCTTTAAGACTTAAAGCTCCAGTGTAGGTGCCTAGCTTCCTGTGATTTCTCCTAAGTATGCTTGTGGTACATAGCTCTCTTGTGGATACGAATGTTGATGTGGCCCATGGCCTTTGTCTACCTTTTCAATAAAATAAATAGTCAATAAAATAGAGGTTGTAATCTCTGCTAATCACATAGGGATGCTGTGAAGGGTCATTAAATGACTTTTTGTCTCCAAGAAAAGCTATAAAAGTTCATAATGTTATTAGCAATGCAGACCAGTTTAGAGTGTCCACAAAGGCTTTTCAAGACATTTTAGATGAAACGTTTTGAAAAAGTGAGGGCCATCCTGCTCTCAAGCCCGAACTCAGCCATATTTGAATATGTCCCAATAACCGCTCCCTAGAGTTGTTCTTAAAAAAACAGTTGGTTTGTCTTTGAGGGAGTTCCTATGCCCTCAATTTTTGCAGCTCTTTTAGAGCAGTGTGTTTTGGGATGATAGGAATGAGCAGTCCCAGAGCAAAAAGGTCAAAATATTGCTTGTCTCTTGCAAGCTTATCTCATGCACAAGCAGCTTTTTCCAGAAGTCTTCAGAAGTTGCTTTCTTGCCATACTCATTATGTGGCTGTGGGTGAAGAACCGCCCTTGGTCATCCAAGGCAGCTCCCATGATTAGAAAGAAGAGCTTCTAGGTTTGGCATAGCCGTGCAGATCCTGGCATCTGAGGTACTCACAGTCCCACCTGACTCACTTCAGGTTCCTTTTAACCTCCAGAGCAGTTCATAAAGTTTGTAGAGTAAATGTGCATCATACTCTTTTAGGCTCAGTATTTTTGGATTTTGATACCAGGTTTGCTAATTATCCGTGATCCATTTTCTACGTTTGTTATGAATTGTGACAGGTTCAAGCAGAAATAGAAGAGGGGAAAAAGTTCTGCTTCCTAACCTCCTCAGTGCATTTCCTACCTTGTTTTGACTTCCTCCTCATGCCTGAGTAGTAGCTGAGCAGTACTTCTGTGTCTCTTCCTGAGCCCTCCCTCTCCCCCCTCAACATGCCCAGCAGTCCCTTTCGCCTGGGGCAAAGTCACTAGAAAAGGCTCCCTCCCCGAACAGGGGGAAGGTGGCTTCTTGTGGCTCAGCATGCTGTGCAATGTTGCAGCTCAGTGCTGGCTCTTCCTGCCTCAAGCCTTTTTTGGTTTGCCTCAAGGTTTGCCTCAAACCTTCTTTTCAAGACCGAGATATTATTATTTATTATTATTATTGTTGCTGTTATTATTATTATTTTCTTTTAAAGATTTCCCTTCTCTGAACAGCCTCTTTAAGGTAGGCACCAGGTTATTGTCCTTTTGGTTTTCCTGTTTGAGCAGAGATTAGGCAGGGGATAAACTCCTGCTTGGGTTGGAATGCTTTTGCTTTGATCCATTTATTTCAGCTTTAAAGTATTCTTTCTCCAGCAGTTGTAAACCACACCCCCCGCTATTTTGCCTGTTATGTGTTATTTTGCCCTGAGATTCACATGAACAAAATAAATAGACATTTACTCAGGTTTCTCATACATGGGTTTGGCAAGTTCCCCAGTCCCTTCCCTCTCTCTTTAGTTTAGTTTTCTTTCCCTTCAAGCCTGATTGTGCTCCTGTAAGACTATAATAGAAATAATAATTGCCTCAAGTGAATCCTGTTGGGAGAGGCGTTAGAGGACAGGTCGGTAACTGAAACAGCACATCAAGGCCGAGTGAACATAATAACAAGCTGTTCTGCAAATTGAGGCCTAAAAGAAACATGAAAACAAAATCTGAGGTAGGGTCACTGTTATTGTTTTGTAGAGATTGTGATTTCTCTTGCTATGTTTTACCACTTTCTTGTTTCCAGCTTTCCACATCTGTGTAGTCTGAGATCATGAAATTTCAAGAGTATTTACCTGTTAGCCAAAATAAAAGAACTTGGTGTGGTCTGCTAGTTCTATCATAGTCTATTAGGATATAATATATGTCATCTGTTCCCTGGATTAAATCTAGGCAAGAAAAGGAACCCTGAGGCATGTACTCATCCCTTCCCGCAAACACCGGGCTCTGTGGGAGCGTTCAGGACTACCACGTTAAGCACTGTACTGTCAATTACATTTTTTAAAAGGATATTTGGGAAGGGTGGGACTTAGGAAGTGCAAGTACAAGCTGCTAAAGTTCTGATGGGAAGAAGAAAGTGGCCCTGTTACCTGCTATTTGCTCCCTTTTGAGTCTTTTACCTCTTTGAAGTACCACTAAAGCATGCTGCTGAGTAGTGGCCTATTTTGACTATTGGCAACACAGCTATATGTTGTGGATTAGCATCATTAGAGAGGGGGAAATAAACTATTCATTCTTACTAAGCCGTAATGTTTTGTTGTCCAGATCTATCTCGTGGCCCTTCTCCATCATGCTAAATGCCTTCCTCTGTTGAAGAGTTTTATTTCTTTCCCCAAAAGCTAATTCCAAAAAGGAAATGTGTTTGATATTTAGTGGGGCGTGGAAGCTTCTTCATAAATACCAACCCACACAACATTATGAGTATTTGAAGCTCTGGATTTTTCTCTGGAGTTTCATGAGATTGGAAAATTGTTGTACTGTATCTTGCAATGTTCTGTCACATCATGGTTTTGAGTATTTGGATACCTTCCCTAGAAGCTGGCTTATCACTGACTACGTGGATGAAGAGCTTTGCACATGCTTTCAGAGAGCACCCAGTCATCAGCTCCTGCTGCATGTTTCCATCTATATGTCAATAGTATAAACAGCCAACCCTATACAAATAGCGAACTGAATTCAGAGCTCCCTGAAGTGTACAGGAGAGCTTCTGTCAACTCTAAAGGGATTCAGTTTAAGTATACAGTGAAAGCGAGGCAGTCACCTCTCCAGCCTCAGATGGTTTGCAGGAACAGACCATTTAAGGGAGTTAGCTAAGTAAACACATGGAGTGGACTCCGTAAATAACACCGCTGGTTGGAGGTAGGCGATGGAGGGGGATGAAACACAAAATTTATCACTTGCAATCTGGAAGACAGCTTTCACAGTCAAAGTAAAAAGGTTTACTCCTGTGGAGGGCAGTGTATAAAGATATTGACAGGTACCAGGGAGCAAGGAGGTGGAGTTAGAGTTAACTATTAGTAAAATATAGGTTCTTGGGCGTGTAGTATAAATGGTTCAATGCCACTAGCTGTGTAACAGGATTGTTTTCTTCTTTCTCACACTTTCACAGCATATAGCGTATGAGATGCAGCTAAAGATGACATGACACAATATCAGAGCCTTTTTTCCCTCCTTGTAGCAAGAATATATGATAATCTCTCTGGGAAGCAAGTCTCAGGCTATCTCCAAGAACAATAGATGCTTGTAAGGCATCCAGTGAAGTCAGAATAGCTGGAGGCTGTGAGTAACATAATAACTCTTTGTGCTTGCATGATGTTTCATTTTCAGACTGATCTGAGTATGAGACAGGAAGTAACCAGATTTATTTTTTATTGGCTATGTTCAAGCTGATTTTTTTCTTTCTTTTTTTTTTCTTTTTCTTTTTTTTTTGAAGCAAGGCTTGCAATCTTAATTACCACAGTGGTAAGAGCAGGATGGTGCTGCAGAAATAGAGGGTCTCTGGTGAATGCTGCAGCCCAACCTGCAGTGAGTTTTGGAGCAGACCAAAGGAGCAGAGAGCACTGGGAGGTCAGAGGAGGATTTAAATCACCTCCCCCTCCCCACATGGCGTAAGAAGGAAGCAGGCTCTGAAGCAGCCTAAATTTGCGCTGTGGTGCCCCAGTTTGTAAGTGGGAATTCAGACTGCAACACGCTGTTCTAATGACCTCCGGGCTGCAGGTCTCTCTGAAACCAGCTCCGTGTGAGCACGGGCTGAGTGCCAGTGGCAGGTCGGAGCTGCTGCTGCCTGCTACACGCACCGCGAATGTGTTGCGTGCACCACATACCTACCAGCGTCACTGTCGTGAGAAACAGTTGCTGATGAGCAGAGTGCCGCAAATCTTTAGGTGCAGAATTTGGAGGTGCTCTAGTTTCCTTACCTAAAAATTGCAGGCTTGCTATCAGTAGTTAGAGGAAAAGGAAAAAGGACCATCACAGAAATTCATGGACCTGATTCTTCATTACTGTCACTAGGTTCATTGTAAGGTGGCCCTTAATATTTAAGATATATTTTGCTACCTATTTAGCTATGACAGCAAGTCCACGTTTCAGTTAGCCTGGCTTGGGAATTGAGATAGATAGTGCTGCTATACGTCTTTCAGGCTGGGATGAGTTCCCTAATATACTGTGCTCTGCCCTGCGGTGTGGCCAAGATCACAACAGATTCTAAATCTGTGTTGTTCTGTACTGCTTGTAATTATGTGTCATATAGTCTTGGATTTGAGGAGGATGTTGAGGGGTGAGGGTTTGTTTGTGGGTATTTTTTCCTGAAAAGTTATTTTATTAAGCTGTATAGATAACTGATATAATGTATCAATAATATACTACATTATACTTGCTGGAAAAAGTTTTCAGCATTCCCTAGGAAGGAATCCAAATTAGCTGGAATTAGCGTGAAAGGGAGGAAAGCGACATTGTATTTAATTCCAGGTCCCATTCTCTGACTGTCAGACTGCCACCCGCCTGCAATGTGGCTGCCTTGTGCTAATAGTTGGAGGGAGTCAGAGTATGGAAAGAAGCAGCTTTGACTGGAGAGCCAGCTAACTAAAGTTGTGACATTTAAATCAAGATGTGAGTTGTTCTTCCAGAACAGAAGCTGAATATCTACATGTGTGCTTTTGTGAGGGACATAGATGCTGTATTCCACCTTATATATTTCATTGATGTATACAGCGCTACTATTCCCAGGAAAAATTTTTATCAGAAAATCATTTACTTCAGTTTCAAGACAGGAAAAACAATGCAGCAAATATTTTCAGGGGAAAACAAAATAAAAGAGTAGATGCATTCAATGGGATTAGTAGTAGCCAGAGATTTTCCTTTTGCAGTTTGTCTGAGTTTGACAGATTTTGTGGAAATCTGAGTAGTTATTCATAGAGAAGAATACCCCTTTTACCTCCTTCTCTCTCTTCCCCTCCATTGCATACTTATATACCTCGACATGCAAATGTGAGGACACACTTGGGATATGGGACTGCTGAACTCCGGTCCCTTCTCTGATTCGGACTTTTGGAATGGCCCATCACTGCTGAGCTTCAGGGTATTATGGATATTCACCCTCTCAACTCTTGACATTCTTTCACTCAGGCTAAAAATATTTGAATATGTGGAGCAAAAAATACTTGAATATTTGGAGTAGAAACTGCTACTCAGCTAGCCTTGCCAAATGAGGACCAGTTATTCTCATCTTGTCTGAGCTGGTGAGTATTTATCCCTTTCAGTCTCATTCCCATTTTTGTTGTTTGAAGTCTCTCTTTTCTGTGTTCCTCCCCTACAACTACGTTATAGCTCTCTGCCAAAAGAGAAAGAAAAAAACCCAGGCATCCCTGCCTACTCTGATCTTGACCATTGCATTCATCTCCATCCCATAGAGTGACAGTGAGTTTCCTGTGTACCTGTCTGGAGACTCACCTTGCTTCAAGCCTCTTACACAAGAGCTAATCCATGCTCTTCCCCAGGATTTCCTTGACCTCCGGGGCTTTTGACTCAGCCCTTCCAAGAGATCAGGCAGTCAGGAGCACCCTCGTCCTGCCTCGCCTCTCCTCAGTCATCCCAGACCTGCTTCCCCTTGCCTCTCTTTATAGAGCTTACGCTGTCTTGCAGAAAGCCAGGGATGCGGCTCCTTTCAGGCTTCGGTTCGTTCGCTTCATTCCTCTGCCCCAGAGGGGCTTGAAGTTGCCTCTCACATATTGCGGGTGAGTGTCAAAACTACTGGACTTGGAGGAGGAAGGGAGCGGCCCTAGGACCACCTACATCCTCCTCAGCTTAGTGGATAATTCCTAAGCCCAAATGTGAAATGAGACCCTAATTTCCCATTTCCTTACTCTGATTGAAGTTGTGGGAAGCAAAATGTTTTGGGGAATAAAATGTTTAATTTAACCCAAAATAGTTTATTTTTCGCTTGTTGAAAAAAAGAGAAAAATGTTTCTGGACAAATCAGACTGATTTTTCCTCCTTTTTGGGTTCTGGACACCCAGCTGAACATATCAGTTATTTTCACAATTACAGGCACTCTGCCAGACTCCTGCCCTTCATGACTTGCTCTCCAGTATAACTTTGTGGATTTGTTTTCAAGGCAGATTCAGCCTTGGCTGTTTGGCTTCTGTAAATAATGCTTTGCTGTTTTTTTATGGTTCTGTATGCTTCCTCAGAGCACAGTGCTAACTGCACCACTCCCTGCACATCTGCACACCTGCTACCTGATGTTAAAAGCGCTTGACCTAGCTACAGCCCGGGCACTCCTCTTTCTGTTGGAGCTGTGCCCTTCGCAGCCTTTGTGCTAGTTCTTTATGTTGTCCATGGTATAATTCCTTTCCCACCTATTGCCACCATTTTCTAAATGTCTTAATCACTTGTATTTCTTACAGCTGTCACTGAGGCCAAGGCAGTGCACACTACTACCCAACTCTGTGCTTAGCCAAACAGGTCAGTTCCCTGCCGTTATGGCTACCTTTCACAGAAGTGACCAGCTGGAGCATATTTGGCCTTGCATCCCTATTTGCAAAACTGTGATGAAGTAGTGGGGATGGAGCCCAAAATATCCTCTGTGATCAATTCAGACATTAGCAAGCTCTGTTTTCTGGTTTCCTGCCTGTAGGAAAGGCATGGTATGCTAGCAAGAGTACAAAATGCAATGCAGGCATGCAGGCACTGAACACTATCCTTAAATGCATGAAGAAGGAATGGAGCTTTCAAGGACCCAAATGTAGCTTCTCTTTAGGAGATGGAGGTATATATTTTCCCTAAAGTTCTTCTAAAGTGCTGTAAAGAGAATATCAAAGTCATCAGGGCAGGTCCCAGTTTGGAGGGTCTTCAAACTGTAATGCTTGTGGATGTTGTGCCCACAGCTGGATTAATGTGCAATTTTTTCCTCCTACAGAAATGGTGGCCTGAAATCTCTAGATTTGGCCTTAGTGTTTTAGACCATTGTGTCAACTTCAAGTTTCCATAGGTTTTGGACCACGCATGAACCACTCAGAATTTGGGAAGTGCATTCCCCAACCATAGCCAAGGATCTGGAGCATCATGTCCTGATGAAAAAAATTACAGGTTCTTTGACCAGTTTATGCTCATTTGTGAAATTCATTGCTTCTATTGTTTAGAAGTCAAGATGAAATTTGATTGCAGACTCAGTAGTATGGTCAGTGACACATCATCACTGCCACAGAAATCGCTAAAAATACCTTTCCTGCCACAAGAATTCACCATGAAGTAATGAATATTTTGCAGGGTTTTTGTTCGTATTACACTTTATTGTATAATGCTGTCTTTTTATTCATTAGATAATAGATACTTCAGGTAATGAAAATTCATTTTGTGTAGCAGAAATACCAAGAAGAAGTGGCTTCTTGTAACTGTTCAAGGGCTCAAAAGTGGATACTTGTATGCTTTCGTGTTTGATTCTTGTTCCATATCACTTCAGAAGCATAATTTTTGTTGACAGAAAATTGCCCAGGCTTAATAAAGCAAGATACTTCTATATCAGCTTTTGGGTTCTTTCTAATGCATTGTCATTTTAGGAGCTAATTGACTTCATAGACAAGATACATTGGGACCAAATTTTCAAAGGCTTCTGGCTCAGTGAAAAGATAGTCCCTGGAAACTTTTTTTTAAATAAAAGCAAAGATTAATGTCTTACTTCCCAGATCTGCAAGAGGCAGAGCACCACTGCATGTTATTTGAAGGAGAGAAAACACATACTTAAGTTCCTAGCTCTTGTGACCTACTTGGTTGTCTTGCGTGGATAACACTAGGACCATTTTATCATTGTCTAGGGATGAGGAGCATCTCAGAACATCTTCTGATTTATAAAATAGTAAGTCAAAGATCTGACCCGCTTGACATCATAGTTCCAGATTCCTTTAGAGATTTTCTGCCTCCATCTCCATGGCAGCTGCATAATTTGTGATCTTGCTACCTCTAGAGAAACCGAAGCTCTGAGAGCTGAAGTCGTTTGTTCCAAGGGAAATAGATATACTAGTTTCCTTGGATGTTACTGTCTCCCATTTTGTTTCTCAAAGAGAAGCAAATCATCCAAGATGACTTCATAGTCAGCTTGTCAGAAGATATTATGCAAATAGGAAAATCACATGGGCTTGTATTTAGAGCAGACAACTGAAAAGAGAAAAGTGTTTAGCCCTAGCGTAGTCTGAATTAACTGCCTGACTTTGAGGCACAAGATTGTCAAGTGACTTGCTCAGTCAGATGAGATGTAAGATTGGAGGAAACCAATGAGGCATCAAAGCTGAACTGTTCAAGATAAAAAATGCTATATGTATATGTATATGTACATGTATATAAAACAGGACTATGTATGTACACACACACACACATGTATTTCTCATTTGCACCCTTTTTGTTAAGCTATCTTAGGGAAGCTACGTCGTATTTAAAAGGGTCAGAGATTCTAAGCAGTAGTTGTTTCCATTTAAAAACTCTCAAACTCTCCTTCCTTTCTCACAGTAACATTCAAACCCACAGTTCTCAAGAGTAATCTGGTGAGGCAAAAGTCCTGAAAAGGGAACTGATATCATGAGCTATGCTTATGCTTTCAGAAGGAGACCCTTTGGGCCCACTGGTTTACAGTTTCATGTAACTTTTGTTTTGTATTAGGTTTCTTGCTAATTATCAGAGGCTTTGCTAATTATCAAATTATTGAAAGCACACTTACTGCTCCAAAGTCAGTCATTCCTCCTAGTCCTGTCACTGCAAACTATTAAGGTCTGCAGATAAAAATAGATCTGCACAGAGATGGCTCTAATCTGAGAGCTGAGACTAAACTGTAAGATCCCACACAGCTCTTTCCAAGCTCACTCAGCAGCTCTGGAAAAGCATTTGGAC
Organism: Struthio camelus; assembly: GCF_040807025.1. Lineage (NCBI taxonomy): Eukaryota > Metazoa > Chordata > Aves > Struthioniformes > Struthionidae > Struthio > Struthio camelus. Next base: position 51,216,213 of record NC_090943.1, read on the forward strand.
AGAATGATAGACCTTCTCTTCTCAAATGCCTGCTCAGCAATGACTACGCAGAGCAGCATATTTTTTACTTTTATAAAGGAAAAAAACAGAGGTCCCTTCTCCCAGCTATTCCAGCGCCTGTGTGAAAGCAGAATACATCTGAAGAACTGCTGTCTCAGGTCCAGAGCGACCAGGCTGAGGCAGGTGAGAAAAAAGCTGGTGCCTAGAGTCACAGAGGAGGCAGTTGCCAGCATGGTACGGAGGTCTGAGGTCCTACTGAATTACTGAACATAAGCACCACAGAAAGAGGGGCATCTTCTTCTTACAGTTTACCACAAGATATCACCCTGCTCTGACAAGTCCCAGGAAGCTGCCCGTTTCAGAAGGCCAGCTATGCAGGAGCAGAGACCTCACCAGATCTCTACTAAGATACCAACCACTAAGTGGCTCATGTGTGGTGATCCTAAACGTTATGGTCTCAGTGCTTATTCCCAAAGCCTTGGCTAGTCACACATTTACTGGCTCTCCTGTTTACAGGGCTGGGAAACCTACTTGTAGCCATGCAGGCTGTCAGATCTTGAAGAGGTTATCTTCTAATGACTGGTAAAGAAACAGAATAAAGTGACTGAATAGTGGCAAACTCCAAGAAGCTTTCCCTTTGCCTAGGGAGGTAGGTGGGCCTTTTTCTTTGAATCTGAAGTTCTGTGGATCCACAGAATAATAATAGTGGGCTAGAAATACTGAATGATACTTGTCAGAGTTTCAGAAGATTTTCATACACTTATTTCAGTGAGTTACAGCTTATTTATATATTCTGTAAGTACTCCAAGTTCACTGGCAGCACTTGACTTTCTATGAATTATATAGCCCTGCCCACACTCCCAATATAGTCACGGAAATAGTTTGTCAATATTTGCAAATGAAAATGGGACAAATATTTCCGAAACCTCTATCCAGTCACTGTATTTTCCCTCCTGCATGTGGTTGGCCTGATAGTAAGCACTCCTCAAATGGGTTAAGGAAAATCCTCTTATATAAGCATTGAACATACCAGTTTCAGTCTGTCACTTCCTCCCCTCCTCCATTACCCTCTATAACCTGGAGTTAAGAAAGCGCTTTATCTGATAACACGGGAAAAGGTCAGAGCATTTGGTTCAGCATTTTACTGGAAGAATAAGCAGCCTGACTCTCTGGAGTGCCAGAGACTGTGATCTAGTGGCCTGCACACAGGACCAGGAGCTATAAATTCCTAAGTCTTAATCCCTGCACTGACAATTACTTCTCCTGTGACCTTGAGCAAATTGCTTAACCTTTCCGCTTCTGCTTTCTCCAATTGTGAAACTGGGAGTCCTCCCTCCCCAGGCTGTTTGTGAGAGTTAATTATTTAATGTGGATGCATAAGCATGCATCTACTGGTGTCTGTTGTATTCTCTGTGTTTATCAGTGGCTAATGCAGGTGATCACTGCTCTGCCTAGATGTTCAGAGCCCAATGAGGAAACTAAAAGCAGCACTTTGATCTCCAAAAGAGGCTGTGCAGTAGGCTAGGGGCAGGAAGAAGGAATAAATAGTACAGTCTACAGGAGACCATTGACCTAACGGTCTACATCTTCTCTGTAGTAAGTGCTGTGTGAGCTATTGCCAGGGGTATAGAGGAGAGAAGGTACATGGACATCACAGTTGGTTGATGGTATAGACCATAAGGAAGTTTCATCCCTTTCCCTGCTGGATCGCCTGCTGGGGAAAGCAGGACTGGTTCTGTGGCTCGGAGGTGGGACGATGCTCCTCAGAGCTGCAGATGAACAAGGCAGTGTGTGTGCTGCTCCTTTTTCAGATCTACAAGCAAAAAGTATCCAAAAATCTTTAAGTTTAAAGGAGTGTGGAAGCAGGCCCTCACAACAGCTGGACTCTGAAAAGGAGAAGAAAAAGAAAGGCAGCTGTGTATGCTCTGTTTCGCTTCCTTCCACACTTACATATCAATGTTACTTCATGTGCCATTAATTAGACTTAATAGCCTATACTTTATCTCCCTTGTCATAATAAATTAAGTGTGAAAAATTTCAACAGGAAAACACTCAAATCATCTCAGCATTAACAGGCTCAGCTTTCCCGAGACTTGAATTCAGGAAAGTCTTTCAGCGCGTGCTTAGGGTTCAGCATGTGCTTAGCCGAGTTGCAGCCTGAGACAATACCAAGCGAAGGGCAGGCCTCGGAGGTTAGACTGCTCAGCCCTCCAAATTGATGTTAGTAGCCCTGCCCCAGGCAAATAATTGTCTTGATCCCAGTGGCATTGCTTGCCTAAAGAAATGGATACTATGTGCCTTTCATTTGTCACTGATCTTCAGCTTAAGGGGAAGCAGTTCATTTGGAACCCACATTTTCCAACTCAAGTGGCTACATTTTGGCTTCCAAATCTGGCTGCTTATATTTGAATTTCTAGTTAGGCAGGAAACCAGCTCCGAAAAATTTGGCTGCAGGCAGGAACTGCGTTTCAAATAAGCCAGCCTGAGCAAACATCACAGAAGTATATTACGCTAAGAGTTGGAGAAGGGCTCTCAGAGCTGCTACCCAGCTCTTTCCAGTTTCAACTTGGGTCATATATGCTCAGTCTTATATTCCCAAACTGCAGGGATGTGAGCCGTGAAAGTCCAAAACCTACGAGAAGGCTGAGGCATCAACTGCAGGAAGCGGTCTCTACTCTCCAGGAAGCATCTAAAACTACATCAATACGTCCCTCAAGATCAAGATTTTGCGTAAGATCAGCTGAGCTGGAGACTCTCTCCCCTCCACTGTTAAAGCTAATGGGAGCTAGCTCCCTTTGAAGGTCCCCAGATCTTATTGAAAGTCCTTAACACCTTGAGGTCAAAACTGTTCACTATAAAAATATTCTCCAGAGCGCTGGAACATTTTTGATTCTGATCCTGGCCCAAACTTGGAAGAACAAGTGAGTTCAAAATGGAAAGGCAAATAAATCCCCAAAGGTTCACATTTCCACGGGATCTCGGAAGGTTTGGTTTAAATTTCAGTTGAGGGGAGTTATTCAGCTGTGCTTCTGTTTTTATTCCAAGTAGGTTTATGCGCTCTCAAAAGCAACATTAATGCAAGAAGTAACATGGTGCAAAATAATCTAAGTTTATGATTTCAAAGTGAAAAGCAGAAATATGTGTTGCTGTAAGGATTCCTGCTGTGCTGAGGTCTGACATCTGTATATATCTTCATTGGTGAACTTCTGCATGAACAAATAGCAGGCAAAGGCATGACTTGAACAGAATCTCTTGTTACTGCTGCAGCTGGAATTCAGCCCCTATCACTGCCGATTAGAGGGCTAATTGAGAAGCGGATCCTCAAACAGTTCAGGAAATTGCTAACTCAAGGAAATTTCCTGCCTCTCTCGGTTGGGCCGCTGTACACAGCCAAGGCAAGGCTGTGCTAAGAGCGGCTGGAACAGCCACCATGAGGGAAAGGATAGGAATGACGCTCAGAAAGAAAAGCATGATACTTCAGTCATTATGCCAAGACAAGAAGCACATGCCATTTGGAAGAAAACGTGAAGGCAATCTTGTTTTCTTCAGAGACTTATGTCCCAAAGACCAGAAGCAAGTAATGTCTTAAACTGCTGAGTCTGTGTCATTAAAAATCTCCTGGGATATGTCATGCTGGACTTTTCCCACGAACCATTTCAGGCTCTCTCCCCTGATGAGATTTAAGATAATGTTATATACTAAAAAATTATTCCAGAGTGTCTGTTTGGTATTTAGTAACCCATCTCTACCATTTTTCCTCTCCATCTACAATCTCACCCCAAAAGCCAGCTGAGCTGATTAGTTTTTAAGACCTCACATAGCCAGGACTCTCACATGAAATCAAAAGATTAAATCTAGGCCTGATTGCCCACTGGTACATCTTCGCTGAAATTGTTTAAGCTCAAGCTGGGGCTGAATTTGGCTCAGGGTCATAGCTGGTTAGGGTAACTCATAGTTCTTTGACTGAAAGACAAATTAAATACTCACTTATTTGTTTCTAGCAAAACAATTTTACAGCACGGTCAATATCTGCCATAGAAGGAAAGAAAAGCAAAGTACCAAAAATTGCCAGGAAGCTGTAATCATCAGAGAATTTTCTCCTATTTAAATTGCTACTACCTTAGTAGCAGAAGATTACTTGAGGCTATTTTAATAGGAATAGGTGAAACTAATCTTCTATTGTGATCAACAGCGCAAAGTTCCCTCTAACTTTGGTAGAAATAGGATTGAATCCCAGGACAGGGATGTATTTGAACCACCACCCAAACTTGAACCATAGTTTTGCATTTCAGAGCAGTTCATTTTTTATCTCAGCTACTTTTCTAATTTCATTTGCCAGACTGCACTTTTCAGCTTTAACTGGAAACAAAAGTGCAGCAAAACAGTATGAAGAAAGAGGATTTTCTCCTAGGATTCCTGACCTGAGCAGAAATAGGCAGTACTGGAAATACTGCAAAACCCATCTTCCTTGAAAACTTTCCAGTCCATTTTTGCAGACTGCAGGCAGTCCAGATGAACTCTGGATAACCACCCAAATTTTTGGGTTTGCCCACCACTAAAAATATCACAGACTGGAGGGCACTGACTTGAACTGAGTCTCCAAGCATTTTGAAATTCACCCAGCCCTGGTTGAAGTGATCATTATAATCTGGCAGGGAATGTAATTTGGGTTCTAAACTGCATTTATTTTTAAAACCATCTTGCCAAAGCCCTACTGGAGACTGAAAACAAAACCATTTTAGCCTGAATAGAGTGATCAATAATTGCCTGTTCTTGATGTAGCATTCTTTTATGAGAAGCATTTATAATAGCATGTTTCTGTAAGTAAGTTACGTACAGCTAAGCAACTGTTAAGACTTGTAATCTTGCTGCAAAGTCAAAAATAATAGTAATAATGACTTAAAAACCCTCCAAACTGGTGCAATTTTTAGTTGCTACCTACTTATGGCCTCCTACATACTCCAGGAAACATGCTAGTTTTTCCAGCTGCTCTGCAGTGAGCTATAACAATTAAGAGTACAATTATACTCTAAAGAACAAGGTTGAAGGTTCTCCTGTGCAGACGTCTTGATTGTCTTACAATGAATGAGGCCGGATGCATCAAGCCATGCCATGGGCACATAGAATTGGGCTTTATGGGGCCCTTGCTGGCAGCGTCCCCCTCCCCTGACTACAGCAAAGTGCCAGGGCCTTTCTCCTTGACTCTGCATGCCTGTCCTGTGAATGGTGTGTGAGAGCTCAGGGTGACTAGCCACCTCTGACGTATAGGTCATGGAGCAGGTGCTGCTCCATAGCAGTCACATCAGATACGGTATGTCTCCTGTATTGTCCATCTCATAGCTCTGCCAGTGTTTACACCAGGCCTGATTTAAAATGCAGTGAAAAAAAAAAAAAATCCAGGCCTAGTGGGTTCTAGATCAACCTTAAAAAGAGTTCCCTTCTCAAAGAAGCTTATTGTTTGCACACAGAGAAAAACCATTGAAGAGCAATTTGCAAAGCAGGTAGCAGATAGGCTGTTATTAGAGACAATGGGCTTGGCAAAGCATTCAGTTAAGATGAGACCTGAATGTCAAGTGGGAGAGAGTAATAGTAATAGAAGTGCATGATCAGTGCAAAGAGTTACCCTGAACAGAAATGAGTGAGTAGAGTGTGAAATGTAGAGAAAGCACTGCTTGAGCTGTAGCACAGTAAAGAAGTTGAGAGTTGAAGATTAGAGCAATGTCACCTACCTTAAGCTGCATGGAAGAGGAAGACTCAGGGACAGAGGCGGATTGCTGGCAAATCTCTTACTATTTTTGTCTTCTTTTTGCATGAGACAATGATGGATTATCTGCATTTAATCAGAATTTATGACCCAACGAGTGATATTTAAAGGGCTCAATGATGCATTTAATAAGCAAACATTCTTCCTGATTAGTGCTCATTTGATCCCTCTAGGAAAGTGCTCCCTCTGACTCAGACCTAAAAAGAAAAATTCCTCATCTCCCTATAGCTCATGCCACAGCGCAGAGACACTACAGACCTCAGAAGCATCTGAGAAATTAATTTTGTCTGAAAAAGTGTGAGCTGTGTAGTTTATGTTCTTTTGCTTTGTCTCTCTCTCTCTCTCTCTGTCTTGCTTGTGCTCTCCTTTAAGAAGGATGAGAAAGCTGGGAAGCAGAAGTCCTGCTGATTCTTCATGAAAACTGATTTTGTCCTTTCTCCTTCTAATTCATCAGGACTCTTGGAGCATTAATGCAATCACTTAGCCATTTGCAAAGTGAACAAAATTAGTCCCAAGTAATCTGCGTGATTTTAGTCATTTACATAAAAATGCAAAAGAATGAGCTTATATCACTTGGTGGAGGCTGTGTTTCTGCTCTTTTTTGGATTGTATTTTCACAAATATACTAGCTCAGATTCTCGGCTTTCCATACGATGGACAGGGAAGAATTGGAGCAATAGAGAATGGGAAAAGGAGCACTGTTTCTGACATTAATAATTTATTCCCAGATAGATTACTCTGTGTCCACTAATTCTGATCCTAAAGATAATCAGGAATGTGCAGTATTCTAGGAGAAATGGGTTTCTGTGGGTTTCTGGCCACATCACTTACTCAATAGCCTTTGTACTGGGATTCCCCTTAAAGAGAAGAGATCTGCCATCACCATTTCTGACAGAAAAGGGAGAATGGAAAAAAGGAAAGGCCTGCTGTATTTTGTAATGGTAGGAATCACCTTTGGCTTATTGTAGACTCAGGAACTGGTGAAGAACCTAAGAGTTAGGGAGCTTCTCTGAGGGGTCTAACGTGTTGGTTCATGTGGATTTTTGGCTCCTTTGTAGCTGTGAGAGGACCTTTGCTGCCTGCACTTCCTCACAGCTAAAGCCAGGGAGCAGTGGGAACCTGTCACTATGCAACTGTGAAGCTAAACATCTGCCACACTGCAAGGCACCTGGGGCGATGCAAGTAACAGCATCTCACTGTGCCTGGTTGGTTAGCTGCCCTTATCCTGTTTTGTCTTGCCACTTTGATAATGGGTGAAGAAGATGTGTTTAAGATGTTTTTAAAACGTCTGCTTTAAAACAATAGGCATCACAAGGCCCGTTAAAGAACAATGCAATTAACCTCCAACCAGTGAGCTCTCTTAGTCTTCCTTTCAGGGAAAGTCACAGCCTGAATCCATTGCCAGGACAAATGGAATCAATGACGTAATCAAACAAAGGTCATGCTATTGCATCCAGTGCCACTGCAAGGAGAAGGCATTTTCAGCCTCCCATCTGCTGTTCCCTTTGGGAGCTGCTGGCATGTTACTAGGCCCAGTTTTGCAACCGTATATTTTAGGAGGATTGTTATTAATTGTGCAAAGTTTTCTGCTTTCTTCTAAAACCCTCAGAAGGTCAACAATCAGCTTGAATGGAAGGCCCAGGGGGATCTCCTAGCCATCTATCCCACTGCAGAACTTAACTTACAGGCAAACATAAAACGACTATGGTAATCCATGTATTGCATCATTTTTAATCTTCTGCTGTAGGAGCTCTGAAAGCAGGATTTGTATCAGGAAGACACCAGCTGATGAATGGTGGTTGTTTCCTTTTCGTTTAGTCTGTGACAACCTTCCTAAGTTAATCACTGTTAGACAGACACAGGCAAACAAATCTTTGCTTCTCAACAGCCTTATGTTCTCCTAAAACATATAGGTCACTGTGTAGCTTCACAGCAGATCACAGCAGATGCGGGAAAACAGTGAGGTACTTCTTTCAGGGCTTCCTACAAATTATCCCATCACAGAGAGGGATTTGCCACCCACAGAAGAGTGGGAGCCAGCTCCTTGATGTAGAAGGCTTTTGTGTGCATGCTGGCTCTGCTGCCTTGCGCCTCAAAGAGAAGTTTTGTAGGCAGATGTATCAACATTGACAAGAACAGCCTTATTTTAATAACCACTTCTCCACAGTAAGAGAGAAAACGCTGCCTCTCTATACCTACCCTACCCCCTGCTACTAATGTGGCACAGGCAGAGGGAGGAAAACAGCATCATGAATGCTTAGGACTCACCGGGCTCCAAGCGCCTGCTCACAGAGCTGTGGTCAGTGCACTCAGAAAACCACAGGGGACGTACCTCCGGAGATGTTTTTGCAGTGTGATGCCTGGCCAGTTCAGTCTCTCCTAGGTGAGATCACCTCGGCTCGTAGGCGGCTGCACTGCAGCAGTGGCTGTGCGAGCAGGGACAACGCGGGCAGCCGGTGGGTGCCACGATGGCCTCTGCCTTCCCGCGGTTGCCTTTCGTCTCCAGAAGAGGATGAAGAGTCACAAAACTTTTGATGACCTTGCTTTCCCCTCAGAATATATGCTAACAGCTTTTGGGGTTTTCCATTTTTGCTTTCTCCTCAGAAAGTCAGCTTAGTTTCAACAATAAAAATAAACGAGGCAATTGAAATGTCTCTGCAGATCCAGGTCTGGTTTAACTCAGCAGAGGAGCCCTTTGCCCCCTTTCTTTCGTCAATTAGGTTTGTCTCTGAAACCTGTACTTGAATTTCACTGCCTTGTTATTTGGGTTTGATTTATCTCTAAGTTTATCCTGCTAAGTTTGCTTCTAAAGCTCATTCTTTACTGCATCACAATAAAAATGTTATACAACCAATGGCTCCCTATAAAAAAAGGTTTTTTTACAGCAGTTCACGTAAGATGTCATTTATGAAAGTTGTTTGTATACTGTGCTATTCTAATGTCCTGTAAATAAAAAACTATATATTCTCCATAGCTCAATCTATAGCTCCATATAGTAATACCCATTCACATAACTATCCCTATCTAGCATGTGAGAGTTTGACACATGCACAAATTCATTCCTATTGCATTTGAAATACCAAAATAAAAGCACCCTCTTTATTTTCTGCAGCATATTCTATCTTAAAATGGGTCCAGGTGGCTTCATTTGAGGTGCAGATGAATTTTCTGCTTTTCATATCGCTGCAGTTCTTAAATGCATTATTCATCCAGAATGATTGATTTAGTGTTCTGTCCACATTGCTTAAAAGCCACTGTCTGTTGGTCTGTCTGTTTGTCTGTTTTGGCATCTTGCAGAGAGAGAGTTACAGAAAACACACTTTTTTGAAGTAGTGACAAAAAAATCATACAAAATGAACTGTTTGATCTTTGGATTCATATAAATAAAAAGAGATCTATACTACTGAGATGGCTGAATAGCCGACAAGACAGATTTTTATATTCTGCCAATGTTGTGCTACAATCATGGTGCATTTGTTTCTGTCTGATTAGTTGGATGCTGGGGCAGTGGCACCAGGAGGAAACGTAGCAGCAGAGGAAGAAGATGCTTGCTTTAAGATCATGACCTCCATTCCAGTGTCATTTCACACCTCAGGCAGTGATCTTGTTACATCTCATAAGCTAAGCAAGGTCACGCCTGGTCAGGCTAAGTGCTTGAATAAGAAACTTCTAAGGAAAAACTCAGGCGCTGTGGAAAGTGGGGCTGCTGACTGGGTAGGTGACATTATTCCCTTGGAGTCAGTACAAAAGAAGTGCCCTGGCATGCTCTGTTAAGAAGCCTCTGTGCATCTTTCTGTGAACCTGCTCTGTGCTTATCCCTACTCTGTCTGCTAAAGGGACTGCCGTTCAGGTGAGTCAGACCCAGACAGTAAAACGGCTGTAGTTACTAAAAATATTTCTTCCCCGTTCTCCTCAGAGTAGAAGTGCTAGCCCCAGTGTCCTGCCCAGTCTCCAGTTTGGGTGATTACATTTGTCTTCACCAGCTTCCTCCTTGAAGTTTTGATATGAGAGGTTACTCTTTGCTTTACCCTCCTTTTCAAGCCATCCTGAGTATTGTTGCTGGCATAATCCATCCCAAAGCACCGTACATTTTAGGAGGAGGCAAACTATACACAAGGGTTCAGTGAGAGACCCAGGTATTTTGAAAGGGTGCTTATGCAAAAAAGGAAAGTACTGAAAAACCAAGAGATGCTGAAGTGAAAACCCACCCTGCACTCCCGGCTCTCCTGCCCTTTTCTCTTGTGTTTCACAATCACAGATTGACTTCTTGGAGAATCTTCACCTCACCCAGTGCACAAAATGAATGGGTCACACACATGCGGCAGCTGCTCTGTCCTTATCTTTTATTTCCACTGTCTGGCAAGAGAAGGAGCGTTATATAAAACTGGAAGGATACACTAGATGAACGTGCTGCCATTCAGAGGCATCTTGTCAGCCTGGAGAAGTGGGCCAACAGGAATCTCATGAAGTTTGACAAAGGAAAATGCAAAGTCCTGCACCTGGAGAGGAATAACCCCATGCATCAGTACAGGCTGGGGCCTGATGGACTGGAGAGCAGCTTTGCAGAAAAGGACCTGGGGGTCAGTGTCCTAGCGGACAATAAGTTGGACATGATGCAGCAATGTGCCCCTGCAGCAGAGTGTTCCCAGCAGGGAGGCGGGAGAAGATCCTTCCCCTCTGCTCAGCACTGGTGAGGCCATATCTGGAGCACTGGGTCCAGTGCTAGGCTCCCCAGTGCAAGGGAGACCTGGGGCTCCTGGAGCGAGTCCAGTGAAGGGCCATGAAGATGATTCAGGGACTGCAGCATCTGTCATAGGAGGAGAAGCTGAGAAAGCTGGGACTGTTTAACCTCACAGAAAAGAGGAGGCTCAGAAGGGATCTTACCTATGTGCGTAAATACATGATGAGTAGGAAGTAAAAAAAAACAAAACCAGACTCTTCTCAGTGGTGCTCAATGACAGGACAAGAGACAATGTGCATGAATGCAGGAAATTCCATTAAAGATTAAAAAAAAAGCTTTTTTACAGTAAGGATGGTCAAACTCTGGAACAGGTTGCCAAGAGAGGTTGTGGAGTCTCCATCCTTGGAGATATTCAAACCTGAATGAACATGGCCTTGAACAACCCGCTCTACTGTCTCTGCTCTAAGCAGGAGGCTTAGGTTAAATGATCTTGAGAGGTGCCTTCCAGCCTCAGTGACTGTGTGAGTTTGATTCTGTTCCTGTCCTCACATCCTTGCAGAAGATTTGTCCATGATCTCCAATGCACAAAGTCAAGGAGCAATTGCCTCATTTGGTTTTGCTTCAGATTTGCAGCATGGTGTAACCAGCTGCAGCTACAATGTACCACGTTTACGGCCCATGAAGACCTAAGCTACCCATGCTCCCCGGGCAGCGCTGAGGATGTGCCAGGCTTGAGGAAAAGCTCTGTAGGGAAGAGCATGAAGCAATTGCGCGCCCATGTGTGGGGAGCACATGATGCCAGGGCCAACATCACAGCTCCTTCTACCATACAAGTGTTCTGCTCTGAAAGTGGATATTCTTTTGCTGTATTTTTGGGCAGAAGCGTGAGGTTTTTGACAAGAGAGAAGGCCAATTCTGTAATGTACTTTGCACATTGGATGAGGTGCAGGACTTGCAGCTTTGGAAAGTGAATGAAATAAGGCAAAGCTCGTACGGAGTATCTGTTCTTTCTTGATGTTGAGGCAAGGATGACTCTACAGGCTCAAGGTGCATAATAATTGAGAGCAATAGCATGATTTTATTAAGATATTGGGAATCTTTTTCTGAAGAAGACAAAGCAGAGCTTAGAAATGGTCCTGACAGGAAAAAAAGATTCAGTGAAGCAATAAGTTAAAACAGGATAACCCACAAAATCTTAAACATTCTCCCCAAGCCCACATCTCGAACTATAACTATGCTCTAAAGTATGCAGATACATGTTACAATGTTTAAAGAGATGCTTGAGACTAATCTGATGCTTAATCAAAGCTATGCTACTAGCCTTACTAGTGCAGTCTAGATTTTAATGCTGCATTTCATGCTTGAAACTGTTTTGCTTAATAGCTGAATTCTTAATTTTACAAAGAGGAAGAAGGCTCCGCTCCCCATTTCTTAGTTGCAAAAGTAACAGTGAGACTAACGCTCAGGTAGAAACTAGCAAAATCCTGAGCTCAGGTAGAAACTAGCAAACCAGTTCAGACCAACAAAATACACAACAGCCAGAAAAGTTTTTCTTGGTCTTCAGATTAAGGGCAAGATCCTGCCGCTGACTGCAAGGAAGCCCTTCAGAAGAGAGCAGCGCGTTGGCATCACAGCACAGTGATTCCATCACCTTTTTGCCTTGTAATTGTACACTTGTACATGGGAGTGAGTGCCTGTATTTGTTAGTGATGAATTTACAGGTATGGTTGGAGTTTAAATTCATTTCAGGCATTCTGTCTTATCAGACTGCAGCCTGTCATTTATGAATGCTGCACACCACACTGTTCTCTCACAGAGAAAATATCTCTGTTGGGGTTTTTATTAAAAAAAAAAAGAATAACACACCTCCATTTGGTCAGAAAGTTCTTTCAAACACAGCACAGACAAGAATGTTGCTCTTATGAACCTAAAGTTTAAAATCTTTGACTGCATTACTTCATTTCAGAATTAGTTTTAGCTTGTTGTCTAAAGGCTGCATCCTTGGCAAAATAAACAAACAAACACAAACAAACACCAATTCTAGCTGAGGTTCTTTAAATATGCTTTGTATTTAAAGCTTACATTCCTAGCTGTCTATAAAACACCATGCACAAAAAATGGCACCACATGAACAATAGTCATTTTCTGAAATAGAGTCTTTCTCAAATCTCCTTCGTTTGTATTTGTTGCTGTTGTGATTTTTCACCTGGTGGCCTTTATCTAGCAAGATAAGGTGAGTTCAAAGAAGACTCTGGAGGTCTATAACGATTTTAATGATGAGGTGAAGTTGGAAGGTCTTGTGTATTATGAACTTAATGGGGCATTCTTCTCATTTATACTGACATCCTTTACATGGGCTTGTGAAAAGGAAAAGGTATAGACGAGCGATCACATGCAATTGATTTATTAAGAAAGAACTGTCCCTTGGCTGCAAATGAAGGCCCACTGAGGCAAACAAACACATAACATAAAGCCATATAATCTCACTGGAGTTTAAATAGGCTTAAGTCTCCATTGTCTTCTCTGACTTGCTTTACTTTGCTATATGAAGCCATCAGATGTAGAATACAGTGAGGAACAATTACAAGAGTCAGCAACGGAGCTCTGTGAATAACTGAGATTTTGATTTTTCCTGGCTGTACTGAAAAATTATGGGAGAAATTCATTTGTGGTTGACCTGCAATTAATTCTTTCCAACATTTTCGGCAATCACTTTGAGTTAACTGTAACATTTTCTTTAACCTCAAATTAAATACTCTATTCTGTGACTTCAGCATCCAGAAGATTTTAAATTAAAAATTAAATTGAAGGAAATATCAGAACAGAGGCTGTACTAATTTTTTTCAATAGCAAAGTGAAAGTTTAGATTGTTTTTTACCAGATTTTGTTTTCAGTAGCACAAATAATCCACTTAAATTTTAAAATCATTTTACTGTCACAAAACCAAGTACTTTCTCTGAGGAAAAACTATTACTGGGAAGGAATTTCCCAGTACTCTACTCAGTAGCAGCATTCTCGCTGTTAATGCTGGAGCTGTTTATGTCAGGCACTTCACACCTCTGTGGAAAATCCAGAGTGAGATATATCAGGCCATTCATGCACACAACAGGAAACTTTACCATGCTACATTTGGGAGAGATATGGTACATTATTTTGGAGCTGTAGGTGATTCTGCAGAGATACAACTAACATCTGAAGGACCAAATACTATTTTTTTTGACAAACTAGCTTTTTCTTTGTCAAGAATAAAGTATCAAACAGCTTCCATGGCAAATATTTTCTGCAACTGTTCTGAAGATCTAAAAATTGTCAAGATAAGTGTGTAAATTCAACAGTGCCTGCTTTCCCAGAGGCTGGACTAGGCTCTATTTTAGGATTAAACTAGGAGACAGACAATACCTTGGGGCTGGCCAGGAAGCAGAGTCAAACCAAGAGCTTAAGTTAGCATTTCCAGCCAAAAATAGGTAGCTGAGTAGCTACAAGTTATAAAGGAAATACTTAGTTTAATACATTCATTCTGTTCCAGGAAGTGATGTCAAACTATTGTTAAAGTGCAGCCATGTAATCCAACGGGCAGTGCAATGGCTGGGAAGTCTGCACGCCACAGCAGCATTTGTGAGTCCTCCCCAGTGACTTTCTGTATGAGCTTGGCACCCATCTCCCCTCTTTGGGCCCCAGCTCTAAACTGGATGAAACATGGGGCATGTCTATCTACCCAAAGAACTTTTATAGGCCTCCATCACTATAGGATCAGAATATCCAATACTGCTTGAGGAATTCATTCCCACAACACCTCTGTCAGGTGAGCAACTGAGGCACTGAGAAGCAAAATAACTTTGCCAAAGGTCACACAGAAAAATAGGAATATATAATAAAATGTAATAAAATACAGCTGTCCCCTGGTCTTTCTCATCATAGGCTGGTGTGCAACCATGAGACCCGTGCTTTGTGGAGAGTTTTCAGGGCCGGCCATACTGAATAAATAAGAATATTTGGGACTGCCTATTTACTTGTCCTATCTACAAGCAAACATCCTAAGTTTGCCTTTTTCTTTTTAGGAGGCACTTCCGGAACTGAGATCCACCAGGTCTCTGCCTTCATTTGTGTATTCCCACCAGTAGTAGGAGTTGCCCCATTATTTTAGCAAAGCAAACATCAAGTTCAGAAAAGACAGAGAGGCAAGTAAATTGAAGAGTTGGTGCCTGAGCAGCTGTTTGATAACATTAATGCAACATGAATGAAATAAAGTAACGTTTGAAGAAGGTACCAGGAGCCCAGCCACTTAGACTGGAAAGCACATAGCGTTGATTAAGCTGGAAACAACTGAAACAGCAGTTATCAAGTAAAAAGAGGGAAGGAATGAGAGGATGGGGCTGGTCCTGCAGGGAAAAACAGCAGCTCTCCTGGAGGAAGAGGTGGGCCATCCTGGGCTAAGCAGGCTTCTCAATGCAAGTGGAGAGGCCGTTATAAAAACGCTAAACCAGAAATTGTTCATTTGTGTCATACAAGATGAGAGACTTGCAAAAAATTCGGAGTCTATGTCTCATGGACCTGAGACTCCAGAAAGATATTACATGTATTTTTGAACCCAATGAAGAAATAGAGCCTCTAGAAAAGAGCTCAGGAGTCACGGCTTTTTCTAGGTTCAGGTCTATGCTCTTTGCTGTTGCAGCCCAGGAGGTCACCTCCCCTGAGGAGAGCCTGGGAGAAGATTTCTCTCCACGTCCCCTTAGGACAAAGCCCTCCATGGGGCTGGGCGGACATGGGGCAAACAAGCCTCCACGTGGTGCCCCTTGCAGGCAAGAGGAGGGCTACATCGGAAAAGTGCTGTAACAGAGTTATGGCAGCATTGGCAGTGCCGCAAAGATAAAATTCTCCTTTCCCCTGACCGTATTTTTAGAACCGTTACTGTGTAAGGAAACTTTACAGCCAGGTGTGCATTGAAAATCGCTGTGACTTTGTTCACAGTGGGATGCGCGCTCACGCTGACCATCAGCCAGAGGTTCCACCTCTTGGTGCGCCTGAAACAGAGCTTTTCATGTTCAAAGAGGATGGGAGGTTTGAAGGTTTGGAGGCTGTCTCAGGGTATTAAGGTGCCTGCTTCTGATCTTCACATGCCTCAATTCTTCCAGGAAACCCCAAGCTAATTGCTGTTTTAAAAGACTATTTAATTTTAAATCCTTCCCCATTACTATACTGTCATGGCTTTCATCACAGAAAAGGTATATGCCATGTGAAGAGAAAGTAAGAAAATGTGAAGCAGGCTCTTGCAGGTACTAAAAATAGTGTATATGTGTTGGGACAACAAAGGAAGTTTCTTCACAGAAGATAGGGATTGAGTGGCTTCTGCTTTGTGGGGTTTTACTGAGCACAACTAATTAATGTTTGTAAAGCACTTTGAAGATAAAAAGCACCAAATTATTGCTAAGTTTAATTATTTGCATCATGTTATTTAGGATTTCACTAGCTACCTTCAACCACCAAACACTTCCGTCTAAGTGGTGAACAAGCTGAAGAATTCAACACTGAATTTCAGGGTGTTGATGGGAGGACTCAGCTGATGAAAGACAATACAGGAACAAATCCTTAGCAGTACATTGCATTGTCATGTCTTGAACTGTGACTTGAGAGAAGGATCAATACTTAGACTTCCTCTTTATAGTGCCTAGGTTTTCAAAGACATTTAAAAAAGGGAGAGGCTGAATTCCTGCTGAATTCCTACTGATTTTCAGCCCCTTTAAGTTTCCAGCGTGTAAGAGGACTCTTTTGGGTTGGCAATTAAGAAGAAAGCAATTTGGTGTAGGATTTCATTTACATTCCATAATCATGTTTCTAACACATGCAGTTAACACTGCTGATAGAATAAGAAACTTTTGCTGCTAATAGTGTGCATGCTAATTGAAAATCCTGTTAGTTAACACATGTTAAAAACATGAGTACAAACTCAGATACAGGTGTGCCATCAGGAAGAAAGGTAAGGAAAGTGATCACTTAAACACCAACCTCTGCTCTTTGAAAGAGAAAGGCAGTTAAACACATAAGACTAAATTCCTTGGGGCAGCTCATCAGGTGGGATAAACAACATGACCCCATAGACTGCAAACTGCATTTTGAAATGGACCAATACTGTTCAACTGATACAGCCAATATTCTCTCTTCTTTCAAATGAAGTAGTTAGAAGATCCCTCTTCACATCATTACACCTGTCTTTGTGAGTGAGGCGTTTTATTTCTTTAAATACCATCCCTAGGGGACATTTAATCCTGAATGATTTTCTCATTAAAAAGTATGGTTCTACTCATGACAAACAGAATGTCCTATTAAAATAGGACGTGACAAGACAAGAGATTTATGGGTTCAACACAAGGACTGAACTCTCGATTACTGAATAGAAGTGCCTGCAAAATTAATAACAACTTTGGGTCCTCCACTCATCTCAGTGGGACACTGGTTCATCATTTTCCACTGATTAAAAAAAAAAGTGTTCCTGAGCATCTATAAACTTTAATCAGAAACACAATATTAGCTCTAAGGCTGAAAAAGTTATATCAGATGGAGATAAATCAGTTCTTTGCCTAAACTGAACTCAGAATTAGTTTGAGAGAGTCAGTTTGCTGCATCCTTTCCTGCTAGCTTCTGCATCTCCTGATTTATCTGCAGACAAGAAACTAAAACATGGAGGGCACTCTAAAACTAACATTTTCTCGGGAATCTCCTGAGAGATTTTGCAAGATTTCCAAGCTTGTATCAGTTCAGCAAGGTTTAGAAACACACACACACACACTGCATAAACTCTGGAAATTTTAGGAGCCTTCCACTGTAGTTTGCAATAGGCAGGGTCCTAGTGGTTAATTCTGTGGAAGGGGCTAGAGGGGTGAATGCTGCATGCACCCAATGCGCCCACAGGCACTCACCTGGGAGTGGCTGCCCACCAGGTTCTGGCAGGAAAATCCGACCCTCTGCTCTTATGCAAAGATTAAAAGACCTGGCAGGGAAGGCTCCCTTTGACAAAGAAGTAAATCTGTGTACAGGAGCAAATATTCTTAGTTTTCTTTCTTTAAAGAAGACTCTATTCTGCAACACCAGCGAGTGTGTTTGCAGTTAGAGAACAGACACTCGATTTTTTTTTCATGCACACAGAAGACAACTAGGGTCCACCCTAGCAATGGCTGCACTTCTGTGATGGGCAGGGAACCCATACATGTACAAGGCAATTTTTTTCTCTTTTTATCTGCAGTGCAGATTTCTATTACACATTCTGCACTTGTTTCACAGACAGAATTCCCGCAGAAATCAATGGAAGTCCTATGTGCAGAAAAAAGCACAGAAAGTGCAACAGAGATTTGCACTACGGATTAAGAGATTCTCAGTGCTGATCAAAGAAGAATTTTGTCTGAGGTTTGTAAAGCACTTTTGAATCCTTCTTGATGAAAGGCTCTATAAAAATGTAAAGCTGCTGTTGTTGTTAGTGTTCCCTTGGTACATAACAGGGAAAAGATTCTGAAATTAAAGTCACATATATCAATATTGATTAAGAAATAAACAAATTCTTCTAGAATTTGATCTGCCTTTCATAATATGCACTTGATCTTCCATTTTCACACAGGGCATAGTTATGCCCTAGAAAATCACAGCCTTGAACTCCACCAACCACAACTGCAGATTATATATTATTATATATAATTTTGAAAATCTGTCTGGAATACACCATAAAGCAAGAATAAAAGACAAACTGTAAGGACATTTGTATTTGTCAGTGTCTCCCCAGACAGAGCCCTGAGGATATGATATTCTTAGAATAAAGCTTTCATTTCACAGCGCATCAGTGAGAAAATTAACAAGCTCTCCTCGTACTATTCCATAATTCATTTTCTTTGTTTTAGATATTGAGCTGAGCAGGTACAGTAACTTAAATAGATAGGGCAGATTTTAAACACAGATTCGGATTTTGGCTGGTTTGAGTTGTTTAGTTTAGTTCTGGGGTTTTTTTTTGTTCCTTATTCTGCAACTTGCCAGTATCTAAATAAGAAGTTGTCTCAATTTATTTTAGCACTTACTTTTAAATGGAAAGTGCTAAATCCTGTTACAATGGTTTAAAAGACATCAGAGCAGGCTAGCTTCTGTTAGCGCAAAGGATGTAAACTGCTTCTCCTAAAGCACCAGGAGTGATGTTCATTCTGCGGGAGGAAGGAGTCTGCCTATCTCTAGCAGCCGCAATTGGAGGCGGAGACGCCATAAAGCTCAGAGAGAAATTCCTTGGAGTGAGTTGCGCTACCATCTATGCTCCAGCTGAACCTCAATTAATAACATAAAATTATGTTGAAATGATAGGATTTTTTTTTCTGTTCTTTTTCTGGAAACACAAAGCTACATTTTTGCAAGAAATCACACAAATGCTTCTGAAGCAAAAGTAACATTCCTGACTGTATCTTCTGTCAAGAAATATGCTCTGTCCTTAAATGTCCTGGGACTCCAGAAGCAGAAAAGGAAAGCCATAGCAAAGTTAGATTTTTTTATTGAGAAAACTCTTCTTCTGTTAAATCTGATAAAAAGAAAGGACACCTTCTTGAACAGCAAAAAATCCAAGACTTTGAGAGGAAAATGTCATGTCTCCTGCCAGTTCTGCTCGTTCAGGTGCCGGACAAAAAGCAGGGCTAGAGTTTGAATATGTAAATATGCATATATAATAGTGGGAATGACTGAAGGTGCTGTGCTTTCTGAAGCTGAACAACCAGCTGCAGCACTACTTCTGTACTATCGTTCCTTTCAGAGCCCTCCACCTGCATGGTGCCAAGCAGAGACTGGCATAGCTTTTCCCCAAAATCCCCAGCGAAGTATCTGCCCACTTGCCAATGAAAACTCTTCTTGCTTGTTTGGGAGGAGGTTGCCTACATCCTTTCCCTTCAACAAGAAATTAAACTCTAGGGAAGAATTATGGTATGCCTAGTACAAAGTAGCCTACAAGGGACTTGTGTGACTTTGGCTTGAGTCAACATGACCTTTTCCTTTAGTTATGCATGTGCAGCATTTAAGAAAATAGAATTCCAGGAAAGTGCCATTCTGTCAATCTCAGTCACGGACAGCAAAGTTGAGCCAGTAGGAGGACACGGTCTGAGATGCTACATGTCATAAATAATGACATTTCACCTCATACTTTTAAACAGTCTGGCAGCTGAGGGAAGTCCATTGATCTAGATGCCTTCATCACCTCACGTAAGATTTTAGTAGCAGCGGTGAAGACTTGGGGCCAAATGTATAGAAAGCCTCCTCACCGTGGACAAAAAGTGGAGTCGTAATTGAGACAGCTGACAAAATTAAATACATTCCTTGGGCACCTGTAGCAGGAAAGTCATGCACGTGCCCCACAGATAACTTCAAAGAGTTCCCCCACCCACCACATCCACTTTAATTCACCTGTTTACGAACAGCTGGTAAAACTTCCCAGCCTCAGGCCCCTGGGTTTATGAGATGGGAATCTGAAACCGAATGAAGCTCGTGTTATAGTGATGTGGGAAAACGCATTCAGTTGGCAGTACTCAACAAAAAGTGACGCTGTCTGGTCCAGAGATATGTCTGTCTATGTGCCCATCTAAATAGTGGCTCGTGCATTGTGGCATTATTGCAACATAAATAAGAACGGGGGCAGTACACAGTGAAAAATGTATCCTTTGCTAGAATAATCTTTTTCCTTATCATAGTCAGTAGTAGCACTGTATTATTTTGGCTTTGAAAGTGATGAGCCTATTTTTGTAAAAGGGCGAGTGTGCTCTGTTCCCGTGGACTTCCAGTGTCAGAGAGAGTTGTTCAGTGCCATGTAATAGTGAAGCTGCGTGAGAGCGCTACTACGGGAGAATGAGGTGCTGTGACAGCGTTAGCCCTGTTAAATGTAGGGCTAAAATACTGCTTGTCCAGAGTATACCTACTGCAATTATGTCCCCTGTCTTTGGTGGTGTGTACTATCAGGCGGAAGATCTAGTTCCCATCCTATCAACAGCTAATAATGATGCCTGCATCAGTCTAGAGTGAACATTTCTTACTCTATAGTGGAGTATAGCAGGAGAGACAATATCCGCTATGGTTTGGTATCTGAGCTTATATAACTGTGCAAACTTTAAATATTTTATCAATGTCTTTGAACCCTATAATGTTACTAAAACCAGTGGATTCCAAAAGTTAAAGATATAGGAAGAAAAAAAAATCGTACTGCAATTTTCTCGTTCAATAAATCTGCTTTGTTTAACAATTGCACTAGCCATGAACCAGCCTCATCTTCCTTTGATACGTGTAAAATGTATTTTTAATTTCACTAGGCTGCTGCTCAGTCTCATAGTATTTGAAAGGGTAACTGGGAATGACTAGGTTACCTTCTCTGCACTTTTCACTGTTATACTACCTCTGTCATGTCACCTCTTATTTTTCTGTTGTGTAAGATAGTGTGATAGTGTGATAGTCTGATGGGTAAGAAAGTCTGAACTCTCTGAATCCTTCCTCAGAGAGACCTTTCTGCATCTCTGAAGATTATCATCACCTTCTAGACCTCTCCTTGGCTGCTATTTCTTTCTACTGTGCAGGGAAGAGGGCAGCAAAAGCAGAACAAAGGTTTTGAAGCTAAGCGTGTCCCTGTATTTACAAATGCTGTTACAGTGTTTGTGATTACAAAATACGTATTGTAACATCCACTACACGGACCGAGCATGTTACAAAGCTGCTTTCCAGCCTGTACTGGTAAAGCTGGGTCCTCTACTCCCAAGGCTGTTAAACAGGGGCCATTTGGGCTGCCAGCGATTTCCGAGCAGAAGAGGTGACAGCACTGTCAGGCATCCGTGAGCTGCTTGCTTGGAGCCCCTGTATTAGTGCACAGCTCTTGTTTGGTGCAGGCTTCTCACTTAGGGCTGTGTGTTCCCTCCACCAGATGGATGTTGGCAGATGGCAGCACCATTTTGTTGTTCAATTATTTAAAATGCTGCATGCAAATCAACCTTTGGCATTCAATGACAGAACAGCGTTTGTGGTCCCTATCCCATCTTTGATACGCTGTTTCGTTATTTCCCTCTTCATAAGCCTGTAGGGATTATTCTGGTTTTGTGGTACTTATGCACATACTCTATTCTTTCTATGGCTCTCCCACACAGCTGGTTGCACATTCTCTGTTGTGCACTGGCACTACCTGACAGAGAGTATAAACCGAAGGGATATTCTACAACCTTTACTCGCATGAATAGTTCCATTGACTTCATTCACCAGGGGACAGAAATCTCTGTTTTCAGGCAAAGCAGGAAACAATTTTCTAGCAGTAGAGCTTATGTTTGGGTGGAGGTTTTTTGTGAATCTACACAGCATAACATGACAAAACATCTGTTCCACAGGACAGGATAGTCCATGTGGAGGCACCAACTTCCCTCTTTTTTGAGGGCATCCCTAAAATAGATCATTTCCTACAAAATCTCCATTTCTTCCTCATCCCCCCTGTCCACTGTGACTATGCCAAGACTTCTTGATAACTGGTTACATGTGTGTCTGTTTGTAGGTTATCATAAAATACACCTATACTTGCAAATGTTTGCGTGCAACCTGTGATCAGCACAGCACAGCTATTTTTCTGATATGATACAGGCAGAAGTTGACTCGGCCAGTACAAAACTGTTCTGCAAGCTGTGTATCAGTGCAGCTGTTTTTCTTTAAAAAAAAAAAAAAGAGCAGGTGCATTTTCATGCAATGCATAATTTAATCTGTGGAATTCATTGCCACATGATTCAGTGGAGGCCAAAAGCAGGACGAGGCCAAACAATTTCACTGGAGGAAGCCAATTTCAATAGCTGGTTATTGAAACCTGACAGTCCAAATCAAATCTCGATCTGAGGTAGTCCCTGAACTGCTAACTGCAGGATCCTGGTTAGGTGTGTGCGTCCCATTTCTCATGTCTTTGGCCACGCTCTGAGCTGCTCCAGCGACTGGACCTCAGCACTCAGATCTGTGCCGACCTGGCACTGCAGGGAAGATATCAGATCCTTATGGTAAAAAATTGCTCTCCTCAGTCTCCTCAGTTTGTGTTCAGGGGAAGGAGAAGTAATTGGGTAAATGAGACAGGAGAAGCATTTCAGGATACCACATCCTGCTAATCAGCCAACCATTAAGTGTGGAATAAGAAGGAAGGAGACAATTAGGTGCCACTGTGAGGAATTAGAGTTGTGAAAGGAACCCCACAAAACAGCTTTTACGGCTAACAAACCGCACGTTAACCAGCAGAACCACAAGTTAACTCATAGATTATTTTAAAAGGGAAAACAGCAACAACAAGCACATTAATACTGCTTAGAGAGATAATAGCTACCTCAAGCAGCACTGATTTAAAACAATTGGCAGAGCCTGGGATATAAGGAATCACTTCCTGCAGCAATTTCCTTTTATTAAAAAAACGTTTAGGCATTTATAAGCTTTTCATTTCTTAAAGATCTTGTTTTTAACTCTGTGCCCTCTACAAAGACACTATTTAATTTGACTGAATGCATGGCCTGGCCAGAATTAATTTGATCAGAATACAGATGTGTGCCATCCTAGCGCCACTGCAGAAAGTATCACCCAGAAGCAAATGGAAAATATAATAGGAGTAACTTCTGGCCAGTGGGGCCAAGATTGTTATCTTAATGAGATTTTTTGAAACAAGAAAACGCGTATAGCCATTTAGTAAACTGTCTATCTTTCCAACCTGTGTGCAGTGAGAGCAACTCAGAAGCCTACATATTAAAGTGCAGCTCATCACAAATACAGCTGCATAAACATAGCACCCTTGTTTCCCATTCAATTGGCGATTTAATGCCCCATGACTTTCCCTGAAGTTAATGGGTGCCGAATGGTTAGATCTCCAAGATACATGGAAATCCAAAACATTGTTTAAATGAGAGTCAAAACAGCCTTAAATGTAGATGCGGTTCTCCTTCCCTGTTGGGGCTATTATTGGTGATTGTGAGATTAGTTTTTTTTGTTTGTTTCATAGTGCAGTGGACCAGTGGAGGGATTGTAAAAAATCTGATTCTGAATTATCTGAAATGAGACTTTGGTTGTGTTTTGTTTTCTCATGTGGGAAAAAACAAAAAAATGTGATTTGGGTCAAAATTTGGGTCAGATGTTTAGCTCAACTAAAAATAAAATATTTTCCTGGTGGCAGCAGCAGGCTACATTTATTTTAATTTAAGTAACCATCTAAATTAAGCACTGAGCTTGAAACAAAAAAGATTGAAATATTCCCTTCGGCCAATATTGGGAAAAAATGAAGTTTTTCTGGTTTTCCGCCTTTTTCAGAGAGGAACTGAAACACTCTGACAAACAGGACACAGTTGCACAAACATTTTTGCACAGGACTTGACTCTTTTGTTGTCCTGAAACAACATATTTAAACATAAAAGTTTGCCCAGCTCTAACCTAGATACCTTAGTCACGAATTGAGGCCCCATTCTCCATCTTTCCTGCACCTAGTATCTCCCGTTTCTTCTTTCTCCAAAAAATGAGCCTTTGAAGAGTAGCTGCAGCACTCCAAGAACTGTGTAACCTGCTGCACACTGGACTCCTTTCCACTGTCTTTACCTGCCCCAGATTATCAGCTGAGTCCTCCCTGATTGCAGAGGTTTGGGCAGAGAAGGGGCAGAGATGGCAGTGGCAGAAAGAAAGCAGTGGGTATGGCAAACTGGCAGTTGAATAGTTGCAAAAATATGTGTTTGAACTTGGAAACGACATTGGTAAACTGGACATTGCCGAGGGTATACCAATAAAAAAACTCAAGCTGACAGTTTTACCATGGCTTTTGTGTCTGTAACCACTGGGTCTGGAGGTAGGAAGAACGGAAACTGCTGAAGATGAGCCTAATGAGCTTGATTGCCTTCTCAGTCCAATTGCTTTTGTGCCAGTGCAATTGCACTTCAGGTCAGCCCTGGTTTCCCCTGAGCCAGAGGAGGCTCCTGCTGGTGGCCAAGACTGAGGGGCAAGGGAGCGGGTTGCCTGCAACAAGGCTGTAGCGTTTCTATCACGGATGTCTTTGAGAACAGGACAGAAAAGCATCCCCTGGAGCGCCACGGACACGGTGCTGCCTTGGGAGGAGGCTGACATCTTGAGGAAGGACTAAATGATGTCAGAAGGCCCTTTCAGGCCTGTCCTTTACGAGTTCGATAGCCCATATATACCAGGTGACCAAAGCATGGCTCTCAACTACTTTTGCAGTGTCAGGCAAGCAACAGAGTAAGGCAGCTACATGCTGGTGTCCCACCTTGCACGCTAACTCATGCTGCTTTGCCAGGAGACCTTGACAGATGTGCACCAGGCAGGAAGGGACTGCACTGCTCCGTTCTGGTAACATTTTCGCCTCTCTTATCTGCTGTTGGACTGTGTCAGGTCACCTGTGTGGGGACCAGATGACTAATGCAGTGGCTATGGGGACTGTAGTTATTGAGAGAGACCTTTGATCTCATCTGAGCTGGCTTCAGGATTTTGCGCAAAAGGGAGAGAACGAGCTGAACTGGTTGCATTGATCAATGGTCTGTTTCATCTAGCTGTCCTGCGCTTATCGCTGCAGCATCTAATCCCTTCTGTCTCTTCAATTATGTGGCTGGGAGGATTTCCACAGAGAGTGCGCTGAGGAACAGTGAATACCAATAGATCAATGAACGGTCCCTCTCCCTGGTGTGACAGCGGCTACCTTCCAGCTCCATTGATATTCATTCCCTTCTCCGTTCACACGCTGTCTGCAGCGAGTGACGCCAGGACGTGCTTCCTCATAACTCCACCGTTTCGTTACAGTCCCTCGAGTGGCTCCAGGGCACAGGAGGCTGGACAGCTGTGTGCAAGGGTGAGAGCTCCAGTGATACCCTCCTCCCCACCAGCTCTGGGTACTCATCGCCCATCCCACGTCCGACCTCATGCTTGTGCTTCTCTCTCCTCACGCACTGCTGCTTGTGTTTGCTGAAACTCGAGTGGGAGCAGCCCATTGCTTTCACCTTGCAGTCTGCCTCCAGGACATGGAGAAGCATGGCGAAACACCTCGTTCAGTCTCTCCTGCTTGGTTTCTTTGCCTCGCCTAGCACTTTGCAGGCCATGGAGAGCAGACCATGGCTCATGCCCTCTTCCCATGTTCTCTTCAGCTCTCCAGCTGTAGCACAGACTGAAAATAGCACTAAGAAAGCCATGAAAGCATGGATGCTGTTTGGAAACTTTGTGGGTCTTTACACTGGAAAACATGGCTGCTCTGATTAGGAAGGTGGTCAACAGTAAGGCAGAGATGTTTGGGTTGTATCCCTTTTGTGACCGGATTGTATGCATTTCCAGTCTCTCTTCAAATGTCTAGGATAGCATGTTTCCAGTTATCCCCTTTCCCTTTTAGAGGGAAACCTTCCCTTTAGAGGGAAACGGTCTTTCTCCCATTTGTGTGTCCATGGCTGCCTCAGGGGACTGCTTTACCATCTGGACCTCGGAGAGCAGGGACCAAATGGAGAGCAAAGTATTTCTTTGATTTCCAAGTATCTCCAAAAGAAAGCTGGTATTAAACTGGTCTGTATGCATACCCGTCTCCCTAAGGCTGTCCATTTCCAGTCCAGCTGCAGAGCCTGCCCGGGAGCCCGTGGTGACATATAACAGCCTCCTCTCATGTCACCACCTGGCCACGACCTTCAAAGCTCCTGCTAACCAGAGCCTGTGTCTTTCCCAGGGAAAGGACACAGAGCACTTAAGGCATCATTTTCCTTCCTCCTTCAAACACATGCAGAGATACTCTTGCTTTTCTTTCTGCCTTCTTTTCCAATAGCTCACGGAAAAGGCGTACAATAACATTATGCCACCTCCACCTAGGCAAGCAGTCCAGCTCAATAACTACTAGTTCACAGATGGTGTGCACCTATTTATTTACCAATCAGTGTTGCTCAGTTTATTATTCCAATAGCACAAAGATCTGATTTCTAGCTGTGATATCCTATGGCATTTTTTTTCACTTTAAAGGCATGGGAAAGTGGTGGTATGTTTTCCCTATAAAAGTTTGGCTCAGTGCCTTGTGTTACAGTCATTCGTGATCTCTGACTGGGCTAAATCTCCCCTCACAGCCGTGCTATATCTTTTTGGTAAGGAGCTGAGATGCATTGTGCCATTCCCTGGCTACCAGGCGCTGTAGGAAGTGTAACCCTGCTGTGAAACTTGAGAGAGAAAAGGAGCACAAGGTGCCCAAACGTGGTTCCTGTGTGGCACTGGAACAGTGTTTCCAGGTCGTTCTTTCTGGGTCCTTGTTTTTCCAATTAAAAAGGCAAATTCTTCTGCTCAAAGAAGACATTTTTCTTGTATAAAAATTTATCTTAACTCAAAAAAACAGTTGGTTTGATATCAGTTAGGAGAGGCAATTTTCAGCTAGCCCTCCTTTAGCTCTAGCTACCTCTCCTACCTCTCAGATCAGAGTCCTTTAGAGGGGAAATTTATACTTGCAGTGAAGAAGGAACAAGGAATCTGGTAACTCGTTTATTTTAATGGCGACTGCATGACATTGTTCCCATCTTTGCAATCATAACTGGTCTGCTTTTTTATGTGTGTGCCCAATTATAACTTGCAAGAAGCCATGCATCTCATAAAGAATTTAGTTCATTTTAATATTTTCCTAAGTCCTGTAAATGAACAATGCACTTTCTACAGGTCTTTCATCAAGGAGTTAATAACCAGATGAAGGTTCTCTTTTCATCAGTTCATAACGGATGCTCCATTTGATTGAAGAAGATCAAAAGTGATGATCAGAAAATAAAAAGGAAGTTTTAAAGGCAGTTTTTGTACAACACTTTAACTGTCTCAATCCTGTTATTTCAGAAGTCTCGCCAGGTTTCTTTTCAAGCTTTGCAAAAAAAAAAAAAGTGTAATTTTTTTGTGAATTACCTTCCTCTTTTTTTAAATCTTAGAAGGCTTTGTGTTAATGGTGGGCAATATGCCTGTGCCAGATAGTGCCATGGTCCTAAACGAACGTAACAACAACTGTAGCAAAACTGTTAGATCCTGATGCTATGGCAGTGTCTCTGACCCTAATCCTGTGTCTTGTGCCACCCTGCACTGTGCAGTGCCTCCATCTCCAGCTAGCTGACACCCCGACCAGCTCCCCATCCCCAAGGGCTAGGGCAGTGGTGGGATCACCTGCAGGCTCTGCAGGCCAGGGAGGCAGGTGAGGAGAGGACTGCACTCATGCAGGAGATCTACTCCACAGTGAAGGAGGGATCTTTAGAGATCTTTTGGCACTGCTGCCTCTACTGTGGGATGCAAACTGTAGTGACAGGTCCTCCTCTGAGAGCACTGAGAGGTCCAGAGAGGAGACCCTCTCCAACCCTTTCCTCAGCCTCTCGAAACCCCAGCAGCCCTGGTGTAACAGTACTGGGCTCTCAGGAGCATCATGATAGTATTTTGACATTGGTAGCACCAAAGATTCAAGCCATGTAACGTGTGGCTACACTTTGTGCACGTACATTGCTCATGGTGACCAGAATGCTTTCCGTACTGCTTCTTCCAGTTTTCCATGAAAATTTTCTCTTTTCTTTAATTGACTCTTGGAAGCCCTCTGCATAAATTTCATCTCCTTATCTCATTTCATCTTTTTCCATTTGCCGAGCCCTGATTTACAGTTTTTAATTAGAAATGGGCAAATCCTCTGAGAAGATTTTAGAGTTTCAGCTTCTCCCCCTTCTTCCCCTGCTGAAGCCTCACTGGGGCTCAGGCAAGTAGCTGTAATCTGCCGAACTCTTTGCAGCACAACTTTATCCTTCTTTCCTTCTTGTTCCTTCTGTCCACCATTCCCTCTCTCCTCGACCTAAAGCAGAGCCTCAGCTGCCAGCAGCATACACTCCTCTCTCCGCTCCCTCCAGCTACCAAGGGTTCACTCCCCTTCTGCTTTCCTCCCTCACTGTGGCATCCACCAAAAAAGCAGTTTCATCTTCCTGCTATCTCTAAAAGAAGCTCCTCTCTGCAATTTCCTGCAGTGGCTAAATGTTGGTCTCCTGCTCCTTTGCAGGATTTTTCTTCAGAGTTGGTCATTAATGCACTGCTGTTAATAACGAGTATTTGATGTAAGCTGTCATAGTTCACTGAGACATTGGACTAGTGGCTTTGTGACTAGGAAAGCTCCCTGAAATTCCTTTTCCTAATCTAATGAACCATCCTGAGGTGGCCAAATTTAAGGCCAAATTCAGGCCATTGATACTGATACTGAAACAGGATTAACTCTGCTGAAAAGCATTACTGAGGATGAGAAAGGGCATCCATTCCCCTGCAGAACAATTTGCACAACTCAAAGACCTGGCTGGCAGCTTTGGTTATTTAGTAAATGAAGTACTGAGACTGTTACCTGCGTACAAGCAGTGAGAACATATGTGAACCTTGTAATAATGGAAGGGGAAGGGAGCAGGTGAAAACCTGTGATTCTGTTCCAGGTTGCTTTGTACAGTCGTAGGAAAGTTTAGGTTGGAAGTAACTTCTTGAGTCATCTGGTCCAATCCCCCGTGCCAAGCAGAGCCAAATGCAAAGTTAGAGTAGGCTGCTCAGGGCCTCATCCAGTCCTATTTTGAATGGCTCCAAGGATGGACCTACAAAATCCAGGGCCCCTACTTCAGCCTGTGACCACCCTCATGGTGCTATTTTTTTTCTTATATCCGGTTGAAACTTGCCGTGCTACAACTTGTGACTGTTACTTCTTGTTCTTTCACTGGGCACCTCTAAAAAGGTTGTTTACTTCATGGATGATGGATATATGGATTTCCCAAATATCAGACTATGAGAAGACTGGCCTTTCCTTGATTCTCCCTCCAAATCTGAAAAAAAGTCATTCTTGCTTACTCTTCAGACTTGCACATTTCACATATTTCAGAATCAGACCGAGTCATCTGCTTTGGGAGCACAAAGAAAGCATATGTTTATGATATCCAGCGTAGATGCAGCACATATTCATTCATGCCACTGACATGCACATCTCCCCTGCAGACTGGGAGCTCAGGTGTCCACTAATTACTTCTGCCACCACTGCTCACCCTAGCACGCTCTTGGCATTGTCATTCCTCCTACCCTCTCCTAGGATTCATTCTGGGCTGTGCAACTTTCTTGAAGTTTTCCAGGCAGTTATGGCTTTATAGGGAGAAAATGGAGGACATTTAATGTTCATTCTTTTAAAAATCTGCCTATGTTATGTTTACCTTTCACCCCCTAATTCTTCCTTGCCATTTGCGAATTCTTAAGGACAATTCCTGCCAACGTTTAGGTACCCGCATAGTGCCTTGCTGTCAGGTTACCAGTCCATGAGTATATCAGCCTGGCTGCTAGAGGAGGAACTTTCAGCTCAGCTGGGAGTCCCTGTACAAGCTCCCTGTGGCGAGTCCAGGGTGCTGCTAAAGCTGGGCGTGAGGAAACCCCTCTAGCTTGAAATGCTTGGAAGGGGCTGGCTGACAGCAGGGAAACTCCCATTTCTGCAGCCCATCTGCCCTTAAGTATGGTGCCTCCTTCAGAGAAATGCTTTTTTCTTTCGTGATCATGGATTTGCATCTAGTCTACGTCCCCATCTGTATGTACCTGATCCAGGCAGCAGCCCACAGCTGAGAACCCCAAGCCCAGGGATGGCCGAGGACATCACTGCCTTCAGGTGAAAGTCTTTTCTGAGGTTTGGCCCTGTGATGGAAAAGAGGACACGGATCAGCCTCAGGAGGCCCGTGTTTTTTCTCTGAAACACAACTAATAAATGTGAGGCTGGTGTGGAATTTTGACTACTCGGGAAGGAAATCGGTAGGGAAAGGAAGCTGCAGTCAGCTCCTTGGCTGGGAGTCAGCAGGATTAAATCAGGGCCATAAACTCGAGTCAACACTTCCATAAGGTCAGCAAGGGAATCAAACAAAGCTGTGCCCACTCAGGCCTCAGTTATTTAGCAGAGATGGCTATGACTGCCTTAAACAGCATTGGCACAGCAGAACAAATACTCAGAGGGTAATTGCTCAGAGGGAGACACTGGTACTCTCCCAGACTGGCAATGCTACTCCCATCCTCTGCTATTGTGTCTTTCATTCAAACATCTTTTTACACAAACAGAAATGTAGCCCTGCCTCTCTGTTGCAGAAGGGAAACTGAGGCACAGAGCTACAGCAGCGTTTATGGTGGACACATGACAAGTCAGTGTTGCCGAACTAAGTAAAAAGCAGATGTTTGTGTGGAGATTGGGGGCAGGCAAAAAAGACTAGACCACCCACCATGACCCAAACAATCCCCAGACCCTTCCTGATAGCCACCTCCACTGTGTTTCTATCCCTTCTTCCCAAGCTGCCTGGGAGAGCTGCTAGTTTGGCCCCAGAATGAACCAGGACTCAACACTCCAGAACATTCTGGGTCTTCTGATAGTGTTCTAGTGCATGATTGTCCTGGGCCACGTTGGCTGCGCAACAAGCAATATAAAACGTGACATATCATCAAGTATCGAGATTAAAGTCAGAGAGATTAAACAGATTTATTCTGTTTTAATTGGTATGAAATAGAAACAAGGAACAGAAATGGACTTTCCAGTCCAGCGAGCAGACATCTACTACGCAATGTTCCTTCTGATAAACAGGTCTTATGGTTAGAGATGATTTCTTATGACATAAGGTAACCTTAGTTAATGAGAACATAGGACCAAAATCATGACACCATCCTAAGCCACTCCGTCTTGCAGTTTGAAGCGTTTCTGTAAAAGGGGTGCTTACATTTATGAGTGGTTTCATTCCATGAGGGATTTAGGTTTTCTGTACTCAGTACTTCATAGCAGGAGTGAGTCTAACCATCTTGCATGCTGAAGCCAGCAGAAGATCACAAAATGTGACATTCAATTTTGGCCCAAGTTTAATGAAGCACTAGGCTTTAGAAGAAGCACTGCATTTTCAGGCAAGCTCAGTGGACTCAAAAAAAGGCAAATTCTGTTACAAGGACTTTTCACAAAACTTATTTGGTATTAAATATAATGGAAAAGGGGATGTCTAAATACAGACTGATATTACCACACTTTTTACAAAACGCTTGATCCTACAGTTCTTAACGTCAGTTATCTTAAGATGTGGTTCTTAGTATCAGTTGTTTTTTCAGCA
Organism: Struthio camelus; assembly: GCF_040807025.1. Lineage (NCBI taxonomy): Eukaryota > Metazoa > Chordata > Aves > Struthioniformes > Struthionidae > Struthio > Struthio camelus. The sequence continues at coordinate 51,247,750 of NC_090943.1, forward strand.
GGATATATAAATATATAAGCAGAAGAGCCAGTTAATGAATCATTGTTATAAATGAAATGGAATTTATTATGACTATGACTCATTGAAACATTCCAAACAAATCAATTTGTTTCAATCAAACTCTAATTCAGTAATAATATTTGGCATTTGTATGGTGCTTTCAATAGCTCATGAAATTTCCCAAGCACTAATGGACTGCATTTCACAATAATATCGTGAGTTGCTGAGTTGGGCTCTCTCTCTTATACAGGTAAGATTCTTGAAGCCCAAAGAGGTTAAGGAAATGTTTCTGCCTCTTGAATGTGTTAGCATTTCCCTGTTCTACCTCTTCTGGTACCCTCTCTGAGACGCTGTGAACTTAAGTGATTCAGAGCTGCTGGTGGTCTATGGCGGCAGGGCAGTGCCGGTGAGGGTTTGGTATATCATGGAAGAGCTGGCACTTAAAAATCACATCCTGTTCCCAAGCTTAAGGATCCACGATGTGAAAGCTTTGCTCCCCACTACGATGTTTTCTTAACTATGCTTCTTCCTGCCTTTGCCCCATACAAAAAGGCTCAGCCCCAGAAACCCTCTGTGCCTGTGCCTGTAGCCAGAGAAAACCCCCGTCCTGCACCCCAGGAGCAAGTCCTGCCTCTGGCCCTGGCCCCATCATCCTTGGCCCCACTTCAAGGATCGCTTGATATAATCTGTCCTGCTGCTGCGAACTTTAGCTTAATTTTCTCATAAAATGGATGCTACAGAAAATGAGGCATTACAAACCACGTAAAAGCATTTCGGTGTCAAGTTCTAGCTTTCAGGTAGCCTGCGCCTAAAAGATGGGGGTGGATGTGTTACAGGGTTTTCAAAAGCACAGAAACTGAATAGGTACCTGATTGCTATTAATTTCAGTGGGGCATAGCCTAATTCAGCAATTTGAAAATCCCAGTGAGAAAACATCAGCTTCTCTCGGACCTAATACATTCTGCTCTAAGTGACTTGTCATAACTTAAGAGCGAGCTACCATAGGACTGGGAGGCAGGATTAAGACACTCTTTGTCTCACACTCTCTTCTGCACGCACGTAGAGCTACACTGCTGTGAGAGGAAGCTACCAAAGTGCTAGTTCCTTACTTCTCTTTAAAGCTCCATATGGATTTCTATATACTGCAGTACCACAGGGTGAAGAAGTATACAGGTAGCTGTAGGGATCTGCCATTTAGGTTTCTGTATAGTATTGTAAGCCTAGAAGATCTGTAATGCTCCAGCTACCTTATCCTGAATGTACCTGATCCCATCTATTTTTCTGAAATTTAGCAGGATGCAGTCTTTCACAAAGCACACTATTATATTATGGAACTCAGGATGCTGTGCAAGCCAAAACTAAAATGAGCTAAGTAAGCAATTAAAAAATTCATGGAAGAAAGGGCCACCAAAGGCCATTAAACACAATGATGTGGATATGGCCTGTAGCTCAGGGACTCACTAAATGACAGACTGCCAGAGGCTGGAGCTTGTAGCAGGAGAAGATCCCTTATAGATGACCAGTATTTATTATATTGTTTCTTTAGGCACTTGCTCCTGGTTGTTGTCTAAGACAGGATGCTGGGACAGACACACCTCTGGTCTGGCCCACAACAGCCATTCTTATGTTATATTCCCATAAGGATTTGGGCGGAATATCAGATATAACAGAGGCTGCAGTTCTAAGAAGCTGATCGACATAACGTCTGTGAAAGGCGGATGAAAGAAAGTTGCCAGCCCTCAGATAAAAAAGCATGAATCATCACCCACCAAATCATTTGCCAGAAAAAAATAGCCACTCACAGCTTTTTATTGCCTAGTTTGATTTCTTTTTTTAAGTACCTCTCTTGTCCTCCGCCAGTGTGTCTGACAGTTTGCAGTCGACAAGGTTAGTCTTTCCATGCACAGGAAAGGTCAAATTTCTTCCTAGCAGTGAGACAAATGCTCCCCTTGCACCTAGATGAATAAGTGCTGAGACGGAGAGCATTAATTAATTTACACCTTGTTATTGTGGCTGTACTGCTTCCAGTGCCCTAAGGACTTTGTCGGACCTTGTGTTGTGCTTGGCACTAGGCTATGCTGTATAGAGAGACTCACCGATCACGACTTCTCCCGGCTCCAGCCACAGCAGCAGCTTTTCTCTGGACAGGCTCCCTGCTAGCCCTCAGCTGCTAAGCCCCAGGCTCCTCTTGCAAGCACCCCAAGCCAAACGCTCACATACACATCTTGGCAACTGGCTTTTCCTCCTTGCTCTGCTTCTGTCTACCGTTTTGAACTTCAGATGCAGAGCACTGCTGATTGATACGCCCTTCATCTCTTGCTTTCTTGGTGGCATCCTCTACACACACTAGAATATGGCTTAGAGTAGAAAATAGATATTGAGCTCCCTGCTTATGGCAAAACTCTGACCTGATGGCTGCTGCTCCCTTCTACCAACCTCCTCAGAATGGGCTTCGCAGGCAAATAAGTCACCTTGATGCCAATATTTGTCCCTGTTTCCTGATGCAATGCATAAATCATGTTGCTGTTCCTTATCAGCTTGTAGCGCTTGCTTAATGGGAAGCTCTGCTGCTTCAGCAGGGAATTAGCTAGAACAACATTAGTATGATAAAGTAAGGAGAGTGAGCATCCATCAGTGGGTCAATTAGTAATGTTAAAGAGGAAGCTCTGAAATAATTCAAACGGTTCTTGTGCGCAAGTTCAGAACTGTAGGTTGGTAAGTACGAAATAAGGGAAAGAACAAATAGTTAGGGGTATCTTCTTTTTTAGATACATGCCAAAACCTCCCTTTAGTAACGGTATCTCTCATGGCCTTGGCAGCTTTCATCTCTAAACTCTTTAGATGATATCTGCAGCCACATTTAGAGAAGCTGGATTTGAAGCAAACCCTCTTTTTTTATCAACCATGGACTACAAAGCTTGGAATATCAGCATCAAATAGGTAGACTTTTGATTTTAAATACCCATCTGTAAGACACTTTTCACACACTCACCAAAGTGAAGGAAGTGTCCATTTAAACCCCTTGCAAAGGTGAAAGGCTGCCCTAGCCCTGCTGGGACTCGCAGCCCTTGGCTCCCGTGCAGGCCGTGCGGCGGGTGAGTCAGGGACAGTCCTTCATACAGCTGCGGAGTGCAGATCAGCCCCCTGCGTGCTGTAAACTGGCAAGCGTTCAAAGTCCGCGAAACAATGCCAGCTCCTATTTCATACGCATCTGGCTAGTGAGCTCTAAATCTGCTTAAATGATATTTTATAGTCATTGCTGAGAACTTGTCTTAGATGGAAACTTCATCATTTAGTTACAAGGATTTGTACATTTTATTCCAAGATACAGGTGACGGCATGCTCCGATAGTTGACGTCATGACGCCGAAAGGTGAGTGAATAGTTGCCTGAGAACACTAATATCCCCTAGAAATGCACAGCCCACCCACGGTCCTGCTGCAAGAGCAATGGATGAGGTGAAGCTGTAAATGAGAAGTGCAGTCTGCATGTGCAGGCCACTATGGAGAGGCACAGCATGACCAGCAGGCAGCTTTTGTTTATCATAACAAAATATATTGACTTTGGCAGTCTTAAACTAGTTTAAGAAGCTCCTGCCCCCTTCCTCTGATTCCCATCACTGCACTGTGCTCACTGCCCTTTCACTTGTGCCACTGTAGCTGTTGATATGGGGGCACTGCAAAGATCAGTGACATGGTTTGGGTTAAAATACACCTTTTGGGAAAAGGAGAGGGGGTTTAGTCTAAAATCAAACAATTTCAGCACTCTCATTTTCACCACAGACGTGAGTAGTTGCATCCACCCAAGCAAAGGGCAGGTGAACTTGAGCTCAGAGGTAAAGGTGAGTAGGGAATTTCCTAGGCTCACTCCACCCCTGAAGCCGGTGTCTCTTGCAATTGCACCCTTGCTGTCCAGAGTTATTCCCTTTAACTCTGTCTAATAATGTTTTTATTCAGAACCCCCTAGACTCCCAGACCCTTTAGGTATGTAAATGGCCTGAAATTTCACTGCTAATCCAGTAGACTATAAGAATAAAATATCAGCAGTTTAATTTCCAAGCTGCCTCATGATTATTAGTCACTTCCCAAAAGTATCATTCACAAAGCATCGAGACTGATATAGCGATGCCTTGTACCCTCCCAAAATATCAGAAGTACTTACACTTAAACGGCTGAAAACCAGGAAATAAAGAGTTATGTTAAAATCAATGCATGCTCTGGAAACAAGCTAGATTCACAAGTGCTGTAAATTAGTATGGCTCCATTGGCCATAATATAGCTACCGTAGTGTATGCCAGCGGAGGAGCCTATGGCTGTTTTTTCATTGCTGGGCATCTGTATGTGATGATAAGTACCTAAAACCAACTGTCTGTAAATGCCTAGAAACTTTAAAATCAGACAAATCCTGTTAGTTAGTTAGATCCTAATGCCACTTATATGGAGAGATTGAAGTATGCCTGAAAGGTTTGGGTTCAGGTCCTTCTTAGCGATAGCAAAAACAAGCAAACGAAACAGGTGAGAACTCCTATACATGGCTTCAGAATGAAAAATACAGATATCTGTGCTGAGGTATCAACCTTGGAAATATTTCAGCAGCCAATATTGCTTCTAAAAATGCAAGACACCAAAAATTGAGTCACCTAGAAGAAAAGAAAGAAGAAACTAATCTGAGCAAATCTGGGCAGCCTCTCTGCAAACACGGTGTGTACTGTATTGATATACAATCAATTGTATTGAGGGCTGCAAAAGAAAAATTGAATAGTCATTCATCGTGGAGGTGTTCAAACATGTGCATTTATCCAGCCATTCTGGACATGCAGGCAGCAGTTTTGTAGTGATGTCTGCACTGGTCAGTTCCTTCAGTCGGGCCATGAGGATGCAGGTCTGTCCCAGCAGAGCTCATCGTGGTAACAGGGCTATCACGACCATTAACCTTGTCGACTGTGTAGCAGCATGCTACGGGCGCTACCAGTGGCCCGTGATGAGATGCAAACTGGCGTGCTCAGGAATCTGGTAAGCTCATCAATGACCTGCTAATTCCTACATGCTCTGAAACGTCTTAGCATTATGTGCTATTTTAATTCATTTTCTTAAAACAATCCTGTGTGACTTTCTGCAGTGCAGTGCTTGCACTGTTAGAAAAACATTTCCTAGCAAAGTGATGAGGAACCAATAGGGGAGCAGTGCTTTCTCTCTTGTTGTGAATATGCATTCATGTTTATTGCAAAGAGCTCTGGTATGGTTTCAAAGCTGCTCTTTGAGTGGCAGTCTTTGGCCCTCTCACCATTTTCCTCTCATTTATTGCTGAGATGAACACTTTCCAGCCAAGGCATGGGTCTGGCGAGGGCAAGAGGCTGCCCGGAGCCGCGGGGACTCAGCGGAGGGCTCTGCAACCAGGGGCTGGCAAGGCACATCCCAGAGCTGGAGCAGCCTGCTTGTTTATCTGTCTGGAAGTAGGTACAAGGAGACCAAAAAAAACCCACAGAAAAACACGTCTTTGGTTTGCCTAACCACCCTTTCTGTGTTTTTCCTCTCTCCTCCCCATCAGCTTTCTGTTTTGGGGGCTTTATCAGAAAGTTAGGTTGTTGCCAGGCCCTGCTCTGCACTGAGAAGATGGATGCACGTGGCTCTCACAAGGGCTCCCTTCACTCACAGCTCACTCTGGGAAGTGCTAGACAGCTGCTGGCTGTCAAGGTGGAAAAAATTGTCCTTGCTAATTCTACAGCTTCTCACCCTTTTTTTCAATTTAAATCACTATTTCCTGACGTTTTCTTATGGTGTGTGCTTAACTTTAATTTTAAATGCCTTTTTTTTTTTTAATTTTAACTCCTCAAACTTCCCAAGTCAGTAGCAGTCAAAATCTAATGCATTCAGGTCTGATGAGTGTTTGGAGACTCATAATTTGTGATGTAAATCTGCTGTCTGAGGACAGCACCAACAGAATAGTGTCCACATTACAAAAGCCACTGCAGTTGGCACTAATCAGCAAACATCTAATCAATGGGAACAGTAGCACATTCATGTGAAAGAGATATTATCTTGGCATATAAATAATGAAAGCCTCTAAAGCACTCCCAGATGTTGGAAACAAGATTCCTTCTGGGCATGTGAAGAATTTGCTTAGGGGAAAATATAGCAGCCACACAAAAAGAGAGAGCTGTTTTAGTTTGATGAAGTTCTCTTTATAAGAATGTATCACTAAAAAAAGAAAATAAATGCATATATGTCTTGAATCAGTCAAAGCTGACCTCTCATCTGCCAGATATCTGTAAAGCAGACAACTGGTTTCATCTGGGGTATTCAAGCATTACTGGTGGCTGATTATCTTTCATATAAAAGAGGCCCGACTTTCTTACTATTGCCAGATCTCCAGCTTACCATCATTTTTCCAATATGTCCTGGAATCTAGGCTTTCCTGAGAAAAATGAGTCTTTTGATCTCTTGTAATGACAACTTATTCCATAAGATAAGAAAAGAAAAAAGAGAAAGAACAATTAACAACTGCATATGGATAAATATTTCTCATGAGACACTGCTTTAATTCGTAGTCCAAGCAAGTAAAATCTTTTAAATCCAATATTTAATGTTTGAACTTTTGTAAGAAAAGCAAAATTTAGAGAAAATTTAAAAAGTTATGGAGAACTTTCTTAGCCTTTTAGCAGTCAGGATGTAATTGATTTTCAAAGCTTTGTCTTGTTTAAACTTTTTATTCTTGGTGAGGACACTAGTCCTACCGTTCCGATACAGCTACTCATTTGAGTAAAGATTACTGATGGTGCTAAACATTATTGATTGGTAGAAAGGCTGTAGGACCAAGGAACAGGGCTGAAACCAACAGTGTTGCTCATGGGAGTATAGATCAACAGTCTTTGAATAGGTTGGCAACAAGCAATTCTTGCTAACACAATTCTTATGTTACCAGCCAAATAATGTCATCTGAAAGCATATAAAATGTTATCAGCATAAACCCACTTCATGATATCAGTGATCAAAAATAAACTATTGTCTAAACGTATTTTACAAAATGAGAAGCATGCCAATGATCTCCATCCAGGCCAGGTCTGGGTTTTGCATACTTGTTTATTTTACTTATTGACTGCAATTTTGCTAACATTCTTTGAAGAAGGAAACTATAAATTTTTTAGGAAGTGGGCTTTAAAAAGGGAATTCAACTATTATATTAAATATAGTTCAATACCTGAGCTGATTTTCCCCAGCAATGCTACCTCTTGCACCATCAGCTATCTGTGATTATCATTTCAATATACTTGTGCAATGCTTAAGACAACGGGGACTAGAGCCCTGACACGTACCAGATCTCTAGTCACCCTTACAATGCCAATAGCAATAACGAGCATCTAGTCAATGCCACATTTTAGAGAACCAGCTGGAGTTTTAGCAGTTTTGGGAGGTTGCTGTGGTTCTCCCACTTCCTATAGCTGGTGCATTCCAAGGGACACCTACACACAGAGACTGCGACCTGATCCTGGGGAGACATATGCATATACTTAGCTTCACACCTTATAGAAACTGCAGTGACTTCAGTGAGGCAAAACTGGCTGTATTTGAAAGTCTTTGCATGATCAGGCCCTGATTTATAAGGGCAGCTTCATTTTACAACCTTTTAATGTGAACTTCTCATATGTTTCACTGTAACTATGGAATCATTAGTTACTACCAAATCCTTGCTTTTTACCAAGCAGCAGATACCTAATACAACAAAAATAATATGCTTCTGTCAAATGTAAGTAAATCCTGAGTGTTCTTCTGAAAATTCAACCCATTGTGAACAGACGGTTACAGCACAGGACTTACTTCCACGACAAACACCAACAGTGCCTTCCTACAGGGCTTTGGGCAAGTTACTTAAACCTCTCTGTCCTTATTTTTTCCCTTCTGTAGGCATAATACTTATTTCATAGAAGAAGTATGTGCTCTTAAAAACATTTGGAAAGTTCTAGGAGGCTCATAGAGGGAGCATATTTGTAAATTAATGAGTGTATTGTCCAGCACCTCCTACAAAATTCCCTGGATCCAAGTCAAGCTTTATATACACCATCATAGGAGTCTTAATGAACATCGCCCTGTTGAAGAAATGACTGTCATCAATACAGTTTACCAATTAATTGATACACAGAAGAAACCTACTGTAATGGTATAATGTTTGGGAGTGTGTCCTGAGTATGCTTCCTTTGCTGGAATAATCTGTAGGTAGCAAGAGGACCTCAGAAATGGTTCAGAGTGACTCAGGCAAAAAACTTGATGCTGCAGCTTGTATTTTTCCCCACCCAAATTCTCATGAACTAGAGGGCAAAGGATGACTTCTGACAGCACTATGCGGTGTGCCTGGCAGTGAGGTCATACGCTACAGACATGAGGGAACGAGACACTGCCTGCATCTTGTGTCCATAATGTGGTGTCACATGAGTGCAGCTCTAGGTTACACATATTATTCTGTCCGACATTCACAGCAACATGACTGACCCTATCATGAGACTCTCTGTAAGAGAGGAAGGCTGTACCAGTGGCTGGGGCGCTCAGAAGCTGCAGACCCTGTTTCAGCACTGCGGGGGCTCCAGCCTGGCCGTGCTACATTTCCACAGGTAACCAGACCCACAAATGTGCCTCACTTCCACTGAGACTAACTATATTCCCATGAGACTCTCGACTTTGACCGCCCTCGGCATATCTAGGACCGAGGTGTCCTCTGACATCTGGGTGCACAATCAAGCCGTATCCTTACCGCACATCAGTCTGAGCTTGGGGCGTGCAGCAGACACCAAATGTCCTGGTTGCAGTGAAAAAGAAACCCAGGAAAGCGCGGGAGAGGAGGTGCTCTGCATTTCCAAAGGGCTTTAATCCTGGGAGCAGGACCCCATGGCCAGCCTGGCAAGTTAATTCAAGCACAACTCGTATTTCCCCATTTCCTGTCTGTAACACTGAAACAACGGCTCTTCCCTCCTTCACATAAAAAAACAGGACTGATTTACCTATATCAGCTGGTAATTTATTCACCAGGGGAGCTGGTATAAGCTATACTGCAAATGAGCTTTTTGACCATTACAGGCTGCTGCTTAGCTGCAGTAACTCGCTTGTACAGCTATACTACAAGTCCTTTTCCTAGACTTGTGATTCATTGACATTTTGTGCATTTAGGGGCATGTTATGGATCTGAATTGAAAGGACTCCACAACTGTGGATGTGCATATGGTTTTGACAGGAAGATTGGTCATTTTGAAGGAATTTTGTCTGAAGAGTCTGTTCAATCTCTGCCCTCTACCCAGCACATAGTGTTTGGAAAGAGAAGATACCGGTGAAACCATTTCAGAAATATGCCCTGCTTTTGTGTACTTCCATTTCTTTTATATTGCTGGGTAATTTAATGTGACGCATGGAAAAAAAAACTGTAGGGTTTTATCAGCTCTCTGTTCAAGCAGGTGGTGCTGTATTTTGTATAAAAGACAGTGCTTAATTTAAGATTTCTACCACAGCAGCAATTCTAAATGACAGCATTTGTATTAAAAGAGGCACTCTATCCCAGCAGCACTGTTATAAAAATACTGAAACAGTAGTGATATTATTTTAGATCTGCTCCAGTAACAAAAGTTCTTCTGTAAGAAAATCTCTGATTTAGAAAATCCTTGCCATCTTTCTCTAGTGATAAACATTCCCTTGGTTTCCATACTGGTGTGATTTAATCTTTGTGCTTTGAAGGACTCATAGGAAAGCAGCTGTGTACAGTAAGTGCAACATATTATAGTAACATCAGTAGGAGCAAAGGTGGCAAAATCTGGCTTGGAGCTGTATTCAGGGTAACAGGGTAGAAAGAGCTAGGAAAGAGCTAGGAGTCTGACTATTTTCTGAAAACTCTGTGTGCTCCAGTGCAGAGTCCTGGGAGCAATGGGTGTGGGTGTGGGTGTGGGTGTGTGTAAAGGGGACTGCAGTGGGCATCTCTCTGCTTTTCACAGAGTCCCAAGAATGGGCCAAGAGGAACCACGTAGGACCTGGTTGGTTCATTCGCCTGTTTCTTTGCTTCAAAGACAAATTTAACTTGCTGCTTGCATGAATCAGGAGGAGAATTAGCGTATTACTAATCTGTACCTGAGGCAGATGGCTTTCCCATCGCTAGTGATTCAGCTGTAATGAGTACCTGGGACCAGAAACAGTGCTTCACTCCTCCTCTCCCCATCCCCTCCCTCATGGCGAGGATGGTGGATACTGCTAAGGTCGAGTACTCTCCTGCAATGCGATTTTACGTCCTAAGATTTTATCTTCCTCTTTAGCAATGCACTGCATGGGTTTGCAGTTCAAAAGACAATCCAGCCATGTGTGAATGATGAGAAATGATTGACCTCAATCCCATTACATAGATGTTAACATTTTCAATGTAATCAGAAGCCACAGCCTGTAAGAGTCATTTCCCCTTTCCTGAATTTTGTGGTAGGGCTTAGAGTGGTTCAAACCAAAGTGATCACAGGAGTCTAAGTACATATTGTGGTGGGCTGGGTGAGGGGCCAAGAAAGGCATTTTGTGCCAAAGTTCATTCGTTCTTTCTCCTCGTATTGCATCTAAGTGCTTTTTTAATTACACTAGTGTTTTGGTCTTGTGACATTGCCTCACAGGTCACCTCACTCTTCAATTACTACTTGTGTAAGAAAGTGCTTCTTGACACTGCCCTCAATTTCTTTTTACTTTATTTCCATTTGTGCTTATCTGTGGTGGAATGAAAGTATGAAGCAAGGCTGAATTTAGCCATTAAGATTTTTATATACTTCAATTAGTATTCTTTTAAGAAAACTCATTTCTCTCATTTTATTTTTTTTTATTCTGGTCCATACATACCAGTTCTTTTTAGCTACAAAAGCTTCATGTCTTAGTTTTTGAAATAACCTCAATTTTTTTCTGAATCTTTTTGGTAGTGTAGTAATTATCCTATAATATGGTCACCAGGAATTAATGAGTAATTTATTTCATTTTCCTCAATTTCAAGCATCAGCCTACACAGGAAACACTATGTCTTTTGAATTAATTACTGCTGAGGCCTACCTGAGATCTGTTGTTACTGAGAGTTAAGTTTCTCTGCACACTACCTAGTTAAGTGGTAAGAATGAAATTTAAAAGCAGGCTGTGTGACTAGATAGAAAAGCGAATGCAGGACATTGTGGGTCAATCTGTTTTTCACATCTGCCACCTCACTCAGTGTTCACCGAATGCCTGAGGGGAACTTCTTGGGGAAATGTTTACACTGAATTTACCCCTTTCCTTTTTTGTACCTGTCCAATCCCTGAAATTTTAAGCCACATACAGGAGTATTTCCCAATGACCCCAGAGCTCACATGGAAACATAGCTGCCAAAGGATGCAGAGGTGGTTGCTATTTGTAGGACCAGTTCTGCCCGGGCAGCACTTCCTCCCCAGCTCCTCAGGGACAAGAGGACGGAGAGGACGGACAGAGGCTCCCACTCCCATCTCAGGCGACCTGGTTTTTACCCAGAAGGGCAGCCTCTCGGTAGATTCATCAAATGGCATTTGAAGGAGTTTTCTTACCCTCTTGCTGACTCCCATGGTGTAGAGCAAGTTAGACTTGCTTAAGCACTGGAGGACTTGGCCAACAGTAACTAAAAGTCAGTGTCAACTAACACTGTGGTTCCACATTATTAGTTTAAATTAAGATACTTTCCATGGATGGTGAGACTTACATACCATAGTACAAGCTATTGCACGCAGTTAGCTTCCAGAAAACCATGATGTGCTGAAGGAAACATCAGCCAGGAAAACATCAGTGTTCATGCCCTCCCTCAGCAGGAAAAGGTGCGTCCTACAGACCAGGCTGGCTTTCTGCTGACACAGAAATAGTGTTCAGGACCTGGTGAGACTCACTCCGGTCCAACCAGGATGTACACAACTCAGGCTCATCCCTTTTAAGTTCACTGCTTGCTAAATTACCAAAATAACAACTTTTTTATCCATACATTGCTTAGCTCCTTCCTAGCTCTGTTGAATAGAGTCAACTTCATTTGCAGTTAAGCTGGCATTTACTGCCCTGCTATCCATTTTGAGGAAGCACCTGGACACGTCTGGTGTGGACCAGGGCCCCACTAAGCCCACTATGAACAGAGAAAAGAGCTTGCATTCTTCCTGTAAAGGGATCTGTACAGACAGATGAGGTGGTACAGCCACCATGGTGAACAGGCACGTCATCTCTCCAACCTGCCAGCAACAATTTCACCCACTTGCAACTCACTATTTTTTATTGCTAAGAGTACAGCATTAAAATATTGTGGCTGGGAGCAGGACTGGTATGATGGGATTGTTTACCGGTTCCATCTGTTATTACTGCAGCAGATTTGCATTGCATTGGAGTTTAATATAGTAAAAATCATGGGTATATTTCAATAGCATGGAGCTGGGACTTACCACAAGGTCACCAACGCAGGGTTAGCTATGTTAGTGTCATTCCTCATGAATGTTTGTCCAAGCTGTTCATAAGCACCTTCAGCAATGAGGACACCACCACCACCTGCCCAGGCAATCTATTCCAGCGCTTACAGCAACCTTGCTGCTACAAGTGCTTTCTAATATCTAGCCTGAATTGTCCTTGTTGCAATTTAAACCCATTTCTTCTTGTTCTATCTGCCTGGCTGGGGAGTACAGTGTTTTCTCTGTCCTTATAACCCATGTTTTCAGGACCTTTGATTATTAATAATGTCCTCTCTCTGTTTTTTCATATCTTTTTGAAGTCCAGTGCTCAAACCTGGACACACTATTCATTTAATACTAAGGGGAAATGAACCTTACATTTATTTCATTTAACCTAATTCTACTGGCCATGTTTTGATTTTTGAGAAAGGTCTCATTCAGGATTTTTGAAACCTTGAGCTGGATAATGCTGATATCACCGTCAAAACAGCAGAAGCTGATGTCTAGCAGCTGTGAGGGAGAGGCAAGACCCGGGAAGAGCAAAATCATATCCCGCCCAACCTTTATCATCCATCTTCTGCAATAACCAAACATAGCTTCCACCCCAAACTTACTGAGCACAAGGCTTGCTGCTTCCTTCTGGGACAAGAAATCTTGCCAAAGGGAATGAGAAGCAAGTCATAGCCTGAATTAATTTACCTAATGCAAATCAGTGCTGTGGAGTGTAGCTAAGGAGTGCTTGTAACATTTTATTGTCTGAGCTGTAAAAAAGCACTTATTTGCCATGTAGCTACAATGACCGTAGCGCTCTCATAGCGTTACCTGATGAGATACATACACTCTAGATCATAGAAAATGGGAGTGTGTGTAAGACACCATAGATCTCCCATTCAACTCAAGAACTCAATCTCCAAGAACTTCGGTAAGTAGAGCATACTGTTACAGTGAATCACCAACAAGAATGGGGAAAGATCTTAGGAATTCCAGTTCTGTGCTAGGTCTTTACATGCAGACACACACACACACACACACACACACACACACACACCCCTGCACACCCCCACACGTACCTACATACTCTGCCCTTCCCAAACATCTTGGCGTTAGAAGGAGATATTTCTCTTCCAGCACAAGGACTTTTACTGGTAATTTATGTTTGTCTGCACAAGAATGTATCTGACCCAGCATTTTTCCAGCAAAATTCCCAGCACTAATATCAAATGGGAAGAACACTGGGACTCTTATCCAGTGTTATTATATATACAATAACATCAGTGTAAAGCTAGCTATGTGAAACATTACAGGTGACACAAATCGCATAATTTGCCATTTATACATCACAAAGTAGACACCTAGGACTCTTTCAAGTTGCATACTATTAAGTTTGTGATGCTTTCAGTAACAAATTCATAATGTGTGTGGATAGAGGAAAAAGAACAGTGAAGATGCTTTCAAATAATTTCAATGGTGAGTACAAATGAGAAATATTTACACCTTTACCTCCCTTCTCTCTCTTATGTGCCATACCATCTAGAGACATAGTCTACGGCAATGAGTAAGGGCATTAGAACAGCTGCTTTATAGTATCAGTTTGTGTGTACTTCCGTAGAACCCTGCAGTTAAAATGAATATGCTACTAGACTGTCAGATTATCCTCATAACTGGTTACAACAAGGTGACATGGGCAGGTTACCGTGATCAATACAGAATTCTCAGAGCAAAGTTACATATGTATAGTGGGTCCCACACAAAACAAATTCTTCCCTTGTTGCCCCTGTAATCCAGCTGCCTTTAATTCTAAATTGCCAGTTTCAAGAACAAAATGGAGCAGCATTTCTGTGGGCAGTCGATGTTTTTCCTCTTCTTCTCTGCAAATACAAGAACAGGCCACAGTTTTTGCTGAACTAGCTGTTTCCTTGCATAGCCAAGTCTTTATGTTTTCATTGGCAGGGCTATATTGCAGATTTTAGGAGCCACAAGAAGCAAATCATGCTTTAAATTCTGTAACATAAGCGTTAAATACTTCTGTGCTGAAATACACTGTGGGTGCAATTAGATGCTTTTGCCATACCCAAACAAGTAAACAGAGATCTTGGCTGTTCACCTAAGCCCATGAGCAAGCCTGCGCAGCATGGGGTTATTCATGCAGGGCTGCCTTGCAACATAAGCCAAGCCAGGAACAACTGAGGGTCTTTCTTACACTAACCTGGGAAGGCAGTAGATGGGTCAACCCTCCTCCACGCTCTTCCAGCAACAGGCTGAGCAGCAGCGCATAACCTCATTTTCCACCCCGGCAGAGAGAGATTCTGGGTTTGGTTGGGATGAGGCAAAGCCTCGTGCTAGTGCAGGACATGGGACTGTGGTTCTGATGAGTCAAGAGTTATGAACAGTGACATCTTAAAAATGAAATGTATGACACACGGCAGGTGTCCTTGCTATCACTTCAGTCACCTTTCCCTCCTTCCTCGTGGGCAACTCACATGGCTTGGTGAATTTGTTTCCTGGCCTGTTTCAGAGCCAGCTCAGATGGGGATTATAAAAGTTTCCAAAAATGTCATAATTCCAGGACAGGTTTTCATGGGCTCTAACTTACTGCCACTGAAATGAAAGTTGCCTGTATTCTCAAAATTCATGTTTCAAGGAGCCTCAGGTTCCTGTGCTCCTGAAAGAGGCCTGTTTTCCACCGTTTGGAACATCCTCCCTCCAAAAGGGAACCCTGTTGCAGGTTGGCTGTCCAAAGATTTGAGGTGCCCTAAAACTGCCTGTGGACATTTCAGCTGCAGTGTTGCCTTTTCTTGGGGAGGTCTCTATAAGGAGCAGGGTTTCGTCTATGCCCCCACACCCCATGGTGAAGCTCCTTCAGACATTGCCTTCCTTTTTGGTATGTTCCATTTTAGAGTGAAACATTCAACAAATATTTTAGGAACGTTGTCATAGATATTCTTATCTCCTTCCTCAGCAGAGGCAAATCATTTATAAACATTTCCAGCTTCACTCCCCTTTGCTTAGATTAACAAACTGACCAATACGTCACTGCTCGCGGTGATAAGCTTTACTGCAGTTCAGGACAGAGTAAAACACTCCTTGCGGGTATTATCAAACTGAAAGTCTGGTGGTTCATTACACAGTGTCTTTGTCTCTCTGTAACGCTGCTTCAACATGAGTCAGTTTCTGGCACTGAGTCATGTTGAGAGTGGTAACGAGTCACACACAAAAAAATATATGTTTTGCTTAACACTGAAAGCTATGCCATTGACGCTTCTGATATTTTCCCCGGCCTCACATAATCTAGTTTGGTTTCAGATTTTTTGAAAGGATCAGTAATCCCAGTTTCTTGTCTTAAGAGCTTATGAAATTTCACCTGTCCAAATAGGCAGTCACCTCCCCTTGCTTTTGAGGGGAGAGAAGAGATCCCGGAGAAGCTGGCTGCCATTTCACTACAAGCTATGTGGAAATGATGCAGCCCACTGGCAGGAAGTAGGCCATCTCCCTCTATGGCTTTCTGTGGCTACAACCTCACTAGGCTGTTGGACAGTGTTTCTTTTACTTCAGTATCCTCATTATAGAGGTCTCCTTCACTCCCAGCTGCCACTTCTGTTCTCTCTTTCCTATAATTTCGTGCCACAAGTTCAGACTTTGGGCTGTCAACCCAAGTGTGCATTAAAAAGTGTCGGTTATCACTGTCCGTAGAAGAATGTGTTCTGCCCTACACAGGAAAAGCTCACACAGAAGTAGAAACAGATATCTATTGTCCCAGATTATCATATAGTGCCCTTCTGCTGGCCTTGATGTCCAGAAGCTCTTCACCCTCCCATCCACCATCACCCAGTCTAGAAAAACCCTCAGCCTATATTCAGGACATTGTTGGAGCCGCTTGTATATCATCCCAGGATTTTCATACTCATCTGCTTACACATCCCGCAGATGTCACCTCATGGAGCCAGTCAGTTGTTCAACCTTTGGGAATGCCCAGAAGTTACTCAACAGCTGTAAGACAAGATGGACACTTATGAGAATCTCACCAAAGCTGATGTCTGACCTCCTGCTCAGCTCCTAGTGCTGTTCATTACCCTTTTTCTCATGTTCCCAAAAGAGGCACTTGAATAGGGTCAGATATTCCTCGTGTCCTGTCATACCAGGAATGCACACTTTTGTATTCCTTCCAGTCAGAAGGCAGCCTCTCGCAATGTAGAGATGATGTTTCTTATGTAGCCTGGTCTCTTTCTGGAAGTGCAGGACCCCAAGGTCACCTTAGTCCCCATCTCTTGGTCCAAGTACTCTCTGTGGAAAGAAGCCGGGATAAGACTGTCATTTCTTGTTGAGGTGCATAGCATGGTTTGTTTGGCTTTGTCAGTGGAATAGGGACACATCAGGCAGGTGTCCCAGAACATGGGTCATACAGACTACACCTGGTGCTACCCTGAAGGACTCAATAAAGCAGGGTCTCCTTAGCTTTCCCCTGAACAGTCAGTAGGCCCAGCTCGTGTAACGAGGGGTAATGTGTCATCGGTGAGACATAGTGGAAATCTGGTGAGTTTGCTTTTCAATGAACTGACAGGTGGATTGCAATAGTGCTCCTTTCAAGTGTTCTCTCTGAGACTGGATTTGGCAAGGCTCCAGAGAAACAACCACCCCTGCCCATAAAGGCTGGGTTAATAATAGGGCACGGAAAATGAGGAGCAAAGAGGGACTCAGAGAAAAATCTGAAGAGCACACCGAGAAGCTAAGCAAATTGTGGCAGAATATAGGTTGCTGAAGGCTTCTTTGGAAAGTGCGGATCTATAGAAGAGTCTCAAGGAGAAGAAGAGATGGTAGGAAATGCTGAGAAGTAGAAAAAGGTGTCATAGAGGAAAAGGGGGTTGTTTGGGGATCTAGAGAATCCCAATGTGGGAGATGAAATGAGGTGACCATTGGATAGATGTGAGAAGAGAAAAAGTGACAAGGATTGGGGAGGAAAACAGCATGAGGGTCCCCTCACCCTAGATATGAGTCAGGGACAAGGGGAGTCCCCCAGGTGCCAAAGAAGAAAGCTGCAAATCTGTAAGAATGTTTCAAGGTGAATTTTCACCTTCACTGTTCATGTACACTTTGAAGGTGAGCAACTCACTCTTAGAGGCTTGAGAAAGCAGAAGGTCAATACAACCAAAACGCTCTAACAGATATTTCTTTTTTTTTTTTTTTTTTTTAATGCTCACTGGTGTTTAGGTGATCTACCAATGCTGTGTTTGCCCTCCGGGATGTTGCCACTGTGCTGAACAAGAAACACTGTTAGATTAAGGAGATTAGACCCTGTCCTTGCCTCCCATGTCTCCTTCCATGCTAACCTCAACTGAAAATAGCACTTACCTCACAGGAGGAGGTAGCTTTGCTCTCTATACACAGTAGAGAGAGGGATAAGCGGAACTGAAATTCGACTTTCTGAGCTGTGGGTGCCCAGACGCCTTTTCAGAAGACCCGCATTCTTAGGTGGGGAGAGGTCCCCTTGAATTCAGGATAACATCCTTGCTCCTACAAGACCTCTGTGTGTAACTCACCCTTTCCCACTCTCACCGGTAGCTTTCAGTGGGAACTGTGGGTGCTGAGCCCAGGTAGGGTCAGCCCCATCTGACAGGACCCATGGTGAAGGCCCCAGTCTTAGGCTTCCACCATGTCCAAATGAGAGCCTACAGTCTCTAGCAACACGAGGCCAGCATCAGCCTAGGAAAGATGGTGTGCAAAGATTATCTTCAGTCTTACTGGCAGTGCCATCTGGCACGGATGCACATGTGGGAGATTAAACATGTAAAAGCCAGCAGCAGCAACAACAACAACAAACATTTTCATAATAGTTCTCTTTTTTTTTTTTGGAAGGAAAATACATTGACCATCATCTAATTTGGATTCATAAAGGAAACCTATTAATGAAAAGCTTCAAAGAACTGTCTCAGAACTTTTAATCAGTAGTTGCGTTTCAGCATGGAAAAAAGCAGAGGGGGCTGGGTGGTGGGATTTTTTGTTGTTTTTTGTTGTTTTTGTTTAAAGCGCCTGACTATTTGAAAGCAGGCTGGGCGAGGGAGCCCAGCGGGGAGCCTCTTCTCACCCACCTGGAGAAGAGGCCCCCTGAATTCTTGTTTTCATTAGCATGGGCCTCTTCGGCTCTTCAAAACCCTTTCCACTGGTTGCCAAGGCAACCTAGAACCGTATTGCGGCACATGGATGTTGCACATCAACTGGTGTGTTGCACTTAACTGAAATAAATAAGCAAATAAACATGAAAAATGGCCATGGGCCAAATAAGGGCATTGTCTTTTATCATGGCCATCTAACATTCATAGGGATTTCAAACACTCTACTAGGCGTATCAGCAAAGAGGTAGTTGATCAAAAAGGAAAATGCATGCACACGTACAGCCAGTTCTTTTCATTTTAATGGGTCTTCTTGCTTGAACAAGGTGAAAGGAATTGGGCCTAGAATATGCAGTCCCACTTGCAAGCCTTGAGTTACATTTTTGTGCCATTTCACAGCTTTCAGACAGGCCTGAGTTTTCAACAGGGTTCAGCTCCTGCTTCAGCATCAGGATAAGCAGCTATATTTTTCCACCAGGCCTGGCCACCATCCAGGGTACCTGTGGAGCTCATGAGTGCCGAAAAAGTAACCTCAACAGCAGATGTTGCTGGGATCCCACTGCTCCTGGACGCTCACCTGAGTCATTGCAGTGATTACCCCTTCAGATGAGGGAATATGAGTGAAGCCCACGGGCCTGAGGCCCTCGTTTCCAGACAACGTGAGCAGCTGACCTTGTGGAGAAGGGAAGGTGTCTGAGGAGATACCACAGGTGCCGTTTGCAAGAGAGAGTTGGCACCGGCAGCCGGGCTAGGGAGGAGGTGTGAGGGAGAGCAGCCTCAGCGGCCACCGCCGGCATACGGTCACTAGGGTTGAGGGAATAACGACTGAGAGACCCGTTCGGATGTGCTGAGAAGAGCCGACGAAACGCTTTGCGTCCCTGGGAATATTTGTTGCGGGTCCAGCTATATACAGCTGCAAAAATAGTTTTCATTTCAGCTCAGGAAGGGAGGTGCTGGCTGCAACTGCTGGCAGGGGAAGAGGGAAGGGAGTAGGGCTGAACGTGCTGCACCGAGCAGCGCCCGTCGCTCTCCGTGGGCCGTCCTAGCGGCTGCTGCTGGAGCGTGGCAGAGCCGGAGGAGCTCGGCGGAGGGAAGGCGGTGAGCTGCATGCGGGTGCTACTTGCCCCTGGGAAAATCGGTCAGGGTGTATGTGTGAGGCAGGGGAAGTTGGCAAAGAGGCCATGCGAGGCCTGGCTGTCCTCAGCGAGGGCGGTGGCAGGCTCCTGTTAGCTAGCGGGAAGGTGCAAGGTGCAGCGCAGCACCCTTTGGGAGAAGTTTTAATTGAATAATTATTGAAAGCGATCCCAGCCACCGAACACAGATCTGGAGTGCGGGGGCTTGCAGAGCTTGGATTCAGGTCTCAATTAATTTCCATCTTTAAATAAAACCTTCTGCTCCGCAGTTTAGAAACAAAACAAAGGGAAAACACAGCTTTGTGTTAGACAAAAAAACAAAGAACACAGCATGAGACGAAGCCTTCAGCGAGAGCAGTGTCCGAGCAGCTCTGCAGCCCAGCATCCCCAAGACCTGCAGCCACCCGACTCGCACCGAGCTTCCCGGGTGCCTCCGGCTGGCTGGGCCTTTCTGCCTCCTTCAGTGCTGTTGTGGAGCAAAAATCCCAGTGTGCAGCCTACTTGTCCCATTTGGGGTAGGCACTTCAAGTACATGCCCATGGCAGGCCGTCAAATTGTGGTCATTTTGGTTCTGTGTCTGTACGGCTTTTGCACACTGGCCAGACATACAGGCTCTCGCCCACTCACCAAGCCCCCTCAACTCTCTGCTGCAAGGCGGTAACATGCACCAAAGGGCTTTCTCCACCCCTTCAGCCCTCTGTGCATCCCGAGGCAGCCTCTGGCAGTGCCTCTGCTCGATTTTCTGAGAGGACTTGCAATGCTCGCAGCTCCTCTGGCCTGCCCTAGCATGGCACTTGTGTTATTTTAAGCTCCTAAGTGTTATTGTAATGTAGTCTTTCCAGATGCAAGGACTAAAAGGGATGCCGGTACCAAACACATGGGCATGCAGGCACGCGTATGTGTGTGTGCATTGAACACACTTGTACAGATAGGTGTGTGTTTTTGTATCTTATGTTAAATATTTATACATATACATTGATACACACATTTATATTTGTTTTATATGTTTATACTCAGGTATATAATGTCTTTCAAATGCATATGTGACTATCGTGTATAAAACATGCGAGGTATCTGTTGAGGACTAAGTCTTCAAATGATGCATTTGAGTTTAATTTATATTTTCATTTTATTTTACTTTTTATGTGAGCTGGAACCTGTTTATTTAAGACTTTCAAATATGTAGCTATATATAACATTGCTAAAATGACTGTAAACATCATTAAAAAATGTATCTTCCTGTGCAAGCCCTGTAACTAACTGTCACAGTCATAAATACACAAATGGAGATGCTACTCAATCGTGGGTATAGTACAAAAAATATTAATAACTATAAGAAACTCTGACTTGCCCAGAAAGAACCTGAAACTGATCACAGCAAATGCATTTCATGTAAGCCAAGGACTGGAAAACGGGTTTATATTGAGGACTCCAAAATACTTAGGAAGTTCTAGTCACAGCGAACTTGAAGTTCAGCGAACTTTAAAGCCTAAGATCTCAGAAGCAGAAAGAGTGAAAGGAAAGTGCTGTGAAACAACCAGCCATGTGGACCCTATTTGTTAGGTTGGTTTTGTTTTTACTAGTTGTGTCTTGCCTGAATCACCTGTGTTAGTTCCAAAGTGTGTTAACAAACTTAGGGAAAACCCTTGTCTCTCTCTCACATGTATGATGAGATCTACGTGGGCGTTATACTCCATCCATCCATTTATAATAACTCAAGTTCCTATGCAGTTCCCATTGCTGAGAGGTGTGATTGTATCATATTCTCTCACACAGCCATTAACAGTTTTCAGGATTCAGCACTGATTTGCTGATGCTTTCCCAGTTATTCATGCCTGAGCACAGGGAAGCAATCAGCATGCAGGGCAGGGTGATCCCTAGCCATTTCAGCCATTTCCTTGGAGGCGGGGACACAGAACTGACCCTACAGAAGAAGGGAAGCCAGGTCACCGGGAGACCAGGTCACTTGCTTGCAGTCACATAGATAGAGCAGAGAAATAAATCCAGTAGGCACTGTTAAAAATAAAAGTCTAAATCTCCTAGGCTCCTGCAGCAAACATGATTGTCCAGATCCTTGGATGGTGTAGATAGGTGTTTATTTATTATAGATAAATAAACTCATTAACTGCCCCAGAGCCTTGCTGATTTGCATCTGCTAAGGACGTGGTGCAGTGAACAAGGACAGACTCACGGCATATGTAACAGTACACCTCATTCTCCTCCCTGGATAACATCTATCAGGTTGAGGAAGGCTGTAATGATACATACTAGAGGATGTCCAGCATGATCTATGGAGTGGTTTAAATTGCATCAGACTTAGTGTGGCCTCTCACACTTTCCTGAATGGTGAAACTCAATAATTCTGAGCTACCGTAGCTCTGAAAAATTGTACCCGTAAATCTCTTTCTCATCTGGCTCATTGTGTTTCCAAGGATAATTGTGGTATGGCTGCATCTAATATGCACCCTGCAAAGTGTGTGGTTCAAAGAAGCAGACTTTGTTTTTTACACACTGTACATAAGCATTTCAGTTCACCTTTAAGGAACAAGCTTCATTTCACCAATCTGTTTTTCTGGTAGTACATCTGTTACGAAGTAAAAGGCATATGGGTCTGCTCTAAGGAAAAGCAAACTCTTTCTGGTAAGATCAGCTCCTCAAGCCTGATACCACCAATTTTTCTCTCATGAGATGAAACCCAGCCCAGTAAAGAGGAAAAGCAAAAGGCCTATGCACCACTTCATCCCCATTTAAACTCGACTGTGAGAAGAGGCAGGGGGAAGTGGAGGAAACCATATGTCAGCTGTCTGTAAAAGTATCAAATTAAGCTGATGATAAGTAATCTTTGCTCAGTGAATACTATGCTGTTGGTCTTAATTAGCTGCCTTTCAACATTAGGCACAAGAGTAAAGAACTGCAAGATTTGACAGTTTATTTACTGATCATTCCCTAGTTACGTTTTCCAGACTTTTTATGGAGGGGAGAGTGAGTATTCTTCAGTTCATATGACTGAGGCAGTATTTCCATAGATTGGACAGAGTAGATATGGATTAGTTTAAAGAACAAAAACAAAAACAGAAACAAAACCCCAGCCAAGATAAAAAACCAAATCACAGCCTTTGTTTCTGAGCTGGACATGCGGCAACATGAGGCAAATATTGAGTGAGAGAAAGAGGGAGAAGGCCTGCTTTCAGACTCTCCAGCACTGAGCCTTCCTGTTGAAGCCGACTACCAGCATGAGGAAGGCTGGTTTCCATGGGTAAGGCCGCGCAGAATGGGGCTTGGTTTCCCAGTGACAAAAGCGCTTCAAGAAACGGTGGTTTCAGTCCTGCTGTCCTTCATCCCATGACATCACCCTGTGCCAGGAGCCTCAGTGAAATCAATGGAGCAACTGAAGGATTAAGACACTCGATCAGCAATGCCTTTAAATATGCACTCAACTTAAAAATCTGAACAATCCCTTTGAATTCAATGACCGCACTCACGGAGTTAAAAATAAGCCTGCTGTTAAGTGCCTTCATCAGATCAAGGTCTAATTATTTACTCTACATGAGTAGTTCCAGAGGAACTTGGATCTTTGCTATTTGGGTTAGTAAACTTAAGGAAAAGAGCCTACACTCCTGATTTATGTAGTGGCAAATTGAAGCATACTTTAAAGGGGGAAGTGCTTTTAAAATCTTTTGGTGCAATAAAATTTATGTTAAACAAATTTAAAAAAAAAAAAAAAAGCAGAGAGAGAGTGTCTACAAAAATCCTCTGTGGACAGACAAGTTTTACCAGAGATCCCAAGGATGCTTTGAAGTGACATCTTAGGACAAGGCTTCTCTTTTTGGGGGGGTTTCATTTGCAGTGTGTTTTTGAGTTAGTCAGTTGCTACTTCTGAATGGCTTTGAAATGGATTTTCAATATGGAGGGGAGCTTAAATAAATAAACAAACAAAAACCAGGATTCCAAAGTTAGTTTCCAAGTGTCGATTCTGCCCTCTAAGCAAAATTAGTTCCAGTGCATAAAGCCTTTCCAAAGCCTTATGCTGCACATTATGTCCCTAAAATAGGGCTTACACGAGTTTGTGATCTGGGCTAGGTTGGTACCTACCCTTTGTGGAGAGGTGACATTTACTCAGTGAAATCAGAGCCACACCATGCAGCTGAAAACCTCTAGTTCACTTGCTGGGAATCCCTTCAGCTTCAGGAGGTCAGGTGCTTGGAGATCCCAGTCCAGGCAGCTGCCGAGCCTTGCAGCTCCAGGTCCATCCCTTTCGAGCAGAGCCACACCAGAGGAACCAAGCTCGCTTTATAGCAGCTGCAGCAGCAAGGAAATAGGGTTGAGTACAAAGCAGGCTTTAAGATGTATGACGCTTTTATACTTCCCCATTATGTTGGCCTCTCTGGTGGTAAGAATGATGGACAACAGCTGGATGTGCACCAAAAGAGCCCACTACATGGAAGAGCTCCTCAGTGGGTTAAAACGCCTCTTTGACTGTTTAGATCAACACCCCCAGGTCTGGTCCCAGCTGGATATTTCTCAGAACTATCCAGATGTCTTGTAGCCTGCAAAACCCGAGTAGACAGTCCCTGGAGGAATCATGCTCTTGGAAGCTCCAAGACTTCCTGTTTCTAATTGAACCGGAAATGTTGTAAGGACAGGTCTGCACATGATGTAGCAGTGCTTGCACTACTGGTCAAAAGTGTGGACCTGAAAGGGAAGAATGGAGGTAAGAAGAAAATGCCTTTAAAAGTTAATGAAATCTTTCATTTTATTAATTGAGTGAGCATTTGAAGCATATGTTTTATTCTTTCCTGGCTGGAGGCTTTCAGTTAGAGTTAGTTTGTCCCATCCTCACATGTTGAGGCTGGGATTCATCTCACAGCACACCAAACACTTTCAAGTTTCTAGCAGTGGCAGTGAAATACAGGCTCTCCAGAGGATGGTGCACATCTTAGGTGGGCTGAGCTGCCCTCAGGAGGTGCCTGTCTCTCTGCATTGACTATAATGGGGACCAAGAGCTGACAACACCCTGAACATAGCCACCTCAACTAAACGCTTGAGGTGTGATAGGAAGAATCCAGGCTTATACATACTTTTCCTCCCTCCAGGTAAAATTTCCCCTTGCATTGACCTTCTCGAAGGCAATCTCCAGAGCTCACAGAGCAAATGGGCACTGTACTGACCGTAGACTCGCACCCTGGGTGAGCTTCCCTTGGCAGTTTCAAAGGCATCTTCCAGGGTTTGCAACCCTTCAGTGAAACACTGGCACTACTAATACTCCTGATCATAAACTCCAGAGAACCCCAAGTCAGCTCTCGTACTCTGAGAATAGCTCCTAAACATAGGGGAGTTTTATAAATCTATTTGGCACTTCCATTAGTCAGGGCAGAAATACATTATTGTAAGTTGTCTAAGCATTTTTTCATCACTCACTGGCTGTGTCAAAATGTAGTCTAAGCAGTTATTACTGTATTTCTGATTAATATTATAACAGCCACTGGCTAATCACAGAGTTAGCAGTGAAAACGGCTCTAATCGTTATCTTTCTGGCTAAATAACTTCCCTGTTATTTGTTGTTTGCTGCAGATTTTGGCAGGTGGGGGTGCTCCTTTCTTCTAATGTTAAATGTGAGATTTTATCCTCAAAGGAGTGCTTATCTCAGAGCAAAATTGGCAAGGTTAAACACTATCTATAAAAAAACATTCAGCAGTGTGCCATGAAATGAATTACATAATATATCAGTCATCTACCTGGCTTTTGAAAAAGTGCAAATATGTGTTTGTTCAGTCTAGGTGAGTATTTTATGTTAGACTTCTTTTTCCATGAGGGTAAAAATGACCTTCGTTATTAGAAACTGAAGATATATTGAACTGAGTAGAATCAACATAGTTCCATTTCATTTACTCCCCACTAAAACTGAAAGAAGGGAAAATAGAGATTGAGTTTATTTTACTATATATTACCTCATTTGAACTTTAGTAAAGCATTAGCCACTAAGGAAAACCCTTCTCCCACCTCCCTTCCATAATCTCTTACAGATGGCATGTTAAGGAAATTGCCTTGACTTGATTGATTCTTTGCTACGTGGTTCAACCAACAGCCAGTGTGTTGCTGGGGAAATTTATGCTGCACTATACTTACAGAAAGGTAGCACTTTGACATGGCAGCTGTGTGTACCTTCACTGAAAATCTCTGACACTTTAAATCACAAATTAGTGTATTTTTCCCTTAGTCATTAGTAGATCTTCTCTTTGGGATCCCATTTTAAAAAGCTATATCATATCAATCTGAGTATTTTACAGAATGAAGGAAAACAGTATCTTGCTAAGATGGAAGGCCACAGGCCCGTAAGTAGTTGCTATATTCTACCAGGTCACCATAATTTACTATTTGTTCCTTTCCAGAAATACTTCCCTTATACCTATAAATGACTGGTATAAAATGACCAGTGTGTGATCCTGCATGCTACTAGCCTCTCACAACTGAACCATTAATCATTTGGAACTTCAGCCACTCCAAATTTAAATTTATTGTTAAAATGAAGAAATTAATGTACAATCTTTCTTGTCTTTATTTTGGTTTTAAGGTTAATTGCAGTTTGAAAAATCCTGGGGAGCATTTTCAGCTGGCATGAGCCATTCTAGCTCTAGTAAAGTCTACAGAGGTACACCCATTTATCCCAGCTTAGCAGCTGGCCCTCTGAATGTGAAAATCTACATTAACACCTATTTTATAGGTGATAATTGCTGCGTTAAGTGCTGCAAGCCCAGGATATTAGCACTCCTTCTGAGAAACTTCACAGTGGGTCAAATTCATCCCTATGCTGAGGAGCTGGCGCAAGTCCTTGAACAGATTTCATCTCCCATGGTTTTTCTCTGCCACATGACTCCCCTCCCTTCTTTGTCCCCTGTCCGTAATGATCCATTTCTTTCTTCCTAAAGGGGAGCACAGGGCACCACAGGAGATGAAACCCTAGCAAGGAGGCTAATGACAAAGTGGAATGAAAGTAGGAAGCATCCAAACTGAATGTCCTACAAGACACTTTGGAATCCATACAAATCCTTTGCCCTTTTCGGCCAAAATCTTTCAGATCTGGGATTGTTTTGAGAAGTTGAAAAGTCGTGAAAAATGTTGAATTCTCTACAACTCCTAGTTAACTTTTTCTGTGTAAAATAGCCTTATTCTTCAGCTAGCTGCAGAATCGTCTTTTGAAACAGGCTTAAAATATTACTGGCTCTCATGATGTCACAGAGTGTCCCACAGTATTTTTTGGTACTCTCCCAGAAACACCTGATCATGGGAAAATCTCAGTTCCCGTTTAAAAAATATAGTGTCGTTGTTCATAACTGGAAGGCTCAAAGGCCGAGATCTCTAACCTTCCTTCTAATTTATTTTGCTTCTGCTTCTCTGATATACATTCCCTTTTAAGCCAAGTTCATCTTTCCGAGGGTGCTTATTTTAGCTCATAATTTTTGACACTTTGGCCTAACAGTACCGTGCTTAAACTTTCAGGAGAGGGTTTAATTGGGATTGATGTGGTGCATGGGACTTGTACTGAAGCAGGCTGCAGGTGAACCAGGAGGCAACAGACAATCTGAGCCACAGTCCTTGATGTTAGTTGTTTGATATTTATCATATCCTGTTTGATGGATTTTGAGGTCTGAGCTTTATTTCCTGGATGCATTTCAATGGGATGGATTACAGTTCAACATTGCACTGGAGTACTTCTAACTGACATGTTTCTGCAAAATAAATATAATATATTAGCAGTATTAAATCTCCTAAGAGACTAATATGAAATTCTTCCACTCATCAGTCACATTATGCTACTAGTAAGAAGCATGGACGACCTAGCCTACTGTCAGGGCCAAATTCAAAGGCAGTATATGCAGCAGTGCAATTTAGACCTCTTGGCCTCGTTCCTTACCCCTTCTACGGAGCCCAGCACCGCAACAACTCACTAGCACTAGCAGGGAGTGCCTTCCAGTGTTGGATTTAAGGCCATTTTTACCCCCATCAGTTCCATCCATCATGCATTAAGTGAAGAGTGAGAAGAATTTTTGCATCCTTTTGATTAAGTGGTCCCTCACAGCTACAAGGCAAACCGTGGGTTGTTCCCAAGTACATCTGGGCAGCCACTGACTCCACTACAGGTCCAGCATTTCATTGGTGCTTCACAATTTGAACTCCATGCCCTTCAGCCATACCTGAAGTTTAGACCCCCAGAGAATTTCTCTTGGTTCTACTGATTTCACTAGCAAAATCCAAGACCAGAAGGAAATCCTTCAAGGCTAGTATATCTCCGATCACCCAGTGACTTCCAAATCTTTCCTCTTTCACTTACCTTCCATCTTTTACCTCCCCAATTGCCCTAGAGTTTGAGTGCCTAACACCAATGCATATTTCTCTCTGTCCCTTCTTTTAAGGAAAATGTTTTTTCTTTAGTTCTGCTAGATGGGGAACTGATCTACAGAGAGATTAAATAACTCCTTGCAAGCCACGTAATAATATAGTAGCTGAGCAGAAATTCTCCAAGGTACCGGTCTGCAAGCTTTAACGACCAAGCTATTCCTTCCTTCCCTCCTTTCTTATACAGTAGGTTTTTCTTCATGATCATTAGGTGCACACAGCCCTGCCTGCAAGAGCGGAGCTTTGCTGAAATCTGTGCATATGCGGGCATACCCTAATTAATTCCCCTATTCCACTGCCTGCACGAACTGAAGTCTCTCCATGCCATTATAAAAGGAAGGATTATTTTAAAACACTTTTTAAAGCAGCCTCACACAATGTAATGTAGCCTGGAGATAACAGAGGGGTTCGCAATTTGGCTCTTTGGTCACCTGTTGTGCCCTAGCATCACGGCCGATATGATGTATGTGATGTCGCATTATTGCCAGACCTCTGCAGTATCTCACTGCCCGTCAGGGTGAGTTCCAGATAGCATGAAGCTGGCTGGGTCTTGTTAAAATTGAGTTTATCTTCTGCTATTACTTTAACACTGCCTATTTGCAATGTTTAAACGAGACATGACATTGCACCACAACTTTCCCTGCACGGTTTTATTTCCCCCTTTCCCCAAGCCCCAGAGGACTTTGAAGAATAAGGGACCTGTTTCTGAGAGCTGGGCCTGCTGTGGGCTGTGATATCCATGTAGCATTAGATCATGTTAATGTTAGATATAATCCAGTACAAATCCTCTTAGTGTCACTGGCACTGTAAGGGTTGTTATAATTGCTCATAGCTTAAAACAATTTCGTAGCTTTTCTTCACTTCAGCGAGTCACTTCCAATTAGACCAAGGGAACTTTCTGAACCTGCAGAGGTGCTATTTAGGACACAGCCCCGTCCTGACAACATGCTGTCAGCCCTGCAGAGAAGCCGGGAAAATGTCCACTTTATTACAGAGACGTGACAAAAACAGAGTGAGAAGAGTAACATGTGTGCTCCAGTTTCTTTCAAAGTCTTTTGGAATCACCTCCTAAGGCGATTATTTTGTTCTGCCTGACACCGCTTTCTTGAGGCTGCGTGTCCTCATTCTGCATCGCCCTTTTTAAAAATCATGTTCCCATTTCAAAAAGTTAGAGGAAAGAGAGAGGAAAAGAAGAAGAAGAAACCAAGAGGCAGCAAATCTGAAACCACTTCCGATCGCTGCAGCGGGATGGGACGTCTGGAAGAGCACTCCGCAGGCGAGAAGCTCCTCTGCCCGGGAACACCGCTTTCAGGGTCTGAGCAGGACTGAAACGTGGCACAGGTCTCGGGCTAGCCTTTGGCTTGAGGGGAGGCAGGTTTTAAACCGGCATGGACAACCACAATCACCCAATTGTACAGGCAAAAAGGGCTGAAAAAGATAATCTTCAGCTGCAACCGGTGGTAGGCAACCAGCTGGCCTCCAGCCGTGTGGTCAGGGAGGGAAGCGTGGCTCCGGACGCTGGTTTCCCCATGCAGCAGAGCTGTGAGGGGTATCTCTAGGGACCTCGGGACGCTGTGGGCCATGGAAGCTGACTATGAATGTGACGTACACGCTGGGGAGCAAAACCATCACTGACACTGTGGCACCACCAAACTGCACCTCTTCTGCCCAGACGCCCTGCACTGACAGAAGAGTGCCTGGCAGGGGCAGGATGGCTCGCCTGCTCAGTTCTCACCAGGAACCAGCTGTGTGAGCACCGAAAGCAAAATGATGCTCCCCACCAGCCAGTTTAGATGCCGGTCTGTCTGATGCCATGCACATTTTCCCCTGGAGTGAGTTGATGCCAGTGCTGGCTTTATGTTCAAGGAGTAGGCAGCCAGAGAGAGCACCTGTGATATCTGGGTCTGCCTCCAGGACGACAAGAGAAACCTTCTGCTGCCACATCCTTGTTTTGCAAGGGGGACCATCGTAGCAGCCCTGTACACCGTATAAAATGTTGGCGGAAGCAATGACCATAAAAGTATCATGTGGCCACAGCAGTGGAGTGCACTTGTCAGAGACCAATTCAAGGCCAGTTTTTCAGTAGAAAGCAAGTACATGGAGGCTAAAGCTTTATTTCAAGCTGAAAGGATGATGTTTGAAATGGAGGTGCCTCTTTAGTGCATCCAAAACAGCGACGTGCCAAGACACCAGCTGATGATTGTTACACACAACAGCATGAGCCAGGACAGCGGTTCACCAAAGCCAAACCGGAGAAGTCTGTCTCCTCCAGTACTTTCCCCTAGTCTTGCTGCAAGCATCTACACACATAGACACACACACACACACACACACTCTCACACCCTTACCTGTCTGATAATGCTCTGTGCCAATTCAATCACTAACCAAAAAAAAAAACCAGAGGGGTTTCTGCCAAGCAAGTGAGCTGATTCAGTTCAGTGAAAGGTCCAGTGACACTGAAACTAGGATAAGGGAACAGAGGAGCTCGTGCACCTGGGAGCAGGAATAGAAATAGGGAGGAAGAGGTGTGGAGGAGAAGGGAGCAAAACTCCCCCCGTCCAGCAGAAGCAAGGGCTTAGAGTGGTCCAGCCATAACACATAATCACATGTTGAACAGCGCAAGCTATTCACAAGTGAGCAGGTACAAAGTAAACAAATGAGTCTGGGGTGTGAGATCCAGGAACAGAACAAAGATTTTTGCTTTCCTTTCTTCCTTTCTTCCTTCCTTCCTCCCTACCCGCCCACCCATAATAACAGAAACATGCAGGAGGAAATGAATTTCAGGAACTGGGTCTGAGGAGGAACATGCGTTCCTTGCTGCCTGTTGCTATGCTTGGCTCAGACGGGACGGACACACCTGGCCCTCCGAAGAGGCGCTATTTATACACCTCCTTCCCCACAGTGGTGTGATCCTCCCCTTCACTTCTTCCCCCGCCTTGTCTGCTGGTAACATGCCAGGATATGTGGACAAGAGCCCCTGATATCAGCTGGAGCAGGCAGTGACTAGCCTCAGACCGGCCGCTTAGTGCTGCCATCACACTAAGCAGCCAAGCCATCGCCTCCCTACATTGATTTTGCCTTTCCCACTGCAGCTTTACTTGGTGCACAAACATGGCCAATGTAGCTAAAAAGTAGTCACCTTCCATTCTCTCTCATCTGCCCATGGGAGCACAGGGGGGACCTGCTTTGTGGGTGCTCTTCCCTTGCAGCAGCTCTCATGACACTCCTCTTCTCTCTCAGCTCCATGGGGCTGGGGGTCCTCCCCAGCCCATGACCTCTCCCACCTACAGATGACTCAGTCAAGGTAAACCTCCCAGATGAGGATGCTTTGGGCGCATCATGATGGTTTTATTGCTGTGCAGCAAAAACGGGGCAGGCAACTCCATGTAAGAAAAAGGAGGAGTTAGGCAGAGGAATTCAGCTCAAGTGGAGTGGTGGAAAAGGAGCAGAAGAGAAGGTTAGCTTCATTCCTTCCTACAAAATAAGCTGGTTATGTGGAAGTAATACCTATTTCACCTATTCCACTAAACCTACTTTCCTGAAGTTAACAGAAGCTAGGCTTAGAGTTTTTTCGTGGCTGGCACCTGCGGGGAAGGCATTCATCGGGAAATGGAGCTGGGGCACAGTGTCAGCTGCGCTCCCTGTGCTAAGAGCTGGGCTGCTCTAGAGCTTCAGAAGAGCAAAGGTGGCGTAAAGCCAGTTTCACCCCTCTGCATTGCAGCTCGTCCAGAATCAGGACCTCGCCAGTGGAATTGCAAATCCTGCTTGCTATAGCAGCCATGAAAATTACCATGGGGGAAATTAGAGTGTAAACCTGCAGAGCCAGCAGCTATTCAGCAATATGCGCCTGTTCCTACCCTGTGGAACCTGCAAGGTGACCTCCCCATCAGTGAAAGAGAGCAGTTCAGTTTAATAAACCAAACTGGATGTTTCAATCACCTTGCTTTCTTCTTGCAGGGATATTTGGCACTGAAATGATAGTATAAAGAATAAGCCAGTAAATTAAAATGGCACAGCTCTATGATGTTGAGAGAGTCTACAGAGAGGAGCTCTGACTTACTGAGATACAGAGTGACCTCAGCTCCCGATAGCCTCTGCAAGGGCCTGAAAGCATGCCGTGATAGCCAACAAATCACACAGATTTTTGCACCTCTCTGGAGATTTTTCTCACAATTCCTACAGGACTTTGTTGACTTTGCAACAGAAAAGGTTCACTGTTCAGGAAAACAGTGATTTTTTTCTGTGAAGAGCTGGCTTTCTTAAGAGTTGTTAATGAGTGGGGGGAGGGAGCTTGAGGATGGCTATATAGTGAGGCTTTGATACTCATGTTTGCGTCACGTCTGTTTATATGAACTACCAGGCAAGGTGCCAGGCAAGGATGTCTTCGTATTTTCCTGTAACTCAGTCTTTTCCTTGTGAGATGCATCCTTCCCTCCCAGCTCCCAACATGTCACCAGCCATTGAGCATTTGATGACGTCTGCCCAGAGCATGATCTCTCCCACTGTTCCTCAGTCTCAGCTCTGTCCTCAGTCTCTGTAATCATATTTTATGCAAGACAAAGTCGAACATTAAAAAATATTTTTTTAAGTGGATCTGTCATTTACATTAAAACAGCAGCTGGCCCCTGTGGGGGCAGAAAGACATTATGATAAATGAGGACTGATTCTGTCCCTGTGATGTCACTGAAACTTACATTCAAATTCACTTGATAGAAACAAATGTGCTTAAACTACTGCAAATAGGAGAAGGCTGCTTCTGAAATTATTTCCATTTTCAAGGTCAGTAAGCAAAGAGTCAGCCCATGCTCCTTGGAGACAGCATCCAATCAGACGAAACTGTTCTCTTGTCAGCTTGCTGTTATCTGCATAGTCCTCCTCTGCTATTTGATGTGCCACGGGCTTCTTGTCACTTGACTGTGAGATAGTTTCATAATTTCTCTAGCTGACACCCTTAGTGTTCCCTCTTTCCTGGTGCAGAAATCCTCATGTCTTCTAGCAGCAAGGGGCTACATCTAAGCCAGCTCAGGTTCTTTCACATACTGGCATTGTGATATCATTTTACCTGGGCACATTTCATATACAGCTTATGACCTCTTTAACATTCTTCCTGGCAAATAAATGCATAAGATTTTAGTAGTCACTTGAATTCAATCCAGAGGAGAGTTATTAGGCTCCTAATGAGCTATGCAGTGCACATTCTCCATTGGCTAAATCTTGAGGTGCTTACTCAGGCAAATTGCCACCAAGGTTGAAGCTGTGCAAAGCCCTTCCAGATCTGGCCTCTTCAGAGTAACTAAAAGACTAAGCATCATTCACTTCAGTACCAAGAAAGGAACACCAGCATATCTCACTGGCCAACTCACAGCCTCTGAACTCCCTTCCCTTAACCCTCCAGCCCTAACTACGGAAAGAAAGGAGAGGAAACATAGACAGGGAACCTGGCATAATGTTCCCACAGCTGTCAGTGCCACCCTCTGCTTAACTTTGTGCGGCCCTGGAGCTGCAATGGCATAGTTTAAAGGAAGGAAATATCTCCTCATGCATTGCTGGAAAACGTCAGGTTGGTCAGTAAGCGGTCTGCCCTCACCAACCCATCCAGAGAAGGGTTGCAAAGTCCCGGTTTGACCGGGAACCAAAAGCAGTGTGAACACCCTGACTCTGGTGTGGGGCAATGAGTGTGTGTGCGTGTGTGGGTGTGAGTGTTTGGACAGTAGGGAAACAGCACCTGCATCCCATGGGGCTGAGGGCAGAATTTCCTATGGATCACTAAATGACTGCAGTGCCTTGCAGCTCTGTTGTGGCTCTCCTCTCACAGAAAAGGAAGCGCTGAGAGAGGGATGGGAATGGCTCTGGCTGGGAGAGAGAATGAGTGATGACAAGCTGGCCTAGGATGAATCTCAGACTGACTTCATCTTCCCCCTGCAAGAATGCTCCTCTCCCACCTAACTTCGGCAACATGAAAGCTGGGTGTCTGGTCTCAGCTAGTCAGCTAGGCTCTTCCATAGCCAGTGGTGAGAGAAGACCACTTCAAGGGGTAGTTTAGCCTCCCTGCCATCTAAATCACATGTCTTCTAATGAGATGGATTGACCCCAGAAGATGCCTCTCTCTACCTCCGTTGATTATGAAGGGAGGCTACAGCAGTAGTTTAGACTAGATGCTTAGCTTTTAGACCGCTAATGTTATACAAGTTGAATCGTTCGCTACACTGCAAACAGTTTGCCACCATTTTGGTCTATTTTGGTCTGTTTCCACCGTGCAAATACCCTGATGTGTTCATTTGACCTTGGGTCCCCTGCCTGTTTTTATATCAACCAACAGAAAGCAACTCCAAACCCCGCAATGCCATAAACTGGACAGTTAAAGGAATCCCTCCTCCTCCAAGGTTAGCCTCTTCCCTGCAAATTCCTGTTGCACGTTGTCAGACCCCACACTGCCCATGCATTGCACACATTGGCTGCAAAGCCTAGCCTCAAGGCCCTTACCCCTTGGCTGACCATTATTGCTCCCAAAAACCATGTGGGTTTGACTGGAAGTGGCACCTTTGCCTGGTGGGCAGAGTGGACATCAAGTGGAAGCCAGCCACGGCTGAGGGCTGAGAGCAGCAGGCTGAAATGCCACAGGGAGCTGCAAGGTGAATTGCTTTAGAGTAACTCATTGGGGAAGGATTTTACATACCATAGTCATAAGCAGACTGCTTAGAAATCCTAAAAGGCAGAAAAGTCTTAAAGCAGTATAGCCAAAACCCTCGGTTTTGTAAGCAACCCCTACTGGTTTATTTCATTAAAAACGAGGCAGTGTTATTTATGTAACATGGAGACAGGAGAGTCCAGAAGAGAATGAGTCACTAGTCATGTTTAACAAAAACAGAAAGAACTACAGTAAAAGCTCAACTTTTATGCTTAGAATCTTTTATGATATTATAAGGGACTCGGTCTCTAGTGGATGTGTCTCAAGAAGTGATGAGAAAGATACCTTGTGTGTTGACAGGCCTGCAAAGGTCTTGACAAGCCTGCAAAGGTCTACAAACAAGGAAACAAACTGAAACATTTCATTCTTCTATTCAGCCACACTTATGGAACTGTTTTAATATGAACAGATATTAAGGAGAAGTGATTTCTCTTAAGTTTACTTGACAACATGTTTCTATTAATATCATACTATATTTCTGTATTGTGTATAGGTGTACGTATAGCATGCATGTGGAGCAGAAGTAGCCTCTCTATATATCACAACTTTATGTATGGTATAAACATGATAGACAGTATAAAATTTTCTGCATACTGTTCAGTAGTATGCTGTATATCAATTTAGTGCCATATAGGGGTTATGTTTTACTATAAGATATAGTAAGACCTAATCTTTCATAGTTCACATAAGTAAAATCTACAGGAAATAAAACAGTGAATCAAGAAGACAAACTAGAAGAAACATTCAAGAGTACAGACATAGGACGTTCAAGACGATTATCCACCCAGGGTATCATCAAAGGCATGGCAGGAGCAAGGGTATTTTTAAACAGTGGTTTGGGGAAGCTTTTGATAAGTAGAATAACATCTCCATGGATATATACCTTTACATATTCTTTTACGAATTTCAAAAGCATCTTGCAAAACCCAGAGGGTACGCACATGTGATCCAGCTGCAGAACTGGAGGCACGTTCAGGTGCTGATTCGTTGCTGATATTGCTGAGGTGGCCTTGCAGGTGGCTTTGCACGCCCCTTGAAGCCGATGGGGGTTATATAAATACAGCGGTCCCTGGCAATGTGGCTGTCTAGGGAATATACAAGAAATTAGAAGAGTTATTAATATACTGTAATGTGACTGTGGCATTACTGTAATAGCAGTGATTATAATAATTATTAATAATATCCTGAAGATATTATTAAGGAGAGAGAAAGTTTGCTCCAGCCTGTTTTTCTTTCTTTAAACAGGAAGCAACAGTTAGTCTAAAAAGTGATAAGACTGGTTTGTCTTATCCCTTGCATGTCACAATTTTGAAAGAGCGACTATAAAGTCTGAGGTGAACTTTGCATTTTGTTGCCATAACTAGTTTCCTCCTGTACTCACTCACTCTGTCATTTTATCACTTCGACCAAATCATGGGCTACTGAAAATCTAGGTGAGTTCTAGTCAAATAGTAAAAACAAATAAATGGGTATATAAACACTTCTGTGAGTAAAAGAACCAAATTTAGCTTTCTTGGGCTTCTAGGAAGCCATGTTGATCATTTTTCTTGAGTACTCAGAAACCGGTTGGCATTTATGGAAATGTTCATGGATCCTGAACCTCTCACTAATTTTTGAAGAAATGCTTGCTACGTTTGGTGAGCTAACAAATTCTCAAAATGTTCATCCATTTGGAACCATCCAGGTTCCAAAGATGAAGTCCTGCGGCATGTATGCTCACTTATAGCCTAAGACTAAGAGTACCAGACTTTGGCTCAGCACCTGAAGATTTGATGTGAGTGCTTGTATGCAAGCAGTAAGCTATTTATTTCTTCAGTCGGTATAGGTGCAATGCCAGTTGCTTCAGCTGTGATAGGTACAATACCAGTGAAATCAGTATTTCAAACAAGTGGAGGATCCCACCTACTGGTATCTTTACGGAAATCATGACTGGCCACAAATGATTCATGTGCCAAAGTGGCTAAATTCACACTGAACCTTAACTAAAATAGTTGGCACTGCTGGAATTCAAAGTGAATTACTGCTCTTCGGAGTCCTGCAATAATTTAACTTCCTTTTCCTCCTCAGAAAGACCTATCTATTTCCATGAATTTCTGTTTTAAAGAGTTTGATTCATGAGCTAATGTGATTTTAAGAAAAAAGAGAGAATATATAACTATTCCTGGTTTTCCTATAATTTCTCTAGAAACATTTCTGTGGATCATTGCAGCTTTAATTCAGAATTGTATTGACTGATTTCTTTCTGCATCCTGAGGAGTTGCTAAGCAACATGGATTCTCTCCTGCCATGCATTTGTCAAGACAGAAAAAAGTGGGAAGAAATAGAAAAAGATTCACCTTCTCTAATATATCTATCAAACCACAGAGTAGCATTTATTTCAGTCTCACCTGAAGTTATACTATTTGTATATTATTCGCGTTCTCAGTGCTGTGGCTGGTTCTAAAGTCTAAGTTCAAAACCAAAAGAAGGAGCAATTTCTACTCTCTTTCACAAGGTGCTGTCGGACTGTGACTATCACCTACGAGTCTGTCCTTAGCCAATGGCTTGTAAATCTGTCCACTTCTTCTGCTAAATTCTTAGGTTCTTCTTCTCATGAAGAGCAAAGGGATGGTAAATGAGAGCTCAGCTGTCCTCAGCATGCAGTGGTCCTTGGAGGTCTCTAGAAGAGGGGGGCAACTCCCTGTAGCCAGTTCAGCCTGGCCACCTGCGTGCTGACATGTGGGCCTTACAGACACCGTATCTTTTGGCTGTGGGCTGCTGCAGTAATAAGAACAATCAAATAGGGCTTTGCAGTCCCCTGCCACTTACCACGGTATACATGGTACATACCACTATAAGGTCTGTCAGAAGCCTGCATGTCGTCACCAAACGCATTTAAAAAATAGATATTCCATTTTAACATCTAACACATCCTCCAGGAATGTGGCCACCAAGGTTTATGGATTCGTTTATTTTCTTTGCTTTTTGACAAAACGATTCTTTGCTCGGTGTTCCCCACTATGCTGTAGGTTGTGTCCCTCTCCTTAGGCAGGCAAGGTGGTATTTGCCATCTGGCTAATATTGCTCTTGCTGTCCCAGGGTTATACTGCAAATAGAACTTAGAGGCAGTAAAGATATACTTTTTTGTTGCTGAAAGATTCAGATATAACTTGGATTATAGAGAGGCGAAGCCAAATTTTATAGTCTACTGCACTAAGGAAAACTAGGAGAAAATCTATTGACCTTAATGTCTTGATGCTATGTATAGTCAATGAAGTCATTCCTAATTCACTATGGTATAACTGAGAAACAGAATCTGGACCTATTTACTGCACTTTAAAGCCAGATATTTTGCTCTCAGATACATCTATTTGTAACTTCAGTTGACAACATATATCTGAGGGCTCTTAAACCGAAGAGCAGAAAAGGGTTATTGATCGACTTTCCTCCTGTTGTTCATAAAGTATGGTAAGTTTTGTTTCTCCCAAACAACCTTTTGGGGGCCAAAACCAGCAGCTCCATTTGCTCATTCTGAAATAAAAATCTCACTAAATTTAAATAGAAAATTTTAAAAACTCCATTTATATTTCAGTTGGTGGTCATGGCCCATTGTATTTTGTGTGACAGTTTAACTACCAGAGCTGGATTATAGCTTAGAAATTCATTCACGTTATTAAATTAATTTATTTTGCATGTATTTATAGCTCTTAATAACCACTTCATATGGCTAGTCTCATGCAGAGTTTTATTGGCAGATGCACTGCTAAAACAATTGTTTTCAATTATATATTGGGAGATTGATGATGGTATACTTTTAATGTATAATCACAAATATGTACATCAAGCCTCTAATTACAGAAATTATCCTAAAGCAAATCAGGAAGCGAGAGCGTTATGTGTGGCCTTATGTGCTAGGCCAAAAGAACTTGAACTTCATACCTCACCCCTCCCTATAGTATGGTGGACAAGACTCATCCAATTTCTGTGCAGTTCGGTGAATATTTCAGTATACTCTGGAATGCTTCAGTGTGCAGGATGCCTTCACAAATTCCCCAGTCTGAGGACTGTAAAAGGATTGAATGGGTGTACAGTCCAAACGCAGTAACTCTGCACACCGGGAAACTCCACTCCCAGTGAATGACAAAAATTTCAGACCTGAAAATTTGCATATATTTTCTACAAGCTCAGTTCCCTTTTTAACTTTCGAAATATAATTGTGACATGCAGCTCCAAAACCTGCTGGCTGTGTAGTTCAGTTTACAAATCTAGCCCAAACTTCTGTGCTTGTGAGCACTCTGTTGTCAGTAGGACCATGCATGTGAATAAAGCTTATGAAAATGATTTTAGGATCAGGCCCTATTTAATTAAAGCTATTAACATCTCTTTTATTCCTTCGTTTTTCACCTACACTGACCTGGGCTATAGTCTGGGTCATAATCTGTGTGTGTGCACGTATGTATGCATATTTTGTGAAACTGCTGTAATAAAGATCCTTTCCACAGCACAATAACTTCTTTAGACCCATATTTTGGTAACTTAGCAAATGAAAGATGCAAACCATATGGTTACCATAGTAGATTTTTAAAAATACCCTGATATCCACATACACATACTTATATGCATATGTGTATGTGTATGTGTATGTACATGTATGTATGCGTACATACAAACCTACCTATTGGTATGTAGACTCACCAGGATATCAGGAATTCAGGTTGTGCCCGGATACCGTGTTTTGCTTTTTGGATACCTCTGTAGCTGACAGATGCATAGCAGCATAAGCAAGCCGTTTCTTATCGCCTCTGATATCAAGGTGGTTCTTGTTGTTATTTATCCCACTTGGAATAAACTGTGTTCAGTAAATGGGCCCCACTAGAATAGGTTTAGATAAGGATGCACTGTGAAGAACTAAAATCTTCACATTTAAAATAAACATTGCATTGTTTTGGGCAATTTGAGCCCAAATGCATTAGGCATGTGTCTCTGCTCTCTTTGTTTGTGACAGTACAGCTGCAGCCTTGAGTAATGGTTGCTTTGGTTGCCCTGGTATGTGTAGTGTTTGACCACTGTGTGAGGCTAGATTCAAAGTCCTTTGAAGTCAGTGGGAGTATTTTCACAGAAGTTGCTGGGCTTTGCGTTTGCTTGATGTGGAATTACATTCAGAACCGAGCCGGAGAAGGAGAGTGCCACACCACTGCCATGCAAACGGATGTCACCTCAAGCATAAAACCCACGGCCAACGCCACATGGAAGCCAAAGGAATGTTCGTCATGGAAATTTCCCAGAAGACATGGCGTTTTTTTTCCATACTTTTGGTCTTAGTGATTTAGTGTTGCAACAACTAACAAAAGAACAAAGTAGCTTGTATATGTTGAAGAGGGGACAAGCTGAGGAAGGAAATGTTGGATCCTCTTCATCTCTCTCTGTGATGGAAATAACATGTCTGACTTTGCTCTGTGACCCTCCTGAGCATTTCCTTTGGAAAACAGAATTCACCTGGTACCTACAGGGACTGCAGCCTTCCATTCCCAGCCACCCAAGACAGCTCTTCTGTAATCTTTTGACATATTCCCCAGGAGGGCCTTGCTCCTCCTACTCCATCAGAATTCAGGCTCAGTCTTTGGGCTTCCTTTTCTCTCACAACCTGTCTTATCTGTGACCTTGTTTTTCCCTATACACCCCCTGAGTCTCCCATCTTTTGTCTGCACCCCCTTCTCTTCCAGATGTACTTTCTACTCCTGCATTTCTTCTGGGGTCACCCCGTAGCTCAGGTGCCCTCCTCAGCCTGAGGAAGCTCTTGTCCCTTGACAGGTACTTGCAGAGGTGTCAAATTATTAAAGAACAATTTAACCTTTCTGCTTCCTCTTGACTGCTGGAGATGCATCATCCTTTCTACGGACTGCCCTTTAGTCTACGGACTAAAGAAGGAAGACCCGTGGTGGCCTTGAGCTGCTGGAGTGCTGCACACACAGAGTGCACTACCACTGCAAACCGATATGCCTTCCCAGAGCGTGCTGTCTGGGGGGAAATCATCAGCAAAACTCATTGTAGGTGCTCCTAGGTTTTGACCAGTGTTTGATCATGAAACCTTTTTGTATAGCCTGACAGAGAGAGCTGGTGGTACCTGCTGGGTCCTGGAAGAGGTGCAGAGGTGAGCATTTCCCCTCTGACTGTGAGGATTTCCCTTTGCTGTTATCAGAAAACACCGTAAGAAGTTAGCAAGTAGCAGGAGCTGGGTTCCCAGCTCATGCAAAGCTGTCTAGTCCTTTGGCTTCAATGCAATGGCCACAGTCCACATCAGCAGAGGAAACTGAGTGAGCACGGTTCATCTGATAAGCAAAGCTGATCCCTGACCACAGTGGGCGAAACATGTCTCTGTTAATAGCTGTCGTGGCTGAGCTGCTATGCCTTATACTCTGGGCACAAGCTAAAGGAGGGGATGTCTGTGAACTTCACCTCTGACATCGGGAAGCCAGAGAGAGATTATGTGCAGTATAACTTTGCTCTACAAATGCAGATTTCTTGGCTTATTATACTGATGAGTTACACTTGTGATTTGATGCCGCCATCAACACACTTTGCTTTTAGATTGCCTTTAAATGCTTCAGTCTTTTAATTAAGGGGAAAAAAAAAGAGAGAGACCTCTGTCAATTTTTGTGGCATTCGACTGCCATTTTGATGCCAATTACTGTGTGTAGATCTCGGTAAGAAGGTGGTTTTCTGGGCACTTTTACTTCCCTGAGAACACGGTTT
Organism: Struthio camelus; assembly: GCF_040807025.1. Taxonomy (NCBI): domain Eukaryota; kingdom Metazoa; phylum Chordata; class Aves; order Struthioniformes; family Struthionidae; genus Struthio; species Struthio camelus. The sequence continues at coordinate 51,289,218 of NC_090943.1, forward strand.
GTCATTATACCGTTACAAATGACAAGAGCATCTGACAATATTGGCAATTGTCAATACCAATACAACAGGCAATAATGCTAGGTATATGCTACACTCTTAGAAAAGGTTTGGGTTTCAGGGACCTGGGCTCGGTAAAATCATTAGTTAGGGGGTTAGGCTGAGGTGAGAGCAAATGAGTGAAATATTTCAGAAAAGGAAAGCAAAGCTGATAGGAGGCTTCATTCAGCTCTTTCCTTGGTTACCTTTGGAGCTGTAGCATTTCCACCTGCACTGGTCTGCCCTCGCAGTGTGCAACACAGGACTCCCGGTAACGCGGCAGGTCTTACAAGAAAGAGAAGAACAGATCTGCCAGCAGACCTCTGCTGCACTCCTGCCTGAGCATTGCTTGAGCTGAGAGTGCTCAAGCTGACCCCAGCGCTCAGCATTGCGGTAGCAAGCTCACTCTGAAGTGGGCTAACCATTCATGCGCACTCTGGCTTTGGGTTTGTCTCTGCCAGTCTGGCACCTCTGCCAGTCTAGGCGCTTCTGGAGAAAGGAGGTGTTCCTGTTGCACGGAGGGGTCCCAACCAGCATGTCCTTGCTGGGGCTTGGAGTGGCCACTCACGTGACCAGCCTGTACTCCTGTCATGAGTCCCACTGACCTTGGCGTGGTCACGCTCGTGAGGAATTACAACTCACTCTGCAAGTATTTAGCTTGGTCATTGAATTTACTCCCATTCTGGAGGGACAATGACGGAGTGGAAGCGCTTTGTTTTGTGGGTGGCTTCAATGATGCCAAATTTTGGCCACCAAGACGCTGTTAGTGTCAGCCCTACCTGGTTTATAATGGATGGGTGGAAGAACAAAGTTTGAACTAACTAATTCCCAGGGTGCATTTACTCCATCGCGCCACGTTATCTCCCATATTCAGCCATTTATTCTTTAAACCTTGTTTCAGGTAGTTCATAAAATATTAATGTGAGAGATCCCAGAAATTTCTCTTTTTTGCTGTAACTAAGAATGATGAAAATGCTTCTTCTCAAGCAGTGCTTTCTTTTGTAAGAGAAATATTTTATCTAGCTACTGAGACAATAATTTCTGTTTTCAAGAACAGGAAGAAAAGTATAAACAATGTGCAGTCCAAACAAATAATACAGAAGATTTGCCAACCATGTTCCTAAACGCACATATACAATGTCTGTGAACAAAACTGCCACAGCCCATGATTCCTGGCATTTAGAGCCTTCTTACCATTTATTTTAGGTTTAAGATTAATGAAAGATTAATAATGATAAAGACCTACTTCTTGTTCTGAGCAGTCCTAGGATCTATTGCAATTTATAAACTATCCGCAGTGATTGCTGCAGAAGAACAGAAGAAACCAGAGCAGAGGATGCAGGGTATGAGGAGGATGTGGTCTTTCGGGCAAAAGTCCCCTCTGAGATCTCTGGCACACTTTCCACCTCCCTCAATTGCTTCTCTCAATTGCAGTGCACGTTTTGCACATGCAGTGCAAGCAGAGTCTGCAGTGGGGAAAAAAAAGAGGAGGATTCGCCCAAAGAGCAGTGCTGCAGGGCTCTGGTGGATGAGCCATAGCAAATCACGCTGTGGGGTATAAGCTGTCCCAGCCCCTGGCCGTCCCCACCCTGCGGCAAGAAGGTATCAACCCCGCAGCAGCAGCAGCGCAAGGGCGCGCGTGCCTGCATTGCAGCCACTGCAGCCCAGCCCCAGCATGTGAGTGCAAACTGCAGAGGGGGGTGAGCTTGTGCTGAGATGCCAGGCTGTGAGCTAGAGCACCAGTGGGACGGGGATTGACTTTTTCAGAGCAGTAATCCCGGCAGAAGGGCAGTCGTGAGCCACAAGGATGCAGACACTGCTACTGAAACTGTCTGAGCAGTGAGTGGAAGCTGAAACCCTCCTGTGCTCTTCCTTCCGCTGAATTTGGCTCCAGCAGGAGGTTCCTACTCTAACAGGGCTGCCCACATTTTTTTGGGCATGGCCCACTCCTAGTTGTTAGGGGGAGAGCCAAATGCAAGAAGACAGCCTCACATGCAAAGCTTGCGATGTGTAAACCAGGGCCCGCTGCCCAATCACAGCAGTGGCGCGCGTTGCAGCCTGCACAGACCCTTCTGGTCCACGCCAAATTTTGCAGTCGATGTGCTCGGTATTGCCCTTCCCTGTACATGGGTTTGGGACCACTTTTGCCACACTGGTTTGAAACTCACTGAACTGTAATAGGACTTAGCATCTAAGGGCATCCACAGCACTATTTGCACTGGTTGGACCCCAGCCATAAAAGAAAATCACAGCCCTGCATGAAATGGGTCAGTACAAAAACCTGCGTGTGGATCCCAGCTTAGAACATGTTCCTGTCCTTTCACTGAATATTTTTATCTTATTCTCCATTGCTGGCTCCATTCCTGTTTATCTGCTGCAGATAAGAATAGGCTGGCTTAGCAAACCTAGGCCACATCCTGAGGGCAGCCTACCCGGCAGTGCGGGCTGGACCGGCAATCAGCCGTGGACTGGCTGTGTGCCGGGAGCATGTCGGCGCCCTGCCTGCCCCGGCAAGGCTCAGCCCTCGGCACAAGGCCTTGCACAGCTCACCGGGAGTGAGAGAAAGGGCTTTCCACAAAAATCAAGCATTTTAATTGGGAGATGGAAATGCCAGAAGGGGAACGGGAAGCTCTGGTTTTCACCTTATTAATTGCCGCAGATAGCATTTGCCTGGTGGGGTCCATGATCTCCTGCTCACAGCGCTGGGTGAGTGGCGGGGCTGTTTTCTGGTCTGGATGGCGAGCCGAGGAGGAGGTCCGTCCATCCGGGGCGAGAAGCCTCCACTGCACGGCTCCCCAGCTGCTGCTTGCCTGCCTCTGCACGGCGAGCCAGCTCCGCCGCATTTCCCACCTCCTCCTGGGCACAGGCAGCACTCGGACCGTCTCGGACCTCGAGGAAGCGGATTTTGCCAAGCAAGCAGGGTATTTTCTGAGCACGGCCCTGCTGGACCACAGACCGCGGAGCCGGGGCCCAGGTCCTTCCTGTGCCTGGGATCTGCCCTTTGCTGCTTTCTGTGTGACTTGACACAGTGAGCATAATTCGCATTTCTGTCATGCCACCGAGCAGGGAAGTTAGCGCTCTTTTATGGACATCGTTTATGGAGTTTCCTGGCGCTCAGAGATAACAATGTTAACGTCCTTGGCTCCTGGGGAGGGGTGATAGCCGGAGAGACACCTAAGTTTATTCAGTGAGTTGAGGTTTGGGGGAGAAATCAGAGCAACTCATCTGAGATGGGAAGGTTTGGGTTTGTTTAAAGACCAGAGAAGAGAGGAAGAGGATTGTTTAAAAAATAACTAAGAAATAAAAACTAAAAATAAAATTTAAAAAATGAGAAAAAAAAAATCTCATCTTGTGATTGATTAAAGTTGCTCAAGCAGTCCTGGAGGATTCTCAACAGAGGCATGAAAACTAAGGGAAGGTAGGCAAGCAATCCTTCTGAGCTCATTGGAAAATTGATCCCTGTTCTCAGCTATCATTTACGTATCTATAATAAATATTGACTTCTGCCCTACCACAGGACGCACCTAAGTGCTCCAGACATGTGTCTTTTTGCAGACATTACGATCTGTGTCTTTTACTCTCTGTACCGGTCTCATTATAAATGATGAGCCAATAAATACTCTTGGAAAAGTTTTTACGATGTTTTAGTTGACATTTGGGAGCTTCAAAGAATCACACAGAGCTGCCTTCAATCTATAAGCACTGCTCTTCATTGATTAGGTGAGCTCATCGATTTCTAGCAAGATCAAAGATAGAAGACAACTGCTAGAGATTAAATATGGAAAAGACCTACCGGACCCATTTGCCAGTCACCTGCAATAGTATGAGATACTTTTCCCGTATAGGAGCCAACATAATTGCTTCCATTTTTAAACGATGCCAGTAATCGTCCGGACAGGTAGGGACAAGGTTTCTTCCTGTAGCCTGACAGCTCCCAGTGTCAGGAGGGAGCTCCTCTGCAATTCAGCCTGCTGCCGGCCTGGATGGGCTCATCCGCTTGCTTCAGCTCGTCCTCCGTATTGCTCCTCTCCTGCGCAGGGCTGCCCAGCTGAGCATCGTTTGACTCATCCCCTAATGAGGGGGGACCACCCACTTGCAGGAAATAGTGATGCCCATGGGGGAACATGAGCAGTTGTACTGGACTAAAGCAAAAGGGTCTACGATGCCGTCCTGAACAACAGCCAGCAGCCCATGCTTTAGCAAAGCACATAAAAGGGGTAAATAGAGAAAAACGACCCTTCCCCGGTGGCATCGGATGGTTTGTAGACACCTCCTGAGCTGGAGCTCATCGCTGGGGCTTTGAGTCTGGAAGCCTTCAACGGACCTTTTTCCCATGAGTTTGTCTTACTTCTTTTTGAACTCATTTGTAGTGAGTGTTCAGCCCAAATAGATGACATGCTTTTTGCCCGTACATTGTACTGCAGGCTCCTTTCCAATTTGCTGCCACGTGTTATCCAGTGTTTTGCTGAACTTCATTGCTGAGTATTTCCCTTTAGGTAACATCCGCATTTTGGGCTATTTTCATCAGCACTATTAACTAGCATTTTTCTAAATGAACATCCTTAACTGGATCAATTTGAAAGGATATTAATTTTCTGTCCATTTGTCCAATCCCCCATTCTCCCCACTGGGGTTCACAACCCCTCTGAATCTGAGTGGCATCAATGAATAAAATTAATACAGCGTATACATAGTCTCTCAGATCATTAGTGAGAATGTTAAACAAGATCAGGTCTAATATTGATCTCTGGAGCACCTAACTTTTCAGCTATTCCCTGTGTAACCATATTCATGACTAATGATGCTTTCTACAGTTAGGCAAATGAGAGAGGTTTTGGCTAACTGCCAGTCCCAAAAGTCAGGAGAAAGGAGAGGAGCTGTTTTCAATCATACTGAAGAAGAAAATTTTCAACATTTCTTGGTGAATCATGAAATCATATATATTCAGTTTGGATCAGATGGATCCTTACCTGAAATAGAAAGTTTCAGCTCACCTTCCAATGCTTTAAAGCTTGCTTCAGCTACACATTGGAGGGAAGGTTCTAAGCAAAGAATAGTTTTGAATCAGAAAATACAAATGCTGTGCTTCTCAGATGATTCAGTGGAATGTTTGGATTTTTTTAAGGGTGTTTATTTTTTCAAGACCAAACAGTTTGGGAAAACTCAGTCAGTAAGTGTGTGTGCTTACTGGCAAATCCACATTTTTCATCTATTCCTTTGACCACTGCCTACTAGAAAAAGAAAGTTTGAGTTGAAAAATGTTATCCATTGCTGATCATCTTACATCAGGTTTCCATTTCTTTTTGATTTAATTTCATTTTTAATATTTGAGGCATGTTAATGGAACAGCTAATTACAGTGATTTTTCTGAGTTAGGAAGCATTATTGCTTGCTGTTACAATTAATTACATTTACTGTAGCAATGCCTAGGAGTGCTTAACTGTGGCTGGGACCCTGTTGCTCTGGGCTCAGAACAAGCACAGAAAAGGAGGCAGCTTTTTTTGTCAAAAGAGTGAAGATAGACACTGACCGTAACAGACATAAAAAGTTAAACATTATGATAGGAGCAGATTTCACGTTTGGTTATCTCTGCCATTGTACTGCCTTGTAGTTTCCTTGAGTCAGGTGTAGGTAGAAAGGGATAAACTAGCTGGGAAGAAAGAATAAAGGATTGATGGTTAAGGAGTCTACATCGAGGGAGAGATTGCGGAGAGGTGCAGTATGAATGGAAGATGAGCTCAAGAAACTTAAGGAACCTGTGAGTCTGTGTATTCTTTTTTATATTTATTTCTAGAGACATAAAAACATGTTATTTCATTACTGATTTTATGTTTTATATGGATCTTAATTTTTATTTCAATTTAAAAAATAAGACATACAGATAACATTTATTCACTTTCTACCGATTCTGCGAATTGATGTTGGCTCTGTCTCTTGACTAGTGTCCCCCCGGCCCTGGTTTTATACAGCTTTGTTTCAGCTCACAGATTTTGGTTCTCTCTCGGGGTGGAAGGCGAACGGTCTGGGCTCCCCAAGCTGTACCCAGGATGGGAGCTGGCAGCCGGATCAAGAATTCAGAAGTGGCGCTACACCAGCTCTGCGCTCCCCGATACGCAGCACCACCGAGTCGAGAGCAGCCCCGAGGCTGCGTTACCACCTTTGCGGTTGGTAACGGCCCTTAGTCACTGACAGGCAAGAGCTGATGGGGACTGCTGCCACCTCTCGCCCACCCTCCCTGCCCAAATCCCCCTTCTGCCCGCAGTGTAGGAGCGACCTGGCACGTGGGCAGGGCAGCCTGCAACCTCACAGCCTCTTGCCAGCAAAACCTAAGGTACCTACATCATCACGTAAACTCATTCCTTCCAAAACCAATGCCACCAGACCCATCTTTCCCTGTTGCTCCTTATCCCCTCATATATGTCTACTCCTCTTCCTCCTTATTTTTCATTGATGCCCCAGTGGAGAGTTAATGGGGTAAGAGGCCTCAGGGAGAGAAAAACATAGGTAAGGATGCTGGAGCACTGTCCCAAAAGGCGGACCAGAGCTGCTGATGTATACCCAGAACAAGAGCCCTGAGCGTGTGCATGCAGAAGAAAGGGAGAGAGGAGATGCTTATTAGTCCGAATGGGAGCTGTGTGCATGGGGGAAGAGCACGCTGCGGCCCTGAGGATGTGAGGAAGATTTGCTAACTTTGCTTTCTACTGTTCAGGCAGATAAGGAAGGCTCTCAGTCTCCAATCATAAATCGGTATTATACAGTATACTCCCAAAGGCCATAATTACTTCCAGAAGCAGAAATTTGAATGACCCAGATAATTAGTTCAGTGCAGCTGGTCCAAAAATTATTTACATAAAAGCCAGTTTTACTTGAGGGGGGAGAAAAACAACCTTGCTGCCGAAAGCAAATGACCCAGTTAGCTTAGTGCAACGAGTCTGCAGAGGCTGTGCGCGAGCGGCCTGCACCATCATTTCCCCCCCCTCCCCCCCCACTTTCCAAAGGCAGACCCTGGCCTGCTGACCCGCAAAAGAGCCCCTCTCTGCACAAATATGTAGGAGAGCAGTGAAGAGACAGGAAAACTGCACGGACCTGACCTTGCGCTTTCTGCGAGAGCCGCTCTGGGGGAAATGCGAGGATCCACCCAGTCCAAAAGGCAACCCTTCGACCGCAAAGGCAGCAGCTCTTTCGCTTGGCTCCTTGCTCCCCCTTTCTTCCTCCCGAAGCCGGGCGCTTGGTTAGGTTCGGTGTAGGGAGCAGGGAGATGGATGAGGAGAAACGCAACCCCGGCTCCACGCTCCAAGAAAGCAAGAGGCAGGCCCTGAGCAGAAACCGAGCGGACAGAAAAGGGATACCGCTGCCCTGCCTCTTGCTCCCCTGCCCCTCAAAGAGCCCAGAGGGGTGACAACGAAGGGTGACTCCCTCAGGGCCCGGAGGCACCAGCACCTTGCGGAGGGACGTGTTGCGGCGGGGAGCTCTCGGCCCCAAAGGGCCGTCACACGTGCGCGGCCGGGGCGGCCGGAGCAGGGGACCCACGCAGCTGGAAACTAGTCATTGCCATGGTCTCGGCTCATTTCCAACCCAAGCGGATCCTTCGTCCGGCGTAGCACGGAGGTGGGCAACGGGAGGGAGAGCGGGGAGGGCGAAGGGCCCAGCGGCTGCGTGGCTAAGGCCTCGGCGGGGCCGGCGCTGCTAAACTGCTAGGTCCAAAAAAAGGATGTGCTTTCCAAAGGCGCTTGAACTTAAAAAGATTTGAGTGATTCACCCCTTTGCTGGTGACTCTGTCCCAGCTCCCTCCCCGTCATTGCACACCAAGGGGCACACAAACCATCGCCCGCTTAACTTCTACTGCTTATTTGTGGCTGGGTCCCGTGCGGACAAGCCGACGTGCGAATTCACAGCCTTGTGGCTTCCCTTAGACCGAGGTGTCCTTTCCCGTGTCCGTCCATGCACCAAGCTGCTGGGGAAGTGGGGGAGCAGCGTCTTTTGAGTTAGCAAAACGGTCCTGGCTTTGCTCGCGCCAGAGCCCTTACTGGATCCTGGCGTCTTTGCCAAGTGTCCTGAAGGCCAGTCCTTTTCGTGGCCTCTGCAGAAGCCGCCCGAGGCTGCGCAACAAAAATTTGCAAAGAAAGGAACGAACGTGCTGTCCCCAGTGTGCTACAGACGTCACCTGGCGCCGTCACGCTTCAGCGCTCCCTCCAGTGATAAGTGGTGGTGTGTTCGCTCTCCTCAGAAAACCTGCTCCCTTTCAGAGCGGAGTCCTCCTTCCCCAAAAGGAGCTACAAGACAAACGAAGTCTGTGTGAAACAAAGCAGCGAAACAATCATCTTTTGTATTCCAGAGAGAGCACAAACGTGCTTACTTACAAAACTAAATTGTTCCCCCAAAATGTTGTAAAATGTACAAATAATAGCAGTAAATTGCTGGGTATCTCAGCATTACTGTTTGCTATTAAGTTTGTGATGGATAGCACTTGTTACTTAACAGCGTAGTAAATAATCAGATAACATTCGAGACTGGATCTGAATTGCCGCCTACTTGCACTGCTTTTATGCGAGCGTGTGCCCATTGACTTAATGGGGTTAACCTTGATTTACAACCGTGTAAATGGCAAGGGGACTCAAAGACCGCACGAGGCAAGTTGGAGAGGGTGTTTTTGTGGTGGGCTGGACCCTGCTGGCAGCCACGCACACCGAGAAGGGGAGTAGCTCCACTGAGCTGAAGAGCTGCCCAGCTGCGGGGGCAGAGGGAGCGTGAAGGAGGCCCCGCCGCCCGTCGTTCCCAACGAACGCGCATATTTTACCCAGCACATCTTGCCCGCAGGTTCCCTTTCCTTTCCCTCACCCCACTCTTTCTTGGTGCGTCTCGGGGGCATCAGAAACATTTCTCCTGTATGGCCTGGACCCGTGCGGGTCTCAATGTGTAAACTGGAGAGCGTTTGCTCTGCCCTTTGCCTAAAGGCGGCACACACAAAGTGCTCCAGGCGTACGTTGCATACGCAGGCGCCTGTAAGAGAGAAATGAGCTAATGACGTTTTGAGGTGGGCATCTTGAAAGCAGTTGACTTAAGCTGGTGCAAACTCCACAGCACCCTTTTTCACACGTTCTGTGGGTGGCAGGTCCCGAAGGGATAACATTAGTGGACAGAAAGGAGAGCTGCTTCTTGCAAAATCGGGGAGCGGACGCAGGAGGACGTTTCGCCAGTCAGGGCATTTCGGCGAGTTAGCAATGCCATTCTCCCAGAGCAATCCTGATTTTCCATTTGCTGTTTGGGAGCCTGTTGGTGGAGTCAGGTGGAGGTGTGTGCCCTTGCAGGAGTCCTTCCCTTTCGACATGCAGGAACCAGCTTCCCAGATGCTGTTGGGCACCAGCCCTCCGCTGAGCTCAGCACAACTGCGGTTGTGCCATTCCCACCAGCAGAAGACCTGGCCCTCCACAGCTCCCTTCTCAAAGGAGCAGCACTGACTGGGTGTCTGGAGACAGCGCTATTGGTAAAGACACCCTTGTTTACATTTCCGTTTACATAAGAGGAATGTTAGCCTCAGCGTTTCCTTTCCTCCCTTTTCGTCATTACGTGCAACGTGGGATTTTCCCGGGGGGAGACGAAGAGCCAGAGAGGCATCAGGATGTGCACGGGCACGGGGCTCGCAGCTCTCCCGGCCGCACCCGCCGCCAAGTCTCCGAGGCGCTCGGAGGAAACCGCTTCTCTTCGTGGGCTGGCTTGGCTCCGTGTCAGGGCAGCAATTATGCCCGTGTAATGTGTACTCCTGAGATGTTATCGGTCAATCGAAATTGCATGTTAAGAGGGCGCTGAAAGCTGCCAGAGTTTTGATTTCCCTGTGCCAGGACCACAGACGGAGGCGGGGGAATGCGCACGGCAAAGAGCACGCAGGCGGATGAGGGAAGGGGTTTTGGTCTCGTTTTTGGTCTGGTTGTCGAGATGGAAATGCTTCGGAGCAGCTGCTTCCCTGATACGCTCCTGTCCTGCAGCAGAAACGACCTTGCCCCTCCGGACCAGCTGCTCCCAGGTGTGGGAAGTTCAGGAACGTGCCAGCTACCTCACTGAGATGGAAACGGACATTTCTAGCAACACCAAAATATACATCCACATTCACAAAAATCACTTCAAAATTCCATCTCTACCTTCCTGCCACTTGCCAGGGCCCGATTTCCAAGTGAGTGGTATTTCTCCTGGGTTCAGCTGCATATATCTGCACCCACGCAAGCACGCCCACCTACACACACAAAGTATTCCCCATCTTCAAGTCCCACTCTCAACAGAGCACAGAATTAGATCCTGTCTTCGCTTGAGAAGCTTGCCCTCCCTGTTAGCTTCTAGAAAGCCATTTCCACCCTGAAGGCCCTGGCATCTCCTGTCCCCGGCTCAAGGGTGCAGGGAGCAGAAGAGCGAGGAACAAGGCGGTGGCATTGAGGGGGGGGTGCTCTGTTTCTGCTTGCTAACATGAAATGTCCTGGAGTTAAATATCAACAAAATACTCAGTGTTAATGTTTAATATTGCCAGGAACTTGTCACCTCCACTTACAGTCTCGGAGCTGCTATTCTCTCGCAGACTCCCACGTCTCAGCTCTGGGCCTAACTCGCTTTCCCATTATATCCTAGAAGAAAAAGAGAAAAGCCCAGAAGCAGGGAAAGATAGTGACTCTGCTTCAGTTACCCAGCTAAGTTGGGCAGGACTTTTTTCCCTTTCTTTTTTCTGCAGGAGAAAAAGAAAAGACTCACATGGCAGAGCTCCTGAATTGCTGCTTTTCGGGGATTGCCTTTTTAAGCAACCCCTGTCTAACCTCCGTGAGATGCTCTTTGGTGTACGGAGATTTCCTGCAGAGCTTCACTGCACTCGGTAACCAGCCTTGTCACCCGTTTCCCTCCCCACTGCCCCCAGTCAGAGCCCCCAGTGCCAGTGCTGGAAACACCTTCGCGAGTACAGAATTGGGTGATCCGGTGACAGAGCAAAGAACGGCACCGACGATAAGGAGCATTAAGACTTTGCCTGCCGCGCTTTAAAATCGGCTCGAGGCGGATTTGCGGTTGCGAGAGTCCTCCCGAAAAAGGCACGGCCGCCGTTGCGCGCTTCTCGCTCCCAAACCGGGCGGTCTGCCTAGGCGCAGCTGGGTGCCCTACGGAGCAGTTCCCTCGTAGCGCTGGAAGCTCAGGCGCCGAGAAACACGGCAGCAAACCCTCTCGCCATCAGCCCAGGTGCAGCGCCCGCGTGCTGCAGGCACAGGCTGGCCGGCGAGCCTGCCGCCCTGGTTTCTGTGAAATGCCTTATTATCCTTCTGGGCTGAGCGGTTAATGAAAATTCAAGCTCTTCTAGCTCATTCCGGTTAGGAGGCAAAACGGGTGATGCAGTCAGGTATCTCTGATGAAATACTGTTTATTTGGAAGTCTGTACAAAATCCTGCTCCATTAAGCACAGGAGAAACCAAAAAAAAAAAAAAAGAGGTTGTTTCCTTATACCTCACTCCAAACCTCCTTAGGTCAATACCCCGGCCCAAAACTATCTCTGTATTATACTACCAAAACCACATGTTCATCAGACTCTTTCAGACTTTCTTCTGCTTCTGTGAGTGCTGTTATTCCCTGTACACCTTTGCTTTCTTTCCTCCAGCAACAAACATGCTCACCACATGCCTAAAAAACTTCCAGGCTGGGCTCTTTTTTGTAGAGCATTTGAATTCCTAAAAACATCCAGTTTGCCTTTGCAGGAAGGGCATGCTTAATGTCTCTTACAGCCATTTTAAATGAAAAATGCCTCTTAAACCTACTATTTTCACAAAGGTTTAACCCACCTATAGCAACTTTCGTCACCTCAGTACAAATCTTGCAGCTAAAACTTTCAGTTAGAAAAGCAAAATAAAAACCAGTTAAGCCTCAGATTTTTGCAGAGTTCAGTGCCCAGATCCCTTAGGCGTATAATGCACATAGAGATGCGCTGTCTCCCTCCAAGTCTGCAAACAAGCCATGGCTGTAGGAGGACTGTAAACAATCTCTGCTGTTTCACTCTCTTCCGCCGTCATTTTTGTTTTGATGATAACCCAAATGCCACTTGACTACTGATCATTTGGGTAGAAACCCACAAACATCCAGCGAGGTCAGACCAAATAGCCCAGAAAGCTGTCTCTGACAGCCAGCAAGAGCAGATGCTTCAGGAAACTGTGTAAGAAAAGGGCAAATGCAGACTCAGCCTTCCTTTGGCGTAGCCTTCCAGCTTCTGACAATCACAGTTGAAGGATGTCTTCATATTATTCTGTTTAACATCCCTCAAGAGTCTTTTCTGATCTCAATCTGTCTGATCACTTTCTGATCACGTTTCGCTTCTGGTCTTCCCAGAATCCTGTAGCAATCAGTTCCACAGCTTAATCACGTATCTAACTATTGTAAGGATTTACTACCTGGTCAGCTGAAAAAAAAAAAAAAAGAAAGCTGTTGGAGACCTAGTAAAATGATCAGAAACAGTAAATAACCATCCTGTGCTCTTCTTGTGCATAACATGTCTGGTTGTCTATAATGCTTATCATGTTTATCGATCTTACCTCCATTAATTTATGCAATAAATTTTTCAATCTGTTTATCCTTTTGCTATCTAAATATCTTGTGGCAATGACTTTGCAGTGTAAGAATGTGCTAGTGGCTTCTTTAGATTTGTTTTAAATCCACTCCTAGATTAATTCACTGGGTATCCCATTTACACTATGAAGAACAGTAAATAATCCTTCCCTTTACACCTTCACCAGTCATTCGTGGTTTTATAGCACAGTACCACCTCGACCCCAGTCATGTCTCTAGACTGAAGTGTCCTGGTCTCTTTAATAATAGATGGCTGCTAAACTTAACTATTGCTGTCGGAAGAAGTGGTGAGTAAAGGGTAGGTTCTGTGGCTACTCTCAGGGTTTCGTTTTCATGTTTCATTGACCTTAGACATAGTGCCTTTCTACAGAGTATGTAGGTCATAGGAATGTAAAATATTGGAAGAAATGTGAAAGCATGTGTAAAGAAAGTATTCTTCAAATCACTTTGGGGAAGGGAAGAAGTGAATTTTTTTTTTTTGCTTCTATAAGAAATGAGATGTGAGAAATGTATTCTCAGTTATGCGCCAAATCAGCACATATGAAGTATTGTTAGGCATTCATCTGAAATAATTAAACACAAAACTTCATTTTTTATTAATGAAGTTGGATCAGAGATGGAGTTGCATTATATGTTAAGGAAGCTGACATTTTTCTCTGTTGACATACATTTAAAACAAGGGAAAAGTTTGAAAATAGAGAACATCAATATCATTAATTGCAAACAAGCAGGAAGGTTAAGATGGAAAACTTTGAACTGAAGTGGACACAGAGACCTCGCGTTGTAGTAGCGTATATGCAGAAGATATTCCTGTTTCCAGAGAAAGTGCTTTCTAGCTAGATAGACAGAGGGACGGATAGATTATGTATCAAATATTGCACAGTGCAACTTTTTCTTTTTGTATTGACCTACATTAGACTGGAAGGAGAATTGCATAATACTGTAACTTTTGAAATAAGAAACTTCTATGGAAAATGGTTAGGGAAATCTTACTGAAAACAAAAATATTTTGAATGTGATTCTAAAATTCTTGCACTCTTTATTCCAAGAGAATGCATTTCACTACAATTTCTTTTCCGCTTTTGCCCCAATTCACAGTGTATGTGCATTAGGTTTTGAGAAAAAATAGAGACAAATCTTGTTCTGAGGATTTCCAGTTGTTGTCCAGGCCATTACATCTTAAACTACGCTAACACATTAGAAAGTTTGATGGTGTTTATTGCTGTTTCTCAAAGAGTGGTGAAAAGCCAACATTAAGGTTGTACTTAGGAGTGCTGAATGGGCAAGCAAATTTCTGGCTGATTATAGCCCTATAATCTAGTTACAGTTGATCTATGAGCGACACGATTGCCTTGAATTTCTTGATTCATAACTGCCAGCTTCGCAGTTTTCAAGGATATCCGTGAGTTAATGTTTCCTCTATGAGTTGCTCACAGTCACGTTATCTTGAGTATTTGATCTTCCAACACAGACTGCTCATATTCCCATAGAGCACTGGGTATGGTTTCCCTGCCTTCTGCAGCTGGATCTTATTTAGCTTACACAAAACTACCCCAGCACTGCACACACTGACTGCAAAGTAGCTTTCTCATGCAGACAGTCCCCAAGTGGAAAGTCCCAAGCTTTAAACAGATCTATTTAAAACAATGCAAAAGACTGTGTGTTTCATTTTAAACATATGCCGGTTTGCTTAAGTTGGTTGGGACTTATAGCTGGGATGCTCGTATTTCTGTTCCTTGGGGCCTCAGAGGCATGGTCGTGCTCTCAAGAGAACCCATGTTGATCAAAGAGGCTTAAGCAGATGCCTTTTGCCTGTCATTTGCAACGGTCCTTGAGCACACAGTTGGTTACCACAGCTTGGCGGGCACGAGGTAACTGGTGCAGTGAGTCTGATGGTTGGGCAGATTGGGCAGTATCTTAAATTAACTGAAGATTAATTCTTAGTCTTAAACCTCAACAGCAGTGTTTGTCCTCAGATATGTTAGCACTCATTTGACAAAATCGGTGGGAATAAGAGGACAGATTAGGCCTTAAAACAGTTATTTATGCTGTGTGGATATTTTTATTTCAAACTGGGAGGCTTCATCATAGCTCTGACCCCAATGCTTTCTTTCCACTCCAAGAAACAGTGAATGCTGTCTATAGAAAACACTTTTTCTGTTGAAAGCTGCGCGTATCTGATAGCCCACTTTCTCCCAAAAAATTTTGAACCTCAGTTGGAGGCCTGAAGACAAAGCTAAAAGGGATGCAGAGAGGCCTTACTGAACATTAAGACTGTCCAGGAGGAAAACTCTGGCACATTCACGTTGGCAGGCTGTTAGTGGCCCTCTCTGTCAATGCTAGCACACCGCATGGAGAGAAATGTGTCCCATTGTACTTCTGAATGTGGCACTAATGTTTCTGAAACATACTCCTCAACAAAGGACACATGTACCAGAAGCACTTTGTTTTGCAGCAACAAAAAAGATAAAACATTGCAGAAGACTGCCCACAAAGCAAGCTCCGTGGCGTACCACAGCTGTTCTGTGGAAGATCTGAAAAAGGCCTGGATGCCTTAGAAAAAAGGCCAAAAAAAAAAAGGGTCAAAACCCTGCCAGAAGGAGTGACAAGTAATTCTAGAAATAAACCTGAAGGAGGAGGATGAAGGAGGATGAGGAAGGGGTTGCTGAGGCCGTGGAAAGCGCAGGGGGTACGGTGCAGCACTATGGGTAGATGGAGGGAGGATGTGTGGAGATCCCTGGCTGCTGCTCATCCTTGTCCTGCCGACTCGGTCCTCGAGGATGCTGCAGGCCTTCCCATGCCTTGCTTTATCCCCTGAGAAAAGCAGCTGCAGCCAACTGGCCAGACCCCCACCGGGACCGGAGATGCTGAGCCCTTTTCGCCCCATGTGGGCTCCACGACGGCGGAGCTTCCCACCTCACCTGCCCCCTGCTTATAAAAGTGTAATGTCTAGCAACTGTAATATCATCCACAGAGCAAAAGAGAGAGAGTGAGAAACAGATATATTGGTAGGTTGGTAGATGAATAGATTTCCTAATGAAACTCTCTGCTTGGCTGCATGTCCTTTAGAGAAGTGCCGTAGGTGAGTAAGAAAAAAGGACATGTCGTTTTTTTTAACAAATTTGATTTATCATAAGAAAGCTTTTACACATGTATCAGCCTGTACTGAAGGTCCCTAAATAATTCAAAGCATTCAAATGGTCTAACATTAGCAGAGCAGTATTCTCCCCACAGGTACTTAAAAGTGGAAAACAAGGTGGCAATATTTCCTCTTTTAAAATCCTGATAGTGTTTCATTCCCCTCCTCCAGAACATTTAATATCCTGTATAAATCAATACCTACCTCACTATCTATCAATAAATGAATAATTACGTTTCTGCCCATCCCCAGCTGCTCTGAAGCCATTTATTCTACTCATTTAATCACAAAGCTGTTATTGCAGGGGAAATTCAAGCAGACATGAATACATAAAGCCAAAAATAGAGAGCTATGCTGAGAGCTTCAATATAATAGCTGTCTCTTCCAAAGCAAGCTGCTTCCTGCTTTCCCAGGAGATGTAGTAGGTATCTCTTCACTTTTCAAAACAATAACTGGTACAGTAAAGCTCAGTCAAGCAAAGCAAAACTTCACTCACTTTGCTTTTCTCAGGCAACATCTGAATGCAACGGGGAGTCCTTGCTGGTGTGATCAGGAATTCTCTCTCGCTCTCCAAGGACCTGCGGTCCCAAAGCAGGCCTGCAGTGTCCTCACGCTGGAGCCTCCGTTTGAAAAGGAGTAGTATAACAAGATCCATCTGTCTCTATAGAAAAAGATGTGTTCATCTAGCAGAGCGCTCTGCTTTTGTGTTTGTTTGAATGGACCTATATCTGGGAAAACTGAAAGTCTCCGTCTTCACCCCACAGAAGTGTTAGTTTACCCGCAACAATAGCATTTCCCTTCCCAGTTTGCTCACTCTCCTTCTGATGCCACATGTCTGCTGTTTGGAGAGCAGATATACGTATATACACATG
This sequence comes from Struthio camelus, assembly GCF_040807025.1. Lineage (NCBI taxonomy): Eukaryota > Metazoa > Chordata > Aves > Struthioniformes > Struthionidae > Struthio > Struthio camelus. The sequence goes on from NC_090943.1 coordinate 51,305,844, forward strand.
TAGAGAGAGCCTCCTCTAAGTAAGATACCACCTAAAATTCAGACAAAGTGTCTAGATTTGAGGTGAGCATGGTAGTTTCCCATTCATTGACATTAACACAATCTTCCTTCCGCACCTCAATGAAAGCCTCAGAGCCTGAGTCAAAATACTTTACAAATATTAATTAAATAAAACTGCCTCCCTTCTCAATTAGATATATGCATTTTGTTTGTAAGAAGAATGGAGACTCACACGACTTGGCAGCATTCAGAAAGCAGGACTGATATGCTCTCCCAGCTGCCCGTCCTATGCAAACCTGTTCTTCCTTCCAGACGGGCTGGGTATGTTTACCATGTCTTTACCTTTGTTTTTGCTCACCTTCCATCCCCACAGGGAGCCCTCGAGCATGTATTTATTTGCACTTTGAACCTGTGCTGGCTTGCATGGCTACGCTTTAGCACAAGCTGGGGCCTGATTGCTTTAGGGGAGACAGAGATGAGATTGCCTGAGTGCCAGTAAAGCTTCAGTGCCTTTGACTGTATTTCCCCTCATTCACCCCAGTGGCTCCAAGTTCTCCTGCAGTTGATACCAATAAGTGGGAAAGAGTCCCACAGTGGTCCAGAACAAAGCACGTGTAACCTGAATGCCCATGGGTGAGTGCCAAATAGCGAGATGAGACTAATGTGGACAGAACTCTGCATTCAACAGCAGAAATAGCCGAAGCTCCTATGCAAATTTTGATGTATACCATGAATGTTTTTGAATATATGGAAGGTTTATTATATCAGATTTAGCTTTGGGAGGAGGCTTGCATCCCATAAATGCTGGGTTACAAAAAATGCTGACATATGGTATGTATGTACGCAAATATATATGTCTGTGTCTTTGAGAAAAATAACATGCTGGGAGGGGTGGATAGATAGCTGGCTAGTTAGCTAGCTAGCCAGCTCTACTCACCCTTCAATTAAAAAAAGTCTTTAAATTACGTGCATCTTTTAGCTCTGACTTGAGTGCTAAACCCCTGTGTGCTCTGGGAGGTTTGCAAAAATCTGGGATTCTGTCAAGTTTTCTCTCCACTGTGTGAGCACGTCAATCCCATGCTACACGTCTCAATAGTCGCAGCAGAATATGGAGACACAGTGGGTTGGCTGGGTAGACCAGTCCTTCATTATTCATCCTTAAACAGAGTGGTAACAGTAAAGCTTTAGCAGCTATGATTTAAATAGCAGCCAGCCAACAAGGACCATGATAATATGGGAGCCGGGAAAGGCCCTGGCAAGGTCATTTTCTCGTTTCTGTGATAACTGAAATTAACAAGTATTTTTCAAGGGTGAGTCCAACTGTGTCACATACTAGTAACTCAGCTCTCCGCCTGAGGCAGCATGCTCACTCCTGTGCCCCTTTCTCTCCTTGGAGTCTGACATGCAGAGGGGGCCCAGCTGATCCTCTCCTCTCAAGGCTCCCAGGCAGGACAGCAGGAGCTCCTACGTCAAGAAACACACCATTCAAACCTGCTCTAACTTGAAGAACCTAAAGTATTCTACAGTTCTAAGTTCAAAACCTGGCTTAAGCGGACATTTGGAGAGCACCTGCCTACACCAGCAGGGAGCTTGGCCTGCTCATTTTGAATAATGGCTAGCTATCAGTCACTCTGCCGCAGCAGAGAGATGGCATCAAGTTTGCAAGAAACGACCACTCCTGATGCAAGAAGATCCCCAAATAACACACGCCAGCTCCCTGCTCTCCTTTTGACACCCACATAGCTGGAAACATAGCAGGGAAAAGAATTTTAGCCACAGCTTCAGCCCTGCTGCTGCTATTCCTCTCCCACCAAGGTTACTAGGAGGATGCAGCAGGTGACTGTGCACTCTTAATGTTGCTCCAACGTATGCCGGGTCTAGCCTATGAGATTAAGAGAGCCAAAGTGGTTTTATGAGGCCATTCCGCTGCCTCAGCCATGGAGGGTGGTTTGGCAGGGAAGGCAAACCTGGCCCATAGTCAGGAATGGAGAATTGATCCAGTTCTAAATCCACTGTTGAGACAGCAGATCAGTAACTAATTCTGTTTTCTCAGAGTTCGCCACGTTGCATAGATCTGTCTGTTTGGGTGATTTATGCTAGCTTGATAAAGGGGTTGGTGTTATCCTCAGCTGAACCCTCATGGCTCAAAGTTGTGCTGGCTTTTTCTGTATCCTTTGGGGTGAAAAATGTCTTGCAACTGCTGCTTATAATTATTTCCCCTATGTTTCGACATTCTCCAGATGAATGCCACCCGAAGCAGCGCTCCGAGAGAGTGTAATCATGATTGCCAATTGCCAACATCCAGACTAAAAATAAAAAGCCACAGCATGGGACTAAGTGAGAAGCAATACATCCTCTGGCAAAAATCACCAATCGCAGAAAAGAAAAGGCCCCACCCCCCCAGTCCTGTCTTATCCATGTTCAAAGATGCTTCCACCTAGAAGCACTCCTTCTGATGTCTTTAAGAAATCAAGATGGCATGTAGAAAGCTCTAGGTGGGATGACTTTTCCTTTTCATAAGTGTCTGTGAGTAATAGCCACCAAATTTTGGTTGGCGAGGAAATATGGTGGAGAGAATGAGAAAGCTTGTCAGTGGAGCATTTATTTGCCCCTTGGAAGAATTTTGAGAGTTGTTACCAAGTACTTCTCTTTGGCCCAAGAGCTAAGAGACCATCAGCTTTTCTTCTCTGGTGTCAACAGCAACCCTATGTGGAGGTAGATGATGCTGAAAGGAGCCCACCTGCCGAACAGAGGGACGCCTAAGGAAGACGTTTTCTGGGAGAGAGCCATAGTCCCCGCCTTGTTTCTTCCTGGCTCCCACAGCCCAAGAGGGAGGTAGACCTGTCAAGGAAGATGTTTCCAGAAGTATTAGGTTGTGGGTAGAGAGAGGTGGGCAAGGAGCAGACCCATGGGTCTGTCCACTCCTCGCACAGCGCAGAGAGCAGTGGGCGTGCAGCACGAATATACTGCAGAGACCCGAGATACAACTGGCTGCACACCCACCTACCAGATACCATCAGCTGTTTGGATCAAGCCCTCAGGACGGCCTTCCTTAGACCAGGTATGGCACTTGGCCAGCCTGGTAGGAGGTGAATGCCAGCAAGGCGGCCAAGCCTCTTGGATTGCTCTCCGTCAAAGCCGAGGAACGAAAGCCTCAGGGTTTTGCCTAGTATAGCATATTTTGCATATTATACCTGAGATGGGCTGAAATATTTCTTTCCCTTCTTCTTGATCAGTATTTAATACAAAGGGAGAATCTGTTAATTTCTCAGGCTGACCTTGCTTATAGTGGAGCCTTGAGACCCCACTATTCCTTTTTGCACTGCCAGGAGCACATGCACTTGGGCTAAATATAAGTATTTTGTGGCAGCTGATCTGTGAGTTCACTGCAGTGTTAAGGTTGATTCTAGCCCTGCTACAAAACCCTGCCTGAATTTTACATGCAGTAACCTTGCAAAAGGAAGACACAACATTCTACCCTTGTGAGAATAAATAAAAGGCAACATCTTTGAACAGCAGTGGTGAGATGTTTTATTTGCACTCGTTTACCCCATGCCTGGGAGACATGAATTCTCAATTGCTATTGCTACACAGTATTAAATGGGAAATAAAGTGCTCCATGCGAATGATAATAATTGTTTCAAACCAGACTCTAAGCACCCGATTGAGAAAGGATAATACTGCCTTTGAAATGAGAACATGTTTCAAGAGGGAAAGAAAGATATTCTGGTTCTTATTTTCCATTTTTGCAAGTTTCCCAAACTCTCCCTCCCCAGTCTGTGTCGTCCTGGTCAGACTGTTCCTCTGGAGTGTTGTCCCTTCTGTGTGGGACTGATCCAGGCACAAGGACCACGAATTCCAGTTTATTCTCATTTAACTGAAAGGATCCCCGGTTAAAACCACAGCCCTTGGGCTGATTCAAAAACTTGTTTGACCCACTGTTTTTTAAAAGGCTACAGAGCTATACACATGTTGTTTCAGGGGAGGACTTTACTGCCAAGAAGAAGCAGCTGGTGTTATACTACTAGATTCAAGGCTCGAAAGAATGACACCTAGGCAGTCCCTCAATAAGAAATAATAATTTCTACTTAGTGTTTCCCCTCTGTGCGGTGAAGTGATAAATATGATCAATAAGTATCTAATATCTCAAGTCAGAACCCAGTCACACCTTCAGCCTTCGGCTCCCTGAGGGGTTTTATACAGGTCCGTGCATTTGATGACGTGACTCCTAGAAAAAAGCTTAAGATAACATTTGCAAAATTTATAAATGTTTTGCAGGAGGCTCCTTTTTCTCTTGTGATAAGACAAGGAGATTTCAAGCACAGGCAGAAGAAGAAATATAAGGTGTTATAGCTGAGTTAGGGAAGGAAGAGAAAAATTTTTCTTCTCTAGTTGCTCTAGTAAAAACATCTCTTCTCTTTGGCTATTGATGCGCAATACGTACAGAGAGTTTTGCTGCATATACATCCACACTTGCTGTAAGAAGCTGTGGGATTACAACCTTGCAGGCTGGCATGGCCCATGCAAGTCAGAGAAATCATCACCACTGCACTTTGGTTAAAAGAATTTATGATGATTTTGTGAGGACACCAGTTCATTTTGCTGGTCAGATGAGCATCACGACAAAGAACTGGAGGGAAAGTTTCTTTTGACGCTCCTTTTCTAGAAAGTCCTTTTCTACCTGCTCCTGTTGAAGGCACCATCTGCAACACCCTTTTTCCGGAGCACAACACATGCAGGGTTTGAGAAGACTGCGTTCCCAAAGAAATCCAGGGGGAAAGAAATGAAAATCAAAGAAAAGCAAGAGTAAAATTTTGCAACATACACATCCAATATGTACTGAGGGCCTAGACCCAATGCAGTATTTAGATTCCTAGCTCCTATTTATGAATTAAGCAGTGAGATTGGGAGACCTGCCTGGGAAGGACTTGAGAGCCCACAGGTCCCCTCTTTAGACTTTAGTTGTGGAAAGACCCCATGCTGCATAACTTCAACTTACTGAGGATAAGACATGTTTTATCTGAATGTGATCCAGCACCACTGCTATCGAAAAAACAGTCCTGCGCATTGAAGGTAAGCAGGCTTCTGGTGATGTAAGAAAAATCTCATACAACTTATGGGAGTCCTGACAGACTACTTAGCCATGTTGTAAGCTCTTCACCTCTAATAAATGAACCCTCCAATAACATCCTTCTGAGTTAAAATGTGACAACTGTATTTCAGGTTACGTTGCTGCTTACTTCAGGTTTTCTTGGGCTATTCTGATGGAAATCAGATGATAACATACCTAAAGAACCAGATTTGGGTGCATTTCTTTCACGACAAAGAGTGTGCTGCTCCACATAAATAGCTTACTACCTTATAAATGCTCGAAAAGTAAGGATCTGCTCAGGATATATCTGCAGCTAATACTTTAGGCAGGCTGACTGTGTTTTAATTCATGCTTGCTAAATTACACAATCATCACATCTTAAAGCAATCAGTGTTTAATAGTCATATTTTATTCAAGAACATGGTTATCAGCTCATATCTATGCCTTATTTGCACTAGAACTTAAGATCATGTATGTAAACATATGCTAAATCACGGCTAGAAACCAAGCGTCAGCATACATTAATCTCCTAGACTTTAAAATCTTGTCTAAAATATTCTGCAGTGCTTTAAATGTATCATGTCATTGTATTTTATAAACTAAGAGAGATACTGAAGCACCACAGGTGAGACATGTTTAATACAACTGTGACAAGTTTCAGCAGAGAGCACTGTAACACATCTTCCAATTTTTTTCCTTTAAAGGTACAACCAAGGATTCAGTCCTGTGAGGACATGCTGTGCTATTGCTCGCTTTTGTGATGCAAGGCACTGATCGCAAGAGGAGGAGCTGCGTGAGAAGCAGGAAATACTACTTTCTGGCATGTTTTTTAATTAGCACCATTTCTTGAGGCAGAGGACATAATCCCAGGGTTTAGGACTGACCTGATTACTGAAAGAAGGTATTCTCTACCTCTGGTTGCCCACTGGTTTCCCTAGTCTGGGATATATTTATTATACATAACCAGGCTCTGTCCTTCTCTGCAGTAGGAAACAAGCTAGCCAGGATTCAGACGTGTAGTCTTGCCCAGCTGGTGGTGTTAGAAGGGGTATCTGTATACAAGTATTATAGTCATATAATACACAAGTAGAGGTGCTGCCAGTGAGCATGGCGCTCGGCCTACGAAATACACCCTTTGGAGCGCTCCCAAAGGAAGGGCCTGCTCAGGACGTATCTACAGCCAACATTTCAGCTGAGCTGAGTATGTGCTAACTAACATTTGTCAGGCAGCATGGCTATCACATCTCAGAGATCATTTCTGACTTTCTAGGCCAAGGATTTCAGCCCAGTAAGTCAGCGGTCCCCATGCATTTAGGAACTGTTCCCTTGACTCACAGCTCGCCACCCTTCCCACCCAAACGCTATAAAGCACCTATGTCCAGGTGGGCCAGCCGCAGGCCTTTCCTGTAGCCCCCATCCCAGCGGCTGGCCCTGGGCCGCAGCTTGCAGTATTTCTGGAAATACGGCAAAATCTGCCCTATTTCACAGTCCTCATTCTGTGATTTCATCAGATTCATTTTGTCCCACCAACAATTCCTCTTGCAGCAGCATTTTCAGTAACATTAGTGCATAAGGAAAAGCACCAGAGAGCCCCTTTGTCCAGCAGAGAAAGGTTCAGGACGCTGAAAACGTAACCAGAGGAGGCTGTGTACATCTTATCTGGGATGCCAGAGCGTCGCCTTTATAAACGGAGCCCCGTATTATCAGAAAAGAGGCTATTTTCAGCTTCTTAGCTCACCCTTTGGAGCTGTGGGTGACCAGTGCTGCAGGAGCTCATTTAGGAGTGAGGAGATAGAGAGCAGCAGCAAGCCAGCCGGGGATTTCCGGGAACGCAGGGTCACCCTGCGCTCACGCTAGCCGCTGCGCAAGCTTCCAGGAGCAAAGCAGAAGAGGCTCAGTGGAATAAGAAGGCAGCTGACATTAAACTACTATAATTTAAAGCGTTTTTTGCCTAACCTGCTGAGCTACTGACTTATCTTTTTTATCCCGTGCACCAGAGAAGAGAGGGAATGCAGTGGGGAGAAATGGACACGGATGGCACTATTTTCATACCCAAATTATTTTAATACACAAAATAAAATCCGATTGTGCTTAAAAAGTTAAAAAAACTTACCACATTTTGGTGCACATTGCACCAAATAAAAAAAAAAAAGGTTGAAACAATATTTTATTCTTTGACAACAGGAAACAGCTGATAAAAGAAAACCTCTTTTGTTTTAGATTTACAGTCCATTTCCCATGTGTTATGTTTGCTTTGGCTGTCTCTCCGGTATCCGCTGGCAGAAATGAGAAGGAGGGGAAGCAAGGGTGTTGTTCAAAATACAGGACCCCCAAATGCTATTGCTCCTACGGTCCTCTGCATAAAGGCAGCTAGGATTCTCCCGAACCCTCTTCCTTCTCCCCAAGGCTTTTAAAGGAAACTGTGTAGGTCCTAGTAGAGCTTCAGAAACTATCTAGAAAGACACCATATACTTTTAGGATGGGCTAGGAAGCCTATAGTCTTGTAGGGGGAGAAATAGCCTAAATAAACCAGAATGAAACTGCACCCACATGTTACTCCGCAATCCTTTTCTGCTGCGCTGGTGTTTTTATTTCGTAAAGGAAGCACTCCTCGATGACTGTCATAGCCCTACAACGGCTGGTCTCGCCCACCTTTCCTTACCTGAAGAGTGAGCCTCCATGTATTTTGTGTTGTGTTCATCCCTGTTTTGCTGCACGGCGAAGCTAGGCCTCGGGCGCAGCGCAGAGCACAGCACAGGAAACCACGGTTTGAAGGGTTGCTCTTGTAATGTGCTGCGCTGCAATGTGTTGTACCTGTGCTCCTTGCTTTGGAAGTTGGGTAAATAGGACAGTCCAGCACCTAATGACCCTGGAGACCATTGCCTTAAGAAGGAGTTATGGAAGAAGGGGAAAAGGTTTTCTTGTCTTTTCTTAATTATGAACAAGGACGCTTTGAGATTACTTTCTGTTTGGCTTTTATCTGAGGAACAACAGGACTGCTAAGTCCTGTGTTAGTGCTTTTGTTTTTCCTTTTCCCCTAGAAAATCCTCTGGAGGTTTCAGAGATGGGAAACAGCAGGATAGTGAATCTTCTCTGTCCAATAGTTCCTATAAGCCGAAGAAGGGCTCATGAGCCCTAAAGCTTGCCTATGCTTCCTAGCTCTCAGGGTAGTCTTGCAAAAGCTGTGACCTTTAGGTAACAGGCAGGAGCTACCAAAAGGTGCTGTTCACACACTTATTTTGCAAGCGTATGAGATTTTGAATATTGTGAGGCAGTGATAAAACAACTGCACCATGTATTTAAAATTATCTGAAATTTCCACTGTACACCTTGAACACAGTGCTAAATAGGGCAAACAAAAATAGCTGTTACTTTGACAAGTGCTTATTTAAAGCCTGTTTTGTCAGCATTGCTGCCCTGGTTATGACAGGGAAGTTGTCTAGAAATTGCATAATTACCGATATTAAATACAAAAACAAAACAGCACCACACAATTCAATAATGGAGCAGGTCACGTTTGCCACGGCTGTTGCAGTCTTTTTTAAGGCTGCAGCAACTCCATCTCGAAACAGGGCTTCAGGAAAACACAGTGCTGCTGTTCCTCACTTGCTATCAGCCCAGAGGTTTGCTCTGCTCTCGGCACTCGGATGGCTGAGCCAGGGAGGTGATAAGGACATTATTCTCTCACTCGCTCACCTGCATCCTGCTGAGAGATGGCTGCATTACTTCCCTGGCTGCAGGTTCTCCAAGTGTCCAGCACTTATCGCTTGGGCTCTGAATGGGCTTAAATATAATAGGAGTGTGGATGGAGAAGTGAGGGGAGAAAAAGTCCCAAAACATGATGCACTCCTTTTTGCACATAACGAAATTTGTAGCAAGTTCAGCACCTTAGCCTGTGTGGAACAAAAGAAACATCTAATGCTCTGTCCTTTCCCTTCCCTTCCCTTCCCTTCCCTTCCCTTCCCTTCCCTTCCCTTCCCTTCCCTTTTTTTCTTTATCATAATAGAAAGGAGGTGAGAAGAGCTGACCATCTCAGAGATTGTTTCTTAATGGCTTCATTTCACAGACTTTGTGTTGCTTAAGTACCATTCATCTTCCTCCAGATCTCCAGTGGGACTTTCCTATTCTCCTGTTTTCTATCAGATCAGCAGATCATTCAAAGGGCCTATCTATATGACTGGTGATTTAGTAAAACCAGAGAAGGAAGCTTTACAACAAGGTCCACGCCACCCTTCTCAGGGCCTCTTTCACTCCCAGGCTTTATTGCACGCACTAGGGCAGGTTTCCTGCACACAAATGCTTGTTACACTTGTCACATCTATTTGAATACAAGCTCTGCATTTTAGACCAGTTCATTTGCTTTCAGGAAAAGCACAGCGGGACTGAGTAGGGTGCTCTGGCCTCCCATTGAAGATCCCTGCTCACAACGCTTCCTACCCCTTGTCACACCTGGCAAAGAAAGCAGCAGGCCCAGGAGCCAAACCCAGCCCTCTGATCTCCTTTCTGCTCCCTCCTGCATGGATGCAAGTCCCAGAGGGACGAGGGGTGCCCACGGCCCAGGCTCTTGGGCAGCCAGGAGCCAGGAGAGGCCACAGCCACACACGGGAAGAGCAGGTGGCAACAGGCCTCCAGCCCACCCCTTGTGGCACCCTCTTGGCATCCTTTGGCACTTGCCACTGCCTGCTTGAGGTGTCTGGCCAAGAGCAGCACAGGGCAGCGGGTCTATGTGACAGATGCTGAAGGGCGTGTACATATTTGGGACATGGAGGGCACTTGCTTTCCTGACCTCCAAGTGGTGGAGATTCTTTTCTCTCTCTGATTGTCTTCATCCTGCCTTCACTCTTACCCTTTGGCTCTTCCAGGCTGTGCCACAGCCACACTTGAATGGAGGGCTGGACCGTGGACCTCTCTCCTTCTTGCTTCCAGTCGGGACAGGAGGACGCTGACATGCAAAACAGGACGGGCGGCCTGTAGTCCAGGCTCTGCCACCCCTGTGGACATGCTCTTCCCTGGAGGCAATCCTGCAAAGAGGATGCCTCCTCTATTAAAGATCCAGCCTCAAGAAAAGACCTGCTATCGCTGATCACCTGTCCATAGAGACAGCTACGGTGAGGCTCTGAGGGAAGTGCTTGTTTGGATATGCTCCCATGCTTGGCGTTTCTCCCTGGATGGCTTCAGATAGCTCCTTGCTCAGCCTGGGAGAGCCCCAGTTTCTCCCATGGAGTCTCAGAGGTTCCTTATCCATCCATGGGAAGAGACATTCAGGCTTTTCTTTATTCTTCAGAGGTGTTTAGAGGTCTCTCCAGCTTCTCCTGACAAATAGAGAGCGAAGGTATAGCATAAGCAGACTGAATTTTCCTAATGCATGTTTTGGACAGTGCACTATATGCTAGATGTAGTTATATATACATAGGCATAGCATGACATAGCAAGGTCAAAGAAAAATGCCCACTTATATGGGTGACTACTTTTGGAGATTCCAAAGCATGAGAACTGGGAATCACTTCAGATGCTAAAATTGTTTTGTTGGCCAAACCTGTGGCTCTGAATATGCAGCATTGCCACCAGCTGAGCTTCTGGGTGCTGAGACAGGCACTCAGGAAGCGGAGGATATGCAGTTAGCATCGATCAGTGAAAAATCTACTTTAAGTGACTCGGTAGCATCATATGTGAATTCAGTGGCAGGAACAGGTGTGCAATCCAGTAGTTGATTTCCTGAGCCACCGTGCGTTCTTCTCCCTTCTCGTAACCCGCTGCCTCATTTATTGCATGTCTTCTAGCTATCGGAACACATGCAGCAAAGACCCTACAGCCATGGGCTTTCTTCATAATACAGTCTTCATTAATTTTAACAGCAGAACCATCCTGGGCACTACATGAGGATGGGGAATTAGGGAAAAAATTAGCGTAATCATTTAATTAAAGATGGATCATAATAACAAAATCTGCACAAAGGGACTGGCATAAGATTACAAAGAGAACCTTAATTGTGGAATTTTTCCTTCTATTTGACTTTGGGTCCCTGATCTTGCAGTCTCAACACAATCTTTTTAAGAGCTTTGGCATATAATTTCCTAGGTTAAAAATATGAGAAAAGACTGACATGGTATCATTTGGCTTCACCTTGATACCCTTATCTGTCATTGGCAAAGCTGGAATCTCTTCTATCTAAGACCCTTCTCACTTGAACCTAAAGGATCAACTGATGGCAACAGTAGGTTGCACTCCAGCATGTGCATTGCAAGCCAAATCTGAGGGGAATTTGGCTGCTCAAACATGTTCATCTGTGGTGATCATGTGCAGACCGAAACTCTCAAGACACCTAGAATTTCAGCAAATTTTCTTTGAGTGCAAAGTGACAACAGACTTCAAGTCCCTGCTTGTGAGAGTGACTGAGCACTGGACCAGATTGCCCAGAGAGGTTGTGGAGTCTTCTTCCTTGGAGATATTCAAAAGCTATCTGGACATTATCCTGGGTAATGTGCTCTAGGTGACCCTGCTTGAGCTGGGGGGTTGGACTAGATGATCTCCAGAGGTCCCTTCCAACCTCAACCATTCTATGATTCTGTGATTGAAATGAGGGTAGTGGCAATGCTTTCTAAAGATAAAGTCGCTAGCCTTTTTTTTTTCCATTGGTAACAAACCTACATTTTTCCTTATGCTTCAGAGAGCTAAAATGATTCAGCTGAAACTACCCATCCAAAAAAAAAAAAAAAAAAGCATCAGAAGACATCTACATTCACAATTTCACCCTGAATAGATAAGTCTGGCAAAAGTAACAAAAAGTTGAAATAGGACCGCGTCATGGGAAACACTGGACACCTTTATTAATCAACAATACTGTAGGGTTGTTCAGGTTTCCTTTGGAAGATGAAGGATAATCATCCTTCGTTTAGTAAAGCATTTTTAGACCTACTGGTGAAAAATGCAGTGTAATAAATTACTATTATCATCATCATCATTACCACCAACCGCATTAATTATGATTATTAATATTATTTGAAAGAAAGACTGGCCTTGTTCATACACCTGATTTCCTAACAAGAATTCTATATGCCACATCCCATATTTAAGAGCAGAGCTTCCCTTTCTGGCTGGGACAACAACCATGTTGCAGTCAAGGGTTTGTCATGTAGGCAGCATTTGACGGGCGGCTGAAAGTCCAGGAAAATGTTGTTCAAAAATGATGTGTCAGAGAGTTACACAGAATTCAGCCTATGAGTTTACATCACCTGAAGATCTAGCATAGTCCTGATAATCCTTCACATCTCAAGAAAAAAAAAGTATACATAATGTGTGTTTACTATGGATAAGAACAGGGATATAAATATAGAGAGACAGAGACAGAGACGGAGACAGAGACGGAGATAGAGATAGAGATAGAGATAGAGATAGAGATAGAGATAGAGATAGAGATAGAGATAGAGATAGAGATAGAGATAGAGATAGATAGGGATATTTTCCCCAGCCCTCAAGACAGAGTCTTGCAAATCCTGAGTCCTGGAGGAGGTGGAGCGTGGGAGGGTTATTTTCAGGAAGGACAGCCAGCTCCCTCCCAGAGCAGGCTTGTCCCTGCTGGGCAGTGATAAGTAAGACTGGCAGCTCCACAGACGGCTTCTCCTGCTTAGCAGAGGACTCCGAGAGAGGAAAAGGCAGAAAGAGCGCAATGGGACACCTAAGTGTTTACTGAAAGGGGAAGCCAAACCTTTTTAGTCACGGGCTCTGACTTGCTCTAGGAAATCAAGCAGGTAATAGCCCAGTAAGAGACAGCATAGCTCAGGGATTTCTTCCTGCCCTGTTATTCCTGGCAGCCGGCTAGCAGGGGGGGTATGTGCACCAGCGCAAAATGGGCATAAGCTGGGCTTTATGCATGGGAACACTCCGAGCACCCCTCTGTACTGGTGTAAATGACTGTGCTGGGTGCAGGTGATAGGAAATCCTGCCCCTCTAGCCATTCTAATATCTTTAATACATACCAGTGAAGGCTTAAAGTGCTGCCACTTGCATATTTCTTTTGTAAAGAAATGTAAACGGGGGTGCAAATAATACAGCAGTGCAGAGCACCTTGAGAGCAAACAATCGATGGTGCATAGATTATTAATAAGCATGTCTAACAGTGTTTCCAACCAAGCCGATCTAGAGATTTTTATTTCTGTGATTACACAGACCGCTTACTTTCTTTACCATACTTTCAAAATTTCGCAAAACGTAGCAAAACTTCTAAAGTTCTCATTTCTTGACATTGTCAACCATTTATTTCCATCAAGCTGACTGCTGAATATTATGAAACAGCTCTGGAATGCTGGACATGAAGAGAGATTTCCTTTTCTTCCTCTTCAGCTGAAATATCTTTTGGCAATAAATCCCCACCGGAAATGTGCTTTCCCTGATTCCCCGGCTTAATTAGCTCAAACAATGTAAGATATGTAACACTGACCACCATGGGAAACCTGATAACAAAGAACAGTGATACAATACAAGCCTTTCAAACACAGCCAGTCAGTGCTGTACTGAGACAAAAGTAAATTCAGTGCACTGTCAGGTCTTTTCTTCCCTCTCTGCTGCAGGAGATACTAGCGTTACAGTCAGAAAAGTAAGACTCTGCCATGTTTTTCCCCAGTAACGATCTAAAATGGCCAATTACTCTGTAGTAAGCAGGTTATGCATTAGTATTTCCATCAAGGAGGAGGAAGCAACTAATGCCGCAGCAGCGAGGCACTCAGCATGCATGTGCTGTTATTTCCACAGGGAAAACAATGAGAAAACTGACCCTACAGTTTCATTTGTGAAAATCCATGTGGCAATGAGCACTGATCCCAGCCAACAAGACTGCACGCCCTCATGGACTGCTTTCTAAGAGACCTTTGTTCCCTCAGCATTTCTTTCCTCATGCATCTCCTATGCACGGTTTCTTTCCTCCTTTCTGCCCTTTCACTACCCCTGAGCGCCTGCTCCCGTCCCACCCTCCAGCAGTGGTGCTACCAGCTGATTTGGGCTGCTGGACAGTGAGCCAGAAGGATGTGCTGACGTGAGGTGAAAATAGCCCTTCTCTGCTTGCCTTTCCTTGCTGTGTTGCTGTTAGCTGGGTGGGCTCCTCCATGCCAGTGCCTGCTTGGCCCCAGGGTGCATTGCAAAACTGAAGGACGGGTGGAGGACCCAGAGCTGTGTAAGCCAGCAGCATCACTGGTGGTGGTAGTGGCGAGAAATGCCATCTTTTTGGTAGACCAGCAGAAAACAGCACATGCTTGGGAGCCCACTTAGGTCAGAACAAAACTAATGTGCGGTTGTCATCTAGACTGACATCTACAGTTTTTGTAGTTTGACTGTATGTTACAGGTCCTCCCATCTTGATATTGTTAAAGATGCAAGAGGAGAAAAAACGCGATAGGCTTTTGCCTGTTTTTTCATTTACGTTTTATAAGTTTTAAGTTTTACATATATGTATGCATAGGTTTTCTTTCTCTTATACTTATACTAGAAACTTGAGTCTTACCTCTTCTATTCCCCAAAACACTCTGTGGATACCAGAGAACTGGTATTAGAGGTACGGTGTGATTATAATGTCACAGGGACACAGGTGGGGAAGGGCAAGTAAACATAGTTAGAAGCAAGGATTTCTTAGTCAGAGCATTTATAGTTTGCTGCCTCTTTTGGTTTTGTCATTACCTGCTCAACTCAAATGCCTCGCAGGAGAAGAGCAAAACGTCTCTGACCAGGTCCACCTGGCAGAGCCTTGTTGACTCAGCAGTGACTGTCAGAGACACGAAAGCAGCCTGAAAGCTGGCCTCCCTCCGCGCCTGAGCCAGACACACTGCGGCGCCACGCTTTACTGGCTCAACTTGTTTTGCTCATGCATGGGGCCTGGAGCGTGGTGCTAAATTGTGCGCTAAGCTGTGCAGCAGTGCACTGCTGCTGAATTGCATAGGCCCTACCAGTGATGCCCTTCTGGTGCATAGCTGGCCCTCCAAAAAGGTGAGAAAACCCTAAATCCAGAAAAGTTCCCCTAAGAAGGCCTCTAGACAAAGCAAAGAAACAGCAAATAAAACCAGTTCAGGGTTTAATTATCTGCATATTTCTAACATAATATCAAATGGAGTTAAGAAAACCCAACAGCAGTCTCTTGGGCTTTCTTTGTACATCATGAAAAACGAAAAGGTCACCGGCTCACTTTTCTTCTGGGGGTCGCCTTTGATGCGCAGGTGTCGTCAGTGTACCGCAGGTCCCCACGTAGCAGGTCCTGTTTGATCCGAGTCTGTAGGTGGCTAGCTCTTTTTGGCATCTCTGGTTATTACCTTGTATTACAAGGCCAGTTGTGATCTGACTGATCTCTGTTAAATAAATTAGATTCATCCATCTGGCTCTGGTAAAACTCAAGTGTAGCCTTCAGTTGGGTAAAGGGCAGACACTCCAGATTTATTGTTATCAATGTAACTATAGATAGACCAAAATTGAAATGGTCAAGTCACGCTACAGCCAAAATAAACAAATGTTTCTTTGGTGATCAGGACATCACTTTTTTTTTTTTTAATTATAGCCTGCATGCTAACTCTAGACCATACCTAGAAAAGATGGAAGTCTGAGTTCTGAGGGACAGCAAATGTTGCTGGTCTCTCAATACGTCAAAGTGACGGACTCTACAGAGTTTACACCAAGCATGAAATCACAGATCCACCCAAGTCACTGGTGCCACTAACTTCAGTAGAGTCAGGACGTCAAGCTATGCCTGCATGTGTGTTTCTGTGTGTATGCAGTGATATAAGAAGTATAAGGAAAGAGAAAGAAATATGAGGAGCATGTAGGAGATTATAAAACCCACCATGGCACTCATAATTGCTGGACAGTCACACACGTCCCACATCTTCAAATTAGTCCCATACATGGCTGCAGCGCCATGAAAAGTTTGTCCGATTCAAGGAGTGTGACAGAGCTGTTATACTGTTTACTAGGCACTGCTGCGCTTAATTTCTCACTCTATATTCCTTGGTTTCTGCAGAGATTTTGAAGATGTTCCTATTATCTTAGCAAGTTCTGGAAGCAAAACTTGCATGAGAAAATACAGATGCAGAGCTCCTTCTTCAGCCACTTTTCTACGCAGGCAGGGCAGCCATGTACAATGCCAGTAGTGCTGCCCCAAACCTCTGGGTTTATGCACAAGAGCTGGTGTGAACATTTTCTTTGGCTTGCATCCAGCGGGGATAACAGTCTTCTTGGGATTTAGGTCTGATTGTTCACTCTTTTCTCACAAAGAGCTCCCTCGGGGCTCTAGCAGAAGCTGGTTTTTAACTTCTGCATCTAGGCGTATTGAGATCTGCCACCAAGCCTCTGCCTTTGGCTAATACAGTCTCCCATTTAATGGCAATCTCCCCCTCCCCCCACACACTGTTTCGGGCAATGAGGTACCGCTTTTCCTGGGGAAATTATTGCTACAGGGCCACACAGCAGCTGTGCATGAGCAGTGACTCTGCGGTAGGATGCATCAGATCCACTGGGCACATGGCAGATGGTTGAACATCTCCTGCACAGCAAGTCCTCTGCATCCTATTGCTCGCAAATTGGTTGGCTCTGTACCTTGAGTTCAGCGAGTTCACCTGTGTTTGGCGCGTCTGAAATCCCACACAGCACTCTGTCACTGTCACCTCCCAAATCACCACACAGCACTTTGTTATTGTCACCTGCCTTTCCTGGTATTTGGCATGATGACTCAATAAAACCAAGATTTTCATTCTGTTGCCTTGAATTTTATTGGCTCAACCTCACTTACATAGACCTCTCCAGAAAGTCAGCTCAGTAGGGTAATGAAACACAAGCCAGGAAAAGTGTGTTCATTTTGGACACTCTATACAGTTCTGCCCACGTGACAGAAATGTGCAGAGGGCAATTTCATCCCCACCCGTTCCAAGTGGTTGCACAAAATGGAGGAGTGTCAAGGAAGACTTTGGGCACCTGTAGAATTTATGGTAGAAAAAAGTGAGACATGAGCTCCTAAACTAATAATCATATGTCAATATTTAGCCACTAAAATAAGTGATCTGATTTTGAGTTCAAAGGAATTCCAGTTGTTTTCTTCTTGAAGTGACAATGTTAAGCACTTGGCTAAAGGAAGACAAACTCATTGAGCCATTTTAACTGACGTATTATTGGGAAAACTACAATATTCCAGGACTTCAGTAGTTACTATCTTAAATTTATAGCAAGTAGTCAAGATGAAGATCTGTTACAGACTTGCAAATAGCCCTTTTAGAGACGCACACGCTTCTTCGTGTGGAATACTTTTGATCTTCACCTACTATGCAGCCAGAATAAGCAAATGGTTGCCTGGCAAAATCCAGAGGGCACTTATTTAGTAGCTACTTCTCTGCTTATAGTATTGCTGCTGAATGAGGCAGCGACTGGTGCAGTTAGGAAAGATGGCTCTCCACAACCTAAGTGCGTAGTCAATTCTTTTCTTTCTCTTTCTCTATACCCAAAGGGAACCCTAAGTCTTCATGTGAGCTGACTCTAGGTATAAGATAGCACGGCCTTTTCTTAATGTTCAAAGAACTTGTCCCGTCCTTATAAGATTAGGGCCTATCCCTAGGCGATCACTGAGCTCTAACTCAAGAGATGGCCAAACAAAACACCCAAGAATACCGAATGACCGATTCCAGTTGCACCACTGGATTATTGGAAGTCAAAGTAACAAACAAGGAAAGTAGACACAGAGCAGCACTGAACTAACAAGTCTTATACATCACACTGAAAACTCTGGCAGTTCATCCAGCACTTAACTGATTTTATTTAACTGATTAACCAAATCTTACACTCCTTTCTATCAGTTGACATTTTGACCAATCCGCAGTCTCAAGTTACAGATGAGAAAAACTGAAGAACAGAGCTGACAGGCGCCACACAAGAGCTGATGAGAATTAGTCCCTGGGTCTGAAAGGTGCTCCCTGTAAGTTGATGCTAAACCCCAACTACAACTCAGCGCAGATTGAAAGATCTACTTGTGCAAGGTCCACTTTCCCAGATCAAATCTGAAGTCACTGCTGGAGTCACTGCCTTATGGCATTATACTGATGCCAGCCGACTACAACAGCAGAGAGCAACTTTAAACAAAGTAGGGCTTTCATTCACATTAATTGAATAAATGTTGTTATTGCCTCCCAGCAGTCTGTTACCGCCCATCTACTGGGCTACGAGCTCCTCACAACAAAGTCGAAGGGGGGAACTGGTGTCTGAGCCTCAGCCACTATAATTTAGGCACTGCACAGTCTAGCCTCTCAGCACTAACCTCAGCACAAACTTCTTGGTGGCTTGAGCCAATACACAAGATACAAACTGGAGTGGCTGAGGTGTAGGTACATGCTTCTTTCCCAGAAGGGCTGATCTGCTAATGCCACAGTCCCCTCCTTTAATCTAGCAAAATATGTGTGAGAGGCAAACGTAGCAGTTCACAGTGTTGAACACCCAGCCACTGAGACCTACGAAAGCATAAAAGTGAGTGTTACTGGGCTCTACACTGGTGCTCAGCAAGCAGCTCCACTCTCCTCCCAGCTGGGAAACCAACGGAGGCCGTGCTGGCAGGCAAAGTCCCCTGGGACACCCCGCAGAGCTCTGGATGCAAAGGTGCCTTTCCCCTCTCTGACCCTTCTCCCAGGTGCTCTGAGCCCACGACCATCTGCAACGTCCAGAGCAGAGCACACCTGCATTTCTAAGCTGCAGGCTTGCTCTCTATGGTGAGTTTTGCCACTTGCTTGAAAAAGTGCAGACTCAGGCCAAGCACTCCACACTTATGGTCTAAAACCATATCTTATAATGACGCTACCATTCCTTTTGGAGCCATTACTACAGAACGGTGCAGAGCGTTTTTACTGTGGAACTAAAACATTATGGCAGGGGTCTGACATTTGGATTTTATACGTTCTTTCCATTTCCCCAGACCAAGCTTAGATTTTTATTTTATTATTACAGTTTTATTATTACAGTATATTTTTATTATTGCTGCTAATTATTATTTAGCTCTATAGATTATTAGGTTCATTACTGCTTGGAGACTTCTATGTTAGATCTGGTCAGCATAAGTATCAAAAGATTTGGATACTTTTCCAAAAGTTTTGAGTATGCAAAATTGTCTATATTCCTGGAAAGGAATGGAATTTAGCACATGGAAGAGGAAGAATCAGGCAAAGCAGGGCAAATTAAAGGATCGAGTCTCGTACCTCCCATTGCTGGGAAAATTTCCTTAAAAATGAGATACAGCATGCTAGTGAGTCTGTTTCTGCATTAGCTTGGCATTTGTTGTGTTAATTTAAAGGGTTTGTGTTGTATCATTACTCTTTATTATCAGGCTTTCTATAATGGTCACTGTTATGCATTTCAAGCCATGTGAGCTAATCAAGTCACGAACTGCAATTTTTGGAGTGATATAACAGATTATTCCCACAATTGCACTCCCACAGCATTT
Source organism: Struthio camelus (assembly GCF_040807025.1). Lineage (NCBI taxonomy): Eukaryota > Metazoa > Chordata > Aves > Struthioniformes > Struthionidae > Struthio > Struthio camelus. The sequence continues at coordinate 51,325,381 of NC_090943.1, forward strand.
CATAATCTCATATTCTGCTTGTACCTGGGAAAAAGAAAAATAAATTCACTTTTGAAACTGGGTCTAGTTTAAATCTTTACCCACACGTCTGTGCGAGGCGTTCTCTATAGAAAGAGCTAGTGGTAAAAAAAAAAAAAAAACCCACTGTTCAGATTTTTAGTATAAAATACCTGTTGATGGCCAACACTTTTCATCACAATCTCATTTAACTCTCCTGGGAAGAAATCCAACTGACAGTGTTGAAAATGTTGTCCACAGCAGCCAGGTCCACATCCCTCGCAGCCGATGGGTGCCCAACGCACCACCGCCCCCGCTCCAACTCCCCTGTGGTGCTTCCCAGGGAAGCTGAAGAAAGAAGGTGGCCAAGGCCCCCACAAGGCACTGCCGGTAGGCAGCGAGTGGCTCCCCTCCTTCGCCTTGGGTCAGGGTTGAGTTGGGCTCAGCCAGGTCAGGCCAGGTTCAGTCAAGCCTGATCATGGAGGCCTGTGGCAAAGAAAAATAAGTCTTTGGGTATCTGCATACATTTGCTCTTGAGTTGGTTTAAGGATGGGGAGGATGGGACAAGCTGTATCCGTGAAGAAAGGCTTCTTCTGAATAACGAAAAGTTATGGTGAAATCACCCTGCCGATCTGGGGAATACTGCCCTGTAGAAGAGCAAAGGATGTGCCTCTGTGTCATAAAGGCAGAATAGCTCTCCAAAGACCCCCATAACAGCTCTTAGAAGTTATGTAGAATTGCTTTTGAGAAAAAAAAGATGCCCAGCTGCAGCTACTCATTACGGCTATTGGAGAACATTTGGATTTGGCTCAACTCTTTGAAGAGCCAGTGTCAGAGGTATTCAGATTCTGGATCACTTTTGCTTACTGTAGAAAATAAAAGGCTCAAGAAGGCTGGCAATTAAAAATCATTTCACACAAACGCACACTTTTTAGTTAATAAAGTTTTTGTCAAAACTTTACCAAGGTCTAGTATAACCTAAGTGTAACTATATAATTTGCGTGTAAGTTCTGGATTTGTTTTAGTTATTTCTTCACAGCAATATCAAATAATTAAGAACACCATCCACTAAAGTACAAATGTTTATTCCCCAAATTGCTAGAGGAGAACTGATATCCATTGGCCATTTCAAGAATCCCATACCTTTTCCTGTTTTGTTGTTTTTCCCATGTCTGATTATTAATACTGAATGCTCTCTACCAAGTGATGCATGCATAGGGATGATGAATAATCATGGTGTGGTTTGCTTGCAGACTGACACACTGTTAATTTGTTTGTCTGCTGCAGGTGAATTTAAGTCTTTCCATCTTCATATCATGCCTTTGCATAGGAACTTAGGACGTGTATCAGCTTGCTTACACAAGAAAAAGCAAACCAGTCCAACGAATTAATTTGAAAAAGAAGAAATTTTGGCACCAGGAACATCCATACCCTCTAAAATGGAAGTAAAACTTGGGTTATTTATGTTGTGATATATCTACGCAAAGCAGCAAACTGTGTTCGATTTCACAAGGGCAAACTTACAAGTCTTCCCTGGAGCACACTAAGCATAAATGAGTGCAGAATTTTCCCTCGCATGCCAGACACTTTCTTTTTCTGCAGTTCTTTTGTAACCAACAACATCTCTGCACCTTGGTTCAAGTTTTGCAAGAATCGGACCAAATTGCTTCACCCATCAGAGAACATATAATTCAGTTGAGCTCATTGTACAGTTTGCATCAGTGGTGAATTTAGTTTAACATATATTAGACATAGCATATCCTAATATGGTGTCTTGAATTGTGAATGCATTGCAATTACCAGACTACATTTTTCTCGCCAGTCCATCCCACTGCCATCCTAAAGAGGACTCCCAAAATTTTTTTCCTTGAGACTTAATTATTGTACACCCTAAATGTGCCATTTATCTACCTCTCACTTGGCTATGAACAAATGTTTTAGAGGAGCCTCTTTTCTGGATATTTAAGGAGAAGATTTTCAATTTCTAAGCCATAAATATTAGTGAAAATATTTGATCTGAAATAGTATTGTACATTAGGCTGTAATGAATAAATCCCCATTATTTCTACTGCTGATAGCAGAAGGATGGAATTTAAATTTAGACATGTTGGTAACTGTCAATTCCTTCCTCCCCCTTGAAAATCAATGAAAATGAAATCCATAACTTATGATCCGCATTTAGAGTTGTGCCTAATAGCTGATGACATGATATGACCTATGGGGAGAAAATAACAGAACGACTCTCAACTGGAAAAAAATTCAGACCAAGACATCTAGGGAAAATAATCCAAAACTCAGTTATTCCTCAGAAGGGAAAAGAAGCCTGAGGGTGATAGTAGAGAATGAATGAAATGTGACTGAGCAAAAAAAAAAAAAGAAAGGGAATTTTTTGGCTGCATATTCAAAGACTTCAGCTCCTGGAAAAGGGAAGAAGAGGTTCCACTCCATACGGCTTTGATGTGACCACACCAGGAATACTAAATTCACTTTTGGGTAACTTATTAGCATCTAAAAGAGCAAGTTCAGTGGAGAGCAATGATAAGGGGTCTAAGGGGTTGTCTGGGCTGATTTTTAAGGAAAGATGAAAACAGTTTAGGGGTGGATTGAAGCACCTTTTATTCCTTATTTATTTAGAGTAGTGCTTGGTTCTTATGCTGTCCTTTTCCTCTATATTTTGATAGGGCCGCTTACAAGCAAAATATTACGGACAAGTGTGTAAAAATCTGGCCCTAATGATACATTTATTGGCTAAGCAATGAACATGGGAAGTTCCAAAAGACATCTATATGTGTTCGAAGGGTTATTAACACCGGTGGGCATAACTAGTAAGAGGATGGCATTTTTAAAGGCAAAAATGTAAAATAAAATGAAAGCTTATTGACAGGTCTGCTAGAGTATTGATTACTGTCATAAATGAAGTGATGTATCACTTGGTACATTTAAAATTAGCAAAACACAAGTGATTATATTTAAGAGAGCAATCCTGCACTGGTCAGAAGATGGACTACATGGTTTAGTAGGTCTCTCTTATTTCTACTTCCACTGACTTAGAAACTGAAATGAGAGATAGTGAGTAACAAGACAACCTGGCAATAAATATGCACCACTTGTCTAATGTATTATTTGATCAAAGTCCAGATAATTCCTGAAGCACACCTCAGGGCCTCATAATGACTCCAATGCTAAATATCCTACAGTCCTACCTCTGCCTGACTGGGGCATACATTACACAGTATAAGCAAGAAATCAGTCAGTAATCCTGAACCACAGTCTCTAATCGTAGTGCTGGGGAGACTCTTTCGATTTGCTAGAAATTTTTTTTACATCATCAGCCTTATGCTGGGTTTAAGTCTATTAAAATCTAATGGGATTGTTGCTTTCTCAGCTGTGCCCTCTTCAGGTTGCTCCTTCCCCTTTTTCCTTATACATTTTCCTTCAGGAGACGAATAACTGTCATGTTAGCCAGGGAAAGGTGTTCAGATGCTTTCACAGATGAATCTGTCACTCTTTTGATATTACAGCCGCACGATTGTGATGGTAGGTATTGGCCAGGCAGAGCTCCTCCTCTGACTTCTTGGGTCCACTTGCACCCCATCACCATGCTCATTGCCTCTCCTGAGATGCTCTCTCTTGTCCAGAGCTCAGATGTACTTTGTGAGCCCCTTCTGCATTCTGGCAGAATGCTTTATTTTCCCTTCATAGGTCATTAAATCTCTATTGATTTCAAGCAGGTGGTTCTCCATACTATATAGACATCGTTATAAATTACTGATATGGGATGCTAGTTGGTTCAGCTCCCCAACCAGTGTATTTAGCAGCACCTTGCAGGTGGCTGAATTTTGAGAGTGTGCCCTCCAGCACTTTTCTCCTGTTGCTCTTGTAGTGGTCCCCAGGCAATGACAGCTAGTCCTCCAGCAGCGGTTCTGCTTTTCTCCAAAGCTGGGGATTGCTAATCTCCCTAGCCTGGGCTCTCTCTAGAAGAGGTCACTTTATAATTAGTCATTCTTCCTCCTCTCAGTGCAAATTCACTAGGAAACCCCACCTCCCACAGAAAAACCACATCCAAATTAAATCACCTCCTTCCAACGTGGGCTAGAAAAAAGGTGAAAGATCCTCTTGCTTATTTTTCTAAACACTTTAAGGCAATGTAGTAGTTCCTCTCAGCCATGAAATTACATATACTGAGAAACTTTGCTTCCCTGAAGAAGAAGAAGTTCCCCCCTGTGAAATGGCATCAGTGCAGTGAGTTTATTTTCCCATAGCCCTCTCTACAGTAAATACCTTGTTGTCACTGCAGCCACTCAGAAATGCTGGCCGCAGATAGTGTCAGCCCTACCTGGCATCCTTCTTCAGCACTGACCACGAAAGATCAGCTTTACAGGGGGATCTGAACTGAGATCTAAACAAATCTGGATCAGGATTTCTTCCAGTCGACCAACCTGCAACAACATGATAAGAGTTTCCATGCTTTCTTTTTTCATCAGGAACATCTGCAGATGTTTGTGTCTCCACTTGCCAAATGCATATTCAGTATGAGAGGTGGTCACAACTTTCCTAGCATTCCTCCTTACCTATTCCTATCATATTTTCTCTCCCTTTCATTGTCTTCCCAATATACAATATTCTTACTATTTACTTGTATAAAGTCAAGGACAGATAAGCTGCTTTACAAAGAGTGATGCAGAAAACTCCCTCAACAATGTGTATTTCTGCCATATTCATTTTACCACTCTCCTATTTCGTATTCTTATTATTCTCACAGTTTACACAACGATAGTCAAACAGTGCACAAAGAAAATAGGAGAAGCAGGGAGAAAGACAAAGAGCAAGAGGCAGAAGAAAAGCAGCAACTTTCTTCTGGACAGTTATTAAAGAAAAGACTGAAGGAATATAAACATTGTGCCCTGATTCCACTCAAAAAAGCAGCTCTTCCTTTCAAAAAAACCACAACTGAACCAAAGGCACCCATGAATTTCTGTGGCAGAAATTCTGGAATCTCTGACAATCTCCATAGACACAGAAATATGGAGAACAAGAAGGAGAAGGAAAAATAAATTTTAGATTAGTAGTGTATTAGTGTATCTTCTGAGCTTAAAAATCCACAGCAGAAAGCAGAGATGAGCTACCAACTCGGTCCATTGACTGAAGAAGATGGCAGTTGTCATTTTGCAAATAGCAGTAGATCTCTTGCTGTCTTGGGTATTAGACTCTCCTTCGTGGAGAGGCTGTTACCTAGAGTAATGGGCTGTTCTTGAAAAAGAGAGCTTTTCCATGGAGCTCCATGGACATCTGGTCACCCCTTCAAAGAGGCTTACTGGGAATTTTCCTTACCATTTAGACAGACACCAAAATTATGCAGACTGGATCTTAGTTTAATATTGCATTAAGGTATGGGTGTTGGCATGAGATCATCCTGTGACAAATATTGCATCATCCTTTTCACTAGCAATGTTTTGAATGTATATATTTCACTAGGCAACAGACTGATAGGATTTTTGACCTTTTAAAGTGACGCAGAATATTTACCAGCTTTGTTATCTGAGAGTGCTACAAAGGCAGTCAGCCGTATAAACGTGAGATGGGAAAGGTCCATATTCGCTTCAAGAGCTTTTCTGTGTAGCTGATATACACATATACAACCCCTCCCAAACAAATGAATAAATATATATATATATATGCGCGCACGCACACACACACACACACACACAAAATTACACACACAGGCATACACCAGAGAAGGAATACATGTATATAAAATGTATATAGGTATCTTTCTCTCACGCCCATCCTCAGTGTGTGTGAGCACCAGAAACTTGTCATGACATTCCAGACTGGAATGACACAAGGAAGAAATATATTGCACTTATGGAAATCATTCATTTTCCATGTCTGGGAACTTCCTGAATATAAATAATTTTTTCATTTAGAAATTTCAAAGCACTGTCGCAAGAATGGGTAAGAATCATTATCTTCATCTGACAGTTGGAGAAACAAAGAGCAGACTGTTTTAAGCAGCAGTCTAAGGTCACATGAAGTAAATGAAGTCAAACCTCATCTCCCCAGCCTGACTTTCCCTTGAGAGAGCGTACCAGCTAGCACGCCACACATAACTTTATCAGCTGAAACTCTTCAACATATATGCTAATAGTGTTGGCAACCCTGAGACTTGACAGATCGGGACTGAGGTTCCAAATGATCAACGGATTTGTCTGAAATTCATAAAATGACAACATAAATAAATAAATAAATAAATAGACTTTATTTCTTTTTTTCATTTTCTGTTATCTGAGCCTTTGGGGTCCATTATGGTAATATTTTCAGTTTTTTCCACCACCAAAAGATATAGACACAAAAAGGAAAGGAAAGCAAAGCAAAGGAAAAGAAAGCAAAGGGAAAAAAAAAGCAAAGGCAAGGCAAGGGAAGGCAAGGGAAGGCAAGGGAAGGCAAGGGAAGGCAAGGGAAGGCAAGGGAAGGCAAGGGAAGGCAAGGGAAGGGAAGGAAAGGAAAGGGAAGGAAAGGGAAGGAAAGGGAAGGAAAGGGAAGGAAAGGGAAGGAAAGGGAAGGAAAGGGAAGGAAAGGAAAGGAAAGGAAAGGAAAGGAAAGGAAAGGAAAGGAAAGGAAAGGAAAGGAAAGGAAAGGAAAGGAAAGGAAAGGAAAGGAAAGGGAAGGAAAGGGAAGGAAAGGGAAGGAAAGGGAAGGAAAGGAAAGGAAAGGAAAGGAAAGGGAAGGGAAGGAAAGGGAAAGAAAGGTTCAAATCATCACTATTCCAAACAGTACTAAATATTGTAAGGAAAGTCAGGAGCATTGGCAACAAAAAAGCAGTGACCATACCTATTTCTGGCACATGCAGAATACTGTTCTCTTTAGAAAACGATGTCTTCCCTCCCCCACAAAAAGGTCTTACTTTCAGAGATGGAGCAGTTCCTGGCAACTTCTGAGCCTGATAAACATTCATCAGCCCATAATCTTGGGTCCCCAGGCTCTTTCCTAAGGCACGGCAGCTCAGAGCAGAGCTCAGACTGCACCATGGGAGACTTGGGTCTTTCTGAGATGCCTGAATCAGGCAACTACTGTGGCCAGAGCATAACAAGTCAGAGCAGGGCACACCTCAGCTCTCTTTTGCAATCGGAACTGTTTTTCTCCCAGGATAAGCCAATTCCTCCTGTCGTGTTTGGTAACCCGGGACCAACGATGCCACACAAAGCAGAGTGCTGATCCAGCCTGAACTCACTCATCGTTTTCCAGTTTGTTCAAGAAGATGCTGACGGGTAACTTTGCATGGTGAAGCTTTACATTACATACTGTTCATCTGCACCTAACAGCTGGCCTCCCACAGCCCACACGACACCGGGATAAAAGCATAATGCCGGCAAACACCCTTACTGCGTGCACGTTCAACAGGAACGTGATTGCGGGCCCAGGCCTGATGTGGACAACACGCGCACCACGGGTGACTAGGCAGCGCTCCGGTCCAGCACGAAGGGCTGCGGGAGCGTGGCCTGGGACGCCAGAGCCTAGCCTGGCCACGCGGGCTGTGCAGGGAGGTGAGGCGAGATGCCTGAAGCTGGGTGGGATGAACGTGCCCCCTCTCTCTTTCCCCTCCTTGGTGTCCTTGGTGCCCCGTGTCCTTGGTGGCTCCCTTTAAGGAGGACCCTAAGGACTTTGCTCGCTGGGCAGCAACTCGCCCGAGCCCTCCCGCAGCGAATGATCATGTGAGCTACCTGCTACTCGTAATTCAAGTCTGTTCAAACAATATTTGTAACACTGTCCTTCACAAATTTGTTTTACGAGGTTGGAAATGGTTTCACAGTTCATCTTGAGAGACAAGGTCTGATATTGTAGAAATTTCCCAACTCTGTAGTGGTGGTGTCTGGTTGAGGGCTTGCTTTTTTTCTGAAGACTCATCTTTTTCAAATGTCTCCACATTAGACAATAGCTAGGGGCATTGATACTTGTTTTCCTTTTAAGTCAGAGGCACTATTTGCTTTTTCAGTTCCTCAGTTGTTTTATCTCTTATTATGTTGAATCATTTTGAAAGCTGTATCTTCCATTTAAAAGTAGTATCCCATTATCTAGGAAGGAATTTGAAAAGGTCAATGTTAAAAGAAAAAACAGGCTAAAACAACCCCAACACTCAAGCCTTCAACACTAACTAACCCATACAATATTGAAGGTTAATTACACTTTAAGAAAACGTGCAGGCAATACATGTGGCATGCTACTGATAAAATGACATCGCTTATAATAAATTAAATTATAGCAGAACCTGACTGAGGCACTAATCACGGGCAAGCCACTGGAAAAAAATAATGTTTAGTGAGGCTAGGATTTCTTTCAGTTAATAAATAAAACAATATAGTATATTTTAGTCCATGACCTTTAACAATTACAAATCACTTTCACTCATTCATGGTGTATTTGAATATATGTTGCAAAAATAACAGTCATAGCTATATGACCACTCCGGAAACACTCTGGGTGATCTCTAAAGAGTGTGAATTAGCAATGTGATATTTAGTAAACTTTTTTATGGGGAACACAAGACATCTTAATGGTTTCTCATTGCTCTGCCATGTCTGTTAGCATTTAAGTATTAGAACAGACACGGTATGTACTGGAGAGAAGCACACATGGACACTCAAAATATGAAATAAAGTTAAACGCGTTATCAAGTTTCCAATTTTCTCTCAAAACCATGAAACTGCATGTTGGCCCAAGAAGTATATGTTGTAAAAGATGTACTCGTTTGCTGGAATGTGAAAAATAAAGTGCAGGTCGTTACTGAATCTCATTTTTAGCACAAAACATTTGAGCATGTGCCCTGCCTTGTATATTACATGGGCACGTTGTATGTTATGCTAATACATAAATCTGATCCAAGAACCTGGTTCTTGTTTTTAAGCTAACATGTTGACAGACTCTGGTAAATGCAACTGTTAGATTTCTTCATACTGCCGTGCTACAAACACTTCTACAACAGTAAGCCTGAAGATGCAGCACCACACAGAATTCATAGTGCTAACACATAAACGGGTTTTAATGTCTGCAGAGCTTTCAGTCAGATCTGTAATATTTCTCTCAAAGAAAACATGAAATGCATTTGACAGTATCACAGTTTCATTAGCTAAAACTTCACTGGCATTGTTAGCTGTATGGGCTGTGGCAGGAGGGAATGAAATCACATCCTCACCTTTAGAGGAAAGTGCATATCTCATTTATTTGACTTTGTTTTCTCGGAGAATCCAAAAACTCAGACAAACAAAAATCCCATGTTTGAAAGAAATGGAAGGACTCAAAAAATAAAGAATAGTTCTAATGAACAATAGAAAACTTTGGTTTGGTTTAATAGACACGCTGCATGGGTAGCACACCGTTAAAGGTTGTGTAAAGTCATCTTTTTGTTATGAACATCCCGGGGGACAAATGTCATCAGTGCTCCGAGATACATAATCCCAACGTGAACACAGTTCTGCACGATGCTGAATCTGAAAGAGCAGGCAACATGGAGCTGGCACAATTTCAATTCAAGCTCTTAAAGATAAGGCATTAACAATGTCTTAAACCAGACAATGTTGACTCCCATTTCAGCTGATTGGTAAACTTATTGCAGCTGTTTGGGGTTGCAGCCCTGCCTGACTCCCTCTGAAGAGCATCTGATGCATGAAAGCATCACAGGGGCAGATCTGTCCGTGCCATGACTAAAACATGCACACATACAGAAATATTTGTTTGTATTCTTATGCAAAATAAAAATGCATTTTCTTGCTTTGCATTCCTTTGAAATGCATTCTTCTTTAACCCCAACCTTTCAGTGGGTGTCCTTGTCACTAGAAAACTGAAGGAAACACTGGAAGTTGGAGCACAGCTTTTAAGGGCTTCCAGGCAGCCTTCATCAGCCCAGAGCAAAGGAGGCTCTGGTAAGCTGTCTTCCATCTTCTCAACCATTCTTATCTCTAGTTCTGTTTCTAAGGTCAGTAAAAACATACAGAAGTGATTATGCAGAAACTAGCTCTGAGGGATTATGCTATTTGTCAAAGTAATAACAGTGAATTCAATATGTGTAAATCTCTTCTCCCTGTGCAGTAGAGCTGTGCTCTGGAATACCAGTGGGATGTTGATAGGAGTCATTTCCTAGGCAGCTTACCTTTGGGGGAATTTTGTGATTGATATAAAAAGAATCTCAAATTTTCTAAGAACCCACAAGTTACAAGGGACAGTCCCATGGGCCCTTTCTGCTAAAAACACAGCTGAGTTACTTAGCATTTTTATCAGTGACCTGGAAGAAAATATAAAATCCTTGCTGATGAAGTTTGCAGATGACACAGGGATGGGGGTAAACAAAGAAGACAGGTCCTTAAAGTAGAGTGAGCTGTTTGGTAAGCAAGCGGTACGTATTTTAATATATTCCAGTATAGAGGTGTAAAGAAACTAGCAGTGTAGGAGATCATTACAGAATCAGGGACTCTGCCCTGGAAAGCAATACAGCTTTCTGGTCATGGCAAAAGACAGCTGAGTACCCATCCCTGAGGAGATGTAGTGGCCAAAAGAATAACTCTCTAAGATGAGAATGGGGAAATCTGAGGAAACAGAGGCTGTATTTTGGCATTCGTTCATTCAGGGAAGGCCTAAGCCCGTCCATGAATCCTGACAACCTTGCAGCTTTATTACATGAAATTAACCTATACATTGGATGTGACTCCACTTTTGAAGAACTGCCAGGGAGCAGAAAACGTGGGTCCATACAATGCTTTAGTGGGGATATAACTTGCACCTGCTGGCAGTGTGGGTGGGCTGGACAGCTGTGCGCCTGATTTGGCAATGAGCAGCTATCCCATTTGCCCTGGCCTTTGCCTCCTGGGATCTCAGATGGGACTTAGGGTGGCTGAATTTGGGCCGTGCCAGCTAGAAACACCGGCTTCCCACGCCATGGCGTCCCAGAGGCCGCTGCGTGGATATGTGAAGCCAGTCAGTGAGCTGGGCAGCTTTAGCCCTTCATGTCACCTGGCAGCTCAGGTACTGCGTAGATGCACCCACTTAGTTTCCTTCTGGTGTCTGCGGTCAAGAAGGGGGTCAATAAGCTCTAGAGCCGGGCAGGGTTGGAAAATTTGCCTTGTGGAATAGTGAAAGGCTGACATTTTATCACAGAGAGAATGAACAACTGGATCTGACCAGTCTGTAAGCACCACCACAAGCAACAGAGCTTCATACTGGGCTGTGTGGTACAGAAGACAGAGGAATAGCAGCACCCAGAAGCTGGAAGTTGAAACCGGGCAAGTTCAGACTAGACATTGGAAGTGCTGATACTTGATTACTAGAACAACCTCCCAAAAGTTTTGCTGGGCTGTCTGGCCCTGGCAACTTTTGAAATGAAGTATCTTTCTAAGAGAGGATCAGATAAGAGAAACTCAGGGGTACCTCTGGCCTATGACTCTGTGGAGCAGGCTCTGGGCTTTCCTTTCTCTTCTATTTCTATTGAAAAATGTCAATAAGCTGGGACACCCCCACAGGAGCATCAGAGATGTTTTTATTGGCTTTCCTTCCAAACACGATGTCTCAGAGGACAGTCATAGACTATGCAGGGAGAGAGACCAAAGGAATTCACCTCCCATGTGATCCTGTACTGCCAGGGACGATAAGGACTTAAGGCAGGCCTGAATGGAGAAGTTCAAGCCAGCTCTCCTCTTATTTAGATCAGGAATAAATCTGACATTTCACACTTGAACAAATATTTGTCTTTTACAAATTCTGTTTGGAGGACAGCCAGCGAGCCAGAGATCCAAGCCCTCAGCTATCTGAGGGCCCTTTTACAATGGGAACAGTCATCCGGGGACAGTGATCCAACTGGTGCTCACCTAGTAACATTGGCTGGGGAAGGCAGCGTACGTAGGAATTTGGTTGTCAGTATGTGAGGCTATAAATAGGCTTTTGGAGAGCCTGGAAGCTCACATGGTTATTGTTTGTTATTTTAGAATGTTAATGTGGATTTCGAGCTCATGAAAGCCATGAGATTGCTGGTGAAGACCTGCCCGGCCACACATAGGACCAGCAAGAAATTCAGGTTCTTCCATCCCACTCAGCCTTGCCGTGGAAGAAAGACCAGCTCCTGGCAAGTTTTGGTCTTCATGAATAATTTAGCCCCTGGGCTCCCTGATGGCTTACACCAACCCTGATGCCTGCTTTATGATACTGATATATGTATCCTTGAAACTAGACTGATATTGGCCACTCATTTCTCTTCCTTATTTTCCTCTTTATTGTTTAGAAAAAAGTTATAGTATCACAAGAAAAGGAACAGAGATTGTCTAATGCTCACAGTGGCATTTACGGGATCTCCCACTATGCCTTTGGTTATCATTTCTTATTAGAACAGCTCAAAATTGATACTTTGGCAAAACATGGCTCTTTAATAGTGCCTTTCTGCATCAGACGGGGAGATTATCACTTAAAGGCTGTCAGTTTCTAGAGAATATCATTTGTGTCTTCTTGACTTCTAGCAGGTTAATCCACCTTTCTGTGTCTCTTCCAAGCAGCATCCATCTAGAGCCCAAATGATTGAAAACAAAGCTATTTGTGAGCCTGGCTAACTGCAGATTCTGCTTTTTAATGTGAAATTTGTTCACACTAATTCCTGACAGGAGAAAAAAACAAGTTGCTTGGGGAAATATTTTTCATTTTATTTTTTATTACTTTTTAATCATTAGAAACCAACATAAATTCCAGGCTGGATAAGTCAGAGGGAGCTGGTAATCATTAACACTGCATTAAAATTATGCATTAAAAAATAAAGTAAAATACTTCTTGTAAACATCTGATTTAAAAAACAAAACACTAATAGGTTAGAGGCTGACAGAAATTATTAGCAATAAGCTCTTTCGCATAGAAATAGGCTTATTACCATGCATTTGCAGCAGCTGGCATGAGCCTGGCTTGGTGCCAGCATACTGTGTCCTGCAAACATAATCTTTCCACTTGATTCTAGGAAAAACACCACCAAGACAGGGCTGAAGTCTCTTCTCAAACCCTGCATAATACACTCCCATTGACCCCTGCAAGAATCATGTGCATGTGTGAAGTGTGGTCCTAAAAGGGAAAAAAAGCCAGTTTTGCTGTTTCAGCTGGTAGACCTGTGAGCAAGGACTATGGACTGCTTTTTAAAAGATGGAGGGTAAAAGGGTGGGGGTATATTGTCTGTGTTTTGCTACATCACTGAAAGCTAATAGAGGCCACCCTGGAGGGAGAGAATAAATTAAACACAAATCACAGCCACATAAAGATCGTAGGTCAAATCAGATTTGTTAGTTTTTTTCTTTTAAATCAGCAGAAAATTACCCCGTACGTGACGCATGACATAGTCTTCAGCTCCCAGATCTGCCCACGCTCTGATGTCGAAGCACGTTTGCGGTTTGCTGAGATCTAGCGGTTTTTGCTTGCTTTTTTTGGCCAAGGACTTTTCTATATGATTACGCTGTAAAAGTGTGCCATAGATTACACAGTCCATAACCAGGTTACAAGGAGAGTACACAGGTCCGCATTTAGGAAACCATCCTTATTCGCAATAGGAACAGCTAGCCTTCAAATATTTTTGTTATTGATCTGGTTAAACATAGGGTTGGATCCTGCAAATGTCAAGCACATTCATTTTGCTGGGTGAGGAAGATGCTCACACTTAAAACAAAAACTAAAGCAAAAGAACCCCAAACATTCGGCGCTTTGCAGGATTGGGCTTCAGGGGTGGAAAGCAGATTGTTACCAGGATGTTAACAACCCAGTATTTTAATGTGAGTCCAGTAACTCCTGCACTAAAAGGCCACATTATGTGAGATTTTGTCAACTCTTTAGTTTAATGGTGATGAAAAATACCGGCTATAAAGGAGGTGAATGAAATGGCCTGTGAGCCTTTATGGGTAACACAAAAATCGCTATTGAAACAACGAACCCCTTACAGTTGAAAACATCGACCTTTGCCGAAGAAATTCAGAACTCTTGAGCACAGTGCTCGCTGCTTAGTCCAATTTCCAGTCAATCGAAGGAAGCGAAATACAAAGGGAAAGGTCATATTGACTTAGTATAATAATCTTAATGAATCTGGCCCTCTGTTTTGCAGTTCCAGTGGAAATATGAACTCAGTGGCTCATTCCTGTCCTCTCAGCATGCTGCTGCAAAACATACAGGTAAAGGGAATAAGCTTTTGCTCTGCCTGATCCCCGAGCAGCACTATGTCTCTGTTTAAACGGAGCCTGAAAAACAACCTTTTTATTTTTAGCAACAGCATTTTCCAAAAGGAGCTGTTGTTGACAACAAAAAACACTCATATTTGAATATGAAACATTTCCAGCACTTTAACTGTGAAGGGAAAGGTAAGCAATTCCTGGCCGAAGCATTCAGGAGTCACGATCAATAGGGAAGAGACCGTGAAGGTTTTCTGGATGGGAAATATTTCTTTGCTTCCCAAAAGCATTTGTCCTGTGTAAACCCAGAGTATTTGTTTGCATTACTGTAGCTTGTAGCTGAACCATGGACCGGCACCCAGCAGAGTAAGGTACTGTACAAATGCAGAGCAAAAATACAAGCTGATAAGCTAAGACAAGAGATAACCGACGGATGCAGGCAGACAGCAGGAGGAATAGAGGGGAACAAGGCGGCATTATAATACTGGAGTCCCCATTTCAGAAAAAAACAATGAAAGGCACAATGACAAGGTTTTGTTTGTGTTTTTTTAAAGCTGCTGCTCCTCCTTCAGCCCCAATCCTGCCATGATGCCTGAACGAAATAAAACAACATGGTAATAAGGGCTGAGTAGCACCGGCAGCCAAGGACAGAAGTCTAGCGAAAGACAAATGGTTAAAGTTTACTAAGTAGTTACAAACCACCAAGAACAGGTCTTAAAATGGGAAGTGTCAGGCAAGCCCTTAATAACAGGTAGTATTACCAGCCCCACCTGTAATTACCGCACTCCTCTCCCCACCCTCTGCATGTCACTCGTTTCCATCAGTCACAGGCTTTGCAGAGTGCGGACGGTGCCTGAGCAGCGTCTGCACACTATCGCACCAAAATGGGGTGACATTTCTGCCTGAACTTCTTAGGAGTTGCTGCGACAGAAGTATAAAATAACAACAGCATAAATAATAGCAGTAATAAGGAAGCAGGAGGTTCGGCTCTGCCTACATCTAGCGATGCTGATGCCTCATATCCACAGTACAGATTGAGGCAACCTTAAAAGACTGCAGGTAGAGGGAATAATGTATTGAAAGGAATACATTTACCGTACATCACAGAGTCCCCATTAGGAGATTTTTATGATCACATTACTATGTGCTTTGTCTTCAAACGGAGACTTCTCTGGCTTTTCCACCCATAAGCAAGAAAAAATACTTGCCATACTCATTATCAGTCTCTTGGTTCAGATTTTCTCTCTGATGTACAGCTGCTTCGTTTTGGTTCTCCGTTCCAATAAGATGTATTATTGTAACCTTTTCTGTAACAATATTCCCTTATACTCCTGAAATTAGACAACAGCCAAGGATATTACTGAGTCTATGACCAGTATGTACTTAGAAATGTTTCAGATGTGTAGAAATCATTGAATATTTTTGTTTTGGCATTATTTTATGCATTTACTCCCATTTGCGTTACAGGATATTTTTAAACTGTATCAGTGCTTAATAATCAGCCTTGTATGTTCTTGTCAAACTATTTGCTTTGACTATCTGGGGGGTTCAATGACTGTACAAATCGTACGGAAACTTTTGTGCTTGCTGATTGGGTATGCAGTGCTTTTCAAACATCTGATTAATGAACAAGAAAGAATACAAAGTAAGGAATATATGGGATGAAATTTCAAATAAATAAAGGCTTGTGAAACAAATTAGGAGAGCTTTTCAGAGACTTACTGCCTCAGTGAACAAGCTCCTGTATAATTCTAATAACATAACCCTCAAATCACAGCAAACCAAGCGTAGTGCTTTGGTTTGTGAAAATATGCAAGAATATTCTTTTAACTACCTGATCAGTTCTATACCAAGCTCTCACGCTACGAAAAGGTCAGAATCCAAAAGGGTTAAGTATTGACTGACGAGAGGATGAAAGGAAAGGCAACACTCCGTAGGTGTATAAGGGTCTGGAGGGACATTCCTAAAAGTCAGGATCAGTTTTTACATTCCTTGTACAGGACCAGAAATGAATTTCAAATAGTGAATAGATTCAGATAGTCTGAAATGTGAAACTCATATTTAACTGTGTCTGTGCCAAAAGCTTTTTTTTTTCTTCTCAAGCCTTCATGCCAAAAATTCCATATTCTTACTCCTTCTCACCAATTTTTTCAGCTGTTTAGAAAAACATCCTCCCTCCACTCCCCCTTCTCCTATCGGTGACCCTGCGATTTGTACAGTCGCTCACTGAATAATGCAACCAAAGAGTTAACAAAGGAAAATACAAGGATGAAACTTGCTATCCAGAGCTGACAATATGTTAGAAGCAAATATGTTTGAAAGCAGGTAAAACCCCAGGTGCTGGCTATTTCCAGGACCAGAAAAATGCCCTGCATCCCAAATGCAATGGCTGAATGCAACGGGTCAGCAAGTTACACAGCGAGCATGTGTAACATGTGCCCCTCAATCCGGCTACGACAGAGCCACTGAGGGACCACGGCCCCGTTACAGGACTCTCTGAGGTGGTGGTGGCAGGAGAGGAGAATCGCAGGGCGAGGGGGCGAATGGAAAAGGCAATTTGTGCGCCACTCGCCTTTTTTTAGGGGCAGGATGTTTTGGGAAGAGAGAGTCTGCAGGCAACTTGATCCTCCCTCCGGTTGCGGGGATCTTCAAAGCAGACAGGGCTAGCAGCTGACGTCCCCCTTCTCCAGCTGTTTTTTTCCCCCCGTTCCCACTGCAGATCCCTCCCCCAGCGGACCTCCTAATCGGCTCCTGCTTCCTTCTGCAGCAAGGGCTCAGGCGCATTCAAGACCCTTCGCCCCACATGGCGCGTCAGACTCAAATCGGGAGGCCTTGCCACATCATTTATGGGGGAGAACAGCACCATTGGGCAGTGGCGATAATTCGCTTCAGAAAAATAATTATTTGAGAAGTTGTGGTGCTTCGAAATGGGAGCAGGAAGCGGAGGGTTGGGAAAGGCAATGGCAAATGCAGCAACATTGGGAAGGTAAAGTCAGTATTATTAGAAGGAAATAGCTGCCATCCTGGCCTTCTTGCCCAGGGCTTTGGAGAAACAGCAGTAGCTGGGACTCTGGCCTGCAGTATTGCAACGGCCCCTGCACAGGGATGAACACATCTGTTAGAAAAGACCCTTCTCCCCTTCTGTTTCTAGAAGCCTCAGTCCCCAGGATGAACCCCTTCATCCAAAGACACTTTGCAACTGTCCCTCGCTGCGCTGGAGGTAAGCCCACACGAGGAGGGAGAGACCGACTTGTCCGACGCTGCAGAGGGCGGAAGAAGAGCTCGGAAATGGGGAACTCATGCCGCAGCCCAAAAGCCTCCAGCCATGCTTAACAAACTCTTCGCTGACTTGAGGCTCGATGGAGAAGCTGTGGGGCTCAACACCTACTCCCCAGGACGTGGCAGAGCCCTCTCCAGACTGCAGAGCAGCTGGCCATCGGGCCAGCCGGGGAAGGGCTGGGAAGACCCCCGCGGGGGTACGGGTACAAAGCCGTACACGCGCTGTCTCCCCTCCGGCCCTGTGGATGTTGCCTGAAAAATTATATCCAGCAAGGCTGCAGTAAATGGCAATATCTCTTGGAATGGTTTCAGTCAAACCACACTTCTCTGGCAGCGTGCGTGAGGAGAAAGGTGGGTGGAAGGAAAAAGGCAGAGCCGGCGCAGTAGCAAATATTGACACAAAACAATAACAAAACATTATTGTAAAACCCACACAAATGAACGGGTGAGCCTGTGGATGAGCACAGCCCAGGAAAGTGCTTTACACTCGTGTATTAAGGTTCACCTTTCCGATGCTGAGAGCACACTTGCGGAAGCATAACCTGTGCAAGCGCTGTTTACAGAAACTCTGATGAGGAAAAATTCAGGTCATTTACAATCCTGCAGAAGGGCAGATATTACCAAATCTAATAAGGGTAAAGGTTTGTTATGTGGGTAGTCCCACTGGCCTTTCTTAGCTCTCAACAAATGTTTTCTGTACCAGCTACTCAGCACCTGGCAGGATTAGGCCCACAGTCAACATTAATAATAAAACTTCATCTTGGGTCACATGAGCCCGTGTAAAAAACAGTTTCTGCTCTGTTGCCGTCATGCACACTGCAATAAAAAGTAACCAGTCACATCACCTGCATTGCACATGTTGTCTTACACTATCTGCTTTTTTCCAGAGACAGCTATCAGATCTCTCCTTCTTTCTTTTTGGTTTTGGTGGGAGAAGGGTGTTTTTTCATGGAAAAATAAACAAGTTGGTGTATCTACTTTTTTCCTCCCAAGGAATGAATCAGGAAGTGCAATACTTACAAAAGCATTTGCATAGGTTTTCTTAATACTCCCACAGTGTAATGACCTGTATGGAGTCACTGTCCACAAATAAATGAATTTCTCCTGTGTAAGGGTAGCACAGAAGGAAGCAGTGCTGCTCACCATTCTGGCCTAGGTATCAAGGGACTTTGATCAACTGTTGTTTTTTTTCCCCAGATTTCCTGCAGAATGCCAAGCAAGCCATTTTGCTTGGCAGAAACCAAATAAAATTTCCAAAAGCACCCATTAAAAGGATCAAGGGACTGTATGAAATATTCCACCTGTGGCCTAAATGCGTGAAAACCTTACCCACAGTCCAGCTACAGTTCTCTGTTTTTTTTTCATATTTTTCTATCCTGTATGATGGGGTCTGATAACTTGAGACTGGTAGGTAGTCAGATGCTTCAGTAATAGGATCCATTTAGGTGGATGAACAAGTTATGAAATGTTGATGCAGTCAATCAGTTTTTCTCTAGACCTATTCCTGAATAATGGTATTTACCTTTTACTCCTTTAGCCAGGTGGTACTATCAATTTTTGATCAAATGCCCCTCCTGAAATCACCTAACAGCAAAAGTATGGCCACCCTTTGAGAATATTAGTTGTACTTCAGCTCTTAAGACCATGATACTGAATTACTCTCACATCAGACTTCTTTAGGTGGTATCAAGGGGATGGAGCCCTAAAGCACTACTCATTTTTAGCCTTGGCTTTACTTCAGATGAAAGGAAACACTGGTTTGTTAAAACTACATGCACAGAAGTTTTGGAAAGCCCATTTTCTCCCTGTGCTGCATATGTAGAAATGCTGTACTATTTACTCACTTGGATGATGACCAGGAGACACATTACCATGAACTATTATGGAGATGAATGCCTCAATTTTAGGAATTCATGTCTCAGTTGTTACTCTGAGAAAAATCCTATGGACATTGCGGGAAACTTAGCCCAACTAACAACCTAAAATCAGGTCTTTGGAGTAGGCATGAAGAAGCAGCAGCAGAAATAAAGAGTTTGATACAAAAGCTGCATTATAAATAAAACAATTTTCACTAGCACAGTATTTATGCCTTTGCTTAATTGAGTATATGTTTTCTTATTAAGGTAAAAGGGACTTGAGCATGCAAATTCTAGCTTAAGGCCCAGTTGTGCAACTTCGCACTTGCTCATGAGTAATCCAATTGACCTCCTTGAGACGACTCATGCGAGCAAGCGCTCATCACCGTGAATGAGGGTTGCACAATCAGTACAGTTTAAATAAATCTCTCTATCTGCACCACCCTCCCGGACACTACTGTGCAAGCAGTGCTTCAGCAGTAATGCTTCTTCTGGATTCTCTGATCACTACAAAGCTGTGCCAAAACACAGAGGAAATCTGTGTCCTATGCAAGGAATTAGTTTGATTAGTTCTCTTAGGATACACATGATACTTTTTTTTTAACATCATAGAAAGAACATTTCAAGGTTACTCTGTGAGAATAATCAATCTTTTAAACACACAAGTTCTTTAATTACATTTGCAAAAAAAAAAAAAAAGGAAGTATATACTGTAGCAAAGAAAAAGCTAGTGAAGTCAGCACAATTTAGCCCTTAATTTTGCCTTTTCACTAGGTTTCAAACAATTAGATCTATGAGCACTAAAAAAAGCAAAGAAAAGAAAAAAGGACATAGCTAATTTTTGCATTGTGCTGCCCAAACGA
The DNA here is from genome assembly GCF_040807025.1 of Struthio camelus. NCBI lineage: Eukaryota > Metazoa > Chordata > Aves > Struthioniformes > Struthionidae > Struthio > Struthio camelus. The sequence continues at coordinate 51,345,544 of NC_090943.1, forward strand.
AAATTGATCACTTGGCTTCATTTGACTTCCTGTCCTTGTAGTCTTAAGAATGCTGCAACATGCTATTGGCATATGCCTGTGAGGTAACTGGAAACTGGCTTCCATAAACACTAAATTTATCAGAGAAGACAGTAAAAAAAAATCTCTGCTTAGCCCACTGCATATCATATAAGCCAAACTACAAAGAGATTTTTTTTTCTCTGCTATGAAGTGAATGGAAATGCCAACATACACAGATAGGCATTTGTTACTACTGAGATGTTTACAGTCCCTGCCTTGCCAATTGCACATATAGAATACCTCAGTGCATCTTTACCTATAGCCCTTTGGTTAAGAGATAATAGGTGCAAATTAACGTATAGACAGACATTATGTCTTCAAGCCTGGACATGACTTGAAGCCTCTTTAAATATTTTTAAATGCCACAGATTTCTACGAGGGTTTTAAAATCCTTTCTTCCACTCTTTGCTGATGGTTAAAACGTTCTGGGGACAGGACAAGATATTTATAATAAGAGGACATTTCACTCTGCACTTTGTTTTAGCATGTGGGGGGAATAATAATTGTATGCAGACTTGAAATGGCTTGGGTTACGCAGTTCAGAGCACAAGCACCTGCAGCAAATTAATTTGTTGTAGCACATTTATTATCTCATAGCTTCTATTTAGGCTGCAGCTGTTGCTATTATGTTCATGTTTTTTATCACCACTGTATACAACAGGTTATGGTAACACAGAAATTTTGGGGTGTGGGGTGTTTTTTTTTATTACATTTCTCAGAAAGAAAAAGATGGGGGGAATATAACACATAAGCACCGATCAGGCATTTAGCCTTCTGTTTATTAGCTGATTTGAAAGAGAATGGGCAACTGAAATTAGAAAAGAATAACAATAGACAAAGATGGCGCGTGCAGAATTTGTGAAAGCAAAAAAGAAGAAGAAGAGGTGGAAAAAAGAAAGAAAGAAAGAAAGAAAGACCGAACACCGCAGTGCTGGGGTGGTGAGTGTTCGGGTGGGGGCGGGGAAAATGCTGCAGTTTTCGTGAAATAATAAGGTGGAAAAAAAGGCATACAAAGAGTAGGTTTTTCATTGTCTGTAAAATATAAACACAGATGAATTCTGTCTTTGGTTTGTTCATGCTTTTCACTCTGCACAGCAGGGATGTTCTTAAGAAGTTGCCCTCTGCGAAATTTCACTAAATGGAAACCGTGGACCCTGCATGATGCGATTATAATCACACCAGCCATTCTTTTTACATAATTTTTTGTTTAAAATCCAGTAATGCTTCTTGTTTTTAAAACATATATCTATATCTTTACAGGCATCTAAAACGGTGCTGGTTTACGTCCCCACAGCAAAGTGCAGGCTGAAGCTATAACTGGCTGTATCCCATCCACAAATCTCAATGGACTCAAAAACAATATGAAAATTTTTAGCTGACAAGAACATGTCTGCTGCCTGCAGTCACTGCAATAGCTCACCATGTTGCCTACTAACCAAAAGATCAAAAATTATCGATTTCATGGCGCTGCGTGCTTGGGATAGAAAAGCTACTTTAAAATTTGCATTATTTAAGAAATGAATTAAGAGAAAAGACTCATGTTTTAGAGCACTTTGGAATGTAAAAATGGCTTTATGTTTTAATCTTATCAATGATTTACTATAATTCTATTATTTTTAGCAGCTGGGGTCTGGAAATGATTTTTTTTTTGCCGATGAATTTAGGATTTTGCCGCAGTATACATCTGCAGTCCCAGAATCCTCTGGTAAGATAATCCCTCCTGCGATGGGGAAACGCCTTTAACCTTTTCGTGAATGAAAAATACGCAACCATTTTGAAATAAAAAGGGGGAAAGAATGATGATTTCTAAGAGCTGGAATGAAATTTACTATGAATTGAAAGAACAATGCGAGGAAAACATACTGTAATCGCGTTGTGTCGTTGGGAGTTTCCAGCTGTTGTCTCCATTGCTCCTAGCCTTCCGTCAATGGTGTCCGTAAATACGCCCAGACTATGGCGTTACCCATGTTTCACGCGGGTGAGAAATCAAGAACCGAGATGTCAGAAAGACAGTGTTTCCTTGCCGTAACTGCAGAAACGCTACAACTACTATTTCCGATCTGCAGACCCAAATGAAACTTTTGGTTAAAAGCCATTCATTCTGACCAGAGGATTCTTAAGATTATCAGACTGCAAAAGGGCAGGCACCTGTCTAGACAACAAGAGGTGTTTCCAGAGGTGCTTAGTGTTTGCAGACAGAGAAGAAACAGAAAATGTTCTGGGGTGTAAGGAAAATCTGAAGCCCTAGTCCGTACGCAGCCTATCTGAAGATTTGTTCAAACGAAACTCTTACTCGCATGTTCTGACATTTTCAGATTGTACAGTAATTAGGAAAGACTGGTCCGAACAGAAAAATCTCATCTTAATAATTTATTATCTTATGTTTTAAGATTACATATTAGACTCAATTACTCTGAATAAGAAAATCTGGCCTAAAGCTATTGAAAGAAAAAGGCAAAATTTATACATCAACTACCCTTTAAAGACAGCTTTCTGTATATACCTAGTATGTTTAGAGTATTGACAATTAAAGGGTTACAACTTTGAGAAATCAGTGGTTTCATGTGGATGGAGCTTGAGTAGGGAAGAAGAAGGTAGGTGTCACGCCTTTGCAACTGTTACTGTTTTCATTTGTTTGTGGCTAGTTTTTCTGCAAGGCTGGCTGAACACAATGATTGCAATTGCTTTAAATTAGGAATACAAAACCCATAATCATTAAGAGACTGGCACATAGAGAGATTTTAAATGAAAACTTAGGTGCTGTGTAATACCTGATAATGACAAAATTTGAAAAAGGAACAATATTGTGGATTTCTGTTTCTCTTCCTCATGCAACAAATGTTACATATAAGCCATCCAGATACTTATTCATTTAGTTAGTAACAATTAAAATATATGTATTTGGTAGATGCAGTGCTTCATCTTGATGCTGTCCCACTGTGTCTGCTGCTTAATCTGCCAGCAATCAGATATTCTGATGAGTAATGCCTCAGCTGCTAAATCAGCTGGAAACTTTTCAGTTTCTGAAACATACCTGGTATATAAAGTTAAACTGCTACAGGCATTCACATGTACTGAATAAAAGAGAGAAACACTGCAATATATGCAATATATTGCATATATTCAAAACTGAAACAGCAAATAAAAGAATAATTTTGTTTTTAATCAGACTTTTGGCCAATTACAATTTTAATTCTGACATTTGGAACAACATTGGCAGAGTACTCCAATTTATCTCATTCCCACCAGTTAACAAGATGTTTTGATCAGTATCTTCTATACTAATTTATTAATAATTGTTACTGTCTCACTTTCACTCAAAATGACTGCAAGCTACACACTAGCATAATTTTATTCCATAATTTTTTGAGAAAAATCAAATCTCACCAGTGTTTTGGAATCTGGCAAATTCTCTCCCTCTTTGTCCCTAAAGAACACGTATTTTACTAAAATTGAGCCTGAGTGGCATAGCTATGTGCTTCAACATAGCAAAGTTTCTGACTTGTATTAATAAACTGTAGTTCTTAAGCATGCAGCAGAAGTTACATTGATTAGTCTTGTATCTCAAAGAATGCTTAAATACTGCTACCATCTCCTTTATTTCACCCTTCATTCCTGTATAAAAGTGCAAATACATGACTTATTAAATACATTACAACTTTTCTGTGCTGGAAGAAGATTTTTTTTTGAGAGGATCAGAATGATTTGGTTTGCTGCGGACAAGTGAATATTTATTTAGTCAGTGTCTTTAAAAATGTGTAATTGATTCTCAAATATGTTCCCAGATTATGCACAGTTAGAAGCCAATTATGCATATGTTTTTAAGATCCATATGGGAAATCAAAGATTCAGGCCCAGAGCCTTAGATGTTTCCGTAATTGGTGATTTTGCTTTGTCCTTATATTAGTGCCATTGCTACTCGTTTGTTACTATGTTCCCTAAAAACACAGCTACATGCCATAATTTCAGAAGGAAAGGTGACCAACCAAGTTTACCTTTAGCTGTTTGTTATTTTTAATTAATGGGCTTCCTGCTTTCTACGGTGTTAAAAGTTGTCTCTGCAAAAGCAGTGCTAAGGATGTTAAAATGAGGCTAACAAAAAGATTTAAATCATTATCTTTTAAAATTTAACCATGAAGCTCTCCTTTGCACTGAGGATTTCTTACTGCAGTGATACACAATGGACATGTTAGAATACTGCTTGACCTTTTGAAAAAAATATGTCTGCGGCATAGTCATCTAGCAAATAGTCACCAAAACAAACCTATTAAAGCATAAAAGAGCTCCAAAGAAACTTCTGAAGCGGCATATACAGAGTGGATGCTTCTTGGGGGAAAAAAAAAGAAAAGTAGAAGAAGAAAAATAACTGGATTTTTGTGAATTCATTCATGGAAGCCCTGCACTGTAATATCCAATATAACATTCACTCTTCTCGCTTTGACACTGGACCATTTCACAGTGTATTTTAGAAAATTTAGAAACATGAAATGTATTTTAGAAACATTTTGTAATTGAAATAATAGTATTATAAGTCAGAGTTCATCCTAATTGCAACATTTCCAGCTATTAAGGTATTTAGCTTTCCTAGGGTAGTCTTTTTAAAAAGGTGATACTTTAGAAAATGATTAGGTACCTAATAGCTAAAAATTGCAAAGCTAAAATGAACCTAATTTCTATTAGCATCATGTCTAGATCCAAAAGCATCCTAACCACTCTGCAATGAAACAAATATAGTTTAAAATTACAACAAACCACGCAAGAGTAAAACAACTCAAAATCAACAAGAGCCTACCATTATGTGCTAAAGGCCTTATGAAATTCATATAAATATATATAAAAAAAAAAAGTTGTATGTTTTAAACCTGTTTGTAAATGGGCTAGTTCCAGCAGTCCTCATCAGGTGAAAAAAAGCAGTCCATACTTCAGGGGCCAGAAGCAAAGACACAGGCTGTACCCCTCCTGCTTCTGCAAAATCCAGGCTCCAAAAGCCCCATCCTTGCAGACCTCAGGGGGTGGGATGGCACACAAAGAGGCTCTGAAAGGTATCTGGGACCATGCAACGCATCAAGGGCGTTTGACTGATTCTACTGTTGTTATCAAGTACCCAATGGAATTGCTGATGGTGAATTTGGCAATAATACCCTATAGAAACAGCACTTTGAACTTATATAGCACCTTTGATCCAGGGATCTAAGAGGAGAGGTCTGTCATTATTATTATCCCCATTTTACAGAGGGTGAAACCAAGGCAGACATGATTTTCCCAAGGTTGTACAGGAAAGCAGCTGAGAAAGGGAGGTGCACAAAGAACGTAGCTCTTCCCCCCACATCTTTTTTTTTTTTTTTTAAATGCACCAAACCAATCTCCAAGCACGCTTTCTCAGATTCGTAAAAGCAGAATCAAAGTTTTTGTGTCAAGGATGGCAAGGTCTGCCGCTCACAGCAGCACGCTCCTGCGCCATGCAAACACACCCTGCAATTCCCCTGGAAGCTGATCAGCGTTTGCCGCCTGCAGGCCCTGATCCGGCAGCATTTGCTTTGCCTACTCTGGCTGCACAGTTCTCCTCCTTCTTGCCCTCCTTTCAGCCAGTGTAGCCAACGTGGGCAACCGTCCTAACAGGAAATGGTATGACAAGGAAAGCTGTATTCCTTGACCCTCTAACTTCAAGTGTATCCCAGACGTACTTCATCCTAGTGAGGGCGTGAGGTCGCCCAGTGCACCAGGAGGCTGGTGGGTGGTAGATTGCTGCATGTCCTGCAAAGGCAGAGAAGAGTGGAGAGCAACCAAGGAGTTTGGGGTATTTTTAGTTTTTGGGGGGGGGAGTTGGTTTGTTTTTGCGTGTGTGGCTTTTTTTAAGCACTGCTGCCTTCCCAGTGCTTAAACCGCACTGCTTCACTAGTGACAGCTCCTCTGGCTCTGGGACCCCTGCATCAGTCCCACTGGGCCACAGCCTCATGTGGTTGCCCCATGCCAGGCCAGGCAGGCAGGTACCCCAAAACTCTCCCAGGTGCTGCAGTGGACCAGGGTATTTTGTGTGCAGCAAGCCCTACACCTTTATTTTATTTTACTTTTTGAGCAGGGAGAAATCCCATGTTCAAAAAGTGCTGGTGCAATAAAGCAGTTGATGTGAAAATCAGGTAGCACTGTCAAAGAAGTCCTTTAGCCTAAGACTACTACACATTACATTACTAAATAAATCAACAAATAGGGGGAAAAAAACTTTTAAAAGTGTAACTTTCTGAGCCTATTTAAAAGAGTATTATCTTTGGAAAAGCAAGCACACAGGCGGCCTCTCTGTGAACCATGCATCTCCCCAGCGCAAGAGCCACAGCAGCTAGAGGATGGTGGGGAAGGAGAGGCTGCGTGAAGCCCTCCAGCACGAGACCAAGTATTCAATCCCCACCATCCCCTAGTGCCAAAGCAAATCTATACTGAGAGGGGAAAAAATAATCCATCTTTCACTATAAAACATCTTTCATGTTTTATATAAACACGTTGGTATATACACTCCTTGTTTCATGCAGCGGTGCACTTTCGGGGGTATGTTAAACAGGCTTTGCCTGTGCAAGACGGCACAGGCAAGAAGTCTGTAAAACGTTTTGCTGCGCAAGCCCGCGGACGCCGAGGAAGAGGCAGCCACATACGTGCCTTCACAAGGCTCCGCACGCCGCGAAAAACCTTGTGCAATTCATAATATTTTCCTGTTTTTACCACTCACTGAAGAGACGAGGGGTGGGCGGAGGACCGGTGGGGGGGGGGAGAGGGAAGGGAAGGAAAACCTGCTTCTTCCATAGAAAATAAATAAATTGCATAACGAGATACTTTCTTTGGCAACTGCTTCCTGACAAATATTTATAAGGGCAGAGCGGAGCGCGTTTCCGCCGACGTGAGCGGGCCCCGCCGCCCCTGTCCCCGGGCTCGCCCCAGCGGCCGCAACGGCCCCAACGGCCGCAGCGGCCGCGCGGCCCGGGGCGGGCAGCAGCTGCGCCGGCGGCCGGAGCCGAGCGAGAGGCCGGTTTTAAGGCGTTAACGCGGCCCGCGAGTCCTCCGCAGTCGGCGACGAGCCTTGGGGAAAACCGCAGAGTTTCCCCTCTAGTTGGCGGCGTGCGCACCCCCCGAAATTTAAATAAATCAGTGAATAAATAAAACCCACTCCCAGAGGCCAAGTGGAAGCGGGCTCTCGCACCCCCCACCCCACCCCCCGCGCATGCCTCGTCCCAAAAAATTCGCACTGTTTTGCCCTGAGGGAAGGGGACCCCCAGGCTAATCCCCTCAGCTCCTCCACCACCACCGCTCGCCGCCGCCGCTGCCTCTCCCCCGCCTTCAGGCAGCAACTTCGCTCGCAGCCTTAAGCTCGCTCCTTTCTTCCCCCACCGCCGCCGGGGTACGCTGCCCCCCGCCCGACCCTCTGGCCCCGGCCCCGCCGCAGCCACCCTGCCTCCCCCCGCCCCGCCGCGCCGCCGCCGCCGCCGCCGCCGCCGCTGCTGCCGCCGCCGCCTCCCCCCCTGCTCGCGGCCGCTTCCCTCCGCTACTGCTCTCTGTCTCCCTCCGCCCTGGGAGCCGGGCACTATTTCTCCTCCCCCCTGCTCTGTGCGCTGGGCGCCTGTGGAATGCTGCGCGCTGGGCCCGGCCGCGGCGGCAGGATACAGCCGAGCCCGGCGCTCACTATAAGAACCTCCTTGTGAGCGACGCCATTTTAAGCCTCTCGCTCGGTAACGGCGGTGGGAGCAGCAGCGGCGCTTGGGCGAAGGGGGACTAACACCGCCGCCGCCCCGCACGGCTGCTACCCGGGAGGCAGCGGCGGGGGTGCTGCCGCCGCCAGCAAAGAGTCGAGCGAGGAGGAAGGGCGGGGGGGGGGCGGGGAAGAGAAAAAGGAAGGAAAGACGGACGGGACCGGGATCGCCCGGGCAGCAGCAGCCGGAGCCCGGGGGGACCCTGCGCTCTCGCCCCCCTGCGACAACGTTAGTGCCACTTTCTGCGGCGGGAACTTGGGGTGAGCCCCTGCCGGCCACCCTCCTCCTTTCCCCCCCCCCCCCCCCCGATGGCCGCCGGGGCGGGCGCCGCGTCCGGTGGCCGTTGGGGGGTCCGGGGTGTGCCGGGCGCTGAGGCGGGAAGGGCGCGGGGCTGGGGGTGGGGGGCGCTGCTTGGGTGGGAGAGAGGCGGGTGGCCGCGGGAGGTGGGGGGTTGGGGAGCGAGGGAAGGAGGACAGGAAAGGAGGAGAGGGCTCTTGTTTTGGGAGGTCCGGACAGCTGCGTGGCCGCAGGAGGCGGCAGCTGCAGCTTCCCGAGGTGTCTCTTGGGAAGCTCGTCCTGGGCCGAGGGGGTAGTTGAAGGGGTCTGTGGGAGGGGGCGAGACTCTGCGATGCGGGTCTGTGTGCGTCTGTGCTCCCCGCTGGGTTTGCGGTCGAGGCCGGAGTAGTTTCGTACCGATTTTTTCTCCTTTTTTTTCTTCCTCTTTTTTTGAGGGGAGGGGAAGGAGGGAATGCTGACTCGCCAGTGGGCTCCAGACCACAGCAGTGACCGGGGAGAGGAGGGGGAAGAGAGCAGGGGACGGATTTATCTGTACCTTGTATAATTAACTAACCACGGTCACTGCAGTCAGAGGTAGATAACTAATCTGTTGACTTGTAGGTTTTCTGTCGTAGTTGCATGCGTGTTTGTTGGAGAGGTTGTGCTCCTTCTGGATGTCTTCGAAATGAAGCTCCCTGAAGCTAGGAGCAATCAAATTAAGTTTTTAACACCCACATTACCAGAGTCTTGCAGAGGATGACTTAAGCGATGTAGGGGCTCCCCTGTTGAAGGGGGAAGCGCCTACTCTTCGTGGCCGACCGGGGGGGGGGGGGGGGGAAGGCCCTCCAGCGACCCAAACCAAAGCAGTTCTGAGCTGTGTGAAGCAACTTGCTCTTACTGTTGATGGAAACTTATTTCTGACTCTATGGAACAAGGAGCTTCAGATGTATTTTTCCCCAGCGGCTTAGTTGAGCTGTCTTTTGTGCATGATGGGTTCCTCTTGGGGCAGTTTGATTTCTTAAAAATCTAGCAAAATCTTAAACTCTGATCTAACTAAAACTTGGTATAAGACCTCTTGCAGTTTCTTTTTGAATCGATTGCTTCTGGGAAGAGGTGTTCTTGGTACAGTTTTGGGAAGAAAACACAGGCTATGGAGGCAATATCAGCAATTTGTGACTGTGAATAGCAATGTTAATCTTTGCAATCAGCTACTTTTTCTTGATCTCTTTCTCATGGAGCAGCCATTGTTCTGACACTCTGTATATTCCAGACATCTGTGGTCCTCCCATCCCCCAAAGTATGCAAGTGGTGAATGGAAAGAGGCTGGGCTGGTATGCTGAGGTCGATGGAAGGAAATCAAGGAGGGGTTTTAGTAAAACAGGATCTTTGTGCTGAGAATATAGTAAAGGCATAGAGTAGAAACTTACCTGAAAGAGAGCAGGATGTTCTTGATCCTAAGTTCAAGCACACTGGAGAGCAACTTTATCAGTTATGACTTTGCTCTTGATTGGCAAAGCTGTTACTGCGAATCTTTAAAACAGCACAAAAGGCAAATTCACTGGTGTCCACTGAGCCAGGTAATAATGTGAATTTCAAGTAACTGACCACTCCAGGAACCTAATGTTAATCTTGCGCTTTCACCTTTTTTATTAAAAGGTGCTGACAGCTGTAGGTATCATCTGACTGTCAGTTGCACGATCGCTGGTACTGTTGAAAATAAGGCTACTTAGATGTTCAGACAAGGCTTTGAGTCTCTAAATTCAGCTATTGTATACAGAATCATATTAAATGTCTTGCTATTTTAGGGGTCATTCTACAGAACTGTCCTCTTTGCTTGGCTATAAGTTCAGATAACTTGTATTTAGGTGTAAACTGATATGCTTGGGAGTGTTCGTGTTGGTCTGTGGCTGCTTCCTAGGGTATCAGGGAGAAGTGTAAAAACATGCCAAACAAAAGGATAGTATAAAATAGATTGTAAAAGCAAGGGTTTAATTCAGGGTAAGGCTTAATCCAAAAGTCAGCTAGTTCTTAACGTTCAATGTTGTTACATCCTCAGTAAACAATTTTTTTTTTCTTGCCTGAGTAACAAATACGTTGTCCTTCTTGCTTGATATGTAGTTTGCTATTTGTGCTATGGCTACATAATGTGTCAGTAAATGGTTTATCAAATCTTAGCCCTGAAACTTAGTTGCCTTTCAAATGGAAGGTTTTCTTTGTAAAATGTATCCATTAGTCTTTCATGACTTAGCATTCCCGAAAGCTCATATCTAACCCTTCAGAAAATAATTTCTGATGAAAAGAGATAAAAATGAGTAATACTGCTGATCTTCTAAACTAATTTGGGGGTATTTTGAGGTGTGGAGAGGACAGGCAGCAAGAGTGAGACAGGAGAGGCAGCTATTGTAAGCTTTAGCATTGTAAACTGAAGTCTGAATGTGCAATGTAAAACTCGTGCATGAAGTTGTTTTTGCAAAATATGGTCTAGTATCTAGACTAGTGTGCAAATACAGCAGTAATCAAAATCATTCATGCTAATTCAAAGTTAAAGCTGGTAACACAGGGGTTGTGATGATTGTGCAGTTGGTTGCAGCAAAACTTGTTCTGTGACTTTGTAGGCTGTGTACCATAGCAGGAAAATCGAGACTGACCTTACTTATCTTGATGATCATACTTAGTGAGGCTTGATAAAACTTTGAGAAACTATGCAGACAATCAGGACTTGTGTTTGGCTCTCACAACATGCGTTTGCAAGTTCTGGGCCTCCTAACTTGCTTTGTGACAACATCTGTGGTAACTGTAACTTGTAGAAACAGCACTGTATTAACACAAAATTCGGCAAGCTCCTTGGCAGAAGATGTTGCATGTGACTTTTTCAGTTTCTTTAGGCAAAGTAACTATCTTGGTGGAAGATGGGCAGGGCAGTGTTACTGGCTGACTTTCTAGTGAAGTGTTGGAAGAGTTATTTTGAAGCTGCTTTGGTACAGAGCAGTATATTAGCTTATCTGAATTGGCTAGACTCATCAACATAAGGTAACTTGACAGTGGCTAACTTGTAGTATCTAGTTTTGGTACTTTACTCCAAGGCTAATTTTTTGTAGTTTGTGATCAGACTTTAGCCCAAAAGCGTAATATCTTAATATGCTAGTATTGCGTGATATGTGTTGCCTCTTCTGCAAAGAAAGTACCTTGATAAATTTTTGTGCCGACAACCTCAAGTGAAAGGTAGAGAACCTTAGGATTTTTTTTTCTCTATAGGATTTCTATCTATTTGAAACATCAAATTGATAGTATGAGCAGATGAAACATACCTGTAGCTCAGGTTGGCCTCCTGAATCTGTTAACTCTGTTTTGATGTAAAAACAAATGTCTCCATGCTTTCATCTTCTTGGGAAGTGTGGGTGCAGAAGTTACTCGAAAGTATTGTTAAAAAGTAAGGTCTTCAGTAATCAAGATTCTAGGCTGTTTTAGGAAACTAAAACAATGTACGTTACCGACTTCTGTAATACTAGTCTAGCTAAGCTACTTGATTTAGGAATGGTAGAGCAAAGTTAGTGCCTTGATGAAGGAATACATTTGTTCCTTTAAATACTGGAAGAGTTGACCTAACATTCTAGGTTGCTGCTTTAAAAAAAAAAAGTGAACTAATTCGATCTTAGTGGAATTGACAAATGTAATGCACATTCAAGTATATTTGCAAGGACTAGCATTTCTAGACTGACTGACTGTGCTAAAAGACTTGTATAAATCGGAGAAGTTTGCTAACTGCAGCAAGTCTAATAAATGGTTCTGTATTGTCCTAGCTACAATTCAGGTGCCCTCCAGTGGCCAGAAATCTTAACATCCTAAAGGTGCTGATAAATACTGTTGACTTGTCAGTTTGCCTTAACTAAAATAAGTTGAAGGAACATCTTATTTATAGTGTCAGACCTCGTTAGCGTGTTTGTTGCTTAAACAGTACTTTTTGAGGTGTTAGTATGTCTTATTGTAAATACATAGTTATTCTGACAGACAAGCTAAGGCAGCCATATGCTTTTTCAGATTTGTAGGTATTTCATTAGTGTCAGTGCAATTATGACTAATCACTCTGGTTTCCTAAGCCACAGAGATTAATGCTTAACATCTATATTAAGGGTTGGCTTGCATGGTTGTAGCCTAAGAAGAAACTAGATTATGGGTAGATATTTATTGGAGTGGAAGGGAGATCCTTTGCTAAACTGTCACTCTATTAGTGTGGAAATGAATATTCAAGTTCTACATGGGCAGTAGGGGAGGGTAATTCTATAATACAGTGGATATCAACCTGGTTGATAGTGATATATGCAATCATAGTAAATGACTGCAGAACTATTAAGTTATCTTTTTGTGACACTCAAAACTAAGTGGGGCAAGGAAGTTCGAGGGTTGGTAGTGGTTTGTTGCTGAACTTGATTACAAAGTGTTTAATGAAAAATGTCATGTAATATTTGTCTGAGTTATGTCTAAATGGTGATGATGGCAGTACTTTTGTATATGGCTAAGTAAGACTAAAGAATGCTGTTTAATCCTGGCTACTGTCACTCTCTACCACAAATATTTTTCTCAGTGAGGTTAGGGACACATGGACCAAAAGCTGCAAATCAAAGTAACCTGATTAGGTGAGTTTTAGTGCAAACTAAACCTTAAGCTCATGTGTAACTGAGAAGGGCAGGAGTATACAAAATGTAGATAAGAGGTGGTGACTCTCTAGGCTGGTAATAAAACAGCTCTTGATGCTTTTCCCAGCCGTAAAGACGCTCAAATGTAGTGAATGCTTTATGAAAGCCCTCATCAGAAATGCTTGCTGTTGACCAAAAGACTTTAAAGTAAACCCATTTCTGAACAGAATTGACTAAACAGTGCTGAGGTAGTTTGCATGAATTCATGCTGCTTGTTTAGAGATAACTTGATCTAAGCAGTGAAGACAGTAATTGGGTTGATAATGTGTCTTACAAACTTAATGCAAGTTCATAAACTTAAAACTGTTGTACCAGTCCTTTTAATACCAAGCTGCAAACTGCTGTTAAAGGATTGATGTGTGCATTACGTGGAGGAGAATATTACCTCTGTGCTAAAGCCGGATGTGTAACATCTGGTAAGTAGTTGAAGCAGTTTTTCCCATCTAATCTTAAGTGTTCAGACTATCATCAGTTACCCTTTTGGACAGAGGAGGAGGATGCACAGATACTTGTAGCCAATTTTGCCACCTATATTAAGTTACAGATCTTGCTAGCATTGCAGTATACTTGCCAGTGAAAAGCTCTATTAAACCACCATTCCCGAACATGAACTGATAGCTTCTTTAAACTTTTCAGTGCTTGAGCACAGGTAGTGCTTATAGCTCTTAGAAACGATTAGAGATTCTATAGAATGTAAACAAATACCCACCGCATCAAGCGTAGCTATTCTGGGGGGAAGATTACTTTGACTGTCAAGTTTCCATATCTTTCTAGGAGCTGCTAATATGCTTTCCCATGATTCTGAATATAAAAAATTATGTTGGCAGACCTTTTGCAACTCTTAAATGTCTCCCTAGGTAAAGGGCAAAATAATTGTGGTAAGGATCCAAAAGATGCAACTTCCATGAACTGACCATATCCAGAGCGATGAAATTTCACATACTGCATGTTTTTAAGTAGCAAAGTTTATGGGACTGTGCAAAAGTGCAGTCTTTACATCCCATAGTATTCCCAGCTATGTGACTTCTCAGCCTGAGGTTCTGATCAGCATAAAACAAAATCCTGCAGGCACCAGGGATAGCCTTAAACTATCTTAATAGAAAGCTGCTACTAAGTACCTAACTTCTCTCTAGATGTCCTAGCAACATGCAACTTTCATTAAAGCGTCTCTAAAATGTCTCTCAAAGAACAAGATACTCTTGTGTTAAAGGCTTTTATATGGTATTGCCAGCTTCATTTTAGGGTGCAGACTCTATAAAGTTCCAAGATTCATTTCTTAGGATGATCTTGCAGATGAGTACTCAGATGAGCTGTGATACTCTTCTGGTTTGTTATTTTTTTAGTAACTTACCTGTTGAGCTTGGTCTAGATTCTGATCCAGGTGAGGTCAGAACCTGGAGTGGTTATGTCAGGTATTTGACAGACCAGTGTTAAGTGTTGCTTTATTAAGACTTTTAATGAGTTGTTTTTGAAGGGTACTTAAGCCTTAGTACCTGTGAAGACCCTGACTAACTGAACAGGCTGTTAGGGGCTGAAGGCTCTGTTAGTGGCTCGCAGTGCTGTGTCTTAGCACTTAGCAAAGCCTGTGGCTGAAAGACTTCCTATCTGGCAGTGAGGGCTCCTGAAGTCCATTTCAGATACATTTTTGATACCTGAAATTCTAGTTAATGGCTAAAGTTGCTATTCAGTGACAGAATAAAACTATCTTTGTTTTGAGTGATATTTTGTAGTTAGGGTGAGCAAAAAAAAATGTCCTCAGTTGGGGGTAGATCTTGGTGCACGTATTATACTTATGTTCTGGTCTCAACTGCACTTGGAACTTAGTGTGCTGTCACCGTTAATCATTCAACAAGTTGGCTGGGGAGCACAGTCCTTTACTGCCCTGCTGTAGAGGGGAAAGGTAAAGCAGCAGTGTGTGCTGTGAATCCAGCCAGTCTATAGTGCTCTGATACTTGTGGAAGTGAAGAGTAGTGTTAAAACAGATCCTTACAACTGTACTGTGCAGTTCTTGAGGTCCCTTCCCCTCCCCTCTGCCATGTGTGCTCAACGCTATAGGGACTCACAGATGAGCCTTGAGGGGTTTCTTTCCTTCACTAGGCTTTTTGGGGAAGAATAAATCCTCTTAAAAAAAACTAGGTTACCTACAAGTGTAAAGACTACCGGATGCCTATACCTCTATTCCATTAAGCAGCTGTAATTGTGTGTGTGTTTTTTCTTTGAGGAGTCTTAACAACAGAAATACTTGCATACTGTTTGCTTTAGGTAACGAGCATGTGAACAGGATTTTTTTTTTCTATTCTGCATTAAAGCTTAAAAACTGTAGCCTGTTAACCTTTGAGGAAAGGTCAGCAAAGAAGATACTGTTCAAATTTCTTAATTTTGTAGTGTTTGATAGCAGTAATTTTTAAGGTCTTTTAATAATAATACCTCAAGATCTTTACATGCAGCTTCCTTGAGACTGTTACTGTTTTCTTGTATTTCCTGGGTTCAGAAGTCAAATTCATTGTGATCTTGTTAGCTAAATCTAAAGTAGAGCATATTGCTGTCTGCGAGGTATTATCCACATTCAGATGCCTACGAAAGGGTATCATCTGGGTGTATTCTAGATTGAAAAATGTTGCATTGGATGCTTCTACTATCACATCTAAAGAGAATACTGAATTTGTTGCTGGAGTGAAATATTTTTCCTTACTGGTTGGAGGGAAAGATGTTAAGCAAATGTCGCTTGAGGAAGTGACAAAACTGCTTTGGCCATGAATTAAAGTTTATGAATGAATCTGTTCTGTTGCAGTCTAGGATCAGTAAGCTGGATTTCAGAACAGGTACATGCTGTGCAAATGAGGTTAAGTTTTCTATTCCTGTCAGTAGCTCTTAATTTTCTGTAATACTGTTTAAATAGTTCAGGCTGCTACATGTTGGCACAACATTTAAATACAGTAATGATACTGTATCTGATGTCTTGGCACTTTCGAGTTGGTGTTAGTTTCGCCCATGTAACCAGAAAGAAGGTAGAAATGTTCTAGAGCTGTGAAAATAAGATATTTTTCCCCTTGGCTGTAGGGTTCAACTTGTTTCATTTTCATGTTCCATTGCCTAAGTAATGGAAGTAACTTAGGGTATCTGGAGAAGTTATATGACAATATATCTTTACCATATATTAAAGATCAGCCTACCTAAAGCTTAAAAAAAACCCAAAAACCTGTTATATTGTGAAAAGTGTGAACTTTAAATCCTAAGTCCTGCTACAGATAATCAAGTGAACTTTAATTTCATTGTCTCTCAAGTTCACCGTCTCACAAATACCCAAGTGCTATGTTTCTATGTTTAAAAATAACTCACAGCCCATAGCCATCATTAAAAGAGTAGTTTTCAAATGAGGTTCATAGTGTTTTTGTCCACCCAGGCTCTTAAACTGCTGGTGAGAGGAGGGATTTGAAAATTTTAATTTCTTGATTCAGGAGTCATGTATGAATGCGTCAAACATTCTAACCTTGGTTATAACCATTCTGACTTCAAACTAATTGCGCAGAAGAGTTATAATTGGGTGGCGCAAGATAAATGAATCAAACAGGCACCTTGTTGTTGTGAAGACTAATACAAGTTTAGGAACTGAGAAGCAAGAATCCTAAAGATAAGGCAAATGCCACTAACTTAAACAGAATCTGGGAATGCGCTTCAGTCTCTTTCGAGTATGGAATGTGTTTAAGGAAAACTGTTGTATTTGAATATGTTGCCTTTGTACAAGGAAAATGAAGTGCTTCTAATATGCAAGTTTTAAATGTGAATCTCTCATGTTACCTGCTCCTACACTGAAGGAGTGTCTTCCATTCATTCTGTGGAACAGGTGTAAACCAAAACTGTCATTCTCGCAGCAAGCTTCAAAAATCTCTTAAAATATACAGAGAGCTGAACCTGTACATTCAGGACCTCTTACTAGTCTTACAAAAGCACCTGCTACATAAAGCACCTCCAAAATTACCTATAAAACATACTTTACCCACAGAGCTTGGTGTAGAAACCAGATGAAAAAAATAACATTGAATTGAAAATTAACAGACTTGCTTTTGAATATTTGGGAGGGTGTGGGAGAAGGGATTTCTTTCTCCTTTGAATAAGAAATAATTGTGGTCTATACAGCTCTATTTGAGAATAGATTTCTGGTGGTAAAACTTCTTGCACTTTCTTAACCTGTGAAGCTACAAAAGAAAATGATTTCCTAAATTGAGGCCTCCAGTTAAGTTTCCAGGATATTTTCCTTCTTACCCTGAGACTAGAAGATCAAAGTTGGGAGCTGAATGCAAGTACCCCAGATTGTCATTTTCCACAAGTACTATCCTTGCCTTCATCTGGTTAAAGCAGTCTATAAATCAGTTTTTACAGGTCACTTGTAACTTCTCTCTCCTCTCCCTTTCCAAGAAAAAAAAAAAATTTTTTTTTCTTTGAAGGAAAAAAGTTACTGATGCCTAACTCAAAACCTTTCTTGGAGTTCTTGTTAATCAGTTTAATGTTATTCCTAATGAATATTAAATGCCCATCTCAATCGGATAATGTTTTGGTAGACTAAAAGTGGTAGAAACACGTGTGTGTTGGAAGATGCTTAGACCTATAGCATAGGTAAGACCAAAGATTGCTTAAGGAAATAAGGTCAACCACTGATCTCTGAGGGAAAGTTTACATGCCATGAAAGCTTCCATGATATATCCAGTAGTTATCAGTATTATCTTGCTTTGAGAATAGCCTTCTCCCCCCTCCTTGGTTTCCCTTTCTAGAAAATAGAACGGCTGCTTCCAGGATAAGATGATAGCTTTTTTTAAATTAAAAATGCTCAATTCTAGAAATCAGTGTAATGGTTAACTCATTATTAGCTGTGGGACTGATGATGCTGGTATATTTTGGCTGCTAACTGTTCACTTTGTAAAGACGAATGTGGAACAAGGCTAGTTACTTGCCATTTTTCTGCTTGTAGTTGAATAAAAATTAAGATTGCTCAAAACAATGGTGGGAATGCTCCTCTGGTCAGAAAACTGGAAGGGAGGGAGGAAATTATCTTTCATCTGGAATAAAAGGCTGATACAAAAGTAGATCCAAAGAATGCTTCCAGTAATGCTTCAAGTGCTTGCAACAACTTCTGAAGACTTGGAGAAAACTGATTACCACTAAATGTTCTTCTCTTCTCCATTTTTGTGTATCATCCATGTTTTTGACTGCAGTAACTTCATGACAAGATTAAAATCTGCATGTCCTAAGTAAGGAAATGTTAGCGTCATTCATCACAGACGGTTAAGGATGCAGTTCCTTGACCTGTCCTAGATGAGATGCAGCAGCCTCAGTCTAAGTGACTGTATCTTGAGCTCATGTTAATACAGCTTTTTATGTAAACATGGTCAATGGATATGTTCCCTTTAAATGGATTACAGTGATTGGGATGTGTCAATCTTTCTTTCTGATACTAGGCTTACCAAAATGCTGCTTTCAGGTAAAAGGCTTCTGGAAGACTCTCAAACTCTGTCAATCGGCTTGTCTTACAAAGCGGGGGAACGTCTTATCAGATCTGTCAGGCATAATCTGAATAAATGTTAATGATGGTTTTCTGTTAAGCATGTTTCAGACAGTAAACTGGAAATTGGAGGGAAAAAACAGACCATTTTTAACATAAGCTATAAATATGGGCTGTTTCATAGGCTAACATCTTGGCTTAACTGATAATGAAAATGGGTTTATCTTAGATAAACTGCAGCAGAGATGCAGATGTTCTGTATTGTCTTGATGTAGCAGGCAGGTAAATGTCGGGTTGGAATTCACCCCTTGACATACTGTTTTTCTGGTTCTCACAGTCTGTAGGACAGCAAAAGTAAATCTTCTGCTGTGCCCTGTATCCAAATGGAGTCTTACAGCTTTAGAAAGAAAACTTTCTAGGTTTTACTGGAGCTGTTCAGAACTGTTGCTCGCATTTGAGAAATGGAATAGGTTTGCTGACCTACCTGACACGTGCCTAACTCTTCTCCAAAATTAGAAGTTGGCATGTTAAGTTTTATTCATCATTAAAATATTCCTTCTCTCTTTCTCTTCAAAACTAGGGAATTTGAATTGCTCTTCTGTAGTAATATCTGAGTAGTTCATAAGCCTGTTAAGCTTGCAAAACCATTTTTCTGAGTTTCTTAAAGATTTCAAGTAAAGAGTGGGACTGATGGTACATAGTCCAGTCCAGTGCAATATCAGTGGAGTTGAATATCAACAAAAGAGTCCTCCATTAAGCAAGCATAATCGGCTCTGTTTTTTAACAAGTGGATGTGGTCATGGGGAAGGTTTTTAAGCGGCTAATGGTCCCATAACTCTTGGCAGTACATCCTGTCGGTTTTCTATATAGCATCACACTTTTCAAAACTCCGACTTTAATGAGACTACCTGGTGCTCCGAATTCAACATGGTGAAGCTTACAGAAGCTTGCTGTCTGTCTTTAGTTTGTAAAGTGTAATGAATAATTGTCTCTTGCTGATGGCTAAGATCTGTGCGTTACTGACCTTGATAATGTAACGTCACTAGTTGTGTTCCCCCCAAAATACTAGTTTGAATGGGTGCTAGACTTAAAGGACCTGGTATATGCTTCATATTTGACTAGTACAAGCATCGTTACCTTAGTAAGGTGGGTGAGGTGTGTGTGTTGTTCCTGCCCCTCCCCCCTTGGGCATGTTGGTTTCTGTCAGGGAAGTAATAGCACAAACATACCTGCTTTGAGGTTGTTACTCCCGTTGTCAGAGGTAGTAACTGGGCTCAATTTACCCCTCTAAAATGAGACGAGAACTGGAAGGAAAATATGGGAGAGTGTTTGGTTATGGGAACCCTAAAAATGAACTTAACAGGCTCCTTTTCCTTGGATATTTTTAATCTGCAGTTATTTTGAGCTCTGAGGATTAAAACCAAATTCCTATTTAAATCAAAAATGCTAGGTGGAATTGCTGTGGCATCTTTTTTGTTTGTTTTGTTACAGTTCTGTGAAATGGAGACTAAAAAGCTAGAAACTTTGAGGTGCACCTAACAGGCTCATCTAAGGTCAGCCTTTCTATGTCAGACAATATTTCTGACTGATAATACAGTCTGAAACAGACTGAACACTTAATTCAGTATCCTTAAGTGCTAACATGTTGTTGCAGTGCGGTAGCTAGCCTAGTCCCTTGGATTGTAGGATTGGTACAGCTACTCATTCTGACTACTGTAGCGTGCTGCAAGTGAAACCAGCATTTCGGAGTGTAGTTACTATAAGCCAACTGCTTTCACTTGTGCAGAACTTGACAGTGGAAGGAAGCGATACATATTGTTTCCAAATCCCCTATTGCGTATTGGAATCTAAGGTAGTAATAAATATCTCAAAACACAATCAGCGCTCTTGGCTGATATAGCTACCAATATGTTAACTTCTGAACTAATCTGATGATGGATTTCTATTAGCAGTGTCCTGCTAAGAGAAGGCAAGGAAGGTTATAATAAAAAGTAGAGCTGCTTTTGTGCTAAGCTCGTTGCTAATTGAGTATAGTGGCTAGATCTCGCTACAGTTTGATGTTGGAAAAATTGCATTTAATTAGAAAGATTATTGGTTAAAGAATATGTTCCTGGGCATCTGACTTACAGTGGGGACTAGTGGGTAAAAGATACTAATTTTAACCTTTAATGCTATTCCACTTTTGGCTGTTTGGAAGATGTTAGTGGGGCTGACAAAGTAATGTGTAAGGCCTACAAGGAGCTGTCGAGACTGTGTTTAAGTACTTCCTCCAACCTAGCCGGTCAGGAGGATTTATGCATTAATGGTGAACTTGACAGCATGGCTTAGTCTCTTCTTCCCCTTACCACTGTTCACGCTAGACTCTTAACAGCATGTTGGAAGAATATTTTGCAGGATTTCAAAGGCCTGGAAAAACACAATGGTATTGTCAGTGCTGTAATTGCACTATGCATCCTCTGTGCAGAATGTGAGAAGTGGACTCTGAACTGGCCAGTCTCCAGGCTGTGGGATAGTAGGACCAGTTTAGGTAGTAAGCCTTTCCAGCTACATAGCTTACTATATGTCTTGTCATGTTCAGTGCTGCTTATCTGCTGCAGAGGCAAATCTGCTGTCCATTTTAAAAGAACCACTGGCAAAAGTGGCAGTGCAGAGTCAGACAGCACTGGCACTTGTGCAGCCAAGTAATGAGCTTGATCAGAAGCTGCTAGGGTATTCTGTAGCTAGCTCAGACAGTGAAAGGTAAGCTTGCCTCAGAGTTGCCTAATCTATTCAGCAAGATGCCTGAAACTGCAGGCCTGACTTCTGTTTCGTTATGGTTTTCTATAAGCTACTCCTGAAGGAAACACTTAAACTGTGAAGTCTGTCTTTACACAAGTATGGTCTTTATTTCCTGGCAGAGTACTTCAAACCTATCCTTTAAAGAGATTAGTGGCTTGCCTTTATTTCATTGTCCAGGAATGTTTTGATCAGCAAAGCTGTAACACCTAATGGCATGTTGAAAGCTGATTGCTGGAAGAGATGGTTTTGCTCACTGCGCTAGTTACCACTACAAATATTTCTGCTTGGTTAGCTCCTAGAATAGGTTGTCACCAGCACTGTGTTTGTTCTGAAAACAGTGTTGGACTGCAGGGGGGACAGGAAGCAAATGAAATAAATGGAAATCCAACAGCTATGACTGACATACTGTGAAGCTGCTGCCCTGAGTTTCTATTTCCAGGTTAGTGAGAAAACAGGTGTAGATTTATGGTACAAGTACTCCTGTACTGTTTGGTGATACCACATGGAAGCACATACTGAGGAGTTTGACATGGCAGTTGATAATATTTCAGCCCCCCACACTTAATTATCTTGGCTTTCCGCAAAAAAAAAGAAAGGTGAATTTGATGACTTAATGTGTGCAACTAAAGGAGGATATTTGTTTCCAAGGCTGGTTCAACTTTCAATTTAATAACCTGAGGAATATTTTGTGTAGCAATAAACCTATCTTCTTGTGGTACAGAAAAGGAGTAAAGAAGGAGGTTCAGTTGTAAAGCTTTTGATAGTCTTTGTACCATTGAAATAATAGTAGCTTGCCTTTAATTATCATTTCATGTTTCTTAATAGATATTGTCACTGTAGCCTTGTATCGAACATTTTTCCTAATCTTAAAGGACCGCTGAACTCCTCTGTCTCATGAGGAGAAAGAGCAGGTCTGACATCTAGCTCTTGCCTGGGCAGCACATCTAAAGCTATGGAAACTAATGTCTGGACTTTCTTTTACCTAAGGATAGGAAGAGCCAAAACTGGCTCCATTATGGTCAGTTTTCAGTTCCTTCTCTTATGTTTTTAAGAGGTGATTTGTATACATACACACACAGTCTGTCAGGAAAAGTCTGAGTGAAACATCTGACTTTTCTGCTCCTCTGTTAGTGGGAGTTTGCTAATAGGCATCAGTTACACTTGCTACGTTAGTGAAATGGCAAGACGTGCTAAGCCTTAGTCTGTGATTCTAGTATTCTATTTTGAAATCCTAATGAATGTTTAGTAAATTGTAAACTTCTTTTTTAGGATCTCTGAAAGGTAACGGGAAAGAGTTCTGGGAGCACATCAAGGAACATGGCAACCCAAGGTATATAATACATCACACAATTTCTTTTATTAGAATCCAGCAGCGTGAAACAGGCTATAGGTCCTTATTTTCCTTTGTAAAAATCACTTTGGATTGGATGATGTCTGTTCTGCTGCACTAATGAATGCCCCATCACTGGGACTCAAACCTGCACACAAGTTTGTCATCTTAAACATTTTGGGTGCTTGAATACACTCAAGTACCTAATCATACTAGGTGAAAAGGGAACCTTTAGGCAGTACAAATCAGGACAATCACAGTAACAGTATCTGCTCTGCCTGCTGGTCAGGTTTGTAGATGTCTATATTGGTTTGGGGTAATGCCTCAGATTAAAACTGCTGTCTTGCTCACAGTGCTACTTCTGCTGAACGGATATGGTTGTTTTTAACAGTTTATTTTCATTTGAAATCTGTGTCATCTCTTGAGGGACTAATATGTGGTGGAATAATTCTGAGCTTAATTGTTCAACAATGATTTCTTACAGCTGACTTGATGGAATTGGATATGGCAATGGAGCCAGACAGAAAAGCAGCAGTCAGTCATTGGCAGCAACAGTCATATCTGGACTCTGGTATCCATTCTGGTGCCACAACTACTGCTCCTTCCTTGAGTGGCAAGGGAAATCCTGAAGAAGAAGATGTGGACACAACACAAGTCCTGTATGAGTGGGAGCAGGGATTCTCTCAGTCCTTTACCCAGGAACAGGTTGCTGGTATGTCCTTCTCTATTACACTGGTTTACTTAAACATGAAGCTTATCTTCTAAGCAACCCTAGTTCTGCTGATGCATAAACCTAAATACTGAGTTATTACTAGTCTATAAGATAAGCTTTTTATTTCTAGCAGGAAGTAAAGACTCATCTTGTCTTTCAGATATTGATGGCCAGTATGCGATGACTAGAGCTCAGAGAGTACGTGCAGCTATGTTCCCTGAAACACTGGATGAAGGAATGCAAATCCCATCCACACAGTTTGATGCTGCTCATCCAACTAATGTGCAACGCCTGGCTGAGCCATCCCAGATGTTAAAACATGCTGTTGTTAATTTGATAAACTACCAAGATGATGCTGAACTTGCAACTCGTGCAATCCCTGAACTGACCAAACTGTTGAATGATGAGGACCAGGTATGTATGAATCTTACCTGTGTAGCCTGTTTATGGAGCCTCTTTAATTACCTTAAAACTAACAGTTTGCCTCAAACATTTCTTTAGGTGGTGGTGAACAAGGCTGCAGTTATGGTTCATCAGTTATCCAAAAAGGAAGCGTCTCGCCATGCTATTATGAGGTCTCCTCAAATGGTATCTGCTATTGTGCGTACCATGCAGAATACAAATGATGTGGAAACAGCCCGTTGTACTGCAGGTACACTACACAATCTCTCACATCACCGTGAAGGCTTGTTGGCAATCTTCAAATCAGGAGGCATCCCTGCTTTGGTTAAAATGCTTGGGTACGTGGCCTGATGAGACAGTACTTGTGGCTTTTAGCCTGTGCAGGTAGGTGTAGGTACTGACTAGATTTTTGCTTTTGTAGGTCCCCAGTGGACTCTGTGCTGTTCTATGCCATCACAACTCTTCACAATCTCCTGTTGCATCAGGAAGGAGCCAAAATGGCTGTCCGTCTAGCTGGTGGGCTGCAGAAAATGGTTGCCTTGCTCAACAAGACAAATGTTAAATTCTTGGCCATCACAACAGACTGCCTTCAGATTTTAGCCTATGGCAATCAGGAAAGTAAGGTAAGTGCCTCACCTTTTGAAGCGCTTCTGATGAGCAAGCTTGCTGTGGATGGCCTATGAGTTCCTCTGTACTGAGCTCTGTATTCTGACTGCTCAGGCTTTTGCCACAGTCCCAGCCTTGCTAAGGTGAGGGATGCTGTTTTGTGGATACAGTCTTGTTTATAACAAGATCGCAAGACTTACGTGCCTGACTGGTTGAAGAGGTGAACAGTCTTGTTAGAGTTCCATAACATATGATGGATGTAGGCCGGCAACAGTTACTGCTTGCTCATGTGCACAGGAGGTGACAGAAGTGTTACCTTTTTGCTGTCTTTCAGCTGATTATTCTGGCAAGTGGTGGGCCCCAGGCTCTAGTAAACATAATGAGGACCTATACTTACGAGAAACTATTGTGGACCACAAGTAGGGTGCTGAAGGTGCTGTCAGTCTGCTCCAGCAACAAACCTGCTATTGTTGAGGCCGGTAAGTAGTTTACTTGCACTTGTGATAACTTAAAAAGCTATACTGTACTTTAGGGTCAGTACATTTAACACAAGAGTGGATGCTGCCAGCATCAAAAGCTGGGCTCTGGTCCTTCAGTCTATAACTAGTTTTGGGAGGCCTGTAGTATACTAAAAGCAGACTGCCTTTTAGATTTTTATAAGTCTTACCATGTTGTTACTTGGGTGTCTTTGTGGCTTAGCGGCTGAGCATTGTTAGATTTGTCCCGTTAGAATATGCGTACGTTTGGAAGGTCTTCAGCATCGCAAAAAGCATCTCTGATTTTTTTGAGATGTAATCAAGTGTTAGGGCCCAGCCATAGTAGGATACTAATGCCAGGAAAGAACCAGAAACTTTGAGTTATGCACTCAGATTTTAAAGAGCAGAAGAGTACTTTACTGTACTGGTCACAAGATCAGCCTCTAAGTAATGGTGTCAAAACTGTACCATCTTCTAGGTGGGATGCAAGCTTTGGGACTCCACCTTACAGATCCAAGCCAGCGTCTTGTCCAGAACTGTCTCTGGACTCTGAGAAATCTATCAGATGCTGCAACCAAGCAGGTAAGTGGCCCTTCTAAGGGATCAGGATCAAAAGCTACGATAGTAGAAGGGGAGAGAGACTAAATTTTCTTTCTTCTTCCTTTGCAGGAGGGAATGGAAGGCCTTCTAGGAACTCTTGTTCAGCTTTTAGGATCAGATGATATCAATGTTGTAACTTGTGCTGCTGGCATTCTTTCTAACCTTACTTGCAACAATTACAAGAACAAAATGATGGTGTGCCAAGTTGGTGGCATTGAAGCTCTCGTGCGCACAGTTCTTCGGGCTGGAGACAGGGAAGACATCACAGAACCTGCTATCTGTGCACTCCGTCACCTCACCAGCAGACATCAAGAAGCTGAGATGGCTCAAAATGCAGTACGTCTCCATTATGGACTACCAGTGGTGGTTAAACTCTTGCACCCGCCCTCACACTGGCCTTTGATCAAGGTAAATAATGGTTACCAGGTTGCAGTGCTGCAAACTGGTTGTTTTTTAAGGTAACAGCAGACTTCTACCCTAAGTGTGAAAAATACTTTTTTCCGAAGTGTTGGAGAATGTAACTTGATTGATAGAAAAGTTACTTCAGTTGCTCAACTTCAGATTGTATCTAACAGGGGTTCAACTCCTCAGGCCTAACTGAATTTAAAAAAAAAAAAAAAAAAAAAAAGCATCCCTCATGCTCCTTTATTCTTCATCCCCCTTCTGAACTGCAGGCTACCGTTGGTCTGATCCGCAACCTTGCTCTCTGTCCTGCAAACCATGCCCCGCTGCGTGAACAAGGTGCTATTCCAAGGCTAGTTCAGTTGCTGGTTAGAGCACATCAAGATACCCAGCGACGTACTTCTATGGGCGGAACACAACAGCAGTTTGTGGTAAGCGGCTGCTGTTAACTAAAGCTAGGTGTAAAACTTTTCTCTAAAACTCCGCAGATGCCAGTCTGTATCTGCTATATAGTTTGCTCTAAAACTCCGCAGATGCCAGTCTGTATCTGCTATATAGTTTGCTCTAAATAGCTGTTGTCCTGATGTTTGCTGTAATTTATGTTTTCCTGTTAGCATACTGATAATTCTGTCTTAAGAGACCTGAGGTGTTTCTAAAGCAAAACAAAATTAAAACAAACAAAAAACTTGGATCTTATTTTAATGAGACCCTCTCGAGCACTTATTTAGATTCACCAAGCATTTAATGTTCTGAGTAACACTAGTTTTGCCTGTCCTGGCAAGGAGGTAGCTCTCTACCAGGAAAGTAGAACAGTCACATCCTTATTGGAACAAGGGATTTAGGAATAATGCTATCACAGCTTAATGTTCATCTTCAAGGATGCCTAGAGTCATAAATACTGATAAATTGTACAGGCTCCATGCTTTTTTACCATGTTTAGATACAAGGTCAATATGGCATGATCAATCTCAATCCCCCCCCACCCCACACGCACACCCAGTTAAACATATTAACAAAGGGAAAGTTGCCTTAGCCTGAATAAATGGAAGTGATACCTACTAGGATGGGACTCTCCTAACACTTGAAGAGGCAAGAGGGGCCTCTTCATTACTGGTTACTGCTGTTTCAAACTTGCTAAACTGCCAAGCTGCTTAAGTATTCAGCTTGGGATGGTGGGGGGGTGAGGGAACCTAGTGTTGCTAGACATTTAAGTTTATATTGAACTAATATAAAAATGAGAACTTGGGGTGCATCTTTCCTGCAGTGCTTCCCCTTCTCTTTTGGAATCTGCATTTAGTTGGACAAACCAGGCCAACTCTTTTAACAGGCATGTAAGTTTGTAAGCCACCAGTAAACAGTGGATAATGAGCCCTGTTGGGGGCGGGGGGATGTTTGTGCAGTGGCCAAGTTTGGTTGGTTATTTGACAGGGTAGTACTAAATTGTGGACCAGCTTTTTGACAGTCTTTTTAGAAGATAGCACTCAATATCTGAACTCAAAAAAATATATATATATTTTTTCTTTTTCTAACCAGGAGGGTGTGCGTATGGAAGAAATTGTTGAGGGCTGCACTGGAGCCCTGCATATTCTTGCACGTGATGTTCATAATCGAATCGTAATCAGGGGTCTAAATACCATTCCACTATTTGTGCAGGTAAGCAAGAGCTCAAGAAAATGCTATATAGTATGTATTGGAAAAAGTAAAATGGCACTTATGTTTGTTTGGTAGAATTGCGAAGTCCAGTTGTGCTGAAGAGCTAAAGAAACTCTTGTGTTTTGATTGCAGTTATTGTACTCTCCCATTGAGAATATCCAGAGAGTAGCTGCAGGTGTACTTTGTGAACTGGCTCAAGACAAGGAAGCAGCTGAAGCAATTGAAGCTGAAGGAGCAACTGCCCCTTTAACAGAACTGCTTCATTCTAGGAATGAGGGTGTTGGTAAGTGAACATTTAAAAAAACAAAAAAAACCCAAAACTTGTATGTTTGGATAGAAAACTTGACTGTTACTAAACTTGCTCTATTTCAATAGCAACATATGCAGCTGCAGTGCTGTTCAGAATGTCTGAGGACAAACCACAAGACTATAAGAAGCGACTTTCTGTTGAATTGACAAGCTCTCTGTTCCGGACTGAGCCAATGGCTTGGAATGAGGTGATTTGCATCTTTGTATTAACTCTTCCCTGGGGAGAACCGTGCTTCCAGGTCCTCCTTCCTTCCTTCCTTGTAGCGGAGTGTAGATGCCTCCAGTAATACAGGTTCATCTTTGCATGTGGTTGCAGCTGCTGTACTTTCCACATGTTGAGGTTCTGTGAACCTGTGCTTTTAGACCTCCAGGAAATGATACAAGCTTGATGTGTGTACTCTTCCTGTAGGACAAGACTTTATATGAGGCTGAGGGTTTGGGGAATCCATTGCATAGTAGAAGAAAATTTTGCAGAACTAGAGTTCCTGAAGCATATAGATTTGTTTGAGCGAGATCAAGAGCAAGCAGCCTTAGAGCAGCTGTTCTTGAGCTTTCCTTGCAGATATGAAAAGTCCATTCAGATTTGAGGGAAGCATAAATATAAATGTGCTCTGTGAGGCTTCCTTCAGGCAAACCATGTAGCTTGAGGTGGGCATGCGACTTGTATTCTCCTTAGGATTAAGCTCTGAGATTTGAAAATATTTGCAGGCTAATTATCACGCATTGCCCTTTTTGATGCTTAAAGGGCTCTAGAGTGAACTGAGACTGAAAACAAATTGTGTGCATGGGGTGGAGGGATGGCTTCGCCAAGTCTCTTCCTTCTCCTAGATTCTTAAGGCTCAGGAGCCTACCTTGTCCTCTATGTCCTTACAGTACAGTAAGGAGGGACTTCCAGGACAGTAGTCTTTGATTTGTACTAGTTCAGTGCTTACCCTTCTGTGTCCCTAAAATCTGTATACATCCACCACAGTTATGTGAAGAACAGCTAAAAGAGGATATCTCTTCCAGATCAGAGTCATGTAATTAGATTGCAGATATGCAATTCTGTAATTGGACAAACTTGGGGAGGTCCGTTCAAAACTATTAAGTGCTATATTGCTGGCTTGCGAATCTCTGAACAGCTGACTTGCAAAAGTTGGGCAGGTATCGCAGAGAAGGAGCGTTCCTAGACCTGCCCTATCTGTCTTGTTCCCAAACAAACCTCCTTCCAGTGAGCTATGGATTGCTGTGCCTAAATTTGTCTGTTATGTAATAGATGCAGATGCTTGGGTTAAAAGGCTTTTTCATTTTCACATAAGTACCATGCTGCAGTGCTCACTGCAGAAGAGTTGCTAAAAATGGGTTTAGGGCGACCTTTAAAACTTCTGAAACACTAAATAACTAATGTTGCCCCAAAGACCTGACACTAAGAATGTTTTGTTACTTTTTCTGTACCTCTAGACGGCAGATCTCGGACTTGATATTGGTGCCCAGGGAGAACCTCTTGGATACCGCCCAGATGGTATGTGTCTTCTGTTCCCCTTGACTAAACTTAAGTTGGATGAAGTCAAGTCACAGACTTAAAGGAGAACCACAAATGAGCAAAGAGTGATTCACTCTTCAGTGAGATGCTGCAAACTGACAGGCAGATGGGGAACTGCCAGTTCCAATAACCAGTTTCTGCAACAGCATCAGCTGTATTGAATTGGGAGCTGTATGAATGTGCAAAACTGGTGTCTCCTGTCTTTAGTCTTGTGAGAGCATCTCCCACTGAGCTGCTGTTTCCACAGATCTTTTAATTCCTTTATAAATGGGCTTGACAATTCCAAAAGTGCGATTTTTCTTTAAAACAAATCCTGGTACTTGGCTGTATTAGTCCATAAATGTCTAGACTTGAACTCAAACCTATCCCTAAGGATTTGAAGCTATTTTGACTAGTCTTTCCAAAGCAAGTCTACAGTCCTGGAGGCTGGTTTTGCTGCAGTATTGTTGAATTTTAGTATTGTTTATTATGCAGACTAATGGCTTGGCTGGAATCTGCTCATGCTTCTGACTGCAGTGTGCTTTGTCTGCAGAATCACACTGGAAGGCTGTCTCAAACAATGGAGTAGCCATTAGGGGCAGCCAACAGATTCTTTTGAACTGGGCTGAACTAGGAAAAAAAAAATAATTAGATGGCTATAAAGATCTTCTCACACACTTATACTTGCAGCTTCTGATGCATCTAACATCTGTTAACATTATGCTTTGTTTCCCTCTGCCACCTTTAACTTTCTTAGATCCTAGCTACCGTTCTTTCCACTCTGGCGGATACGGTCAGGATGCCTTGGGTATGGACCCTATGATGGAACATGAAATGGGTGGCCACCACCCTGGTGCTGACTACCCAGTTGATGGTCTGCCAGATCTTGGCCATGCCCAGGACCTTATGGATGGGCTGCCTCCAGGTGACAGTAATCAGTTGGCCTGGTTCGATACTGACCTGTAAATCATCCTTTAGGTAAGAAGCTCAAACCTTGAATTTAAAAAAAGAAAATGGAAAAAAAGGAAAAGCAAAACAGATTAGTGGACTGAGGACTTGGTTGGCAGGGAGGGAATGGCTTAAATGGGTCCCAGTTTGCAAGAACACTGAATAAATGCTCTGGAAATGTGATTGGTACACTCCAAACTGACTTCTGCCGTGAAGTGTGGAAGTAATTAACTGTAATGTCTTGTGCACCAGCTTCATGCAGTCTTAATATGTTAAAATAACCATTTACTCAAGAACACTGACACCTTTTTTTTTTTTTTCCCCCTCCTCTCTCTGCAGCTGTATCATCTGAATGAACTTGCATTGATTGGCCTGTAGAGTTGCTGAGAGGGCTCGAGGGGTGGGCTAGTATCTCAGAAAGTGCCTGACACACTAACCAAGCTGAGTTTCCTATGGGAACAATTGAAGTAAACTTTTTGTTCTGGTCCTTTTTGGTCGAGGAGTAATAATACAAATGGATTTTGGGAGTGATTCAAGAAACGAAGAATGCACAAGAATGAATTGCAAGATGGAATTTATCAAACCCTAGCCTTGCTTGTTAAAAATTTATTATTTTTTTTAAATCTCTGTAATGGTACTGACCTTGCTTGCTTTGAAAGTAGCTTTTCTTTTTGCAGTAATTGTTGTTAGTTTTTTTTTTTTTAAGTCTCTTGTAGTATTAAGTTATAGTGAATATGCTACAGCAGTTTCTAATTTTTAAGAATTGAGTAAAGGTGTAGAACACTAATTCATAATCGCTCTAATTGTATCCTGAATAAAGTGTAACATTGTGTAGCCTTTTTGTATAAAAAAAAACTAGACAAATAGAAATGGTCCAATTAGTTTCCTTTTTAATATGCTTAAAATAAGCAGGTGGATCTATTTCATGTTTTTGATCAAAAACTTTATCTGGGATATGTCTGGGTAGGGGCCAGTAAGAACTGTTTATTTGGAACCTTGTATTGGACAGTTTACCAGTTGCCTTTTATCCCAAAGTTATTGTAGCCTGCTGTGATACAGATGCTTCATGAGAAAAATGCAGTTATAAAATGGTTCAAAATTAAAGTAAACTTTTAATTCACTCTGTGTCAATTTATTTCAGATTGTAAAGTGTATGCATGGTTACAGTTCTTGAAAGTTGTCCTGCAAATGTAGAACAAATTCAGTACTTCAGAGGAAGAAACCAAGACCCCTTTCCCTACTTAATCCCACTGTGGACTATTCATCTCTTGCAATGCAGAATCCAAATGACATGATGCAGTTTTTCTGCTTTGTACTGAAGATGCTTTGCTAAGGCTGATTCCCCAGTATTGGGTCAAGTCTAGCCTGACCTGAGGCAACTATTAACTTCTGGACTTTTTTTTTATAAAAAAAAAAAAAAAGCAACATATTAGTTCAGGTCCATTACCACTTTAGACAAAGGTCCTTTAAGAACTTAAACCCCTTTTCAGTTGTCCTCAGTCTTCAGTTAGTTAGTGTATGTAACTCTCCTAGGTTGAGGAAGCAGGGAAAGCAGTTTTCAAACTGCTGGTAACTCCTAGTCTGTGCCCATCAGCACTGACCAGCTGTCACCAGCCTTTCTTTGCCTAGAGCACATGCTGCTTTGCTGTTCTACCTCAGTGCAGCAGTTTGCAGCCCTCACAGTGTGAAGTGAAAGATCATGGCCTTGGGTTGTAGCCCAAGGGGCTGAGAGCTGACTGAAACTGCAAAAGTAAGCAAGGGGCTTGCAGTGGCAATCTGCCTGCACCCCTGGAGCAGTGAACCCTTTTGCTTGTGGAGCAAAGCTGGTGTAACTGCAAGCAGAGGCAAGTCTCATCATTCAGCAACCCTGCTTTCTCTCAGTCACACTTGCACTAGAGGACCATTACTAGAAAGCATCTTACCAACTAAAAGCTACCTTGTAAGAGCTTGCAGTAATCTTTTTCCCATATCTAGTAACTCTAGCTGTCATTTCAGCTGTTAAGCTACAAAAAAGAGACAGGATATCATACTTAATGCAGTATAAGAAAACACCAGTAAAAAAGTACAAACAAAAGTCATTCTATTTGCCTGGGGTTGTTTGCTTGCCTCATCATCATTCAGAGAACTGGACTCTCCAAAATTAAGCTTATAATGGCAACTCTCAATAACGAACTGCCTTAAGGTGTGGCAATAACATAGTTGCTACTTTGAAACTTCATGGGGGGGGGGGGGGGAGGAAGTAAATTAGCTCACCTGTTTTCCAAGAGGGGATATAGCCAGGCAGGTTGTCAGCTGAGAACAACACTACTTCACCAAAGCAGCTTTAAGCTGCACAGTGCTAGGCATCAATGGTACAGATGTCCTTGCAAAAGAGCCTATTATATTAAGTAAGTTTAAAAAAAAGAAAGAAAAAAACTGCTCTAGCATGCTTACATGACTCATACACCAATACTTAGCCTTTATGTGATCACAGGGTTGATTCTGGTTGTGTGAGATGAAGTAAGTTGTATTTTTTTGGTTAAAAGGTATTATCTAGAGCTAGTCCTAGGCATGAATGAGATGACCCTTTAACATGAACTGCTATGACAGTCACCTAATTTAGAGTCCTAACAGCTCAAAATAAACACATTCTGCTCATCTTGTGAAAGAACTATACTATTTATTTAATTTACGCTTTCCAAATGTTCAATGTCAAATACTTGAACTATAGCACATCATAGTGTCAAAAGTACAAGCACAGGGATTCACCCTGACCAAAACAAAAACAAAAAAAACAGACAGAAAAGTTTCTCTCCCTAAGTCCTTTCTCTCCCTCAATCATGCATATGCTCATCCACAGCTAAAACTCAGCTAGCTGCCTAAATTCATTAGGTCTGCCCAGCTCATTTGAAGAGGTTCAGGCCAGAAGTGCTGAGCAGCTCCAGCACTTGTGCATTTCCTCAGCCTGCTCAAAAAATGGCTCACTGGGTAGTCTTGGTATTTTTGCGTCCTGCTGTTTTCAGAATTTCAAATGCCAAGGCAGCAACAGCAACATCCGCATGGGAGCTGGGAATTTAAAAAAAAAAAAAAAAAAAAAAAGGAACATTAGTCTCAAGGGAAAACTTATAGTTTAATGCCTACATTTGTCTTATTGTATGCCGGAAAAATTCCTAATAGCCATTGAGCAGCTTTTACTAAATCCTACTTTTCTGTTAAGCAGCAATATGCAAGTAGCAATTTTGTCCTGTAGCAAATCTTGTATAAAAAGGCAATCCTTTCAGTTCAAATCCACAGTAACTGCTACCTTGTTCAATTGCTGTTGTAAAATAGAAAATACAATGATGTTGCCCATGCCCCCCACCACCACACTTTCAGTTTGCTCAAAGGCGGTCTCGGTTTTTGTTTTCACTTGCAGAGCTCTCAGTGCAGTGCTGCTCAGCATGTGGAAGCAGCTCCACCCAGGGTTTGCCCACCTTTTGCGTAGCAGATAGTGAATGCTTGCTACACACACACACACAGAGCACTGCATGTTTTTGAAAGGGGTGATCCTCCCTCTTTGTTTCCTCTCCTAATTATTGCACATATTTTGCCTATTATTTTGTCCTGCTGGAAAACACATGCTTTCTTCCAGCACTGGAACAGGGGCTCTAATACAACACTGCCACCAGGTCACAGAAACAAGATGGTTTTTATAGGCTACCATGTCTCATCTTTAACTCATGAAAGTACGCTAGTAGACCAATTTGCAACTTCCTCTGTTTCTGCTACTGACAAAGACCTACTGACACTCCATATTTTGGGGAACACACACAGAACAAACCATGAAATCCAAATGCTCAGTCCGTACCATCTAAGCCAATTTCTTAGTAAAGCAGCAGTTTAAACCAGAAACTGTAGTTACAGCTGAAACAAATTCATCTTGGCAATGGTCTTCACTGAAAAAAAGATGGCTAAGATCCCACATTTTAAAGTTCAGATTTGAGTCCACAAAGCGATGAAGCAGAATGGGTCATATGTCACTCTAAAAACTGTCTGTTCCGACTAGCTGAGACCTTATAGCAGAGGAAGAGTTTGGCTGCTACATGGCAGCAGAGAACACCTAACGCAGTTTGCTGTCTAAGCACTGTCTCTCCATTGGCACATAGACTGCTTTGCTGGTACCTTCCTTTCCCCACACAGGGAGACCAAAAGATTTGAAACGTGTCTGAAAAAAATGAGCAAAACAAAAACATTCCCAGTCACTAACCCAGCGATTACATGTGGGTGGAAGGTCCTGGAAGCTTAGACGACCCAGAGGATGGCGTTGATCCAGGATCTCAGTCATAGCCTTCTCTAAAACAGTTCTGATTCTGCATGCACTTCAGAACGGCTTTTCACCAGGGGTGAAAGCACAGGTGAGAGGAGGGGGGCCAAGTTTATTAGGAAATAAGGAACATGCTTATTGACACACAAGCAAAGGGAAATACAGGGGCTGGCAAAACATCCATAACCTCCATAAGCAAAAGAGCCCAGTTCAGCTAAGGCTGAGCAGCTCGCTGGGCCCAGGCTTTTCCTGTCTCCCCATTGCCAATTTATCCACAACCGAAACCATTACAGCCCAAAGATCCAGGCAATCTCGCAGTTTCCTCAGCAGGCAAACAGGGACACGCGTTCCCGGAGATGGGGAATCGCTGAGCTCTTTGGGGTTTCCATGCTGCTGCTGCAGTGCTGCAGCTCAGCACAGCAGAGGAACTTGGCTTACTCTAATGTACCAAAACACTCATCATTGGCTTCAGCTAGAAGTTGGTGTGCTGAGTATACTGTGTCAAAATAAGAGAAACTGGTGTTTATTTTGGGCTTTCTGTAGTATGTGGGTTTTTTGAGTACGGAAACGTGTAGATAACAGACAATCAGAGGAAGGCAGGAAAGAGGATTTAAAGACAGCTACAGGACAGGCTGTCTAGTGCATCTGATACTGAAATGCCATGCAAGAGAGTGAAAACTAGTTCCAAAAGAGGGACAAAACCCTTCTTTCCCCACTGTCACACCTCTGTCATTTTCAGAGGTGGGGCTAATCTCACCCTTAGGGAGAGCTGCTATTTTATTTCAGATAGATGATAGATAATTTAATGTGTCATAGAAAAAAACTTGAGTCAGCTGCTGCGTGATGTGGGAGGGATGCAAACGGTTCACGTCAGGTTCTGGTGGTCCTCAGCAAGCATCTCCTTACGCTCACCACGTCCTGACCATTTCCCACTCTCATCTGCCCACATCCCTTTTCCTTCTAACACAGCGTGCACCCCGCCATAAGGCTGAGGAGCCAATTTTCTCAAACAATTGACCCAAATAAAGCCTCCATTTGGGAGCACAAACAGCACTGAAAAGATTATCTAAGTGTTTCAACTTATACTACAATTTATCTGTGCATTTTATTTCAACCAGAAGTGAAATGTGGTCTAACAGCCCAAGGCAAGAGGGCAAAGGGTTTTTTTTGCGGGACATCATTGCACAGTCTTTAATTCATTTATATGTATGTCCAAGAGGAATTAGATGAGGAAAACTCTAAGCAGGATGAGCCGAGGTTTGGCCAAGCTGCTGGGAGCAGCAGCTCTGTTCTCGCCACGGCATTCCCCAAAGTCTTGTGCCCTCTCGGAAAAACAGCAGGTTCTCAAACAAAAGCAGTTCACGTCTTCGACTGTGCGTTCGAAAACAGTCAGCGTTCAAGTGCACAAGCACAAGTACTTTAAAACAGGGCACAAACATTACATTTTGCAGCTAGAATGCTACACCAAGAAACGCTGACCAGAATCCGCCTACAAAAAGGCGAACTGTTTGGAATTAAAAAAAAAAAAAGCAGCCACACGCGGACACGTAGTGAAGCTGGCTGGGTAGCACACGCTGGCGAGCCACAGCTGGGGATCAAAGCGCACCGCAGCAGTGGCAACAGAAAAGCTAGAAAGCTCTGAACGAGAGGAGCCTGGGGGAGAGCAGGGCGCCGGGGAGGGCCAGGGGCAGTAACCTGAGAAGCTTGTACGGCACCGGCACCGGAGGCGATAACAGGAGAAGGCCATGTCAGAGGACTGCCACAGCCCTGGAAACTCCTGAGAGCCTGAGGGCACTCACCTGGCAGTTTGGGCCAGTCCCTCCAGAGCCTGGATAAGAGCATCGCCATCACTCTTCAGGCTCTCCCAGTGCTTTGCGTTTGAAGTTATCTGGAACGAAAAGAAAGTTAGTTATCAAAGGCTTCGCGAGAAATTCCTCTCTGTCATTTTTTTTGCAGGATAGGGGAGAGGGAAACAAGCTCCAGCGTTTGTTGCAATCATAAATGGAACGTGACAGTAACGAGACCCCAGAGAAAGCCCCTTCTGCTGAACAGGGCTGAGTTTTGGGCAAACTCTGTCTAAAATGGCTTGGTTTAATTAACCAGACTCACTCTTGTTCTGGGTCCCTGTATGTGTGAAAATTCACACATCACAGCCTGCCAATCCTGACTTCATATTTAGTACCAGTGCAAACACAACACCCATTTATTCTGAATTTCAGGGAGATCTCTGGGAGGCAATCGCTTCCATGTTGTCACTTGAGGGAGAAAACAACCAAGCCTCTAACAGCCTTCAGGTCAGGACATGTGGGTTTTACCTAAGAGGTTAAACTAAGGTTAAAAATCACTGCAACATTAGCAATTGCCTATTCGATTTTTTTTTGTTGCTGCTCCTCAGCCATTAGGAATACTGCCTGCTCAGCACAGTCATCTACAAAAAAGGGGAGCGACGGGCCAAAGCTGGGTGCCCTTTTGCACCGAGTGAGTTCTGTTTACAGCCAGTTTTGCCGCAAGTGTTTTAACACACTGATCTGTAATGAGTGGTTTATTGATTCTCCAGCCTAAAGCAGTATAACTGTACAGCTACAGGTGGCTGCATGCTTCCTGACCATGTCAACAGGAAGGTCATGGTAGACATAACATGAAATTGCCTGGCACCGTGGCACGGACACTGGATACTTGACAGGTTACTGAAGAAGCTCCCAAACCTTGACAAATCACTGAAAAAAGATTTGCGTGTCAGTTCCTGCTTGCACAGGTACGTAAATCTTGGCCAAAGAGAAAGGGAAATGAGAAGAGCAGGGCAGCTGATTATATTGATACCTGAGGAGTTAGTGTTTGAAAAGACGACTCTTAATCCCAAAATCTGGCAAGGACTTTCAAGCTTTAAACATGCCACGGCTGGTCCTACTTAGCCATTGATCAAGCATCTGGCTGATGCACCTTTAAGTCTCCCTCTTAAATCACAAGAGAAGCTGTATTTACAGCTGTCATCCCACCATGATTTATCAGCAGCGGTTCTACAACAACAGTGTCCCTACATCTATAATCATAACTTCCTACAGTTACACAATGACAGGGAACAGGGAGCTGTCTGCAGTAAACTCAAATCTGTCCTGTGTGTCGGAAATAAAACTGTGACCCCATTACCCAAGCACAAATCATTGGTAAATCCTAATTACAGGTCATTAAGCCTTTTTACTCTCTTGAGGTTTATATCTGAGCCCTTCAATTTATATTTCCGTAATCCATTCTTCTTTAATTGTCATCCTGTAGATACGGGAGACTTTTTGCAATCTTTGTTCTGAATTTAAAACAGAGACACACTGAGCCAATTGTCGCAATAAAGCACTTTTCTCTCTCGGCATCTGCAACCACAAAACATCATGTTTTCTTCCTAAAGAGTACTCGCGCCTCTATTAAACACTTCTCATAACTCCTGCAACTAATCAGCCACTGCCACATGCTTTCTACTTGCCACACTCATCCCTCGTGTTTATCCAGCACACTTGAAAGAGGAAGAGGTCATGGGGGTTGGGGGGGAGGGGTGGGGGATCATGTCACTGAAGATCAGATCATGCTCCATAAAACTAAGAGGTCATATAAAGGTTACACAGATATCCCTAATTCCAACATATCCCAACTCTTAGATGCTGGAATTTGTACAACCTTCATTTTCTTTTAACAGATTGGCCTTTGTGCATAATACATAGACAGAAAATTCAAAAAGTGCTCCACTGTAAAACCTTGTACAAAATAAATTTTTAATTCTAAAATGCTCTACTTCAATCAATAACTTAGTCCAGCTGAGTAACAGGACCTGACTGTACGGTTGGTTGCCTATGCTGCAGTGTGCCTTGTGTCATTATTATTAACAATTCGTTTTTGTGGTTACAGTACATCTGAATGGAAAGGATTAAAATGGTTTTCTCTGCGCAGAAATTGTAATGGATAGAAACAGAAGGACCTATGAGATCATCTCCTCTTCCTCGGCAGCAGCCTCCCTATTATACTTTACTGCTGAGCGCAGCTTCCAGCCCCGAGCAGTGGCCTCCTGTGACTCCCATTTGTAGGGGCTACTCCACTATCGCATAAAATGCTTTAACGAGATCCCTTCAGCAGCTAAGGTGGTACCGCAAGGAGGGAAAGGATCAGGTCTTTAACATCATTAGCAGCTGGGAGATATTTTAAATTAAGACTGAAGCAAACTTGCATTTCTAGAACATCTTTTCAAGAGAGCATCGAATAAAAGCTTCACACAGAACCAAGTTGCATTAGTGATAAAACAGACACCTGTTCTGCGGGCAGTACCAACTATATAGCACATCATAGAAAATGTGCACGGACAAAATCCAGCCCTACAAGATTTACTCACACAGCTGGGGTTTCCACACCTACCCTGGATCACCAGGGTCCGGAAAACTGTATTTTATTTACCACGAGGAATCCACACCACAAACTTCTGGCACACTTCTGGCCTGGGAGAGGATCAATGCTGCAGTAGCAGAAATGCTGCAGGTTGACTATGGCGGGGAGTTGCTAGTGCCCTGGAAATAGCTTGAAAATAGCTTGAACGCGCTCGCTTACCTGTTTGTCAGTACTCTCATGCTGTTATTGCTGTGACCATTAACACTTAATTGCCCCTTTTATATCAGACTGTGTAGTATATCTTATTGTTCACTCCATTACCAAAAGACCTCTCAAATAAGACAGATTAGACCCTGCTTCGTGTAAAGGTCTTAAGAAATAGTCTGTTCAAATTTAAGAACCAACATAAAACTGTATCCATGAATTCTTTTTAAAAAATGTTCAGTTTTTGTCTTCATTTTGTTTTGTAAATAAAAATAATAACACAGAACATCATCAATAATCCAGCTATTTGAAATGCACATATTTTTCACTGATTTTATTATCTTTTTCTTCTGCCTAGCATTACTGTATGATTTACCCACACCAGTTCTATTTTTAAGAGTTCACTTCGAATTTTAACAACTGGTTTAATGATCTCTTGTAATAATGCTGATTTGTTAGGGCTGGCTACAACACATATTCAATGACATAATCAATAGCTATTCCTTTAATTAAAAATGTAATTAAATCTCAGTTTAGTGGTGCACTCATTGCAATTTAATAAGAATTTGAAAATGACTTTTCTTTATTAAGCTAATAACTATTCAGCAGCTTTCTTCTCTTCAGTTCTATTAAACAAGGATGAGTCATAAAGAATACTGTAATTGATATGTAAAGATCAGTATTTCCTAAAATTTAGAGTAGCTGTTCAGGCATTATGGTGCTGCTAAAGGTGAGTGCTGGAAGAGATACATCATGAAACACTCACTGGAAGAACATCTTCACTAATAAATCAAGGAGTCTTGGATTCTTGGTTTAAGCAAAAGTGACTTTTGCAATTCAATTGGTAATTGCAATTCAAAGGTAAAAGCTAGAATTAGCTATATATGGAAATAAGACCTCTGGTTTCATAATCCTGAACTAGTTTCACCGATTAGTTGTAACTACCATTTTGTAATTTATGACCAAGTTAAATGTCCTAAGAAGTAATCTGTTCTCTCATCATTTTGAAGAACAAGAAATTCTCCTACTTTGTTGAGGTTTCACTTGAACTGTAAGCTCAACATCTGTGAGGTCAACTGTACTGAAATGGGGAAATAATGTATTTATTGCATAAAATAAGGAACTTTTTAATTTGAAAGCTTTTTTTTTTTGGTTGAAGATAGGCCTCAGGAAGATATTTAGCTGCACCATCAAATGTTTTCTTCTCAAATAAACAATTACTTGAGATGTTTACCATTTCCTCCCTCAACAGATTCATTTTTACAAGCTATCACTGTGTACACAGAAAAAAGCAAGTCATTTCATAACTGTTTTCACATAAACTTGAATTTTTCTCTTCCACAAGCACGGCTCAATATTTTTAACCTCATAAAGGGATGCTTTCTAATTTTTTCTCAAAGTCTAGTACAATTAAGCTAATTACCTTTGCAGCGTCAGTTAGCTCAAGTTTTCACTCAACTTTACCAACACTGACCGAGAGCAGTCACATAAATTTTCCTAATAAAAAATTAGGCAGCAAGGAGTCAAGCATGCTCCTACTGCCCAGTAGGCACTACTTCAAATAACGTCTTCATAGGAGGTGCTGCCCCAGAGTTTAAAACGTGCATCTCAGACTTCTCATTCCTGCCTCTGCCTTTGAGTGGCTCAAGGGACTGTCGGCAGGACACAGAGCCGTTCATCCCTAAAGCCGCTTTTCCA